>NC_069703.1:30226796-31488296 GCF_023699985.2 Odocoileus virginianus | reverse complement strand
TATATGAAAAAAGCAGCAAGCTAAATTAATGGAAAAAAAGATGTATAATTATAAAAATAAACAGTTTGGGTTCAAGTAAGTAACCACAAAGAAAAATATAGTTGAATCCATACATTCACATCTGTATATCAATATAAGTACCAACTAGAGACATGACCTAATTTTCTTTCAAAAAGTGAACACACAGAAGTACTAAAATAAACTATGCGAGAATTCTTTTTAAACTCAAAATGGGAAAGAACTTCCTAATTATGACCCAAAACCCAGAAGACATTTGCCCGATGTCTTGAAAATGAGATAAATTTAACCACATAAAAATCTAAAATTCCTTCATAGCAAAGACAATATGAGAGAGAATAAAAAGACAGATAACAGACTGAAAAAAATTTTGCAACTCATACCACAAATAGAGGTTAATTTCCCTAGTACATAAAGGATTTCCCAAAAATCACGAAGACGACTGATCAGAAAAAAAATAAAGAACATGCATACAGTTCACACACAACAAAGGACAAATAGGTTTCAAACACAAGAAAAGATGTACAAGCTCATTAATAAGAAAAACAGAAATTAAAACCATGTTAAGATTTTTTCCCCTAAGTGACACAGATTTAAACACTTGGTAACACACTGCACTGGCACAGGCACAGAAGAGACACATTGCAAGTGGGAGTGTAAACTGGTGAGACTTCTACAGAGAACAACTTGGCAATACCTACCAAGTTACAAATGCACACATCCTCTGATATAGTAAGAATCTTCTAGGCATTTATTCCACAAATACACCCGCACATGTGTGAAAAGACATGCATATAAGGCACTGTATGTTGTTTGTAAAAACCAAGTTTGAAAGCCATCTAAAAGTCCATCGAAGGGCCTATTTAAGCACATTGTAATGCATCCACACACTAAGTAGCTATGGAGCCGTAAGCTTTTTATGTCCCGCTGTGAATTACTCTGAGATACACTCCATTTGAAAAGTGCAGTCCAGAACACTGTGCAGAGGATGCCACAACTGTGGATAAGGAGACTGTATTCTAGCAATCGTAGAACACGCACATACCCACATAATTGTTTGATGTGTATACATCTCTAGTAATTTTATGATATACTAACACTAGTTGCATCCACTGTTTACCAGGGAGGTAAACAAGGGTGACAGAGTGACTTTCACTTTATTTTTTTAATTACAAAGAAAGTGTATAATCATGTGAGGAAAGACATATGAAATAATGGGTAAAAGCTATACAAATATGAAAACAGTAACAAAACTGTTGATTCTGTGTATGTTTTATTTTCTTCTTTACTTTTTCTATAGTTTCCAAATTTTAGATATGAAGCATGAATTAATTTTAAAACATGGAAGTAATTTTAAATGTTTATATAAATTATATTCATGCAATCACAGCCATCACTGTGAGGGAAAGCAGAAGAATGACAATTTTATCTGCTGCCCTCACCCAAATGAACAGGTTAAAAAAAAAAAAAACAAGTCCACAGATTCTTAAAGGCAACTTTCTCTTAAAAGGTGACTGGCTTCTGGCTCCAGGGCACGGAGCTCCAGACCTGGTCCCTGCAGGGCTGAGAGCACTGAGGCCGGCGGCGGCCTCGCTCACCTCCGTCTGCAGGCGTGCAGGCGCCTCTGAGTTGTCGTTGATCCTGCGCACGCTGTCATAGTGCTCACCGTACCGGTATGCGATGTGTAACTCCCGCCCGTTACTTTTATCCGTACCGCGGATCTGCAGGCAGAGGGAGAGGAGATGCCAGCGAGGATCTGCACAATGTCCACGTCGGAAGAGAAAGGCCACCTGCCTCCCCAGGATGCCCAGTCAACGGGCTCTCTATAAAAGCAACTGGGGGCATCACTGTGATGCGTCCTAAGCAATATTTGAATTATCTTTCTCCCACTCGTGTGTGTATGATTCCATGTACTTAATATGCAACTAAATGGAAATAAAGCCATTTGAAAAGGCATGTCCAAAAACCAGGTGCAAATTTACCATGAAGTTAAGTAAGTCTAAGTTTCAGGAGCACCAGGACACCTCAGCCCCTCAAATGCTCAGGTTCCTTTCAAGAAGGAAGGCCCAGAGGCAGATGCAGATTTGAGAGCCTTGCATCTCAGATAACTAGGGGCCCTCTTTGAGGAAAAAAAATATAAAATTGCTATCACCCCTCTCAAGACCTTGGAAGGGGGCCATAAAACTCAAGGAACTGATACTTAGGCTTCGCAGAAAATCCACCCTGTACTTAAAACAAAAACAGCATTTTTCATCAAACACATATTGAGAAACACACAAATGTCCCATCTATATCAATTTCAAAACAAAACCATGTACAGCCGAGCAGCACCACTGCACTGCACACCCCAGAAGTACTGCTCATGAGGTGGTCTGTGTGAATGTGCCCCTGGAGCACAACCCGACCGGAACAGTGCTCCTGGGAGTCATGCAACACAGACTCCCTGAAACGGAGCCTGGGCGACTCCCCCAAGCCACCAGCTCCACAGAAACTCTACAGTAATCCTCACACTGTCCTTGAGAAAGCTGAGACTGTCTGTTAAATCCCCCAGATATCAGTACGTCCTTATTTTTGCGCAAAGTCATAGGCAGTTAAGAAATTATTATTAAATAGTATCTGTGTTCTAAAAACATAGCAAAACCTTGGAACAAACAGGAACCACACAGGTCTAGAAGTCAGAATAACAGAAGTTTTCCCAGGTAGAGTATCTAGGTCTCAAAGTGCAGAGAGTCTGGTTTTGACACATACAAAATAGAGAGAGCACTGCTCATCTCCCAGGAAGACTACTGGAAAGGAAATTAGCCAATTAGAATCTGTGAGTGACATCATTCCTACAGCACTTACATATTTAAATAATAACACACTATGTATGCATTATCCAGAGGAAAAAATAACTTGAGCACCAGTCGCCAAATTGTTAACTGTGCTGCTCAAGGCGAGGGAGATCACAGAGGACTTTCATTTTCTACCTTACACAGGTCTATATGGTTTACAAAGCATATATTCCATCTGCAGCCAAAAAAAAAAAAAAGTAGGCTCTGAGTATAAACCTTCTCATTATTAAGAGCTCCTACTCTTGACAGTAGCAACCAATTCAGTTTTAACTCTCAAATTTTATAAGGTGCTTCACTGGGGTAAGCGGTGATGGGGGAGACCTAGTGGAGAGTTCCAGTATACAGAAAATGTATTTAGTTTGAAAACACATACTTTGAATATTAAGCAATTCATAAAAGGGGACACTAGAGAAATAACTGGATTTGAGGGGGAAAAAAAGTCTAACTATGAAGAATACCTTCCGCAACTACCTAGAAAATGAAGAAACCGTCAAACAGTTACCGAAGGAGGAACCGGCAAGCTCGTCACTGAGCTGGCGCAGAGGACCCTCCTTCAAGAGCAGCAGCATCATGCTGTACACTCAAATGATTTGGTGACTTCCGCTAAGCAGTAAAGGTTTAAGGACGAAAAACTGGGACAGTGAAGGAGGTAACCAGTCTTCCTGCCTCAAAGACATCCTGAGGAAGAGAGAGCCTCAGTAAACATATGACAGCCCTCCTCGGAGGACACGTGATGACACTAGCCCAGAGAACAAGCAGCACATGCAGATATCGTTTCCTCTGGCTCACCGTGTCCCTGTAAAGTAAGAGTCCTCACCCGTCTAGGGAATAGCTAATTTATCCTGCTGTAGTGCGACTGTTAGAAGGACATTATGCCAGACACAAAAAGTGACATATTTCAATTCTTTTGAAAAGGCAAAACTGTGCTGTGCAACACCCTGGACTACAGCCCACCAGGTTCCTCTCTCCTGGGGATTCTCCACGCAAGAATACTGGAGTGGGCTGCCATGCCCTCCTCCAGCGGATCTTCCTAACCCAGGGACCAAGCCCAGGACGCCCGCATTGCAGGTGGATTCTTTACTGTCCAAGCCACCGGGGAAGCCCAAGAATATGGAGTGGGCAGCCTGTCCCTTCTCCAGGGGATCTTCCTGACCCAGGAATCAAACCAGGGTCTCCTGAATTACAGGCGGATTCTTTACCAGCTGAGCTACCAGGGAAAATCCAAAGGCAAAACTACAATAGACAAATGATATTAGTGGTTATAAGAATCTGGGGAAGAGGAGAAGGGACTAGTGACTACAAAGAGGCACGAGGTAACTTTTCGGGGTAGTGGAAATAGTCTATATGTAGGTAGCTAGACATCCTGGAATGTGAAGTCAAGTGGGCCTTAGGAAGCATCACTACAAACAAAGCTAGTGGAGATGATGGAATTCCAGTTGAGCTATTTCAAATCCTAAAAGATGATGCTATGGAAGTGCTGCACTCCTATGTCAGCAAATTTGGAAAACTCAGCAGTGGCCACAGGACTGGAAAAGGTCAGTTTTCATTCCAATGCCAAAGAAAGGCAATGCCAAAGAATGCCCAAACTACCACACAATTGCACTCATCTCACAGGCTAGTAAAGTAATGCTCAAAATTCTCCAAGCCAGGCTTCAGCAATATGTGAACCATGAACTTCCATATGTTCAAGCTGGTTTCAGAAAGGGCAGAGGAACCAAAGGTCAAATTGCAGCATCCACTGGATCATCGAAAAAAGCAAGAGAGTTCCAGAAACACATCTATCTCTGCTTTATTGACTGTGCCAAAGCCTTTGACTGTGTGGATCACAATAAACTGTGGAAAATTCTTCAAGAGATGGGAATACCAGACCACCTGACCTGCCTCTTGAGAAACCTGTATGCAGGTCAGGAGGCAACAGTTAGAACTGGACATGGAATAACAGACTGGTTCCAAATAGGAAAAGGAGTACATCAAGGCTGTATATTGTCACCCTGCTTATTAACTTACATGCCGAGTACATCATGAGAAACGCTGGGCTGGAAGAAGTATAAGCTGGAATCAAGATTGCCAGGAGAAATATCAATGACCTCAGATATGCAGATGACACCACCCTTAAGGCAGAAAGTGAAGAAGAAATAAAGAGCCTCTTGATGAAAGTGAAAGAGAAGAGTGAAAAAGTTGGCTTAAAGCTCAATGTTCAGAAAACTAAGATCATGGCATCTGGTCCCATCACTTCATGGCAAACAGATGGGAAAACAGTGTCAGACTTTCTTTTGGGGGGCTCCAAAATCACTGCAAATGGTGATTGCAGCCACGAAATTAAAAGACGCTTACTCCTTGGAAGGAAAATTATGACCAACCTAGACAGCATACTAAAAAGCAGAGATGTTACTTTGTCAACAAAGGTCTGACTAGTCAAAAGCTATGGTTTTTCCAGTAGTCATGTATGGATGTGAGAGTTGGACTATAAAGAAATCTGAGAGCAGAAGAATTGATGCTTTTGAACTGTGGTGTTGAAGACTCTTGAGAGTCCCTTGGACAGCAAGGAGATCCAACCAGTCCACCCTAAAGGAGATCAGTTCTGGGTGTTCACTGGAAGGACTGATGTTGAAGCTCAAACTCCAATATTTTGGCCACCTGATGTGAAGAGATGATGCATCTGAAAAGACCCTGATGCTGGGAAAGACTGAGGACAGAAGGAGAAGGGGACGACACAGATGATTGGATGGCATCACTGACTCAATGGACATGAGTTTGGGTGAACTCCAGGAGTTGGTGATTGGCAGGGAGGCCTGGCGTGCTGTGGTTCATGGGGTCGCAGAGAGTCGGACACGACTGAGCGACTGACCTGAACTGCACTGCACTGAGGTAGTGGGAGCATTTACGTGACTGTCCAAACACAAACTATACACCAAAGAAGGGTGAATTTTGGTATATGTAAATTATATCTCTGTAACTGACAAAAGCTAAGCAAAGGATTAAGCAGTCTACAGAGGAATACATGTGCAGGAAACTGGGGTTCCCTGGTGGCTCAGACGAAAAAGAATCTGCCTGCAATGCAGGAGACACAGGTTTGATCCCTGGGTTGGGAAGTGTCCGTGGAGGCGGAAACGGCAACCCACTCCACTATTCTTGCCTGAAGAATCCCTTGGACAGAGGAGCCTGATGGGCTACAATCCATGGGGTCCCAAAGAATCAGCCATGGCTGAGCAACTAAAACTTTCACTTTACACAGGGAAACAATGAGGAAAAAAAGGTCATGTTACCTCTGTAATGATATGATATACGGGGATATACAGTGTGTGTAGGCGTGTACATACGGATGCATCTATGTGTGTTTGCATGCTCAGTCACTCAGTCGCATCTGACTCTTTCCAACTCCATGGACTGCAGCCACCAGGCTCCTCTGTCCATGGGATCTCCCAGGCAAGAGTACTGGAGTGCGCTGCCATTTCCTCCTCCAAGGGATCTTCCCGACCGAGGGATAGAACCAGAGTCTCCGGCAGCTCCCTCGTTGCAGGCATATTCTTTACCACTGAACCAGTTCTTAAAATATGACACTGGGATATGTCTCTTCCCAGTTACATATGAATGTTTTTATATTTAAGAGTGTGTGTGAATAACACGGATACATGCTAAAATGTTAACAGCAATTATCTCTAGGGAGTGTGACTAGGTGATTTTTATTTGTCTTTCTGGGCTTTTCTGAATTTTCATATTATTCTATAATCATTATGTTTTACTTTCTAATTTAGAAAAAGCTAGAAATGGGGAAGTAGTAGAGAAGGGGAGTGAGGAGGTCTGATAGGAACCACCCAACCAGAGTCTGGGAGCTGAGCCACAAGATGAAAAGTGCAAGGAGGGCAAGCAAGGGGTGGTCTGTGGACATTTTCATGCCAACCTTTGACCTTCCATGCTACAGAATGTTTGGTTTGATGGACTGTTTGGGAGATCGGGTTAATTTAGGACACCAAAGGTAATTCAGAATAACAAAGGTAAGGGCAAGGGGGTATGAGGAGGGGAGGGAGGACTAAGCAGCTCAACATCGTGCTCTGCCATCCCACAGCATAAACTGAACACCTGCTGTGAAATCTTACTTGCTGCAGAAACATCGTCAGAATGCTATGGATAGCTGGGGAGAGCACAGACATAGAGCTTGACGCCCTAGGCCATGAAATTTTGTTGTTCAAAAGTTCTTTTTTAGCAACAGTTTATTATAGTCAATTTGGTCTTTGTTTCTCTCCATCTAAAAAACAAAAACATACACATGGAACAGGTATATTCAAACTAGAATCTGTATGCAAATCCTGTGAATTCTCATTTAGAGATTTTTACAAAATTATCTATGCTATTTCCACATTAGGCTCTCTGCCCCAAATCACCCAAGTAACTAACTGTTGAGTAATATTTCTGACATTTTAAGTCTCTGAATCCTACTTCAGACTCCACTTGTAATGCAGGGTTTAATTCCAAGCCACCACAAGCTTGCTGAGGTTCACAGTCCAAGTTACCTTGCATAGTTCAATATCATCAGTCAAGCCCCATTATCTTAGGATATCCCCAAAGCTAATTTTTAAATAAAGGCTTAACATAAATTCCTCAACAGATGACCTACCTGCCACAAAGGGGCATTAAGTTGATGAATCACCACATTCAACTGATGATTTCTTGCAAAGGCTACAATTGCATCATTGCCAGCAAATGTTCCAGGCTTTGCCAAACTGGCCACTGTGTGGAAGGAAATAGGAGAGAAAGAAAAACAAAGTCTTTATAATGGAAAAACCCAAATGCAAACATGCTTTGGTATTTACTTAGTTCCAAAAATGAGAAATCAGGGTATATGCCTGGAAAAGTCCAATAGCTTTGTCAGAGTCTAGCAGTCTGTACATGTCCATAGTTCTTCTCTATCTCATAGATCACTTTTAACCCTCAAAACAGCCCTCTGAAAGAAGTGAAAGAGGTATTATCATGCACACCATCTTGCAGACCAGGAAACTAAAGTACAGGGCAGCCTGTAACTGTGTCCAAGGTCACAAGTCAGTACACAACAGAGCTGAGTTTTATCCCAGGCATCCTGACTCCAAGATCTTGGCTCCTGGCCACTCCATTATACAGCCTGTCACAATTTGCCCTCAAGGAGTTTACAACTAGCGGGGGACAAACAACAAGAAAACAGACACTACTGATATGCAGGTGCTTCAGGAAAGAAACGTGTAGTAAAGCATCTGGCCTTACACAAAGAGAAGTCTGACCTTTGCCCCTGGCTCCTGGGAAAGAACCTCTAAAACCGTGGCATTTCCCAAGTGATAGGGGTGTCTCTGTTATTCACAGTGGCCCCTCGACCACATCTGACTGTTTATGCTAAGTCTATGCACGAGGTAACTTTCGGTGGACCTCTCTGGTCAAGTCACACTAGAAACACCTCAGGGACTAGAGAATGACTTCAACCACTCAGGCAATCAATCAACAAAATCTACATGATGAAAGCCTAATAAAAAGTCTGGACACTGATGTTTGGGTGCGGTTCCCTGGTTGACAATACTGTGTATTGTGTAACCTTCCAATATTTTACCATTGTGTAACCTTCCAAGATTCTCAGTTCAGTCACTCAGTCGTGTCTAACTCTCTCCCATGAACCGCAGCACACCAGGCCTCCCTGTCCATCACCAACTCCCGGAGTTCACCCAAACTCATGTCCATCGAGTCGGTGATGCCATCCAGCCATCTCATCCTCTGTCGTCCCCTTCTCCTCCTGCCCTCAAACCCTCCCAGCATCAGTGTCTTTTCCAATGAGTCAGCTCTTCGCATCAGGTGGCCAAAGTATTGGAGTCTCAGCTTCAACATCAGTCCTTCCAATGAACACTCAGAACTGATCTCCTTTAGGATGGATTGGTTGGATCTCCTTGCAGTCCAAGGGACTCTCAAGAGTCTTCTCCAATGATTCAACCCTTTGGTTAATTTGACCCGGATCTTTTCCTATATAACTGTGAGTATAACAGACTTCAGTGAGCTCTGTGAGTCCTTCTAGCAAATTATCAAACCTGAGAATGGTTCTGAGAAACCACAAATTTTCAGCTGGAGTCAGAAGTCAGGGGAGTCTTAAGTAAGACTATGTCCTCAAACCTTGCAGCTTGGCTAACTCCAGGTGGGGAACATAAGCCAGTCTGAACAGTGGGGAGGGGAGGGGAGGTATACCAGATAAGCTTCTCAGCTGAGACAACTACACTGCTTCCCAAAGGGCAGGTAAAAGACAAACAGAAGAGGAATGGATGATGTTCCAAGCAGAAGCGAGAAAGAGAACACGATGAGTTTACAGACTGCACAGTACTGGCAGGAACTTAGAATGCTGAGATGGCAGGGCTGGGGAGTACGAAAATATACTGGGAAATGGCAAGAGGGTAGGGAAACAAGAAAATCACAGATCATAAAGGCTAAAGCGTTGGAACATTCTTGAGGTCAATGGGGAGCTGCCTACAAGTGTTAGACAGGGGAAGACCTATTTGATATATGTTTGGATCACCTCTCTGGCTTCCACGTGGAAAGCAAAGCGAAGGGGTCAGGAGGCAATGAGACCAATTCAAAGAGTACTGGAGAAATCCAGGCAAATGGTGCAAGAGGCCTGACTCTCTGAGGTAGCAGAAGTGAGGAAAAATACATTGAAAGAAAAGTGACAAGACTTCACAAGTGAGTAGTAATGAGAGGGCATTAAGAACATTCAGGCTTCTGGTGGGTATCTGTTTAGTTAGGGAAAAGATGATGCTGATTCTCCAAAGCCACAGACCAAAGGAAAGACATGACCAGACACAAGGATAACCAGGTCCTGAAGAGTTAAGTGAGCCATTCAATTATTCCATCAACAAATATGAGTGTCGACTATGTGCCAGCCATTGTCACAGTGGGGAACAGACACAGTCCCTGCCCTCAAGAATCTCAGTGTAACAAGGCAGACATTAAAAACACACAGCTATAAGAGCAGGAAATATAACAAGTCTAGGCTTCCACTGACACACAAGGAGAATGTACAGACTTCCAGGTTTCTTTTTCTTTCTGCTATGGCAATCAGAGCCACTGTCCACTATGATACTCAAACCATGACACAGCACCTGTACATCTAAGGTCCTGCCATACCCCAAATCTACCACAAGGTCTTCACCAGAGAGGTTCAAAGCAGAATTTCAGGTCACAAACTAAAGATCCTCTTCACATACAATATTTATTGAACCAATGACCCAACTCATTTTATATATCATTAAACAACAAAACTTGCTCCATATATCCATATTTAATCTATAAACCGGTGACATCTAATTAATTGGTGCCCGCCGGACAAAAAATGATCCAGGAAGAGGACCGTGAGAACTCAAAGACGAGAACAAGCTACTCAATGGAGTTTCACTGCTGGGTCTCTCTTGCTGCTTGTGCCTAATAAATGAGTGCTTTCCCAGTGATGAGTGAGAAAAGCTCCGGCTCAAATGTGTTCCTCCTGCTGCCTTTTAATTTATTAAAGCACAGCTACCCTAGCCACTCCCCAAGCATAACCCCAAAATCATCTCAGTCTCTACCACCACCAGCCCCGCCCCCGCCCCCTCCAATGAGGCCTGTCAATTACACTACTGAACTGGGGGCGGGTCTGGACCCACTCATCACCCCCAGGGCAGCCCTGGTGGAAAGGCGCTCATCCTTTCATCTACCAACATGCAGAGCCCTCCGCCTCGACCTCTTCTCAATCTCTCCCCCCACCCACTCCGGACTGGTTCCCAGAGTCAGCGCTCGGAAACACAGAATGATTCTCTTTCCTGAGACAGGTAAGACGGTGAGCCCTGGGATGAAAATGCTATTTGTAAAACATAAATATATTAGCACTTAGCACAGCAGTCTCAGTAAATAACTGTCAGAATCAAAGCTTAAAACTCCTAAGTATTTTCTTACTAGATTTGAGCCTATTAAGGTACTAATTTAAATCCCTGACTGCCTCAAAGAAATCAGATTGTGTTTGGGTTTGGGGGAGAAATTAAAATGACCTTACTGGTTTTTCTGATTATAAAAGTAATTCATGATCACCTAAAAATCAGAAAATCTACAGAAGATAATTTAAATACTTATAGTCCCACGATCCCAAGATGGCTGGCACTCACTAAAAACTTATTTTAATTGTATAATCTAATTTACTCTTTACCAAAACCCCCTATAAATTAGGTACTATTATCTCCTCTTAATAGAAGCTGTCGAAAGACAGTGAGTGGTTTCTGAAAAATAACTGGAGCCAAGAGTTATAAACCATAACTAACAACAATAAACTGACTCTTCCCAGACTTGCAGATGATATCACTCTAATGGCAGAAAGCAAAGAGGAACTAAAGAGCCTCTTGATGAGGGTGAAAGAGGAGAGTGAAAAACGAACCTTAAAACTCAACATTCAAAAACCTAAGATCATGGCAACCGGTCCCATCATTTTGAGGCAAATAGAAGTGGGGAAAGGGGACTCCTGGACTCCAAATCACTGCAGATGGTGACTGCAGCCATGAAATTCAAAGACACCTGCTTCCTAGAAGAAAAACTATGACAAATGTGGACAGCATATTAAAAAGCAGAGACATCCCTTTGCCGACAAAGGTCCATAAAGTCAAAGCTATGGTTTCTCCAGTAGTCATGTATGGATGTGAGAGTTGGACCATGAAGAAGGCTGAGCACCAAAGAATTAAGGCTTTCAAACTGTGGTGTTTGAGAAGACTCTTGAGAGTCCCTTGGACTACAAAATCAAATCAGTCAAACCTAAAGGAAATCAACCCCGAGTATACACTGGAAGGACTGATGCTGAAGCTCCAATACTTTGGCCACCTGATACGAAGAGCCAACTCACTGGAAAAGACCCTGATGCTGAGAAAGACTGAAAGCAGAAGGAGAAGGGGATGACAGATGGCTGGATGGCATCACCAACTCAATGGACATGAGTCTGAGTAAGCTCCTGGAAAGACAGGGAAGCCTGGCGTACTGCAGTCCATGATATCGCAAAGAGTCGGACATGAATTAGCGACTGACCAACAACAGACTTTTCCTAATTTGTTCTGTATATATACACCTTTTAAAAATAGGGTCAATCTTGGACTGCGCGGGTGGTGCAGCAGATGGGAATCCACCTGCCAACGCAGGGGACAGAGGTTCAACTCCCACTCTGGGAAGATCCCACACACAGCAGGGCCACGAAGCCCGTGCACCACAACTACCAAGCCTGCGCTCCAGAGCCGTCGAGCCGCAACCACTGAGCCTGCGACCGCTGAGGCCTGTGTGTCCAGAGCCCGTGCTCCACGACAAGAGAAGCCCCTGCAGTGAGAAAGCCACGCACTGCAGGGAAGAGTGGCCCGCTCACTGAAACCAGAGAAAGCCTGTGTGCAGCAGTGAAGATAAGGCACAGCCAAAAATAAATAAATTTAAAAAAAAAATAGGATCAATCTTAAACACACTGTTTTATAACCTGCTTCCCCCTTCTCCCATCCCCTCCACCCCAAATAAAAAGTCACTTTTCGAGTTAATTAACATCATCATTTTTATTAATGGCACCTACATCTAAACCTACTGGCCTAACTGCCTAGCATGCTGCCTGTTACAGAGCAAACAAATATTTTTGAATAAAAAATGCCATATTTTATGTACTAACTGCCCGCTGCATCACTCCCGGAGGCTCCGGCACCCATGTGGAACCTACCGTGCTTCTCAAAGGGAACGTCGTCCTCCACAAAGGGCTCAAAGTCCTCCCGCTGCTTCACCATGTAATCCACCGTCTCCTGTCGGTGCCGGAGATGGTTCCTTGAGTGTCCTTCCAACTGGTCCCCAAGGGCTCTGAACAGGCAATTGCTGTCAAAACAAAATGCTGGTCAAGACCTTTTAGAAATGAACTTAGTTCATCCAAAACAATGATGCTTCATGGCAGGCCATCCAAGGAAACCTTTCACACAGAGAAGAGATACAGCTTCAACTCTCTGACTGTCCAGGATTCTTCCCAGATACCAGGGGCAGGAGAGCACTAGGGAAGACATTCAACCACATTACCTTCTTGAGAGGCAACAAACAAGAAGCCTATTCCCTACTTACGAGCTGGCTGACTCAGGAAAGATACTGAACTTCTCTGAGCCTCCACTGCGTCAACAAGTGGAGCTGGTGATTTACTAACCACGTGAAGACAGGGTCCAGACACTATGGACCACTCCACACCCAAGGGCGATCCATGCCGCCCAGACCTCCTTCCAAAATGCTAAGTCGTATCTACGACCTATTTCCTGAAAGCTCTTCCAGTATGACTTCCCAGCTAACTAACCATTCACCTAACAAGTATCAGAAACATAGCCATGTGCCAAGCTCCCAACAGAAGCGATCAAACCTCACATCCTGTTTCCAGTCCTGAGGACGCGGCTGAGAAAGGCGCAGGAAGGAAAGCGCGGGGACAGCCCGCAGGGAGGACACTCTCCCTCCTCAGCACCTCTCCTCGCACTCAGGGAGCCACAGTGCTGCTTCCACTTCTGCCAAATGAAAATTCTCCTACTTTTCCTTGTGTTTTCTTCCTAAAGTTAAAATGCTGGTAGTAAATTTTAAGAGTTTACTTTCACACCCCTTAACGGCCTCTAAAATTCCCAACTACATCACAAACACAGAGCCCTGATCCACAGAGACTGAAACCAATCTGGCATCCTCAAAACTAAGGCAAGGATGTTCTGAAGCCAAACAGATGCCCACTTTCACATCAAACTGTTTACTCTTCCAAATGAAAATCTATGACATTCTAATTCCAAAATATAAACTCATCACTTCTCAAAGGACTTTAGACCTAAGTGCTTGGTGATGGAGTTTTTTTTTATTTTCAACTTAGAAAAGTGAGTTTTCAACAGAAAGTTGGAGAGGCAGGAATCTCTTCAAACATATAAGGATTTGGGGGGGGCGGGGGGGGGGGAGGTAAGAAGGGAGATTTAAAAGGCAACAGATTCTATAAACAAAAGAATCCAAGAAACTCTGCGTCTATCTGGGGCAACATTCTAGAAGGGACTGGAACATAACAGTTCTACACACTAGAATGAGGGGTGTGTTGCTAAAATCTAACAATGGTGGTCTTTTTCAACCACAGGGGGAAAAAAGGAAGCCAATGGATAAGATGTTCTCAATTTTAAGCTTCTCTCTCAAACTTTTCTTAAACCTTTACCAACTGCTACTACTAGTTTACTCCTAAATTCCATTTAAGAGGTACAATTTGGCAAAAAATTACATACGAAGTTATTTAACATTTGATATCTCAAAATTCATGGTGTTCTACAGAAAGTAACATGTTTTCTAAGAACTTTCAGTAACAGGGGCAAATATTCCACACACAAGTCAAAAAAGTAGGTATAAAACTGTGTACACTGCATAAGCTCAACCATGTTCATCTGCATACTATGTACACAAATGCAGAAATACATACAAATGTATGCAAGGAGAAAGCACTGAAACCATCACTTAAGCAGCTCTGCCAATGTGCCAAGGGCTGTTCCAAACACTTTACGTGTATTAAAAGCATTTAATCCTTACAGTTAGCTCTATGAGACAGGCACAGTGACTATTCCCCTATGGTAAGGTGCCAAAGGTCACAAAATCAGTAGGTGGTGCATCCAGGATTCAATGCCAGGCACCAAAATGTTAGTGAAGTTATCCCTGGGTAGTGAAGTTAGGAGTAAGTGTCAAACTTATTAAATATACTTTTCTATATTTAAAAAAATTTCCTTGAGCTCACTAAAAATAGTCAAAATGAAAAATCAAGATAGATGAATCACTTCCTTTTCTAACAGTTTCAAGGCAATGAAACAGGAAATGTGAACAAACACTACAAATGACCTGGGTTCTCCTAGGGAACCCAGGAAGAGCACTCACCATCCTCATGAGAACAGGGCGGCCAGTGGCCGAAGGGCCTTCAGGAGACCCCAGCTGTTTTCTGGGCCCACGCCCTCACCTACTACACTAGAGCAGTGCTGCTCCGCCCTCACACTGCTGATATTCTGGACAACCCTTTGCGCCACGCTCTGGAAGATGCTCAGCAGCACCTCTGACCTCTAACGACTAGATGCCGGTGCACCACTACCACGGCTCTCCATGCCAGTTGTGACAGCCAAAAATATTTCCGGCCGTTGTCCTCACCACTTCAGAACCACGTCGCTATCCCTACAGATACACATACTAAAGTCATCAATTATACAAGTAGCATCCAAGGGCTTTGGATGCTCAATAATTTAGCATGAGACAACATTACAACATAGACATGAAAATAATTAATGGGCTCTTAAGAGTGCAGTTGGGCTTCCCAAGTGGCACTAGTGGTGAAGAACCCGTCTGCCAACGCAGGAGACAGAAGAGACATGGGTTCCATTCCTTAGTTGGGAAGAGCCCCTGGAGGAGGAAATGGCAACCCACTCCAGCATTCTTGCCTGGAGAATCCCATGGACAGGAGAGCCTGGTGGGCTACAGTCTATAGGTTTGAAGAGTTAGACATGACTGAAGAGACTTAACACACAAAAAGGGTGCAGTAATAGTACAATATGCAGAAAAATGGGCGGCAGGTCAGGTTTTGTTCCCTTGTAGCTCAGCTGGTAAAGAATCTACCTCCAATGCCAGAAACCCCGGTCCGACTCCTGGGTCAGGAAAATCCGCTGGAGACGGGATAGTCTACCCACCCCAGTATTCTTGGGCTTCCATGGTGGCTCAGCTGGTAAAGAATCCACCTGCAATGCGGGAGACCTGGGTTCCAACGTGGGAGACCTGGGTTCGATCCCTGGGTGGGGAAGGTGCCTTGGAAAACGGAATGGCTACCCACTTCAGTATTTTGACCTGAAGAATTTCACGGACTGTATGGTCCACGGGGTCGCAAAAAGTTCGACATGACTGAGTGACTTTCACTTTTGAGGTCAGATCACTGCTAGAGTACTGGATATAATTCTGATCAGTACATTTTAAGGTATGTTCAAGTGAGGTGATGCGGCTTTAAACCTAGTGACCTTCGGCCTGAAGAAGACTCCAGGGGACATGCGAGCGGCCTCCAACAGTCCATCATGGTGAAAGGGATGTTATCCTTGTACAATAAAACTAAAACCAAAACAAGGAAGCTACAAAGACAAACAGAAGGCAACTTTGTGTTAGTTTTATACAGACAGACTGCACAGAAATGTACAGGATTCTGTACATTTCGATTGTCAAGCCTAAGGAACTGTCCACTTACGTGCTATACAATATGGTTGCCACTATCCACAGGTGGTTACTAAGCACTTGAAATGTGGTTAATCCAAACGCATGTGTGTTGTAAGTGTAGAATACTGGATTTTGAACAGTATTTTTAAAATGTAAAGTATCTCATTAAAATTTGTTAAACTGACTATATGTTGAAATGATATTTTAGGTACAGTAACTTGCCATATATACTAAAATTAATTTCATGTTTCATTTTACTTTTTTAATATGAATACTGAAAAATTTTCCAATTATACATGTGGTTCTGATTTCAATCAGGTAGTGATGGGCTCAATCACTGACTCTCAAAGTGTGATCTCTGACTAGCAACTTGAGCACCGCTTGAGAACTTGTTCAAAATGAAAATTCCGAGCCCTCCAACCCAGGCCTGCTGAGTCAAACTCTCTGGGGTTGGGACCCAGCAATCTAGTCTCTCCAAGGATTTAATTAGCCCTCCAGGTGATTCTGTTTTATGCTAAAGTTTGAGCAACACTAGGATCTAGACTCTAAATCAGCAGTTCACAATTAAACTGCACTTTACAATCACATGTGGACTTTTTTTTTTCCAATTATCCACAACCAGACCCCACTGCCTGAAATTCTGGCGTGGCTAATCTGGGGCAGAGTCCATTCACTGTATTTTTTCCAAAGTTCCCCAAGTGATTCCATTGTGCCACCAAGGTGGAAAACCACTGAGCAAGACCCAAAAGATGAGGCTGCTGTACAGGTGATGCAGGAACTAATGGATATTGTGGATACACTTCTATCACTAAAATCCTACAATTTAAAAAATCAGGTAAAACTTTAAAAATAAAACAACTTGTCTAAGACAGAAATAAGTAGCTAAAATTAATGATTCTTTAATGCTTTAATATTAGAACATTACTAGTTAGTCCTGTAATTTGAGGCTACATTTAGGAAGATACAACTGGATATAGTTCACAGAAATGTTAGTATTGTACTGCCTAATCCAATTAGAGATTCTATTTATGCTACATTCAATCATGTTTTTAAGGACCCCATCAAGGTTAAAATATTTCCTGTTTTGAAACTGAATCCAGTTTATGTGGGCCCACCCTCCGGACAACGCAATAAATATGAAGGTGGCCCATGAAGCATCACAACACCCCGTAAGCAGCTCCCTGACGAACCCAGGCTACACTGACCCAGCTCACATAAAGGCTACACTGCGGAATACCAGCGGGTTTATGCCCAAGCACCCAAAGGCTCCTGTACGCTACAAACGCCACACTGCCAACAATGAGTGCACTTATATAGCGAGATACTATCTCAGGCTATTCAATATTCTTATCAGACCAGGATGGAAAGTCAGAAGAGTGGAGACTTGATTATTTTTTCATTACCTAACTTCATATTTCACCAAGAGCACTCAAGAAATATCAGCAAAATAATCCATTGATATCTGCTAACCCGTAACATACACAGGAAGCACCATCCACTGCACAGTGATGAGCCTGTCTTCACCATATCCAAAAGTGATAAAATACTAAAGAGGACTAAGCAGCCCACTGCATGGCATCCACGGGAAGAACTTGTGAGTGAAAAGGGGTTCACTTCATGGAGCCCACAGACGAGGAATTACCATTATCATTTTACCTAACACTGCCCAAAGAACAGGGACGTCAGAAGGGACAGACATGAGCACTGCAGTCAAGCTGGCCCCCAGCCTTGTCATACTCAACAATTTGCAGATCTCTCAAAAATAAAGTGCTCCTGTGCCTTTACACATGTTACTACTCAGTCTGGGATGCTCTCTTGGCATATTTTTATTGGCCCTTCATGACCCAGTCTAAGAATGACCTTCTCTGAGGCATCTAACACAGAGTAGGTTTCGATGAACATGTGTTGAATGAACGCAGTTTCCCTGGCCACTTCAGGGAGTGTAGGCCGCTTCTTTCTCAATAGTACACTATAATCAGTCACTGTAAAGAATATATTAACTTGTATTTTAATTATTTATACCATTCATTCTTAAAGTATGGCCCAGTTTGGGAAGGGAGGGTGTCTCTGAGACCTTTTCAGAGTTCAGACTCCAAAATTAATATGTTAGTTATCCTTTTCACTCTTAATTCTCTCACAGTGTACAGTGGAGTTTTCTAGAGGCTACCTGATACATGATATCTGATGTTATCACTCTGAAAGCTAATATAATATGTTTTTGTAGCATGTTTTTACTTTACTTTCTCATATAGTAAATATTGATAACTGTAATCTATATAAGCCAAAGCTCTTTGGAGTCCTCATTCATTTTTACGAGTATGAAGGGATCCTAAGACCAGAATGTTTGAGACCTGCTGTCCTGTTTCTCTCTTACTAGGCAATGTGCTCCCAGCATCTTCCTCAACCAACGTTTGCGGAATTAACTAAAGAAATATGCTCTCTTCAGGGGCAGGGGAACAGAAGGAGCACTCCCAAAGTTGCCCACAGCACTATGAAAACTCCCTCAAGATTTCACAGCTCCCTGTGCTGCAACTCCGGCTCACAAGCAACCTTCCGCTGAGGATGTCAGTGTCCTGAACACACTGACAGTGGGAATACCAGCCCCAGCATAGCGGACACAAGCAATCCAACCATTCGTGAGGAAGAGTCAGACTCCAGCTCAGTCCCACCAAATTCAACTGGTACTTCAGTTTATGTACCAATGTCTCGTGCTTACGAGTGGCTAATGTCCACTCATTTAATTTATTTAATAGTTTATTTAATAAACTATATTTGACAAAAATCAAGGTATTAGGCTAAAAGCAAGACCCAGCAAAGCAACCTTTTAACTGTAGCAACTCCAGTAAGAAAACACCTCTTTGAGGGGCCCTGCTAAGGGCCTAGGTGGCCTTCCTCTATGATATTCTTATCATCATTTATTCAACAAAAATGCACTGAATGCCTTTAATGTACCAGGCACTGTGTTAGGTGGTGGCGAACAAATTGCAATCAAGCTCTAAATCTAATCTGCCTAAAACACTGCACACATGTAGGAAAACTGGGAAAGGTAATTTAAGGCCAGGTAATATACAGTCTTGATTAATAAGGTGAGACATAATGTAATCCAAAAAACATTTTCCTGCCCCTCTTCCACGCTTAAGGCTAAGGCAATTCTGTATGGTCTTTAGCTTCATCTTATTCTTGCCTCTTGCCTAGCTGAGCCCCCAGATGAAGGAAGAAACAATAGCCAGGCTGTTATTAATACTGCCTCTTACACAGTGCCACACTCCGGCAACCAGACTCCCTTTTACCTACCCCCACAATGCGGATGCTAACTGATCTCCTCCCCTCTCCCTATCCTTTTTTCTTCTTTCCTCCACACTCCTGGATCCATATCCCTCTTCCTGGGGTCATTTTTCCTTGCCATCATCCATTCTCTCCCTCCTATACCCCGTTTACCCCGAGCTCTTTTTTAAAAAGCTGGACCTACGAAGTTGGACTTAGATTCCTGTCTAAACCCCTCAAGCAACCCTGGGTAAGCGCCACTGCTTACAGAGGAGAAACTGAAGTCCATGCAAGGAAGAATTAAGAAAAGCTGCCTTCAACTTAGCAAACAACAGGCCCTCGCAGACCTAATTGGCCGAGTGTGGCAGGAGGGCAATACCCAACAGTAACGGCTCAAAGGAGTCCGAGCGTCCTGTCAAGTGGGGTTTACACCTCCTAGCGTCTCTCTGACCATAACTGTGACAGCTCTTCGCACGGCCCTGCTCTCTGACTGGCTGGCTCCATCTCATTCCCTCAGGTCTCGGCCTAAAAGTCACCTTTTTTGGGGGGTGGGGGTGACTGGCTCCCATCTCATTCCTTCAGGTCTTGGCTTAAGAGTCACCTTTTGGGGGTGGGGGATGACTGGCTCCATCTCATTCCCTCAGGTCTCGGCTTAAGAGTCACCTTTTTTTGGCGGGGGGAGGGCTTCCCGGGCACCGATCTAAGGAAGACCTGCTCCACTATTCTCTGTCAGGACCCCATACAGTTCGCCACGACCAGGACCACTGGGGACGCCTCGAGCTTCTCGAGAGAAGGCTCCTGGCGGGCTCGCGCTCGTCCCGCGCTCCGCCGACGCACGGAGACGGTCGCCAAGCCCCGGCGCGAACCGCGGCGCCGCCCCCCGACCCCGGGCTCCCGGGCCCGCCTCACCCGTCCCCCGGCACCTCCCGCAGCTTCAGCCCCAGGGCCTGCAGCTGGTTGGCGAAACTGACGAACTCCTCCTCGCAGCCCCCGCCGCCGCCGGACTCCGGCCGGTTCCGCCGTTCCTTGGCCAGGGCCCGGCGCGCCGCCCGCTCGTCCCGCTTGCGCTCGGCCTCGGCTTTGCGGCTGCCGCTGCCCGGCCGGCCCTTGGCGGCCTGCTTCCGGGACATGGCCTCGGCCCCCGCGGCCCGCAGCCGCAGGAGAAAGAGCCGCAGGACCGCCGGGGCGGCCGCCTCGGGGGCCGAAGCAGGCGAAGCGGCGCGGGCTACGGAGCCCAGCGACGGCGACGCGAACACCGCGCCTGCGCCGGCTTGAGGGCGGGGGGCGGGGCGGAGAGGGAGAGGCACCTCGGTCACGTGACGTGACCCCGCCCCCTCGGACCGGGCTGACTAGCGCCATAGAGAGCTCGCTGGGGAGAGCTAGAGGGGCACCCATGTCTGTTGGCGCCGCTCCGCCCCCTAGCGGTGAACGGTCCTCCAAGTGCGGCGCCGCTGGGACCGGAAAGAACAGAATCGGGGAAGGTCAGAGCGAGCGTTGGTTCCAAAGCCCATAAAGAACAATAAATAATTAAGTCGCTCAGTCGTGTCCGAGTCTGCGACTCCACGGACTGTAGTCTACCCGGCTCCTCCGTCCATGAGATTCTCCAGCCAAGAGTACTGGAGTGGGTTGCCATTCCCTTCTCCAGGGGGATCTTCCCAACCCAGGGAGGGAACCTGGGTCTCCCACATAGCAGGCAGATTCTTTGCTATCTTAAAGCTGAGCGCCGAAGAATTGATGCTTTTGAACTGTGGTGTTGGAGAAGACTCTTGAGAGTCCGTTGGACTGCAAGGAGATCCAACCAGTCCATCCTAAAGGAGATCAGTCCTGAGTGTTCATTGAAGGACTGATGCTGAAGCTGAAGCTCCAATACTTTGGCCACCTGATGGGAAGATCTGACTCACTGGAAAAGACCCTGATGCTGGGAAAGATCGAAGGCAGGAGCAGAAGGGGTGAGATGGTTGGATGGCATCACCAACTCAATGGACACGAGTTTGGGTAAACTCTGGGATTTGGTGACGGACAGGGAGGCCTGGCGTGCTGCAGTCCATGGGGTCCCAAAGAGTCAGACACGACTAAGCGACTGAACTCTTTACTATCTGAGCAACCAGGGAAGCCTGATGGCTCAGCCCACACCCTTGATTTAATCCGGCCCTTCTCTCCTTCTCTGCCTTCTCTCATAACTCAGAGAGAAGTAGCCCTTGTCCAGAACCAGTAGCTCCTCTAATAATCTGGATTCCATCCTAAGGCCACCACTCTAGGTTTGCCTGAACCAAGGGTTTTCACTGGACACAGGACTTTCGATTTTAAAACAGGGACAGTACCAGGCAAACCAAAGTAGCTGGGTAAGCCTAATCCACATCTGGCTCCCCTAAAAGCTAACTCCGTCAGTAATCGCCTCTCCCCTGCAGAATCCTTCTCCTACCTCATCCGGGCTCTCTTTCTTAACGCTGTCTCTTCCCACAGGTGTTGCCACAGTGTTGTCTACCTCTTGACCCTTCAAACAGCCTCTTTCACCATTTCTGGAAATGTTCCTAAAGTTTCTGCCCTTCATAATTTTATTTTCTCACTCTACCTACAAGTTCCCCTTTGGGAACAGCCTCTGTTTCCTCAGTTTCAACTAGCATATCTCGCTTCAGCTCTTGTGTTCTATGCAGGTGTAGCACTGACTCAAAGAGGCACGGCTGCTGTTTCCAAGGAGCCCGGACCCCAGTGAGAGGCAGAGGCAAGGATACAGCGGTCCCCACGCTCTGCGACCCTTGTTATCAAGAGTGCAACAAGTGGGGTGAGAAACGCAAAAAGGTTTCCCAGAGGAGCTGCGTTCTGGGCTGAAACTCACAGGATCAGTAAGACTTGGCCAGACGAAGACGGTTAAAAGAGAGGGGATCCTGTGTCCAACACCAGAGCTCTGTTTTGGGAACTGGAGGAAGTTTAATTTGACCAAGGAGCCCGGAGCTTGAGTTACGAGGTAGGAAGTGAAAGGATGGGTCAGTTCTGAGCCCCGCCTTGCAGGCTAGATGAAAGGGTTTGGCCCAAGTCCTTAGAGCCACGGGGAGCCACTGAGCATTCTCACCCAGCACTGGCGTGAGGAGGCGCACCTCTGAAATGCATCTCTGGCTTTAGTTAGGAGAATGGATTGAAGGTGGATGCCACGCAGGAAGATCCTGTGCCTATCCAAAGACAGATGATGGTGAGAAGATCCTGAGTATGAGATGGAAAGAAAGAGGAGTAGATTGGAAAGATGGATTCACGTGCTAGAAAAAGCTCATGAAACAGAATTGGACTGAACTGTTGTGGAATGTTTCCCATGCTTCTCTGAAGTTCCTGAAATTCCTCCTCTACAGATCCCCCTGTTATTCTCAGAAAGAACGTGAATTATGCCTGACCCTGTCTTTTCTTGCAATAGACATTCCAAGGCCTGCAGCAACCCCTCTGCTTATATTTAGTTAAGTTGGGAGGCAGTGCTAGGAGTGGGAAACCCCTGGACAGAATGGTAGAGACCCAGATTGTGGTCCAAGTCTACCACTAACTCACTCCATGATCGAAGGTGAGTTGCTTAACCTTTTCCTCACCTATGAAATGGAAGTAACAGTGAAGACCGCATACAATCATAATGATAGTAATGATAAACTTTTATAGTGTTTACCATGTACAAGGCACTGTTCTATTGCTTTACAAATACTACCTTCTTCAATCATTACAACAACCCACTGAAATTTGGGGGGGGGGGTTGAAACTGGACTTTCTTTTTTTTTTTGGAGTGATATCACACACTAGCAAACTAATGCTCAAATTTCTTCAAGCTAGGCTTCAACAGTCCATGAACCAAGAACTCCAGGTGTTCAAGCTGGATTTAGGAAAGGCAGAGGAACCAGAGATCAAATTGCCAACATCTGCTGAATCACACAAAAAGCAAGAGAATTCCAGAAAAACATCTACTTCTGCTTCATTGACTACACTAAAGTCTTTGACTGTGTGGATCACAACAAACTGTGGAAAATTCATCAAGAGATGGGAATACCAGACCACCTGACCTGCCTCCTGAGAAATCTGTATGCAGGTCAAGAAGCAACAGTTAGAACCGGACATGGAACAACAGACTGGTTCCAAATTGGGAAAGGAGTACATACACCAATATTCATTGGAAGAACTGATGCTGAAGCTGAAACTGCAATACTTTAGCCACCTGATGCAAAGAACTGACTCATTGGAAAAGACCCTGATGCTGGGCAAGACTGAGGCAGGAAGAGTGGGGAATGACAGAGGATGAGATGGTTGGATGGCATCGCCAACTTGATGGACATATGTTTGAGCAAGTTCCGAGAGTTGGTGATGGACAGGAAAGCCTGGTGTGCTGCAGTCCCTGAGATTGCAAAGAGTCAGACACGACTGAGCGACTGGACTGAACTGAGTATCCCTCCTCTGGAGGAGGACATGGCAACCCCCTCCAGTATTCTTGCCTGGAGAATCCCCAGGGACAGAGGCAGCCTGGTGGGCTACAGTCCATGGGGTTTCATAGAGTCAGAACAGGACCGAGCGACTGAACTGAACTGACAGCTGGTTGACAATGTTGTATTTGTTTCAGGTATACACCAAGGTAAATCTGTTTTCCACATACATATATTCACTCTTTTTCGGTTCTTGGCCCATATAGGCCGTTACAGAGTATGGAGTAAAGCTCCATGTGCTATGCAGTAGATCCTTATGTTATCTGTTTTATATTTACTAGTATGTATGTGTCAGCCCCAATCTTCCAACGTATCCCTCCCCTGCCTTACTACCTGATAACTATAAATTTGTTTCTACATCTGTAACTCTGCTTCTGTTTTGTAGGTAAATCCATTTGTACCCTTTTTTAGATTCCACATGTAAGTGATACATGATATTTATCTTTCTCTGTCTGACCTACCGAAATGTGTGTTAGTTTTAATCCCCACCTTGTAGGTGAGAAAACTGAGGCACAGAGAGGTTGAGTAACTTGCTCAAAGTCACACAGCCAGGAAGTGGCAGAGATAGGATTTGAAACTGGGCCACCTAGCTCCAGAGTATATGCTCTTAACCACTGTGTTATACCACACATATAACTTTTTCTTAAACTATGGAGAGCCCTCTACAAAACACCTGAATTTATTCCATTATTAACTCCCTTACACTGCCCATAATTATTGCTGATACAGGCTTTCTACCTTATCTGTTGTCAGATATCACTACTATCTGATTTTCTAGTTCACTTTCTCTGCGTTAAAGTGGATCATAAAGATTTGGAGTCTGGTGGGCCTGAGTTTCTATCGTGGTTTCATTTTAGATGAGTTCTTTAACTTCTGAACCTCAGCTTTCTATTCTGTAAAACGACTAAGATAACATTAGAATGGGAGGAAGCGTTGTAAAAATGACATTAAAATGTAAAGCCCCAGGTCAGCAGTAGGTACCAGCATAGTTAAGCGGTTTGAGTTGTCCCTCTGTTTGTGGAAAACTCCTGGGCTCAGGGCAAAGAGTAACATTGCAAACCTCAGAAACCAGGAAAGAAGAGTTTCCACAAAACACGGGGAAAGGTAGAACACATGGAAATATTGACAGAATTGCAAAGACTTGCCCATTGAGCACAGGTTCATGTGCCCAAGGCATAGTGAGGTCAAGCGAACCGAGATATCAGTGTTTGGAGCAGAGAAAGCTTTATTGCGGGGCCGTGCAAGGAGACGGGAGTGCGTGTGTGTGCATGCATGCACACTCAGCCACTCAGTCGTGTCCCACTCTTTACAACCCCACCAGGCTCGTCTGTCCCGGAATTGTCCAGGCAAGAATACTGGAGCAGTTTGCCATTTCCTATCCCAGGGGATCTTCCTAGGGATCAAACCAGTGTCTCTTGCATCTCCTGCTTTGGTACGCAGGTTCTTTGCCACTGATGCCACCTAGGAAGCCCCGAGGAGATGGGTGACTTGTGCCTCTAAAATTCCAAACTCCTAGAAGGGTCTCAGCAAGCCAGGTGAGAGAAGGTCTTAGTTGGTTTTTCCAGACTTCTTAGTGTAGGAATCCTTTGTTCTCGCAGCTATCCACATAGGTCAGGTCACAATATTCCTGAAACCATCAATATGACAAATCTTATTCTCTGTTCTGCAACTTTTTTTCTCTATCTGAGTAGAAAAATGTTATATCCTTAAAGGTCAAAGCCTTGAGAATGGGCTCTTGTGTATTTCAGGCTATAGTCAACTTTCTTAGCTGGAAGCAGAAGCAATAGAATCGAAGGTTAAAGTAAAAGAAGCAAGTCTAATATGGAGTCAGGTTTGTTCTTCCCTATTACAGCCCTTCTTGTAAAACCTTTTCTTGCATAAGTCCTTGACCTGTCAGGCCATGCCAAGAATTTTGAATGAGCTTGTCTTTCTTCTGTCATCACAGGCCTGTGTTTAACAATGTCTCCCTTTGAGTGAAAATCAATACTGCTTATAAATTATATCTAAAGGCCAAAGGAAGGGAGGACTAGTGAATTAAAATGAATGTTCTAATTCTAGCTTCACCAGAATTAATTAAAAGAATCATCGAACCTCATTGACTGGCATTTAGTCCAAATTAGTTCTTTTAAAAAAGTATGACTAGGGACTTCCCTGGTGGTCCAGTGGCTAAGCCTCCATGCTGTCAATGCATGGGGCCCAGGTTTGATCCCTGGTCAAGGAACTAGATCCCATATCCTGCAACTGAAAATATCCCTCATGCCACAAGGAAGATTGAAGAACCTACATGCTGCAACTAAGACCCAGCACAGCCAAATAAAATTAATTAAAAAAAATTTTTTTTAGTGTGACTAGTCAGTCCTAACGGAGATGGCAATGGCACCCCACTCCAGCACTCTTGACTGGAAAATCCCATGGATGAAGGAGCCTGGTAGGCTGCAGTCCATGGGTCGCTAAGAGTCAGACCCGACTGAGCAACTTCACTCTCACTTTTTACTTTCATGCATTGGAGAAGGAAATGGCACCCCACTCCAGTATTCTTGCCTGGAGAATCCCAGGGACAGAGGAGCCTGGTGGGCTGCCGTCTATGGGGTTACACAGAGTCGGACACGACTGAAGCGACTTAGCAGCAGCAGCAGTCAGTCCTGAAGGAAATCAACCCTGAATATTCATTGGAAGGACTGATGCTGAAGCTGAAGCTCCAATACTTTGGTCACCTGATGTGAAGAGTTGACTCATTGGAAAAGCCCCTGATGCTGGGAAAGATTGAGGGCAGGAGGAGAAGGGGACGACAGAGGATGAGATGGTTAGATGGCATCATTGACTCGATGGATATGAGTTTGAGCAAACTCCACGCGATGGTGAAGGACAGGGAAGCCTGGTGTGCTGCATCCATGGGGTCACAAAGAGTCAGATGTGACTTAACGACGTAACAACAGAAAAGTAGAGTATTAGTGAAGAAATGCAGGTTCAAGACTTGCAAGAATATACAGTGAGGGTGTGGGGAAATGAGGAATGTCAGACACTACTGTTGGGAGATAAACTAGTTTGGCCACTTGGAGGGCAGTTTGCAGTCTCTGATAACATTTAAATGCCTAGTGACTTAGGAATATCACATCTCATTAACTATTCTAAACCAACTCTTGCACACAAGCACTAGGAGGTGACAGTGGTGAGTAAAAGAAAATAATTAGAAATAGAGTAAAAATCCGTCAATAGGAAAAGAGCTTCTTCACCTATGAAGTAGTCACTTATGAAATACTGTGCAACCATTTAAAAGAATTGTGGAGGGAAAATGAGGTAGGTCTAGATGAGCTCACGTGGGTAGCTTTCCTGAATGTTGGTACAATGAAAAAGCATGTGGCAAAGCAATCCATTCCATGTAATCTTTGTATAAAACAACAAAACAGAAGAACGATATGTCTTCTATATACATGTATATGGTCACTCCTTGGTATATGTAGAAAACAGCTCCAGGACCCCGGCGGTACCAAACCCACGGGCGCTCACATCCATCATATAACACGGCTGTAACACAGGCCTTCCTGTGTAGCCGCGGTTTCCCTCCTCGCAGATTCAACCACCCTTGGATCCACCATTGGTTGAATCCATGGGTGGGAAGCTCCCAGATACAGAAGGCTGTTCTTTTTTGCCACTTTTGGCTCTGCTGGGTCTTTGCTGCTGGGCATGGGCCTTCTCTAGTTGCTTCTCATGGTCGTAGCTTCTCTTGATACAGAACACGGGCTCAGAGTAGTTACTCTGGAAGCCCGAACGCAGGCTTCGGCAGTTACTACACGCAGGCCCTAGGGCATGGGCAGGTGCCCCGTGGCGTATGTGGAATCTTAGTTTCTCCACCAGGGATTGAACCCGTGTCCCCTGCACTGGCAGGAGGATTCTTAACCACTGGACCACCGGGAAAGTCCATGCTGGCTATTCTTAAATATGTAAAAGAAAAAGGTCTGGAAAGATAAATACCAAATTGACAGGGTGAGGAGGGAGGAAAGAGTGATAGTGCACTTATTTTTTTAATGAGTGCAATATGGTTGTATATTATGTATATAACAAAATTAACAAAATTGTTTTTACTAGACTAATAAAATCTATTCTTTCCTTCACATTGAAGCTCAATAGAGTTTTGGGGGACCTGCTTTATCAGGTAAGATGAATTGGTGATAAGCATATTGCTTTTCCCTGTCTTTTAAGCATTCTTAGCATCTTGCTTTCTTGCCTTTCTCGTTGTACCACCCTCAGATCAATCTCATTGTGTTGCTAATTTGCTCTTCCTGTGAGGACCTGGCTTTTTTTTTTTTTTTTTTTTTTTTTGTCTCTCTACAGAAGAGAGACAGAATCTTAGAATCTGTGCAGAATCTCAGTTCCCAACCAGGGACAGAACCCATGCCCCCGTACGGGAAGGGCAGAGTCTTGACCACGGACCACCAGGGAAGTCCCAGGACATGGCTTTCTAAGCAAATCAAATGTCAACTCAGCCATGTCCAAACCATCACAGATTTTTTAGTACTAAATTTGAGTTAACGACACGTCATTCCGTTTGATGGGCATGCAGCACATATGTAGACCTCGAACGCCCCCTCGCCCCGCCCCACCCCGCAGAACCACTCTGCGTGTTCCCCTGGGCAAGGTGGGTGCTCTGTGCAGTTGATTGGTTAGCAGAGTCTCAGAGAAAGACGGGTTCCGGGAAGAGAGTTTCAAGGCAGCTCTTTCATTTCATCCTTTGCGCTTGCTGTTGTGACAATGCCACACAGTCTGATTGCCTTCTATTCCGTCTCTTAGCAGGCCACGGGGAAGAAGGTTATTCAGCACAAGTCTTGGAACGTCCCTGGTGGTCTTGTGGCTAAGACTCTGCGCTCCCAATGCAGCGGGCCTGGGTTTGATCTCTGGTCAAGGAAATAGATCCCACATGCCACAACCAAGAGCCGGCGTGACACAGTCAAATAAGCGTCTTAAGTCCGTTTTCCTCCGTCTCTCTCGGCGTCCTGCGTCTGGCGGCGGCGGCGGTGTGCGTGTGTGCACGCGCGCGGGCAGCCTGGCCACCCCTCTGCCTCTTTCCCGTCGTGGCCCCTGACCTCCGTGGTGGCTGGTCCCCCGGCTGCCTCCCGTCCTTCTCGCTCTCCCCTCTCGTCTTCCTCTGAATCTCCAGTCCTCCTCTGTCTCACTCCGTGGCACAGGGTAGACGAAAAGGAAAAGACTTTGGGAGTGGTCAGGCTGAATTAAGTCCAGATCCCATGTCTGCTGCCAGCCGCCTGTGTGACCAGCCCTGCTTTCCATCACCTTTGCAGGCTGCGGTCTCCTCATCCCAGAAATGAGGGCAGCGGTGGCTCCTTCTCCGAGTTTTTCTGAGATGTTAATATCACAACCCTAAGAAAGTACCCGATCCATTAAATATTAGTTTCCTGCCTCCTCTCTCCCTTCTCTTTTTTTTCCTACCTCACCACTGCTGACACTCTCCACTTTCCCTTAAATGGCTAGAAAACTGATATAAATATATAAATATGTATATAAATTATATATATATACTTAAAATATATTACATATACCAAATTACATTTATATGTAAAGTGAATAGTTTAATATCCTACATTGTTAATTTTTCTGGCAACTAAATAGAATATTTTACCTGGCTCTTGAGGGGATTAAAAGACACGTTTTTCAGACTGAACGGGAGGGGAATGGGGTGAGAATGGACTCATGTATATGTAAGACTGAGTCCTTTGCTGTCCATCTGAAACTATCACAACATTGTTAATCAGCCATGTCTATGTTAGTCGCTCAGTCATGTCCGACTCTTTGCGACCCCAAGGACTGTACCCCACCAGGCTCCTCTGTCCATGGAATTCTCCAGGCACAAATACTGGAGTGGGTTGCCATCCCCTTATCCAGGGGATGTTCCCAACCCGGGGATCGAACCTGGGTCTCCCTCACTGCAGGCGGATTCTTTACCATCTGGGTCACCGGGGAAGCCCGTTAATCAGCTATACTCTGATATAAAATTTAAAAAATTTAAAGGAAGTAATACTGACTCTTAAACAGTATTTCACTATTGTAATGTAGACCAAGTTCTCCCAATTTCTTTGAAAAAAACATTCACTTAATAATAAAGTGATATTCTAAAAATAAAAAGGTTTTAAAAGACAGAAGTTTTTATTTCCATGCCCCTCACTAGACTTATCCATTTTATCAGTGCCCCTGGAAGGTGATGAGAGGTGATGGGTGTGGGAATGGGAGCCCCCACTCCTGGAGGAGATGCTCATACTCACTCAAAATGACTTTGCCAGCCCTTGAGCTGCAGGACTTATCTGCATGGCTCCAGAACAATTTCTCTGTTTGGTGTCTCTGTGCCAACGATCCTACTCGCCCGCCGTGTCCGTGGTTATCATCAGACACCTGGGCAAACCACCTGAAGCCGCTTCATCGGCACATGTGCCAGGACCCCACCCTGCCGCGCGGATTAACTCACTGGCAGGCCCTGGGCAGAGGAGCCCTGTGCGGCAGGGCCCACAAGGGGGCAGCAGAGAGACAGCTTTCTCTCTCTTCCCAGACAATCTGCAGGGAAATTGTTCTGATAGGAAAAAAATAACCTGTTCATGGGAAAAAAAGTTAAACATTTTTTCTTTTTACTCATCCATAATCCTGCTCTCAGAGAGATAGAGACTGCTGCCATTTCAGTGGATCAGTTTGACTCATATGAGATTGCTGACAATGGACCTTTTCATAACCTACAAAAAAGTTTCATGTGGTTTAACCTAACATTTCCTCCTATCTTTTCTCTGTTATGAACATAAATGCATTTTTAAATACAAAATTGAAATGAGACACTATGTACATGTGTGTGCACTTTAAAAACCTGCCTTTTAAAATGAAATATTCAAGATTACAAACATGGATTAACAATAATGCAGTCTACACTAACATGCCTGACCCTCCTCTCTTAGGAAGTAAAATGTCACATACAACGGAAGCCCATATCCACTGCTCCCCCAAACCTGCTCCCTCCCCAGTTCCTTGGGGTAACCACACTCACAAATTTGTTGTTCATCATACACAGGTTTATATCACTATACAATATGCAGTGTGGTTTAGCATTTTTAACTTTACATAAATGATACCAAAGTGAGTGCATCGTTCTATGACTTGCTTGCTGAACATTATGCTTTCAATATATCGTTTTTATTGAACTAGTTGGTTTACAACATTGTGTTAGCTTCCAGTGTACAGCCAAGTGATTCAGTTATACATATATTTATTTTTTTCACATTCTTCTCTATTATTTATTACAGGATGCTGAATATAGTTTCCTGTGTTATACAGTAGGACCTTGTTTATATATAATAATTTATATAAAATTTTTATATATTTCATATAATGTTTATATATTTTATACATAATATTTAGTTTGTATCTGCTAATCCAAAACTCCCGATTTGTCCCTCCCCATCTCCTTTTCCTTTTGGTAACCATAAGCTTCTTTTCTATGTCTGTAAGTCTGTTTCCGTTTTGTAAATAAGTTCATTTGTGTCATATTTTAGATTCTGCATATAAGTGGTATCATATGGTATTTGTTTTTCTCTTACTGACTTACTTAACCTGGTGTGATAAACTCTAGGTTGATCCATGTTCTGCAGATAGCATTATTTCATTCTTTTTTTTGGCTGAGTAGTATTTCATTATATATACACACCACATCTTTATCCATTCATCTGTCAATGGACATTAGGCTGTTTCCATGTCTTTCCTATTGTAAATAGTGCTGCATTGAATATTGGGGTGCATTTTTTTTTCTAATTATAGTTCTCGCCATAGACATGCTCAGGAGTGGGTTTGGTGGCTCACACGGCAGCTCTCTTTTCAGTTTTTAAGGAACTCCCATACTGTTTTCTATATTGGCTACACCAATTTACATTCCCACCAACGGGGTAGGAGAGGTCCCTTCACTCCACACCCTCTCCGGTATGTGTTACTTGTAGACTTTTTTTTTTTTAATATATATTTATTTTATTTGGCTGCACTGCTTCTTAGTTATGGCATGTGGGATCTAGTTCCTTGACCAGGGATTGAACCCGGGCCCCCTGCATTGGGAGTGCAGATTCTTAGCCATTGGACCAACAAGGAAGTCCCACTTGTAGACTTTTTAATGATGGCCATTCTGACCAGTGTGAGGTGGTGCCTCATAATAGTTTTAATTTGCATTTCTCTAACAATCAGCAATATTGCGCATCTTTTCATGTGCCTGCTTGTCAGCTGTATGAACATTATATTTTATTAACTTTATCCATGTTGATACATGTCACTTTTGTTGAGTCATTCTCAAATTTTTGCTATTAAATATGCAGGGTTGCTATCTACCTCTCTCCACTAGACTGGGCTCTTCCATGCTGGAACTCTGTATTAATCACCAGTGGCCTCAGAGGCTCCACTGATGGGTGTTGAGTGGAACGGGCAGATGCAGGAAGTGAGTGAGTAAGGACCGCTGTGCTCGAAAATCGAGCCTGGGTCCCTCTGCTGGGTGCCCAAGGCAGAGCGCGCTGGCGGCCGGAAGGCTCTCGTGTCTGGGAGAGTGGACATCAGGACTGCGTGTGGCATGGTGATGTCACATCTCTAGTGCCGGACTTGGGGTGCTAGGACCCGCCATCCAGAAGCGAAGGGCGGAGCAGGAACATCGGGAAAAGCTCCCGGAGGATCCGAGGCCATTCCTGAAAGATGATGGATCCCTTTCACCATGGCGAGCAAAAGCCCACATTTTTAGATAAGGGCATTGAGAATATGTCAACCTGTCTCAGAATTCTCTGAGAATTTGTCTCCAGTTTTTTTGACAACTAAAATATATGATTGGTAGGAAATGGCATTGCTGGAACCTTAAAACACAGACAACAGCAACAATAACAAAAAGAAAAACTCAATTCCTTTAGTAGCTAAAATCTTCTTAACTCTGAGGAGTTTAAATTATCTGTAAAATGAACTGAAAAATACAAGGATGACAATAAACCAGAGTAGCAACGAGGCATAGCAACAAGAGTTTAGGGGCTCTGGAATCAGAGTAGAGTTAGAATCCTGAATCTTCTGCTTCTTGAACATGTGATGCTGCGTAAGTTAGCTAACCATTCAATTTCTGTCTCTTCATCTGCAAAATAAATACTGATGCCCACTTTGCAAGTTGATGGATGTGAACTGCCTGGTCTATACCGATTATCCTATAAAAGGAAGCAGCTTTTATTGGCAGGCTGGTTTGACAAGAAACTGTTTCTGACAATTGAAGCTGGGCCTGCTCATTGAGAGAGAAAGAAAACTCCTCACAGTTACAGAAACCCATAACCTCATGGTGCCAGCTGGTTCCAGCTGCTGCCAGCTGCTGCTCTTGGAAATGGCTGTCCTCAACCCTCTCCAAGAATATGTCTGTCCCTTGAGGAAGGTGCATCTCTGATATCCCAGTAAGCTACCTTTTGTTCTGTGTCCATTTCTCTTCTTAGAGAAGATGAAGGGGGGAAAGGGTGTGTATCAACAAATCTTAAAAAAAAAAAAATGTGCCCAAGATCACCTAAGAATCCTATGTGAAATCTCCAGGTGCAAAAGCCTCCTGAAAACAAGACATGTTGGGACCTTCGACCTTTTGCTACAGTCCTGCAATGCTTTGCACCTGGACAAACATCTCTGCCTGGAACTTGAAAGAGAAAGAAACTATAAGCGACTAAAAATAATTGGGTGTGTGCACAGATGGGGCAAATTTGGACAACAAGACACAAAGAGACCAAAAAGTCCAGCTGCCACTCCTGAAGATCTGGGAGCAAACTCAGGGTACTGAGCATACCCCCTGCACACACATCACCAAAGGGGTGGGCAAACCACCTAAGCTACCCCTCAGGCTCCACCCCTGGACACAGCGCTTATGAGGAACCAGCTTGCCCCTCCTTGGGGGCGGGCCAGCAAGGGGAACTGTTGTTTGTTCTCGTTCCACCCTGCTGCAGGAGGGGCCCCAGTAAAGCCTTGCCTGAATTTCTTGTCTGGCCTTTGATCAATTTCTCCTGATTAAGGAGGCCAAAAACCCTAGTCGGTAACAAAAAGAGGTAAAATCTGGTGGTTCCACCTACCTACTATTCCCCAGGCAAACATCTTTTTTCCAGTTAGATGAAAAAGGAATTGGGGTCAAAATGACCCCCGTGGAGTAGATCTATTTAAAGAAACGAGCATTTAATTTTTGTGTTTACAGTTATATACAGACACACACTTCATTTAAATTAGCCTTTATTTTAATTTGTTCAGCTACAGCCGCTAGGACTTCACTTTGCTGGTAAAGAACAAGTTATGCTTTTAAAATATGCACACCACTTGACTGGGTGCTGAGCTTTGAAAATAATCATTACAGCATTTGTTATCATGGGAAAAAATTATAAACAACCTAAATATCCACCAAGAGTAGATTTGTCAAGTGAACTATGATGTTGTCATACCATAGAGTATCTGTGGACATTCCAAACAGTCTCATCAAAGATGATCAATCAAATGAAATGGAATGGGATAATGTATATGTAGTGTGTTATTACATGAAAAAGGCAGTTTGCAAAGAGATAAAGCTCCCCTGGTAGCTCAGACAGTAAAGAATCTGCCTGCAGTGTGGGAGATCTGGGTTCAGTCCCTGGGTTGGGAAGATCCCCTGGAGGAGGGCATGGCAACCCACTCCAGTATTCTCCCCTGGAGAATCCCTTGGGCAGAAGAGCCTGGTGGGGCACAGTCCATGGGGTTGCAAAGAGTCGGACAGGACTGAGCGACTAAGCACACACAAAGATCCCGTTTCTGTTTATAAAAAAGACACACATATGCATGCGTAAAGACTGAAAGAGTAGACACCAAAATGCTAAGCAGATTGTCTCTGGTCTCTTGAAAATGGAGGTGATTTGTATTTTCCTTTTGTTTGCATTGTTGCATGTTTGTATTTTTCTGAATTTCAGACATTGAAGCTTTATTACAATGGTAATAAGAAAAACATTCCTGAAAACATGTCTTTGGGACAACGGGTTCTTTGCTCTTATCCTGTCCCTGAAGCTTCCCGCTAGCATCAGAACTCACAGTGGAGCAGCCTCTTACTGGGAAAGGTCAAATGCTTGGTTCTCCAGCAGCTGACCCTAACTTTGATTCCTGCAGGCGTGTCACTTGTGACATTATCTAAGCGTATTCATTGTATCAGAAAATGAGTAGCTGTCATATCCACTGCCTTAATTTACCCAAAAAGAAAATTGGAGAGGAGGCACTCGGATTTTTAAGAAAAGCTTTGAGTACCTCTCCTTGGGCTTTCCTGGTGGCTCAGGGTGAAGAATCAGCCTCCCAATGCAGGAGATGCAAGAGACACAGGTTTGATACCTGAACTAGAAAGATGCCCTGGAGAAGGAAATGGCAACCCACTCCAGTATTCGTCCCTGGGAAATCCTATGGACGGAGGAGCCTGGTGCACCATAACCCGTGGAATCGCAGAGTGACTGAAGTGACTAAACAACGCCTCTCCTTGGGGACACTTACGCTTACAGCCGTGACATTGGCATTGCTGTGACATCAGGGATTTGAGGTGGGCTGGCCATCATAAGGATGACTGGGTCATTTTTATTTATAAGCTGAAGAAAGCTACCAACCCTTTGCTGTAAACCTAGAACCTGCCCCTGTCCCCTCTAAGAGAGAAAGGACAAGCCCACCTTGTCCCATTGTGAGTCCATTTTCTACTCTTTATAATGTAGATAGGGTTCAGGAGTTTTGCCATCATAAAGTGGTAGCCAGGCTGGTCTCCGTGCTGAACGATGGTAGTTTACAAAGCCCAGGAGAGCAGTGTATTCGGTTATAGACCAAGTGAAGATGTAAAAGCATCAGGAGAAGTAATGTGACACCCCTTTCTCCGATTCACAATTAAATATTTCCTCCAGCTCTAACATCACCTCCTATAGGAAGCCTTCCAAGGTTTCACAAGTTGCCGGTAGCCAAGGACTATCATCTCTCTATCCTCAGACTGTTGCTGCTGTTCAGTAACTAAGTCGTGTCTGACTGTTTGTGACTCCGTGGACTGTAGCCTGCCGGGCTCCTCTTTCCTGCACTGTTTCCCAGAGTTTGTTCAAATTCATGTCAACTGAGTTGGTGATGGTATCTAACCATCTCATCCTCTCCTTCCTCCTTCTCCTTTTGCCTTCAGTCTTTCCCACCATCAGCTCTTTGCATCAGATCCTGATTCTCAGATAAGGCCCTGACATTTGAGAAAGAGTGAATGAATGAATGAATGACCAATACATGGTGAGAATGTGAGAATGGATAAATGAATGCACCTGTACTTTGCAGATATGCCTACCCATTTTACAAAAATCTATGGAGCATTTCCTGTGTGCCAGGCTCCGTGATGGGCACTGGGGTACAGAGTGAGCAAGAGAGACCAGCTCCCTGCTTACAGGAAGCTTCTATTCTAGTCAGGGACATAGTCCATCCACAAGAAACAAATATGTCCCTGATTTCAGATGAGAGTGCTATGGAGAAAATGCACAATTTTATAGGAGACAGAGTATCTGGGGGAGCAGGGTTGTTGGAGGGTAAGGGGAGCAGGGAAGGCCTCTTTGAGAAGGTGGCATTTGAGCTCTGAATGGCTGTGAGAGCACTTGTTCTCAAGTGCTTGTTTAGCTCATTTCAAGAGCTTTATTCTTTCTTTTCGGTAGTGCTGCAGGGCATGCGGGATCTTAGTTCCCCAATCATGGATCAAACCCTCATCCCCTGGTGTGGAAACACAGTCTTAACCACTGCATTTTCAGTGAGGTCCCAAAGGCTTTATTCTTGAAAATAAAATTTCAAGAGCATGTCTGATATTTTCACTTTTTTCACAGTGGAGACTGCATGCTATTTATCACTGTGAGGTGGCAGGATTCAATGGCAAGCATATGGGATTTGAAAATGGACCACCTGGGTCCAAATCCAGCCTCTCCCACTTATCAGCTATGGACCTTAGGTAAATTATTTAAGCACTGGAGCCTCTGTTTCCCCATCCAGAAATGGAGATGGTGATGGTGATGATGATATTTACAACACAGACAACTAAGTGTCCACCAAAACCCCATGCGTCCTCTTCCATAGTGTGACCTGCCCGACCATGGTCTCCATTTTCCAGCCCCGTTTGCATCCGGATGCAAAGACAAATTTTACCGCTGAGAAATGTGTCCCTTCCAGACCAGGGAAGTGGTCTGAGCCACCTCAAAGAGGAAAACCACGCAGTGAGCAGGAGCACCCACGGTGGACTGGTAAGGGAGGGGAATGACAAACTTTGTGTTAACCCTCGGAAATGTTAGCTTGTATTTGTTATATAGCCTCCAGCATCATAACACTAACTAATACAGCCTTAGAAGAGTCATGAACGTTGAATGAGGGTGTCATACAGAGCCTACTCAAAGTGCGTGCTGGATGGATGTAACTAAACACAGGGGTTTGCTGTGAAAAGGAACAAGTCGAGTCAATTTGTAGAAAAGTGAATGGATCTAGAGTCTGTCACACAGAGTGAAGTAAGTCAGAAAGAGAAAAGACCACTGTATATTAAGGCATATATGTGGAATCTAGAAAAATGGTACAGATGAACCTCTTTGCAGGACAAGGGTAGAGACAGAGACACAGAGAACCGACATGTGCACATGGGGCTGGGGGTGGGGGTGGGGTGAGTTGGGAGACTGGGATTGACATATATACACCGCCGTGTGTTAAACCTACCGTATGGCACAGGGCGCCCAGATCAGTGTTCCGTGATGGCCCAGAGGGGTGGGATAGTAGGGAGGGAGACTCAGTAGGGAGGAGATGTATGTATCCATATAGCTGACTCACTTTGTTGTAAAGCAGAAACTAATACAATATTATAAAGCTACTATACCCCCAATAAATAAAAAAAATATATATATAGGGCTTTGAATCCTCTGAAATCAGCCTCGTGAGATTTTTGACCCCCTACCCCCTTCACCTTTCCAGAAGGAAACAGTTTTTACTATAATAGATACTTATTTCTGAAAAGGTTAGTGACTATAGGGTGAGAAATATTGGGACTCTTTCTGACTTCTTGTCATTTTTTTTTAATTTCTTGGGATACAGGAGGAGAGAATCTTGCCCAACAAAGTGATCTCTTTCCTCCTGAGCCCAGACTTAGCAGTAGAACTTGAAGATCAAGAGCATCTCCCAAGATCTAAAACGTCTCTTCTCTCTTCCCCCTCCTCCTCCAGGACACTTCTGTGATGAGACCCCTGCAAGGCTTTTAGTTCTCAGACATCTAAGAGGGAAGAAGACAACCATATGTCTCATGTTTTCATCCACCTGGAAATGAGGTCATCAAAATCATGCTCCTAGGACAGCAAGTGGCGCGTGGTAGGAATTCAGCACTGATGTGTAGCTTGTCTCAGCCGATACTAAAAACACCTCTGCTGGAGCGATTTTCCTTACTGGACAAATGTGCGAGCAGAGGCTGGTACATGTTTATCTAGATGGTACATGTTTTATCTAAATTTAATTCTTACAGCCATATACAGAATGCATGATTTTGGTATCATTGCACACTTTTCCCATCAAAGCCTTGCCACATTCTGAATTAGAGCTTGCTTATTTCTATCTTACCCCATTTCCTAGGGTAGAGCCCTTTTGAGTCTCAGCTTAAAAGTGGGAATGGTTTACCAGGATCCTTACGCCTGATGGAATTCAAAATTCTACTTTAGTTCCACTAGCTCTGAGAGAGCTACCTATGGACATCAGCAAATGGGTGGAACAATACAAGTGACCCTGAGCGTAAGGCTCAACTCTTTTGGATCCTGTCTTTTCTCAGATCTCAACCAATACTGCTCACTATCTTGTTAGCTATTCGACACTTTTCGGATGTTTTTGTATTTTATACAACTCATCTAAGTATCTCTGTTACAGGGGAGAACTGACTCCACCTTGGATCTGTTTCTGTTACTTTAACCTTTGCTTCTCGTTGTCTTGTTTGCTGAAAGGACAGTGTTTATACATAATGGCCTGCCTTGGGGAACCATACTCCTCTGCCTGAATATTAAGGCTCCTTTGCTCAGGACCCTGTCCACCTGCGGATAGCTACAGGAAGGAAGAAATTAACACACACCCCTGGCAGAAGCTTGCCATTCTAGGATATATTTGCAAGATCAATGGCCTTTTTACTTGGCTTCCTCACCTCTCCCTCCTCACCCCTGTTCTATAAAAGAACCTGGCTTCCAGATCCAGACAAGACGGTTATTTTGAGACATTAGTTTGCCATCTTCTCGGGGCCAGCTTTCCAAATAAAGTTGTATTCCTTCCCTCAACATGTTGTCTCTCGGATTTATTGGCCTGTCCTGTGGTGAGAAGAGCAAGTGTGGACTCGGGTAACATCTCCAGCTTCCGGCTATTAATGGATACAAAAACTTAAGAACAGTTGTACTCAGAGATCACAAAACTTTTAAATAGTACAGGCAGGATTAGGGTAAGAGATATGTCTGTTTCAAACCCTAGATTCTTTCTTCTACATTGCACTGCTCAGTCTAGATAATGATATCTAATGACAGAAGATTGATATATAATAGATGGATAAAGATAGATTGATAGATCAATAGATGGATAGATGGATAGATACAGACAGATAGAAACTTAACATGTATCAAGCTCCCTGCTCTGTCAGGCACTCTGTTCTAAAAACTTTAGATTTTTTAACTCACTCAATTTTCACAACAATCCTGTAAGTTAGGGACTGACAGTATTCCTGTTTTACAGATGAAGAAATTCAGGCACAGAGATATTAGTAAATTAGCCCCAAGCCACACAAGCAGCAAGAGTTGAGCTGTGGGGATTCAGACCTGAGAGTCCAACTCCAGAGCCTGTGCTCCTAAACACAAAGTTCTAAACAGAACTTTCGTGCCGTCAAGGGTCCCAGAGTCACTTATCTTACCACAAAGATTCAGGCACAAATGTCAATCCAAGGACTCTTGGTTCTCCAAGATGGAGCTGCACACTATTTCCACCTATTCCCGCCCGAGTCTGTACAGAACAAAGTCTTCAGTTGCAGGTAACAGGAAGTGTTGCTCTGAAAACAAACCTTCAGTTCTTAAGCTGCAACCATCCTCATCGCTTCAGTTAGATGTTATTCTCCAAGGGAGACCGGGACAGTTTACAGGCTAATCAGTACTCTGCCAGCCTCATAAATTGGGAGACAGGGGTGGGGCAGTGAAGGGGAAAATGCTTTATTGTCCCCATTTTGCAAAGGCAGGTTTCAAGCCAAAACAGGTGAGTCATCCACAGAGATCAGAATCCAACGCCCGTTCCATTCTGCCCCCCTGAATTCCCTGAAGCAGTGGGGGACTTTACTCCAATGGAGAAAAAGCCACTTGTCTTCTAAGAAATATGCAGAGTAGACACTGGACTGCCAGGGAGAGGGTCATGGGAGGCAGATGCATGTCAGGCCCATGAGTCTCCCTAAGGATTGGGTGAGCCCACATCTTGAATTATCAGGACATTAATAACTCTCCACGTTACTATTAACTGAGCATTCCCCACTGTGTTAAAAACCTCTTCATGTATTATTTATTTAATTCTCACATAACCTTGTAATGAGGATTCTATCCTGACCCTCACTTTCAGATTGGAAAACTGAGGCCTGGGGAGGTTAAGGGCCTCGCCATAGCCATCTAGTTAAGAAGCAGCAGGACTTTGGTCCAACACTCTGAAGTCAGTGATGTTCCATCGCCTTTCCTTCCCCACCTACAGATGTGCTTCTAGATATTAAGAGACAGAGTGGGAACAGACGGCTTCCCTGGAGCCCAGGCTCACTCAGAGTCATCCGAGGAAGCTAAAACCCAGTGCAGACAGCACTGGGAAGGGGAGAGGGTGTCTCTGAAAATAGCAGGTGGGTGCGTGCTTGTCCACAGGGTGATCCGGACACGCCTGGAAACACCTGCTCCACCACCCAGATGGGGCCAATGCCCCTTGGGTCATGCTCTTTCAACTGTTACTGTGTTCTCATTTCTTCAGAGTTGTGCAAGGGTCACGTCCCATGAGGGGGGCTCCTGAGGACTCCTATTCCCACCTTGTCTGAGCAAGAAGCTTGGAGAGTGTTTAGCCACTGAGGCCCACGCACTAGAAAGGCTTCTCCAGGACAAGGTAAGTGCCACCTCAATTGCATGACTTTGGAAGGGTGTCTGTGCCTCCAGACAGACCTTCTATCTTGACATGTTACACTAGCTTAGTGTTTTTTAATTAATTAATTAAAATTTTTTTAAAAATTGGCTGCACTGGTTCTTCATTGTGGCACGCAGGCTTCTCTAGTTGAGGCGTGCGGGCTCTAGAGTGCATGGGCTCAGTGGTTTCCCCTCAGCATATTGGATCCTAGTTCCCTGACCAGGGATTGAACCCATGTCCCCTTCACTGGAAGGCAATTCTTAACCCCTGCGACCACCACAAGCTTAAATTCCACAATTAAAGCTGTCCTTTTTGGGTAAAAAAGAAGGGAAATGTCTTTCAAAATGTAAGCATTCCCAGGAGGGTTCTGAATTTTGCCAATTTTAATTTTTTTCTCACATAAAAATGTTTTTCCCTCCAAACTTTCACCTGCTGAGAATCTGACCCATAAAGACTCTCAATAAGTATAGTATTTGTTTACGATCCAATAAATGATCAAAAAATTAGGAATCAAATAAAGAAATTACAGTCTAAAGTTAGAGAGAAAACTCAAAGGAAGCCATGTTTCAACAATTCTCTTTCCTTTTTAATGAAGTGATCATATGGCGTAGTTGTATTGATTTGTTCTTTGAGGGAAGTATATAAAGATAGAGACAGAGATAGATAGAGATATAGAGATACAGACACAGCTATATACATTTTATAATGTTCCACAGAGGGCACAATGACTAAAGTGCATGCGTGTGCGTGCCAAGTCGCTCAGTCGTGTCCGACTCTGCGACCCCATGGACTGTAGCCTGCCAGGCTCCTCTGTCCATGGGATTCTCCAGGCAAGAATCCTGGAGTGGGTTGTCATGCCCTCCTCCAAGAGATCCTCCCCACCCAGGGACTGAACCCACATCTCTGCATCTCCTGCATTGACAGGCAGGTTCTTTGCCACTAGCGCCACCTGGGAAGCCCGCTGTAACTAAAGATGTTTCACCAACTGAACCATTTTTCTTTTTTTGGCTGCACCATGGGACGCTCCCCGAACAAGTGCTGTAGGCAAGCCACAGCAGCGAAAGCCCTGAATCCTAACTACTAGGTCATCAAGGGACTCTCAACACCGGAGAAATTTTTTAAACCACTGGATTCAGGTGGCTGGCCTTGCTAGCATTCATCCATTCTTTAGAATAAACTACCCTGTGAAGCTGTCTTTCATCAATCATCTTTCTGGGCATTTCAGCATCAGCAAGAAAACATATCGAAGGGGCTCAGTACAGAGCCTGGGATACAGTAAGCAGAGACTATGTTACAGCTGGCATCACTGGCATTTGGAGACTTGAACTTGGAGACTCTTAACATCCGGTCTAAAGTATTTCAACATTATCCAACTCTGTCTCTTAAAGATCAGGAACACTGATGGGGAGGTAGTAAACACCTCCGCTGATGGAGGGGTGTAAACGTTCCCTGCAGCCTGAGGACGAGGGCACATGGCAGGCCGGCAAGAGAAAAAGCATCAACCAGAAACTTCTCCCACCCCCACAGGTTCATCAGGATGGGAGACAGCTAGGAGAAAAGCAGCAGTGGGTGTCAGGGGGAGAAAAGGAAACAGAAGAGAACAAATAGAAAACATGGTGGGAGAAGAGAGACTGCAGGTGGAGCTCCATCTGTAAAGCCGATGGACGCTGTCGGTGATGGTTAATGTCCCTTTTTTCTTTATGATGGGAGAGTAAGGAAGAAAGGGTGAGGGAAGAAGAGAGAGGGTATACAGTGGTGAAGGATGATCCAAAAGCCTAAAAGAAAGTGCTGAGCCCGTGAGGGCTACGTTGCTCATCCCATTGTTCAGTCGCTAAGTCGTGTCCGACTCTTTGTGACCCCATGGACTGCAGCACGCCAGGCTCCCCTGTCCTCCACCATCTCCTGAGTTTGCTCAAATTCATATCCAATGAGTCAATGATGCTATCTAACCATCTCATCCTCTGATGCCCCCTTCTCTGTTTGCCTTCAACCTTTCCCAGCATCACGGTCTTTTCAGAGGAGTCAGCTCTTCACATCAGGAGGCCAAAGTGGCGGAGCTTCAGCATCAGTCCTTCCAATGAGTGTTCAGGGTTGATTTCCATTAGGATTGACTGGTTTGATCTCCCTGCTGTCCAAGGGACTCTCAAGATTCTTCTCCAGCACCACAGTTTGGAGGCATCAATTCTTCAGCGCTCGGCCTCCTTTATGGTCCAGCTCTCACATCCATACATGACTACTGCATATCCCATGCATGGTATCTAGTCTACAGCTAGTGCAACACAACAAAGCAGGAAAAATACCATCCTGTCGTCTCAGCCTGAATTTTCCACAAAGACCTCGTCTGTTCTGAGTTCATGCCAAGCAGCCGGTACAGTGCCCAGGATCTGGTGGGTGCCCCGGAAGTAATTGTTGTCTCGAGTATTATTATGCTTTCACTTCATAAAATATGGGGGGAAAGACCAAAGAGTACAAAGAAAAAAATGAGCACCATTCATGAGACCATCACCAATAAATATTAATAGGAAATGATACCTATATTTCTCTGAGTGACTATCATGTGATAAGCATCTTCCACGATCTTCCTCATTGAGTCATTTACTTAGCCACTGTGCATATGTCCAGTTTCCTTCCCTTTTTTTCTTTCTTACAATAGTTGATTTATTTGGCCGCCAGGTCTTCCTTGTGGAGTGCAGGACCTTCCGTTCTGCGCACAGTTTCCCTAGTTGTGGCACATGGGCTCAGTAGTTGCAATGTAGTGCTTAGTTGCTCCACGGTATATGGGACATTAGTTCCCCAACCGAGATCAAACCCATGTTTCCTGCTCTATTAGGCAGATTCTTGACAACTGGATCACCAGGGAAGTTCCTAAGCTTTTCTCTGTACATGATTACATAAGTATTTGCAACAGTTGTGCTAAGCCCTGTATATATGTTTTCTTATTATCATTCCTTCCACTATTATTTCAATTCTCACAGCAAACTTGTGAGATACCTGTTTTCTTCCTCCCATTTTACAGATGGAATCACTGAGGCTCAAGAAGTGAGTTACCCAAAATCACAGGGCTGATAAATGGCAGGCCTGGGATTTGAACCAAGTTGGGCTGGCAGTACTGCCTAGGATATCATCTATCATTTGTTTTCTCTCTTTCTGTCTGTTTCTCTCTTTCCTTACTATAAGATGTGACTGAGGAGTGGTGACCTGAATGTTCCCAGGGGGTCTTAAGACAGGCTATCAACACAGTATAATGGCTAAACATGTGTAAGCTGTGTTTATTTCTGTAAAAGGCTCAAGAGACCCTTGATCCATACCACCTTTCTGCCAAAGAGATAGCCTCGTGATATCCAATGATCTGACCAGAAAGGTATGGGTGGTGCCAGGGTCCTCCCAGGAGTTCCATTGTGGGAAGCAGAGACCAGGATGCCAAGAACATTAATCTCATCAACATACTTTTATGACTGACTAGACAGTTCAGCCAGGTAGAGGAGAGAACTTACTGATGTCCTGAACCTATAATTGACAGATGAAATTGAGGAATGTCCTGTTGAGCTCGAATTTAGCCATCTATTTAACCACTGTCAGCACTATAGACATATGCATATATTTAATTAAAGAGATATGCTAATGATAAAATATTTTCTATTCTTTATCCGAAATTTAATTTTAACTGGGCATATTTGGGACATACTTATGCTAAAAATTTTTATGTGTCTGAAATTCAAATTAAACTAGATGTTCTTTTTTTTAGTATTTATTTGTTTGGGTGCATCAGGTCTTAGTTGTGGCATGTGAGATCTTTCGCTGTGGTGCAGGTTTCTCTAGTTGCAGCGTCTTTCTAGTTGTGGCTTGGAGGCTTCAGAGCCCGGGGGCTCAGTAGTTGCCACACATGGGCTTAGTTGCCCTGGGACATAAGGGATCTTAGTTCCCTAATCAGGGATCAAACCCATGTCCCCTGCATTGAAAGGCAAATTCCCAGCCACTAGACCACCCAGGGAAGTCCTTAAACAGGATGCTCTGTATTTTTATTTGTGAAATATGGCAACACTAATGAAAGTTCTTCCTTTAAAATTTACTTTATTTTTTCTTTTCCCCTTCATCTTCTATTTCCTCTTCTAGTCTTCCTACTGTAAGCACCTGCATTGATTTTATTTAAGATAAGTCCATGTAATTTACCTTTCATTTGTTTTATTTTGATATATATGTAAATTTGAAGCTGTATCCTATTAATGTTTTAAATTCACACAAATGGAAATGTTTATAAATCTCGTTCTGTCCCTACTTGTTTCCTTAACACTTTCTTCTTGAGATCCACCCATGTTATCATATATACATCTGGATCATTAGTTCTGCATTTTATGTAGTATTTCATTGAATGCATAAGCCAGGTTTCACTTAACAGTCCCCCAATGGGGCCACCTGGGTAACCTCCACCTCCTGATTCACAAACATCTCTGGGTCACACTGTGTGCATGTTTATTTGGTGTCAAGTCAATCATGTAGTATTTATTTGCATTTCTCTAACATCTCTGGGTCACACTGTGTGCACACTTATTTGGTGTCAAGTCAGTCCTGTAGTATTTATTTGCATTTCTCTCGTTATCTTACAGACGTGCCTGAGAGAGTTTCTGAGGAGCGTTGTTAAGCGTGGGAAAGCTAGTTCATAGAGTATGTGTGTGCTCAGTCGCTAACTCGTGTCTGACTCTTTGCGACCCCATGGTCTGTAGCCCTCCAGGCTCCTCTGTCCATGGGATTCTCCAGGCAAGAATACTGGAGTGGGCTGCCATTTCCTTCTCTGGGGGTCGTACACATGTGTGATATTCAAAATATTTAACAATCACTGAAATGCAGACACTGGGAATTCCTTGGCAGTCAGTGGTTAGGACTTCACACCTTCAATGCTGAGTGCCTGGGTTCAACCCCTGGTCACTATGCACTTTAAAAATACTGCAGACACTGACCACCCAGAATGGACACTCTGCATGAGCCACACTGATGCTCCTGAACTCAATCTCTGCCGTGAATATCCGTTAACAGCTTCATCAGGCTACTGGCAGTGCTTGGTTGCTCAGTCACGTCCGACTCTTTGCGACCCCACGCACTGTAGCCCGCCAGCATCCTCTGTCCATGGGATTTCCCAGGCAAGAATACTGGAGTGGTTGCGATTCTCTCCTTCAGGGGATCCCAATCCAGGGATCGAACCTAGGTGTCCCAGATTACAGGCAGATTCTTTACCGTCTAAGCCACCAGGGAAGTCCAGGCAACTAGAGTTATTCAGAAACAGCTCTGCCAATCTCCACTTCCACCAACGATGCATGAAAATCCTTTTACACACGTCATCCACATTTAAAACTATCTAACTTTTGACTTTTGCTGATTTGGTAGATATCAAGTTCTCTCATGGCTATACTTGTATTTCTTCTGTTGTTAGTGAGGTTGAACATTTATTCACATACATTTTAGCCATAGTTTTCTTTTGTAAATTTCCTGTTCACACCTTGTACCCATTTTTCTCTTGGATTTCCACTCTTTTTTTCTCCAGCTTTTTTTTAAACTCCAGTATGTAGGAGTTTCTTATATACGCTAGAACACCTCTGTCCAATAGAAATATAGTGTGGTCCACATATGCGATTAAAATTTTTTCTAATAACCACATTTAAAAAATAAAAATAAGCAGATGAAATTAATTGGGGCAATATATTTATTATAGTATATATAAAATATGGTCTGTAGCCTGCCAGGCTCCTCTGTCCATGGAATTCTCCAAGCCAGAATACTGGAGTGGGTAGCCTTTCCCTTCTCCAGGGGATCTTCCCAACCGAGGGATTGAACCCAGGTGTCCCACATTGCAGGCAGATTCTTTACCATCTGAGTCACCATGGAAGCCCCATCTAAGATACTATCATTTCAACATATAATCAATATAAAGATGGTTGAGATACATTACATTCCTTTGTGGATGCTGAGTCTTTGAAATCTGGTATGTATTTTACAGTTATAGCACATCTTCATTCGTATGCAGTTCAGTTCAGTTGCTCAGTTGTGTCCGACTCTTTGTGACCCCATGAATCGCAGCATGCCAGGCCTCCCTGTCCATCACCAACCCCCAGAGTTTACTCAAACCCATGTCCATCGAGTCGGTGATGCCATCCAGCCATCTCATCTTCTTTCGTCCCCTTCTCCTCCCGCCGCCAGTCCCTCCCAGCATCAGGGTCTTTTCCAATAAGTCAACTCTTCACATGAAGTGGCCAAAGTATTAGAGTTTCAGCTTCAGCATCAGTCCTTCCAATGAACACCCAGGACTGATCTCCTACAGGATGGACTGGTTGGCTCTCCTTGTAGTCCAAGGGACTCTCAAGAGTCTTCTCCAACACCACAGTTCAAAAGCATCAATTCTTCAGTGCTCAGCTTTCTTCACAGTCCAACTCTCACATCCGTACATGACCACTGGAAAAACCATAGCCTTGAACAGACGGACCTTTGTTGGTAAAGTAATGTCTCTGCTTTTTAATATGCTATCCAGGTTGGTCATAACTTCCCTTCCAAGGAGATGGCTGCAGTCACCATCTGCAGCGGTTTGTATTAGTTACGTATAAAATACTTAACAGCTATATGTGACTAGTGGTGTATTGAACAGTGCAAATCTAGAACCTAGACTTCACGTAATAGTTCCTTGTTGGTTTAAGATTGAAAATACCTTTTTTCTGATTCATCTATCTGTTAACTTTGTTTATAGTATCTTCTGTTTAGAAAGCATGTTAATTTACACATGATGTTTAGTTGCTAAGTTGTGTCTGACTCTTTTAAAATCCCATGGACTGTAGCCCACCAGGCTCTTCTGTCCATGGGATTTCCCAGGCAAGAATACTGGAGTCAGTTGCCCTTTCCTTCTCCAGGGGATCTTCCTGACCCAGGGATCAAGCTCACGTCTCCTGCATTGGCATGTGGATTCTTTACCACTGACCCACAAGGAAGCCTAATTTATATGCAGCTAAGTCCATTTTTCCTCCTAAAATTTGTGCTTCAGTTTCTTGCTTTTGAAATCCCTACCTATGCCAATGTGTCCAAAAATAGACAATGGTGCTTTTCTTCTATTAGTTTTATAGTTTTTATCTTTCACTAATAGGTATTATGTTCACTGGAGGATTTTTTTTCATATTGCAAGAAATAGATATTCAACTTTTGTTTTTTAATAGAGTGAGCTGATTTCCCCAACACCATCTATAAAAATTCCTATGCAATAGTTATTCCATGGGACTCATTTTGGGACATAGATCTGCAAGAGCTAAACTTGCTATTATAACAATGTGTCTAAGATAAAAGTCAAAACCAAGTTTCTACTCCTGTGTGTGTTATTTACTCATTCCTGTCCAACTGTTATCGAACCCATGGACTGCAGCCTATCAGTCTCCTCCGTCCATGGGATTCTCCAGACAAGAATACTGGAGTGGGTAGCCATTCCCTTCTCCAGGGAATCTTCCCAACCCAGGGATTGAAGCCAGGTCTTCTGCATTACAGGCAGATTCTTTACTGCCTGAGCCTACTCTTGGGCGACTTTAAGTCAGAGCAGCTACTGACACTCGAGTTGGGATTCACAGGTATGCAACATAGATTTCCTTTTAACATTTATCTCATTTTCTCCTTAGAAATGGATGGAGACCCTGGGACCTGTGTAAGGCAACCAAGTAGGGTTAGGCAGAGAATAGAGACTCAGACCCGAAAAAGGAAGGCGTGAATCCCGTTCTATGACTTCTGTTGTGTGACCTTGGACACAGTTCTTGACCTCTCTGAATCTTAGATCCCGCCTCTGAAAGTCAGACACAGGTACACCTCCCAAATGAAGTGCCCCTGGGGAATGCCTGACACAGGGGAGGTACTCTTTATGCCTGTTAGATTGGAGCCAATTGTTGAGGCAAAAACAGAAGTGTCCCCGTGTTGAGAAGATTAGAACTGATGGGGCTAACAGCCAGGCAAGGAGTACTGAGAGAGGGCAGAAAAGAGCATGAGGTAACCCCGTGTGCATAGGGCAAAGCAGATCAGAGGAGTGAGAGCTAGAGAGGCAACGTGTTAGCGAATTTTAAGACCAGTAGGAGCTCCAAGGCCAGAAGTGCTGACTGCCAATCTCAAGGCTGAGCGGATCAGCGTGGGACCCACCCCAAGTCTCCCAGGGCATAGGAAAGAGCCACAAAAGACCCGTTTATGAATCAGCTTTCTTCCTAGGCTTCAGCAAATGAAACAATATTTCCCTTATTCACCATCAAAGTGTAATGTGAGGTAAAATGACGTTTTGTATGTGACAGGGCCTCACTGGAATCTCACAAAGTATTCATTCAAGAGGATACACCAAAATTTGAAAGTGAAAGAGATATAAAGATTGTGGTGTGGCTCAAAGTCAGTGTCTATATCGTGAGTGTGCAGTGAACTCCCTAACAACCCGTCATAAGAAGATGCTCATCCTCTAATGAGAAGAATGGGTCCCCCCGCCCACCTGCCTGACTATCAGGAAATTCCATCTTGATCCTGTTTTGACTCTTTTCTCCCCAGGTTTGTGCACATGTCCTTAGGAGCTTGTGCAACCTAGAACATCTGAAGAGAGACTGATTATCAGCTCACATCGCACTCTCCTCGGTCCACTGTCCCAGCCTCCCCTGAAGGGGACATGTACACTGCCTTGGAGCCAGGCTTGAACACCGAAGGTCATTGCTTAGGCAGACAGTCTCTATGTCTGGAGTTGGAATTCTCTCTTCTCAGTCCACCAGAAGTCCTGCCAGATCATTTCTCTGAAACCCATAAAATCCCTCTGTCCGGCCCTTCTTGTTCTCTGAGAAAGCTCTCCCAAATTCCTCCTCTCTCCCCTTCGTACTAAGGGCCACCTCTCCCAGCCCTTGGAGACCTACCCAGACAATCCCACGCCAGTCACCAGGGGACTCAAGCCCTCACTGGGGGGTTGTAGGGGTGGCTCTCGTTTCAGGGGGCCAGGGAACTTATGCTCTGGCTACCTTCTTGGGATGAAGGAGGGAAAATTCTCCATGGTGATGAGAACAAAAACACGAAATAGTATCTCAGTAAGTGATAAGCAGTACACAAGCGTTCTGTCCTTCACACTCTTTCAATAACGATTTAAGGTGAATTGTTTGGATTGAGTTTCACTTATTTTTAAGAGACTCATTTGTTTTGCAAATAAACCGTGCCACAGCAAGAAAACGTACACTGCTGACCACATGTTCCGACCTTGACCCCAACACCAAATGGACTAAGGTCTCCCTAGCTGCTGGCCTGGTTGTTTTAGGAATTGGATAACTTCCTTAAAGATGAATAGGTACCACTGATCCCATAGTGTGAAGGAAAATGCTCCAAAGCCCCCTCTTTGCCCCCTCACTCCTTTGCACGCGTTCTTACATTTGGAAAATATTCTCTCTCCCTCTTCCTCCTTTTGGTCTATTTCAGAGCACAGGGCCACTGCCAAGGGGCAGCTAAACAACCCTGATGATTTGTCCTGTGACGCGGGCACAGGACTGGGGCCAAGGCTACAAAGCAGGACTTTACTCTGAGATGGAAATAAATGTTCTTGGGGCCTCTGTACAGAGGAGGGTGGCTTGATTGCTGGGGAGAAGGTTTTATGCTTTTTTTTTTTTTTTTTTTTTATGAAAGAGACCAAGAAAATCAAGGTTAGTGGAGAAGACAGACAGGGGATGTGGGTGGAGCTCATTCTCGGGGAAAACACAAATGCTCCAGGATTGTCAAAGTTGGCCATGAACTTGAAAGTCAGTGTAGCTCAGAGGGAAACACAAATACATTGAAATAGGTCTGGAGGCTGCCCAGAAGCTAGCCCTGTAGAGGGGCTGGGGGCCATAGAGGAGGCTATAAAGGTGGTTGAGGAGAATTCAAGATTGCCCGTAGTACATTAAGATTTAGGGCTCAGATGGTAAAGAATCTGCCTGCAGTGCAGGAGGCCCAGGTTTGATCCCTGGGTTGGAAAGACCCCCTGGAGAAGGGAATGGAAACCCACTCCAGTATCCTTGCCTGGAGAATCCCACGGACAGAGAGGAGCCTGGCGGGCTGCAGTCCAGGGGGCCACAGAGGGCTGGACATGACTGGGCAACCAACACTGGAGTACGAGTGCATATTCACGTGGTACGGGTCTAATTAAAACTGCTTAAAAGTTTAATTTAGCAGGAAAAATACGTGAGATTTGGAGTTGTAAGTTTTGGGTTAGAGACCTGTCTTTTCTACTAAGAGATGTCCTTCCATCACTTTTTATGCTATTTTCATATGCCAAGGAATATGCCAGGCCCTGGGAGTACAAGGATGAGAAAGTCATCATCCTAAAGTCTGAGAACATGACTCGGTATGTGCGTGCGTGTGTGCGTGTGCGCGTGTGCGTGCGCGTGTGTGTGCGTTTGCATGTGTGCGTGTGTGTGTGCGTGCGTGTGTGCATGTGCATGTGCATGTGTGCGCGCGTGCGTGTGTACATGTGTGTACATGTGTGTGCGCGCGTGTGTGTACGTGTGTGTGCGTACACTTGCGCGCATGTGTGTGCGTATGCGTGCATTCGCGCGCGTGTAGTCGTGTCTGACTCTTTGCTACTCCATGGACTTTAGCCTGCCAGGCTCCTCTGTCCATGGGATTACCCTGCAAGAATACTGAAGTGGGTTGCCATTTCCTCCTCCGGGGCATCTTCCCGGCCCAGGGCGCCCCGCGGCTCCTGCATTGCAGCTGGGTTCTTTCTCCCTGAACCACCTGGGAGGCCCAGAACGTGACTTACTAGATCTCAACTGACTTGTCTCTATAGTTGGTGTGATCATTTCTACTTCACAGGGTTGTCAAGAGTATTCAGTTAAAGTATAAAAATATACTTCTGTTAACTCTAAAGCACTGTACAAATGCTCTTTATATATTTATTGCAAGTCTTATTCAAAGGAAGTTTTGCAAAAGTAACATTAAATCTTTGTTTAATAATTTTTTGAAATAATAAAAACTTTATTAAAGCAGTTTGAAAGATGCTACAAAGAATATCAACAATTGGCTCTCCAGGATTAAGGAAAAAACCCTGAGCTGTAGCATTTGCTAATTTCCATGGTGTAAATACTCCCACTACTGCCAATTGCAAGCTACCAACATGATGTTACCGAGGGCAGAGTAGGAAAGATATAAGCCTAATGGGCTCCAGCACAACTCTGAGAAAGAAATTTTTTACCTGAACCGTTTGAGAATAAACTGCTGACCTGATGCATCACCCCCAAATACTATAGCATGTGTTTCCCACAAACACAGACATTTCATCAAATTAAGCAACATTAAAACTATAAAAATCAGGAAATGAACACTAATCCAGAGACCCCATGCAAGTTTCACCAACTGTTCCAACAAGATCTTTATACCAAAAAGATCTAAGTGAGAATCACATGTTGCATTTAGATACCTAGTCTCTTTAGACTTCTGAAGTCAGGACTAGCTCCTCAAATTTTCCTTCACTTTAATGATTGACATTTTTATAGATTACAGGCCATGTATTTTATAGAATGTTCTTTGATACTCTATATCAAGGAATTGACTGATACTTCCTCGTGATTCTATCTTGGTTTTGCATCATTGGCAGGAATACTATCAAGGCAGTGCTGAGTTCTCATTGGATCCTATCAAGTGGCACATCATTTAGTTCTAGCCCTTTAATGATGATGTTCATTTTAATCTCTTGATTACAGTGGTACTGGCCAGGTAGATTAGATTAAGATTATTCTTAGATCATTAGATTAGATTATTCTTCACCCTTTTGCAGTCATTAAGTATTGTATGTAGAGGTCTTTTGCAGCTATGTCAATATCCTATTTCTCATGACATTTTCTTTGTTTTGTTTTGTTTTTAGTTTTATTTTATTTTCCATTTATTTTTATTAGTTGGAGGCTAATTACTTTACAATATTGTAGTGGTTTTTGTCATACATTGACATGAATCAACCATGGATTTACATGTATTCCGCATCCCAGTCCCCCCTCCCACCTCCCTCTCGATTCGATCCCTTTGGCTCTTCCCAGTGCACCAGGCCCGAGCACTTGTCTCATGCATCCAACCTGGGCTGGTGATCTGCTTCACTATAGATAATATACATGTTTCGATGCTGTTCTCTCAAAACATCCCACCCTCGCCTTCTCCCACAGAGTCCAAAAGTCTGTTCTGTACATCTGTGTCTCTTTTTCTGTTTTGCATATAGGGTTGTCATTACATCTTTCTAAATTCCATATATATGTGTTAGTATACTGTATTGGTCTTTATCTTTCTGGCTTACTCCACTCTGTATAATGGGCAGAGTGTATAAAAGTTATTTCTTTATTGATTAGATCTATATAGACTCATGGCTTCCTATTTTATTTCATGAACTTGAATCCATTGTTATCATTACTTATTTCTGTACCAAACTTTACCTGACTTGGACAATGGGACATTGTTCTTTGAAAACATCTTTACTTCCTGGAATCTGATATTCTTAGCTCACCTTGTACTGTCTCCATCCCAGCCGTGGATTCGGCCATTTCTCCAAGGTGTCCTGTTTCCTTGGACTCCCTGGTAAAGTCCTTAGTGGAGAATGGTATTTAGAAACCAAGATCTGAGTTAGCTAGTTGTACTCATTGCTATGAGGGTGACACTGCTCCCAGGCCCTCTCAGAAGAAAGAAAAGGAAAGCATACACACCTAAACCTAGATTTATTTCTGTATGTATATATATATAGCCATGGGTTCACAGTTCAGTTCAGTCACTCAGTCATGTCCGACTCTTTGCGACCTCATGAACCGCAGCATGCCAGGCCTCCCTGTCCATCACCAACTCCAAGAGCCCACCCAAACCAATGTCCATTGAGTCAGCGATGCCATCCAGCATCTCACATGTGACCTCCAATTCCAGTTCAAAACTTCAGAGTTTATTCTAATTTTCTCACTTCCCATACTTGTATCTTTCTCCTCCAACAGTGAGAAATTAGGTCTTATTTTTTGTTTTTGAGATATAACTCACATACTCTAAAATTCACCAGTCCAAAGTTTACAATCCACTGATATTCAGGATATTCACAAAGTTGCATAACCATCATTAGAATCTATATCTAGAGCTTTTTTATTACCCCAGAAGGAAACTACAAATCCATTAGCAGTCACTTCCCAAATCTCTCCTCTCTCTATCCTTTGTCAAACACTAATCTACAGTCTGACTCCACATATTTGCTTATTTGGAGTGTTATAAATGGAATCAAGCAATATGTGACCTTATCTGTCTGACTTCTTTAGTGTAGCATGGTGTTTTCATGGTTTACACATGCTGCAGCATGTGTCATTATTTCATCTATTGTTATGGCTGACTAACCTGCCATGTATGGGTATTTCATTTTTTGTTCATCTATTGCCCTATTCCCAGGTGGTGCTAGTGATAAAGAACCCGCCAACTAATGAAGGAGACATGAGAGATGCAAGTTCAATCCCTGGGTCAGGAAGATCCCCTGAAGGAGGGCATGGCAACCCACTCTAGTACTCTTGCCTAGAGAATCCCATGGACAGAGGATCCTCACAGGCTATAGTCCATTGGGTCGCAAAGAGCCAGACATGACAAGCAACTTAGCACAGCACACACACATTCATCAGATAATGGACAACTGGGTTATTTTTACTTTTTTGGCTGTTATGAATAAAATGCTACTATATCATTCATTTACAGGTATTTAGGTGAACATCAGTTCAGTTCAGTTTAATCGCTCAGTCGTGTCTGCCTTTTTGCGACCCCATGGACTGCTGCACGCCAGGCCTCCTTGTCCATCACCAACTCCCGGAGTTTACACAAACTCATGTCCATTGAGTTGATGATGCCATCCAACCATCTCATCCTCTGTTGTCCCCCTTCTCCTCCCGCCTTCAATCTTTCCCAACATCAGGGTTTTTTCAAATGAGTCATTTCTTTACATTAGGTGAACATATTTGTGTGCAATTGCTGAGTCATATGGTAGTTCTATGTTATATTTTTTAAAGAATTGTCAAAATGTTTTCCAAAGTGTCTGCATAATTTTGCTTTCTCACCAGCAATGTAGAAGTGTTCCAATTTCTCCACATCTTCCACAAACTGTTACTATGTGCTGTTTTTTTTTAACCATAGTCATTCTAGTGGACACTAAGTGATATCTCATTGTGTGTGTGGTCTGCCTTTTACTAATAACTAATGAATAAATTCACTGTCCCACGATCAGTTCTACCTGTTGCTTCTTGACCAGCATACAGGTTTCTCAGGAGGCAGGTAAGGTCGTCTGGTATTCCCATCTCTTAGTTCCATTACTTTGAATGAATATGTCGTCCCATTGCCCTCTGGCCTCCATGGTTTCTGGAGAGAAATCAGCTGTTAATCTTGTTGAGGATCACTCATATGTGAGAAGCATCTTCTTTCTTGCTGCTTTCAAGATATTCTCTTCGTCTTTGGCTTGTAGCAGTTTGATTATAATATGTACCAGTGTGAACCCTCTGAGTTTCTCCTTGGAGTTTCTTGGATGCATAAAATGTAGTTTTCATCAAATTTGAAAAAACTGCCAGCCATTGTTTCTTCTAATACTCTTTGCATTCTCTCCCCACGGTCCACCTGGGACTCCCAGGATTCATCCCTTGGTACATCTCATGGTGTTTCACAGCTCTCTGAGACTGTTTGTTTTCCATCTTTTTTTTTTCCTTTTTGTTCCTCCAGCTGACAATCCCAGTTGACCTATGGTCAGGTTTGCTGATTCTTTCTTCCGCTTGCTCAGATCGTCCAGTCAGCCCTTCCAATGAAGTTCTCATTTCAATTATTTTTGACTCCAGGAGTTCTATTTGGTTCTTTTTTAAAATTTTTCTATATTTTTATTAGCATACTATATTTGGTGACACATTGTTCTCATGCTTTTCTCTGTTTCTTTATTCATAGCTTCCTTTAGTTCTTTGAATATATTTAAATAGCAAATTCAAAGTCTAGTAACTCCAATATCTGGGGTTTCCTCAAGGAAGGATTCTATAATTGCTTTTTTTCTCTTGTGTATAGGCTATACTTTCTTGTTTCTTTGCATGGCTCTTAATTTTTGGTTGAAAACTGGATGTTACAAATAATATAACATGGCAATTCTAGATATCAAACTGCTCCTCTCTAAAGTTTACTGTTGATGTTTGTTATTGTTTTTGCTATTGCTATCTGTTTCATGACTTTTATTCACTAATTCTGAGAAATCTTTATTTGTTGCTGTGAGTGGCAACTGAAGTCCTTGCATAGTAACCTTAATGGTCAATTAATAATTAGAGAAGAGGTGGCAAGAATACATAGAACTGTACAAAAAAGTTCTTCATGACCCAGATGATCACCATGGTGTGATCACTCACCTAGAGCCAGACATCCTGGAATGTGGAGTCAAGTTGGCCTTAGGAGGCATCACTATGAACAAAGCTAGTGGAGGTGATGAAATTCCAGTTGAGCTATTTCAAATCCTAAAAGATGATGCTGTGGAAGTGCTGCACTCAATATGCCAGCAAATTTGGAAAAGTCAGTAGTGGCCACAGGACTGGAAAAGGTCAGTTTTTATTTTAATCCCAAAGAAAGGCAATGCCAAAGAATGCTCAAACTACTGCACAATTGCACTCATCTCACACGCTAGTAAAGTAATGCTCAAAATTTTCCAAGCCAGGCTTCAGCAATATGTGAACCGTAAACTTCCAGATGTTCAAACTGGTTTTAGAAAAGGCAGAGGAACCAGAGATCAAATTGCCAACATTTTCCAGATCATCGAAAAAGCAAGAGAGTTCCAGAAAACATCTACTGCTTTATTGACTATTCCAAAAGCCTTTGACTGTGTGGATCACAGTCAACTGTGGAAAATTCTGAAAGAGATGGGAATACCAGACCACCTGACCTGCCTCTTGAGAAACCTATATGCAGGTCAGGAAGCAACAGTTAGAACTGGACATGGAACAACGACTTGTTCCAAATAGGAAAAGGAGTACATCAAGGCTGTATATTGTCACCCTGCTTATTTAACTTATATGCAGAGTACATCATGAGAAATGCTGGACTGAATGAAGCACAAGCTGGAATCAAGATTGCCAGGAGAAATATCAATAACCTCAGATATGCAGATGACATCACCCTTATTGCAGAAAGTGAAGAAGAGGCTCTTAATGAAAGTGAAAGAAGAGAGTGAAAAAGTTGGCTTAAAGCTCAACATTCAGAAAACCAAGATCACGGCATCTGGTCCCATCACTTCATGGCAAATAGATGGGGAAAGAGTGGAAATAGTGACAGACTTCATTTTTTTCTGCTCTAAAATCACTGCAAATGGTGAGTCCAGTCATGAGATTATAAGACGCTTGCTCCTTGGAAGGAAAGTTATGACCAACCTAGAGAGTATATTAAAAAGCAGGGATATTACTTTGCCAACAAAGGTCTGTCTAGTCAAGGCTATGGTTTTCCCAGTATTCATGTATGGATGTGAGAGTTGGACCATAAAGAAAACTGAGTGCCAAAGAATTGATGCTTTTGAACTGTGGTGTTAGAGAAGACTCTTGAGAGTCCCTTGGACTGCAAGGAGATCCAACCAGTCCATCCTACAGGAGATCAGTCCTGGGTGTTCATTGGAAGGACTGACGTTGAAGCTGAAGTTCCAGTACTGTGGCCACCTGATGCGAGGAGCTGACTCATTTGAAAAGACCCTGATGCTGGGAAAGATTGAAGGCAGGAGGAGAAGGGGATGACAGAGGATGAGATGGCTGGATGGCATCATCGACTCGATGGGCATGAGTTTGAGTAAACTCAGGGAGTTGGTGTTGGACAGGGAGGCCTGGCGTGTTGCAGTCCATGGGGTCACAAAGAGTTGGGAACAACTGAGTTACTGAACTGAACTGAATAATTAGACATAGATTTCCTTAAACACTGCTGCTGCTGCTGCTGCTAAGTCACTTCAGTCGTGTCCGACTCTGTGCGACCCCATAGACGGCAGCCCACCAGGCTCCCCTATCCCTGGGATTCTCCAGGCAAGAACAGGACCAGGCTGCCATTTCCTTCTTCAATGCGTGAAAAGAAAAGTGAAAGTGAAGTCGCTCAGTCATGTCCAACTCTTAGTGACCCCATGGACTGCAGCCTACCAGGCTCCTCTGTCCATGGGATTTTCCAGGCAAGAGTATTGGAGTGGGTTGCCATTGCCTTCTCCTCCTTAAACACTAAGAACCTGTAAGTCTCCCAGTCTTTGCCAAGGAGCTTTGTGTATGTGCTGGGTCATATCTTCAAGATTTAGCCAGACAGCTGACAGCTTTGCCTTAGTCTTCACTTCCTTCTTGTGCAGATCCTCGAGGAAAGCATAAATAAGACCTTAAGATCTTTACAAGTTTTTCCTGAGCACATGAATAACCACAGACTCACAGCTCTCACATGCATGTAGTTTTATAGATTCCCAGGAAAATGCCAGAGCTACCCATAGCCCGTATAATTTTATCTCATTCCTTAAGTTTTCCTTTCAAGCTTTTTGTTTACCCTATTGTTTATCCCAACTGTTATTCACTGCCTCCGGTAGTCACAAGGTTCAACAAATCCCTCTAAGTATTTCTGGCAAATGCCTTTGGAAAAAAGAACTTTCAAACTGGGTGAAGGTCAAATAAAGACAGCCTTACAAGTGGGGTCTTCTGGTTAAGCACCATTCAAATCAAATAATGGCAATTATCTGAGAGCAATATTCTGAAGGCTCTCCAACCCTACTGTTCCCTCTCTATCACCTTCCTGGCTGCTGGTTTCTACTGAGATTGTGGGCCTGTAATTTTCACCACTACCACAGAGCTAGAGAGATTGAGGGCTAGCATACATTAAAACACCATAGAAAATTCCCAGGTGGTTCAGTGGTTAGGACATGGGCTTTCATTGCCATCGGCCCAGATTAAGTCCTTGGTTGGGGAAGTAAGATCCTACAAGCCATGCAATCAAAAAAATACCATAGAGCTTATTATTCTTACTAAGATTTAAACGTCTTTTTTGAATAAATATTCCCTGTACTGCTTCAAGCTTTTGGTTAATTTCTAGAGTTCTGAAAATAAGTTGAATGTGACCATTTTTGTCTATTTCCTTTTTGCTTTTATAAAGGCAAGAAATTTCAGATGTCTTTACTTTGACATTTTCACTGACATCACCTTGATTTCCTCATTTTTCATATATTTACATATTTGGGCAATCCTTATTTATTACAAATCCCCCAAGCATACCACCACCTCAACCCTGTGCAGATATCTCCTCATCCCACTAGGCTCTGAGATTCCATGCTAGAATACCCTACTCACTGTGTTTGGGCTCCCACCGCATGCAGAAAGTAAAACTGCAACCTCTGACTCCCTGGACCTGTGGGCAGTCACCCTCCACCTTACTCCAGGTCATCGCAGCTTCCCATCCCACCTCCTACCACTGCAGACACCTACTTTGCTCTGCCTCACATAATGCTCTTAGAACTAAATTGTTCAGGAATACAAGGTAAGAGGGAACCACTTTCTTTATAAGAAAAGAGAACAAGGAATCAGAGGAGCTGAGCGACTTGCGCAAAGACGTGAAACAATGAGGGCAGGGCGAGGAACAGACTTGGGCCAGCTGACTCCCGGTCATTCAGTTCCTTCTCCATTACAATCGCCGAAATCAATGGCTGTTATTTGCACGCTTTCAGATTATTCAGATTTCAGCATAATTGTCACTTCTTGACCACGCAATCTAAATAACCACCCAGTCACTTATGACCATGTCACCCTGTTTTAATTCTTATTTCCCTCACCACTGGCATTTTTCTTTATTTGCGTCTCCAAGAAAAAGGACTGTGTTTTTCTTGTTCACTACTATGTCCTTAATGCTTAGCCCGTTGACTGCTTCATAGTTGGTGCTTCACATGCACTTGCTGGACAAACGAATAAACTATGGCGTGGGGGCTTCCCTGGTGGTCCAGTGGCCACGACTCCACACTCCCAAGGCAGGGGCCTGGGTTCAACCCCTGGTCAGGGAACCAGACCCCACATGGCACAACTAAGGGTTCACAGGCCGTAACTAAGACCAGCGCAGCCAAACGAATAAATATGAAACAAAAAACAGTCTGGCACAGACTAGTTTCTTTTATAGTTGTCAGAAGAGAAGCTCAAAGAGGTTAAGTAATTTTCCTAAGGTTACGTGCAAGTAAAAGCCTCATTAATTAAATTAGGTTTATGTAAGTGTCAGTAATGGAACCAAAATTTTAAACAGGCTGATGGTGTCTTATATAAAGACACATTTTCAACCCCTTTTATAGCTGGGAGTGGCCATGTGATTAAACTCTGGCCAATAAGATGTAAGTAGGATTGGTCTGTGTAGCTTCTGGCAAGCGCCCTTAGTGGAAGGCAGTGTCTCTGCCTTCCCTTTCTCCTTCCTGCAGGCTGGAATGCAGACCTGAGCAGTCATCTTGGAGCATGGCTTGGGATGAGGGCCTCTAAAGGTAGAGAAAGAAGATAGACATCCTTGACTGGTGTGCAGTCCCACACCAGTCCCAGATCACCCAGCAAGACTTCAGAGGATAGAAAAATAAATTTCTATTATGGACTGAATTATGTCCCCCACTCCAACTGATATGTTGAAGCCCTAATCCCCATTGTGAATGTACTTGGACATAAGGCCTTTAAAGAGATAATAAGTTTAAATGAGGTCATAGGTCCCTAATCCAACATGGATTTGTGTCCTTATATGGAAAAGACACCAGAACCTCCCTCCTTGCATATGCACAGAGGAAAGGCCATATGAGGGAGGACACAGCAAGAAGACAGCCCTCTACCAGGCAGAAAGAGAGGCCTCACCAGAAACCACTTTTAATGACAACTTGATTTTAGCCTTTTCGCCTCCAGAATTCTGAGAAAATTAATTTCTTCTGTTTAAGCCGCTCAGTCAGTGGTATTCTATTATGGCAGTCCTAGCAGATTAATCCAGCTTCCATCTTGTTAACTCCTGATAAATTAACATTTTGCCAGCGAGTAAAAAGGACCGGGAGGATAATGGCTGTTCAATAGCCAAGAGAAACATAGTTTTCTTGGAGACACATAGACCTATAGCTACTTGTTCATCAACAAATATTTACTAAGTGCCTCCTATGGGCCCAACGCTGTTCTAAGCATGAGTGAATACATGACTGCATCAAAGAGGCAAAGATATCTGTCCTCTGGGAAGGCTGTTAGTTGATCAAGTTTTGTGGTTGTTGGAGTTGGGAAACAGGAGTTAAGTTGTGGACATGCTGAGTTTGAGATGTCCATCAGACATCTAAGCAGAATGAGAAACAGACGATCAATAATAAACACAATAAATAAATAAATTATACAGTATGTTAAAAAATGATAACTATGGGACTTCCCTAGTGGTCCAGTGGTTAAGACTCTGTGCTCCCAATGCAGGGGACCCAGGTGCAACCGCTAGTCGAGGAACTAGATCTTACATGACCCAACAAGGATCAAAGATCCCATGTGCTGCAGTAACGAAGACCCAGTGCAGTCAGATAAATAAATAAATTTTTTAAAAAATGATAAGTATGGAAGAAGGGTAACTAGAGCAGGCTAAATGGAATAAGGAGTCTGAGCTGGAAGAGAGAGTTTATTGTAATAAACAGGGTAGTTAAGGTAGACTTCAAGGAGCAGATGACATTTCAACAATGACTTGAAAGACAAGTCAATATCTAGGGGAAGAGAATTCTGGGCAGAGGGAACAGGAAGAGCAAAAGCCCTCAGTCTGAACTGGGAGTCCGTGTGCGAAGTGTGTTGGGAAGGACGTCGAGGAGATCAGAGGCAGCTCATAGAGAGCCTCAGAAGCCATTGTAAGGACTTTGCCTTTTATTTAGACTGAGCTGGGAGTCCCCGCGGGGTTTTGAACAGAGGAGGGACATGAGACGACAATCCTTTTTAAAAGGTAACTGTGGCTGGCGTGTTGAGAATGCACACAACATGAGTGGGGGCAGGAGGACCCGTCAGCAAGAACTGTTGCCAAGAATCCAGGTGAGAGAAGGTGGCGACTCAAGCAAGGTGGCTGCAGGGGCAATGGTGAGAGGTGGTTAGACTTACGACATAGTTTGAAGATGGAGTAAATCAGATTGCTGACCGATTGGCTGTAAGTGTGAAAGAAAGAGGAGCATCAAGGACAACTCCAAGGCTTTTTACCCGTGCATCTTGAATGATAAAGTTGCCGTCAACTGGGAAAAAAAAAGGGGGGAACGCTGCAGGGAGATCGGGTGTTTCGGAGGTAGAAGGTGAACAGAAGTTCAGTTTGGGAAATCAACCAGACATCCAAAGAGAGATGTAGCAATTGGATATGCAGTTTAGAGTTCAGGAGTTAACTTCAGGGCTGGATACATAAATTTGTGAGCTGTCTGCATCTAGGTGATACAAAACACATGAGATGAATGAGCCTCCCAAGGAAATGGGTACAGATGGGGAAGGGAAGAGAACCAAGTCCTCTCGATAAGGAAGGTCAGCAAAGAAGGCTGAGAAATGGCTGGTGCGAGGAGAGAAGAAAGTAGGCACTGAGAGTTAAGTAAAGAAAAGAGAGAATATCCACCAGGTCAAACTCTGCTTGTGTTAGGTTAGTAAATGAAGGACTAAGGATTGTCCGTTGGGTTTAGAAATATGGAGTTGTTGGTGGAGTGGTGGGCATGAAAGGCTGACTGAAGCAGGTTTGAAAGAGAAAAGAAAGGATTTCTCTGGGAGGGTCCAGTGGCGAAGACTCTGTGCTTCCAATGAAGGGGGTCCGAGTTCTATCCCTGATCAGGGAACTAGATCCTACCTGCCACAACTAAAGAATTCAGATGTCACAGCTAAGACTTGGCAAACCGCAGCTTCAAGATCCCACATGCCACAACGAAGACTGAAGATCCCGCAGGCCATAACTAAGACCCGGCTCAGCCAATTAAATGTTTGTAAATACATGAAATTATTTTTTAAAAAGAGAGTGCTGGTAGAATGCAGAAACCCCTTCAAAGTGAAGAGGTTTGAGGAGGAGGAGTGGAGGAAGAGGCTGTAAGCAACCATCAGGACCAGGAGCCCAGCTGCCCACCTCCACGCCCAGCAGCATAAGGGCAGCGGGAGGGGAAACAGCCACAGCTCCAGAGGGTCAGGGTCAGCAGTGTCCTGAGGAGGAGCCAAGGTCCTGTCCAAGAGAAGAAGTTAGGATACGGGGATTTTTGCTGATCACCAATTGTGAATTCCAGAGGGCACAGCAGGAGGTGAGGAGGGGCAGAGAAGGAAAGATAAGGGTGTGATAGAGCCCGCTGGAGGTTATTGAGCCCAAGATAAGGGGTGACCTAGGAGTCTGGAGTCCCAGGGATTGTTGACAAACACCAGGATAAAGGGCCTCACGCAGTGAGTCCTGGGGCTCAAGACAGATGGCCGAGGCCAGATGGAAATGGAGAGGGGGGACAAGGGGGTGTGTGGGGCTCCCTCTTTACATGAGAGGCCAGTGCTTCCTCTCACGCCCTGCTGCTGAAGGAGGAGTCTGACTCCGAGCGGGGTAGTCTGTGGAACCAGATTTCCTCATTTGCATCCTGGCTGCCCCTTCACCTCTCTGTGACCTAGTTTTCTCAACCCTAATGTAGAAATATTTATCTCTGGGTATATCGTGAGGAGTAAATGACTAATCTGTGCAAGCCTTCAGCAAATGGTAAACTCTCACAAGAGTGACACAGTCCAGCTCAACTTTAGCCAGACCTCCTTGGGATTTCTCAGTCATGTGAGCCGAGAAATGGCCTTTCTTTGTGGGCTATGCTAGCTTGAGTTGGGTTCTTTGATTCTTACGACCAAAAGATTTCTGGCACAGACCCTATTTTTCTAATAGGGAAGAACAAATCTGACTCCATAATGGATCTGTTTCTTTTACTTTACAAGTTCATCACTAAAGGGATGTTGCCTAAAAGCTTAAATTATACATCATGGCCCATCTTTGGGAACCCTGCCTCCTGTGTAATGAGTGTTAAGCTAAAATACATTTGTTCAGCTCACAGGAAACATCCTGACCAGGCCCACTTGTGAATGACTGCAGAAAGGAAGAATTGAACACACCCCCTCCAGAGTCAGACTTGAACCAGCAGATATTTGACTTACTCCCACACCCTTTTTTTTTTTCTTTGCTACAATGCTTAGCATGCAGGATTTTAGTTTCCCAACCAGGGATGAAACACATGCCCCCTACAGTGGAAGCTCAGAATACTAACCACTGGACCACCAGGGAACTTCCCCTGTCCCCTTTTAATATAAAAGAACCCTGAATTAGAATTCAGGGGAGATGGTTCTTTGGGACACTAGCCCACCATCTTCTCGGTCTGCTGGCTTTCTGAATAAAGTCTCTATTCCTTGTCCCTACAACTTGTCTCTCAACTTACTGGCCTGTCAGGCGGTGAGCAGTACAAGCTTGGACTCAGTAACATTTTGATCTCCATTATGCAGATGAGGAAACTAAGAATCAGAGAGGCTAAGTTGGCTGCTCGAAGACACACAAAGATTTGAACACAAGTCCATCTGACCTGCCAAGTCTGCTCAAAAACAGCCGAACTACCCCCAACTCAAAGCCCAAGTGCCCAGGATCTTTTGTTATTTCTAATCGAGTGTCTTCCTCCCAGGGGGACTCTGCAAAGGCCAAGATTGGACATTTTGAGAGTAAAGGGGGACCGGTTTGGCAACTTCCCCACCTTGAGTGGATCACCCCGGAGAGGAGTTTGGTGAGTCACAGGCCACGCTTGAGAGGATTAACTTTCACAAGGTTCAGTGGCCCAGACCCCAGGTCCACGCTTCCTGGAATGTGGTGAGCAGAGGACAAGTGGAGAGGTGTTCTGATGGGCACACGTCGTATCCAGGACAGTACAAGCTGAAAGAGGCAGGAGCCCAGGGCTTTAATCTCAAGAAAGGGATGCTAGGTTACCCTTTCCCCGCTACCCACGCCTCCTGCCCTATACAGGCAGACCTTATTTTACTGTACTTCACTTTATTGTGCTTCGATGATAATTTGCCCCTTAAAAACTGGAAGGTTCATGGCAACCCTCTATCAAGCAAATCTATGGGCACTATTTTTCCAAAAGTATTTTTTAATTTAGTTATGTTCATCTGTTTCTTTAGTCACGTACAGTTGTGAGAGCTGGACTGTAAAGAAGGCGCGGTGCTAAAGAATTGATGCCTTCCAACTGTGGTTCTGGAGAAGACTCCTGAGAGTCCCTTGGACAGCGAGATCAAACCAATCAATCTTAAGGAAAATCAACCCTGCATACTACTTGGAAGGACCAATGCTGAAGCTGAAACTGCAGTATTTTGGTCATCTGATGCGAACAGCTGACTCATTGGAAAAGTTCCTGATGCTGGGAAAGATTGAGGGCAGAAGGAGAAGAGGGTGTCAGAGGATCAGGTGGCTGGATGGCATCACTGACGCAATGGACATGAACTTGGGTAAACTCCAGGAGATGTTGAGGTACAGGGAGGCTGAGCATGCTGCAGTCTATGGGGTCACAAAGAGTCGGATACATTGGGTGACTGAACAACAACATTCATTACACGCTCAATGGTCTACAGTAAGGTATAAATGTAACTTTTATATCTGCACAGTGAAACAATAAAATTCTTATTGCCATATTTGTTTTATTGAAGTTGTCATTTTGGAAATGTTTTGGAAAATATTTTAGAATCATTTATAAGAAACGCATAGAAGTGAAATAAACATCAGACTTGAGGACTAGGGAAACCGTTAACTAGACTGCAGGACCACATGCCAAATGTTCTATTCCAGAGTTGCTGTGGTTGAACTGCCTGGTGGCCAAAGCAAAATGGGAAGCTATAGTTATGAAGCTCAGAATACTTGAGTCATGTGGACAGACACAGACTGGCTCAGAGGAAACAAAACTTTTCCCAGCACTTAGCTCAAAAAGGAAATTTTCACGCATGTGTACAAATGACCCTGAACGGCATCATACATAGTGTCCATGGCCACATCCTTGAATGTACAGGCTGTAATGGGTTCCCTAAGCCTGCTTCCTGGAGTATCTTTTGAAGACGACAACAAAACAGTTCCAAATACAATTCAATGAGAGCCTTTAGAAAGCAGAGTCAAGTACAACTTTCTAATGACTTTGCTTGATCCAATAGCATTTCCTAAACTGTGTTCCTCAGAACCCCAGAGTGGTACACAGTAATAAGTGTTCTATTAGAGCTCCACAGGAAATAAATTGGAGATAAAATCAGGATTAAACAAAATCAAGCATGTTTTTTGACTGCAGAATTTCTAGGAGTATTTAATACTCAAGTGTCCATGTGAATCTCCAATTTTAGGTGAAGGATGGATTATTTTCCATATTCATGGACCCCTCCTCTCCACTTATCCCCAGTTTTTTTCAGAAGTGCCTTTTAGACGCTCATAGAGGGACTTCCCTGGTGGTCAAGTGCTTAAGAATCCGCCTTCCAATAGAGAGGACACAGATTCGATCCCTAGTCAGGGAACTAAGATCCCACATGCCACAGAGCAACTAAGCCTGTGTATCACAACTAGAGAAGCCCACACACCGAAATGAAGACCCAGAGGGTGAGGGTGAGGACGTCTCACAACCTGTGAGACGCTTCGTCTTCACCAAGGGGGCCAGGTGTGCTCCCCCAGAGCCCGGGCCAGGGGCAAACGTGGGGTTCCCTGTGATTAGCTGCGTGGAGTTGAGGGAGCAGCTAAGGGAATACAGACTCAAAGACATACCATCTGTGTCCCAGGAGGCAGTCAGAAACAGGTCATGGGAGAATTCCAAATTGAAGGGTTCATCAGAGCTAGCCAGAGAGATGGGGGAGGGTGGGACAGGAAAGGAGGTCCAGAGGTGGCAGTGAGAAATGGGCCTAGACACTAGAGTCATTCCAAATTCTAAGAAAATGTGGTCTTAGGGGCTTGTTGTCTGATTTCCATAACACCAGGCATCAATGCATTGGGATAATTCTGAGTCAGACAGAAGTGGTCTCATCTATTGCTATGGTGGTTCCAAGCTTCAGGTCTTTAATCAGGTTCATAAAAAACTCGGCATAAATCCAAGTTTGGGACCTGAACCAGCAGATGATCCTCAGCCAAAATGGCAGATTGAGGAGATATCGTGCATATTTGAAAGGTTGAAAAGGACAGATATAAAAAGTGCATGTCCCAGAATGCACACACTCTGAAAGTCATAGGACTGTCAGTAACAGTGGGAAATGGAAACAACCTAAATAGTCCACTTGTGGGAATTGAACATTCTTAAAGTTTATTTTTTAATTAAATTTTTCTTTTTAACTTCACTTTGAAGGATGTGGAATCCTAGTTCCCTGATCAGGGACTGAACCATGGCCCTGCATTTGAAGCACAGAGTCTTAACCACTGGACAGCCAGGGAAGTCCCTAGAATATAATAATAAATACAAGATACCATACAACCTTCATGAGGATGTGATGGTGCTAATTAATCTGGGGAAAGATATATGTAAACTATTCATTAAAAATACAGATTACCAAAATATAATAGCAGAGTCCCATTTCATCCAGAAAAAAAATTTTTTTTTTTTTGTATAAGCGTGCACAGAAAGAAGGCTAAAGGAAGATATCCAGAATGAGAACTGGTTCTCTGCGGACTGAGAGGCCATGGCTTACTGATACCTTCTCCAATATATTCATCAGTAATTCCTCTTTTTCTTTTTACAGTAAGCATGGATCTGTCTTTACATAATTATTTTTCAAAAACAAGTGGGAAATTCTTTAAATCCATCAGTATTCCTTTAGGTTTGTTTTACAGTAGGAATGTTATTTTTTTTTTTAATGTTAACTATTTTTTAAAAGCAAGTGGGAAAGCACACCGTGTTTCCAGCATCCCGCAGTTGGTACCCGAAGCCCTCCCTGTCTCTCTTGCATGATCCCTTCCTCTCCACCCTTACCTTCATTATCCTGTTAGCGTCATTAGGATAGTTCCAAATCCTGTTCCTTTAGATCCCCGCCGACCCATTCACCCTCAGACACACAGACACTTTGAGAAGGACAGAGGCACATCCAGCCATGTTCCGAGGAGCACAGAGGCAGGAATTCTGGACTAAGAGGGTGAGTGAAGATAGCAGCCAGCCTGGGGTGAGGAGGGAAGTAGAAGTGACGAGGTGTTTACTGGAACACAGTTCTCTGGGGCCACCGGGGTGTGCCACGAGAGTGGCTTGTCCAAGATCAGAGGTCCGGCAAGGGTCAGGCCATTTGTCCCTGACATCAGTAACTCATGATGTCACTGCCCTCTCATGTCTTTGCCAGTGAATCTGATACAAGATCTAAAGCTCACATCAGAAATGTCTTTGTAGGGCACGGGTCTGTGGTTACCTGCCTGGTGGGATTTCCAAGATGGTCCGTCAAGAGACCTGGCTCTGGTTTCCCCACTCACAGCGGACTCTGAAACTGTAACCTCACTGAGGCTGTCCTGCTCAAACTCCTTACACCCCCAGGGCTGTGTGAAGCACAGGATGAAAGAAACTGCATTGCAAAAGGCGGAAAAAAAGTTTTACTGAGAATTAATGAGTTTACATTTGCACAGAAATTTAAAAAGTTATATTTTATTTGAAGATTTGGAAGGACTCAATTTTCTTTTTTAAAAATTTTTACTGGAGTACACTTACTTAACAATGCTGTGTTAGTTTCTGCTACAACAGTGAAGTGAATCAGCCATCATTCAGTGAATCAGCAATCATTCAGTCATGTCTGACTCTTTGGGACCCCATGGACTGCAGCATGCCAGGCCTCCCCTGTCCATCACCAACTCCCAGAGCTTGCCCAAACTCATGTCCATCGAGTTGGTAACGCCAGCCATCTCATCTTCTGTCATCCCCTTCTCCTTCTGCTTTCAATCTTTCCCAGCATCAGGGACTTTTCTAATGAGTCAGTTCTTCACATCAGGTGGCCAAAGTATTGGGGCTTCAGCTTCAGCATCAGTCCTTCCAGTGAATATCCAGGACTGATTTCCTTTAGGATGGACTGGTTTGATCTCTTTGCAGTCCAAAGGACTCTCAAGAGTCTTCTCCAACACCACAGTTCAAAAGCATCAATTCTTCAGCACTCAGCTTTCTTTATGGTCCAACTCTCACATCCATACATGACTACTAGAAAAACTATAGCCTTGACTAGATGGACCTTTGTCGGCAAAGTAGTCTCTGCTTTGTAATATACTGTCTAGGTTTGTCATAGGTTTTCATCCAAGAAGCAAGCATCTTTTAATTTCATGGCTGCAGTCACCATCTGCAGTGATTGTGGAGCCCTAGAAAATAGTCTGTCACTGTTTCGATTGTTTTCCCATCTATTTGCTGTGAAGTGATGGGACCAGATGCCATGATCCTAGTTTTTGAATGCTGAGTTTTAAGCCAGCTTTTTCAATCTCTTCTTTCACTTTCATCAAGAGGCTCTTTAGTTCCTCTTCTTTTTCTGCTATTATGGTGGTATCATCTGAAAATCTAAGGTTATTGATATTTCTCCTGGCAATCTTGATTCCAGCCTGTACTTCATCCAGCCCAGCATTTCGTATGATGTACTTTGCATATAAGTTAAATAAGCAGGGTGACAATATACAGCCTCAATGTACTCCTTTCCCCATTTGGAACCAGTCCATTGCTCCATGTCTGGTTCTAACTGTTGCTTCTTGACCAGCATACAGATTTCTCAGGAGGCTAAGGTGGTCTGGTATTACCACCTCTTAGAGAATTTTCCACAGTTTGTTGATATCCCCACAGTCAAAGGCTTTAGCATAGTCAGTGAAGCAAAAGTAAATGTTTTTCTGGAATTCTCTCGCTTTTCTGTGATCCAACAGATGTTCGCAATTTGATTTCTTGTTCCTTTGCTTTTTCTAAACTGAGCTTGAATATCTGGAAGTTCACGGTTCAGGTACTATTGAAGCCTGGCTTGGAGAACTTTGAGCATTAGTTTGCTAGCGTGTGAGATGAGTGCAATTGTGCAGTAGCTTGAGCATTCTTTGGGATTGCCTTTCTTAGGGATTGGAATGAAAACCGACATTTTCCAGTCCTGTGGCCACTGCTGAGTTTTCCAAATTTGCTGGCATCTTGAGTGCAGGACTTTCACAGCATCATCTTTCAGGATTTGAAATAGCTCAACTGGAATTCCATCACCTCCACTAGCTTTGTTTGTAATGATGCTTCCTAAGGCCCACTTGACTTTGCACTCCAGGATGTCTGGTTCTAGGTGAGTGATCACACCATCGTGGTTATCTGGGTCATGAAGATCTTTTTTGTACAGTTCTTCTGTGTATTCTTGCCACCTCTTCTTAATATCTTCTGCTTCTGTTAGGTCCATACCGTTTCTGCCCTTTATTGTGTCCATCTTTGCATGAAATGTTCCCTTGATGTCTCTAATTTCCTTGAAGAGATCTCTAGTCTTTCCATTCTATTGTTTTCCTCTATTTCTTTGCACTGATTACCTAGGAAGGCTTTCTTATCTCTCCTTGCTATTCTTTGGAACTCAGCATTCAGATGGATAGATCTTTCCTTTTCTCCTTGGCCTTTCGCTACTCTTTTTTCTCAACTATTTGTAAGGATTCCTCAGACAACCATTTTCCCTTTTTGCATTCCTTTCTCTTGGGGATGGAATCAGCCATATGTATATGTATATCCTCTTTTTTGGATTTCTTTCCCATTTAAGTCACCACAGAGCGCTGAGTGGAGCTCCTTGTGTATCCAGTATGGTCTCACCAGTTACCTGTGTCACATATTCTTGTTTAGCTGCTAAGCTGTGTCCTACTCTTTGCAACTCCATGGACTATATCCTGCCAGGCTCCTCTGTCCATGGGATTTCCCAGGCAAGAATACTGGAGTGAGTTGCCATTTCCTTCTCCAGAGGATCTTCCCAACCCAGGGATCAAACCCACGTCTCCTGCATTAACAGGAAGATTCCTTATTGCGGAGCCACCAGGGAACCCCATTTCGCACATGGTAGGGTATATATGTCAATCCCGATCTCCCACTTTGTATCCCCACTTGGTATCCCCTCTTCAGGCTATGCCTCTTTGTCACTTCTCTTTAAGAAACACTGGCTAAGCAGATCATCAGAATGTCTTATCTCTGTGTCCCCTTGTGAGATCAGTTACACTGAGGTCAGAGACATAGCGAGGTGTATAAATTACCCAGTCTGCCCTGAGCAGGGTTTGATGGAGGTGGGGCCTTAAGTAATCTCCCACGATTTCTTAGTGTTACTGTCTCCATTTTTTCGAAGTGAGAAACTGAGTGTCAGTGAAGTTGAGAAGACTTGTCAGAAGCCGTGCAGCTAGTAACGTGACAGGAGCTGGATGCCTAACTATAAAACCGGTGTAAGTGGTTAAGCCAAGGAACCTTCATGAACTTTCACTTTCTACTTTATATATTTCTATAATACTTGAGCTGTTAAACTCAATATATGTTTTCTTCACAGTAGCTGCCCAACAACATCAAACGTTATTCTTTAAACACTAATCCCAAATAACTTTCCTTGGTCTGACTTCAACTTCCCCTAGCTACCTTCCTGAATATTTGGCTTCCCAGTATTGTTGCTTGGAGAACTCCATGGACAGAGGAGCTTGGCAGGCTATAATCCATGGGCTCACAAACAGTCTGACATAAGTGGGCGACTATTACTACTCACTCAGAGCTGGCTAGGGGCTTCCCAGGTGGCGCTAGTGGTAAAGAATCTCTCTGCCTGCCAATGCAAGAGACGTAAGAGAAGCAGGTTCAATCCCAGGGTCAGGAAGATCTCCTGGAGGAGGGCATGGCAACCCACTCCAGTATTTTTGCCTGGAGAGCCCATGGACAGAGGAACCTGGTGGGCTACAGTCCACAGGGCCACACAGAGTTGGACATGCCTGAAGTGACTTAGCACATACACAGGGCTGGCTAGCAGAGAGCGGGGCGTCACCAGCCAAGCTGACTGAACTGTGTTATCCACATAATTTTCTATTTCTTGTTATAAATGAATGCAGCTCAACATATTTCTTTTTTCTCCTATCTCAACCCTCCCTAGGGTCTAGCAAACAGAAAGGAGATTTATATAATGCATGCCAAAGCAGAGAAGAGACACAAAGTCTTTTTTGGCACAATAACCCACAGGCCTTAGTTCTCTCTTGGCCGTGTATACTTTGATTGTCCATGTCAGATAGCAATTAAAGGCTTCTTTTCTTCATCTATTGCTATGTTACTCAAATGATTTTTCCCTTACAAGGGACAGAAAAATCCAACTCGAGCTGATTTAAGAATAAAAATCCAGGTGGATTTTATCAATTATTATAACTAAAAAATAAAATAAAATCTGAAGATTTCCGGCTTCAGGTATGGCTAGATCCAGGCATTCAATGCCATCAGACTTTTTTCTGATTCTTTTCTCATCTTTCTTTTGTGCCACAGTGTGGTCCCGGTAACTAAGGGTTCTATCCTCTAGTTTGGAAAGAGAAACTTGTCAGTCATTCCAACAGAAGTCCCAGAATTGAATCTCGTTGCTTTGGCTTAGCTCACATGCTGAAGTCTGAACCCCTTCTTTTAGCCAGTGGGGTGAATATGCTGATTGGCCTGCCCTGAATTACATCACCTCCCAGCTCCGGCAGAACTGCAAATCACACAGAATGAACATGGAGCGCAGCAGTTACCCAAAAGAAAGACAGGCCTCTGTAGAAGCAGAAATGGATGTTGGGCCTGGGGAGGAAACGTGCTAGATCTGAGCCACCCTTCAGCTTGATCTGGGGGAGAGCAGAGTAGAAAGAAATAACTGTCACATTGAAGGTGGAGGAGGGGAAATGTGATGACAGGGGGTACAGTGGAGAAGTGGATTTCAGAGACAGAGGGCCCGGGGGGCCTGAGGCAGGAGAGCAGAGCCTGCCCCTTGGAATAGGGACAGCACTGATTCAGAGGAGCTGGACCCTGTGGACCTCAGCAGGTGACAGGAGCAGCGAAGGAGGGCCAGGCTCATGCTTCTGGATTCAGCATGGCCTCGGAGAGAGTACTTTGAAGAAGTGGATTGTGTCACCCCACTCTCTGATATTCAGGGCGAGGCAACAGAATCACACTTTTTTTTTTCTTAGACTTTAACTTTTTTGTTATAGTTGGTTTACAATGTCTTGTTAGTTCCTGTTGTATAGCAAAGTGATACGGTTATACATATATATAAAGTTTGTGTTGTTTGCTTTTGAATTGTGGTGCTGGAGAAGACTTTTGAGAGTCCCTTGGACAACAAGGAGATCAAACTAGTCAATCCTAAAAGCCATCAACCCTGAATAGTCATTAGAAGGTCTGATGCTGAACCTGAAGCTCCAATACTTTGGCCACCTGATGCAAAGAGATGACTCACTGGAAAATACCCTGATGCTGGGAAAGGTTGAAGGCAAAAGGAGAAGAGGGAGGCAGAGAATGAGACGGTTAGATAGTATCACCAACTCAATGGACATGAGTTTGAGCAAACTCTGGGAGACAGTGCAGGACAAGCGAGCCTGGCGTGCTGCAGTCCACGGGGTCACAGAGCAGACACGACTTAGTGAATGAACAACGAAACAACTTGCTTGTTTTTACCGCACCAAGTGGCATGTGGGATCTTCATTCCGCAACCAGGGATCAAACCAGCGCCCCCTGCGTTGGGAGGATGGAATTTTAACCACTGGACCACCAGGGAAGTCCCGGGAATCACGATTTCTTAACCGCCACGCAGTGTGTCTGTCAGTCCCACATGAGTCCTGTTAACTGGAGTCAGCTGCCTAAAGGCCAGTTGCCGCCACACCAACAGACGAGACCGAGTTCCTGGACCCAAGAAGCTGGGACCCCGACCTTGGGCACTGGTAGATCCCCGGGGTCCTGGCCCCACGGAAGGCCCCTTGGCGAGCGGCCAGCAGGTCTGCCCTGACCACACCTCGCCTTTGCTTCCAGGCCTCAGCAGCGCCGTCCTTCCAGGGCCGTGCCAAGATGCAGGGCGATCAGAGGTGAGGACTCTGTCACGAGGCTCGGCTCCAAGGAGGCCCAAATAAACATCAGCTGTTCGTGTGACTCCTGGGCCTGCAGTGTGTCTGCACACAACAAACACACCTATTGTTCCATCCGTGACGTGCATGGCTCGGGAATCAGGAACAGTTAACACAACTACCGTGACTGTGAGGGAATGGATGGCCGTGACAGGTGGTAAACACCGCTGAGCTGTTGGGGTTTTACTGGGCTTGGCTGGGCTTTCTCCCCCTGACACTCAGAATCCTTTTCCCACCACTTCTCTCTTCTTCACAAGGCGGCCTGCTTGCAAATGGCCTCAAAGTGCAAACTTTTTCCCACTGATCCTGACATCCAAAACCTTTCATGGAGATCCACCCATGGCAGTGTTTCTCCAAGTGGGGTCCCCCCAATCCACCTGGGTTAGAATCATGATGACGTTTATAAATGGGGCAAATTCTGAGATTTCCATCCGGACCTTGCTGAATCTCAATCTCTGGGTCTGGGGACCTGGAAACTTGTATTTTGAAAGGTTCCTGGGAGGACCTCCCTCCCAGTGGCTAAGAATCTGCCTTCCACTGCAGCAGACTCAGGTTCAATACCCAGTTGGGGAACTAAGATCCTACATGTTGTGGGGCAACTAAACCCAAGCACTGCAACTGGAGAGAAAACCCACACACCACAACCGAGACCTGATGCTGTTCAGTCAAGAAGTTGTGTGTCTGCCTCTTTTGTGACCCCACGGACTGTGGCCCACCAGACTCCCGTCCATGGGATTTCCAGGCAAGAATACTGGAGTGGGTTGTCATTTCCTTCTCCAGGGGATCTTCCTGACCCAGGGATCAAACCCATGCGTCTCCTGCATGGCAGGGGGATTCTTTACTGCTGAACCACCATGCAAGTCCAAGACCTGACATAGCCCTAAATAAAAAAATTATTTTTTTAAAGAGATTCTGGGATGGGGTGGTGGTGATTCTAACATATCCTGAAGCTCACAAGTCGCAGTCCTGCGGGCACTCGTGACGCACCAGCCCCAACAGGAAAATCCTGATTCCCGCACTGGCTCTCCCTGCCCCGGTGGCCTTTCTATCAGGCAATTCAAAGTCTCCAGCCGGAGAGTTACTGATTAACCCTAGGTTTCAAGGAAAGAAATAATAATAACTGAAGGGACAATGTGAGCCAAGAAACAAGCTGAGCAGCCCTGGGAGAGTGGTGGCAGACAGCTGAAGACGAGAAGGAGGCGGAGGAGGCTCCAGCCACCCAGCCTGCGGCCAGACGGCCTTCGGGTCCTAGCAACACCCACTGATTTCTGCCTGTCGATGCCCAGGCCGTGAGCTGCCCCGTCCTGGGGGCTCCGGTGCCGAGAATGGCCTGCCCCGAGATACCGCAGCAGCCCCAGCCAGTCTGCCAAGAAGCCACCCCCTCCGACCCCGCGGGCCGCGCTGGAGGTCCTGGGGGCCCCACGGAGGGCGACCTGGAGTGCCTGGTGTGCCGGGAGCCCTACAGCAGTGCCCGGCCGCCCAAGCTGCTGGGCTGCCAGCACGCCTTCTGCGCCGTCTGCCTGAAGCTGCTGCTCTGCGTGCAGGACGACGCCTGGTCCGTCCCCTGCCCGCTGTGCCGCAAGGTCACGGCCGTCCCCGGGGGCCTCGTCTGCACCCTGCGCGACCAGGAGAGCGTGCTGGCGCGGCTGGCCCGGCCGGGCCTGGAGGTGCCGCTCCGTCCGCAGGGCCTGGCGAACCCTGCCGCCCTGACGGCAGGGCGGCCCAGCGCGGCCGCAGAGGAGGAGCAGGACGCGGTGAGCGCCAACCGCGCGGCGGCTCGGCGCCTGGCGGCGCACCTGCTCCTGCTGGTCCTGCTCATCGTCCTCATCCTGCCCTTCATCTACCCCGGCGTCATCCGGTGGGTGCTCAGCTTCCTCGTCACCCTGGCGCTGCTGCTGGCTCTGCTTTTCTGCTCCCACCCGGGCCACCGCGGCGGCCGCGGGCCGTCCCCCAGGACTCTCTTCTGCAGGGAGCAGAAACCCAGCGAGATCGCCTCCATCGCCTGAGCGAGCTCCGACCGGGTGGAGCCGGGGTCCCTTCTGCCTCTGCAGCTTACCATCATGGTGAACAGAGGAAGCGGTTTGCAGCCGACCTGCTCCCTTGGGAGAGTAAATGCCGGCTGGACTTGCCAGCCAACGCCAGAACGGCTGTCTTGGGTCAAGAACTGTGCTTTTGGACAATAGACTAACGCTTGCCACGGGTATAGCATAGCTATTAATAAACTCTTTGGGGATGGGGAAGAAACTACTTGACCGCAACAAAGGAAGGGGGTCTCCTGTTCCTTTTAGTCCAATGCCCCTGACTTTTCTTTCTATATCTGGATGAAAAGTATTGAAATATTAATGGTATTGTAGAACAAATAGAACTGGAACTCCTTTTTTTTTTCAATTTCTCCCCCCCCCTTCTTTCTTTTGGTTTGATTTTGTGTGTTTGGGTAGCTAGCATCTGTTTCTGGCTGTGACATATTTTCCCTCCTGGGAAGTCAGAGCCTACGGGAAGTCCTCCTGTGCTCTCGCTGATGCTGTCTGATGCCCATCTCGCCTCTCCGAAGGTCCTGGTGGCTCAGGTCTCCCACTGACCTGCTCCCAGGGACAGACAGGGAGAAATTGTGCACAGGAGTGGCTCTCCTGCTGCGGCAGGGGCATGCCCACATTTGGCTGGCAGAGTTGGGGGGGAGTGGAGAGGACCCCCCAGTGGATCTGGGAATTGCTCCCAGCAGCTCCACCAGGATTTCTCAGCTCCGTGTCATCAGGCCCTAACTTAACAGAGAATCTCAGGGTGACAAGGACCCCCCTCCAATGGTGGGTCCAGCTGCCCACCTGAGGCACACAACCCCACACTCTTCAACCAAATCTTTATGGTTGTTGTTTTCTTTCTTATTGCATCCCGATGCCCAGTTGGGATTTTGCCGTAAAGATAAGAGGCCCTATAAATGCAACGGTCCTCTCAAATAACCCCATCTTTCCCACCTCGCCTGGGGAGTCACAGTCATCTGAAAGACTCTCGCGTCTTCTCTTGACCATTTCTGCTCCATAAAAGAGAGGAGACTTCTGCTGGAGGGAATGACCTTCCACGGTTTCCGGAGTCAGGCACCAGCCAGGGGGTGCAGGGTGGTGAAAAATGGGAAATGTCACATGATATCCTTCCAAAGACCCCATAGTTGAGAGGCAGACTTGAAATCTCAGAGGGGCTCGTTGGGTCCAATCCATCATCCCTCCCAGGTCCCCTTTCCTGACAGTTATTGTGTGTGTGTTGTTGTTGAACTGGGCCTTCTGGTTCTCTGAGCTTCATTTCCCCCAAAATGAGCTAGTAGGACTGGATGATGCCTAAGTCTCCTAAAACCCAGAAACTGAGGGCACTGCTGGGCTCCCGAACAATGAACAAGGGTCATAGCCCCTATGGAGTCACATACAGAAAAGTCAGGGTATAAGTCTGTATGCAATTAGCTCTTTCAATCTGCAAACAAAATCTTCCTTTTTTCTTATAAGGTGCTTTCAGGGCAACTCTGTGACACCTACGCTATTGGCCTTGTGAACTCCAGGTACTGGGAAGGAGCATGAGTGACGGCGTGTGGGTGTCCCCATCCTTTTAAGCCAAGGCCAAGTGGGCCTGGAGAACACCTTGTCTCCCCAGGATGATAAATGAGAAGAATTGTTTGGCATTTCCAGAACTGGCCTGGGGCATGTGCAGTTTGGGAGGGTAGCCAGTAGGTTAGGGAAGGAACGTTCTTTCCTCATTCACCTCTACTCCCATTCCACCTTGTTCTTGGACCCTCCACCAAGGTTTCCATTGCTAATAACAGCACCATTTCTACCAAAGTAACGGTGGGCTCATGTTTACTGAGTGCTTACCATGTGCCAAACACTACATTAGCTGCTCTGTGTCCATTATCTAGTTGAATCTTCATAACAACTTTATGAAGAAGAGACCACCGCCCGAAGAGAAGCCTGAGGATCAGAGAGGTCAATTCATCTGCCTGAGGTTGCTCAGCCAGCCACCCCGCCGGAGCTCCCTAGGAGATTAACCCGCGTTCTTTCTGCTCCAGTATACTGCCTCCTTTGCCTGCGGTTCCAAAGCAACCAGGAAGCTGGTCACTGCTAGTGGGTTTGCGGGGCAGCATAGGAAACTAACCTCTGGAGTCTTCAAACTCCAGCAGTCAGGTCCTCAGAGAGGTCAGAGAACTCTAGCATCTATTGTCTATGCGCAAGAGAAAGAACAGAAAATGATAATCAGTGATGGCCTTCCTCACTCTTGCCGCCCGGTGCCAGCCTCCCCTGAGGGGAGCCGTGTTGGCATACAGCCCCCACCTCTGTCCTGACATTTCTGTCCCTTTGTCCTGAAGCCCACCTTGAGTACCTCTTGGCTCCTGGCAGTGTTGGGAGAGAGGGCACCAGAAGCTAATGTCAGCCCAGGCTACTTCGGAGAGAAACAGAGGAGACAGGCGGTGCTGCAAAAGGATGTGAGTGGAGGAAACCAGAGAGGCGGGCCAGGGCTCAAAGCCAGGCTCAGACCAGTGTGCGGCCAGCCAGACTCACAGAACTCTTCTGAGCCGTGCTTTGCTGTGAAGTAGGGCCGGGTGCCACCCACTGGCCAGGGGCTCCTGGGCATTCAGAGCGCTGCTGGAGGGACTTCCGTGGTGGCCCGGCGGTCTGCATTCCCAGTGCCAGGGGCCTGGGTTCGTTTCCTCGTCAGGGAGCTAATACCCACAATGCCTCAAATAAGAGTCCGCATGTCTCAACTAAGATCTGGTGCGGCCAAATAAATAAATAAACATTTTTTTTAAAAAAGACCCAAAAAACAAAATGCTTGTGATGGCCTGGATGGGAGGGGAGCTTGGGGGAGAATGGATACACACACATGTATGGCTGCATACCTTTGCTGTTCATCTGAAACTATCACAACATTGTAGTTTTGTTTTGTTTTTTTCTTAAGAGCTACTGAATGAGAATCCCATGTCCTAACAGGCTGGCTTTCTCATCACTCTAGTGGGGCCTGTTCAGTGTGTCAGAGGGCAGGGGCCCAGCCTTGGTAACGGGGTGGAGAAGCTCGTCCAGGGTAGGAGCACTGTACAGAACAGGCCAATCTGGTGGCCAGCTTTATGCTTAGGTCCTCAGGATGGACAGGAATTTCAGAGAGAGGACAAATTCCAACCCCTTCAGCCCTGTCTCCCTATTCTGTGGCCTTAAAGTCAGACATAACCTGGCTTGAATTGTAGCTTTCTCACTCAGAAGTCACCACATCTCGCTGCATCTCAGATTCCTAATCCATGAAACAGGTTTCATAGAGTTGTCTGGGAATTATTTAAAAAAAAAAAATCCAAGTTTGAGCATTTAGGATTATAAGGAAGTAAAGAAGAAAAAGAGAAGACAAGGAGAGATGGATTGAGTTCTAGAAAGCCCTAACAGAAATGATGAGTGCAGACTCTTTATTTTATTCAATCTTATTAATGAGGACATGGATTAAAACCTGGACACTAGAGACCTCCCTGGTGGTGCAGTGGCTGAGACTCCACATTCCCAGTGCAGGGAACCTGGGTTCAATCCCTGGTCAAGGAATTGGATCCCATGTGCTGCAACTGAGACCTGGCTGCTATACACAATAAATAAATATTTAAAAAAAAAAAAACCTGAACACTAGAATTTACCTCCTCCATTGACCAGCCTCAACATCAGCAATGTCTTCAGTAATATAAGAAAACAATCACCCCTAACATGGTCTGTATGCACTGAGTGAAGTGTATTACATATGATATCACATCTGCTATAAGATTCAGTTCCGTTCATTCACTCAGTCGTCTCCAGCTCTTTGCGACCCCATGGATTGCAACATGCCAGGCTTCCCTGTCCATCACCAACTCCCGGAGCTTACACAAACCCATGTCCATCAAGTCGGTGATGCCATCTAACCATCTTATCCTCTGTCATCCCCTTCTCCTCCTGCCCTTAATCTTTCCCAGCATCAGGGTCTCTTCCAATGAGTTGGCTCTTTGCATCAGTTGGCCAAAGTACTGAAGCTTCAGCTTCAGCATCAGTCCTTCCAATGAATATTCAGGACTAATTTCCTTTATGATTGACTGATTTGATCTCCTTGCAGTCCAAGGGGCTCTCAAGAGTCTTCTCCAGCACCACAATTCAAAAGCATCAATTCTTCAGCGCTCTGCTATAAGGTAGGTGCTAGTATTAATTAACTCCAAGTTACCAATGGGGTGCTGAGGCACAGAGAGGTTAAGTAACTTGCTCAAGATCACACAGTAATGTGGTGGTGGAGCCAAGAGCAGACAGCAGAAGTCCAATTCCAGAGTTTAGACTTTGAGTCACTGTACTGTATCAGATGAAGCACTCCTGGCACGTTGTAAGCACAACAAGGTATGTGAGCCCATGGCCTGAAGGGTGAAAATTAAGAGGCGGCATTCCCCCTTTGGCTGGGGGACACAGGGGATGCCAGGGGTAGAAGCTTGTGGAAGGTCACCTGTCCCATGACCTACAGCCGGGTTCTCATCTCAGCCTGCAGCACCTGCTCATCATTGGAAGCTCTTTCAAATGACTGGAGGGAGTGCTGCAGTCTTTGCTGGAACAATGAATTCTTTGCGGCAATGGAAAATATTTCCAGGAATGAAGGACCTTCCTGCAATCTCTCAGGCTACGGGAAGAGCACCGAGCACATTCAAAGAGTAATTAGAGCTGAGCTCCTGAATTTGCCTGGAGCTGTCCACACAAACTTTATATTCTTGCCTGAGAATCTTGAAGTCACTTTCTTAAAGGAGACTATTTCTTGAGTCAGTAGGGAACTCTGAGAATTCAGGACACCACGGAATCAAAGATCCGTCGGTGCATTTACGCAACAAATATTTATTGAAGGTCTGCTCTGTGCCAGGTACTGAACAAGATATTTAATCTTATTTGATAAGAAACTTTGATGAAAAAGGGAAACTAATGGGTACAAAGTTGAATTGTGTCTCCCTTCTCCCCCAAAATATGTGTTGAAACACTAATCTCCACTACTTATTTATTTTTTGCTTTTCTAATAAGGTAAGTTTTATTGGAGTATAGTTGCTTTACAATGCTGTGTTAGTTTCTACTACATAGGAAAACAAATCAGATATATATATATATCCCCCAAAGGAAAGTTACATGGCTCAAAATAGCCTGGAATTAAAACTCCCCTCCAGGTCCTCCCCACCATTCTAATGCAAAACAAAGAACTCCCTCACCAGAAAAAAAAAAAAACAATGGACATTAAGGTTGATTACGCCCAGCTCCCAGCCAGTCCAGCCTCTGGCTGATCTCCAGAATTCCTTGCCCCAGCCGTTTAGGAGGTAACTACTCCAAACAACCTTGGAGAACAGGCCCCCTTAAGACAGCAGCTTTCCACCTATATGCCTATGTATACTTACTCTTTTCTTGGGTTACTGCTGCTGCTGCTGCTGAGTCGCTTCAGTCGTGTCCGACTCTGTGTGACCCCATAGACGGCAGCCCACCAGGCTCCCCCGTCCCTGGGATTCTCCAGGCGAGAACACTCACTACCAACTGCTGCCCCTTCTCGCCTCATTAAAGGTGATCTGTTCCTGTAAAGTGCCGGTCTCGTTCTTTTTCTGAACCTCTCCTTCTCTAACTCCCTTACCCTACATCCCCTCTGTTTTGGACTTCCTTTCCATTCAGGAGAATGTGACCCTATTTGGAAATAGATTTTTACAGAAATAATCAAGTTAAAATGAGGTGGTCATCAGCATGGGTCCTAATCCAGTATGACTGGTGTCCTTATAAAAATGGGGAAATTGGTCATGGAGACGGAGGCACGTAGAAGAAAGACAACATGAAGACTCATAAGAAGATGAGCCATGTGAAGATGGAGACAGAAAAGGATCATGTTTCTACAAGCTGAGGAATGCCAAAGGACAGCCAGAAAGTGACAAGAAGCTCAGAGAGAGGCCTGGAATGGACTTTCTCTCAGAGCTCTCAGCGGGAGCCAGCCTTGCTGAGATCTTGATCTTGGACTTGTAGCCTCCAGAATGGTATGAGACAAGAAGTTTCTAGTACTGTAACAGGAAAGAACAAAATCTGATTCCATGTTGGATGTGTTTCTTTAACCTTTGCTTTCTACTGCTTCTGTCACTGCAATCACTACAAGCGTGCGGTCTCTAGCCATGATACATGGTAGCCTGCCTCCGGAACCCTGCCCCTCTGCCTGAACGTTCATGTGCCTTCGTTCAGCTCACAGGGAAACACCCTGCCCCTGCCCATCTGTGACTGGCTACAGGAAAGGAGAAATTAGTACATCCCCTTCCTGAGGCTGGCCAAACCAGGAGATATTTTGCAAGACTTATGGCCTTTTTGGACTTCCCTGGTGGTTCAGTTGGTCGAGAATCCAGCTGCAATGCAAGAAACTGCCTACCATGCAGGAGACCAGGGTTCGCTCTCTGGGCCAGGAAGACCCCCTGGAGGAGGAAATGGCAACCCACTCCAGTATCCTTGCCTGGAGAATCCCATGGACAGAGGAGCCTGGCGGGCTACAGTCCATGGTGCTGCAATGAGCCAGACATGACTTAGCAACTAAAACACCACCACTGCGGCCTTTTCACGCTACTTCCTCACTCCCTCTCCCTCTTGTTCTAGAAGAGAAACTACCATCCAAACCCCAATAAGAGGGTACCTTGAGACTCTAGTTTGCCATCTTCTTGGACACTGGCTTTCCAGATAAAGTTGCTACTCTTGCCTCAACACTTCGTCCGCTGATTTATTGGCCTGTCATGGAGGGAGCGGACCAGACTTGGACTGTGCGCTGTGCTGTGCTTGGTCGCTCAGTCGTGTCCAGCTCTTTGCAAACCCGTGGACTGTAGCCCACCAGGCTCCTCTGTCTATGGGGATTCTCCGGGAAAGAATACTTCAGCGGGTTGCCATGCCCTCCTCCAGGGGATCGTCCCAACCCAGGGATCAAACCCAGGTCTCACGCATTACAGGCAAATTCTTTACCGTCTGAGCCACCAGTTTTGTTTAAAGAACGAGAGGTGTGGCTCCTTGGTATGGCAGCCCTAGGAAGCGACACAGCATCCATCCTGTGCCTGGGCTGGCACCAGACCCCTTAGCTGGGCTGCTTCAAGTTCAGCAAAATAACTTGCTCAGAGTCTTGTAGCAACACACATAGAGTTTTCAGGCTCAAAATCAAGTCTGATTGATAACCAAAGATTAAGTTCTCACTCCCATTTTGTGCATGGCAAATTGAGGCTCAGAGAATCCCTGTGATCCCACCCCCCAAACAGAGCCCAATATGTCAGAGGTGAAGTTGTAATCAGAGCCCACGGTTGCTAAATTATCCTCAACCTTTGAAACAACCACATAGGAACTACAGAATAATTATCCCCATTTCACAGGTTAAAGAGTTAAAACCCAAGTCCTTAAGGCACTGACCAACTTAAGGTCACAAGTGAGTGAGTGAGGTGCCAGAATTTGAACCCACAGTTTGACTCTAAAGCTACACTTTTCCCTGCCTCACAACTGTTTCCGAGCAGCCTGTCTGCATGGACAAGCAGTGAAGCCCATCTTTCTAGATGCTTGAGGAACTCACCCTAGGAGCCTCTTTGCTCAAAGAGGACAGGACTAGTTGCCTTGTTCCCTCGACTTTGTTACATTCAAGGGCCCCTCCTGTGGCTCCCCCCATCTCTCTCGCTGCGGAAACTGCTCTGCGGTTAGCCTCGGCCAAGGAGAGTCCCACCAGCAACACTACACCAGCTGGGGAGCGTGGTCCTTCCTCTCCGGACCTCCCATTTCAGCTGAAGCAGTCACACGATACAGATCATGTGATCTTTTCTGGAACTGGAATCTGGAGCTAGTGCCGAAGGAGAGACGAGCGTTTAAATTGGCAGCGACAAAGCAGCTGGTCCCCAGAGCTCTGACCCCTGACCCCACTTGTTGCCTCAGCGAGCTCTCAGTTTCCTACCCCACAATTATTATTTCCTTTCTTTAGATAGCCAGAGTCAGTCTCTGTTGCTTGCAACCAAAATTCATGACCTAATACAGGAGCCATCCAGGCTCCTGGTTGCTGAAAAATGCCATCATGAACTTCAGCCCCTCCAAGACCTGGAAAATGAGGCAACGCCAAGGCCAAGGAGTGGGAGACCTCATGTACTCTTGAACAGCCTTCCTGAGAGCCAGCCTGACTTTGCGGTGAGGCTGCCCAGATGTCAGGACCAAGGAAATGGTGGCCGGGTCAGCTCTGCTCAAATGTGGGGTTAGACAGGAAAACGTGGAACTGGATCTCAGGCCAGCCACTGTCGGAGGAGACTGGTTTCCAGTTTCTTGGCTTCAGAATCCCCAGAAGAAACAAAGCCTCATTCTCACACACACACACACACACACACACACACACGTATGTATAATTTTTTTCTTTTGGCTACACTAGGTCGTCACTGATGCATGTGGATTTTCTCTAGTTGGAACAAGTAGGGACTACCTAGTTGTGGGGCGTGGGCATCTCGTTTCAGGGGCTTCTCTTGTTGCAAAGTGTGGGCTTTAGGCATGCAGACTCACTGGCACTGGCACACAACCTTAGTTGTTCCGCCACACGTGGGATCTTCCCAGACCGGTGATCAAACCCATGTCCCCTGCATTAGCAGGTGGATTATTAACCACTGGACTGCCAGGGAAGTCCACAAACTCTAGCTCTGTGTAGACTAGCCCAAGGTCCTTCACTGGAGTCAGGTTGCAAAAGAAAGTGGCCTGCAGAGGCACCGTGGGAGCAGCGGTTCCCAAGCCACAGCAGCCCTCATCTTGGCTAATGCTTAGCAAGTGCTTCCTACACGTGGACTACTGTCCTCAGAGCTTCCGTAGAGCTTGCTTTCTCAGAGCTGACTCTTTTGCTCTTCACAACAATCCTAGTATTCTTTCTGTTGGACATTTGACACAGTCATTTCAACGAATCAACACAGAGCCCTATTCAGGAAGGCAGCTGAGACATGGATAAGACAAGGAACTTGCCTGAGTGGCTGCACTGAGTTTGAAAGCAGGGGGTCTAACCCACTCTGGCCCCTCTCAGCCACTGCACTTAAAACCCCTTCCTACGTCCCCCTCTCTCCCTTCCTTCCGCATCTTCCCTGCCTCCATCAAAAGGAACCAGGAAAAAAAGGAAGGCCCTGGGTTCAAAACCAAGTCCTACTGTTTACCGTCTGTGTGACCTTGGGCATCACAGATGCCGTTCCTGAACCTTAGTTTCCTTGTTTGGAAATTCAGGAAAATCAAGCCTACCTGATATAGGTTTTGTGACAATTCAATGAGATAATGTGTAAAACACCTGGCACAGTGCCCAACACATATGCTCACCCATCCCAGGCAACTGTCAGCAAATACGGATAAGCACCTACTACTCACTTGGCAAGTAGGGGAGGCAAAGAAATACAGCAGAAGGGACAGTCTTTACCACCATCATGCCCGTCAGCCTCTCCCTAGCTAGGGAAATAGGATATGCACATATGTGCTCAAATCAGACCACAGGGTGAGGCTGTTGCCAGTGAATTTGAGGTCCTTGCCTCATCACAAAAGAATCTGGAGACGAAATGATAGGTAAGAACATTAATACTTAGAGAAATGCTCACTCCACAGATAGAGAATGGGCTATCTCAGAAAGCAAGAGAGAGAGCCTCAAAACAGTGTCATTAGTTTTTATGTGCTGGGTAATTTCATAGGCTAATGAGGCTCAAGGTCTACTGGAAGTTGAGTTTTCTGCCATTTTGGACCTAGCTGGTTCTAATCAGTTTTTGTCATATCCTATAGAAAGCAGAGACATCACTTTGCCGATAAAGGTCAGCATAGTCAATGCTATGGTTTTCCCAGTAGTCATGTGTGGGTGTGAGAGTTGGACCATAAAGAAGGCTGAACACTGAAGAATTGAAGCTTTCAAACTGTGGTGCTGGAGAAGACTTTTGAGAGTCCCTCGGACAGCAAGGAAATCAAACCAGTCAATCCTAAAGGAAATCAACCCTGAATATTCATTGGAAGGACTGATGCTGAAGGTGAAGCTCCAATACTTTGGCCACCTGATGCAAAGAGCTGACTCACTGGAAAAGACACTGATGCTGGAAGAGATTGAGGGCAGAAAGAGAAGGGGATGACAGAGGATGAGATGGTTGGATGGCATCATTGACTCAATGGACATGAGTTTGAGCAAACTCCAGGAGATAAGGAAGAACAGGGAAACCTGGTGTGCTGTGCAGTCCATGGGGTTGTAAAGAGTCAGACGTGACTGAGCAACTAAGCAACAACAATGGCCATGTCATTCTTTGAAAGGTTGTGCTCGTCCCTCTTCCCTTCTGTTTCAAGACTTGGACAGTCTAAGACGGGGGGTAACTCTAGAGGAGGAGGTTCTGACTGTGGAGAAGTACCCAGTGGGGCTTCTGGAATGCTGGCCATGTTCTTTTTCTTGACTTAGGTGATAGTTACATAGATGAGATTTATTTTCTAATTATTTATAAACAGGGTCTACCTCTTGCATGTGCTTTTCTGTATGTATTTCATAGTGGAAAAATAAGACACTAAGCCTAACAGAACAGTGCTATAGAGTCCAAGCAGCTTGAGAGCCAAGGCTGGGTGTGAGACTGGTAGCCAGTACTAATCCCACTCTGAAACGCCTGCCCCATCCACACCCAACTCACCCAGGGGTTTAGAGCTTTATGAGTTGCTCTGAAGACTGTCTGGTTTGAATCTTGACTCTGCTACTTGCTGCTACTTACTCTCAAACTCTCTAATCCTCATGTCAACATCTACAAAATGGGGAGATAATCATAGAGTTTTGAGCATCAAACGAGCTCACCTGTAGAGACCATTGAGCACCGTGCACTGCACACAGGATGCACCCAAGTTAGGCAGAAGGATGAATGGATTGGCTCCTTTAACCAAATGGTGGCAAAAGCAGGTTTCTGTTGGGTCTTGGCAATGATGAAACTAGTACATGGGGCTTCAGTAAGATTGCTTCTCTCCATTTCCATCTCCTTTTCTCTCTGCTCTTGAGTCTTGTTCTCGCCAACCAGTGTTTTCCGTGATGTTGGAAACTGGCCAGCCCCGACTCATGTCTTCCTAGCTTTATGTCCGGAAAGAAAGGAATAGACTTTCTTCCCTTGGTTAAATGATGAAAAATCCCAGGGAAGGGCTCTGATTGGTCATTTTGGGTCACATGCCCTCCTCTGTGACCAACAGGGCTGTGACTGACAGCCCCAACAGAATCGTGTGACTGGGGAGGAGAAGGACTTCAAACCAGAGGGGATGCTGTTTGCAGAACAAGCAGCCATTCAGTAGACAGAGCAGCAGGTGTGTGAGCCAATCTCCACCCACCAAAACTAATTAGAGGTAAACTCCAACCTGATGGGATCTTTCTTTGAGAGGCCTGCCTCCTCCCAACCCAATCTTAGCCCATGTGAGTTCTGATAGTAATATTACCATATTAATCTTTTGTGGGTAGAGCATGTTTCTCAAACCTGCCAATCAAAGCATCATGCTCCCTGGCCATAGGACCTGGTTCAGAGCTAAGCCAATGAGAGCTCTACCTAGGAATATTATTGGAGCTACATGGAGGAACTGTTTCTTCTGCCATAGTTGCTAGGTGGTTAGAATGTTTGTCTAGACTTTCCAGTGACCATCTTGCCCCACCAAGGGAAGGATTTTTCTATGAGTGAAGCCCTACCCAGAGCAAAGCTGAGCCTAGTGATAGAGAGGGGTTCCTAATCACATTATTTGAGTACCTAGACCTGGCCATGCCTGAAATGCAACTTTCCTCTGGACTTTTCAATAGTTAACTTGAGTCAACAAATCCCTTTTCTTCGCTTAAACCATTTTGACTGTGTTGCTTCATTTTCAGGCAAAGGAGCCCTGAATCCAGTCTCATCCTACTGGTTCATGAGGCCATCTGTCATATCCTTGAATCCTCAGCTACCCAGAGGATTCTGGTAACTCCTCCTTCCTTCCCCTAAGACCCGGTGTTCTGTGAGGCCTAGTTTATGGTGAACAGTGTTGGATTCATGATCTCCGAAGAAGAGAATTTAGCTCTGGGACCAGAGACGAGGCTTCAGGCATTCAGAACTTCGTGTGACAAAAGTTTTATTACAGTTTTAAAAGGAATAGAGAAAGCCTCTATGATGACATGGACATCAGAAGGGGGCAGAGAGTGCCCCACTCACTAGTCTGGGTGGGGCTTGATATAATTTTTCAGTTGGTTACTAACAATGGAAAGGTCATACCAGACCCACTCCCACAGTTCAGTTCAGTCGCTCAGTCATGTCCCACTCTTTGTGACCCCATGGACTGCAGCACGCCAGGCCTCCCTGTCCATCACCAACTCCTGGAGTTTACTCAAACGCATGGCCATTGAGTCGATGATGCCATCCGACCATCTCATCCTTCTCGTCCCCTTCTGCTCTTGCCTTCAATCTTTCCCAGCATCAGGGTCTTTTCCAATGAGTCAGCTCTTCACATCAGATAGTCAAAGTATTGGAGTTTCAGCTTCAGCATCAGTCCTTCCAATGAATATTCAGGACTGATTTCCTTTGGGATGGACTGATTGGATCTCCTTGCAGTCCAAGGGACTCTCAAGAGTCTTCTCCAACACCACAGTTCAAAAGCATCAATTCTTCTGTGCTCAGCCTTCTTTATAGTCCAATTCTCATATCCATACATGACCACTGGAAAAACCATAGCCTTGATGAGATGGACCTTTGTTGGCAAAGTAATGTCTCTGCTTTTTAATATGCTGTCTAGGTTTGTCATAGCTTTTCTTCCAAGGGGAAAATGTCTTTTAATTTCATGGCTGCAGTCACCATCTGCAGTGATTTTTTTGCAAAAAATAAAGTCTGTCACTGTTTCCATTATTTCCCCATCTATTTGTCATGAAGTGATGGGACCGGATGCCATGATCTTAGTTTTCTGAGTGTTGAGCTTTAAGCCAACTTTTTCACTCTTTTCTTTCACTTTCATCAAGAGGCTCTTTAGTTCTTCTTCACTTTCTGCCATAAGGGTGATGTCATCTGCATATCTGAGGTTATTGATATTTCTCCCAGCAATTTTGATTCCAGCTTGTGTTTCATACAGCCCAGCATTTCTCAGGATGTACACTGCATATCAGTTAAAGAAGCAGGGTGACAATATATAGCATCGACGTACTCCTTCCCTGATTTGGAACCAGTCTGTTGTTCCATATCCAGTTCTAACTGTTGCTTCCTGACCTGCATACAGATTTTTCAAGAGGTAGGTCAGGTGGTCTGGTATTCCCATCTCTTTAAGAATTTTCCATAGTTTGTTGTGATCCACACAGTCAAGGGCTTTGGCATAGTCAGTAAAACAGAAATAGATGTTTTTCTGGAACTCCTTTGCCTTTAGCTTCTCTCCTTTTCTCAGCTATTTGTAAGGTCTCCTCAGACAATCATTTTGCCTTTTTGCATTTCTTTTTCTTGGGGATGGTTTTGATCACTGCCTCCTGTACAATGTCACGAACCTCTGTCCTTCAGGCACTTTGTCTATCTATCAGATCTAATCCCTTGAATCTATTTGTCACTTCCACCGTATAATCGTAAGGGATTTGATTTAGGTCATACCTGAATGGTCTAGTTTTCCCTACTTTCTTCAATTTAAGTCTGAATTTGGCAATAAGGAGTTCATGATCTGAGTCATAGTCAACTCCTGGTCTTATTTTTGCTGACTATATAGAGCTTCTCCATCTTTGACTGCAAAGAATATAATCAATCTGTTTTGGTATCGACCATATGGTGATGTACGAGTGTAGAGTCTTCTCTTGTGTTGTTGGAAAAGGGTGTTTGCTATGACCAGTGTGTTCTCTTGTTAGCCTTTGACCTGCTTCATTTTGCGCTCCAAGGCCAAATTTGCCTGTTACTCCAGGTATCTCTTGACTTCCTACTTTTGCATTCCAGTCCCCTATAATGAAAAGGACAAAAAAAAAAAAAAAAAAAGGACATCATTTTTGGATATTAGTTCTAGAAGGTCTTGTAGGTTTTCATAGAACCATTCAACTTCAGCTTCTTCAGCCTTACTGGTCAGGGCATAGACTTGGATTACTGTGATACTGAATGGTTAGACTTGGAAATGAACACAACACCCCCACTCCCACAACGTACATTCTCTCCTACAATCTCTGTTGAACAGTAAATGGAAGAGTGCCCCAGGACAGGATGTGGCATATGTTAACTCTTAGGAGAGACATAAGGAAGGAGGTTTGGGTGGCCAGGGCAAGCCTCAGGAAGGATGTGGGAACTGGCTGGATCTTGAAGCAAAGGTTTGATTTGGATAGCCAGAAAGAGTGGGATGAAAGAGAGCAAGGAACAGCGTGGGAAAAGCATAGAAGCTGCAAAATGCACGCATATTCAGGGGCAGAGAGTGGACGTGCCTAGGTCAGGAATCAGCCAGGAACAGGGAAGAGGGCTGCGCCTAGTGGCGCAGGGTCCTGCATGCCAGGTTCTGGGGCCCACTAGTGCACATGAAAGTGCAGGCACAGAAGTGCTCAGAGTTACCCCCCGGCCCTGAAACTCTGAACTAGCAGCACAGACTCTTGTTGGCAGCCCATGACAGGGAAGCCTGTGCCTGTGTGCGTGAAACGAGGTGTCCATTGGAGGTGAGCGTGGTGGCGAGAGGGGTACGGAGGGATGGTGTCAAGAGTTCTGGGCTTTGCTCCACTCTACGGACCCTAAACAAACTTCCTTGGCCTTCAACAGCATCCAACCCTGTGTGAGGGGATGCGGGACAGCTTCAAGTGGTACTAACAGATATTCATTCATTCACTCACTCACTCATTCATTCAATAATACCATACACTAAGCATTACCAGGCTTCCCTGGTAGCACAGGTGGTAAAGAATCTGCCTGCAATGCAGGAGACCCAGGTTCGATCCCAGGGTCAGGAAGATCCCCTGGAGAAGAAAATGGTGACCCACTCCAGTGTCCTTGCCTGGGAAATCCCATGGATAAAGGAGCCTGGCGAGCTACAGTGCACAGGGTCACAATGAGTCGGACACAACTTAGTGATTAACACTCACACAAGCATTAGCTTAGGTCCTAGGGACACAAGAGTCAGTAAGGCATAAGACTCCTGGCCCCACTGAACTTACCCTGGGGCACTGAAGACCGCCTGCTCAACAGACATTCCACCTTTTGCCTTCAGAGAAACCTGATTTTGCCCACGCAGCAATGTGCTCAATCAATGCCGGCAAGAGGAGTCTCGGCTCGGGGCCCTATCCTTTACAGGGCCTCCGTCTGGCCTCTCCCAGCCAGAGGAGAGGAGACAGAGAGAGGAGTCTACAAGGCCAAGAGGATGCGCCCACCTAGCCCACACTGTGGGGACCTGGTACCTCAATATTCCCTGTCCAAACAGCCCCAAGCCCACCTCCAGCCTGCTGGAGTGAGTCTGTCCCCTGACCCACTCTCCTAAGAGTGCAGCCACTGCCCACATTCCTAGGCTTGAGGTGTGGCGAAAGGGCAGCTGTTTGCAGGAGGCAGACAGACAGGGCTTGGATGTGTGGGAGTCCTCGTGTGGGACGGGAAGGAACCAGGGCCGGATAGAGAAGGAAGAGGGGCAGTGAGCCAGGAGCCACATCCTGGCCTGAAACTCTGAGAAGCTGGAGGATTCTAAATTCCCACCTGACCTTCCATGTTGTTTGAAGGTGTCTGTTTGCAAGGTTAGGACATGCTTTTTTATCATTCTGTGTTCTTGCCCTGAGCTCCACAAATGTTGGGACTGGCCTATTTCTGGCTGCAGGGATCTGAGCCAGTCCCCTTTGCCAGATTCCTGGCTTTCCCAGACTCCCTTGCAGCCAAGAGTGATCATGTGATCCAGACATGTGATCCCAGCAAAGGGCTTCTGGAAAATCATATCTACCTTGATCATGGAAGAGAAACCTATGAGGAAAGGCTCATAAGGAGAGCTTCCTTTTCCTCTTTTCTGCTTTTGAACGTAACTGCTTAGGAACCATCTTTGGGGCCCAGGATGACACAGTGAAGGATAATAGCCAACATGCAAGGATGGTGAAAGATGTAAAGACCTTGGGTCTTGGCACGCATGCGAAGTTGCTTGTAGTGCATCTGACTCTATGCAACCCTATGGACTGTAGCCTGCCAGTCTCCTCTGCCCATGGGATTCTCTAGGCAAGAACACTGGAGCAGGTTGCCATGCCCTCCTCCAGGGGATCTTCCTGATGGAGCTCAAGTCTCTTATGTCCCCTGCATTGGCAGGTGATTTCTTCAGCACTAGCACCACCTAGGTCATGGAGCTTAGGGGCCAACTCTGGAACCACCTGCCTCTGGATTTTATGTTCCATAAATCATCAGTGTCATCATGGTTGTGGCCACACTCTGGGCAGTGTGATACAGCAGTGGCCAGCCATCCTAACAAAACCACATTGTGTTTTTTGATTTGTTTTTTGTATTTTTGGCCATGCTGCATAGCTTGCAGGATATTAGTTCCCTAAACAGAGATCAGACTCGGCCCCTGGCAGTGGAAGTGCAGAGTCCTAACCACTGGACCACCAGGGAATTCCCAGAAACATGCTTCCTAATGACTAGTGACAGAAATCAGTCTGGCTGGAAGATCATCAGTCTGGCTGGAAGATCATCAGTCTGGCCGGTGACCATCTTGCCAGTCTGTGGGGAGGATTCCCCATGGGTGAAGTCAAACCAGAGGAAACTGATAATTTTTTGCTATACCTGCATGCTACTTTTACTATTGTCTTTAAAAAATAATCTCATTTTGCCTAATGGCTTAAAAGGAACTGTGTCACTATTTAGGGCTTCCCTGGTGAGTCAGTGGTAAAGAATCCACCTGCCAAGGCAGGAGACCTGGGTTCGATCCCTGGGTCGGGAAGATCCCCTGGAGAAGGGAATGGCAGCCCACTCCGGTACTCTTGCCTGGAGAATTCCACGGACAGAGAAGCCTGGTGGGCTGCAGGCCAGGGGGTCGCAAGAGTCAGACAGGACCGAGCTACTGAATGACAACGTATCACTACAATAAATAAAAAGCCAAGATGTCTTGCTATTATAGAAAGCAACAAAAAGATTTTTTAAGTGAAATCCATGCTGAAAATAAAAAACTCTAAGTGCCTTGTGGCATCCCACATTGGATTCTGGGACTGTAAAAGGACATTAGTAGAATAACCAATGGGACTTCCCTGGTGGTCCAGTGGTTAAAAACCCGCCTTCCAATGCAGGGGACATGGATTCAATCCCTGGTCTGGGAAGATCCCACATGCTGGGGAGCAACTAAGCCCGTGCGCCCCAACTACTGAAGCCCAAGCGCCCTAGAGGCTGTGCGCCAGAACAAGAGAAGTCACCGCAGTCAGAAGCCCGAGCAATGGAACAAGGGAGCAGCCACCAGTCACCGCAACTGGAGAGAGCCCGTGCACAGCAACGAAGGCCCAGCACAACCAAAAACCATCCAGTGAGTAAATATTAAACAAGGTGAGAGTCGCTCAGTCGTGCCCGACTCTTTGCGACCCCATGGACTATGCAGTCCATGGGATTCTCCAGGCCAGAATGCTAGCCTTTCCCTTCTCTGGGGGGATCTTCCCAACCCCGGGATCGAACCCAGGTCTCCCACATTGCAGGCAGATTCTTTGCCAGCTGAGCCACCAGGGAAGCCCAGGAAAAAAAAAGAAAAACCAATAAAGTCTACACTTTAGTTAACGGTAATGTACCAATACTGTTATCAGTCCAAGCTCGTACTGCTCACCACACAACAGGCCAAAAGCCAAGAAACAAGCTGTTGGGGCAAGGAATAGTGACTTTATTCAGAAAGCCAGCAGATGAAGAGATGGTAGACTACTATCCCAAAGAACCATCCTCCCTGAGTTAGAATTCAGGCTTCTTTTACACTTATAGGGGAGAGGGCGTGGTCAGTTGACGCCAGCTTCTTGGTGTCAGAATCCTTCACTCTTACAGCTGTCCACGTAGGTCAGGTCAGGATGTTCCTGTAAACCTCCAGCAAGGCAAACGCTATTCTCTGCTCTGCAACTTTTTATCTCCATGTGAATGGAAAAGTGGTATATCTTTAAAGGTCAGAGCCTTGAGAATGGGCTAGCCTGTGCATTTCAGGCCATAGACAACGTTCTTAACTGGAAGCAAGAGCAAAACAATACAAAGGTTAAAGTAAAAGAAACAGATCCAATAGAGTCAGATTTGTTCTTCCCTATTACAATATTGGTTTCTCCATCTTAAAAATATGTACCATGGTTATATAAGATGTTAATACTGGGGAACCAAGGTGGAGGATTATATGGTTCTTAGGTAAGAATTCTGTACTGTCTTTGGAACATCTCTATCAATCTAAACTCCTTCCAAAATAAAAAGCTTATTAAATAAATACTACAGTGCTTAAATCCTAACTCAGTATTCTGGATAGCCAATGGCTCTGAGCTGAGACCTGTTCTCCCTTCATTAAACAAAGATTCGCAGATGTTATAGGAGTACAAAGATATACTATTCAGCCTTAAAAAAGAAGAAAATATTCCCACTTGTAACAACATGTATGAACCTGGAAGACACTGTGGTCAATGAAATAAGCCAGACACAGAGAGACAAGTATTGTATGATCTCACTTGGGTGTATAATCTAAAATAGTCAAATTCATAGAAGCAGACAGTTAGAATGGTAATTTCCAGGGGCTGGGGGGAAGGGGGAGGGAGATATGAGGACACGGTTGATCAAAGGGTACAAAGTCTCAATTATACAGGATGAATGACTGTAAGTTCTGAAGATCTAACACACAGCACAGTGACCACAGGCAACAATGTGAAAGCATCAGTTGCTCAGTCCTGTCTGATTCTCTGCAACCCCATGGACTGTAGCCCGCCAGGCTCCTCTGTCCCTGGAATTCTCCAGGCAAGAATACTAGAGTGGGCTGCCATTGCCGTCTCCAGGGGATCTTCCGACCCAGGGATTGAACCCGGGTCTCCCACATTGCAGACAGATTTTTTACCGGCTGAGCCCCCAGGGAAGCCCATACAGGCAACAATGTTGAATTGTACACTTAAAATTTGCTAAGAGGACAGATATTAAACCAGATCTTCTCAACACACACATAAATTATGTAGGCATGATGGATTAAATTATTTAGCTTGAATGGAGTGATCTTTTCACAAGGTATACATACATCAAAGCATCAAGTCGTATACCTTAAATATATATAATTTTATGTCAAAGATATCCAATAAAGTTATTTTTAAAAAAGAAATATACATAACTTTTGTTTGTGAACCTGTAAGTCACAAAGAAAAATGATTTAAATAATGGCCTTGATTATTAGCTTATGAGAAACAAATAAAAATTGTACCTCAACAACAACAAAAAGATTCAATAGTATCAAACTGTGTTCTTAGTAGGATAAGGATTGAAGGGAATAACTTTCTCATGCAGGACTCAAGGTGATTTAACACAAGTTCATGTACTGGCTGAAGATACCTCATGTACTACCAGTGATAAGAGTCTCATGCACTAGAAAATGTTAGATCAGGGGCAAGTGCAAACATTCTTAGATGAGAAGCAAGTGGGGGCCATGCCTCCGTGTAAAAGATAAAGCAGAGAACTACAAAAGCATTACCTAACACACAAGAACAGTGGGGGAAAATATTAACCCAAGTGACTTTGACCCTAGATGACTGCCATTCAGCTTAGCCAGTTCTAGTTGATGAGCCCATTAACAGGAAGATGTTTAGTTCTTTGGGTCAAAGACGCCTTAGAAACACAAACAGAGATTAGCCAGCAATGCAGCAATATCCATGGTAACCAGAAACCACCCACAGCACCCTCCACCCTGACTCTCCTCTGCAGGTGTGTTCAGTCCTTCCCCAAGGCACCCCTGTTTATTTCTGAGCGTCATTAGGAAAGAAGTGACCATAAACGATCTTCTGTCATTCAGTCTCAAGTTCAACACGACAGCATCATACGGATATTCTACAGGAAGGGATGTGGGGCTGCTTTCAGCGACATCACTCCCAAAATTCAGTGACACTGAATCCAACAGACACTCATGTCAGGCCAGCCCCCACCCACATCCTGGAAGGACAGACATCAGTGGAACATAGTGAAGGAGTCTCGTTCTACTGGGGAGCCATCCTTTAAAACTCATCTAAATATTTTTGAATCTGTATTGATGTTTGACCCTATGGGATGGCAGGATAGCAGAACCGATCAGATCTGGGATCAAATCCTGGCTCTGCGATCGTGTAGCTCGATGCCTCTGCCCAAGTTATTTAACACCCCCAAGCTTCAGTTCCTTCCTCTGTCAAGTAGGGCTAATAACAGTATAAACTGCATAGGATTAAATGATAGAAATTATACATGGGACATGAAGAGCTAGCCGCAAGGATAATGGTCTCTGAACAATATCCATGGCAATTTCTATAATTTCTGGGAGAATCAGATCCAATCATCTGGTTGCTCCAAACCTGACTGATCACCCAGGGAACTTTTTAAAACATAACTTCCAGGCTTCCACACACCTGAGAAATTCTAAATTGGGCCAGTGTGGGGCAGTACCCAGGAACCTGTGGCTCCAAGATATACGTTTACAGGGTTTTACAGCACCTAGTCTGTAGTAGTCACTCAATAAATACAGGCCTCATTCCTGGCCTGGACCATTGTGAGTCTCCTAGCCACTCACCTGTGTCCACTCTTATCCACGTGTCCACCTCCAGAAGCCAGCGGAATCCTTTGAAAACGTGAAATCATGTCACATCACTGACTCAAACCCTCTACAACTCCCCATTTCTCACCAAATAAAATTCATGAACGAGGCCGTACATCAGCAGCTCCTGGGCACACACTAGAAATACCTAGTGAGCTTGTGAACAATGCACAGGCCTGGCCCCAGACCAGCAGAATCAGAATCTCCAGGGGTGGGGTGCAAGTAGGGTCTTTACACAAAATAGAGGACACCCAGTCACAGTGGAATTTCAGATGCCCAATGAATAACTTCTAAGTATAAGTATGTCCTGGGGAATATGGGGACATATTTATACTTAAAAAGTATCTATTTCCTGTATATCTGAAATTCCAGTGTAACCGGGTATCCTGTATTTTCATTTGCTAAATCTGGCAACCCTAGGTCACACATTAGCCTTTCTAAAAAGCTCACAGTGGGGCTTCCCTGGTGGCTCAGTGGTAAAGAATTCGCCTGCCAGTGCAGGAGACACGGGTTCGATCCCCGATCAGGAGGATCCCACATGCTGCGGAATGGTGAGGCCCGTGAGCCACAACTATTGAGCCTGTGCTCTGGAGCCCAGGATCACAACCGCTGAGCCCAGATGCTGCAGCTACTGATGTCCAAGTGCCCTGGAGCCCGTGATCTGTGAGAGGTCACTGCAGCCAGAAGCCAGCCTACCGTGACTAGAGGGTGGCCCGCACTCACCAGAGAGGAGCACGTGCGGCAACGGAGACCCAGCACAGCCACGTCCATAAATTAAGTTATGTGTTAAAGAAAGCTCACAGTGAAACGGCCCCCATCGCCTCTCTAAGCTCATTTATTCCCTCTAATCCCTCCACTCCTTTTCCTTTGAAGAGTCAGCCGCCTTCCCCGTCTCCACAGCTTGCCCGCCTGGGATGCCCTGTCTGTGTCAGACACCAGCAAGCCTCCTGACCTCTGCAACCCTCTCCCAGGGTTCCTCAGCCCGCCTTACTCTGTCTTCGGAGCAACCACACGACATGATCTATTATTTGTTCGGTTGTCCATCTCCCTTTCCCCATGAACTAGACTGTCAGCTCCATGACTTGTTGGAGACACTTTGGTTCTCTCCTCGCTGTCTCTGCAATGCCTAGAACCCCGCCAGCTACTCAGTAAACTCGGGCGGAATTAGTTAACGGGGGATGAAAACACTCTTCCTTCCAGCACAACTCCCTAAACATTCCTTTGGGAGGAACTGATAGATATCTTGGCTGAACCGGGTCTCGCTTGTGGCATGTGGGATCTTCAGTTGCAGCATGGGAACTCTCAGTTGTGGCCACATGGGATCTAGTTCCCTGATCAGGGATCGAACCCAGGGTCCCCGTGCATTGGGAGTGTGGGGCTTGAGCCCCTGGAACACCAGGCACGTGCCAGCCCCTGTAGTGGTATCTTTACAGGGAACGCGAGCAGCCGATGTGTGCTGAGCGTGTCCTGTGTGCCAGGCGGCATTCAAAGCGCTCCACCTGCATAGCCTCGTTCCACGCTCGTGACAGCCCTTGTAGGAACCGTAATGATCCTCATTTTAAGAGGAGGAAAGTAAATTTTCAACAGCAAACCTCAAAAACCTCCAGGGCATACACCAGAGGGACAATGTGCTTTCTCTGCGCTTCCTTCCTGTCCTTCCTTCTGGGTTAGGTCCCATGTGCCGTTCACTGTTGGGGCGAGGAGGAAACTGGGGTCAGGAGTGGACACTGCGCAAAGCTGCAGCTGCTCCGACGTCTACAGTCAAGAGCATCTGACACAGGGTCTCTCTTGAACGACAGACAGGGCAAGGCTGTTGGGCAGAGTGGCGCCTGGAACCACAAAGCCGATCTGGTTAAAAAAGACATTGAGCCCCGGAGGGCTGGCTGGAGGGTTTCTGTCCATGTTCACGTCCATGTAGTTATTAATTCTGCAACTGGCAAGGCTCGAGTGCCCAGAGATATACCGCCTATGCACACCCACCTGACCTTCACAATGGCCTCATAGGAAGGGAGAGCTGCTATTCTTTGTCCTGAGTGGCCAGTGAGATGAGGAGACAGAAGCCTAGAACATTCCACAAGATGCATGAGTCACAGGCTTCTTGGAAGCTGGTCTCTGACCCTGATCAGTGCCTTTTCCGTTCACAGCACTGGGCTGTCTTCACCCGGAGTAACAGCAATAACCTTGTGGCCACAGTGATTCACTCCGGCTCATCACTAGTACTGCAGAGACAGGAGACAGACAGGCCCTAGGCTGAGCAGTTTCTCCCCTGTGGAAGAGCAGGATGATGGAGGAGGCCGGGCCCTGCCCAGATAGAGATAAAAGGCCGTTTACTCCTCATTCTCAGTCAAGGAGAACTCCCTGACCACACATGCACAGAAAGGCTCCCTGGAGGTCAAAAAGGGAGGGGGCATCACCTCATAGTGAGTGATGTCGAGTACCCATAAGCCTCTTCCCCAGAACCCACCTTGGCTAAGAGATGAGCACTGATACATGGGAGGGCCCTGAAAGTGACAGTGATACTTGCTCAGTCATGTCTGTCTGACCCCACGGACGGCAGCCTGCCAGGCTCCTCGGTCCATGGGGCTTCCCAGGCAAGAATTCTGGAAGTAGGTAGCCATTCCCTTCTCCAGGGGGTCTTCCCGCCCCAAGGATGGAACCCACATCTCTCACATTGCAGGCAGATTCTTTCCCATCTGAGCTACCAGGAAAGCCTCAGGGAGGATCCTGAAATACACCAAATACAGACTCAGAATCAGGCAAATCAAAATGATTGGCCAAAGAAAATCCAGAAGAAATGCCCCATAAAAGTAATTCAAACTACAGTAAGGGTGCAACTTAGCAACTCTTTCTGAATATTGTACTCTTTTTTTCCTCCTAATAAACACCTCACTTGTTTAACTACTTTCTATCTTTGTGGGAATTCTTTTCTGCACAGCCAAAGGGCCAGGGCCTTGTCACTGGCCACTGGCCGACCTAGTGGCTAGGATCTGGTGCTCTCATCGTGGGGACGTGACCTCAATCTCTGGTCTGGGAACCCAAGCCCTGCTTCAAGCCACTGCAGGCCGAGGCCAACCGAGATCACTGTGGCTTCTGCACAACCTTGACCTGAGCCTCAGTTTCCTTTCTTGTAGAATAGGTGTGATGAGAATTCACAGGATTGCTAGAGGAATAAGATCCACTCACGCTTTCATTATGTGATTCTGAACCAACTACTGGGTTCAGAATCATTCTCAGTCCCTGGGGCCGGGCACACAGCAGAGGACTGACTCTCTCGACTTCTAAATTCTAGTGGGGACGGCAGACAATAAACAGAAACGGGAAGACAAACCAAAACAGTTTCACAGAGTGAGAAGCACTACAATTGACATAAAACAGAACCGGAAGCCTGGAGTGGGATTCCCCAGGCACTTAAACAGTACCTGGCACACAGTAGGTGTTCAGAACTATTTGTTCTCTGACTGGACTTGCTGGGTGGACAGGAAGACTCACAGATGCCACCCTAAGGGGGGGGGGGGGGGGGCACCGGCATGGAGAGCCAGGGCGCAGCACCAGGCAGTTTAGTTCAGTTCAGTCACTCAGTCGTGTTCGACTCTTTGCGACCCCGGGGACTGCAGCACGCTAGGCCTCCCTGTCCATCACCAACTCCCAGAGTTTACTCAAACTCATGTCCGTCGAGTCGGTGATGCCATCCAACCATCTCTCATCCTCTGTCGTTCCCTTCTCCTCCCGCCTGCAATCTACAGTGCCAGGCAAGGGAACCTCAAAGGCAAAGAAACGGAAAGGAAACTAGACAGCGTGGATAGATCTCAACACTGTGAACTTCACAGGGCTGTCTAACCAGGCGGGAAGGCTGTGTCCGTGGCCGGCTCTTTGATTTCACATCATCTGCTTTTGACGACGGCCCCCCGCCCCCACCCCGGGTGGCCGCGCGGCTCTCCGCGTGGGGGTACCGAGAGTCCGGCAAGCAGTTTCCGCAGCGCCAAACCCGCGAGGGCGCCGCGCGGCGTCCCCGAGGGCGCACGGGCCCACGGAGTGAGTTTCGCGCGGGGCTGGTGAGCAGCACTGCCTGAGCCGGGTGCCCCAGGACTCGCGCCGGGGCCCGGAGCCCGGAAGCACCGGGAGCGCGCGGGGCGGGGCGCTGGGCGGCGGGACCCGCCGGACCCGCGCGCGGGGCGGGACCGGAGCAGCCCGGCCCCCTGGCCTTCGCCGCGCCGCCACCTCCAGGTAAGGGGCGCGCTCCCGCCCGCGGGAGCCCCCGCCCCGCGCCGCCCGGCCCGCGGGCCCGTTGCCCTCCTCCGCCCCCGACGCGGCCCCCGGTGCCAAGTGCGCGGCGGCGGCCCGGCGCCTACCGGCCCGGAGTCGAAGTCGCCGGGCGGCTTATTGCTTTCCTTCCGAGCCGGAAGTGAGCTTAGAGCCACAGGCCCTGGCCCCAGATGGGGAAACTGAGGCCGGGCCTCCCCTGGGAAATGAGGACTCTGGTCCGGGCCAGGGAGGGGGTGGGGCTTGCCCACCCCAAGGTCACCCGGGGTCGCCGGGCTTCCCCTTGGCTCACGGGGCCCCTCGGGCGCTCCTCACCGGCCCCTCTTCTTGTCCCTGCAGCCCTCTGAGCTCTCAGCAGACACTTAAACTGAGAATTACCGCCGGCGCGGGGAGGGAGGAGAAAGTGTTGAGAAGAAAAGGCCCCGGGGTCACAGGGAGCCCGGGGCGTCCTCCGGACCCCTGTTGTTAGAGGAAGGATGAACTTCTGCTACTGATTTGCTAACTTTGGGGGGGATTTTACACCTGGGTAAGCTGAGGCTCAGAGAGAGGAGGGAATTTCCCCAAGACCATGCGAAGGAGGTCAGGCTAAGAGCCTGGGTTATAAGAGCCTGCTACAGCGCCTGGCACAGAGGAGGGCTTCACACACGCGCACCCCTCCGCTCTCCTCTCCGCCCTGCTCACGGTGGCGCAGAAGGCAGGACCACGCCCGGCTAGGCTCCACTTGGTCTGGACACCGCTGCCTAACACGGCGTAGGGGTCAACAGTGAGTTCTCTGTTCACTAACTCGGCGTTCATTTGGGGGCAGAAACAGGAAGCCCTTTAAGCTTTGGGGGAGTCCACCAAATATATATGGAACCAAATATATATCCAAGGTTGACTGGGTACGGTTTAGGCGCTGAGAATACAGCAGTCAGAAAGACAAGAGCTGCCTTGGAGGATGTGGGGGAGCAGTGGGGGGGCAGAGTACAGGCCCAAGAGTGGAAAAAACCCTGCCCTTTAGTCTGAGCTGGAGGAGGGATGAGGAGGGAGCCCTGCAACCTCCCCCATGGGGAAGTCTGAGAAGAGGGCAGGAAGAGATGAAAGCTCACAGCTCCAAGTCCTCTGAGTCTCTGGCCCTGCCCGGCCTTGTTTGGGATGCTTTGCCAGCCTGAGCTCCCCCAGCCCAACCTCCAGGGATTTGGGGAGGAGGAGCTGGGTGGGCAGAGAGTGGGCCTGAACTGACCTCAGAGTCTGGAAACCTAGCTGTGTGATCTTGGGTGCGTCATTCTACCTCTCTTGGCCTGTTTGCTTGGCATAGGGCGGTAGTCACGATACTTCACGGTGTTGGTGGTGCTGTGCTTCGGAAGTCGTGAGCAGGGTGCAGGGTGTGGCTCACATCAGAGGCCTTGCTGAAGCAGGCGTGAGCCAGGGTGTAGTGCTTATTTATAGTGTTTATTTAGAGACTCTAGTGACCCTGTGGATAACCTGAGAGCTCTCCGTAAAGAATGTAAGAGGCAGAGGGAGGGTGGCCGAGGTGAAGGCTGGGAGCCTGAGCTTCCCTGCTCTGCCGTCTCAGGAAACAGAGCGCGTGTCACTGTCCTCATTTCAGCTTTCTGAACCCTTGCGGTCACATGTGCTGCATCACCCAGAGGTGGCTCAGGCCCCCAGTCTGCGGCTTCCGAGTCATCCCGAACAAGCTGAGTGACCTGTCTGTGCCTCGGTTGCCTCACCTGTGCCTCACCTGTGAAATACCTGTCCCCAGGGTTGTCATGGGGATGAAAGAGGCCAAAGCCACAAAGGGCCCTCTATAGAGCTGCCCCCATGGGAGCCTTGCCAAGGCCTCGGAGTGGTTGGATGGCACAGTTGGCTGCCTTGGTGGCCGTGGCCGAGCGTGTACCAAAATGGCACCGTTTAGACACTGAGGGGTACAGCGGTCAACAAGACGCATGCTGCCCTGGTTGGGGTGGCGGGGAGGGAGGTTCATCAAGGTCACAGCCTGGAGAGTTTCTCGTGAGCCTGAAATCGTCTTTCCCTACGCTGGTACCACGAGGCTACAAGTGGCTAGATCAGCCTCCGGGCCCACACGTGGGACCTGAGAAATGTCTTTAGGTGGTTTATCCTCATTCTGTCCTTTATGACCTGATGGTTTTGTGACCATTGCTGTACATTTTAAACTGTGGCAGCAGATGAAATGGGGGGTGGGGGCTTGCTGCCTTGAATATGTTACAGTGAGCAAAAGGGGGCTAGAAAGGGTATCCAACCCACTTCCCACTTTGCCACCCTCCTCTTGACAGCCAGACCCATCCGATGGTACCACCCTCTGCTCAAAACCGTTCTGTGGCTTCCTACTTTCTTAGGGTAAAGAACAGAAACCTCAGCATGGCCCATAAGGCCCTGCCGCCTGGGCCACACCTACACCTGGCCTCCTCCTCCAGCTGTGTCTCAGACCACTTTATCAGTAGCCCCCTGTGCTCAGGCACGCTGCTGCCTCCTGCCTCAGGGCCTTTGCACAGGCTCTTCTAGACTGCTTCATCTCTCCTTCATCTCTCTTTTTCCAGGTTAACACCTCATCCATCAGATCTGATCCCAACCTCGACTGGCATTCCAGGTTCCCCAGGCCACAAGACTTCCCCAGGTATGTGGGAGGTTTATGTTAAAGTGTAATTATACTTGTGTATAATTGTGTAAGATATCACTGGGATTAATCTCAGCTACCACCCGCTCACACTCCCTTACCTCCAACTGTAACCCTTGTGATTCCTGGGACTGCTCGGAGTTTGCTCTGAGATGCTCAGTAATGAAATCTCTTTAGGAGTAGCTCTTGAGTGCACATGTGGACTTGCTTTATCTAAAATTCTATTGTCCTTCATCAAAAAAGAAAAATTACGAAAGTCACTTCTTAGCTGTGAGGGTAGGTGTTCATTCATCCATTCTCTCACCTGCTCTGCCAGGCACTGTTCTAGGAGACGTCAGGGAACGTAACACACAAGCCCCCACCCTCACGGAGCCTTCTCTAGTGAGGGAGACAGACCACAAAGAAATAAACCTATCATCCACTGCCAAGCCATGGCAAATCAATTAAGGAAAGTCACACAGGGTCTGGTGGGAGGGGGCAGCGGGGGCACCTGATACCTTACACCTGCAGAAGGAGGAGCTCTGCTGAGGAGGTGGGAAAGCACAGGTGTCCTGGGCACCATCCACTCCCCCCCCGACCATCCTGTTGGGGAGACAGGCACGTCGGCAACCAGCCTTCATGCATGAGAGGAGGTGAGGCCCCCCAGGGAAAGCGTAAGGAGCGCTTCAGAGGTGGCAGGCTGGACAAACCCAAGAAGCCTCCTGGCAGCCCCTGAGACCCCTGAGTAAAATGGAGATGGATTTGGGTCTCAAGTCACATGCACCCGGGGAGGGTATATCCTGATCCTGCATTTGCCAGCTGTGTGGCCCTCCCCTCTATAAGCCTCAGTTTTCTCATCTGTAAGATGGGGACAGTGTTAGTCTCTTCCTCGTAAGGCAGTGGTGAGGCTGAAATGGGATCAGGAGAGTAAGTCTGCAGGAGATCTTCACTGATTTTTTTTTTTTTTTTTAATTTATGGTTGCATTGGGTCTTCGTCGCTGCCTGCGGGCTCTCTCTGGCTGCGGCGAGCAGGGGCTGCGCTCTGGCTGTGGTGCGTGGGCTTCTTGTTGCGGTGGCGTCTCTGGTTGTAGAGCACAGGCTCAGGGCGCATGGGCTTCAGTAGTTGTGTGCAGGCTCAGTGGTTTTGGCACACAGGCTTAGTTGCTCCTCAGCGTGTGGGATCTTCCTGGAGAAGGGATCAAGCCTGTGTCTCCTGCCTTGGCAGGTGGGACTCCCGGCCACTCGACCACCAGGGAAGTCCCTGATTTTATGTTTAAGCTGTGCTTCTGAGGAAGGGGTCTTCTTTGGTAGCTCAGATGATAAAGAATCTGCCCGCAGTGCTGGAGACCCGGGTTTGATCCCTGGATGGGGAATATTCCCTGGAGAAGGGTGTGGCAACCCACTCCTGTCTTCCTGCCTGAAGAATTCCGTGGACAGAGGAGCCTGGTAGGCTGCAGTCCATGGGGTCACAAAGAGTCGGACACAACTGAGCGACTAAGGCCTTCACTTTCACTTTGAAGAAGGGCATTATTTGGAGATGAGGATCCACACCAAGAAAAAAAACAGCTTGAGCTGCATCCCAAGGTGGGAAACCCAGCGTAGGCTGAAAGGAGCAGGTGGTTCGGCTTGGGAGAAAGCTGGCTAGAAGAAGGGAAGTGGAGGGAAATAAAGTTGAAAAGTGGGGTCATGACTGAACCAAACTTGGATCTGTTCACTCGCACAGACCAACCTGCTGTCAATCTACTGAGACCTGTTGTGGTAAAGGAAAAAGTGCAGCATTTATTGTACGGAGGCAGATCAGGAGTTCAGGGCAGCCGCTCTCAAAAAACCCAAATCCCCTGATGGGTTTCAGGCAGCGTTTTGTTTTTGTGTTGATGCATAGTCGATTTACAGTGTTGTTAGTTTCTGGTATAGAGTGCAGTGATTCAACTATACATACACACACATAATTCTTTTTCATATTCTTTTCCATTCTGGTTTGCTGCAGGATACTGAATATAGTTCTCTGTTTTATACAGTAGGACCTTGTTTATCTGTGTCTGTGAGTCTGTTTCTGTTTCATAGAGAAGTTCACTTGTGTCATATTTCAGATTCTACATACAAGTGATATCATGGAGTGTTTGTCTTTCTCTGACTGACTGACTTCACCTAGTATGATAGTCTCTAGGCCATCCATGTTGCTGTAAATGGCATTATTTCATTCTTTTTTATGGCTCAGTAGTATTCCATTGTGTGCATTTAATGCATCTTCTTTATCCAGTCATCTGTTGATGAGCATTTAGGTTGCTTCCTTGTCTAAGCTATTGTAGATAATGCTGCTATTACATTGGGATGCATGTATCTTCTTAAATCATAGCTTATTCTGGATATATACCTGTGAGTGAGATTGCTGGATCATATGGCAGCTCTGTTTTTGGTTTTAAGGAGCCTCCGTATGGTTTTCCATAGTGGCTGTGTCAATTTACAGGGAAGCATTTTCTTTTTCAGGGAAGCAGCTTTAAAGACCACCTGAAGGAGGGGAGTCAGAGGTGTGTGGTCAGCTTGTGCACAAGTCTCTGATAGGCTGATGGTGCGGTAACAGGGTGGTATCCCAGGGGTTAACATTAGCAGTCCTCAGGCTGCAGGAGGTCTGGGGGCTGTGTTCTCGTGGTCATCGAGTAATTAAATCTTTCCATATGATAAGGATTTTATCATCTGTAAAACAACTCAGGGAACGTGTATCAGATACTGTTACCTAAGGACTTCAGGGAAGAACTAAAGATTCTTTGACTGCCATGTGACTGATTCACTGTTTAAATTACCACTTCTCCTGGCCAAACTGCTACTTTGGTCATGACACAGTCCTTTCAATCATTAATTCTTGGCTCCGGGGAGGCCTGGGAAGCTATAGCTTTTCCATAAACAAGAGGCAGATAGAGGACATGAGGGAGAGGGTCTGTCACATAAAGGCCCCATAGGTCCTGCTCAGTTCAAGATGGAGCTAGTGAGATCCTAATTTGGCAGTTTTCAAATTGCATTTGAAATGTTTTGGGCCACCTCAGTGTATAAAGTAGACCAAAGAGGAGCAGGGTAGGCTGTCCTTGAGCCAAGACCCAGGTACACGTTTAAATCCCACATCACTTGTGTAGTGACCTTTCCGTTTATTTCTCAGGGCCTCTTTCTCCATCTGTAAAACAGAGATAACAGCATCTGCCTTATAGAATTACTGGGAGGAAGTGAGATGGAAAAGAGTGGTACATGGCTAACATTTACCAAGTACTAATAGTTATAATTTTTTAATTAAAAAAATTAATTGTGATGAAATACACAGAACATAAAATTCACCATCCTAACCATTTTTGCAGTTCAGTACCGTTAGGAATAATCATGTTCTTTTGCAATCAATCTCCAGACCATTTCAACTTGCTAACCTGAAACTCTGTACACTAAACAACAACTTCCCCTCTCCCTCCCCAGCCCCTGGCAACCCCTACTTTACATTCTATCTCTACGATGTTGGTTACGCTAAATAGCTCGTATACATGGAGCTATACAGTGTTTGTCTTTCTGGGACTGGCCGATTTCATTCAGCATAATGTCCTCAAGGGTTATCCATGTTGCAGCGTGTTAGAATTTCCTTCTTTCTTTTAAGGCTGACTAATGTTCCATTGCATGTATATAACGCGTTTTGTTTATCCTTTCATCCACCGATGACCACTTGGCTCGACTCCGCCTTTTTTTGTTGTTGTTCAGACACTGAGTCATGTCCAACTCCTTGAGACCCCATGGACTATATCATGCCAGGTATCTCTGTCCTTCAGTACCTCCAGGAGTTTGCTCAAATTCTTATCCATTGAGTCAGTGATGCCATCCAAGAATCTCATCCTCTGTTGCCCCCTTCTCCTCCTGCCTTTAATCATTCCCAGCAAAAGTGTCTTTTCCAGTGAGTTAGCTCTTTGCATCAGCTGGCCAAAGTATTGGAGCTTCACCTTCAGCATCAGTCCTTCCTATGAGTATTCAGGATTGATTTTTTTAGGATTGGCTGGTCTGATCTCCTTGCAGTCCAAGAGACTCTCAAGAGCCTTCTCCAGCACTACAGTTTGAAAGCAGCAATTCTTAGGTGCTCAGCCTTCTTTATGATCCAACTGTCACATCCATGAGTGGAAAAACCACAGCTCTGAGTATACTGATTTTTGTCAGCAAAGTGATGTCTCTGCTTTCTAATACACAGTCTAGGTTTGTTAGAGCTTTTTTTCCAAGGAACAAGAGTCTTTTAATATCATAGCTGCAGTCACCATCCATAGTGATTCTGGAGCCCAAGAAAATAAAATCTGTCACTGCTTCCACTTTTCCCCCTTCTATTTGCCATGAAATAATGGGACCAGATGCCATGATCTTAGTTTTTTTAATGTTGAGTTTCAAACCAGCTTTTTCACTCTCCTCTTTATTTCCTCTAAATTAAAGGCCCTTTAGTTCCTCTTTGCTTTCTGCCATTAGAGTGGTATCATCTGCATATCTGAGGTTGTTGATATTTCTCCTGGCGGTCTTGATTCCAGCTTGTGCTTTATCCAGCCAGGCATTTTGCCTGATGTACTCTGCTCTGCCTTTTAGCTGTTGTTAAAAATGCTGCTATGAATATGGGTGTACAAATACCTTTTTGAGACTATGCTTTCAATGCTTTTGGTATGTAACCAGAAGCAGCATTGTTGGGTCATTTACTGTTACAATTTGAAGGTGGGCATGGATGGCTGCCCCTGTGTCTTCTCTTGCCCCTCAGAGTGAGACAGGTCCCTGGGACCCTGTGGACCAGTTTGAAAACCAGCAAGTCAGATGAACCACTGCAGACATTGCCATTTCTCCCCCTGCCTTGCCAGGCAGATTTGCCTCTTAAATTATATTTTGGTTATCCCTAGTGGAAACACCCTTCATTCAGCAAATGTTTATCGGTTCCTACTATGTTCCGCGTGGGCAGAGGGAGATAGACAATAAGCAGTGAACATAAACGAGGAAGGGATAGGGTGTCAGATAGTGAGGCACGCTTTGGCCCAGGCAGAGGAGCCAGTTCACAGGGATTGGGGTGAGAGGGGGTGGCGTGGTTTCCCTGAGCTGTGAGACTTAAGCCAAGACCAGAAGGAGAGACGGGAGCTGACCGTGTGGTTATCTCAGGGAAGAGCATTTCCGGCAAAGGGAGCAGCCAGTGCAAAGGCCTTGAGGTGGGTGCATGCCTGGTGGGGTCCCCTGGCGGCCACGAGGACGGTGTGTCTGCAGCCAAATAAGAGGAGGAACTGGGAGGAGCCAGCCGGCTGCACATGGCCCGTGGCTCTGGGTGAGAAGGGAGTGCTGGGGGTTTGGAGCAGGGAAGGGACGTGATCTGACTCTCGTTTGAATGCAGCTTTCTAGATGCTGTGGGCTGGATAGCTAGGGGTAAGGGCAGAACGAGGTGGGAGAGGAGGCTCCTGCCAGAGAGATGGTGGCAGCTGGTACTCTGCTGGGAGTCAGGGAAGAAGGGGGCGATGATAAATGAGGACAAAATGTCCGACAGCCTGGGCGTCCGCCCTCGAGCACGCTGTCCCCCTGCCCGCCCTGCCCCAGCACCCCACCCCTCCTCCAGGCTCTCCCGAAGCCAGGGTGGGCTGGGAGCTTGCCCTCCATGCCAACGCCCTCTTCCTCCTTCCAGTCTGTGCTGGGATTGTCCAAAGCCCTGCGGGTTCTTCTGTGTTGAAACTGTTGCCTGGACATCTCCTGAGATGGTGCAGTTACCACCGACCTCCAGTTTAACTTCCCGATAGAGGTATAAAATGAAGGGGTTTGTCTCCTAAAATGCTGAGAGTGGGGAGTAAGCTGGGCCTGCCTAAGATCCCCACTTCTAGGACCATGTCAAGACTGTCTTGTTGTGTGTGTGTGTGTCTGTCTGTCTGTCTGTGTGTGTGTGTGTGTGCGTCTGTGTCTCTATGTGTGTCTCTGTGTGTGTCTGTGTGTGTGGGTGGGTGTGTCTGTGTGTGTGTGTGTCTATGTGTGTGTCTGTGTGTGTGTCTGTGTGTGTGTGTCTGTCTGTCTGTCTGTGTGTGTGTGTGTGTGTCTGTGTGTGTGTCTGTGTGTGTGTGTGTGTGTGTGTGTCTCTGTGTGTGTCTGTGTGTCTGTGTGTGTCTGTGTGTCTGCCTTGAACTACAGTCTCCAGAATTTATGGCTTAAGAACAGTGATGTAAGCTCCATTTGTTGCAAAGGATTTCTTTGGCCCAGTGCTTTTCCTTCTCCTTGGGTCCAAAATAATTAGTCCTCAGCCTTCTTCTGACACTGTATTTATTTCTCTAGTAATGGTTATTTTTAAAATAGGTGTATATATTATCCATTTATTTATTAATTTGGCTGCATGGGGTTTTAGTTGCGGCAGACAGGATCTTTCATTGCAGCATGCAAATTCTTAGTCATGGCACGGAAAGTTGGATCTTAGTTCCCCAACCCAGGATGGAACCCGGGCCCCCTGCATTGAGAGTATGGAGTTTCAGCCACTGGACCACCAGGGAAGCCCTACTGATGGTTATTTCACTGTAAAAATTCGCCTGTGGCCACTTAACTCAGAAAAAGAGGAAGAAAGAGAGAAAAAGAACATCACATCCCAGCTGCACCCGGCTCCCCTACCCCCAATCCCCCTGCCAACACACACACATCACAGTTTAAAAAAAAAAAAAAAGGCCACAGTTGGCTCGCGTTTAAGAAAAACAAAAGTTCATTCTTACATGGCATCTTCTAAAGACTAGATGATGCAGAACTTCCCAAACCATGGATTGAACTTGTGCCCCCAGCTGTGGAAGTGCAGTCTTAACCAGTGGCCCACCAGCGAAGTCCAAAGGCCTTGGAGTTTTAATGATGATTTAAAGGACTTTCAGGGCTTCAGTGCCAATGCCCAAGACTCAGGTTTGATCCCTGGGTCAGAAAGATCCCCGGCAGGAGGAAATGGCAACCCACTCCAGTATTCGTGCCTGGAGAATCCCATGGACAGAGGAGCCTGGTGGGCTATAGTCCATGGGGTCACAAAGAGTCGGACACGACTGAGCGACTAAACAGCAATTTCAAGGATGATATTGACCACATCTGATTTTTCTCCTAAGTGCTAACTTTGGGATTTTTGGCGCTACAAGAAGAACTCCCACGGCATCATTTATGGCGTCCATCAAGAAATGTGAGTCGAACACCTCCCGTTGGTGCCTATAGAACCCAGGGCAGATGCTTGGGAATGGCCATCTCCCCCTACTACCAACAAAAATAACCCAGCCTGTGTTTTCTTTGGTGACTGATAATATGACCTATAAGACAAAAGTCATGATCGTGGTGCATCAAAACGAGTTCCCGTTCCAGACTGGCCGCATCCATCCCACCCCTGGGCCACAAGTCCAGCCGTGGACCAGTGTCCTCCCTGGGCACCTTGCCATGGGCGTGTTGTTCCCCTGAGCGACGGGGCTCTCCTAGGGCAGAGGTGGACCTTTCTCAGGGTTCCTTGGGATCTTCATGTCACCTGGGCAGGGACAGGATCCCCAGGGAGTCGGGACTTACTCCCTGCATCAGCGATGTGCTGAGCCCAGGGTGCTGCTGGACGGGCCCTGGGCGCACTAGGTGGCCCTGGGCACAGAGGCACCTCCAGCCCTGACCGGTGGGGTCTGTTTCTCACCGCAGGAATCCCGCACCCTTTCGCCATCTCTCTCAGAATCGGTCCAGCTTCCCAGACGTACTTGAGACTCTCAGTTCAGCTTTGGACTGGACTGGATCCTGATCCCTAACCAGACCAAGGAGTGGAGGCCACTGAGGACCAGTATACACAATCCGGGTGGCACCTCCCGCCTCCAACCTCAGCAGCCACCATACTCCCTCGATTGAAAGGGTTTGGGGCCCATCCCATCCTACTGGCCAGTCTATGGCCTTGGAGCCCTGGGCTCCTCCATCCCACCATCACGGATGGCTGAGAGTTGTCCTTGTCCATCTTGTCGATTACAAGACCAAGACCTGCTGGTCAAAGGAATGGGACTTAATCGTGACCTCACCCCCGCTGGCTCAACTGGGCCACATGGAGCCAGGGCTTTGTGAGATAAAGCACTCCCCTTCTAGTGATCAAAAACACAACAATTTTTAATTAAAAAATTTTTTTTAATTATTAAAGCTCTAATAGAGACTTCCCTGATGGCCCAGTGGTAAAGAATCCACCTTGGAATGCAAAGGACTCGGGATCAATCCCCGGTTAGGACCCAACATCCCACAGGCCCCAGAGCGACTAAGCCCACTGCACATCCCATGTGCTCTGGAACCTCTGCCCCACAAATAGAGTCCACACGCCACAGTGGGAGACCCTCTGTGCCACGGCTAAGACCTGACTCAGCCAGATAAATGGGTAAATTTTTTTTTAAAAAAAAGCTCTAATAAGCTTGCAACAGAAAAATGTTAGAAATCCAGAAAAAAAGAATAAAAACCAATTACTTCTAGGCCCACAGCCCTGCCACCGAGAGAAAAGAATCATTAACACTTTTTTTTAAGTGGAGGATAATTGCTTTACGATTATGTTGGCTTCTGCCATACGACAACTCGAATCAACCGTAAGTGTGTGTGTATATATCCCCCTCCCTCTCAAGCCTCCCTCCCACCCCTCTAGGTCATCTGCGAGGGCCAGGCTGGGCTCCCTATGTTACATAGCAGCTTCCCATTAGCTTTCTGTTTTACATATGGCAGTGTGTATGTTGGTAAAGAATCTGCCTGCAATGCAGGAGACCCCGGTTCAATTCCTGGGTTGGGAAGGTCTGCTGGAGAAAGGACAGGCTACCCACTCCAGTATTCTTGGGCTTCCCTTGTGGCTCAGCTGGTAAAGAATCCGCCTGCAATGCGGGAGACCTGGGTTCACTCCCTGGGTTGGGAAGATCCCGTGGAGAAGGGAAAGGCTACCCACTCTAGTATTCTGGCCTGGAGAATTCCATGGACTGTTCAGAGCTGGACACCACTGAGTGACTTTCACTTACATATGGTAGTGTGTACATCAGGATCATTAACATTTTGGTGTATTGCCTTGTGATCTTTTTGCTCTGTGAAACATTTTTTAAAAACATAACTAGCATCATATTGTGTATCCCATGGTGTACTGTTAACCACCTCCCTGGAAATGGATTCCCTTCGTTTGTGGCACTTGCCAGGTTCTGTGATGCAAACAGCCCCTCTGTGGCCCGTTTCGGGCTCCCAGCATCACTGAACATAGAGCTGGGAGAGATGCCAGTCTGGGCTGACATCAGCACACCGCATCATGGTTTAGAATCATAACCCACTGGGGACTTCCCTGGCAGTCAGTGGTGAAGACCTCTCCTTCCAATGCACGGGGTGTGGCTTCAATCCTTGGCTGAGGAGCTAAGATTCCACATGCCTCCAGGCCAAAAAATCAAAACATAAAACAAAAGCAGTATGGTAACAAATTCATAGACTTTAAAATGGTCCCCATCAAAAAAAAAAAATTTTTTTAATCTGTTCGTTCTGATCTTATAATCAATACACAGTCATTATTGAAAATTCATAAAATTTAAACATATAAAGAAAAGATTAAAATCATACAGAATCTTCAGCCACCACCCCGACCCGCCCCACTCCACCCCAGTGTACAGACGGTCACTGTCAACCACCCTGATGTAAGTCCAACAGGTCCCCTCCATGCAGGTAGAGACATAAACAAAATAAGTGCCTTCAGAGTTCAAAAGCAATACATCTCTGTGACACTGGGGAAATCCAGAAAAGTCTCTGGTATGCAACCATCCAGAGATCCCTGTGATGACTGTTCTTCTAGACATTTTACTTGTCTATCTTTTTAACATGGTTGGACTTGTGGCTTGAATCTCCTGGTTCACAGTCATACTACATTCTTGTGCCTCGGAAGATAACATCCAGGGGAAGGGTGTTATCACTGTTAATTGATTTAAAACCCTTTGGACGGTTAAGAGTCTGCACTTCCACTGCAGGGGCCTTGGGTTCAATCCCTGGTCCGGGAACTAAGGTTCTGCATGCCACGCGGCATGGCCAAAATAATTTTTTTTTAAAAAAGAGAGAACTTACAGAAGCTTGAAGAGGCAGAAAATATTCTGGCTCCTTGAACATAGAAGATGGCCCATTAGGATGAAGCTCAGATTGTTTGAAGTTTGGGTTGCTGAGCATCTTTGGGCATCTTTGGGCTGAGCATTGTTTGGATCACTGAGCATCTTTTTGGTTCTTCAGAAACACCTTCTCTCCTCTCCGCTGAGCTTTGGGATGTCTCTGGGTAATTCCAGATGCTGGGCCCTTGGTCCATCTGCCTTCCTCATCTGATGCTCGAGGGGAGGGTAAGAAGGGGAGTGCCTTTCCAGAGAGAATAACCAGGAAAATCTAGCTTTTGCTTATGCCTAAAATACTAGTTCATTCATTTGTTCATGTCACATTCAATTTCTGAACACTTACTCTGGGGCACACAGACGGCCGGTTTCTGAACACTCACTCTGGGGCACACAGACGACCGGGTTCTGAACACTCACTCTGGGGCACACAGACGGCTGGGCTCTGAACACCCACTCTGGGCACACAGACGGCCGGGTTCTGAACACTCACTCTGGGCACACAGACGGCCGGGTTCTGAACACTCACTCTGGGCACACAGACGGCCGGGTTCTGAACACTCACTCTGGGCACACAGACGGCCGGGCTCTGAACACTCACTCTGGGCACACAGACGGCCGGGCTCTGAACACTCACTCTAGGCACACAGACGGTGGGCACCAGAATACTGATTCGGAAGAGACCCAGTGCCAGCTGTCTACCTCCAGGCCACCAGGCAGTGGGTGCAGCACCCGTGGCCCAGGGTGTGAAGACTTAGCACCGACAATTCATGCCAAGAGCCAGAGCTGCATTCGATGAACGATCGATGCCTGCAGACCTGGGCGGCAAAGGCCAGAAGTAGGGTCAGAGTTCCCCTGAGCCCCGGGGCTCACCTCCCTCTTTCCCACAGGCCTCCTCGGGGTCCCACACCCTATGGACCCACGGGCTGGTTTTTCTGGTTTGTTCCTCCAGGGCAACTTGCATATTTCTCCTAAGAACTTCGAAGAAGCTGGACAGCCTGTTTTCAGACTTAGAGAAAAGGGAAACCCAAGGTTGTTTCTTGAAATGTGGGTAAGTATTATATAAGGTTTCTTTCTTTTCACAACCCTCGTTGTTATTTAAAATGATCTTTCTTTTTCAGTGTTTTCTTTCCATTTTCGTTCAAACTCATTGTGTCAAATAGAATGATCTTAATTTAAATGTTTTGAGTTTACGTATTGTCTGACTCCCTGCTGCAGTGCATCTCCATGGTGGAAGGTGGTTGTCTGTGTGTCTTAGTCACTGCTGGGTCCCCAGCATGTAAGACAGCACCTGTACATATTTATTGTACTTATCTGGTACGTGTTTGGTAAATTAACTGATTGATTTGGAGTGGAGGTGAATATTTATTTTGGGTTTATTTGAACTTAGTTAGTTAAGTTGCTCAGTCAAGTCCGACTTTTGCAACCCCATGGACGGTACCTTACCAGGCTCCTCTGACCATGGGATTTTCCAAGTATGAGTACTGGAGTGGGTTGCCATCAAAGTTCTCAAATCCTATAGCAATGTCCCACTGCTTTTTTCTTTTTAATTGATTACAGACTCACAGGCAGTTGCAGAAATACCACTAAGAGCTCCAGTGCGCCCTCACTCAGCTCTGCACGTGGCCCTGGCCTTCACGGTTAGGTTGGACTCCTCAGCTAGGCGGACTTGGTCCGGCAGGGTGTAGCCCCTGGCAGCTTCCCTCCAACCTCATTTCTTCCCTCCCCCCTGCACACCCACCCATTGTCCAAGCCCTGCCTACACTGAGCATCCTTTTGGTTCCTCAAAAGCATCTTCTCTCTTCTCATTTTGGGACTGACTCGTCTCCTCTGCCGGGAACATTCTCTACCACTGACCCCACCCGTCCGAGGGCATCTTCTCCGGGAAGCCAGCTCTGGGCTCTCCTCTGTCTGTCTGTCTGTCTGTCTGTCTGTTTCCTCTGCCGCAGCATTTATCCCACTGGTTGGTCATCGCTTGTTTACCTGTCTGTCTCCACCAGTCTCCTGTTTCTCCTAGATTGCCTTCTCCCGTCCATCTTATCTCCTGCAGGCCTCGGCTGGGATGGTCCCTTTCGTCTGATACCATCGTCACCCCCTCCTTCCTCATCACTTCATACTCCCCTCACCCTGGTTGTTCTCCCCTGACAGTCACTGCCCAACTGAATATTTATCTATTTATTTACTCACTTACTTATTGGGCTTCCCTGGTAACTCAGATGGGAAAGAATCCACTTGTAATGCAGGAGACCTGGGTTCACCCCTCAGGTGGGGAAGATCCCCTGGAGAAGGCAAAGTCTACCCACTCCAGTATCCTTGCCTGGAGTATCCCATGGACAGAGGAGTCTGGCGGGCTACAGTTCATAGAGTTACTTTCACTTATTATTTATTACTTATTTAGTGGACTGTTAAGAGCATGGATCCTGCATTCAGTTCCTCTGAGTGGAAAAATCTCAGTTCCACCACTTAATAACTATGTGACCATGAGTAAGTTACTTAAATTATTATAATTATGCCATATCGGTATAGTATTGCCTGTCTCCCACCTGAATGTGAGCCCCTTGAGGGCAGGAAATTTGTCAGTTTTGTCCCATGATCTGCCCCAAGGCTGCCCAGAACAGGGCATGCTGCATCATATACTTCTTCATTCATCCAGCAAGTAGCGATTGAACACCTACCATATTCCATAGCTGGCTCAGAAAGCTCGGGGTACAGCAGTGAAAAAACAACCAGGGGCCTGCCTCAAGAAGTTTACATTCTACTTATGTACACAAGTCAACAAATAATCTAAAAATATATTACTTAAGATGGAAATAAGTATTATAGAAATAGAACAGGGGTGCTGGGTTAGAGACGCATAGCTTGGCGTGGGGGATCAGGGAAGGCTTCTCAGAGGAGGTGACATTTGGGCTGAAGCCAGAATGATGTGAAGGACAAATGTAAAGTGTCCCGGGCTGGGAGGACAGTAGGTGCAAAGGCCCAGGGGGGAGTATTCAAATACGCCCAGCTTGCGTATTTGAAGAGCAAAAAGCCAGCCAGTGTGGCTATAGTGCCATGAACAAGGTGGGCATGGGGTATACAAGCTGAGGTTTAGAGGCGGGCAGAGGCCAGTTCAGAACTGTGTAGACTTCCGTGAAAGGACTGGCCTTCATGCTGAGGCGATGGGAGGCCTCTGGAGGACTTTCAGCAGGTGAGTGGCATGACCGCTATGTATGACAAGGCCGCTCGGGCTGTTGTGCAGAGAATGGATTTATACGGACGTCATGAGTGTATTTTGTTGAACAAATGAATGAACGAATGGATAAATGGATGAATTTGGCCTGAGCTGAGTTCTTCGTGCACTCAGCACACACTCCTTCCCCCATGGTTAGAGGCCGGCCAGCTTAGGATTCTCTGATTAGAAGGCTGTTTCTTCTTGAGCTGAAAACTAACATGGGCTTTCCCAAATACAAGCCCAATAAAATGCCGTCTTGGGCTCCTCTGGGTACGAGCAGCAGTTACTGCAGTCTCCAAACGGCACTCGGTGGTGCTGACTAAAGGCAGTCGGAACTGCCAAGGCTGCTGACACCAAGGCCGGGCACTGCCTTGGCATGGTCTTAGTTCCTGGTTTGTTGCTGTCTCCTCTGTCCACTGCCATGGTCTGTGCTGATTATCTGGGCCAGAGAGTTCAGTCCAGTCGCTCCGTCGTGTCCGACTCTCTGTGACACCATGGACTGCAGCACGCCAGGCCTCCCTGTCCATCACCAACTCCCAGAGCTTGCCCAAACTCATGTCCATTGAGTCAGTGATGTCATCCAACCATTTTACCCTCTGTCGTCCCCTTCTTCTTCTGCCTTCAATCTTTCCCAGCATCAGGGTCTTTTTCAATGAGTCAGTTCTTCGCATTAGGTGGCCAAAGTATTGGAATTTCAGCTTCAGCATCAGTCCTTCCAGTGAATATTCAGGACTGGTTTGGCTGGTTTGCTCTCCTTGAAAAGCTGTGACCAACCTAGACCACATATTAAAAAGCAGAGACATTACTTTGCTGACAAAGATCTGTCTAGTCAAAACTAAGGTTTTTCCAGTAGTCATGTATGGATGTGAGACTTGGACCATAAAGAAGGCTGAGTGCTGAAGAACTGACGCTTTTGAACTCTGGTGTTGGAGAAGACTCTTGAGAGCCCCTAGGACTGCAAGGAGCCAGGGAAATCCACTTCAAACAGATCTCGAACTTGGGTTCCTGGAGCAACCACTGGAGGCCAGTCTTGCTGGGTGACATTGGACAAGGTCTTAACCTCTCTGGGCCTCAGTTTCTCCATCTGACATAAGGGGAGGAGAATCCCTGTGCCTGATGCAAAGGAGAGAACATGGGGTTTGGAGCCAAAGTCTGGCTTGATTTTCATCACATACTTATTGTGTGACCCTGGGGAAATCAGTTGACCGCTCTGAGCGTACAGTTACAGGAGAGAATCATAATGCCTCACATGCTACTTAACCTTCCATGGTAATTGTAAGAATTAAAGGGATTTAAAGTGTTTTGCAAACTATTACCTGCTGTCCAGATGTTGGTCTGTGGCTTTTAACTAGCTCAGAGTTATTTTGAAAAACAGATGCAATATTAGTTGCCTACCAACTTTTTAATAATCCCTCCATAGATGTAATATTTTGAGAACAAAAGATTTTATTGCTCAGCTAGATGAGAATGAATTAGTGGGCCAAACTCAGTGGTATATGGGTATTAGACTAGAAATCTCTGGGCAGTAAGACGAATGTTTAAAACAGAGATGGTGCAAAACAAAAAATAACAAGAGATGGTGGGTGATGTGCCTAGCTAAGATGTCTAGCTTTGGGTCCTTTTCTGCCTTTTTCTGGCATATGACCAGGTCCAGATCCTTCTCCTCTGAGCCTGTTCCCCCAGGAACAGGGAGAAACTGGACACTGTGTTAGTACCTGTCTTGTAGAGCCGGCTGAGACCGTGTGTGTTAAAACTGCAGTCCTGGGGCCTGGCATCCAGCAACAGCTCCATTTTGTTGCCTCTTCCTCTTATTTATGCACTTTTGCTGTGTGCCAGGCACTGTGCTGAGCATGTATTTATTGATTATTTTGTACATTTATTTCTTTAGCGTTTATGTAGTACGAGCCCAGTGCCAAGCTCTCTTTTCAGTGCCGTATAGATACTGACTTGCATGGCGGTGTTGTTGCTTGCACAGACCTTCCAGACACCTACTATTATAGTCCATTTGCAGGTGAAGGAATCTAAGTGCAGAAAGATTGAGTTTCCCAAAGTCCCACACCTATGAGAAGGAGCCCCTTGGGTTCACACCGTCTGTCTGGTCCTGAGCCTGCATTTGTATCCACAGTACCTGTGGTCACAGCTGGCCACCCTTCCTGGCACCCCCTCCCAGGGCCCTTGGAGGCCTGGCTTGGCTTGGTTTGTCCCCACCCCGCCTTCCCTCCATGCACTTCAGCCCCTGGAAGAGAAGAAGGGAGTAAACGAGGGGCAGAGGGAGGGCAGGGAGACCTTACTCCCTCCCCGCCCCTTTTTGTGGCTGCGCTGGGTTTTCGTGGCATGCAGCCTTCTCTCGTGTGCCACGTGGGCTCCCAAGAGCTCGGGCTCAGTAGTTGCGGAGTGTGGGCTTAGTTACCCTGCAAAATGTGGGGTCTTGGTTCCCCAGTCAGGGGTCGGACTCAAGTCTCCTGTGTTGGAAAGCGGGCTCTTAGCCACTGGACCACTAGAGAAGTGCCCCAAATACACACATAAGTGCACAGCTCAGCGGACTTTAAGATGCATTTATACCAGTGTAATCACCACCTGGGTCAAGATACAGAACATCGTTGTCACCTAGAAGCCTTTCTGTATCCCTTCTGAGCCAATGTTCCTCCCAGTGGCAGCCCCGCTTCTGACCCTTCTCACTAGATTGGTTTGACCTGTTCTTCCAGTTCATATAAACGTAATCCTACAGTACATACTCTAGTGAATGACTGTCTGCTTATCATTAAGATTCACACATGTTGAAGTCTGTGACTCAGACTTTGTTCTTCGCTGCTGTGTAGCGTTCCATGGTATGAATAGACATAGGCTGTCCATTCTATTGTGGGTGAGCATGTGGGTGGTTTCATTTAGGACTATGATGAGAGAAGTTTCTTTGAGCATTCATGTACATGTCTTTTGGGGGACATAAGCCCTCGTTTCTCAGGAGTGGAATTGCTGGGGTGTAGGGAAGACATTTGTTTAGCTTTAGTGGATAAAGTGAGACCGTTTTGCCCATGGTTGTAACAAGTTACATTTTCACCAGCTGTGTATGAAAGTTCTGTTTGCTCCTTATTCCCTAGTATTATAGGTCTGTTTCAGTTTTAACCATTCTGATAGGCGAATGGTAGTGTCTCATTAGACTTGGGCTTTTTTTCCTTTTAAAATTTGTTTGACTGGGTCAGGTGTTAGTTGCAGGATCTTTAGCTTCAGCATTCGAGCCCTTGGTTGCAGCATGTAGGATCTAGTTCCCCAACCAGGGATTGAACCCAGGCCCCCGGCCCTGGGGGAGTGGAGTCCAAGCCGCTGGACCACCAGGGACGTCCCTCACTGGAGTTTAATTTCCGTGTCCTCTGTGGCTTATTACGCTCCTGCCGGTACGTTTGCAAGTTCTGTCTGTCTTTTATCTTCAGCAACATTTGGTGTAGTCAGGTTTTTAAGTTTAGCCATTCTCATGGGTGAGTAGCCGTGTCTAACCAGGGTTTTTATTTCTGTTTCTCTGATCCATGATGATGTTGAACACCTCTGCGTGTGCTTATAGACCACTTTTGTGAAGATGCATGATATCTTTTGTGAAGTACCTATTCAGGTCTTTTGCTGATCTTAAATTTGCTTTGTTTCTTTTTCTTAGTGACTTGGAAGAGTTGTTATTATTCTGGGGATACTAAGCCTTTGTGATACACACATTTGAAAATATCTCCCGGAGACCTGAGCTAAGATGGCAGAGGAATAGGACGGGGAGACCACTTTCTCCCCTACAAATTCATCGGAAGAACATTTGAACGCTGAGCAAACTTCACAAAACAACTTCTGACCACTAGCAGAAGACATCAGGCGCCCAGAAAAGCAGCCCATCGTCTTCAAAAGGAGGTAGGACAAAATATAAGAGATAAAAAGAGAGACAAAAGAGCTAGGGACGGAGACCCGTCCCAGGAAGGGAGTTGTAATAGAGGAAGTTTCCAAACACCAGGAAACCCTCGCACTGGCAGGTCTGGGGGAGGTTTTCTAATCTCAGAGGGCAACCTAACTGGGAGGAAAAATAAATAAAACCCACAGATTACATGCCTAAAAGCAACTCCCAGCAGAAAAGTACCCCAGACGCCCGCATCTGCCACAAGCAAGTGGGGGCAGAAAGGAGAGGAGCGGGCGGCATTGCTTAGGGTGAGGACCGGGCCCGAATGTCCTGAGGGCAATCGGAGGGAGCTAACGTGAGATAGCAACTTAAACTGTGGGATGGCAAGAGAGAGAGAAAATTAACTGGCCCGAACACACTGCCGGCCGTTTGCAGAATAAAGGGACTGAGGATCCCAGAGAAGCTAGCCTGCGGCGGACCGGCCCATCCCCCGCCGGAGGCAGGAGGCAGGGGGGAGGGGAAAGGGGCAAACTCGGCCCCAAGGACCGCATCCCCTACCACCCTGCAAACAGGCCTCCAGTTTCTAATCAAAGACTTCCTGAGATTCTGGATGGTCGACATCCGCCGGGAGGGTCGCGGCTAAACACCGGGCGCACGCACCCGACGGCGCAAGCCGAAACTGAGGCTGGGGCCGCGGAAGGGAGAAGGCGCGCCGCACCCGGGGAGAGTGCGCCCATCAAGCTCCTGGCTGCCTGAGCTGCTCAGGCCGGGGAAGGCACAAAACGCAGGCGCAGTCGAGTCCGCGCTTTTGTGTAATACACGAAAACTGGAGCCACACGCAACGCAGGGCCCGCTCCATATAGAGCAGCCGGGAGCCTGAGCAGCGTAGACGGGGAGAGCACACACCCGTGAGCGGGGCAAACCCAGTGTGGCCGGAACACGGTGAGTGCTATCCACACGGAGCGGTATCTGTCTGCAGCGCCCCGCCCTCCCTGCAGCGTGACTGAACCAGCGAACCTGAACAAGAGACCACCTCCTCCCGCCTGGGTCAGGGCGGAAATTAGACGCTGAAGAGACCTGCAAACAGAAGCCAAATAAACAAAGGGAACTGCTTCAGAAGGGACCGGTGCAACAGATTAAAGTCCCTGTAGGTAACACCGACTACACTGGAAGGGGCCTATAGATATCGAGAAGTGTAAGCTAGAACAATGAGCTATCTGAAACTGAACCGAACCCACACTGACCGCAACAGCTCCAGAGAAATTCCTAGATATATTTTTACCTTTTTTTTTTTTAAATTAAAAATTTTTTTTTAATTTTTTCTCTTTTATTTTCTTTTAAAATTCCCTATTACTCCTCCATTACTCCTTAACTTTCATTTTCATATATTTTTACTATTTTTTAATTAGAAAAAAACTTTTTTTCTTTTTTCTTTTTTTCTCTTATTTTCTTTTAAAGTCCTCTATTAACTCCTCTATTACTCCTTAATTTTCATTTTCATTTCACTATAACCTTGCAAAAAAAAAAAAGAGGCCCTATTTTTAAACCGAACTTCATATATATTTCTAAACTTTTTTGTGTTTTTGTTTTTAATATTGTATTTTTAAGAATCTAACCTCTACTCTAGATTGTTAATCTTTGTTTCTCAGTATGTGATATAAATTTTGGGCATTTAAGAAGCCAATATTCAGTTCCCATTTTTACTCAGGAGTGTGGTGATTACTCTCCCACTTTTGACTGTCCATTTTCTACCTCAGAACACCTCTATTTCCTCCTTTCCCCTTCTCTTCCCAATCCAATTCTGTGAATCTTTGTGGGTGTCTGGGCTACGGAGAACACTTTGGGAACAGAGAACTGCGTAGATCTGTCTCTCTCCTCTTGAGTCCCCTTTTCTCCTCCTGCTCATCTCTATCTCCCTCCTCCCTCTCCTCTTCTTCATGTAACTCTGTGAACCTCTCTGGTTGTCCCTCACGGTGGAGAATCTTTTCACCATTAACCTAGAAGTTTTATTATCAGTGCTGTATAGTTGGAAGTCTTGAGACTACTAGAAGAATAAGACTGAAATCCAGAGGCCGGAGACTTAAGCCCAAAACCTGAGAACACCAGAAAACTCCTGACTACAGGGAACATTAAGTAATAAGAGACCATCCAAAAACCTCCATACCTACACCAAAACCAACCACCACCCAAGAGCCAACAAGAGCTCTTGTCCAGAGCAAGACATACCTCGCAAATTCTCCAGCAACGCAGGAACATAGCCCTGAGCGTCAACATACAGGCTGTCCAAAGTCACACCTAACACATAAACCCATCTCAAAACTCACTACTGGACACTCCATTGCACTCCAGAGAGAAGAAATCCAGTTCCACCCACCAGAACACCAACACAAGCTTCCCTAACCAGGAAACCTTGACAAGCCAATCATCCAACCCCACCCTCTGGGTGAAACCTCCACAATAAAAAGGAACCACAGACCACCAGAATACAGAAAGCCCACTCCAGACACAGCAATCTAAACAAGATGAAAAGGCAGAGAAATACCCAACAGGTAAAGGAACATGAAAAATGCCAACCAAGTCAAACAAAAGAGGAGGAGATAGGGAATCTACCTGAAAAGAATTTAGAATAATGATAATAAAAATGATCCAAAATCTTGAAAACAAAATGGAGTTACAGATAAATAGCCTGGAGATAAAGATTGAGAAGATGCAAGAAATGTTTAATAAGGACCTAGAAGAAATAAAAAAGAGTCAATTAAAAATGAATAATGCAATAAATGAGATCAAAAACACTCTGGAGGGAACCATGAGTAGAATAACAGAGACAGAAGACAGGATAAATGAGGTAGAAGATAAAATGGTGGAAATAAATGAAGCAGAGAGGAAAAAAGAAAAAAGAATCAAAAGAAATGAGGACAACCTCAGGGACCTCTGGGACAATGTGAAACACCCCAACATTTGAATCATAAGAGTCCCAGAAGAAGAAGACAAAAAGGAAGGCCATGAGAAGTTACTCGAGGAGATAATAGCTGAAAACTTCCCTAAAATGGGGAAGGAAATAGCCAACCAAGTCCAAGAAACCCAGAGAGTCCCAAACAGGACAAACCCAAGGCGAAACACCCCAAGACACATACTAATCAAATTAACAAAGATCAAACACAAAGAACAAATATTAAAAGCAGCAAGGGAGAAACAACAAATAACACACAAAGGGATTCCCATAAGGATAACAGCTGATCTATCAATAGAAACCCTTCAGACCAGAAGGGAATGGCAGGACATACTTAAAGTAATGAAAGAGAATAACCTACAACCCAGATTACTGTACCCAGCAAGGATATCATTCAGATATGAAGGAGAATTCAAAAGCTTTACAGACAAGCAAAAGCTGAGAGAATTCAGCACCACCAAACCAGCTCTTCAACAAGTACTAAAGGATCTTCTCTAGACAGGAAACACAGAAAGGTTGTATAAACGTGAACCCCAAACAACAAAGTAAGTGGCAATGGGACCATACCTATCAATAATTGCCTTAAATGTAAATGGGGTGAATGCCCCAATGAAAAGACAAAGACTGGCTGAATGGATACAAAAACAATACCCCTATATATGCTGTCTACAAGAGACCCACCTCAAAACAAGGGACACATACAGACTAAAAGTGAAGGGCTAGAAAAAAAATATTTCACGCAAATGGAGACCAAAAGAAACCAGGAGTTGCAATACTCATATCAGATAAAATAGACTTTGAAATAAAGGCTGTGAAAAGAGACAAAGAAGGACACTACATAATGATCAAAGGATCAATCCAAGAAGAAGATATAACAATTATAAATATATATGCACCCAGCATAGGAGCACCGCAATATGTAAGGCAAATGCTAACGAGTGTGAAAGAGGAAATTAATAGTAACACAATAATAGTGGGAGACTTTAATACCCCACTCACAACTATGGATAGATCAACTAAACAGAAAATGAACAAGGAAACACAGACTTTAAAGGACACAATGGACCAGCTAGACCTAATTGACATCTATAGGACGTTTCACCCCAAAACAATCAACTTCACCTTTTTCTCAAGTGCACATGGAACCTTTTCCAGAATAGATCACATCCTGGGCCATAAATCTAGCCTTGGGAAATTCAAAAAAATTGAAACCATTCCAGTCATCTTTTCTGACCACAGTGCAGTAAGATTAGATCTCAATTACAGGAAAAAAATTATTAAAAATTCAAACATATGGAGGCTAAACAACACGCTTCTGAATAACCAACAAATCATAGAAGAAATCAAAAAAGAAATCAAAATATGCATAGGAACAAATGAAAATGAAAACAACCCAAAACCCAGGGGACACTGTAAAAGCAGTGCTAAGGGGAAGGTTCATAGCATTACAGGCTTACCTCAAGAAACAAGAAAAAAGTCAAATAAATAACCTAACTCTACACCTAAAGCAACTAGAGAAGGAAGAAATGAAGAACCCCAGGGTTAGTAGAAGGAAAGAAATCTTAAAAATTAGGGCAAAAATAAATACAAAAGAAACTAAAGAGACTATAGCAAAAATCAACAAAGCTAAAAGCTGGTTCTTTGAAAAAATAAACAAAATTGACAAACCATTAGCAAGACTCATTAAGAAACAAAGGGAGAAGAACCAAATTAACAAAATTAGCAATGAAAATGGAGAGATCACAACAGACAACACTGAAATACAAAGGATCATAAGAGACTACTACCAGCAGCTCTATGCCAATAAAATGGACAACTTGGAAGAAATGGACAAATTCTTAGAAAAGTATAACTTTCCAAAACTGAACCAGAAAGAAATAGAAGATCTTAACAGACCCATCACAAGCAAGGAAATCTAAACTGTAATCAGAAACCTTCCAGCAAACAAAAGCCCAGGACCAGATGGCTTCACAGCTGAATTCTACCAAAAATTTAGAGAAGAGCTAGCACCTATCTTACTCAAACTCTTCCAGAAGATTGCAGAAGAAGGTAAACTTCCAAACTCATTCTATGAGGCCACCATCACCCTAATTCCAAAACCAGACAAAGATGCCACAAAAAAAGAAAAATACAGGCCAATATCATTGATGAACATAGATGCAAAAATCCTTAACAAAATTCTAGCAAACAGAATCCAACAACATATTAAAAAGATCATACATCATGACCAAGTGTGCTTTATCCCAGGAAAGCAAGGATTCTTTAATATCCGCAAATCAATCAATGTAATACACACATTAACAAATTCAAAGATAAAAACCATATGATTATCTCAATAGATGCAGAAAAAGCCTTTGACAAAATTCAACATCCATTTATGATTAAAACTGTCCAGCAAGCAGGAATAGAAGGAACATACCTCAACATAATAAAAGCTATATATGACAAACCCACAGCAAGCATTATCCTCAATGGTGAAAAGTTGAAAGCATTTCCCCTAAAATCAGGAACAAGACAAGGGTGCCCACTCTCACCACTACTATTCAACATAGTTTTGGAAGTGTTGGCCACAGCAGTCAGAGCAGAAAAATAAATAAAAGGAATCCAGATTGGAAAATAAGAAGTGAAACTCTCTGTTTGCAGATGACATGATCCTCTACATAGAAAACCCTGAAGACTCTACCAGAAAATTACTAGAGCTAATCAACGAATATAGTAAAGTTGCAGGATATAAAATTAACACACAGAAATCTCTTGCATTCCTATACACTAACAATGAGAAAACAGAGAAATTAAGGAAACAATACCATTCACCATTGCCACAAAAAGAATAAAATACTTAGGAGTATATCTACCTAAAGAAACAAAAGACCCATACATAGAAAACTATAAAACACTGATGAAAGAAATCAAAGAGGACACAAACAGATGGAGAAACATACCGTGTTCACGGATTGGAAGAATCAATATTGTCAAAATGGCTACACTACCGAAAGCAATCTATAGATTCAATGCAATCCCTATTAAGCTACCAACAATATTTTTCACAGAACTAGAACAAATAATTTCACAATTTGTATGGAAATACAAAAAACCTCGAATAGCTGAAGTAATCTTGAGAAAGAAGAATGGAACTGGAGGAATCAATCTGCCTGACTTCAGGCTCTACTACAAAGCCACAGTCATCAAGACAGTATGGTACTGGCACAAAGACAGAAATATAGATCAATGGAACAGAATAGAAAGCCCAGAGATAAATCCACGAACCTATGGACACCTTATCTTCGACAAAGGAGACAAGAATATACAATGGAAAAAAGAACCTCTTTAACAAGTGGTGCTGCGAAAACTGGTCAACCACTTGTAAAAAAATGAAAGTAGAACACTTTCTAACGCCATACACAAAAATAAACTCAAAATGGATTAAAAATCTAAATGTAAGACCAGAAACTATAAAACTCTTAGAGGAGAACATAGGCAAAACACTCGCTGACATAAATCACAGCAGGATCCTCTATGACCCACCTCCCAGAATATTGGAAATAAAGGCAAAAATAAACAAATGGGACCTAATGAAACTTAAAAGCTTTTGCACAACAAAGGAAGCTATAAGCAAGGTGAAAAGACAGCCCTCAGATTGGGAGAAAATAATAGCAAATGAAGCAACAAAGGATTAATCTCAAAAATATACAAGCAACTCCTCCAGCTCAATTCCAGAAAAATAAATGACCCAATCAAAAAATGGGCCAAAGAACTAAACAGACATTTCTCCAAGGAAGACATACAGATGGCTAAAAAACACATGAAAAGATGCTCAACATCACTCATTATCAGAGAAATGCAAATCAAAACCACAACGAGGTACCATTACATGCCAGTCAGGATGGCTGCTTGCTATCCAAAAGTCTACAAGCAATAAATGCTGGAGAGGGTGTGGAGAAAAGGGAACCCTCTTACACTGTTGGTGGGAATGCAAACTAGTACAGCCACTATGGAGAGCAGTGTGGAGATTACTTAAAAAACTGGAAATAGAACTGCCATATGACCCAGCAATCCCACTTCTGGGCATACACACCGAGGAAACCAGATCTGAAAGAGACACGTGCACCCCAATGTTCATCTCAGCACTGTTTATAATAGCCAGGACATGGAAGCAACCTAGATGCCCATCAGCAGACGAATGGATAAGGAAGCTGTGGTACATATACACCATGGAATATTACTCAGCCATTAAAAAGAATTCATTTGAATCAGTTCTAATGAGATGGATGAAACTGGAGCCCATTATACAGAGTGAAGTAAGCCAGAAAAATAAAGACCAATACAGTATACTAACGCATATATATATGGACTTTAGAAAGATGGTAACGATAACCCTATATGCAAAACAGAAAAAGAGACTCAGATGTATAGAACAGACTTGTGGACTCTGTGAGAGAAGGCAAGGGTGGGATGTTTCGAGAGAACAGCATCGAAACATGTATATTATCAAGAGTGAAACAGATCACCAGCCCAGGTTGGATGCATGAGACAAGTGATTGGGGCTGACCCAGAGGGATGGGATAGGGAGGGAGGCGGGAGGGGGGATCAGGATGGGGAACACATGTAAATCCATGGCTGATTCATGTCAATGTATGACAAAAATCACTACAATATTGTAAAGTAATTAGCCTCCAACTAATAAAAATAAATGGAAAAAATGTATTAAAAAAAAAGAAAGAAAATATCTCCCCCCTTCCCCCTCCCCCACAGCTACCTTCCAGTCTCTTAAAGATAACTAGAAGTTTATCATTTGAATGAGGGCTGATCTCATAATCAGAAATGCTACAGCCCAGGAAACAAAGGAAGTTCCAAGAAGAGGGCAAACCCAGAACCCAGAGGCGGGCTCGTGTTTCTGCCAGTTCTCAGCTGAGTGGTTAGGAATCAAGAGGGAGCTGTGTTGCCATCCCATCTCCCCCCTTCTCAACTGTCCAAGTTCAAGCACAAAGCCCTAAGGAACAAAGTAACAGTAACATGGCCAGGTCTGAAGATTATTTCCCCCAAGTTCAGAAGATTTTTTTTTTCCTACAACAGTACTGTTTAATGTGCCTTTTGGAACTTAGTATATTGTATTGCAATAATTTGTTTACAAGCTTACAGTTATCTCAAAAGTAGGGACCACAGTGTCTCCACATTTATAGTCTACGGGAATTTGAATAGAATGTGTATCCCACTGTTAACGTGAAAATTGTATAAATCTTAATTATGTTGAATTGGTTCATTACTTTTCAGGTCTACTATATCCTTCTACTTTTCTGTCTATTCATTCTATTAACTTTTGAGAGTTTGATACTGAAATTCCAACTAAAATATTTATCTACTTAAAAAAATTAATTGTAATATATAGTGGAACTATATGTAACTTTATTCTGTATTTTCCAAGTCTCCTATAAATGTGTCATCATACTTTCATAATTTAAAAAGTAAAAAAGAAAGGAAAAAAAAAGAGTAGGGACCATACCATCTTTGAATCTCTCAGTATCTAGCACAGAGCATATTAGATAACCTATAAATGATTAAATGAATGACTGCATGAATGAAAGAATACCAAATGGCATTGATGAATAATCAATTTCTTTTCCCAACATTAATTTATCAGCCCTGTGTAGTAAAATAAAGTTTTTTAAAAGTAAAAAAAAAAAAAAAATGAATGAGGGCTGATTTATCCATTTTTTCTTTTATGATGGGTAGTTTCTGTGTCCTGTTGAAGGAAGCTTTGCCAACCTGCTGAAAGCAGTTTCTCACTGGGGTTTTTCCCTGCAGGACTGGAAATGGCTACAAGAGACAGGTCAGGCCTGAGGCTGCCCCGGGCGGCTGAGCCAGGTGTGGAGGGGGAGCCATGTCCGCCCGCGGGCCGGGAGCTGACTGAGGCCAACCGCTTCACCTACGCTGCCCTCTGCGGCATCTCCTTGTCCGAGCTCTTTCCAGAGCCCGAGCAAAGGTGAGTGCTTCTGTCTCACAGAGGGATGGTCATGCTGTTTCAAGGAGAGGATTTCTGGCAGCCAGGCAGCCTTCCAGGTGCTACCAGACGGTACAAAGAGGAGAAAGCCGTTGTCCTCGCCTTTAAGGAACTCACAGCGTCGTAGGGGGACGGGCAGTCCCTCATTCGGTGCCCACTCGTTTATACCTTCACAAGGCATTTAAGGAGCACCTGTTTCACCAGGCATCGCTTGAAGCACATGGAAAGTGTACATGAATAAGATCAACAGGGCCTCCTCTGCCCCGCACTCAAGGAGGACACCCCCTGATAGCGGAACAAGATGTCTGTGCATTCAGTGAGCACCTACTGTGTACTGAGGATTGTGCAAGGCCCTTGGAGAAAGCAAAGGAAAGCAAGGCCTGGCTCCTGTTCTCCTGGTGCTGACAGTCAGGGGGCTAAAACCAGGTGCCTGGGTTTTCATGTTTTGTTTTCATTTTCGTTTATTTATTTATTTATTTATTTATTTATTTATGACTGTGCCCGGTCTTCGTTACTACGCCTGGGTTTCTCTAGTTGCAGGGAGCGGGGACTATTCCCTAACCGTGGTGTGCGTTGCCCAGGCTTCTCCTGGGCACAGGCTCTAGGGCGTGCCGTCTTCGGTGGTTGCAGTGCGGGCTTCATTCCCCAAAGTGAAAGGGAAAGTCACTCAGTCGTGTCCGACTCTTTGCGACCCCAGGGACTTTATAGACCATGGAATTCTCCAGGCCAGCATACTGGAGTGGGTAGCCTTTCCCTTCTCCAGGGGATCTCCCCGACCCAGGGGTCAAACCCAGGTCCCCTGCATTGCAGGCAGATTCTTTACCAGCTGAGCCACCGGGGAAGCCCTGGCATGTGGAATATTCCAGGACTAGGGATCCAACTGTGTCCCCTGCATTGGAAGGCAGATTCCTAACCACTGGAGGGAAGTCCCCAGATGACTAGTTTTAAGAGCAGACGGATGGGCTAAGTGCCACGATGGGGGACAGGTTCAGTGAGACTTGGTGTTCAGAGTCGGAATAGCAAAGTGGCTAAGAGTGTGGGCTTGGCCTTCACGGATTTGCAGGGGGGAGAGTTTGGAGGGCTGGTTGGAAAGCTGGTGAAGCTGTTTGGAGAAACCAGGACAGTGATCCGGAGGTGGAGGAACAAAGGTGAGGCGGCCTTTTCTGGGGTTGGGGGCAGCTCGGGTGCTGTGGAGGGGCAGACGGAGGCCCCAAACGGAGGGCCTCGGAGGTCGCAGATAGTGTTGCTGAAACAGGAAGTGGTGGGTTGTGGGGGACAGGAAATGGCAAGAAGTTTTCGCATCTGCATTTTTTCAAGAACCACGCCTCCTCAGTCCCAGCATGGATCCCTCTGAGTAAACTCCTCTGTGCCTTGAGTCTTAGCTGGGCTTTTTTTTTTTTTTTAAATCTTTGTCATTCTCACCGAACCAAACACTTGCGCGTATTCATCTCCATGGGAGTCACCTCCAGGAAGCCTTTCCAGACCCTCCCCACCTCCCGGATGGGATGCATCTCCGCCTATCTGTCCAGGGACCTGTCACTATGACTGCCGTCATGTTGCACTGTAGCTCTGCCCATCCTGGCAACCCCCCGCCTGTCCCTGGAGGGCAGAAACTGCCCTGTTCATCTCTGAGTTCCCAGTGCCTTGCACACAGCTTGGTGGAGCAAAGACAGTAAAGATTTGTGAAAGGAAGGAATGGAGAAATACAGACTCTGTTAGCACAGGAGACAAACCACGGGATTTGGACTTAGATCTGGGTTCAAATCCTACCCCTGCCACTTTCCGATGACATGTGACCCCTGGCAGGTTATTTAGCTTCCCTAAGCATCAGTCCGACAACATAAGAGAAGACTCTACACATGGACATCACCAGATGGGCAACACTAAAATCAAATTGATTATATTCTTTGCAACCAAAGATGGAAAAGCTCTATACAGTCAGCAGAAACAAGACTGGGAACGGACTGTGGCTCAGATCATGAACTCCTTATTGCCAAATTCTGACTTAAATTGAAGAAAGTGGGGAAAACCACTAGACCATTCAAGTATGACCTAAATCAAATCCCTTATGAATATACAGTGGAAGTGAGAAATAGATTTAAGGGACTCGGTCTGATAGACAGCCTGATGAGCTATGGACGGAGGTTCGTGACATTGTATAGGAGACAGCTATCAAGACCATCCCCATGGAAAAGAAATGCAAAAAGGCAAAATGGTTGTCTGAGGAGGCCTTACAAATAGCTGTGAGAAGAAGAGAAGCAAAAAGCAAAGGAGAAAAGGAAAGATACTCCCATCTGAATGCAGAGTTCCAAAGAATAGCCAGGAGAGATAAGAAAGCCTTCCTCAACGATCAGTGCAAAGAAATAGAGGAAAACAACAGAATGGGAAAGACTAGAGATCTCTTCAAGAAAATTAGAGATACCAAGGGAACATTTCATGCAAAAATGGGCTCAATAAAGGACAGAAATGGTATGGACCTAACAGAAGCAGAAGTTATTAAGAAGAGGTGGCAAGAATACCCAGAAGAACTGTACAAAAAAAGATCTTCATGACCCAGATAATCACGATGGTGTGATCACTCACCTAGAGCCAGACATCCTGGAATGTGAAGTCAAGTGGGCCCTAGAAAGCATCACTACGAACAAAGCCAGTGGATGTGATGGAATTCCAGCTGAGCTATTTCAAATCATGAAAGATGATGCTATGAAAGTGCTGCACCCAAGATGCCAGCAAATTTGGAAAACTTAGCAGTGGCCACAGGACTGGAAAAGGTCCGTTTTCATTCCAGTCCTAAGAAAGGCAATCCCAAAGAATGCTCAAACTACCGTACAATTGCAGTCATCTCACATACTAGTAAAGTAATGCTCAAAAATCTCCAAGCCAGGCTTCAGCAATACATGAACCGAGAACTTCCAGATGTCCAAGCTGGTTTTAGAAAAGGCAGAGGAACCAGAGATCAAATTGCCAATATCCGCTGGATCATCGAAAAAGCAAGAGAGTTCCAGAAAAACATCTATTTCTGCTTTATTGACTATGCCAAAGCCTTCGGCTGTGTGGGTCACAATAAACTGTGGAAAATTCTGAAAGACATGGGAATACCAGACCACCTGACCTGCCTCTTGAGAAACCTGTATGCAGATCAGGAAGCAACAGTTAGAACTGGACATGAAACAACAGACTGGTTCCAAATAAGAAAAGGAGTATGTCAAGGCTGTATATTGTCACCCTGCTTATTTAACTTATATGCAGAGTACATCATGAGAAATGCTGGGCTGGAAGAAGCACAAGCTGGAATCAGGATTGGTGGGAGAAATATCAATGACCTCAGATATGCAGATGACACCACCCTTATGGCAGAAAGTGAAGAGGAACTAAAAAGCCTCTTGATAAAAGTGAAAAATGAAAGTGAAAAAGTTGGCTTAAAGCTTAACATTCAGAAAACTAAGATCATGGCATCTGGTCCCATTACCTCATGGGAAATAGATGGAGAAACAGTGGAAACAGTGTCAGACTTTATTTTGGGGGGCTCCAAAATTACTGCAGATGGTGATTGCAGCCATGAAATTAAAAGACGCTTACTCCTTGGAAGGAAAGTTATGACCAACCTAGACAGCATATTAAAAAGCAAAGACATTACTTTGCCAACAAAGGTCCATCTGGTCAAGGCTGTTTTTCCAGTGGTCATGCATGGATGTGAGAGTTGGACTGTGAAGAAAGCTGAGTGCTGAAAGATTGATGCTTTTGAACTGTGGTGTTGGAGAAGACTCTTGAGGGTCCCTTGGACTGCAAGGAGATCCAACCAGTCCATCCTGAAGGAGATCAGTCCTGGGTGTTCATTGGAAGGACTGATGCTGAAGCTGAAACTTCACTATTTTGGCCACCTCATGCAAAGAGTTGACTCATTGGAAAAGACCCTGATGCTGGGAGGGATTGGGGGCAGGAGGAGAAGGGGATGACAGAGGATGAGATGGCTGGATGGCATCACCGACTCAATGGGCATGAGTTTGAGTAAACTCCGGGAGTTTGTGATGGACAGGGAGGCCTGGCATGCTGCGATTCATGGGGTCGCAAAGAGTCGGACACGACTGAGCGACTGAACTGAACTGAACTGAGGCATCAGTGTCTTCATCTGTAAAAGGAGGCTAATAGTGCCCACCCTGCAGGGTAGTTACCAGAATCAAATGAGATAATGTAGGTAAAGCATGTAGCACAGTGTTTGGCCCACAGTAGGCAATCAATAAATGTTAATGCTTACTAACTGCATGACTTACTTTATTTGGTCAGTTCCCTTATCTATAAAATGAACTGGAACTTACCCCTACCAGTCAGGGAGCTTTGGGCTGTAAGTAACAGGACACTGTACTGAAAGAGGTTTAAATAATCAGAGAGAACTCCCACTTGATAAGAAACCAGAAGGAAGAGAGTTGCAGGGTTGCCACAGCACCTCAGACAGCCTTTGGGCCGGCTTCTCTGCGGTTCTCCTGGCCTCCCTCTCCTGACCACAGAACGGCTGCTGCAGTGCTGTACGTCACACCCTCCAGAATAAGACTCAGGCAAGAAAGGGGAGGACAAAGATGCTCTGCAAGTCTCTCTCACGGGTGGAGCTCTTTCCCAGGATACCCTGCGAAGGCTTCCCCCTTTATGTCATTGGTTAGAGCCAGTCAGATACACTAGCCTTGCCTGCAAGGGAGGCACAGAAAAACTACTTGTCATTCTGTGTCTCCATCATGGGAGGGGGCTTCTGCCGGCCCAGAAGAAGGGACTGGGGAATCACTGCTGCTGAGAAGCAGCCGTCCATCAGAGAGGGTGGTCCTGGGGAAGGGATGTGTGGATGGCCCCTGCAGAGCCTAGCACAGAAAGTAAAGAAAGTGAAGTCGCTCGGTCGTGTCCAACTCTCTGCGACCCCATGGACTGTAGCCTGTGAGGTTCTTCCATCCATTTGATTTTCCAGGCCAGAGTACTGGAGTGGCTTGCCATTTCCTTCTTCAGCAGGTCTTCCCAACCCAGGGATTGAACCCAGGTCTCCGGCGTTGTAAGCAGACACTTCATGTCTGAGCCACCAGGGCAGTCCTGGTTTGTTTCTTTCTTTCCTTCTTTCTTTCTGGAGGTTAGAATGTATCTCGTTGCGTATTCTGTTCCCGAGCAAGCAAGGGTCCAACTCCTCCAAGGGTCCACCTCTCTTCCTGCTCCAGCCCATACCTGTGCCTGCTTAGGAAGCTCTTATCTTCCCAGAAGCTCCCCTGATCTGACAGATCCCTACCTGATGAGCCGGTAGACACTCCGGGGAAGAGCTTTACATACTTTGTTCACATAAAGAAATACTTACGAACCTGAACTGTGTGCCAGACCTGTGCTGGGCAACACCAGGGAGGACGCAGGGAGAAGGTATTGTTCTGTGTGCCCACCCCCCCCCCCCCAAATCTAAGTCTGGTCTTAAGCACACGTGTCTGTGGCTGAGCCGGAAGCATTTGCCTTGGGGGTGTTTCCTTCCTGAAAGTTGAGCGTGTGTGCGCGTTAAGTCGCTTCAGTCCTGTCCGACTCTGTGGTCCTGTGTGGCCCGCCAGGCTCCTCTGTCCGTGGGATTCTCCAGGCAAGGATACTGGGGTGGGTCGCTGTGCTACAGCATCTTTCCACACGGTTGATCTCGGTCGTCTTAAGGCCCAAAACGCGCTTGGGGAGGGGCGGTCTGTGCAGTGGCTCAGCATGGCCTCTGGAGTCCGAGACTTGGGGGCCTGAACCCTGGAGCTGTCACTTGACCTTTGTGGCTCTGAGTATCGTCCTTGTTTCTCGAATGGAGGTAAAAATAGTGCTTCCCGCCCTTGTGGGGCTGTATCCGGAAGTCAGCGAGCCCGTGTGTATGGAGCACCAGGCACAGGGGCTGGCGGATAGTTGCTCTGCGATCGCCATGAATTATATTATAGCCATTGATTGTTTTGTTATGTTCTGACTGGGGCTTCCCTGGTGGCTCAGATGGTGAAGACTCTGCCTGCAACGCAGGAGACCGAGTTCAATCCCTGGGTCGGAAAGATCGTCTGGAGAAGGGAATGACTGCCCACCCCAGTATTCGTCACCAGCCACGTGAGAGGCATTTACCGAGACCCTGCCACTCTACAGGGCTTGCCTGGTGGCTCAGCAGTGCTGTTTCCCTATTTAATAGATTGCTACACTGGCACTTTACATGTATTCTCATTCATTTGTTTATCCAAAGAAACACCTACATAGGGCTTTACGTGTGCCAGTTTTGTTCTAAGCGCATGACACCTATTAACTTAGCTAATCCTTTCAATAACCCTATGAAATAGGTTTCATCCTTCTTGCCAGTGTTTCCAAGGCACAGAGAGGCTAAGTAACTTGCCCAAGATCACACAGCTCATGGCAAAGCTGGATTTGAATCAGAGTTCATGCTCTTTACCCTTCCACTCTTGTGATGAGATGCTTCTCTACATCCCAGGCTTTCTCCATGGACATAGGGCCAGGCCACGCCACTGCCCTCAGCCCCAAACCCTTTCTGCATACATGTTGATGCATAAATAATACTTGATTCACTTAGTCATCCCTGCCCCCCCATTCACACCCACACATCACCCCAGGGTAATTCCAGTAATTCCAGCGGGGTAAATCATAATGATTGTAATAGCAGTAGCTGACATTTATTGAGGGTTATCATGTGCCAGGTGCTTTTATCTTGTGATTTGATCTTTCCGGCCAGTCTCTGAAGCAGCCCTGTCATCATCCTCACTTTACAACGAGGAAGACGAAGCTGGGAGGGGTGAAGGAGGCCGTGAAGCCGGTCGCCCAGGGAGCCGGGCTCTCCCCAGGGTCGGATTTCAGAGCCCAGCTCAGCCCTCTTCACTGCCTGCCTTGGTCACCTTGTAAATAAAATAGTGATGCTGGGACTTCCCTGGTGGTCCAGTGACTTAGACTCTGCGCTTCCAATGCAGGGGGATCAGGTTCAACCCCTGGTCAGGGAATCAGATCCCACACACTGCAACTAAGACCCAGTGCAGCCAAATGAATAAATACATTTTTTTCCTTTAATTTTAAATAAAATAGTGATGCTGACCAATGTTAATTATCTACTGCATGCCAGGCCTTGCTTGGGGTGCTTTATATGTAGCTTCTCATTTAATCCTCAAGCAGTTTTACGAAGTTGGTCTGTTACACCCCTTTGCAGATACGGAAACCGAGGCACAGAGAGGCCAAGTTACTTTCACAGCCTCTCTCAGCAGTGAGGGACGTTTCCCCGGCCGCTGCGGGGGCTGCCCGCGTGGCCTGGGCCTGCCTCAGCTGCAGAGAGCCACCCTGCCCAGGGTTCTGCCTGCTTCCTGGGGCAGCTGTTGTCCGATGACTGTCTGACGTGAGGGTGTGAAGGCCCAGCCCTCTCGCCCCACTGGGGGCAGCTCTCAAGGGTCACCCAATCTTCAGATCTCCCCACAGGGTCAGCTGAGACTTCTGTTGAGACTGGATCTCAGCTCCCTCCCGCCCTCCGAGTTCATCCTCCCTGCCCATCCACAGGTGTTGACCCCAGGGAATCCCCAGTAATCATTTCAGAGCTACTTCCTGGGGAGCTGCACCAAAACGGTGGTGTTCCCAGGATTTGCACCTGAGTCCCGCACCCACTCGCATGGCCCACCCTGCAGAGATCTCTCTGCTCGGGCTTCGGCAGCAGCGGCTCTGAGGAATGGGCTGGGTGTGCTGCCTGGGATCCATGGAGACCAGAGCCAAGCGGGGCCAGTGGGGAGCCTCCTCAGGTCACCCCCACGACCAGGGAACTCAGCTTGTTTCTGGGAAACCTTTTCTCGGAACTTCTCTAATCACCTCCTGTCTGATTCTCCTGCTCCACATCCCAGTGGTAGCTTGGAATCAAAGCCTGATGTGGGCTCTGCCAGGGTCCCCAAGATGCCACGAAAGTGAACAAGTGTTAGTCACTCAGTCCTGTCTGACACTTTGAGACTCATGGACTGTAGCCCACCAGGCTCCTGTGTCTGTGTAATTCTCCAAGCAGGAATACTGGAGTGGGTAGCCATTCCCTTCTCCAGGGGATCTTCCCTACCCGGGGATCAAACCTGGGTCTCCTGCATTGCAAGCAGATTCTTTACTGTCTGAACCACCAGGGAAGTCCCCCCAAGATGCCATGGGCTTCCTGCATCTCCTGGGGTCCCTTCTGCCCTGGAGTACCCCATCCATCCCCCACTCAGGGATCCCATGGGACTCAGCTGAAATACTCACTATGGACAGAGACCCCCACGGTGGTGGTGGGCACAGTGGGAGGACAGACTTACTCCGCACTTTGTCCACTTCTGTGGCAGCCGACCTGTTTCTAGAAAGCCTGTCCGTGGCTGTTTCCAACAGCAGGAGGTCTCCATCTGCAGGAAGCCTTTTCTGGTCGCTGCCCCTCACCTCCCAGGTGGATTCAGGGCCCCCTCTCTGGACTCATCAGGGCTGGATTCCTGCCTCTGTCCTAGCGTGTCCCACGGTGCTAGATCAGTTAGTTCCATCTGGGTCTCTACCCCTCTATGAGCTTCTCATCCAAGACCCGTCTTGCTCATTTTTGATTTCACAGCCCTCAGGACAGGCTGGGCTCAGGGTGTTTGGTCGGTAACTAACTGCTCATTGCCCTCATTCCTGTGGTTTATCAGCTCCTGTGGTCAAAGTGTTGGTGGAGTAAGCTCAGATCCACTCTCCTGAAATCAGGTTTGGCTCTCCCTATATTCCATGGGCCACAGTTGCCATGGTTTTTATAGATGCCAGTTCTTCACGTCCCTTCACGTGTCTCATCTTGTGAGTTGCATGGTCCAGGATCTCAGCTGGGTTTGTCTTTCAGGTCCTTCTGCACGGACTTTGTGGCTGGCCTGGTGAAGTGGCTGGACCTGTCTGAAGCCGTCTTGCCTACCATGACTGCTTTTGCCAGTGGTCTGGGGGGCGAAGGAGCAGACATGTTTGCTCAAGTGTTGTTGAAGGACCCCGTCTTGAAGGACGACCCCCTGGTGATCACTCAGGTATACCCACTGCCCAGGTAGCAGCTGCTGGGGAGAGTAGGCATCTTCCTCTCAGAGTCGGCCTGAGTATCACTTCTAGTTGTGTGTGGGGAGTTCAAAGATTAAATATTGCATCATAGTATCTGATGATATGATGATCATAGCTAGTGTTGAATTATCATTATTGAATATTTACTATTGCTTAAACAGTGCTTCTTATATGCTAGTACCTTTACTCATATGAACTCATTTAATTCTCAAAGCCATTTTATTAGGTAGGTAAAGTGATCATCCCTATTTTATAGAGGAGGAAATTGAGGCACAGAGAGGTTTAGTAACTTGTTCAAGGTCACACAGCTGATTTGAACCTTGGCCATCTGACTCCAAAGCCCCTGCTCCTGACCATTAAGCTTCGGTGCTTCTTTTCGGAAGCATCAGCTCTGCTGTGTGTCCTCAGGCATGTCACTCACCTGCTCTGTGTGCATTTGAAGCAGGCAGACGCTTGACCCAGGCTCTCAGTGCCAACAGAGCAGATTTAAAGCAGCCCTCCCCGCCCTCATCTGACTGCCTGAAATTCTTACACACGTATGTGGTTATGTGCTTGCTTGTTTGTCTGGCTTGCCACTCAAATGTGGGGCAAAGGTATTTTGTCTGCCTTGTTTTCCCACCGATTGTTAAGAGTCAGTAAATATATGTCCAATGAGCAGGCTGGTTACATGTCAACCTATTGCTAATTCCTGTTACTTTTCCCTCAGGACCTTCTGAGCTTCTCACTCAAGGATGGTGAGTTGGTAGTTTCTAAGTTCCGTCAATCGTGGGCACGTGTCTGCACCTCAGCCAGGGAAGCCAGGGCTGGGTGTTGCCCCCATGGCCCCATGCTGTGGCCTTTTCAGTGCACGAAAGGAGAAGGAAGCCAATAGCGCGGGGGGCTGGGGAGCTGTCCTTTCACGCCAAGCACGAGCGGCGTGATGCTTCTTGCGGTTTTACCGATTCCTCACCACACCCTCCGGTCTCACCTTCTCAGTAGCTCTGGAGCCTGGCTCTTGCCCTTCGATATCTATTCTGCTGACATCAGGGAGAAGGAACACAGAATTGAAAATGACATTCCAACAGCCTCCGCACCGTGTAATAAAGGGACGTTCCAGGGACTTTCCTGGTGGTCCAGCGGTTAAGAATTGGCCTTGTAATGGAGGGGACGTGTCTTCAATCCCTGGTCAGGGGACTAAGATCCCACATGCCATGGGGCAGCTAAGCCCACTCGCCATAACTAGAGAGCATGCACACCTCAACGGAAGTCCCCACGTGCCACAACTAAGACCAACTCAGCCAAATAAACACTTTTTAAAAATAGGAGAAGTTTCCCCGAGTCCCCACCGAAACTCTGGCTCGTGGGGGATTGCAGGGGTAAGAAGTGGAGGAAGGAGAACAGAATTTCACTAGTAGGTGTAGCTCACGCAGGAGTGTGGGCAGGAGAGAGCACTCAGAGGAGGGCCACGGGGCCTGGAGCCACGCAAGCTCTGCACGTCCACAGGGTCCTGGGCGGTTCCCGTGGCGTTTACAGTCTGAGAAGCGCAGCTCTAAAGCTCAAAGCCCAGCCATTTTCCAGCCACGCAGAAGTTTTAACTCCGTATCTCAGCGCTGAATGGGGATCACCCAAGGGTGATCTGGCCCAGCCCCTACTTTCAGTGGGGCACAGCCTGCAGTAACACGTTTTCTTGTAAAAAAAGATTATTTATTTATTTTGGCTGCACTGGGAGACCTGGGTTCAGTCCTTGGGTTGGGAAGATCCCCTCGAGGAGGGTAGGGCAACTCACCGCAGTATTCTTGCCTGGAGAACCCCCAGGAGCAGAGGCGCCTGGCGGTCGCAGAGTCAGACATGGCTGAGCGCAGCACAGCCTGGCACTGGGTCTCACCTGGGGCTCCCAGGATCTTCGCTGCACCGGGGCGTCTTCGCTGCAGCATGCAGGATCTGGTTCTGCAACCAGGGATAGAACGCAGGCCCCCTGCATTGGGAGCACAGGTTCTTACCCACTGGACCACCCGGGCAGTCCCTGAAGAAACGCTTCTGTTTAGCTGACGAGGCCTTGTGGCTGAGCTGTGGTCTGAGGACGTGGTGGAGTTGGTCTGAGAATCCTCAGCGGAATCCCTTTTATTTTTGCAAACTGCACTGAGGGAAGAGTAATAATATTCAATCGTCCTGGACGCCCTTGGCATGAGGGATGGTTTGCCCGGAGGTCTGGGGCACAGGTTTCTGGAGAGCAGGGTAGCCTGTCAGCACACACACACACACACACACACACACACACACGCTCACGTGGTCATCATGATAACGGCAGAGCGCCAGGTCTCGAGCCCTTGCTGTGAGCCCAGGTGGCTGCCGGGGGCCATGCAGACTTGGAGTCCTCCCTGCCCCCTGAGGGGTGCTGGGGGCCTTTGTTCCCATCTTGCGGGTCAGGGTCCTCTTGGATGAGACTCATATTTCCAGCAACTGAGCCCCCGAGAGAGGGAGGGACTTTCCCTGAAGCACACAGTGGCAACTGGCCTTCCAGCAGGAACCAGGTCTCCGGCCTCCCGGGCCAGCTCTCTGTCCCACAGCCTTATCACGGGGGGAAGCAGCTCCTATGTATGCCGGCTCTCCCTTCCGTCTCCCAGAGCCACGTGGATCCTAGCCCACCACCTGTCCACACCTGCCAATCACAGCCCTTCTGAGCGCCCGTGAGCACCCAGGACACCTTATCTCACCGCCCTTTGCTGTGGGTGACCTTGGCCAGGCTCTCACAGAATAGTTAGTATGGGTTTGAAGTGGCCTGTCTGTACTGTCGTCGTCTGGTACTTCATGCCCTCCCAGGGCGTTCTCGTAGGCAGCCTCTAAACTGGCATTCAGTTCAGTTCAGTTCAGTCACTCAGTTGTGTCCAACTCTCTGTGACCCCATCGACTGCAGCACACCAGGCCTCCCTGTCCATCACCAGCTCCCAGAGTTTACTCAGACTGATGTCCATCGAGTCGGTGATGTCATCCCACCATCTCATCCTCTGTCATCCCCTTCTCCTCCAGCCCTCAATCTTTCTCAGCATCAGGATCTTTTCAAATGAGTCAGTTCTTTGCATCAGGTGGCCAAAGTATTGGAGTTTCAGACTGGTATTGCCTTTTAAATTTCTCTTGAGAGGAACCACCACTTGCTAAGCACCTGTTCATGCTGGTGACTGTACCTGGCCCTTGTCAAACATTGTTTCACAACATCCACATCACCATCGTTTCATGTAGACATTCCCACTTCACGGATGAGCGAACTGAGGCTCAGAGAGGTAAAGTAACTGGCCTAAGCTGTTAAGTGGCAGAGCCGAGATTCTAAAATAAGTGCTGTTAACAAAAACCTTCTCAGATTTTACCCCTGGGAGTTGGAGGCATGCAGAGGCATCCCCACGGGAATATAATAATCCCTCATGTCTATGCCGGCTTCCCAGGTGGCGCAGCAGTAGAGAACCTGCTTGCCAAGACAGGAGACTCAGGAGATGCAGATTCAATCCCTGAGTCAGGAAGCTCCCCTGGGGGAGGAAATGGCAACCCACTCCAGTATTCTTGCCTGGAAAATTCCATGGACAGAGAGCTCCGTGGGGTCACAAAGAGTCAGAGAAGACTCAGCAACTGAGCAAGCACGTCTGAAGCATACCAGTCTCTGACAGCATCTGAGGGGTGCCTTTGGTTTGTCTCAAAGCCCCTCCAGAAGCTGGCATCTACAAATAGGAGCAGGGTCAGTGAGACACCAGGTCCCCCAGTGGGAGCAGGTGGAAGAGCTCAAAAGTTCCCCAGGAGGCAGAGGTAGGTAGCCCCTTAAACCATCCAGATGGCCCTCATCGGACACAGGTGGGCCCCGGAGAGATGGCAGGTTCAGCTCCAGCCCACCACAGTGAAGCAAGTCACATGACTACTTGTGGTTTCTTGGTGCATCTAAAAGTTATATTTACACTATACTGTAGCCTATTAAGTGTATAATAACACCATGTCTAAAATGGGGTCACAAAGAGTCGGACATGACTGAGTGACTGAACTGAACTGAAAAAATCCAATGGACAAACTTTAATTTTAAAATGCTGTTGGAAAAAAATGGCACTGATAGACGCTGGATGCAGGGTTGCCATAGACCTTCAATTTGTAAAAAACAAACAGAAAACCAACAAACAAAACGGCACATTGTCGGCAAAGTGCCGTCAGGGTAAAGCGGAAGCCTGTGGCTGAGAAAATGATGCCCAGGGTGGTAGTGGCTACTGTTGTCATGTCCAGCTCTGTCCTTATTAATGAAGAACCAAAGACCAAGACGACAGAGGATGAGGTGGCTGGATGGCATCACCGACTCCATGGACATCAGTTTGAGCAAGCTCCAGGAGTTGGTGATGGACAGGGAAGCATGGCGTGCTGCGGTCCATGGCGTTGCAAAGAGCCGGACACGACTGAGCAACTGAACTGAACTGAAGGACCAAGACCTGGGAGCGCTGGGGGGTCTGCCTGCCTGGTGTTAAAATTCATTGGCAAGTTGCTGAGCATCTCTGCCTCAGTTTCCTTGGGCATCGGATGGGAACCACAGTGCTCTTTCCCTCATGGGGCAGTGGTGAGGATTGAGTGAAATAACCCAGGTCAAGTGCTGAGAACAGGGGGGCACACAGGACGCAGGCCCTGAGTGCCGCAGGGCCGTGGTGGTCGCGGGGAAATGGGAAGCTCCTGGGAACCGGGAAACCCGGACTCTCATCCTGTCTCCAAGACTCTTGTGATGCCAAGTCACCTGACTTCTCTGAACCTCAATTGCAAATACAAAGAGGCGAGAGCTCAGTGCTACTTCAAAGCAAAATAAAACTGTCTGGTCCTAAGAACATAGTCAAGGATCTAATAAGGAGAAGGTCAGTGTCATAGTTGGGCCAGTTGTTTAAGGCCTTTCTCGTATGTTCCATGAGGGTAGAGCGGTTGTCTGGCTTCTTCACCATTGTTTCCCAGCGTCTGCAATGCTGATGGACAGATGGTGGGCATTTAGTGTTTGTTGGCTGGATAGAGGGCTAGTAGAATGGATGGATAGAAGAAAGAATGGGTGGTCTTTCCTTAGACCACAAGCTTAGACACTAGCAAGGTGGTTTGTCTGAACTGTAGGGTTAAGCCATCTTTTTCTGCAGAGACTGAGGGGGTAGGACAGATAGCACAGAAGAAAGCTGTCTGTCTGTGTGGCTGCGTTTCTCTCTGGGTGTGAGGCAGGGTGATTAGTCACGGAATCAGCCCAAGAAACCAACACGAAAAGCTGCACGTCTCAGAACTTCCTGGAAGGTTGACCTTTACTGACGATGTTGGGATCTTAGTCACGGAACGACGCCGTCTTGGCAGCAGTAGGGTGGAATTTCTTTGCACACTAACCATTTTCTTCTCCTCACCCAGTAACAACCCACGAAGACTCTGGCCCACCTAGCTGGAAGAATAAGCCTTTTATGTGTTGAAGGTTAATCTGAATCTGAGCTCACTAAGCCGGGTTTTCACAGCAGCGGCACTGCAGACATTGGGGACTGTATAATTCTTTGTTGTAGGGCCTTGATGTGTCTTGTGGGAGATTTAGCCACATCCCTGGCCTCTTCTCACAGGATGCCAATAGCAGTCCCTGACTTGGGACAACCAGAAATGTTTCCATACTTTACCAGATGCTCTTGGGGTGGGGGTAGGGTACACAGAATGGTCCCCAGTGGAGAACCATTGGTCCAGGACCCACAGTGTGGCCAGGTGGGGCTGGATTACTCGTAGGTCATGGTCTTTATAAGTGACCTAGGAACTTCCCTGGTGGTCCAGTGGTTAAGAACCCGCCCTCTGATGCAGGACTCGTGGGTTCAATCCCTAGTCTGGGAACTAAGATCCCACATGCTGCAGGGCAACTGAGCCCACACCCAGCAACTAGAGAGGCCACGTGATGCCTCAGAGACCCTGAATGCCACAACTAAGGTGCGATGCAGCCTACACAAATAAACAAACAGATAAAAGTTACCCGGTTGCTCTCATGGGTCATGCACACAGATGGTGAACGACTGCATTGTATAATATATAATCCTTAGATCAACTGCTAGAATAGATAACTGTTATCTCCACTGAGAGGAAATTAGGCTCAGGAGGTTAGGTAACCAGAGGTGAAATTTCAAAATAAGTTCCAAATTCCATTTAAGGCAGCGAGTCTCATGGTGAATTATGAGCTAGAGACATAGCTGAATCATGGTTCTCGCCCTCTGTACCCTGAATCTAAAGATAGCATTGGCTCCGGGCGCTGGGACCCAAGGAGGTGCCGGCGCGGGAGACAGAACCACCTTCACTGCAAACTCAGCTCCGCTTCCTGACCCGGTCTTTATGGCTGAATTGCAAAGCCGACCTCGCCGATGAATCAGAAAAGCCTGAGAGGTCGTCTTCAACCGTGTTGGAACGCACATATTGTCACCTGGTGGCCAGGGTCTCCGTCAGGATTCTCAAGATTCGACAAGCTTGTTACCAGTATTGAACTGATTCACCCGTTCAGCCACTAAGAACTGAGCCCCACTGTGTGTGCCAAGCCATCTGCTGGGCGCCGGGAGGAATTCTCCCCAGGGCCAATGCTCATGGGGTGCCTACTGTGTGCCAGCCCTGAGCAGAGCGCTTTATAATTTGTTTCAACCCCTCAACAACACTGGGAGGTAGATGCTGTGCCCCCTGCCCCCTCATTGTACTGACGAGGCCGCGGTGGCCCAGAAAGGGAAATCTGCTGCCTGAGGTCACACCGCTGGGGAGAAGGAGGGCAGGAGTTGAAGCCAGGCATTGTGGTTCCAGAGTCTACTCCTATCTTTGGCCATGCAGCATGCGGGATCTTAGTTCCCCTACCCGGGATCGAACCCATGCCCCCGGCAGTGGAAGCTTGGGGTCTTAACCACTGGACCTGCCAGGGAAGATCCCCAGCGTGCCCTCTTGACTGGTGTTCCCCTTCCCACGAGGAGATGAAGTGATGGAGCCCTCGTCCTTACAGCTGCCTCTAAGGGGATTTGATGAGGCCAGAATCACAAGCGAGCACCCCATGTGGCAGGGTCAGGAGGAGCGGCCAGACGGGCCGGCATCTAAGAAGGTGGAGCTGGAGGAAGGTCTCAGAAGAGCCCCCTCGGCTCCCAGGACCACTGGCCTTGAACTACGTTTGTTGCCACCCAAGCGTCCCTCATTGTCCCCCCAGAACGAGCCTCGAACAGGCAGGAGTCATACCCGGAACCATCTGAGGTCAAGTCCTGCCCTGAGTCAGGGAGCATCTTAGAAGCCCCACCCTCCAGCCACGCTCTCCCCACCAGTGTGAACACCCTGACTTGTAAGTCAGCCCAGCACCCCGTGTGGGGGCCCGGGGGGCATGGGACTGGAGGTAGGTGTGGTTTCTTTGTATGAAAAAATTTCACTGAGGGTGAAACTGGGTATTAATATTCCGAATGCTATGTAACATGTACAATTAGAAAAGATAGGGGGAGGCCTTCCGTGGTGGTCCAGTGGCTAGGAATCCACGCTCCCAATGTAGGGGGACTGGGTTTGATCCCTGATCAAGGAAACACGATCCTATATGCCGGATGCCACAGCTAAGACTCAGCCCAAGTAAATAAATAAATAGAAAATAAGAAGAGAAGAGTTGGGGGAATTCCCTGGCAGTTCAGTGGCTAGGACTCAGCGCTTTACACTGCTGGGACCCAGGTTCAATCCCTGGTTGGAGAACTAAGATCCCTCGAGCCACATGGCACAGCAAAAAGAAGAAGAAAAATTGGTCCATCGAGGGATGGCAGTGCGGTGGGCTGGGTAACTGGCTGTGTGAACGTGGCCTGAGAGTGACCTCGGACCCTAAGGGAGCGGTGAGACAGGTCCCCAGGCTGACTCAGCAGCTCACAGCCTCACCCCAGCAGTCCTTCTTCCTAGCATCCAAGGATCTAGGAAACACAACAATTTATCATGAAAAGGGTGCTGTCAGCCACCCTTTCTTGACCACAGTCCGTGGGTGGCAAAGAGTTGAACAAGATGAAATGACTAACACTTCCACTTTCCAGCCACCTTTATCTGAGGACTAATTTATAGAGCCACGTTGTGGCTCAGACGGTGAAGAATCCTCCTGCAGTTCAGGAGACCTCAGTTCAATCCCTGGGTCAGGAAGATCCCCTGGAGAAGGGAATGGCAACCCACTCCATTGTTCTTGCCTGGAAAATCCCACGGACAGAGGAGCCTGGTGGGTTACAATCTGTGGGGTCGCAGAGAGTCGGACATGACTGAGCGACTAACACTTTCACTTTCACACTTGACCACTTACTGCATCCTAGGTGCTGGCCAGGTTCATCACATATGTCTTCTCATTACATCTCAACAAAAGCCAGATTAAAAAGATAGTCTTGTCCCCATGGTACAGATGAGGAAACTGAGGCTCAGAGAGGTCAAGAAACTTGTCTGAAGCCGTTTAGCTCTAAAGGTAATCAGATGAACCTTCAAATGCCAGTCTGCATGGCAACTGCCTGAGTTTCTGCCTGGGTTCCTTCCCTTTGGTCTTGAGGGCAGCACCACCCCCCCTCCAAGGGAAAGGCTTGGCAGTGGTCTCTTCCCAAAGGTCTGGGATGCTGCTGCTCTCCCCGGGGAGGCATGGTCAACCCCAGGCTGGTCACCCCAGCTCCCGAACTCAGAGTCATGCTGGCAGCAGGGGCTGGTTCAGTGCCTGGCGGTGGGGGTTGTCCTGCTGAGGGTGTACCCCCGAGGAGGCGCCTGTGGCTATGCAGGGAAGGTGGGGCTTATCGTGCCTGGGGTGCACCTGGCATTGAGTGCCACGCTTCACGGGTGCTGTTCACCCTTAATGCACAGCACAGTGTTAGACGGTGAGGTTCAAAGTACAGTAGCTTCTCTGTTGAGATAAGGGCGAGAGAAGGAACCCAGGGGTGTGAGTTCTAACCCTGGGTCTGTCCAAACACTCTGGGTGACTTTGAACTTGTCCCTTGCTCCTCCTAGGCCAGAGGGACCAGCTGGACTCCAAGGGTGGAGACTGGGGTGGGCACTTGAGCTGCCCAGCGCTGAAGGCTGGTGTTACTCCGGCTCAGCTCAGGGCAGAGTTCGTGTCCCCCTCCAAGATTTTCCAGAGAATAGACTGCCTGGGTGCAGGGTCATTTGTATGTGTGCCTGTGGCCCATAGCCTCGGGCTCTGCCTAGGATGGTATTGTTCAATCGCTAAGTCACGTCTGATTCTGCAACCCCATGGACTGCAGCACGCCAGGCTTCCCTGTCCTTCAATATGTCCTGGAGTTTGCTCAGATTCATGTCCATTGAGTCGGTGATGCCATCCAACCATCTCTTCCTCTACCACCCGCTTCCCCTTTTGCCTTCAGACTTTTCCCAGCCTCAGGGTCTTTTCCAAGGAGTCAGTTCTTCACATCAGGTGGACAAAGTATTGGGGCTTCAGCTTCAGCCTCAGTCCTTCCAATGAATATTCAAGACTGATTTCCTTTAGGATGGACTGGTTTGATCTCCTTGCAGTCCAAGGGACTCTCAAGAGTCTTCTCCAACACCACAGTTCAAAAGCATCAATTCTTTGGTGCTCAGCTTTCTTTATGGTCCAACTCTCACATCCATACATGACCACTGGAAAAACCCTTGCTTTGTCTAGACAGACCTTTGTTGGCAAAGTAATGTCTCTACTTTTCAATATGCTGTCTTCGTTTGTCGTAGCTTTTCTTCCAAGGAGCAGGTGTCTCTTAATTTCACAATTGGGAGGATTAGCAGTCACGACTGCAAGCCTGTCGGGTGGCGCCCGGCATCTTTAGGAGCACCCTGGATGCTGGTTTCCTTCCCTGCAGAAGTCGCAGGAGAAGGAGTCTTCATCATACTGCTGCTTCTCGGCATGAGTGCCCCAGACCTTCTGAGATCAGGGGTTTGCTAGCTAGAACACGTGCAAGGGCCCTGGGGCAGGAATGAGCTTGTCTTCTTGGTGGGACAAACCCTGGTGTGTGAAATAGGGACCAGTAGAACGTGAGGTGGGAGACGGTGGTAGGAAGGGGTCAGATGGTGTACAGCCTTGCAGACCATGGGGGGAAATTGTGGATTTTATTCCAAGTGCATTGTGGAGTTTCAAGTCAGGAAAGAGAAACTCCCACATTTGTGACTTTTATCTTTCAAGCTCTATGTGGCAAGTGGAGTGTGGGGGCAAGGGTGAAAGTGAGGTGGCTGGTGAAGCGCTGCGGCTGTCCCAGTGGCCATGACAGCAGAGATGGGGCACTGCGCTCAGACTCGGGGTGCGTTTTGGGGGGGCAGCTGTCAGTATTACCTGGTATCCTGGGTGTCAGGGGAAGGGCGACAAGAAAAATCAAGAATGATGCCCAGGCTTTTGGCCTGAGCCCCAGGTTGGGCTGTTTATTGAGACAGGATGGATTGGCCCTTAAGGAGTCAGTCAGTTGCCTGGCAAGTTGTCCTGGGTAGCCCGGGATTCCTGCCACCGCCCCCCACCCCCCACTCACCACCTGCCTGAAGTAGAAACTCAGCTCCAAGTCCAGCAGTCTGGCTGTCAAGGTCCTTGATATGACCCGTCCACGAGGCTGACATTCCAGAGTCCCTTGCTCAAGAATACCTTGGAAGCTTTTAATCACCTGGCACCTGGCACTTTATATTCCAGAAACTGAATCACGGCAGCCTTGACCAGTGGAGTCTGAATTAATGGCTGATTATCATCACCAGCAATTAATCACCATGGCCAAGGCTTATTAATTTCCATAGCTTCATTATGACCTACGTTCAATGGTCTGTGATCCTAGGAGGGAGCAGGGAGCTCCCTTATTCTTGGAACATCAGCTGATCAGTAACCCCAAGACGTGACCTGCTGTTTCCCAGCATGCAGCCAGATCTGCCTCCAGGGAGGCAGCTGAGGGCAGTGGGACAAGCCCTGCCAGACTGCAGCTCGCTCTGAGGCTCCTTGTTCCGGGGAGGACTGCAGAAGTACCACGCAGCATTGCAGACGCCCAGCAGAGGAGGCTGGTTCTGCAGTATTCATAGAGGGCTCCTCGTGGGCCCGGAGTCCTCTGCTTGAAACTTTGTGAGATGACTGTCACAATTTCTACTTCTACCTGAGCGAAGGCGAATGACCCCTATCTGGGTCATTAACTGAACACTTATTCTTTATGTCGGGTGCTCTCCTAAGGACTAGAGAACACACAGGTTTATACATACAGGGTTTATGCTTCATGGGGAGAGACAAAACAAAAGTAAATGATGTCAGACTTGGGCAAGCTCTGTGTGGAATGATACACAAGGCAGAGGGGTGGAGTGATGTGTGTCGGGGTCAGGAAGGCCACTCTGGGACAGGGGGCGTTGGAACAGGGACTTGAAGGAGGAGAAGGAGACCCACAAGATCAGGGGAACAAGCCTCCCAAGTGGTGGAAACAGCCCAAGAGCAAAGGCCCTGTAGCAGGAACATTCTAGAAGGTGAGGTCATGGAGTGGGCCAGGGGCCTAGTAGTCAGTGTGGAGTGGGATTTGGTTTTAATCATGACATCACCTCCTTAAACAGCTTTGGGATGTGAACATTTGAAATTTGCTAATTTGGCCAGTGAAAAACGCCACCTTGCTTCTGATTCACGTTTGTAATAGTTACACACTGCTCTGCCCCAGAAGCTGTGCTCCTGTTAAATGGGCCGGCTGTCGGGGGCGCCCTGCGTCTGGGACGCGTCTCGGGTTTGGGTCTCATCCATCATACTGTGGTGAACATCTCTGTGCTTGGGAGCTGAACTGACCCCCTACTCTCTCTCTCTCTCTCTCGAGGACGCTACGATGCTCGGGCCCGCGTCCTCATCTGCCACATGGCCTCCCTCCTCCGAGCGCCCTTGGAGGAGCTGGACCTCCTGGAAGAGACCTTCCTCGAGAGCCTGAAGGAAACCAGAGAGGAGGACTCTGAGTAAGGAGCCTGGTGGCCCTGGCCCCGCCTGTCGGGAACAGAGGCCTTCCACTTCTCAGATAGCAGAGTCCAGTCTGCCCCTCCGCCCGCCTGTCTGGAATCTCGGATTTCCACTCCAGTGGACCTCCACCCATTGAGAGACCCTGAATGGAGAATCCCGGTGTAGCCCAGACTTGCTGGTGACCTTAGCACGTCACTTGCCCTCTCTGGCCTCCACCCTCATCTGTAGGAGAGGGGGATGGAGCGGATGATCACTCAGAGCCCTGAGTCTGTGCCTTTAACAGCCTGTGGCCCTGACAGCTCACCGCGCGTCAGCTCTTATGACACCCTGTCCATGGGTCAGAGTGGCCAGGCTTCTGACACCTGTTTATTTTTTGACCTTGGACAGGTGGCCCCCCTTTCTCTAAGCCGTAATATTCTTATCTGTAGAATAGGAATGAGAATAACACCCTCCTAGGGTCGTTCTGGAGAAAACACACAATTGTATTATCAAGTGCTTGGCCCAGTGCTGGCACGCGGCAAGGGTTCCAAACCCAGGAGTCCTTACCTTCCCCACACGCCCCCATGCCTGCCAAGGCTGATAGGCTTTGCTCTCTGTGTGGTCAGGTGTGTGTCGAGGGAAATTCTCCTGGCAAACTTGGCCAGACCTCAGCTCTTTGTCGAACACCCTACACAGGATCTGATCCCAGAGTAATAGATCAGTCCCAATCACAGCCTAACTGCATGCTCCTTGCAACCAGGCACATCTCCCAGCCTTGAGTTTTGTTCAGCCACGAAGGCTTTCTTTGAGCAGCCAGACTGTGCCAGTTCAACCCAGCTGAGAATTTAGCTTTGAAGCCAAGCTCAGAACTGGATCCGCCCTGCCCCCGCCCCGGGTTTGTAGGGCAAAGGGAGGGGGTTGTTTCCTTGAGAAAGAAGGAAAGTTAATCTGTCGAAATAACCCCAAAATAGCCTTGTTTTGACTCCCAGAACTATGTCAGTAAAGAAAGACCTGGACCCAGGCCAGTGACCATAGTCACAAGGGCTGCCCAGAACCTTTGGATATGTTGGACATTTGTACCATTTCAAGTATGTCTTGAAATGAAAGAAACTCTTGAGGATTGTTTGGAAATCTGTTGTCAGAAAAACCGTATTACCCAGAGGTTCTGTTCCGAGAATACCAGTCATGCCAGATCAGGAGCTGTGAAACAGTCCACCTCTGCCACTTAGCAGCCATGTGATCCTGAGCAAGTTAATTAATTTCTCTGAACCTCAGTTTCCTCACATGCAAATGGGGATAATAATAGCACCCTCTTCAAAGGGTTCATGTGGGGCTTAAGTGGAGTTTCCATATGTACAGTGCTTCGAGCAGGCCTTGCAGAATTGTGTGTGTGTGTGTGTTCAGTTGCCAAGTCGTGTCTGACTCTTTGTGACCCCATGGACTCTAGCCTGCCAGGCTCCTCTGTCCATAGGGATTCTCCTGGCAAGAATACTAGAGGGGGTTGCCACGCCCTCTTCCTCCAGGGGATCTTCATGACCCAGGGACTGAACCCATGTCTCCTACATCTCCTGCATTGGCCTGGGAAGCTCTGCACAAAGTTACTAGTTGATAAATAGCAATATCTGCTAACATACCAAAAGAATTGATGCTTTCAAATTGTGCTGAAGAAGACTCTTGAGAGTCCCCTGGGCAGCAAGGAGATCAAACCAGTCCATCCTTAAGGAAATCAACTCTGAATATTCATTGGAAGGACAGATGCTGAAGCTGAAGCTCCAATCCTCTGGCTACCTGATATGAAGAGCCAACTCACTGGAAAAGACCCTGATGCTGGAAACGATTGAGGGTGGGAGGAAAAGGGGACAACAGGGGATGAGATGGTTGGATGGCATCACCGACTCAATAGACATGAGTTTGAGCAAGCTCTGGGAGATGGTGAAGGACAGGGAGGCCTGGCGTGCTGCAGTCCATGGGGTTGCAAAGTCGGACACAACTTGGAGACTGAGCAACAGCATTGCTGTTATTTCAGTGTGGGGCCACCTTCTTGGGGAAATACTCCACAGGTGTCATTTTTGAAACTAAATTTTAGGGACTTCGGTGACCTCTAGTTTCCATCTGTGGTCTCTGAAAGAATCTGGGACCCAGGGAAAGCCCAGGGACTGGTCAGCCAAGCAGCCTGGTTCTCTGACTCTGCTGATGAGTCTTTGTGGCCCTGGGCCCATTGCTTTCCCTCTCTGGCATCAGCAACCATGTTTTCACCTGTCCAAGAAGAGGATCGAATTGCGTGTAGGTGTCTTTTACCCCTGAGGTTTTGTGTTTCTGCACGGTGAGCTTCTTGGCACCCAGGGGCGGTCCTTTGCAGCTGGGGTTCAGAGTGCGATGTCCCCGCCTCTCTGTCCTCGGGGCCTGTCTGAGCCCTGCGGCCATCCGAACCTCCCCTGCTGGTTGGGGGACTTCACTTCTCTGCCTGAGTGTCTTAGTCTCTAGCACAGGGATAGTGATCATATCTCCGTCATAGGGCTGTCCAGAGGGTTAAATTAATTCATTCTTATCAAAAGCTTGGAACAGTCCCTGGCACATAGTAAACAGTGACTGCCAGGCTGGAGGTTGATGCCGAGCCCATCACAATAATGTGGTCCACATCTAACCTTTACTGAGTGCTCTCTCGATGCCGGTACAAGATACCGGCTCGTTAGCATTTTGCTGCAGTCCCCTGAGGCTTTGGCAGAGGAAGGAACGCAAGGTCAGAGGGTGACGTCACTCGCCCAGGGTGCCCAGGTGATCGGAGACACTGTCCGATTCAGCTTCCTTATCCAGTCTGAACATCACTCACTGCATCCCCTCCAGGCGTGGCTGGGAACCCCGTTTCCTCCTTAGTTCTGAAGAAGCCAGCAAAGATCATTCTTCTATGGGCTTTCTGAGCTTTTACTCGGAATGTGTCTCTAGACTCCCCAGAGATAAGCACCCCCTCTCTGTTGACTGGAGAAAGTGATTAAAAAGAAAAAAAGAAAAGGGTGGACTTCCTGGTGGTATGGTGGATAAGAATCCACCTGCCAACATAGGAGTCACGGGCTGTGTCCTCGGTGTGGGAAGATCCCATGTGCTGCGGGGCAGCTAAGCCCGTGTGCCTCACTCAGCCCCCTCCAGGGCCCGAGAGCCACAAGTATGTGCAGCTACTGAAGCCAGTGCCCCTAGAACCTCGCACCTGGGGTCCGCAGCAAGGGAAGCCGCTGCAGTGAGAAGCTGCGCCCCACATCTGGAGAGTAGCCCCCCACTCTCCAAAACTAGAGAAAGCCCGCTCACAGCAATGAAGACCCAGTGCAGTCATAAAGAAATAATTCTGGAAAAAACAGGAAGGGTGACGATGAGGACAGAAAAGCGGGAGGAACCCCCTCTCACAGGAGATAAGGTGGCCATGAGGGAAATTTCTCTGTGGGGCCGTGAGATGAGCAGTGTGGTTGTCTGCTCCTCACAAGGTAGCTGTGACTTCAGCCTGGGATTTAGCCCTAATCTGCATTTTTGGCTTCAGCCTTTGACAGCTCAGTTGGTAAAGAATCCACCAGCAACGCAGGAGACCTGGGTTCGATCCCTGGGTTGGGAAGATCCCCTGGAGAAGGGAAAGGCAACCCACTCTAGTATTCTGGCCTGGAGAATTCCATGGACTGTATAGTCCATGGGGTTGCAAAGAGTTGGACACGACTGAGCGACTTTCGCTTCTGTCTTTGGGAGGCTGCCTGAACTCCAGCTCAAGGTCACTTCCGGCATCCCAGGTCGTGAGTGTGGCCAGTGGCTCTGTGATGGCACAGGCGGCCATGGCGCCTCACCAGCAGGCAAAGTCAGGAATAGGAACAAGGCTTCATTTGGATTTAATGTCGTGCTCTGAATTCTCACTTCCCAGTACGGGAGCATCAGAGATGTGACTCACAGCCAGTATCTCCTCTTGTTTAAATTCAGTCAGGCAGGGACCTCCCTGGGATTTGTTCTAATATCCCAGAAGTTTCATTCTTGATGGTGAGTGACCTGAACTCTGGCTAAATATTTTATTTAGCCAAAATGTATTTGCCCTCTGGCTGTCATAGACATGGACGATGAGCAGGGCAATAGATCACTGCAGTGAGATGTTCACCTCCAAATCTTTCTTTCCGAGGAGCATCTTCTGAGCCCCATCGGGTGCCAGTCCCAGGGCCAGCCACTGAGGGTGGAGTGCAGGAAAGGTTTGATCTGTGTCCTGAAGGTTCACCCCTGCGATTCTCAAACTTGAGATAACCAGAGAGCTTGTCGCAAGTAGTTTCCTCACCCAGGAAGTAGTGCTTTTAACAGCTCCCCACTGGGGATCCTGATGTGGTTGATCCAGAGCCTACCCTTTGAAAATCAATGGTTTAGAATTCCAGACTAATACAGTACAGAGGGTTAGGAAAGTTTGGAATAGGAGCAGTTAGGCAACCTTGAGGCTCAGGGCAGGCTTCCTGGAGGAGGCGACTTTGGGAAGGTGAGTAATGTGTTTATCCAGACAAAGAAAGGTGAGAAGGTCCTTGGCAGCCAAGGGGCAGCAGGAACGCAGGGCTGAGGCGTAGGAGCTGTGCCTGCAGGCAGTTTAGTGTTTCTGGAGGGTAAAGTGAATTGATGACCCATGAGGCTGTGAGGAAGGCAGGGGCAGGTCCCAGGGGGCCTGAGTGTCCCGCTGGAGAAGTGACCCCATCCTCAAGGCAGAGGAGGAGCTAGGAGGGAGGGAGAAACTGGGGCAGACAGTCACGGTTATATTATCCTCCTGCTGACGCTGGTCACCTTCTGGGGCTATCATCTTTTCCAGTCCCGAAGTGAGAAAACTGAAGCTCAGAAAAATCGGGTGAGCTGGTGAGCTCCTGGCAGAGCTGGGCTGAAACCTCTCTGCCCCCCGTTTGCAGAGTGTTTCCCAGGCAGCGACTGTTGGACCAGATACTGCTAGTGGATCTGCAGAGCCAGCTGCTCGTGGCCCCTGCGTGTTCCTCTTGTATGTTCTCCCGGCAGCTGGAATTCCTCCTCAGGCCTTGAACTCTGCTGAAAGCAACTCATTTCCAGCCTTCCCATTTGCCCCAGATGGTGCCAGCAGTTCAGGGCCAAAGTATATCTCCAGCCTGTGTTGAGCAAAGTATCGCAACCGTGGAAAGAACAATGAGAGCAATACACACACTGAATCACTACAGCTTGCCAGTCACCATGTGTGGACTCTCTCCTTTAGCCCCCCCAGTACCCCTGGGAATTCAGGACTATTATTAGCCCCTCTTCATGAATGAGGGAACTCAGACAGGATGAGTTATTTGTACCTAATCCTGAGATTAGTAAGTGGCTCTGTCCATCAGGATAGGCTAGGTTTTGCTGTGGTAACAGATGACCTCCATGTGTCAATGGCTTACAGCAAGAAAAAGGTGCATTTCTTTCAGGTCAGCTGTGGCTTTAGTCCACACTGTCCTGGTCCCAGGATGACAGAGTGATCTTGGTCAACAGTGTTGCTGGTCTCAGGGCAGAGCAGAAGGGGCCTTAGCAGGAAGTGGCACAGATCCCTTCCCCCTACTGGCCGAAGCGGGTCATGGGGCCACTCAGCTCAGCAGGGCAGAGAAGAATCATTTTTCCTTAGGGGGGACCAGCGCAGGGCATAACCGAACATCTGGAGAGCGGTGATGACCCACCACAGCAGAGGGAGGCTCCAACCTACTTTGCAGGGTTTGAAACCTGACTGCAGAACCCAGGCCCTTCATCACCATCGTGTGATGATCGATGCGTGTGGTTCAACCTCTTCCCGCACATCTGAGGGCATGCGATTCAGTCATGGAGAACTGGTTTCTGCTCAGTAGTGAAGCCACCGAGAAGAGCTGGGCTGTACCCCCAGGAGGAGCTTAGGGGACAATTGGTTGAGGTGAGCAGGCCGATAACCAAAATGCACAGCAGGTCTCTGAATGCCCATCTCAAATCCCACTTCTCCTCGCTAACTGGAGGATGAACTGTGTTGCTATTACACGTGGTTCAGGAGGCATGAGGTGGGAAGGAAACAGTTCTGATTGAGGACCGTGTGAGCCTGTTTGCTGACACACAAAAGTACCCACCCGCTGTCCACGCTCCGTAAAAGTCTGTCGATCAAAGGCATGAATTAAATTAAATGTAGTCCACACTGTCTTGGTTCTGGGTCCCAGGATGACAGAGTGATCTTGGTCAACAGTGTTGCTGGTCTCAGGACAGAGCAGGAGACTTAAATTCCTCAGTGAATTTATTTTTTTTTATTTTTTTTTTCCATTTATTTTTATTAGTTGGAGGCTAATTACTTTACAATATTGCAGTGGTTTTTGTCATACATTGAAATGAATTAGCCATGGATTTACATGTATTCTCCATCCCGGTCCCCCCTCCCACCTCCCTCTCCACCCGATCCCTCTGGGTCTTCCCAGTGCACCAGGCCCGAGCACTTGTCTCACGCATCCAACCTGGGCTGGTGATCTGTTTCACCCTAGATAATATACATGTTTCGATGCTGTTCTCTTGAAACATCCCACCCTCGCCTTCTCCCACAGAGTCCACAAGTCTGTTCTATACATCTGAGTCTCTTTTTCTGTTTTGCATATAGGGTTATCGTTACCATCTTTCTAAATTCCATATATATGTGTTAGTATACTGTAGTGGTCTTTATCTTTCTGGCTTACTTCACTCTGTATAATGGGCTCCAGTTTCATCCATCTCATTAGAACTGATTCAAATGAATTCTTTTTAATGGCTGAGTAATATTCCATGGTGTATATGTACCACAGCTTCCTCATCCATTCGTCTGCTGATGGGCATCTAGGTTGCTTCCATGTCCTGGCTATTATAAACAGTGCTGCGATGAACATTGGGGTGCACGTGTCTCTTTCAGATCTGGTTTCCTCAGTGTGTATGCCCAGAAGTGGGATTGCTGGGTCATATGGCAGTTCTAATTCCAGCTTTTTAAGAAATCTCCACACTGTTTTCCATAGTGGCTGTACTAATTTGCATTCCCACCAACAGTGTAAGAGGGTTCCCTTTTCTCCACACCCTCTCCAGCATTTATTGCTTGTAGACTTTTGGATAGCAGCCATCCTGACTGGCATGTAATGGTACCTCATTGTGGTTTTGATTTGCATTTCTCTGATAATGAGTGATGTTGAGCATCTTTTCATGTGTTTTTTTGCCATCTGTATGTCTTCCTTGGAGAAATGTCTGTTTAGTTCTTTGGCCCATTTTTTGATTGGGTCATTTATTTTTCTGGAGTTGAGCTGGAGGAGTTCCTTGTATATTTTTGAGATGAATCCTTTGTCTGTTGCTTCATTTGCTATTATTTTCTCCCAATCTGAGAGCTGTCTTTTCACCTTGCTTATAGTTTCCTTTGTTGTGCAAAAGCTTTTAAGTTTCATTAGGTCCCATTTGTTTATTTTTGCTTTTGTTTCTAAAATTCTGGGATGTGGGTCATAGAGGATCCTGCTGTGATTTATGTTGGAGAGTGTTTTGCCTATGTTCTCCTCTAGGAGTTTTATAGTTTCTGGTCTTACATTTAGATCTTTAATCCATGTTGAGTTTATTTTTGTGTATGGTGTTAGAAAGTGTTCTAGTTTCATTCTTTTACAGGTGGTTGACCAGTTTTCCCAGCACCACTTGTTAAAGAGGTGGTCTTTTTTCTATTGTATATCCTTGCCTCCTTTGTCGAAGATAAGGTGACCATAGGTTCGTGGATTTATCTCTGGGCTTTCTATTCTGTTCCATTGATCTATATTTCTGTCTTTGTGCCAGTACCATACTGTCTTGATGACTGTGGCTTTGTAGTAGAGTCTGAAGTCAGGCAGGTTGATTCCTCCAGTTCCATTCTTCTTTCTCAAGATTACTTCAGCTATTCGAGGTTTTTTGTATTTCCATACAAATTGTGAAATTATTTGTTCTAGTTCTGTGACAAATACCATTAGTAGTTTGATAGGGATTGCATTGAATCTATAGATTGCTTTGGGTAGTGTAGCCATTTTGACAATATTGATTCTTCCAATCCATGAACACGGTATATTTCTCCATCTGTTTGTGTCCTTTTTGATTTCTTTCATCAGTGTTTTATAGTTTTCTATGTATAAGTCTTTTGTTTCTTTAGGTAGATATACTCCTAAATATTTTATTCTTTTTGTTGCAATGGTGAATGGTAATGTTTCCTTAATTTCTCTGTTTGTTTTCTCATTGTTAGTGTATAGGAATGCAAGAGATTTCTGTGTGTTAATTTTATATCCTGCAACTTTACTGTATTCGTTGATTAGCTCTAGTAATTTTCTGGTAGAGTCTTTAGGGTTTTCTATGTAGAGGATCATGTCATCTGCAAACAGAGAGTTTCACTTCTTCTTTTCCTATCTGGATTCCTTTTACTTCTTTTTCTGCCCTGATTGCTGTGGCCAACACTTCCAAACTATGTTGAATAGTAGTGGTGAGAGTGGGCACCCTTGTCTTGTTCCTGATTTCAGGGGAAATACTTTCAATTTTTCACCATTGAGGGTGATGCTTGCTGTGGGTTTGTCATATATAGCTTTTATTATGTTGAGGTATGTTCCTTCTATTCCTGCTTGCTGGACAGTTTTAATCATAAATGGATGTTGAATTTTGTCAAAGGCTTTTTCTGCATCTATTGAGATAATCATATGGTTTTTATCTTTCAATTTGTTAATGTGTGTATTACATTGATTGATTTGTGGATATTAAAGAATCCTTGCATTCTTGGGATAAAGCCCACTTGGTCATGATGTATGATTTTTTTATTATGTTGTTGGATTCTGTTTGCTAGAATTTTGTTAAGGATTTTTGCATCTATGTTCATCAGTGATATTGGCCTGTAGTTTTCTTTTTTTGTGGCATGTTTGTCTGGTTTTGGAATTAGGGTGATGGTGGCCTCATAGAATGAGTTTGGAAGTTTACCTTCTTCTGCAATCTTCTGGAAGAGTTTGAGTAAGATAGGTGTTAGCTCTTCTCTAAATTTTTGGTAGAATTCAGCTGTGAAGCCATCTGGTCCTGGGCTTTTGTTTGCTGGAAGATTTCTGATTACAGTTTCGATTTCCTTGCTTGTGATGGGTTTGTTAAGATCTTCTATTTCTTCCTGGTTCGGTTTTGGAAAGTTATACTTCTCTAAGAACTTGTCCATTTCTTCTCAGTTGTCCATTTTATTGGCATAGAGCTGCTGGTAGTAGTCTCTTATGATCCTTTGTATTTCAGTGTTGTCTGTTGTGATCTCTCCTTTTTCGTTTCTAATTTTGTTAATTTGGTTCTTCTCCCTTTGTTTCTTAATGAGTCTTGCTAATGGTTTGTCAATTTTGTTTATTTTTTGAAAAAACTAGCTTTTAGCTTTGTTGATTTTTGCTATGGTCTCTTTAGTTTCTTTTGCATTTATTTCTGCCCTAATTTTTAAGATTTCTTTCCTTCTACTAACCCTGGGGTTCTTCATTTCTTCCTTCCCTAGTTGCTTTAGGTGTAGAGTTAGGTTATTTATTTGACTTTTTTCTTGTTTCTTGAGGTAGGCCTGTAATGCTATGAATCTTCCCCTTAGCACTGCTTTTACAGTGTCCCCTAGGTTTTGGGTTGTTGTGTTTTCATTTTCATTTGTTTCTATGCATATTTTGATTTCTTTTTTGATTTCTTCTATGATTTGTTCGTTATCCAGAAGGGTGTTGTTTAGCCTCCATATGTTTGAATTTTTAATAATTTTTTTCCTGTAATTGAGATCTAATCTTACTGCACTGTGGTCAGAAAAGATGACTGGAATGGTTTCAATTTTTTTGAATTTACCAAGACTAGATTTATGGCCCAGGATGTGATCTCTTCTGGAGAAGGTTCCGTGTGCACTTGAGAAAAAGGTGAAGTTGATTGTTTTGGAGTGAAACGTCCTATAGATGTCAATTAGGTCTAGCTGGTCCATTGTGTCCTTTAAAGTTTGTGTTTCCTTGTTCATTTTCTGTTTAGTTGATCTATCCATAGTTGTGAGTGGGGTATTAAAGTCTCCTACTATTATTGTGTTACTATTAATTTCCTCTTTCACACTCGTTAGCGTTTGCCTTACATCCTCAGTGAATTTAAAAATCTTTACAAACCAACAGCCTCAGGAGGGAGCGTTCTTATCCCTCTTTTTACAAAAGCGCGGACTGAATTTCGGGAGATGGAGCTTCGTGGGAGCAGCCTCCCTTTGGGTCCCCACGTGCAGGGCCAGCTGTCAGGCTGTTTGCCAGACATTCCCTGAGCTGATCCCCACTGCCGCTCAGAAGCCGGGGACGCTTATCCCCAAACTCGCCTGTGATACGCGGACAATAAAGAGGAAAACTGCTTCTGGGATAAGATAAGCCATTCGAAGTGCAAAGCACAGTGGCACTCATGTTAAAAGTCCTCAATAAATATTAACCCTTCTTTCATTATCACCATCATCTGCCATCGCTCCAGCACTGAGTTGTTGTCCAAACTCCAGGTTCAGTTCAGAGTTCACCCTGGTAATCTCTGCACGCCACCCCCTTGTCTCCCGTCCTGCTCCCTATTGCCCCAAAGCACCGTGGGCCCAACGTCAGACAGGAAAGTTGGCCTTAGAGATGGAAAGGATTCTCAGGAGTCACCTGACCCCAGTTTCCATCACTGCTTCCCTTTGGCTACTTTTTGTCACATTCAAATTTCAAGTCCAGATGGTTCTAGCTGTTGCCCCAAAGCCAAGGTCTTCAGCACAGACATTTCTCTAACCCATGTCTGAAAGGGTTGTTCTCAAGGGAAATTGCTTTCCAAACATCACAGAGGGAGATAGGTGCAGATGGCAGAGTGCAGGGTGGGGAAGGGAAGAGTGAGGTGATGGAGTCTGTAACTATCTGGTACTCGTCCCGAGTCCATCTGTGTAAAGATACCTTTGTGCTTCTTTTGCCGTCATTGTTATTACTTCTTTGTCTTTTCATTATTCAAATTGCAACCCTGTTAGGATGGATCGACTCGGTAAGTAACATATCCCACATACTGGGTTTTTAGAACCTTTTCAGCTTTTTAAGACCGTCGATGATGGATGGGCCTGGGGTAACCTTGGTACCTCGCTCTGCATGGTAGAGCCTGCAGCACGGATGTTAGTTTGGGGGGTTGGGGAGGAGGGGCGGCGTCAAGGTTGCCCAGGCATGATTGGCCCTAGAGAGCAACCTCTTCTCCCGCAGGACAGCCGAGGCATCCCGGAAGAAGAAGGAGAACAGGAGGAAGTGGAAGCGCTACCTGCTGATAGGCCTGGCGACCGTAGGAGGCGGGACGGTGATTGGTAAGATGGGCTGGTGACACGTGGCCGGGCCGGGCGAGGGTGGGAACGGGCTCAAGGGCGCACAGTCACGATGGACTGCTTGTTCACTTGCGTGTTAAAAGTCCTTTGTTCTCTCCCACTTGCTCTGGGGAGAAATTCAGATTGCTTGCTGCAGCTCACACACTCCTGTGTGGTCTGGGTCCCCCACACACCGCTGCCTCCCAGCTGCCTGCTCAAGCCACCCTGTGCTTCGGCGGCACTGCTAGGCCTTCCCCCGCATCCCTTCGCATGGTGTCTGCTGCAGGGGGATCAGCTGGGGGGGCTGCCTCCCCACCTCGTGCAGAGGCAGCGTGTTCACGTGTATGTCGGGAGGCTGTGCATTCACACCCCCACGTCCCCGGTACGGGCGGCTGTCCTTGCAGGCGTCACTGGGGGCCTGGCCGCTCCTCTCGTCGCAGCTGGGGCCGCCACCGTCATCGGCAGCGCCGGGGCCGCGGCTCTGGGCTCAGCAGCCGGCATCGCCATCATGACCTCTTTGTTCGGTGCAGCTGGAGCCGGCCTGACAGGTAAGGCTCCAGAGGAACGGCGGCTGTGAGGGGTCTGCGCCCCGGGTGGCCCAGCCCCGTAAGGGACACGCCCAGATTCTCACCAGGGGGACTCCCTGGGAGACGGAGGAGGAGGATGTGGCTTTCCTCTTCTCTGAGTTCCAGAACTTGCGTCAGGCTTCTGCACAGGTCAGGGGAAAGGCCGAGGTTGTGGAACTGCCCCCAGCATAGACTCTCTAGGGAGGGTCGTCCTGGATCTCTTGCTGCCATCCAGGAGGTTTCCAGGCAGGCTGCCTCAGAGATGCTGGAGCTTCCCCTGTGAGAGACACATGGCTACTTTTCATCCGCCAGCATCACCTGGGCGGGGGCAGGGAGGGCGTCTTTCCAAGTCCCGTGTGTCAGTAGGCCTCTCGTCACACAGTTTCCTGTTCCTCTCCCCAGGTGGCCTGTAGCTTCCCACATTAAGAATCTTGGTTATGGGAACTTCCCTGGTGGTCCAGTGGTTAAGAACTTTGCCTTCCAATGCAGGGGGTAAGGGTTTGATGCCTGGTCCAGGAGCAAAGATCCCATGTGCCTTGTGGCCAAAAACACCATAATAAAACAGAAGCAGTATAGTAACAAGTTCAATAAAGACTTTAAAGATGGTCCACATTTTAAAAAAACTTAAAAAAAAAATCTTGGTCAGCTCACACCACTATTACTAAGATGGGTGCACTCCACTCCTGAAGTCCATGGGCAGGAAAAGGATATAGTACCCACCAAATCAGGACAGAGCAGTTGTTTATAAACTTGGGCTCTGAGTTTCAACCTCAGCTCTGCCACTCGGGGGCTCACCAGCCTTTGGAAGCCTCTTACTCTCATCTGTAATGAGGGACAATCATGGCACCGTTAATGAGTTCAAAAGTGAGATGGTTGTTGAGCAGGGTGTGAGTGTGTGAGTACACGGAGCCACGCTGACCAGCATCCCCCAGGGTCCCCAGTCACCCCATCATTTTTGTACCTGGGTCTTTAGGATACAAGATGAAGAAGCGTGTTGGGGCCATTGAAGAGTTCGCGTTTCTGCCCCTGACGGAAGGCAGGCAGCTGCACATCACCATCGCCATCACGGGATGGCTGGCATCCGGAAAATACCGTGAGGACCGGGGGCAGAGAAGGATGCGGAGTGGGCGGTGTTGGCTGAACTGGGTCTGCTGCTGTGGGCCAGTGTGTGTCTCTAGGGGGTGGGTAGGAGAGCCCCATTTTTCAGAGGAGGAGACTGAGGCTCAGAGTGGTGAGATAACTTCATCCCATAGTCTTCCCATCCATCCATCATCTGTTTGTCTACCCACCCATCCACATCCATCTATCCATCCATCCATTTACCCATCCGTCATCCATCCATCCATTCGTCTATCTATCCATCCATCATCCATATATCCATCCATCCATCTATCTACCCACCCATCCACATCCATCATCCATCTCTCCATCCATCCATCAATCCATCTATCTCTCCATCCATCATCCATCCATCCATCCACACACACATCCACCCATCAGTCCGTCCTTTCAGCAGGCTTCACAGAGCACACTCTGCCAGACGCTGAGCCAGGCCCTAGGAGTTCAGTGGTGAGCAGCAGTCATGGCCTCTGCCCCATGGAACGTGTGGTCCGAGGCAGGAGACAGACGACTGAGCAGAGAATCATTGTGCATAAATGGCACAATAGGGGAGCACAGAGTGTTTCTAGGGAGTGAGGGAAGAGTCACTAGAGGTAACTTCTGAGGCTTGGGACTAGCTGGGCATTCGCCAGGTTAAGAAAGAAAGCAGTGAATACCAAGTGAAAGGGCAGCGTGTCGAAAGGCCTGGTGGTGTAAAAGAAGCACAGGATGGCTGGAGCAGGGGCTGGAAGACAGGAGTTTGGGTGGGGCCAAATCACGCAGGAGCCTGTGAGCTGTGGCCAGGAGTCTGGACTTCTCAGAACAAATGGAGGTTAGCAGAGGACTTTTAGCACGTAAGTGAGAAATCAGTATATCTTGGCTGTGTGACCTCAGGCCACTTACTTAACCTGTCTGTGCCTTGCCTGTTTCATTTGCGAGGCAAAGCAGATTATCCTTGCCTTTGAGGGTACTCACAAAGATCAAACAAGGTAACCTGTAGGAGGTTTTTGGTGGCATTCCACAGGCATTACTTAGTTCCCCTTGCTGCTGTAATTTGAACACGTGTGATCTGGGGGACTTCCAGCCAGGGTGGCCTGAGGAGTAAAGTCCACGGTCTGCTTCCTGCTGGCTCGCTGTTGCAGGCGCTCATGTGAGGCTCGACAAACAGGTCATCATCCAGGGAGTGAGCAGGGTGGGCCCGGGAGGTGGGAGCATCCCAACCAGATACACTCAGAGCCTGGTGGGTTCCCGGGGGGGAGCCACAGTTCTTCTGAATGACATAGCAGGAAGCAGGCGAGAAAATGCCCAGCCTCTGTTGAGAGGCTTTCCTGGGCCCCAGAGTCTTACTGGTGAGGCTGACCCCGGCCAGTCCTTGTACGGCAGTCTCTGGCATTGGCAGCACCTAGCGCCCTGAGTCGCATTTCACCCACACGCTAGGAGCCTGATGTACATTACCTTGCATGACCCTTGGAAGCAGAGCTTTTCCTTCCCTGATCTGGATGAAGAGGAAACCTAGAGGGGTCACATGGCAGGCAGGTGGCACCCAGGATTCCACCCGGGCCTCCCGACCCAGGGTTCGCGGGCTCCCCTTCATTTGTCTCATGGTCCTGTCTGTGCTACAGAAAGACCAAGATAGGAAGGAAGGAGAAAGAGTCTAAGGGAAGGAATCTGCAGCTCTCACCAGTATGGAAAGCAAATCTTTTACGGTTGTTTCACCCCCTGGCTGAGTTGGCTCCAGGTCAAAGTCAAGCTCGTCTGGGGCGGGTGGGGAGGAGGAGATTGTCTTCAGTGCTCTCCTGCAGCAGCCTTGTGCAGTATGCAACCCAGGCAGGGGGGCGGCTATAAGAAATGCAGCCGAACTAGACGAAGTTCTGGAGGGAAATATCACCCGCCTCCTTGACGCCAGGAAGGAAGTCTCATATCCTCACAGGCTTGCTTCTGCCTGTTATGGGAACAAACGGGGTTTCCTGGGTCTGCCCCTTTGTTAGACAGGATTGTGTGTAATCATGGTAATGGCCTAGTAGCTCACCGCTGAGCCAGGCTTTCTGCACACATTGGCTCACTTAAGCCTTCACATCGAGCCACAAAGATGGGCATCATTATTACCCCCATTTTACAGATGAGGAAACCGAGGCTGATAAGGGCTGCCCAGAGTTGCCTTGCTAGTCAGGGACTAAGGCATGGCTCACCCGCTTTCTGTCTGGCTCTGTGGCCCATGTTCTTGGCCATGGGGTGATAGAATTCAGGAGAGTGCTTTATGGTTTACATAATGCTTTCACACAGCCTATCATGTGATCCCCATGACCCCCGTTTGTCAGATGCCCGCTTTCCATTCTGACACCTGCAGAACCCGAGGCTCAGAAGGGCAGTGTGCCCTGCTGCGAGCCTTGGGACCAGCAAGCTGCCCAGCTGGGCCCAAAGCCAGGGCCAGCGTCACAGCCCACCACGCACACACATGCACACACACACATACACGTGCACATATTTACACACTTGTGCACATATGTGCATACACACACATGCTTACCCATGTGTGTACACACGTGAGTGCACAAATACATGCTGCATGTGTGTGCACACTTACACACCTACATGTACACACCATTATGTAATACATGTACACACGTGTGCATGCATACATGTATATACATGCGCAGACACATACATGCACACACATACACGTGCAGATGTTTGTGCACATGTACACATGTGTGCGTGCACACACATGTTTACACATGTGTGTGCGCACGTGTAAACGTGTGCACAAATACATGTCTGCACACATTTACACACCTACATGTGCACACCGTTATGTAATACATGTACACACATGCGTGCATGCATGCATGTATATACATGCTCAGAGACATACATGCACACATACATGTGCACATATTTATACACGTGTACACATGTGTGTGCACATGCATGTTTACACGTGTGCACACAAATGCGTGTCTGCACAGATGTACACACTTACATGCCTACATGTGCACATCGTTATGTAATACATATACACACATGCATACATGTATATACACGTGCAGACACATACATGAGCACACACACCATCTGCCCACGTCCTCTCCCAGGGCTGGCCTCCTTCTCCTCTGTAACTAGAGACAGTTAATCCCTGAGCTGCGGCAGAGCTCTGCCTGGGTCCCTGCAGAGAGGGGGAGCAGCCCCGCAGGGTCTTTGTCAGCAGAGACCCCCCAGGTAGGGACGAGGGCTTTGGGTCGGGCAGGTCGAGGCGCCTGGCTGAGCTGGAACCCGGAGGCAGTGGGAAGCTGCCTCCTCCCTTCCTTCATTCATCCTGCTTTCATGAAACTTTGCTAATTGAGCACTTGGCAGACGGGCTGCGGGAGAGACAGACACCAGATGAGGCAAAAATAAATGGATAATCGTAGGCCATGATGAGAACTCAAGGCAAGAAAGCACAGGGTATGTGAGACCCATCAGAGGGCCAGAGGGGATTCCCTGGAGATAAGGCAAGTGAGCTGGAAGCTCATAGAAAAATAAGGATGGAAGCTCACTTGGGCCACAGGCAGAGACACACAGGGCTCTTCCATGCTTCCACAGCCCACAAACCAGTGACTCCGTGAGGTTTGCACAGTCCTCTCCCTCCCTGGGCTAAGGGCTTATCTGGGTGGCTCAGTCTCCTGCGTTGTAAAATAACATAAAATTATCCCCTGTAGTTGTGGGGCTCCATTTCCCAAGCTACGTCGAGGATTAAATCAGAGTTCCATGAGAAAACCCTCAGTGCAGAGCTGCCCAGCACTTGGTACCTGCTCACTGCACGTTTCCTGCAGTGATCAGGGTCTGTATTCTCAGGGTCAGGCTCCAGGCCTGGCGTAGTCTAGGTCCCCGGTTAATGTCTGTGTAGGAATGAAAGAGTGAACAAAGGAATGGCATCAAAAGCATGTGTTTCCAAAGGGTAACATGACGAACAGTGAGGCTGTGAGGAAGGCAAGGGCCAGGTCACAGGGCGCCTGGGTGTCCTGCTGGAGGGGCTGCCACCCTCAAGGCTGAGGGAGGACCAGGAGGGAGTAGGCATGCCAGCGTGGTTATCTTCTCCTGCTTGGCGCTGGGCACGTGGTGCTCTCATCACCCTCCCGTTTCCAGTCTCTCGGTGAGAAAATTCAGGCTCAGAAAAGCCGGGGGAGCCAGGGAGCTCATGGCAGAGCTGGCCTCAAAGCCCTCTGCCCCCAGCTTGCAGACTCTTCCCCAGGTAGCGTGAACGCGATGCAGCTGGCTCAGGGAGCGTGCCCGTGTGGCCCGTGTGTTCCTCTTGTAGGCCCTCAGCCGCTTGATGCCAGAGTTACTGCAGAGAGCAAGGCAAGAGCCCCTTACATGCATCATCATTGGAATACTTAATTCTTACAGCTGCCCAGTGAAAGGAGATAAGTAGTGATCTCCCCACTGGACTGCTCCGCAGAGTGAGGCTCAGCCGGGGACGGGAGCCCCCGGTGCTCAAGGTCACCAACGACCTTGCGGAGGACCGCAGGAACTGGGTCTCACCCCAGCCCGCCCGCTCACAGGGCAGCCCCGTGCTCCATCCGGGAGCACGCCTGCTCTTCTGTCAGCTGCTGCCCCTGGGCAGGGGTGGTCCTCCTGTCTCCCCCACGAGGGTGGGTGGGCCTCCATCCCTGCCTGTCAGGGAAAGTGGGGGCCCCCTCCGGCCCAGACAGGAGAGACCCCACCTGCCCGCGCTCTCCCCAGGCACCTTCAGCGCCCCCTGGGCTGCCCTGGCCCGCAGCCGCGAGCAGTACTGCCTGGCCTGGGAGGCCAAGTACCTGATGGAGCTCGGCAACGCCCTGGAGACCATCCTCAGCGGCCTTGCCAACATGGTGGCCCAGGAGGCCCTGAAGTACACGGTGTTATCTGGTGAGCCTCCCCTCTCCCCCGCCAGCGGCATGCCCACCACTCCCAAAGCCACACTGGTCCTGTGCCTTTGCCTGCTTGAGGCCCCCAGGGAGTCAGGCACCGTGCCAGTCCCTCAGTGACCCTGTCTGTGACATGGTTATTATGGTCTTCATAGGGAGGAAATAGATAAACAGCCATTCACATTATCACCTAGTGTATCAGTCAGTAGCGGCTGTGTAACAAGCCACCCCATAACCCAGTGACCTAAAATAGCGGTCTTTTATCACAGCGGCGCAGGAGTGCTGCGGCTTCCTTTGGCTGATCTTTGCTGGGCCTGCTCACGCATCTGTGTGTCAGCTGGCCACCCACCGATGTGGCTTTGTCTGGGGCAACCAGGGTGACCGGGCTCTGCCCCATTCGTCTCTCCTCCCCTCCTGGGGTTGCAGGCTAGCCCACACCCCCAGGAGAAGTGCGCCAAAGGCACAAGTCCATTTCAGGCCTCTCGTCCAGCAGTGTCTCATTGGCCAAAGCAAGTCACGTGATGGAACCTGGTGTGGACCAGCAGGGGGCGGGGACGGGGCGGGGTTATGGGCAAAGGGGGAGGGATTCAGGGTGGCGTGACAGACTGGGGCCATCTCTGGAATCTCACCCGTGGCAAATGTTTGAACCTAAGAGATCTAGTCCGCGTGTCAGAAATGCGTGAGCTTCCGTTTTTTTCTGTGCTATTGAGCAGTTTGACAGCACTTGGCAAACTTACAGATCCCAAGTTAGAGACTGCAGGCATTCACTCGGGCATCCAGTAGCCAGCCAGTCACTTCCCTAGAAGGAGCCCCCATCCTCACCCCGACTGCCTTAATCACCAGTACCCCTGCTTCCCAGGCATCGTGGCTGCCCTGACCTGGCCCGCCTCACTCCTCAGTGTCGCCAACATCATTGACAACCCCTGGGGCGTGTGCCTCCATCGATCGGCGGAGGTCGGCAAGCACCTGGCCCACATTCTGCTCTCCCGGCAGCAGGTACCCGGGACTGGCTGGAGCGGGGGAGCTGACTGGTGGGCGGATGTCATCCCTAAGATGAGCCCACATGGGGATAGCTCGGTGACTTTAAAGGGTCTGCCCTGCTCCTCCAGCTCAAGTCACAAAAGTGTCCTAGGAGGACTTCCCTGGCTTAAGACTGTGCTTCCACTGCAGGGGGCCCAGGTTCCATCCCTGGTTGGGCAGCGAAGGTCCCGAATGGACCTGTATGGTGTGTCCGCCCCCTGCAAAAGTGTATCCTAGGATGGGCCAGTAAGAATTACAGACTGTGCCTCTCTAAAAAGTAATCAGGTGAGGACTGAGTGTCAGAGGCCTCGGCAGTTGAGGTCAGGGTCAGCTCTTCCTTCGCAGATGTCTACAGAGCTACTCCCTGAGCATGTCTCTAGTGGTCCAGAGACCATGTAAAACCATCAGGATTCCATCCACATTCCAGACAGTCAGAGGCAGGAAGGTACAAGTGAAAGGCCAGGAAGATCCCACGTGCCTCAGGGAAGCTAAGCCCGTCGCATCCCTTGGCCAGGACTCAGTCCTGAGGCCATCCCTGGCTACAGGGAAGTTGGAGAAATTTAGTTTTGGGCTGGGTAGCTATGGGGGGGAGGGGGCGAGAAAAACTCAGGAGTTTTGCTACCAAGGGTGAAGGGAGAGTGGCTCTTGGGCAGTGACTGGCAGCCTTGACCGCAGAGTTCCTGTGAAACTGGAATATGATTCAGTGGAGGGACTTCGGTGGAAGTAAATGGAGGTGGGGCAGCAAGGATTGGATGCACATATTTGCCCCTAAACAAGGGAAAGGCGTAGAGTGCTGAGGCCGGCTGGTCCAGTGAAACTCACCTTCTCCTGCTGTCTGCTTCCATGTATGTAGAACCTGTAGTCAGACCCCTCTCCTGACCTTCTTATCCAGGTCTCCCTTTCTACAAGTTCTTTAGTCAGAAAATTCCTCTGTGCATCTGACTTGGAGCCCCCTGTTTTCTTCTTTACGTGTTTTTTTGTTATTTGCTGCCTCGGGTCTTCATTGCATCCTGTGGGATCCTTCGTCGTAGCGCGCAGACTCTGGTTGTGGTGCGCAGGCTCAGCAGTTGCGTTGCACAGGCTTCGTTGCTCTGAGACCTGTGGGATCTTAGTTCTCCAACCAGGGATCAAAGCTATGCTCACTGCATTGGAAAGGATGCTTAACCACTGGACCCCCAGGGGACCCCATGGACTGTAACCCACCAGGCTCCTCTGTCCATGGAATTTCCCAGGCAAGAGAGTGGGTTGCCATTCCCTTCCTCCAGGGGATCTTCCCGACCCAGGGTTCAAACCCGGGTCTCCCGCACTGCAGGCAGATCTTTACCATCTGAGCCACCAGGGAAGCCTTACCAGGGGAATCCCTTTGTACGTTTTTTTATTATTATTATTATGGTAAAAGTCACATAATATGAAACATACCACTTTAACCACATGTAACTCTATAGTTCAGAGGCACTCAACACTTTCACGCTGTTGTGTAACTCTCACCATCATCCAGCTCCTGACTTTTTCACCTTCCTAGACTGAAACTCTGACCCCACGAAACACTAAGTCCCCGCCCCCCGCCCCGGCCCCTGGATCTCCCCGTGTCCCTTCTGACTCCATGAATCTGACTCTTCCAGGCACCTTGTATAAGCAGACTCAAACAGCACTTGTCTGCACCTACCATATGTTGGAATGCGTTGTTCAGTTCAGTTCAGTCGCTCAGTCATGTCCGACTCTTTTCGACCCCATGAACCACAGCACGCCAGGCCTCAGCTCTTTGCATCAGGTGGCCAAAGTATTGGAGTTCCAGCTTCAGCATCAGTCCTTCCAGTGAACACCCAGAACTGATCTCCTTTAGGATGGACTGGTTGGATCTCCTTGCAGTCCACGGGACTCTCAATGCATTGTTAAGGTTAACTTAATGTATGTCCTACAAACAGACGGTACTTTCCACGCCCCCCTCCCCAGCGCTATACGTAGGTTCTCATTAGCCTTCCATTCTATACACAGCAGTCTCCTGTCTCCTCTCCCAGTTTAAAGCCAACATTTCATACCCCGCTGTCCTATCCAGGAACAGAACAGTTTTCTCCCCCTGCCACGTCACCCTTTGCCGCCTTCTCCATCGCATCTGGGGGTACCTCCCGCCCCCTCCCAGCTCCAGAAGGGCCCCCGTTCACTGCGGTCATTTGCTGCACACAGGTAGATGGGGAAGGAGAGACTGGGTAATGGTTTGAGATAAAGGGGAATGAACCCAGTGAAACACTGCCTGTCAGCCTTGGAGGAAGCCAGTTCGCAAGCAGGTGCCCTCCTGCGTAAACGCCTCTCCTGGTGGACACATCCGAGGCCGGGGTCAGGAACGGCACAGCCACGATGCATGAAGTGCAAGGCAGCTGCTGACAAGTGTGCAAGGGCCGCCGTCGTCAGGGCTGCTTTTCTGGAACCACTGTGCACACCCGTGTCCCTTCTCCCCCAGGGCCGGCGGCCTGTCACCCTGATCGGCTTCAGCCTGGGAGCCAGAGTCATCTACTTCTGTCTGCAGGAGATGGCTCAGGAGAAAGGTAAGGCTGGCTTGTTACAGGTGAAAACCCTCCCTGAGTCCGTCCCCCAGGCTGGAGGTTCCACATCGGGGACCTGAAGTCTTGTGACTGTGTTCCCAGATCTTAGTTAAAAGCTTAAAATAGTCTGAAAAAGAAAACATGGTTACTTGGAAAATTGTTTATTTCTTCCATATGTAAACTAGAGTGGATGTGAGATAGTCCTACAGTACTGGCCTTAGTTTTCTGATGTGCGTTGTTGTTGTTTTTTGTTTTTTTACTTATTTATTGATTTTGGCCTTGCTGGGTCTTGGTTACTGCATGCAGGCTTTCTCTAGTTGCGGCTTCATTGAAGTGCATGGGCTTCTCACTGTGGCGGCTTCTCTTGTTGCAGAACACAGGCTCTAGAACAGGCTCAGTAGTTGTGGAGATGGGCTTAGTTGCCCTTGAGGCATGTGGGATCTTCCCAGAACAGGCATCAAACCTGTGTCCTCTGTGTTGACAGGCAGATCGTTAACCCCTGGACCGCCTGGGAAATCCTGATGTGGGTTCTACAGTGGGAGGAAGGGGGTGGGAGGACTCTGCAGTTGGGGTGTTGGCAGGACCGCGTTCCCTCCGAAGGCTCTGGGGGAACCTCACCTCTTCCAGTGCTGGCCGTACCCCCGGCTTGTAGATGTGACATTGCACCCAGGCCTCATGTTTGTCACCTTCTCCTTTTTGTCTTCTTTCCTCCCCGAAGGACAGTTTCGGTGACTTTAGGGCTACCCGCTCAAATCCAGGATGACCTCATCTCAGGTGCATGCACGTGCGTGCTCAGTCGTGCCTGACTCTTTGCGACCGCATGGACTGTAGCCCACCAGGCTCCTCTGTCCATGGAATTCTCCAGGCAAGGAGTGGGTTGCCATTTCCTCCTCCAAGGGGTGTTCTTGACCCAGGGATTGAACCCACATCTCCTGCATCTCCTGCACTGGCAGGCAGACTCTTTACCACTGAGCCACCTGGTCCCAATTACCTGTGTGTGACGCCATTACTTCTGCAAAGACACTTTGTCCAAGTCAGGTCCCACTCACAGGTTCTCAGCTCATAACTCGGTGGGGGAGGGGGCACCGTTCCGCCCACCACAGACACCTGTGGGAGCGTGGCATGCCGTTCAGTGATGTGCTTTCAACGTGCAGGCAGCGGAAAACTTGGATGCCCCTGCCCCAGCCTCGGGTGGGTGAGGCCTCTGGGACTGAATGCTGGTTTGAGACAGATCTGTCAGCCGGGGCTGCCCTGGGGACCCCTGGACTCTAGCCTGCCAGGCCCCTCTGTCCACGGGAGAATACTGAGTGGCCTGGGAATTCCCTTAGGGGCTTTTTCCTGGCCCGGGGATGGAGCTTGGGTCTCCCGCATTGCGGGCAGAGTCTTTACCCTTTCAGCCACCGGGAAGCTCAGATCAGCAGGGTGGAGCAGTGCGTTCTGTCCACAGTGGACACGGAGGGAAGCAAACATTTGCCAAAAGGTGACTTGGACTCTGACTCTGGGGTTAGGAGGGCGTGGGCTTTGCTGGCCTGAGACCTGGGTCCGGGTCCTGCCTCTGCCCAGCTGGGGAACCTGGGTTGGGTAACGATGCAGCCTCGCTAGTCCATCTCTCCATTTGTAACAGGAGGTTCATGTCACCTCTGGGCAGTGGCAAAGGGCGGAGAGCATGGCAGTCTGGCGGCCGGCCCAGTGCTGGCTCCGGATCCTGTCCTGGCCTTCAGGCTGAGATGTCTGCCAGTGCAGGGGGGCCGTGCACCCACCCCTGCTCTCTGCAGTTGCTGCCCGCCCCCCCGGGAGGTTGTCATCCTCTGTGCCGTCATCATCTTGCTCCTTTCCTGGTCATCCATCCCCCAACCCATGCAGCAGACCATCCACCAGGCTCCTCAGGACCTGGATGTACTCAGTACTCTTCCTCAGTACCGAGTACCTCAGTGCCTGAGTCGCTCAGTCGTGTCTGACTCTTTGCGCCCCCGTGGACTGCCGCACTCCAGGCTCCTCTGTGCTCTGCTGTTTCCTGGAGTTTGCTCAAATCCAAGTCCATTGAGCCTGTGATGCCATCCAACCATCTCATCCTCTGCCGCCCCCTTCTCCTCCTGCCCTCAATCTTTCCCAGCATCAGGGTCTTTTCCAGTGAGTCAACTCTTTGCATCAGGTGATCAAAGAACAAGGCCACCTGGATGACGTGTTCTTATTAACAGGATCTATTCTCAATTCAGAGGAGAAAGGCATACCTTTGGCTCCAGTGAGCATCAATACTTGTTAGCTTCAGAACATTAATACAAGTCAACTCTTCAATTCCCCTGCTGGACAAATTGGATTCATTTCCATTGACCATTTGCCCGAGGCCATTAGAAGCGAGATCGACCATCAGCTGCCTCTGGCAAGTGAGGCTGGAAACCGGGGGAAGGAAGATGTGCTGCCTCTCCACCTTTGCAGGGCTGGTTCCCAAAGCATCTTCCTTCCGGCCTGTTTCCTGGTCACTGCTTCCTCCCCTGTATCTTCACTGCCGACCAGTAAGAACTGGGGCTTTGGTATCAGGCAGACCTGGATCTGGGTCCCAGGTTTGTCACTGATGAGCTGTGGGACCTCGGGAAAATCACTTAAGCTCTCTGAGCCTCAGCTTCCTCATCTGATGTGGGGTTTGGTACACTCACCTTGGAGGCTCTCCGAGAGGTTAAAATGAGACCATGAATGAAAGTACCTTCTGCAGGTTCAGTTCAGTTCAGCTGCTCAGTCGCATCCGACTCTTTGCGACCCCGTGCATGGCCTGCAGCACGCCAGGCCTCCCTGTCCCTCACCAACTCCCGGAGTTCACTCAAACTCATGTGCATCAAGTAGGTGATGCCGTCAAGCCATCTCATCCTCTGTCGTCCCCTTCTCCTCCCACCTTCAGTCTGTCCCACCATCATGGTGTTCTCAAATGAGTCAGTTCTTCACATCACATGGCCAAAGTATTGGAGTTTCAGCTTCAGCATGAGTCCTTCCAATGAATATTCAGGACTGATTTCCTTTCGGACGGACTGGTTGGGTCTCCTTGCAGTCCGAGGGACTCTCAAAAATCTTCTCCAACACCACAGTTCAAAAGCATCAATTCTTCGGCACTCAGCTTTCTTTATAGTCCTATTCTCACATCCATACCTGACTACTGGAAAGACCATAGCTTTGACTAGATGGACCTTTGTTGTCCGCAGTTGAGGTTCCATTAGTAAACACCTGTTCCTCTAAACTTTAACAGGAGGGCCTACTACACATGGGGAACGATGGTGAGTGTTGAGTAGGTAGAAAGTGAAAGTGAAAGTCGCTTAGTCATGTCCGACTATTTGTGACCCCATGGACTATACAGTCCATGGAATTCTCCACGCCAGAATACTGGAGTGGGTAGCCTTTCCCTTCTCCAGGGGATCTTCCCGACCCAGGGATCCAACCCGGGTCTACTGCATTGCAGGTGGATTCTTTACCAGCTGAGCCACCAGGGAAGGCCACGGTGCTTGTCATTTTACATCTACTTTCTGGCACACACATTAGACCCCAAACTCCAGGTGGACAAGGTCTGCCTGTGCCCCACCATCTCCCTGGCACCCAGCATGCTCTGAGAGCTCAGGGAAGGTGGGACATCTTGGTGTTGGGCAAGGGAATCAAGCGTGGGCTGATGTACTCAAGAGCCGGGTGCAGACTCCCCGTGTGCTAGCCACAAAGGGTCTCAGTCTCCCAGCAGCCCCTGGGGGATGGTTATTCGCCTGCTCCAGGGATGAGAAAACGGAATGAGGAGCCACTCGGGTCCTGAGAGCTGGAGCCGGGGTCTGAGCCCAGGGTGGCGGGCTTCAGGGCCCTCAGTCCTGACACTGCTGTACTTTGCAGAGGAGAGTATGGGTGGGGGTCCTCCAGAGGCCCTGGGGGGAAGGGCGTTCCAGCGGGCCGGGAGGCAGGACAAAGGAAGGGCTCTCGGGGTGTCTGGAAATGTTGAGTCTGGTGTTCTTGCAGCCTGTGAGAGGGGGACTGAGCTGGAAGGCGGTCGTGGTTAGGACAGGAGCGGGGCACAGGCTGAGGCGCTGGAACTGACCGCTTAGACGCTCGGCCTGTGAATTGTGCTGCGAGTGAAGAGCTGAGCAGGTCCGGCAGAGGGAGGCACTGCAGTGGGTGTCAGCCCCGGACAGCCTGCGGTTCCCACCCACACACACCCACGCACACATTCCCGTGTACGCACACACGCTAACACACACAGAGCAGCGGCTCAGCCAGCCCCAGGGGCCTCTGCCACCCGCACTGTCCTCTGTGTCCAGGGCAGGTTTCAAATGTGGAAGGAGCTAGGATGGGAAACTTCCCAATAACAAGAAATTTGACCGAATCTGAATAGAAGCCCGGTGGTCAAAGGTGCAGCTGGCTTTGTCCCCACCCGATCCCCTCCTAAAGGAAAAACTTGAAGCCAGAAGTCTCTGAATGAGAAGCCTCTCCATCAGCCTGGTGGTTTTCCCTCCTTAGTAACATCCCATCCCACCGTGTCCGGACAGGAGGCGACAGAGCACCCCAGTCGCCCTTTGCCTCACCCTTAAGAACGGGCCTGCCCGTGGTGGCCGAGGCTGATTCCAGACGTGGGCGGCAGCTGCGCTCCGGTGGTGGGAGGTGGGACACGCTGGGTGGGGGAGGAGGCCATGCCCTTTGACCCCGTCTGCCCTGCCAGCCCCTCAGCGCCTCCAGGCAGACGGCGATCCCCTGACACCAGGCCTCAGAGTCCTGTGTGTCCCCAGTTTCTCTCTTCCTTTCCAGAGAGCAGGAGGGCACTCCTGATGGTCCATAGAGAAGGGAAGTAGGGAGCAGCACACGCCGCCTGCAGGGGGGACCCGAGGGGCCCGAACCCAGAGGGCTGGTTGCTGCCGCACAGCCTCCCTGGGGGCCTGGGCCCACGGCCAGCGGGGCCGTGAAGCGACGTGAATGAAGACGTGGCCGCACACTCACAAAAACAGGCTCCCGTGCCTGCATGTCGAGCGGGGCCCTCATCTTCCTCTTTCCCCTTTCCTCCCCACATTCTCTCTCCAGCCTTCCAGCGAGCCTCTGCTCTCCAGGGCTTTACCGCTTAGCACCCAGTCACGGGTTCGATCCGTGGGTTGGGAAGATCCCCTAGAGAAGGGAAAAGGCTGCCCACTCCAGCATTCTGGCCTGGAGAATTGCGTGGGCTATACAGTCCCTGGGGTCGCAGAGCGACTCTCACTTTCAGTTCCCCACCCGTCAAAGACGAGAGGCAGACAGCGCCGGAAGGAGCGCACAGGTGCAGGCCTCTGTGCTCAGTTCCCCACCAAGAGACCCAGCTCAGCTGCTGCAAGCATGCAGGCTCCGGAGTCTGGGCATCCCCTTGGAATCCTGCACCCACCACGAGGCAAGTCTCGCCTTTCTGAACTCCAGGGGACTCGGGCCACACCGTGAACGATAGTAGTATTGTCGTCAAGGCTGTAAGCGTTAAATGCAGTAGTGCGCACAAATGCTGGATATGAGAGCCTGCTGGTTCTTATTGAGCATTATGTTATGCTGAGGTCTGTCTTAAGCTTTATAAGAGGGAGCTGGCTTGAAATTCCCGTGGTTAGGACTATACGCTTTCACTGCTGAGGACTCAGGTTCGAGCCCCAGTCAGAAACTAAGAGCCCACAAGGTGCACAGTGAGGCCAAAAAAAGAAAAAAGGCGAGGGGGGGGCTGGCTCAGAGGATTAGAACACCACACACACGGGTGACCTTAACCGTGGCCCGAGTTGAGAAAAATCGGCCTCCCCTCAGAGCGGGGACCCCAGGTTCTGTTCCCTTCTGTTCCTGCAACCACCTTCCTTCCATTTCCTTGACACCGCCTCCCAAGTCCTGGCCTGTGTTACTGGTGGGCACCTTCAAGTCTGCAGCTGACTGTGGTTATGAATGAATTATTCACCCTTTGCCCGGAGCTGCTGTTTCACGTCTAATTCATTCCAGCTCGGCTGTCTGGTTTCAGGCAGCCCCACTCATTTAACACCCAATTAATCTTTACACAGAGAAGACCCTCTCCTAATTGCAGGAAAGCTGTCATTATCTGAGTTGGGGGAATGTAAAAAAGGAATTACTCTAATGCAATTGAATGTACTAATTGTTTTCCGGATTCCCTTGAGACCAAGTAATGAGCTGTAGCAATAAATCCAGAGTCACCCGGAGCACAGCGTCCTTCAGCCAGCCTCCCCCAGCCCTCTGCTCCCACCCAGCCACGGCCCATCCCTCTCCCCCCTCCCCCAAGAAAAGCTGCCTGTGGCATTAACCGTCTCTCAGCTTCCTTTCTGAGTGATGTTGCAAACCGCAGGGGGTTACTGCTTAGGGCATATGCAGCCATTCCCGAGGCACCCCTCACCTGGCCCTGCCCCTCCCTCAAGTTCAGTGTGGGCAGCTGCCTTTCAAATCGGTGTCTGGACCGCGAACCCCTTGAGGGCAGGGATTGTGTGTGAGCAGCCTCTGTGCCTCGTGTACCTGGGATGAAGCTCTGTAAGTGAAGCGTCTAACAGAACATTCACGTTTTATCAGTCAGGACAGGTGAGGTCACAACACCCCGCATCCTTAGAGGTGTCGCCCAGCAGAGGCTCTTTTCTCACTTGTGCGTCCGGTCCACTGTGGGTAGGCTGGGGCTCTGATCTTTATGGTCACACAGCCGTCCAGGCCACTGGAAGCTCCCTCAGTAGGAGGTCGAGAGTGCGGTGAATTACACACGAGCTCTTCAGTTTGACCTGGAACTAACACATGACTTTCACTCTTGTTTCGTCAGCTAGAGCAAGGCAAATGGACGTTTCTAACATCCAGGAAGGGCCAGTGAGTATTCCCACCATGGGCTCCAGCCGGGAAGACCTTACTTGGATTCTGGCCTCTAATTAACTCTCAGTTGAAACATTAGTTTCTGTATCTCCAAAACAGGGACTTGCCTCTCTTCCCCTACCCTGCCTCACAGCTTGCAGGATAGAAGAACCCCTTGCCGGGAAGGCAGGGTGTGGCAGGCCCTGAGGATGTTGGGGTGACAGCGCCAGTGATCGATGGTACCCAGGAGCTCAGCCACGGGACGGCCACACAGACAGACGCAGGGGAGACCCCCAGAAGGCTACCCACCAGAGGACCAGAGATGAGGCCAGTATAGAGCTGGGTCCGGGCAGGGAGCGGGCTCCAGGCAGACAGAACTCCGAGCTGTGGTGAGGGGGACTGGCTCCAGCCCAGGGCCCAGAGAGCCAGACCTGACCTGATGAAAACGCCTTGGAGACGCAGTGTGTGCTGTGTGCTCACTCGCTGAGTTGTGTCCACTTCCTTGCGACGCCATGGGCTGTAGCCCACCAGGCTCCTCTGTCCATGGGGCTTCCCGGACAGGAATACTAGAGTGGGTTGCCATTTCCTTCTCCAGGAGGTCTTCCTGATTCAGGGATTGAACCTGAGCCTCCTGCAACTCCTGCATTGGCAGGCAGGTTCTCTACCACTGGGCCACCTGGGAAGCCTTGACAACGTAGTGAGTGAGTGAGTGAAGGTCGCTCTGTCGTGTCCGACTCTTTGCAACCCCTGAACTGTGCAGTCCCTGGCATTCTCCAGGCCAGAACGCTGGAGTGGGTAGGCATTCCCTTCTCCAGGGGATCTTCCCAACCCAGGGATCGAACCCAGGTCTCCCTCATTGCAGGCGGGTTCTTTACTGTCTGTGCTACCAGGGAGGACGCAGGACTGCCCACAGATGGGAATGGCTGTCAGAGCAGTGACTGCCGCTCCTGAAGGCCCAGGTCTCTGCCTCATTCTTGCTCGGGGATTTATGTACATCCTCTTCAACCCTCACAGCAACCCCGAAAGATAAGCAATCCCGCTTCCACTTTTCAGGTGAGAACAGTGAGATTTAGACAAAGGTAGAGTGCTGTGGCCTGAAACTAAGATTTCAGTAACTTTCTGAAAAGCTCTGACTCCAGAGCTCCTACTGATATTATTTTGGGCCGCTTGCAGTTGGATTTTTTGCTTGTTTGTTTCCGCTGGTGGTTCTTGTTTTACGTTCACTTATTTGTTTGGGGCTGCACTGCGTCTTCGTTGCTGAGCGCGGGCTTCCTAGGTTGCAGTGAGCAGGGGCTGCTCTCCGTGGGGCTGTGCTGGCTTCTGGAGGAGCATGGACTCTAGGTAGGGCTCCGTGGTTGAGGCACACGGGCTTCGTTTCTCCATGGCCTATGGGGCCTTCCCGGACCAGGGATTGAACCTGTGTCCCCTCACTGGCAGGCAGATTCTTCGCCACTGAGCCCCCAGAGAAGTCCCTGCTCCGCTGTCCGTCCCCGCAGGTGGGACGGACGTCTGTGCCGATGCTTGATGTTGTCAGTTTTGTTAACTCGGATCCTTGCAACCTCCTCACGGGGCAGGCATCTGACTCACCATATTCTGTAGACAATGGACAAGGACTCCAAGACTCAGAGTTAGAGGGGTCTCCGGAGTCGGAGCTGGGAGGTGGCAGGGCTGAGGCTGACGCCCAGCGCCTGGCCCTGGCCCTCGGTCCGGGTCCCCCTCCTGCAGCCGCCTCCTGCCTCCTCCCTCCCCCTCACCCTGCACTCAGGGCTCTGGGTTAGGCCCTGTCTGTGTTGCTCACCTCCGTACCACCAGCTCCTGGCACAGGACTTGGCACACACGAGGCATCCGGCACCTGTCAGCGGTTGATTACCTGTCGGTTGATACGGGACGTGAAGCCCATGTTTCACGTTCTCCGTGACTGCCGCCTGCAGAGAACGGTGCCAAGGCCTTTGGGTGGTGAAAGGCTGGAGCTACATCAGCACGTGGACCCCACCGACGCCGAGACCTCAGCCAGTGGCTCACCCGAGGCTCCTAGTAACCCAGGCCACTCCACTCCTGGACCTCCCGGCAGGCGTGGTCAGCCAGCACGTGCTCGGCGTGTGCAGGATCCGCCCTCTCAGAAACAAGACAGAACATGCATCTGCCAAACTTCGGGCAGGAGAGGAACGTAGCCAGAATTCCCAGGTGAATGGTCCATCTGCCCGCCGACAGGAGGAATTTGCTTTGGAAGTGACTAATCCTCTGACCAAGGGTATTTCTGGCCCCAGCAGGTGGCCCGGGTGGGGGTGGAGTGTGGGGCCTGATGCCAAGAAGGGCCACCATCCAAACACGAGAGACCCTGGGCCCCAGATCCAGTGGACTGTTCCTATGCATTCACTTTCAAAGGCCTCAAAAAAGTGGAAAGAGAGCTCAATTCAGACTGACTCATGGAAGCGGAGCCAGGAAGTGGCCACGCAAATGGAGAAATCGTTCTGCTTCAGCTGTTTATGCACTGATGCTTCTCTTCATTCTCCAAAGATGTGAAGGGAATTCATTAGTGATCCTGCACATTGTCTCTGGCCGGTGGCCCTGTCCACACCGTTGGCAAGATGTCCTGGGATACGCTGGCTCACCCGTTTGTATTTTTACTCTGCCAATAAGAGCCCGCAGGGTCTGCCGCCCTCTGGACACCCGAGCCCATCCATGACGTCAGCCCTGGCTTCCCTTCCATCCTGCATCTGTAAGTTGGCTCCATCCAATTGCTTCTCCTTGAGACTTCAAGATACACGAGACCGAGACCTGAGTGCAAAGCCAGGCCCTGTGCATCACTGTCCAGGTGCCCTTAGGCGAAACCACTCTACCTCTAAGCTTCAGGCTGAGTTAAATGGGACTCGGAGGCCTCCTGGGCTTGCTCCGGGCTTAACCACAAGTGTTTAGTGAGCCTGCTCTGTACCTAAGGCTCCCCTGGTGGCTTAGACAGTTACGAATCCACCTGCAATGTAGAGACCCGGGTTCGATCCCTGGGTCAGGAAGATCCCCTGGAGAAGGGAAAGGCTACCCACTCCAGTATTCTGGCCTGGAGAATTCCATGGACAGAGGAGCCTGGCGGGCTGCAGTCCACTGGGTCACAGAGAGTCAGAAACGGCTGAGTGGCTTTCACACCCTCTGTACTGGGCACCCTGCTGAGTGCTTTGCATGTTTTCTGTCCTTTATTTATCTTTTTTTTAAGACTTTTTTTTTTTTAATGTGGACCATTTTTAAAGTCTTTCCTGAGTTTGTTACAATATCGCTTCTGTGTTACGTTTTGGATTTTTAGCCACAGGATTGTGGAATCTTAGCTCTCTAACCAGATAGCGAACCCATAGCCCCTACATTAGAAGGCAGAGTCTTAACCACTGGGCTGCCAGGGAAGTCCTGTGAATTCTGCCTTAATGTGCAAACAGACCTAAGATGCAGGTAGAGATCCTTCTCTTTTGCCAGTGAAGAAGCTGGGGGCAGGGACTGCATCCATTTCATTCTCCCGTGTGTCCCCAGCGCCTGGCAGGGGGCTTGGCACAGAGGAGAGAACGCTAACGTGCACATGGGGAGCCCGGGTCCCAGTCTGATGGCTCAGCTGCCTTTTAGGACAGTGCTTCTTGTTACTGTCCAGTCGCTCAGTCGTGTCCGACTCTTTACAACCCCATGGCCTGCAGCACCCAGGCCTCCCTGTCCCTCACCAACTCCGGAGCTTGCTCAAACTCATGTCCATTGTGCCAGTGTTGCCATCCAACCATCTCATCCTCTGTCGTCCCCTTCTCCTCCCGCCTTTAATCTTTCCCAGCATCAGGGTCTTTTCCAGTGAGTCAGTTCTTCGAATCAGGTGGCCAAAGTATTGAAGTTTCATCTTCAGCATCTGTCCTTCCAATGAATATTCAGGGTTGATTTCCTTGAGGATTGACTGGTTTGATCTCCTTATTGTCCAAGGGATTCTCAAGAGTCTTCTCCAACACCACAGTTCAAAAGCATCCGTTCTTCGGTGCTCATTTTATCCCACAAACATTGGAAATTAGGGACTCCTAGACTCAGGGTTCCAACAGACAATTTGGAATCATCTGATTCAGACCCCTACACATATAGGATCCCCTTGACATCATCCATCAGCAGTCTCTACTAGAATCTGCTTACTTGCTCCCAGTGGCAGGAAGCTTACTACTCTGCCCGGGTTGGTTAGGAACGCAGGAAGGAATCAGTTTAATCCGAGTGAGTGGTTTGTGGGCTGTGGAACAGTAGGCCCTGCTCAGAGAATCTGTCAGGGCTGCTTGTGTTCACGTATTTCCAGGGAGGCCACTGGCACCGCAATAGAGCCCCGAGGGCCTCAGTGCCGGGTGTCCAGCCTGGCCCCAGGCCTGCTCTCAGACTTTTCAGAAGCAAGATTTTACCCATTTTGAACCCAGAGCTGATCAGAGCCCCTATCAAGCACATTCACAAGAGACAGCGTTGGGAACTGACCGCTGATTCATTTCGGTCCACCAGTAATTGTCTGTTTCCTGCAAATGGAGCAGATGTCCATGCTGTCTGTCCAAGCTGGGAAGCAGATTATCTGCCAAAGCTTCGGTCTGCAGGCAGAGGGAGGGGCGGCCTCCAGGAACCATTTCCCCGGCCACGGTGAGCCCTGGTGCCCACCCCAGCCTCACGAACACTTCCCCACCCCGGGACCTCTCTCGGTTTCCCTCCTTCCTGAGCCTCCCCCTCACTGCGAATTTTGTATAAAGGAGTCCCTTGCATGAGTCTGGTTGATAATAACTGAAGAATCCAGGCCCTCTGCAGTGAAGGAAGGCCCTTCTTGGGGCTTGGGGATCCCAGCAGGGGAAGGAAGCACCTCTGTCTCCTCAATTTACATAGTAATGGGCTATCTCAGTTCACAGCGTTCTGTAATGGAAACCGTTAGGGTTTTTTTTTTCCCTTGAATCTAAGATGTCAGTGACTAGCAAGCCTGCTCAGCCAATATCCCCAGAATGGTTGGTTGTCTTTTAGAAAATCGCCAGGCCTGTTTTGTAGGAAGAAGGTTAGAACCTTCCTGCCTATGGGTGGTATATTCCCCACAGTTCAGATTTTAATGACAGAGGTTGAGTTTGGGGGTCCCCCCGTCCCTGCCACCCCAGCGTAAATGTCCCTGTGTGAACTCTGACTTTTCAGGTCTCTAGAATGTTCTTCTTTCTTCTTTTTTTTCTTCCATCTTTGGTTCACTGGTACTCAGACCTGCATTTATTTATTTATGCAAAACCCATCTCCTGGATCTGCAGGCCTTCTCAGGAAACATGGATAAATGTGAAAGATCAGGCCCAAAAGCAAAGCACAGATGTGAAGAGGAGACGCAAGCCTGCCGAGAAACTCAAATGCAGGAGAGTGGGCCCTGCAGGCAGGCCTAGACCAAACCCCAGCTCTGCTCCTGACAGCACACGTCCCTAGTCCCTGCCTCAGTCGCCTCGCCTGTGAAACGGGTCTAGTAGTACCTTCTTCAGCTCATGACTGAAAGAACTGAACAGGGTAATATATGTAAAGCACTTAGCAAAAATGGCTGGCCAGTCGCAGGCGCTCAGTAAGTGCTGTCTTTGTCCCCGTTACTGCTGTGGTTGCGCTTTCTCCTGTTATTATGCAGCTGCTATAACAGAGCTGTGGCTTCAGCTACTCACTTCCTAGCCATCAGAGCAAAAGCAGAAAGCGTTGATCCTATTTCTCACTTCCACAAGGGGACGTGGAGATACCAGCTCTGCTGGTGGTAAGACCTTCCTTTTCAACCTGCCTCACTCTGTCTGAGAGTTTCATGCTCTCCTTTGAGGAGCTAAGTGCTCAGGTTCAGGCTTAATTAGCCATCAGAGCCTCAAACAGCTCTGCCTTCTGCACGCTGGAAAGGTTTACAGACCCAGAACCATGAAGACCACACCGTGGCTGGGAATGACCTCTCCAGGGTGCTGCCTGATTGTCAGGAGGGCAGTAGCAGGAGTGTCTGCAGAAACTCAGACAGGGAGACAAGGATTTCTCCAGCTTTGAGCACCTGGGTACTTGAAAGAATGTTAATTAGGCGACAAGTCTTAAGTCAGACTCCCACTGGGGTAATTTTACATTTAGTAATTTAGCAGTTGCTTGGGATAGAGGCTTCAGGGTGCTGTTGTTGAACATGGCTCACAGCTTAGCAAGCAAGGGAGTCAGTTTATTTGCTCAGTTGTGTCCGACTCTTCGCAACCCCATGGACTGCAGCATGCCAGGCCTCCCAGTCCATCACCAGCTCCCGGAGTTTACCCAAACCCATGTCCATTGAGTCAGTGATGCCATCCAACCATCTCATCCTCTGTTGTCCCCTTCTTCTCCCACCTTGAATCTTTCCCAGCCTCAGGGTCTTTTCAAAAAAGTCAGCTCTTTGCATCAGGTGGCCAAAGTATTGGAGTTTCAGCTTCAGCATGAGTCCTTCCAGTGAATATTCAGGACTGATTTCCTTTAGGATGGCCTTGTTGGATCTCCCTGCAGTTCACGGGACTCTCAAGAGTCTTCTCCAACCTTGGCCCAGCCTTAGATGCCCCATAAGAGGGCTTGTGCGGCTTTTTGTTTGTTTTTTTAATATGTATTTATTTGGCTGCACTGGGTCTTAGTTGCAGCACATGAGATCTAGTTCCCTGACCAGGGATCGAACCTAAGCCCCCTGCATTGGGAGCTCAGAGTCTTAGCCACTGGACCACAAGGGAAGTCCTGTGAGGGCTTGTTGAACCACACTGAATGAAGCCAGCTGCCTGAGTCATCGTTCCTGCCAGGTCCTTCCCATGAAGTGTCTCTTTGATGGTCCCAGCCAACCTGGGTGGGCCCAGGCCCCGTGACCCATGGCACGGTCCTCTCCACTGCCCCAGAGGGACCTTGGACCTGTCTCTTTAATGGTGCAACTGAATATTCAGCCAGCTTGTGCAGGCTGCACAGCCAGTGAAAGGCAGGGTCAGGGCTGGAGCCGCCTTCTCGGGGCTCGTCTCGGGGACCCTGGGGCACGGCGGGTGCTCTGGGGTGTGGTCAGCCCCACTCGTGCAGGCGGCTTTCCAGGAAGGTCCTGGCAGAGTGTCCCGAGACACCTGGAGCGTCTGTGGTTGCCACAGCACCGCCTGGCGGTGACTTGTGGAGCACGCACCTCGCGAGCCCAGCACGGAGCAGGCTTCCAGCAGGCCTCCCTTGAGGGCTTGCGCGGAACTGAGTCCCTGCTGCCACTTTCTGAGAGGTTTCCGTGTCAGCCAGCCTCATCCTCTTGTATTAGACATCAGACATACAAAGGGGGGTAGGGGGTAGTTCCCAGTAGTTAGGACTCCACGCTTTCACTGCTGGAAGCCTGGGTTTGATCCTGGTCAAGGAACTAAGACCCACAAGCTGCAAGGTATGGCCAAAAGAAAAGGGGGGGGGGGATACAAAGAGGGGGAGGGTCTAGTGTTTACTGAGCACCTGCTGGGAAAGGGGTTTCCTAACATCATCTCTTAGAGTCTTCCCAACAGCCCTGCAGGTTAGCGATTCTCCAGCCCTTTCTAGATGAGGAGATGGACAGGCGTGGCCTGGCCCGGCTCCCGTGGCCCCGTCGGACCCCTGCTCATGTCATCAGAGCAGAAGGTCTGCCCTCCTAAGCATCACTGGGCTTTCCTGGCAGCAGCTACCCAATGTGTGCTGTCATTTCAGTGAACTTTTTCCCCTCCCCAGATGAAAATCAGGAGGAAATGTTCTGAAAAAGAACTTCTCTTAAGAAAAGAACAAAAAATCAAATCCCATTAGTCCATTAGTGATGTCCCCTTTGTCTTTAATGACCAAAGCCTATACAAGATCAGGTTCCTGTGGCACTTTCTTTAAAAGATGGAAGGGAACCCAGATGGGGTTGTTTTTGAGAATTCCACAGCATCACAGGCCCTGGGAGGCCCCTGCCCTGTACAGACCCGTGTGGAGAAAGTCATTGGCAGAGAAGAGGAAGCACAATGACCAAGTTTATGATATGCCTCCAGTTTCCCCACCGGAAACTTGAACTCAGGCCCATAGACACGCATGCATGCTCACAGGGTCATTGAAAGAGGCAGGCTGCTGCCAGAACTGGGCCCATTCTGGGATCTGAGGCTGTGCAGCTTGGCAGGGCTGTTCATGCAAGGATATGGCAGCGTTGGTCATAAAGACATTACTGCCAGCAGCTTTATCAGTGATCTCTGCCCTGACTGTTTCTGACCAGCAATCACTGTGCCATCTGCTTCAGAAATGGAATAAAGAGTTATAAAGCTTGGGAGTGGGTAAGAGGAAGCAGCCACAGGGAAATGTTATTTTGAACCCAGATCTAGGCACTTTAACTAAATTACCCAGTGGAAATATGACCACTGCTGTCAGAACGGGAACCTGACGTTGGAGTCCAGAGAACCTCAGCAGTTTAGTGGACTCAGGCTTGCTGAACTATAGACAATGCTGTGGACACCAGGTTGTAAGCACTAGCAGAATGGTAATAACCACTGTGGGTTTACAGCCAGGTTCCCCCAGCCACAGGCATTATCATACAGGTCTTCAATCCAAACTACACAGATTCCTGTAAAAGCAGCTTTAAAGATGAGGTCTTTTTCCATAAAATTTATAAAAACACATAAAAAAAATGAAAACACCATATGGAAAAAGTGCAAAAAAGCAAACATCAAGATGATATCCTTAATTTAATAGAATGACCTGAAGGAGTGCCCCCCTCAAAAAATAAACATGCTTACAATCATCAAAGACATAAGTTAAAACATTGAAGGATAAGTGGAAAGAGTAAGACGTTGGGGGAAAAAAAAAGTACAGGGAGATTTTAAAATGAAACCAATGGAACTTTAGAAATGAAAAAAAAAATAGTCATTGAAATTAAAACCTTGGTGGAAAAGTTAAACAGATTAGACAAAGCTAAAGAGAAATCTTTCCCAAAGGAAAGATCTTTGGGTCACGTGTTAGATATGTTAAGGTCAGAAGCACCATGGCTCTTGAATGGCTCACATTTCGACAATCTGGCAGTCAGAAGCACTTTACAGAGGAGAGGCTCGCTCTGATAATGAACATGCCCAGGGGCCTCCCTTGGACTTGAGACGTACCATTCTAATTTCCCTACAGGAGCCCAGGAGAAGGAAATGGCAACCCACTCCAGTGTTCTTGCCTAGAGAATTTCATGGACCTAGGAGCCAGGCGGGCTCCTCTGGGATTGCCAAAAGTCAGACACGACTGAGTGACCATCACTCACTTACACTTAAAGAGGGAAGTAATGAATTGGAAGATTGGTTTGAAGAAATTACTCACAATGCATTGTGGAGAGATAAAGAGATAGAGGATAGGAAAGAGAAGTTAATGTCAACAGTTGCCTAGTTCCAACTCCAAAAAGGAGAGAATAGGAAAGAGATATAATTTATTGACTGAGATTGACTGACAGACATGATTCCTAAGGTTCAGGGAACATGAGTCTTGAGCAGAATAAATATGTTACACTTAGACAGATCATAGTGAACTCCAGAGATAAAAAGGAATTATTTAATTACTTTTAAAATGAATTTTTTAAAATAATACTTACAAAGAAACCTCAACTAGACCGATGAGACTTCTCAAAACAATAGAAACCAGAAAAGGGAAAAAAAAATACTGTCAATCTAAAATTGTATATCCATCCAGCTAAACTATCATTTGAGATGGAAGCTGAAAGATATTTTCAAAGACTGAGCAAGTTTACCTCGAAGAGACCCTTGCTGCAGTAACTACTCAAGGAACTCTACTTCAAAAAACAGTGAATATTACTGTGATAATATAGACAGAACATCTAGCACGGTTCCCGGAATCCAAGACCATGCCTGTAACCTCCAGCTGCCTTTATCGTAATTAAATAAAAGCCTCCAGACCCCGCTCTGCAGCTCTGACCACTGGCCCTCTGGACCTGGTTACTTGATCAAATCAGTGCTTGAACACCCCACCTTGATCTTGCCTAAAGGATTCTGCCTTGGCCTATTTTCCAGATCTCTAGGTGGATCCTGCCTTCATTGAGGGTCCCAAAACCACATCCCTGAAAACAGGCACTTGCCGACACCCTGGCTGGGCCACTCCAGCACCGGGGCATCATCCCCACCCTGGGTTCCTCCCACCCCTCTTCTCACCAGGTGAGAATTCAAAGAAACACCCAGCTAGCACTGGTATCACCAGGGATTTTTAACCATTGCTTAGTGCACATGGGCTGTCAGCACTTTGCAGTGTTTCAGACTTATTGTGTATGTCTGCAGCAGACTGATTGCAAAAAAAAAAAAAAATGGCCCTACTTCTCCACCCCTCCCTGTTTTCACATCTTTTTCAATATGACCTTGAAGCTCTTCCCATCAAGAAGTGCAGTCAGTTTCTCCACCTTTTGAATCTGGGCTGGCCTTGTGAATTGCATTTGCTGAAAAAAAAGTAAGTAAAGAAAATGACATCATTTCAAACTTAAGCTTCAGAAGGCCTTGCACATGAGTTTCACCCTTGCCTTAAGAACAAGTCAAGGCTAGCCCATTGGAGGATGGAAGACACGTGAGGCAAAGCCACGGAATCTTAGCCAGCCCCCAGCCTACCCACCAGCTGGTCATAGACATGTAACTGAACCCAGTGGGATCGAGCATGCCAGGATAATCTCAGCAGAACTGCATAGCCCATTGGTAGGCTCATGAGACATAACAAATGGTTACTTCATGTCACTGAGTCTGGGGATTATATGTTACACAGCAGTAGCTAACCAATAGAATATATAAGACATTTTATTTATGTATATGCATATAGATAATGAAACTGCTGGTTTTATACTGGCTCACAGCCTGAAGCTGACCAGCAGCTGTATTTCTATGTCCTCTTTCTCAGTTTAACCTTTCTGATGGGGAATTGAGTGCACACGCCAGGGTGTGGACTGACAGCCAGAACTCCCCACCAAAAACTGCGCCATGTGTCATGCTTCATGCAGACCCCTCTTTCTTTGTGTGACCGTTCCACCCACTTGGTTTGGCAGGAGTTCCCAAGATTAGCGAAGCAAAGGCCATGTGCCTTCCAAAGGCAAGGTGCCCATGTCAGGGTATTAGTCTTCTAGCAAACTCCAGCCTGCTAGTGTGTGTCTTGAATCAACTGAATTGGAACTGTTTATCTTGGCAAGTTGTGTTGTTCTGTTTTTAATATTCAGTTTTAGAAGATGTCACAGTTATCCAAAGACACGTGTTTTGGTCCAGGGTGAGGGAAGTAGGGAAGGAGAGTAGAGTAGGAGAGAAAATGTGGGGATAACTGAATTCCACTCTGCTCCTTATTGTGTGACTTTGGGCAGATTACTTAGTGTCTCTGAGGCAAGTTTTCCCATCATAAAATGGGAGTAGTCCTGCTTACCTCCTAGGACTGTTATGAGAAGAAAATGAAACAATATAGGTATAAAGCATTTAGCCTAGGTAAGCTGTGACAATGATGATAAAGAAAAGAAGGGGGGGTTAAGAAACAATACCAGAACTTCGTTTAAAAAGAAAACAAAGGAAAAACCTTTGCAGCAAGATCTCTCTCCCCAGTTTCTCTCCCAGCTCCTATGAAGTTAGACCAACATTACTGCCTGTGATAGATGAAGGATAAAACCAAGGCAAAAGAGTTCCTTATTCAGCTCAGATACACTTAAACATCCTGACCCTTGAATTCCTAAACTCTCACTTAGCTGAAAACTGCGTCTGGGCTGTCACTAGATACCAGTTGAAATGCAAAGCAGTCAACTGGCTCTTTCATCTCCAGGATAGCGGACATCGCCTTTGATGTGATTTCTTTCCCTTCTATGGAATCGCATCTCCCAGTTGCTTTGTCTGCAGCCAGACCCCACTTTAGCCTCCCCTGGAGAGGCGGGTGGACAGCGACGAGAGGTCAGGCATGCAGATTAATTTTTCAGGCCCCCGGATGCTAGTAACAGCCTTACCACTTTGCCGAATGGAAGAGACGGGAATCAAAAGGGAGAGATGGAGGCTTACTCCTTCCGTAAAGAAATCATCCCAAATCCCTATAATCCATCCAAACAGGCTCCCTTAAACGATTCTTTCTAGTGTGAACCTCATTCCACTGAAGGGTTGGGAGGAGGGGGACAGTCAAAGCTTGCCTTCATCTCCCTTCCGTCCGGCTCCTGGTTACTCTCCCTCTCCCCTTGGCCACGTCTGTGGGTTTATCATGCGTGTACGTGTGTCTTTGGCATGGATTTCATTTGTGTTAGATGCGGTTCACAGCATTTTCTTCAAGGTCTGTTTTTGGACCCGCCATCAGGAGATAACTTGCTCCTTCATTTCCCACCTTATCGCTCCGTGCAGACACGACCCCCTGCCAGGAGGAAGCACATCCTTCTTTTTTGCTTCTCAAACTGTGGTCTCTGCAGCCCGGGAGGATCTCATTACTGAGAGTGTGACAGGCCTGTGGGAGCGTGTGATACGGCCTTTCCTGCCATGTGATGAGATTTCTGTGCAGCTCCTAGAGGAGGCTGGTTGGAGAGACCGCAGGCACCGCCAGGCCCTGCCTCACTTTCCGAAAGCACACGGCGTGGGAGGACGGAATGTCAGAGATGAAGCTGGGAGTGGCTATCCCCAGGGATGCAGGGTCCCTCCTCTGTACAAAAAGGATTCTCTGTGGGACTCTAGCCCTACTTGATACATTTTAAGAATGTTTAGTTCGACAGAAACTCGATTTATCAGCAGCCTCAGATATGCAGATGCTACCACTGTAATGGCAGAAAGTGAAGGGGAACTGAAGAGAGGCTTCATGAGGGCGAAAGAGGAGAGTGAAAAGACTGGCTTAAAATTCTACATTCAGAAAACTAAGATCGTGGCGTGTGGTCTCATCACTTCATAGCAAACAGAAGGGGAAAAAGTGGAAGCAATGACAGGTTTTATTTTCTTGGGCCTCAAAATCACTGCAGATGGTGACTGCAGTCATGAAATTGAAAGACGCTTGCTCCTTGGAAGAAAGGCTATGAGAAACCTAGACAGCATATTAAGAAGCAGAGATATCACTTTGCCAACAAAGGTCCATATAGTCAAAGCTATGGTTTTTCCATTAGCCATGTAGAGATGTGAGAGTTGGACCTTAAAGAAGGCTGAGTGCCAAAGAATTGATCTTTCAAATTGTGGTGCTGGAGAAGACTCGTGGGAGTCCCTTGGACAGCCAGGAGATCAAACCAGTCAATCCTAGAGGAAATCAACCCTGAATATTCATTGGAAGGACTGATGCTGATGCTAAATCTCCAATTCTTTGGCCACCTGATACAAAGAACTGACTCACTGGAAAAGACCCTGATGCTGGGAAAGATTGAAGGCAGGATGAGAAGCGGGTGACAGAGGATGAGACGGTTGGATGGCATCACCGACTTGATGGACCTGAGTTTGAGCAAACTCCGGGAGATAATGAAGGACAAGGAGGTCTGGCGTGCTGCAGTCCATGGGGTCGCAAAGGGTCAGACACAACTTGGTGACCAAACAACAACACAGAGGATTTTAAAGACTAAGGCTCTAGAGTAGAAGGATACTTGCTGTTGTGAGGAACTAGCCATTCTCTGCTCTTGGGGGGTTTTTTGTGGTATGTTTTGTTTTTGGTTTGTTTTTATTTTTGAAAAGCTAAGACAATCTCCAGACTGCCAGGAGCATCAGGTGGTAAAAGTGTCATATCAGGAATCTGGTATGATAAGAGCAGTTGACAAGACAGAAGCTGATTTATCTAAATCCTGAGTGATAAAAAGCAAGATAGTTGCACAACAGTGTGGCTCCTCTTAATGCTACTGAACTGTACTCTTAAAAATGGTTAAGGAACTCCCCTGGAGGACCAGTGCGTAAGACTTAGCCTTCCAGTGCAGGGGGTTAGGATCCCTGCTCGGAAAACTAAGATCCCACAAGCCTCACAGCTAAAAAAATAAAAATAAAAAAGCAGAAGCAATATTGTAACATTCAATAAAGACTTTTTTAAAAGATCTACATCAAAAAATTTTTTAAATGGTTAAGATGAAAACTCTTATGTTACGAGTATTTTACCATAATTTTTTTTTTTTAATTTTGGGACTTTCCTGGCAGTCTAGTGGTTAGGACTCTGTGCTTTCCCTGCCAGGGGTGCGTGTTCCATCCTCGGTTGGGTAACTGAGATCCCACAAGCTGAGTGGTAGGGCCAAAAAAAAAATGTTTTTAAGTAAATGAGGGAGTGTTTAACTGTAGTGTACAGCTGCTTCCTTCCAGAGGCTTCGTCCTCCAACCACATGCCCGGCATCACCACTCCCCACCACTGACTCCTCAAATGGTACCTGCAGTTAGCAGCTGGCTAGAAGCAGGCACTGTACTGTAATGACAAAGCCATCCCTGAAAACAGTGCCTCCTGCCCACCGTTTCTGCCTTGTTGCCAACTTGATTGTCTACATGGGGAAAACAGTGCGGGGCATGTGCCAGGCACCACCCAGCCCTGGGAAGTCAGTATTATTGTATTATCTCCATTTTACACAAGGAAGCTAAGGCTCCAAGTTACTAAATAACTGACTTCAATTCACGCAAAACCAGCGTTTGAAGATTTCTTTTGTGCTCAAGGTCAAGCAACTTCTCCCAGACTGGCAATTCCCAGCCTTCTGCGCCTCTGGGCCCTTTCTGCTGGCGAACGTTTCCCAGCCCTGCGTGGGGCACTTGTCACTCTTTGAGCGTCTCCTGGTGGAGAAAGTATGTAATGACAAAAAACTACCTGAATCCAGAAATTCTGTGAGTTGCAACAGCCATCTGATACAGTCTTCGAATCCTGACACCTGCCGTGTGAGACAGGCGGCGTTTAATCAGCCATCAGTGGTTTGCAGTTGTGCAGGCCCTCAAATTCGCTCCGGATCTTTGCCCCCAGAGATGGGGCCCCTTGAGCTACACCACGAAGCTCCTGAAGGGTCTGGAGATCCCGAGCCTCCCTATCATGTAGGTCAAGCCCAAGGGACTGTGGATATGGCTGAGGTCAGGTGCTTCTTGGGAGGGTCACCACGAGCCTCTGGCTCACACTGCCAGAAGCCGGGGAGGAGACTGAGGGAGGGTCTGCTCAGTAGGGCAGGGTCAGAAGGACTGTTCGTGTTCTTGCCCATTGCAGACCACAGCCAGTCACAGGATCAGCCGCTCCCCTGGAGCAGAGCCCTGGAAACCAGTGGTTAAAGGGCCGGGTGCATGCCTGGCTGCTCAGTCACTCAGTCGTGTCCGACTCTTTGCGACCCCAAGGACTGTAGCCCACCAGGCTTCCTTGTCCTTCACCATCTCCCAGAGTTTGCTCAAACTCATTTCCATTGAGTCAGTGATGCCATCCAACCGTCTCATCCTCTGTTGTCCCCTTCTCCTCCCACCTTCAGTCTTTCCCAGCCTCGGGATCTTTTCCAGTGAGTCAGCTCTTCATATCAGGTGGCCAAACTATTGGAATTTTAGCTTCAGCATCACTCCTTCCAATGAATATTCAGGACTGATTTCCTTTAGGATGGACTGGTTGGATCTCCTTGCAGTCCAAGGGACTCTCAAGAGTCTTCTCCAACACCACAGTTCAAAAGCATCAATTCTTCAGTCCAACTCTCACATCCATACATGACTACTAAAAAAACCATAGCCTTGACTATACGGACCTTTGTTGGCAAAGTAATGTTCTCTGCTTTTTAATATGCTGTCTACGTTGGTCATAACTTTTCTTCCAAGGAGTAAGCATCTTTTTATTTCATGGCTGCAGTCACCATCTGCAGTGATTTTGGAGCCTGAAAAAATAAAGTCTGACACTGTTTACACTGTTTCTCCATCTATTTGCCATGAAGTGATGGGACCGGATGCATGATTTTAGTTTTCCAAATGTTGAGTTTTAAGCCAACTTTTTCACTCTCCTCTTTCACTTTCATCAAGAGGCTCTTTAGTTCTTCTTCACTTTCTGCCATAAGGGTGGTGTCATCTGCATATCTGAGGTTATTGATATTTCTCCCGGCAATCTTGATTCCAGCTTGTGCTTCATCCAGCCCAGCATTTCTCATGATGTACTCTGCAGATAAGTTAAATAAGCAGGGTGACAATATACAGCCTTGACGTACTCCTTTTCCTATTTGGAACCAGTCTGTTGTTCCATGTCCAGTTCTAACTGTTGCTCCCTGACCTGCATACAGGTTTCTCAGGAGGCCCATCAAGTGGTCTGGTATTCCCATCTCTTACAGAATTTTCCACAGTTTATTGTGATCCACACAGTCAAAGGCGTTTGCATAGTCAATAAAGCAGAAATAGATGTTTTTCTGGAACTCTCTTGGTAAGAGAAACCCCAGTAAGACGGTAGGCACTGAGAGAGGGCACCAGAGGGCAGACAGACTGAAACCACAATCAGAGAAAACTAGCCAATCTGATCACAGGACCACAGCCTTGTCTTAACTCAATGAAACTAAGCCATGCCGTGTGGGGCCACCCAAGATGGCTGGGTCATGGTGGAGAGGTCTGACAGAATGTGATCCACTGGAGAAGGGAATGGCAAACCACTTCAGTATTCTTGCCTTGAGAACCCCATGAGCAGTATGAAAAGGCAAAATGATAGGACACTGAAAGAGGAACTCCCCACGTCAGTAGGTGCCCAGTATGCTACTGGAGATCAGTGGAGAAGTAACTCCAGAAAGAATGAAGGGATGGAGCCAAAGCAAAAACAACACCCAGTTGTGGATGTGACTGGTGATAGAAGCAAGGTCTGATGCTGTAAAGAGCAATATTGCATAGGAACCTGGAATGTTAGGTCCATGAATCAACACAAATTGGAAGTGATCAAATAGGAGATGGCAAGAGTAAACATCGACATTTTAGGAATCAGCAAACTAAGATGGACTGGAATGGGTGAATTTAACTCAGATGACCATTATCTCTACTACTGTGGGCAGGAATCCATTAGAAGAAATGGAGTAGCCATCATAGTCAACAAAAGAGTCTGAAATGCGGTACTTGGAGGCAATCTCAAAAACCACAGAATGATCTCTGTTCATTTCCAAGGCAAACCATTCAATATCATGGTAATCCAAGCCTATGCCCCAACCAGTAATGCTGAAGAAGCTGAAGTTGAACAGTTCTATGAAGACCTACAAGACCTTCTAGAACTAACACCCAAAAAAGATGGCCTTTTCACTATAGGGGACTGGAATGCAAAAGTAGGAAGTCAAGAAATACATTGAGTAACAGGCAAATTTGGCCTTGGAGTACAGAATGAAGCAGGGCAAAGACTAATAGAGTTTTGCCAAGAGAATGCACTGGTCATAGCAAACACCCTCTTCCACCAACACAAGAGAAGACTCTACACATGGACAACACCAAAATCGGACTGATTATATTCTTTGCAGCCAAAGATAGAGAAGCTCTTTAAAAGTCAGCGAAAACAAGACTGGAAGCTGACTTCAGAGATACATAAATATGTCTCCAGCTTGCTGCCCACCCTGGCTGGATTTGACTGTGTTCTGAACTGTTTTGTGAGTTTCAGCTGCTAGTCTCAGTTCAGCAAAAGGCAGCTACTACCTCTTTGCCGTCGTCACAGCTGTCAGATGGGAGTCTCGGCATCCTGGCGGTCGCCCTAGGCGACCTGATGGGGAATGCCGCAATCCTCCTGCTGGCCACAAGGGGTCCCAGCCCGTCAGGTGATGGTCCCCGGGGCAGCAGAGCTCCTGAGATGAAGATTCAGCAGGCAGGTGCCCTGAGCGGCGGGCGCCCGGAGAGCGCAGAGCTCCGCCGCTGGTCCTTGGCCCACAGCGGTTGGCACCGTGGGGGCGATGATAACCCCCCACGATCGCTGTGCTCTGGGTTGCTGCTGCTGGAGGGGTGCCCAGGGCCTGGCAGCTCCCCGCGCTGGGTTCTAGGCTCAGCTGTGTTCTCACTGCCTGTGTGACCTTCGGCACGCCCCGTCCCCTCTGAGACCCCGTGTTTCCTCATCAGCCAAGAGCAGGGTTCAGAATAAAATCTGCAGCCTCGCTGGAAACCCAAGCCCCTGAAATAGCCCTTACGTGGAAGAGTATCTGAGTCATCCTCACCGTTCAACCCAAACCGCCAGCTTCCTGAAGTTTCATCTTCCTGCCAGATTATCCTCTCCCTGGAAGCCAGGGAGTGACGTCAGGATTCTGTGCCGGGGAATCTTATCTGTCAGAGCCAGAGGAGCACAGGTGTTCTCAGACTCCCATTAGCCTGGAACCCGTTGCTCAAACTCTGACGCGCAGCTCAAATGGAAGACACGCGCTCTGTTAGAAACCAGCGCCCAAGAAGGGGAAGCACCTGCCCTGTGTCTCTCATAGGAGACGGGCGGGGCTGGCTGAGTTGTCCCTCTAGGGCCCACTCCCCAAGAATAACACGGAGCAGGTAACTCCCCAAGTGTAGGGGCGCTCAGGACTCTAAGAAGGAGCTACGTGCTGGGAGGTGGGGGCACAAGGCAGGCAGGGGGCCCACCAGCTTCTGCTGTGCATTCTCTGCCCCGGGTTTTTCCCACCATGACTTCATCCCCATAAAGACCCTCAGTTCAGTTCAGTCGCTCAGTCGTGTCTGACTCTTTGTGACCCCATGGCCTGCAGCATGCCAGTCCTCCCTGTCCATCACCAGCTCCCAGAGTTTACTCAAACTCATGTCCATTGAGTCAGTGATACCATCCAAATATCTCATCCTCTGTCGTCCCCTTCTCCTCCCGCCTTCAATCTTTCCCAGCATCGGAGTCTTTTCCAGTGAGTCAGTTCTTTGCATCAGGTGGCCAAAGTATTGGAGCTTCAGCTTCAGCATCAGTCCTTCCCGTGAATATTCAGGACTGATCTCCTTTAGGATGGGCTGTTCTGATCTCCTTGCAGTCCAGAGACCCTCAGGGCAGTACCATAGCCACTGCAGGCTCAGAGAAGCCACTAGTAGGCTTAGAGCCGCTAAGGCTTTTTAAGTGACCTAGCTCAGAAGTCACTAGCTGGGATTTGAACCCAGAGCTTCGCAGCTACAAAGTGCAGATACTGGCTGTCCCGGGGGCTGGCCGTGTGTTCACTCACTCTTTCATTCATACCCTCTGAACCCCAAGGATAGACCAGGCACTGTGCTGTGACCAAGGCAAGCCGGAGCCCCGCCCTCCCTGAACCCAGAGGTTAGAGGAGGAAGCATATGAACAAGTGAGATGAGGCCAGAAGAAACCTACAGCTGTCTCAGGGGGTGGAGAGTGGCGCTTCTCAAAGTGCGGTTCACACACCCCTATGTGAGCTGTGGGTTTCCAGTCTGCAGGGAGATCAGAGAGACACTGCTTCTCTGATCTATACTTAGAGGACGGACAGCCACGCGCCAGCCCTCATCCACGGGCTGCGCTGCGAGGAGCCCTTGCCTGAGATACCCTGGACCGCTAGGTCAGTGCCGATGCGTCCACTCCACGTCCCGGGACCCTTTGCCCCCTTCTCCTCTGCACTCCCACCTTACCCCCAGTCCGTACAGACCCCCAGGGACCTGTTGCAGAGGGAGACTGTGGTATCTCCTGCCTGGCACATGCAACGAGCCACGGACCACGAGTCCCTTCTAAAGGGAAACACTCCATCTGAGTCCACGGTCAGTCATGAGCTTCACGGATGGTGGAAATAGATGTGGGTCCCCACTTGGACTGTGCTACTCACTGGCTATGTGATGCTGAAAATGTCTTTGGTTTTCCTTAACTCTGAAACGGGGATGATGCATGCTTTATTATTCATTCATTACTTTTTGGCTGCGCTGGGTCCTGGTTGTGGCAGTCTTCCCTCGCTGTGGGGCACAGGCTCGGGAGTTTCGGTGTGTGGGCTTTGTAGGAATAGATCAGGCACCAGCGGGCTTGACCCAGGGCCTGAAACTCAGTGAACAGAAGCCGCAGTATGTGTGTGCGTTTGCATGTTTGTATGCATGAATGTGTTTGCGCCTGCAAGGACAGGGAAGCCTGGCATGCTGCAGCCCATGGGATCGCAAATTGTCGGACACAGCTGAACAGTAGTGAGTGCATATGTGCATGCATGTGGGTGTGATATCCATTTCTTCCACTGCTGTTGGACAGTCCCTCGCAGGACCCACTGTGGCCAGGGGCGCTGACGACCTTTTCTGGGGTCTCTCTCCAGATTGCCAAGGGATCGTTGAGGACGTCGTCCTGCTGGGTGCACCTGTGGATGGAGAAGCCAAGCAGTGGGAGCCTTTCCGGAAGGTGGTTTCTGGAAGGATCGTCAACGGCTACTGCAGGTCTGTCCAGACCTCGTGCTCCCGGGGAGGTGACAAGCCTTACTGAGCACCTAGTGTCCCCAGGTGTCTGGGGGCAGTTTATAGGATGACTCGGGAGGCCAGGCTGGTCACTGTGATCTGGGGCAAGAGGGACGTGGGTGAGTGGGCTGAGGCTGAGAAGCACAGAGTGAGGCCCAAGCGGGAGGTCTTTAATGCTGGCTGAGGAGCCATTGTGGGCTCTATTTGTTATTTTTTGGCGGCGCTGGGTCTTTGTTGCGGCATGCAGTCTTCTCTTGTCATGGTACACGAGCTCAGTAGTTGCAGAACGCAGGCTTAGTTGCCCCGTGGCATGTGGGATCTTCGCTCTGACCAGGGATCAAACCCATGACCCCTGCATCAAAAAGCGGATTCTTAACCCACTAGACCACCAGGGAAGTCCCTTGTGTACATTATTTGGTAGGAAGGGAGTGGGGATTGTCCAGGCTTTCAGAGCAATGTCTCGGGGCGGGGATGGCAGCCTTGGGGGACCCAGCACCCACAGCATACGGCAGATCCTTCCGCAAGAGCTGAGGGCTACAAAGGCTGATGGCTGTGGGGCTGAAAAGGAGGCATCCTGGCCGGGGATTTGAGAAGGACTTGAGGGGCTTCAGCCAAGGTGGTGCCCTAGACACTGGGGAGGAAGGGAAGATCCTACCCCAAAAACCTAAGGGATTCGTATTATCGGTTCCATTTTACAAGTGAGAAAACTGAGGCTCAGAGAAGTTAAGTCACAAGGCCAGTTAACTTTAGTTTTGATCTAAGCCCAACCGTCCCAAGTGGAACCTGCAACTGAATAGAATAGATTTGGAAACTCTTTATCAGTTTGATAACTTAGCCCATGTCCACAGCTAAAGATAAAGATGATCTTTAGCCATGGATAGAGGGCATTAATCAGGACCCCAGAGTTCAACCAATTAGTATGGCTTTATCGTTCATATTCTTTCTTCTTTTCAAACTTTAAACTTTTTATTTTGTATTGGGGTATAGCCGACAAACAGTGTTTTAGTAGTTTCAGGTAAATGACAAAGGGACTCAGCCATACATACACATGTATCCATTCTCCCCCACGCCCTGTCACTCCTATTCTAAGCTGAGTTCTTAGGATCAGAATATGGTAGAAAGAACAAAGAAACAAAGATAAAGGGCCATAATATATAAAGAGCTCAATCAAATCAATAAAAAAAAAAACTAATAAGAAAATGGCCAGAGACGTCTCTGGCCATCCAGCGGTAAGACTCCACACTCCCAGTGCAGGGGGCATGGATTCAGTCCCTGACTGGGATACTTAAGATCCCACATGCCACATGGTGTGGCCAAAAAAGAAAAAAGAGAAAATGGCTAAAAGATATCTACACATAAACATGGAATAAATGCAGTCAATAAACTTTTGAAAAGATATCCAACCTCATTATTAATGAAATAGATGCAAACTAAAGTAAGTAAAGTACTATTTATCATCTATCACATCATCAAACATCTGAAACATGAATAACAATCAGTGTCGGTGAAGATGTGGTGAAATGGGCACTGTTATATGCTGTTGGTGGTAGCTGAATTTAGCAAATCCTTTTTAGGGGTAATTGGCAATATCTATCCAAATTTTTAATATGCCAGTCTTCTGATCCCAGAGATTCTGGCTTCTGTGATCCTGCATAAATAGATACTCACATGCACAGAAGTGGATGCACAAAGGGGATCCTTGCAGCTTCATTTATAATTAAAAATTGAAAGCGACCCAGTGACCTAAATGACCACAAAGAGGGGAATAATTTTTTTTTTAAAAAGCGAGTGCAACAATACATTCTATTGACCCACTTTCAAAAGAAGAAGTTTCTGTGTGTGCATATGTGTATCTGTATGTCTAGAAATGAACAGGGCGGTCCTGAGGGACCAAGAGACGCGAGTGACAGTGGCTTCCCCTGAAGAATGCACAGGGATTGGAAGGAGGGCTCGAAAAAGAGGTTTGCTTCCCTTGACACGTAGTTGACTTGCAGTCTTGCATTAGTTTCGGGTATATAGCAAAGTGATTTAGTTCCATATGTGTATATATGTATATCTTTCTTAACAAAAGAGGCTTGTACATATATTTATAAGAGAGGCTTTTCAGTAAGGACAGTTTAAGAAATAAGAAAAGAAAAAGAAAGGACACAATATTGACGTCAGACAGTCCCTGGTTAAAATCTTGGCTCCGTCCTTCACCTCTCAGATGGCTCTGGACAAACAAGCCTGAAGCTCAGTATTCCTACCTGTACAATGGGAATAAGAGGCCGTCCTGCACAGGAGTTCTGGGAAGATTAAATGAGATTATATAGGATGAGGACTGGCAGTTTGTAGGTGCCCAGTAAGCAACATGGGCATATTCACAGCACATGATTTTTTTTTTTTTTTGGTGTGTTTCATAACCAGCAAAGGGAAAGAATTAAAGTTGCATGTGTGCAATATGAAAGCAGCAAAATCTTATTAAACCCATCTGTTCTATTGAGAACCTGAGGCTAATAAGCTTGGGTTTCCATTATTTTGTGAGATCCTGAGCCATCTCTCCAGAGAGAAAAAAGGAGGAGGAAGAGGAAGAAGGAGAGAAGAGGGGAGGAATGTCCAGACCAAAACAATAACTGTAGTGTCTTGATTAAATTTAGCTCCAGCCAGGCATTCACATTCTTGGCCCCCAAGGACTCTCTAGTTGTGGTGAACTTAATTAAGATGGAGAGTGAGTGAGGGGGTGAGGGGAGCTTCAGGCCAAAGCTCCCAAACTGTATACATTTATAAATTTATAATGTACATTAATGAAACTTGGTAGTTCTTCGCCTGCTTTCACACACTCCCTGGAAGCCAGCTGGGCTGAGTGGTGCTGCTCCCTGTTACACTGCAAGGAACCTGAAGCTCAGGGAGGGTCAAATGCCAAGGCCACACAGCAGAGCCAGGATGTGAACTCAGGTGAACCTGTCTTCCTGACCCCCGGGGCATCTGCAGTGAGAGGGTTTCATTCTGAGCTCCAGGGGGCTCCCCGCGTGGTCTCTGCTCCAGCGCCGTGTGGGGAGGGGCTGATGTTAGGAGGAGCAGGTGGCGGGAGGGGGCACCCCTGCCCACGGGTGCCTCCAGGCCTGTGAGGACCCAGGGCACGGCCTTCCGCAGGTCCCGGGGTGCCAGTCAGGGACCAGCTGTGTGATCTGTGCGTCTGCCTGGCCTGGAGCCCTGAGGCCACTAAGGCCTGGCTTGCTGGGCTCCCCACCCACCAGGGAGTTCACGACTCCACTCGGGAGGCAGGGTGCAGGTCCAGGTCCTGGTCCCGCCCTCAACGAGCTCTCTGCCCAGGAAAGGAGAAGGCCGAAGGACGGGCCCACAGAGCATGTGACAAACACCGCGAGGGGACCGCATGGCAGGCCCAGAGGGACGGCGGCCATTGATGTCTGGTGGTGGGGCTCGGGGAGGGGGCGCGTGCAGGCTCGGTGGTGAAGGGGTGGATAGGAGCCGGTCAGAGCCGGAAGGAGTAGGCCCAGCAAGAGAGGCCAGGGTGCCCGCAAGGGCCCAGAGCGAGGGGTGTCATCGCACCCATCGTGTGTGAGTGCTGGGCGCACAGTGCGTGCTTTCTGGGCGCACTCCTGCCCTCCCCGCGAGGTAACTCACAGTGACGAGACGAGGCTCAGAGGGGTCAAGCAGCTTGCCCGAGGTCACACAGCCGGTGGCTGAGAGGGAAGGACTAGCTCTGTGCAGTCCCAGGCGGAGGCTGGTGGCCCACCCCCCACGAGAGAGGCAGACACCGAGTGCAGAAGGTCTGGCAGGCCTCTGCAAACACCGCAGAAGAAAAACAAAAGTGCTGGGTTCATTCAGCACAGTTTCGAGGCTGTGGAACCTTCTAACACCTGACCTCGCCCTGTCTGTCGTCGTTGTTTCGTCGCTAAGTCACGTCCAACTCTTGCAACCCCGTGGACTGTAGCCCGCCAGGCTCCTCTGTCCTTGGAAGTTCATCCGTACATGTGTATAAACAAGCGCAATTACCATCGTTAAGTCGAGCGTGTCCATATTTAAGAGGGACCATGGGCCGGAGCAATGCTGACCTTGCCCTTTATGACCTTCCTTCTGTTTTATCTCTTTGGTTGCCCTGGGTCTCTGTTGCCAGGTGCAGGCTTTCTCCAGTTGGGGTGAGTGGGGACCACCCTCTAGTTGCAAGGCACAGGCTTCTCATTGCGGTGGCCTCTCTTGTCGGGGAGCACGGGCTCCAGGCGCCCGGACTCAGTGCTGTGGTGCTCGGGGTCAGTACTGTGGTGCTCAGGCTCAGTACTGTGGTGCTCGGGCTCAGTACTGTGGTGCTAGGGCTCAGTACTGTGGTGCTTGGGCTCAGTACTGTGGTGCTTGGGCTCAGTACTGTGGTGCTCAGGCTCAGTACTATGGTGCTTGGGCTCAGTACTGTGGTGCTCAGGCTCAGTACTATGGTGCTCGGGCTCAGTACTGTGGTGCTAGGGCTCAGTACTGTGGTGCTTGGGCTCAGTTGCTCCACAGCATGTGGGGTCTCCCCGGACCAGGGGTCTAACCCGTGTCCCCTGCACTGGCAGGTGGTTCTCACCCACTGTTCCCCAGACAAATCTCTCATTTATGAGTTTCCACATCAGAACCATTTCAGGGACCTCCCCACACCCTGTGTTTGATGCACATGTCTCATGGTTAGTTGATAGAACAACTAGGATCAGTCTCCCTCCTCCCCTTAGCCATCATTCTGAGGGACACTCTCTTGGGCCTTCAGTATGAGGCTAACCATTGGGATGTGCAAGCATTGCTCTCTGGGGGGAGTTAAGGAGCTTTCTAGAAAAGAAAGCTGGTGGGCAGTGGGAGTCAAGGTCAGCTTCTGAGAGGACAGGGCCATGGTCAGGTGAGAGTTTAAGGGTGGGGAGGGGCTGCCTGATTTCAGAGCTGGAGCAGAAGGTCCTGGGGCAGCAGACGGGGGGATTCAGTGATGGGTGGCCATGGCGGGGAAGGGGCACCTGGGACCTGGGACCTGCTGTCTTCTGCTTGAGGAACCTGGCAGGTGATTCAGACGATGGAGTTGCGGGGTGGCGGGGACACAGCAGGAGGGTCTGTTGCCTGCATGCGAGTGTGCTAAGTTGCTCAGTCGTGTCCAACTCTTTGTGACCCCATGGACTGTAGCCGACCAGGCCCCTCTGTCCTTGGGATTCTCCAGGCACTAATACTGGAGTGGGTGGCCATGCCTTCCTCCAGGGGATCTTCCTGACCCGGGGATCGATCCCACGTCTCTTTATGTCTCCTGCGTTGGGATGTGGGTTCTTTACTACTCGCACCACCTAGGAAGCCCAAGGGTCTGTTGAGAGCCCCTCAACTCTGGACCCAGTCCTTCCAGGGGTGTCCAGGGTGGTAACCACACAGGCACCCATGTGGTCAGAGACCCCGAAGGGTCAAAACTACCAAGGAGCCTAGAGAGCCTGCCACACTGTGGGTCCCGACAGCTCTGGGGCCTCTCCTGTGGTCAGACAGGCAGGGCAGGGAGCCCTGACTCTCAGCTGACTCCCCCCCCCAACAAGGCAGGGAGGGAGAGCCCTGCTTTCAAACAAGCGCACAAAAATAATGGACTCGGGGAACCCTGCAAACCAGGGTCAGACTCGGTCTGAACAAAAGACAGCCTGATGTGCTAAGTAGAGTTCCAGTCCTGGAGGCCAAGGGTGAACAGAAGTGTCCACGCGCACGGACCTGCTGGGGGACAGGGCCCAGCTTCACCCTGGACAGGGCGCAGGGGCTCGAGGGGGAATGCTGACCCATGGACCCTGTAGACCAGGCCTCTGTGGGTGCATGTGTCTCATGTACCTGAAGAATCGGGCTGCAGGGGCTCCGGGGTCATCCTCTCTCCGGAGTGTAGGGCGGATGACTGGCTAGGAGTGATGGGGTACAGAGCGCGGGGTTCACAGCACCCCGAGAGCGGGGGAGGAGTGTTGCAGGGCTGTGACCCACCTGGGGGTCACCCTGGCCTCCTAGTGGCTGAGGGCGAGAGGCTGCAGGCCGGGCCTGTCTCAGTCCCTCCCGTTCACAGACAGGTGGAGGGGGGCCCCCACACCCAGAGTCGCAGCCTGCAGAGCATGTGTCCTAGACTCCCGTGGTCCTCTCCCCGAGACAGATGTCCTGCTGCCTCTCTTTGATCTCCCCGGGAGCCCCGGCTCAGCCACCCCGGGGAACTGGAAGCCCACAGCCAGCCGAGAGCGTCCCTCCCAGCCTCATGCCGATTTCTGGAGATCGGCATGCAGTTCCCGCGTTCATCCACTCAGCAGATACCGTCTGTTGCTCGTCAGCGCTGTTCTCTGCCCCGGGGGAGCGGGCAGGGAACCAAGCGGCTTCCCCGGAGCTGCCAGGCCCGGCGCTGCTCCCAGACATCGGTGCCTGCAGCTGCCCCCGCCATCCCTGGGCGCAGGGAGCCCCAGTTTCCCGCGGAAGCACGCATCTCGCCGGGGCCCGGCCGGGCCCTCCTGAGGCTGCCGTCCGCCCCTTCTCACCGCGTCCTCTCCCCCGCAGGGCGGACTGGCTGCTGAGCTTCGTCTATCGCACGTCCTCCGTGCGGCTCCGTGTGGCCGGCCTGCAGCCTGTGCTACTGCAGGACAGGAGAGTGGAGAATGTGGACCTGTCCTCGGTGGTGAGTACCCCCTGCCCCCTGGGGCCGGCTTTGGGGGGTGTGGAGGGTGCACATCTTACTCCAGCCCAGCGACCCACGTCCCAGGGATACTGGCCCCGGCGGTCCACCCCAGACGAGAGAGATTGTCAGAACTCACTTGGGCAGAGGTAACTCCTATTCACAGGCACCATCCCTGTGCCAGGGCAATGCCCCCCGGCCCTTGGCACACATCCTCTCTAACCTGCACATGGTCTCAGGGCTAGGCATCATTATCCCCATTTCACAGATTAGGAAACTGAGGCTTAGGAAAGTTCCCATCATACAACGCACAACTGATAACCTGGATTTGAACCTGCCAAGCCCATGTTCTTGCCCCTACATCACTGCCCTCTTTCCACTCCTCCCCCAACTCCTCCTCCCACGGCCCTCACTCACTCCCCGAGCCCAGATTACTAGTCAGGACAGTCTGTTTCTCCGGAAAGTAACCGGGACAAGCAGAGGGCACAGGCGGAAGCATTCAGGCTGGACCAGAAGAGAAGCGCCTGACTGCCAGGCTGTGAAACCGTGGAGTGGGCTTTCCAGGTGCCACTAGTGGTAAAGAACCCGACTGCCCGTGCAAGAGAAGTAAGAGATGTGGGTTGGATCCCCGGGTCGGGACCCTCTGGAGGAGGGAGTGGCAAACGCCTCTAGTGTTCTTGTCTGGAGAATCCCATGGACAGAGGAGCCTGGCAGGCTGCAGTCTGTAGCATTGCACAGAGTCAGACACGACTGAAGTGACTTAGCATGCATGCACAAAACCTTGGCATAGGGAGCAAGGAAGGTGTTTAATTTGTGACAGTATTGCTTCTGTTTGATGTTTTTGGATTTTTGGCTGCAAGGGATGTGGGATCTTGGCTCTCCCACCAGATACTGAGCCCACACCCCCTGCATTGGAAGGCAAAGTGTGTCCCAAGGCCCCTGACCTCAGACTCATCTGGAGAGTTTACTTAAAATGCGGACCCAGAGCCCCGCGGCCCAGACCTCCTCCATCAATCTCTAGGCGTGGAGCCTGCACGTCTGCATATTAAACATACTCCCCAAGGATTTTTCCACATCTCAGACTAAGCAGGGCAGACGGCCCAAAGCATTCTTGCTGGGAAATGTTGGGGGGGGACCCACCCCAGCAGCCACACAAACCTAATTTGGGTTTCTAGATCCATTTTTCAGGCTTGAAGGAACCTCGTCCCCCCACTACCTAGAGTTAATAGTAGCTTCATGTACCAATGCGATGCCCAGCTCTGCCCTGAGCCTTTTGCGGCGTCCATACGCCCACTGGACAGATGGGCTCACTGAGGCTTTGAGAGGCTGAGGCTGTGCCCGGGGTCACACGCAGGAGCACGGCGGAGCAGGACTCGAGCCCAGTCTGAAGCCAGTGGGCATCGCCCTGGTTGGGTAGATGTGGGAGCCAGTGGGAGAGGCGCCGGCTCCCAGGAAGGGGAGGGTCGTGGGCTGCAGTTACATCCTTGAGCAAACTCCGCCAGGGGAAGTCCCGCGAGAACAGGAGCTTCAGTTTCCAGTTACTGCACTGCCGGCTGCCATTTATCAACTGCCAAGCATTTCCCAAGCATAAACCAGTTGCCCCAGGTACCGCATACGCATGGTTTGAGCCAGCCACATCACCCTGTCTGAAAGCAGGCAGACCAGGCCCCTCCGTGGGCATCTGAAAACTCCCCTGGGGAGGGGTACCCTGGACGACCTTGGTTCCTCCCTCCAGCTTCAACAGCAGCCTGGCCCAACAGCCCCCAACACACACACACACACACACACACAACCTCGTGGTGGGGGAAGCCAGCACCCTGACCCCCACCAGCACAGCTCACGCCAGGTTGCATGAGGTTTGGGGCTTTTTTTAATTTGCTTTTTCAAGATTTTTTTTAATGTGGACAATTTTTAAAGTCTTTGTTAAATCTGTTACAGTGTTACTTCTGTCTTATGCTTTTGGTTTTTTGGCTGCAAGGCATGTGGGATCTTGGCTCCCCGACCAGGGGTCGAACCCACAGCCACTGCACTGGAAGGCGACATCTTAACCACTGGACACACCAGGGAAGTCCCTGGTTGCATGTTTGTTAAAGCGGAACTGAGGACTGAAGGGGGGTTCTGGCACAAAAACAAAACTAGAACGTTATCAGGCACTACCAGCCCCGAAGCTCACGGGCCATGACCTTGCCCTGAGGACCCCTGGGTCTCTCACCCAGCCTGCCACCATCTCGCAGGGGCCAACTTGGCCTGGCTCATATCTTCACTCCCCCAGACTCCCAGGGCCCTGGCTCACAAGTGCTGACCCCCCAGAGGAAGGCAAGTGAATCAGCCCCATGTCTTCCTAACTGGCAGCTTTGGACGCGGATGTCGATCCCAGAATAAGAAGAGTTTTTAGACTCATCCACCCATGACACTGATCATTCCTAGTTCAGGAGGCAGTCGTCCCAGGGCAGACAGGAGCGTCAACCCCTAGAGTCGTCTCTTTAGATCATCTTTCCCCCTGAGAGACTTGCTTCATGCGATATCAACCTCACAGCAGCCCCACTGAGTAGGATGTGGGCATCCCCAAGTCACAGACCGGAAAACTGAGGCTTGAGACAGTGGGTTTCCTGGTGGCTCAGACCGTAAAGAATCTGCCAGCAATGCAGGAGACCCAGGTTCGATCCCTGGGATGGAAGTATTCCCTGCAGTCAGGAATGACAACTCACTCCAGTATTCTTGCCTGGAGAATTCCATGGACACAGGAGCCTGGCAGGCTATGCTGAGTCAGACGTGACTGAGCGAGGCTTGAGATGAGAGACTCACAGAACCGGAGAGTCGTAGATCCGGTCTCTGAAACCGGGTCTGGAGTCTGTGCAGTCTGCCTTCCTGGGGGAGTGAGGAGAGCTTGGCCAACCAGACCAGCAGACCGCCAGACTCTGATACCCCCTGGCCCGCGTCCAGTGGTCTCTGTCCTGTTTGACGGGATGCCCCACCACACCAGGGGTCTCCCTCTGCCAGAGGAACCAAATGTGAAAAAGCATGGCTGAAATTTCCTTTTCAATGAAAATTTCCTTGAAATGCTACAGAGCATTGAAAGAATGCTTGAAAGAGGCCAATTCTGCCGTGGGAAGCACCCGAATGGGGTTTAGTGGGAAGAGCACCGCCGTTGATGCCAGAGAGGCCTGCCTGGCTCTGAATTCGGCCTCTGCTGCTGCTGTGCTGGCTGTGTGACCTTAGGCCAGTGGCTTAACCTCTCTGTGCCTCAGGTACCACATCCTGGAGACAAGGGCTACCCCCTGCCTTCCAGGGCGCGTGCGTGATGCTTGGTGAGCAGGAGGCCCAGGTTTAACGCTAGTTCTTGCCTCCCCTGCCCCCGTCTCCACCTTCACTTCTGCCCCCGAGACCAGCAGCTGCAGAGATTCCTCGCCAGGCTCAGATGCCTTCGTGGCAGCCTCCCAGCTCCTGCCTAATAATAGCTCTTTATCGCATTAGGACGCATCACAGAAAGCAGTGCTTTCCTCCTCTGGGTAATTAGAGGTAATTAGCTTGCCTTGGTGCCGCCCTCCTATTTTCCTTGAAGATTCTTCCTGGAGGAGAGGTTGCTGGCAGCAGAGTCCTCATGGCTGACGTTGGCAAGCAGTGCCGGCCCCGTGCTCAGGGCTGAGACCTAAGGGCCCGCCTTCTCCCGGCCGGGCCCACGTGGGCACAGCCCTCTGCGTTAGCCCAGAGGCAGTCACGTGACACAGACCTGGTCTGCAGAGGCTCCTGACCTCAGGACAAGCCTGAGCAGAGGTGAGCCGGAGTCTGGCTCTGTCAGAGACAGAGGGCATCTCTAGGGAATGAAGCAGGCAGAGGCCAGGCCGCCTGATGCTCCTGCAGCCTCTCCTGTGTGGGGACTGCTTTGCAGCAAGTGGGGGGGGGGTTCTGCCTCCCCAGGGACCACCTCATGAGGCTTCTTAGGGGGCAGAGACCCAGTCAAGGGTTTCTGGAATCTTGGTGTCCCAGAAGAAATGCCAGCTGACTTCTAGGACTTAGCACAGGGCTTCGCACAAAATGGTGGTGGTTTAGTCGCTCAGTCGTATCCAAATATCCAACTCTTTGTGACCCCTGGACTGTAGCCCGCCAGGCTCTTGTGTCCGTGGGATTGCCCAGGCAAGAATACTGGAGTGGGTTGCCATTTCCTTCTCCAGCAGATCTTCCCAACCCAGGGATCGAAGCCGGGTCTCCTGCTTTGCAGGCACATTCTTTACCAACCAAGCCACCAGGGCCCGAGATAGACGCTCGGCAATAGTGACAGCGGCCCACCTGCCAGACGCTGCTCTGCCTGGGTTGCAGACCGTGTGTCACTGATCCCCGTAGCTGTCCAGTGAAGTAGGACTGATAACCGCATTTTTCAGGTATCAGTGCAAAGAAGTAAAGGAAAAAAACACAATGAGAAAGACTAGAGATCTCTTCAAAAAAGTAAGAGATACCAAGGGAACATTTCATGCAAAGATGAGCTCAATAAAGGACAGAAATGGTACGGACCTAACAAGCAAAGATATTAAGAAGAGGTGGCAAGAATACACAGAAGGACTGTACAAAAAAGATCTTCCTGACCCAGATAACCACGATGGTATGATCATTCACCTAGAGCCAGATATCCTGGAATGCGAAGTCAACTGGGCCTTAGGAAGCATCACTATGAACAAAGCTAGTGGAGGTGATGAAATTCCAGTTGAGCTATTTCAAATCCTAAAAGATAATGCTGTGAAAGTGCTGCCCTCAATATACTAGCAAATTTGGAAAATGCAGCAGTGGCCACAAGATTGGAAAAGGTCAATTTTCATTACAGTCCCAAAGAAGGGCAATGCCAAAAAATGCTCAAACTGCCACACAATTGCACTCATCTCACACGCTAGCAGAGCAGTGCTCAAAATTCTCCAAGCCAGGCTTCAACAGTATGTGAACCATGAAATTCCAGTTGTTCAAGCTGGGTTTAGAAAAGCCAGAAGAACCAGAGATCAAATTGCCAACATCTGTTGGATCATAGAAAAAGCAAGAGAGTTCCAGAAAAACATCTACTTCTGTTTATTGATTATGCCAAAGCCTTTGACTGTGTAGATCACAGCAAACTGTGGAAAACTCTTCAAGAGATGGGAATACCAGACCACCTTACCTGTCTCCTGAGAAATCTGTATGCAGGTCAAGAAGCAACAGTTAGAACCAGACATGGAACAACAGACTGGTTCCAAATTGGAAAAGGAGTACATCAAGGCTGTATATTGTCACCCTGCTTATTTAACTTATATGCAGAGTACATCATGTGACATGCTGGGCTGGAAGAAGCACAAGCTGGAATCAAGATTGCCAGGAGAAATATCAATAACCTCAGATATGCAGATGATACCACACTTATGGCAGAAAGTAAAAAGGAGCTAAAGAGCCTCTTGATGAAAGTGAAAGGGAGAGTGAAAAAGTTGGCTTAAAACTCAACATTCAGAAAACAAAGATCATGGCATCCGGTCCCATCAGTTCATGGCAAATAGATGGGGAAACAATGGAAACAATGAGAGACTTTATGTTCTTGGGCTCTAAAATCACTGCAGATGGTGACTGCAGCCATGAAATTAAAAGACACTTGCTCCTTGGAAGAAAAGCTATGACCAACCTAGACAGTATATTAAAAAGCAGAGACATTACTTTGCCAGCAAAGGTCCGCCTAGTCAAAGCTATGGTTTTTCCAGTAGTCACATATGGATGTGAGAGTTGGACCATAAAGAAAGCTGAGTGCTGAAGAATTGATGCTTCTGAACTGTGGTGCTAAAGAAGACTCTTGAGAGTCCCTTGGACTGCAAGGAGATCCAACCAGTCCATCCTAAAGGAAGTCAGTCCTGAATATTCATTGGAAGGACTGATGCTGAAGCTGAAAATCCAATACTTTGGCCACCTGATGCGAAGAACTGACTCATTGGAAAAGACCCTGATGCTGGGAAAGATTGAGGGCAGGAGGAGAAGGGGACAACAGAGAATGAGGTGGTTGATGGCATCACTGACTCAATGGAGTTGAGTTTTGAGTAAACTCCAGGAGTTGGTGATGGACAGGGAGGCCTGGCGTGCTGCAGTCCATGGGGTCGCAAAGAGTCAGACACAACTGAGCCACTGAACTGAACTGTACAGGTATAGAAACTGAGGCTGCAGGAGGGCATGCTGCGTGTGAGTAGCAGAGCCAGATGAACCCAGAACCTACCTCGAGCTGGGACTCTTAACCACTGCGTTCATGCTGCCTGTGTTCACACATTTCTGTGGCTTCTTGTCAGTGCCCTCCAGCCCTCAGCCAACGAGCCTGTGATGTGGATTATCTCATTGCATCCTCACAACCAGCCCACATGATGTATGTATCTTTATCAGCCCCATTTTACAGAAGAGGAAACTGAGGCCTGAGAGGGAAAGGCGCTGCCAAGGGGTCTGATAGTCTTGGAAATGATTGGGCAGATGGCAGTAGCTTTGGTTTGGGAAGTCGAGGTGTCTCACAAGGCAGGAAGCAGGAAGCCCTGAGGCCCCCTCACCCCACGTGGATAAGCCTGAGCATCTACAAGGTTCAGGGCTGGATGTGGGGCGTCGGGTCCTGCCCTCCCCCGCACAGTCTATCAGAACACGGACCGAAGCTGGCAGATGAGAATGATGGCATGTTGTGAGTGTTGTCACAGGGGAGCCCCCGAGAGGGTCCCTAACCAACTTGGGAAAGCGCCCTGGCCTCGCGACCCCAGGCACATTCAGCGTGTCTCCAGGCAGGAGGAACACCTCAGTCAAGGTGGCCAGGGAGGCAGTCTTGGACTGCACCCTTATCTTTTTGCTGCTCCGGGTCTTAGTTACAGCACCTGGGGTCTTCTATCTTGGCTGTGGCATGCCGGATTTTTTATTTGTGGCATGTGGGATCCATTTCTCTGAGCAGGGTTTGAACCCGGGACCCCTGCATTGGGAGTGTGGCGTCTCAGCCACTGGGCCACCAGGGAAGTCCTGAAAACTTTACCCAGTGTCAGCCACAGCAGAATATTCTGCTGCTCAGAAAAAAGTCTTTTCCCACCCGCCTCACTCCTGCTCTCCTGTGCCCCCGGCTCTCTGGAAGATTGGAACTTAGCCAGTTCTTTCTCCCTCCCTGTCTTTGCAGAATAGCAGCGCAAGGGCCAGGGTTGGCTGAGGCCTGGACCAACCTGTGGCCAAGAAAGGCCAGAACTGTGCATTCTGGGGCAGTTGCACAGTGGAATTCCCATCTGGCGTTGGCTGTGGCCACAAATAGCCTCCCTTCCTTCCTGTCCTGCCTGCCTCCACCCAGCCCTGGTACCAGCCCTTTGCCAACATTGAACGGGTATAAGGAGGCCATCCTTGTTTATCCCTCTGGGTCTACGTTTCTGCTGGCTGGAATTCAGATGTGATGGCTTGAGCTTCAGCAGCCATTTTGGGTTCCCAAATGGATCAGCCTGGCTAGCTCCCTACCTGTCTCTCCTTCCGAGAAAACTAAAGGAACTAGTGTTTATGACGTACCTACTGTGTACCAGGAGCTGTGCCTTGTGGTTTGCATTGTTTCTTCCCACCACTCCCATGAGATGGGTTTCACTAACTCTAACTGGGTAATGTCCCTTTTTTAAAAGTGTTTTGGGTCATATACGGAGCAGAATAGTTCCTTCAAAGTCTCAGGCTCTTAAACTCTTTGAGCAGATATTCAAGGTGTGAGGTATCATGGACCCTCCTCCATGACCCGATCGAGGAGCTGGTGTTCAGGACGTTGTACAGACTCACCTCGTTACTAGTAGGAGACAGAGCCAAGTCTAGAACCCCGATTCTCTGACTCCAAACTTAGGTGCTTCCTAGCACCACGCAGCCACTAATGTCCACCCTCTAGGAAAGGATGCCTCCCTACCTCGACTTCCACCCTGAACCCAGGGGTCTGAGAAGCCTCTTCTGTGTGTATGCATGTGTGTGTTTTCACTGAACGGTCTTCAAAAGCAGTTGTACAGAAAAGAGCAAGTAGGCAGGTTCTGGTTATTATGAGAAAATAACAAAACTGTTCAGGGAATTGTCTTTTGTGTTCTTGAAAAGTCATTGGAATAACCCAGTGTGATTTGTGATTTGAATGGAAACGCTGATGCTACCAGCCGAGCCTTTGTGTCATTTCTTCAGATTTTCCCAGTAAGCCTCCCCTTCTGTTTTCCTGTCTTCTTCTTAAACCAAAACCTTCCTCTTCAGTCTTGAGGGACTGTTCAGTCTTGTGCTTGCCTTTGGCACTAAAGCAGGCCCCCCAGGCTGGCTGGGGAGGGCGTGAGGCTCCGTTTCAGGGAGAAGATTTGAGCGAAGCAGCTTCCACATTCAGCTTCTCAGACACCGCACACATCTGCGCTTATCACATGCTGCATGTCTTTAAGCAAACCACCGCCCCTCTCTGGGCTTCTCTTCTCTCATCTGTAAAACGAGAATGATTTTTAAGGTCTTCCTCACCACACACTTGATTTTCCGTGAAGAGAGAATGGATTCAGAGCCCAGCTCTGACATCTGTGTGACCCTGGGTGGGTCCCTTTATCTCTCTGCCTCAATTACTTCATCTGCAGTTAGCAGCCAATACCCGTCAAAGGAGCATAGCCAATAAATGTATTTCCTCCAATGTATTAAGGACCCACTGTGTATCAGGCGTTGTCCATCATCACAGTTAGGCATCGGCACTCCAGTTACACCCCTGTTTTTCACTGACAATATCCCAATACAAAAACAGAGAAGTCTCTTCTCTCAGGAAGGGAGCAGCTACTTCTTGACCCTTGTGTAAGATTCTGTCCGTAACAGAGGCCCAGATGAAACACACAAGAGGTGATGCTGTCACATAGGAAAAGGCCAGAAGAGGCATTTCAGGGCTGGTGTAGAGGCGCCACAGCCTTCAGGGGCCACAGTTCTCTGTCTTGCTACTCTGCCATCCTTACATGGCTCATGGTGGCTGCTGGAGCCCTGGCCATCCCATCCGCATTCCAGCCAGCAGGAAAGAAGAAATAGGGAGACAGCAGAACCACTCCCCCTTTTAAAGAGGCTTCCAAGCAGCACTGAGTAACACTGTGCTTCATCTCATAGGCCAGAGCGCATCACCATAGTACACTCACCCGCCAGGGAGGCTGGAGAATATGCCCAGCTGTCACTTTTTCTTATGACTAAGCGGAAGGAGGAGAGTGAATTGTGGAAAGCACCTTGCAGTCTTTCCAGGCGTAGCTCTGTTTTTGATTTCAGAACTGTTCCTGGGGGAGCCTTCAGAGCAGCCCTCTGGTCACTGTCCCCACTTTACAGCTGAGGCAAGTGGAGGTCAGAGGGATACAGGGCTTGGCCATGATCCCTCAGCTGGTGAGCCCTCCCACTGTAACCAAAGCTGCCGGCAGAGAACGGGGACTTCCGTCTTTCCTGCCCCCACAGGACCCAGACTCTGTAGAGAAGCTTCCTTTTGTTGTTCAGTCACCTAGTCGTGTCTATTTGTGGACCGTGGCACGCCAGGCTTCCCTGTCCATCACCAACTCGTGGAACTTGCTCAAACTCATGTCCATTGAGTCAGTGATGCCATCCAACCGTCTCATCCTCTGCCACCCCGATCTTCTCCTGCCTTCGATCTTTCCCAGCATCAGAGTCTTCTCCAATGAGTTGGCTCTTCACATCAGGTGGCCAAAGTATTGGAGCTTCAGCATCAGTCCTTCCAATGAATATTCAGGGTTGGTTTTCTTTAGGATGGACTGGTTTGATCTCCCTGCTGTCCAAGGGACTCTCTAGAGTCTTCTCAAGCTTCACTTATCTTTGTGTAATAAATTCTAGAGCAGCCTTGAACCCAGAGGCTCCCCACTCACTCTGGATTGGAGAATCACTGGGGCTTGGAGTTGGGGTGTTGGCGGTGGGTTGGAGAATCACTGGGGCTTGGAGTTGGGGTGGTGGCGGTGGGCTGGCTGGCGGCGCAGGGAGAGGCCCGGGGGTCCCAGGGGTCCTGGCTCCGCGGCACTCACTTCCTGCCGTCCTGCAGGTCAGTGGCCACTTGGACTACGCCAGGCAGATGGACGCCATCCTGCAGGCTGTGGGCATCCGCACCAAGCCCAGCTGGGACGAGAAGGGGCTCTTGCTGGCCCCAGGCAGCCTGCCCCCAGAGGAATCCCGCCAGGCGGCAGCCACCTCTTCATCAGATCAGACCACCAATCAGGATGGGCAAACCCAGGGTCCCACGTCCAGAGACACCCCCAAAGCAGCCACACCCCCAGACCTCAGCCGAGCCGAAGTGCCAGCAGGACTGGACCGGTCTGAAGGGGCCTCCCTTCCTGCTGCTACCAGCCCTGCTGAGAGCCCCCCTCTCTGCGGCCACGGCCTGGGCGCCAACCCACTGGGCTGCCCTGACTGTGCCAGCGAGACCCAGGGGCCCTGCCCAGGGCTGGTCTGACCCCAGGAGAGTCGCCTTCCCAGACCCCTACATGGAGCACTCTCTTACCCCGCTCCACCAGCTGCCCCGCCACGAGCTCTGGAGATGGACAATCTCCGCCACTGCCTTTGCTAAATTGAGGACGTTCGTACCGGAAGGAGAGGGGCTTGTAAGGAGACACTGTCCCCTCCCCGAGGAATGGAGGCCAGAGCTCCACAGAGTCAAGCCAGCACAGTACGGAGCCCTGGGGCTGAACCGGCCAGGTGCCTCCTGTGCTTCGGGTCAGCGCTGGCGGTCTGATTGCCCGTCCGGAGCTCTCTGGAGCACCCTGCCATGCTCTCCAGCCTCAAGAGCCTGGTGTCCGCCCGCCCCTCCAGCCACTGTCCAGGGCTGAGCTGCAGCCCACAGGCACCACGGAAGCAGCTGCCGAGCAGGTCCGGGGGGGAGCAGACAGCTCACCCTCTCTGCCCCGGGGAGATCCGATGAGATGTGCCGCATGCAGCTATCCAGGCTGAGCCCTGCTCGGCCACGGGAGCGGCCATCAGAAACATGTGACATGAAGGCCCGCCCCCCTGGAGTTATGCCACGTGGGGGCCTGAATATAATGGTTCCAGAGCAGGGCGAACAAACGCTGGATCGGCAGGCGGTGTGGACACAGACTGGGCCTGGGACCCGAAGGAAGTATTTGGGGGCAGAATTTCCTATGGGAACAGAGGTGTGATGATCGTAATAATAGATAATAATACTCACTACCATTTATTAAGTGTTTACCGTGTGCAGAGTGCTTTACGTGGATTGTCTCAGTTGACCCTTGTAACAACCCAGTGAGGTAGGTACTAGTATTGTCTTCATTTTCACTGTCAGGCCCAGAGCGTTTAGGGAAGCTGCCGGGATCACACAGGTGATCAGTCTCAAAAGCCAGCCAGTTAACCTCCAGAGCCCGAGCTCTTAGTCACAGTTAGCGCATCCCTGCAACCTTCCTCGGGCCTCCCACTGGCCCTGAGTGGCCGAGCCAGAGACGCTCCCCCTCCCGCACTGTGCATTCGGGGAACCCGAAGCCCAGCAGAGAAGACTGACAAACCCGGGGGAGGCAGCTGGGACTGGAGAGAAGCGGGGAGTGCCGGAGCAGAACTGGTCCTCAGGGGGATGTGTATTCGTTCCTACAGCAAATATTCACAGAACCCCTGCTGCTGTTGGTCCAAACCGCTCAGGTCTCCCGTGGAAGACCGATGCCCCGCGAGAGGAAAGGACGTTGCTGAGGCCCCAGAGCAAGCTCGGGCAGAACACAGGGCGCCCGCACCCGGAGTCTCCTCCCACCTCACCAGCGGCTTCTCCAGCCCGAGTGGCCCTTCAAGCAGGTTCCGTCCACCCCGCAGTCACTGGCTCAGCTCGGGCTTACTGAGCGCCCACCGGGGCAGGCCTGGGGGTAGAGAGGGAGCCCCGACAAGCACCGTGGCCCCTCTGCAGTCAGTGGCCTGGCCAGAACGGAGTCTGCTCAGCACCACGGAGGGCGCCAGGCCGCCCGTGGAGGCCCCTGGGGTTGGGGTGGATAGAACTGGTGGGGGGATGGGAGGGAGGCAGGCGATGAGGAAGAAAAACCTCAGCGTGGAAAGGAACCTAAAGCGGTGAACTCTGGGAACCAAGAGCTCCCCGTCAGAAAAAAGAAAAAAAGTCCTGTGCCAGAGTCTAGCTGCCTCCCCCAGGGCCCCCCCGAACCAGGGGGGGCTGCTGACCCAGCGCCCACGCCCGCTTCCCTCACTGACCCCAGGGCAGGCCAGAAGGCAGCGGGAGAGGGACTGGTTCTGTCCTCATCATCAGATGGTTCCCTTCTAGGCCCAAGGGAGCCCACGGTAGGAAACACCCATCCTTGATCTTGAGCAAGAACCCAGCAGCTACCCATGTGCCCCCAGGAGGGGCAGGGCAGCAGTCTAGGGAGGAGTTGGGGAGACAGTCAGATCGTGGGCTGTGGGCCGGGGCTGAAGAGGAGGAGGACGGTGGGGGTAAGAAAGTGGGAACAAGTGGCCCTTGCTGGCCCTCTGCCAGGCCAGGGGGGTGGATAACAACAGCAGGGACCACCCATTGACCACCTGCCGAGTGCTGGGCATTCTGTGCCCGGAATGCCCGAGGAGGCAGGCATCATTTCCCCATTTGCATGTGGAATGCCAGGCTCAGAGCAGTTAAGTAACTTGTACACGGGCTGGAAAGCGGTGAAGCGGAGGTTCAGACTTTGCCTGCCTGACTCCGAGGCTCAGATGTTTGCTATGCAGCGCGTGAATCCTGAGAGCAGCTGGTCTGAAAACTGTCTAGCCAGCCATCGTCAGGGTTAAAGATCCCCTGAGCCAGCTCATCTCAAACCATAATGTGCACACGATTCACCTGGCAACCAGCAGGTCTGGGGTAGGGCAGGGACATGCACTTCTAACAGACTCCCGGGACCTGATGCTGATGGTCATGGCCCGCAGAGCAAGGGATCTGGCCCAGCGCTGAGACACCTCTGCAGACAGAGGCATGGCTCCCACGCAGTCTGATAGGATGTGCAAGGGAGATGATTAACTGCATCCTAAGCTGGACCAAGAGGGCCTTACCCCACTCCCAGGAGTCCTCCAACCTTGCTCTCCACACACCCACCAGTTACACTCAGCAGTGACACCTCCTGGAGAAAACTGTCCTGAAGCCAGCGACTAGGCCTCCAGGTTGGAGACCCACAGTGGGCAGTGGGGTGCTGACTCAGTGCAACCCACTGGAGCTCAGAAGGCTCCCCAGAAGACCTGGAGCCTCCTGGTTTTAGCCAAGAGCTGGTCCAAGGCCTTGGGGGTCCTGGTCCCATCCAGTCCAGCTCTCCAAGCCTGCATCAATTCGTGGGGGTCCCAGGTGGACACGGCCGCAGCTCGGGCTCCGTGCGATCGATGCTGAAGAAGTTGACTGCCGTAGTGGCCCTGGCAGGCGGGGGGGCATCCCGGGTGGCCTCGCCAGGTGGCAGCAGCTGGGCCGTGAGCCGCGGGCCAGAGAGGCCCCCAGAGCCCGGGTCCGAGCCCGGGTCCGAGTCTGGCGGCCGGGGAAGGGGCAGCGTGTGCTGCAGGCTCAGGCCAGGCCGCGGGCCGCTGTGAGAGGTCCGCACGGAGGGCGAGGCGAGGCCTGGCTGGTGCTCCCGGGGGCCGCGCGGACACGGCAGGAGCCGGCCCAGGGCCCGCTTGAAGTCCCGCATGAAGAGCGGGTAGATGATGGGGTTCATGGTGCTGTTGCAGTAGCCCAGCCACGTGAGGACGTCAAAGAGCCCGGGGGAGATGCAGTCGCACACGGCCTGGAGGAGTGGGGGGGGGACATTCTGGAGCCGGGACGCAGAGCACCCCTCCCTCCCTCCCCCCCATCTCTGGGGGATTCGGGGGCTCCCCAGCAAGGCGGGGACTCACCCACCCCCAGCAGTGGCATTACCTGGACTATGTTGGCCACAAAGAAAGGCAGCCAGGTCACAAAGAACATGCCCAGCAGGATGCCCAGGGTCAGGCTGGCCTTCAAGGCCTTCCTGCTATGCTTGGCGGCCAGACGCCTGCTGTCAGCTGACTCCACCCCTGGGCGTGGGGTCCTGGGCACCTGCAGAGAGGAAGGCCAGGTCTGAGCCTACTCCTGGCCCCAGACTGAGCCTTAATCCTAACCCTAGACTGAGCCCTTAATACACTGACTTGACCCTTGAATGGGCTCCAGTTGTAGTCCCAGGCTGAGCTCTGACCCCGACTCCAGGCTGCACCTTGACCTTGCCTTCAGATTGAGCTCTTCAGCAATAAACTAAGCTCTGCTCATGGCCCTGACCCCTGATGCCTACCGTAGACTGAGCCCTACATACCCGTAGTCCGAAACTGACCCTCCGCCCTGGGCCAGACTGAGCCCAACTTTAGACCCAGACTGAGCCTTGATCCCAGAAATAGACTGAGCCTTTGTCCTGGCCCTGCACCAAGCCCTGAGCCTGGCTTGGCGTGCACAAAGGGCTCTAGGAAGTGCGGTGAGGTTTCCTAGGGGCCTATGATCAGGGGTGTTGGCGGTGTCATGTGTTGTCCTTTGCAGGGAGGGGGGGTCTTCTGACCTGCTGGGTTTGTGTCTGGGCACAGTGTTGTCCTGCAGTGCACTTGGGCACCTCAAGAATTAGCTGCAATCGAACAGTACTAGACGAACGAGGACAGCTGCTGTCCAAGGCTTGACAATCTCTTTGCCTATGAATTGATTCTCTTCATATTTTGCAGTGACAGTTTTGCGCCACTGTTTTCATGATCCACAAAATAAAGTTTATTTTGAAACATGTGCCCCAAACAAATGTGTGCAATTAAGTATCTTATAAATCACTAGGGTTGGGAGTGACCTTGGTATTTTAAACTTGGATTTCATTGTGGACTTAACAGATATCTTTTATTCCCACACATGGACTTCATGAGCAGGAGCTTGGAGAAGAGGAAAAAGGAGAGGCTCCATGGGGGAAAAGGCATGAGGGGCCCAAATGTGACTTTTATAAACTGGAGACCAGGAGTCCCAAAACATTAAAGGGCCCTCTGTACCGGATGACCCACTAGCCCAGTGGTTCTCTTAACTTTTTCAACTTTGTGAGCCCACTGAAATTCGAATGAAATCTACACAACTCACTCTCCAGAAAACAAACAAACACACAACACACACACTTACATACACACACAGAAGAAAAAATTTGCCACGTAGCCAGAGAATTCAGAGACCACTGTGAAGTCCAACCCTGAAACCTCCAGGAATCCACAGAAGCTGCAATGTGAAGCCCTCCTCTAAACCATGCGTTGTAATCAACTTGGATTTTCATATATCCGCTTTACACAAAGTGAAACCCACCTTTGCTGACAGCTGATGTAAACACTGGGGTGAGCATAATTCACTGGACTGTGAAAGGATATGTGTGCTGCCTGGGAATACACCTGGGCTTTAAAGGCCAGAGACTCCCCCCAACACTTCCTAAACTGTGTGAGAGCCCCGCTTAGCTCTTGAGGCAACCAGAGACAGGTTGGGTGCGGGAGGATGAAAGTCAGGAGGAGGCAGGAAGAAAGGAGCCAGGTTCCCAGGCAACCTTCGCAGACGGAAAGGGGGCGGAGGCGGCAAAGCCAAGATGCGTGAGCGCGGGGTGCATCACAGCCACCCCCACCCCGCACCCCATGCGGGAGCTCCCCCTCCCAGCCTTGTTCTCGCTCCCTCTCCTGAGGCCACCCAGGCCTGGTTCCTGTCTCTGGTGCTGAAACCCCAGCTGCCCCCTGTCCTATGGGCTCTGCAGTGGGGGTGGGCAGGAGAGGGGAGACGGGTACCCTCTGCCTCCCGCTTTTCCATGTATTTGTCCAGGTGAAGCCCGGTTAGGCAAATACAAGGCTCACACAGGGGAGCCTAAAAGAGCCCCTTGATTCCTCCCGCGTTCTTGGGGCACAGAGGCGAGAGCTGGGCTTTTAAAACAAGTGATCTGGCTTCAAATCGTGCCTCTATCACTCACTCAGTGATCTTGAGAGAGTCAGTTTCCACATTTGTCCAATGGGAGAAAACGCTCAGCTTACAGAGTTGCCATGAGGCTGTGGATAATACACATATGCCCTGTGCTGGACACAGAGTTAATGCAAGCACACAGCAGCCCTGATGTTGTTCAGCGATGAGTGGATGAGGCTGGGGAAGTTTGTAGCACCCTCGGGAGCCTTGTCCTTCCGCCAAGAGCTCAGGCTTTCCAAAGCAGTGCGGATCTCAGGACAAACGCTCTGACTCACTGCGTGGCGGCCGGGGAGAAGAGAGGGTCTGCTCTTCTCGCCCCTTCTCATCTTCTCTTCTCCAGCGTGGACCCTCTGTGGCTTCTGTAGCCCCACCTGGTCAGCCTAGAGGGAGAGACACTTGCTTCCCCAAAAGAATCTCCTAAGAGCTGTTCTGACTTTAAATTGCTGCCGTCAATGGGGACAGACACAAGGGGAGGAGGGAGACACCATCTCCCGCGGGCCCCAGCCACACAGGTAGCCCCTCACCCCTGGGAGCCTGGTGTGGGGGCGAGAGACAGCCATGGTCTTGCCAGGGCCCTCGAGCACTGGGGAACCAAGGCATTCTGGAAGATAAGACAGGGGCCGTCATCAGAGGAGGGCGACCCAGAGGGGTCAACCATGATCTGAGAGTCCCTCTCCAGTCTTCCTGGGAAGAAACCTGCATTTTCCTGCCTCTTCTTCTCCCCCAAAGAATTAACTCAAGAAAACAGGCAAGAGGGAAGAAATTGAGGCTCAGAGAGAGTAGGGGACCTTCCCAAGGTCACACTGTGCTCAAACCAAAGCACCACAGACCCGTACATTGTTACCCTCACTTACTGAGTGCTTACAATGCATCTGCACCTGATACACATTCTGTCATTCGGTCTTTCTGGGAGGAAGGTAAACCTCCATCTTGCAAATGAGGCGCAGAGAGACAAAATAACTAGCCAGGAGTCACACAGCAGACGAGAGTTGAGTCAGGGAACTCTCTAACAAGAGAAAGTCACCTCCGGCTCCAGACGCTGAGCCCCCTCCACTTTACCATGCTGCTTCCATTGTGGGGGATGACAGCCCCAGGCGAAACCCCGCCACTCCCACCAGAGAGGCCCTCGTGGAACACAAGCCAAGGGCCGCCTCCAGCCCACACGCTGGGGTCTGGGTGATGCCACCCTTCCCACTTCTCTCCGCCCTAAAGCCACCCCATGATCGCTCGTGGCAGGTTCCGTCGTCTGCAGGCCCCTTGTATCAGAACACATCTGTGGCATTTGCCACCGTCAGAGGGCAGCCATCGGCGGACAATTTGGCAGCGCCCTTCCAGGAGGGAAGTCTGCTTGCGGGTTCCGATGTCACAAGTGCATCAGAGGAGAGGAGTTAAATAAACCCTGGCTTAGAATACTATAGTGAGAGTTGCTCAGTCGTCTCTGACTCTGCGACCCCCTGGACTGTACACAGTCCATGGAATTCTCCAGGCCAGAACACTGGAGGGGGTAGCCCTTCCCTTCTCCAGGGGATCTTCCCAACCCAGGGATGGAACCCAGGTCTCCCACATCGCAGGCGGATTCTTTACCAGCTGAGCCACCAGGGAAGCCCCAGAATATTATACAGATGTTTAAAAGGATAAATACATTCCCACTGTAAAATACTATACGGATGCTTAAAAGGATAAACACATTCCCACTGTAAAATAACTATACGGATGCTTAAAGGGATAAATACATTCCCACTGTAAAATACTATACGGATGTTTAAAAGGATAAATACATTCCCACTGTAAAACTATACGGATGTTTAAAAGGATAAATACATTCCCACTGTAAAATACTATACAGATGTTTAAAAGGATAAATACATTCCCACTCTAAAATACTATACAGATGTTTAAAAGGATAAATACATTCCCACTCTAAAATACTATACAGATGCTTAAAAGAATGAATCAGTCACACACAGAAAGATCTCCACGACACATGAGCAAGTGCTAACAACAAGTTGCAAAACAAGAGAGACAGCATGAAGGAAAAAGAGAGAGAGAGAGAGAGAGCATGATCACTTCTGCTTAAAAAAGACACAAAGCGACGCACCAAGTTTCTTTAGGCAAAAAAATCCACAAACATAAACAAACACACAACATAAACACACAAACATAAACAAATACAGAACATAAACACACAAACATAAATACACAACATAAATACACAAACATACAACATAAACACACAAATATAAACAAATACGCAACATAAATACACAACATAAACAAATACACAAACACACAAACATAAGCAAATATACAAACATAAACAAATACACAACATAAACACACAAACATAAACAAATACACAACATAAATACACAAACATAAACATACAAACATAAATTCACAACATAAACAAATCCACAACATAAACACACAAACATAAACAAATACAGGACATAAACACACAAACAAATACACAACATAAACACACAAACATAAACAAACACACAACATAAACACACAGACATAAACAAATATACAACATAAATACACAACATAAACAAATACACAAACACACAAACATAAACAAACACACAAACATAAACACATACACAACATAAACACACAAACATAAACACATCCACAAACATAAACACATCCACAAACAAACATATCCACAAACATAAACACACAAATATAAACACACCCACAAACATAAACACATACACAACATAAACACACAAACATAAACAAATACACAACATAAACAAACACACAAACATAAACACATACACAACATAAACACACAAACATAAACACATCCACAAACATAAACACATCCACAAACATAAACACATCCACAAACATAAACACACAAACATAAACACATCCACAAGCACAGAGAAAGAACTGGAGCGACGTGGAGGGGCAGGACTGGGAGGTGGCTGGATGAGGCCAGTGGGGTCTTTTACTTGACCGCTACTGATGAGTTTTCATTTTGAGGTGTACCGACAGATCCTCTCGTGTAATCTCCAATTCGTATGACTATCTAACCACGCGTGTGCTCAGTCACCCTGTTTGTGTCCAGCTCTTTGAGACCCCACGGAGTGTAGCCCACCAGGCTCCTCTGTCAATGGGATTTTCCAGGCAAGAATACTGGAGCAGATTGCCATTTCCTACTCCAGGGGATCTTCCTGACCCAGAGTTCCAACCCACATCTCTTGCACTTCCTGCATCGGCAAGCGGAATCTTTATCACTGCGCCCCTGGGAAGCCCAGCCATCTAATCATAGTGTGAGGGTGATAAGACAGACCTTGGGGCCAGACTGCCCGGTTCAAACCATGACTGTTACTAAATGAGCAGCCCTGAGCAGGGTACTTCACCTCTCCAGGCCTCAGCTTTCTCATCTGTAAAATGGTCATTCTCATAACAGCCACCTTGCAGGATTGTAGTAAGGATTAGAAAAGATAATAGAAAGTTACTTGAACAGTGCCTGGTACATAGTAAGTACTGTGTGAGTTAGTTACTAAGTTAGTGATCATGGTCGGTGTTTATTGTTATTTGTATTCACCTCAGCTCCTTGATAAGAGTGATGAGGCTGCTGATGGCAGCCATGGTTATTTTTCCCCCTAGGAAGACTCAAAGTGGTGAACTTCCCAGCACCATGCATTTTACCATCAAGAGGAAAGGACAGAGTTAATATTTGTCAAACAACAAGCAACTACTATGCACCAGGTATATATATATCATCTCACTGATGCTTCAAACAGCCTCAGATGATAAACAGCATTACTTCTGGGATAGAGGGAGATGAGCAACTCACCCAGAGTCATCCAGCTGAAGTGAGAAAGAGGCAGGATTTGAACCTGGGCCCAGACAGATGGACAAGCCCCCCGCCCCGTCCCGGCTGCAGCAGGCTGCCTCGTTCTGAGCGGCGGCCCAGCCTGTCATGCTCAGCTCTGCTCCTGCTCACCCCCTCCTCCCCCTCTGAGATATTTCTGGGATCACAGCCTCCTCTCAGGAGGAGGAGGCAGAGATGGAAGGGAAGACGGATCGCTGGGACAGAATGATGCATAGCTGGGTGATGGAGGGTGAAGAAAGCTGGGGGAGGAGGACTAGGAGGAGAAACGGGGGGAGGGAAGGAAGAGGAAGATACGGGGTGCAGAGGAGGTGGGGAGACTGAGCCGAGGAGGAGAGGGAAGGGGGACGGTGGGGCGGAGAGGAAGGTGGTGGGGAGAGCGTGTGACGCAGAGACACAGGAGTCCTGGCAGAGAGAAAGGGTGCAGGACGCAGGGATGCCCAGCCGGGCCTCCTGCTGCCCCCCAGGAGGCTGAGCACCCACGGCGGCCCCTCTGGAACCCCCTGAGGCTGAGCACCATCACCGCAGGGACGCCCACCTTTCACACACGCGCGCGCGCACATACTTACCCAGGCTGCATCTCACGGGCACCATCGCCACCTCTCACGCCCCGCTCTGCACCCCCAGCCCACAGCCCCTGCCTGATCTCTAAGCAGGACTCCTCTCTCACAGCGCCTGGGGCTGGGAGGACCTGACTGAAACTGCTGAGCCAACCAGTGGCTTTCTAAAAGCTCATTCGCATCAACAGGCAGATAGAGGCAGAGAAAGGCTCCAGCCAGCTCAGCAACCACGTCTGAAACTCCGGAAGAGCCAGGACTTCAGGGACTGGGAGCCAGCCCCCCCCACCCCCTGCAGGGAAGCAAGAGACTGGATCAAGGAAGCAGCCAAGGGTTCAGTGGGGCTGGGAAGGGGAGGAAGGGGGCCTAACAGCCGCAGCCCCCCCCCCAAGTTCTGTTCCTTCTCATCAGTTCCGCTGGGTCCAATGAAAACACCTCCACCCCAGACCGGATGCGTCACCTCAGGTGACAAAAGACGGTCACAACCCAGGAGGCCAGAGTAAGGTGGCCTCCCAGAAGCCAAGTCCCCAAACACGGGCAGTTCTCCAGGCAGTATGGAAACTAGCCAGCAGAAAGCTTGCTTAGCATCTGGTTGGTTTGGGAAGCAAGCTGAGCGACTTTAAGCTAGGTACTTGCTGAATGGTAGAGTCTGACACTTACTTATTCAAACCAAGAGAAGAGGCATTCCAGAAAGCGGGAGATATTCACACAAACATATTTCAGGCTTGAGAGGCCGAGAGTCATTCTGCCTCAGAGGCAGCGCATGTGTGTGCTAAGTCGCTCGGTCGTGTCAGACTCTCTGTGACCCTATGCACTGTAGCCCGCCAGACTCCTCTGTCCATGGGATTCTCCAGGCAAGAATTCTGGAGGGGGTTGCCATGCCCTCCTCCAGGGAATCTTCCCAACCCAGGGATCTTATGTCTCCTGCAATGGCAAGCAAATTCTTTACCCCCAGCGCCGGCTGGGAAACCCAGAGGCTAAAGGACCTGTGAAGATGCCTCTCAGCCTTTGGTTTTGTGACTTCCTTGATTTTGCAAACATACCCACAGGGAGTGATAGATTTTTTACGTTTACTAGAAGAGACACCCTTCTTATAAGCTCCAGAACCCTCATCATGATAGGGTGTCGTGACTACCATCTCTCTTTCCAACTAGAACATAGATTCCAAGAGGGCAGGACCTTCTCAGACCCACTCACGCCTGCACTCGCAGCCTAAGACAGCTCCTGCACAAGAGAGGTCCTCAGCGGAGCTCCCTGGCGGTCCTGTGGCTAAGACCCTGTGATCACAATGTAGGGGGCCCAGGTTCCATCCCTGGCTGGGGAATTCTACCCTACATGCCGCAATGAAGACTGAAGATCCCACATGCTGCAACCAAGGCCCAGGGCTGCCCTGGTGGCTCAGCTAGTGAAGAATCCGCCTGCAATGTGGGAGACCTGGGTTCGACCCCTGGGTTGGGAAGATCCCCTGGAGAAGGGACAGGCTACCCACTCCAGTATTCTGGCCTGGAGAATTCCACGGACAGTCCATGGGGTTGCAAAGAGTCAGACACGACCAAGCGACTTTCACTTTAAATAAATAAAAAGAAAAGTACTCAGCACAGCACTGAGGAAGTGAACGAATGAATGGATTAAAAAGTGCAGGGTCCATCAGTGAGGAGAGCTGCTTCTAAAAGGGGAAGAGAAGGGAGAAACATGAGCTGGGGTTAAATCCTGGGCTCTGTGAAGCGCTGTGTCCATTTAGTTCCTTTCATCACTGAGCAATGAACACTCACGACCCTCCTTTAGATGCTGAGAACACAGCAGTCAAGACAGGTCCTCACCCTCACAGAACTTATCGTCTAGTGGGAGGAAGCAAACACGCCAACAATAAATGGAAAGTGTGCAGTGTGTCAGGTGGTGCTATTTTCTGCTGAGAACAACTTGGGAAATGAGGGCTGGAGGGGATCTGTGCAAGTGTCATCTTGTTACTAATCAAGCAGTTAGTAAGACAGCCAAGCAGAGGCCAGAGGAAAAGGACGGAAGTTAGGGGGAGATCTGTGTGGTGACGTGAGGTTCTCCAGGCAGAGGCAACAGCAGGTGCAAAGGTCCTGAGGCAGGAGTGTCCTTGGTGCTCAAGGAACAAGAAGGAGCCCAGTGCGCTGAAACAGAGAGAGTGAGGGGATGGTGGAGGAAAGGAGACCAGACGAGAGGCAAGGACTCCCACGACAGGGCCTGCACCTTTCTCTTTTTGGCTACACCTCCCGGCTTGTGGGACCTTAATTCCCTGACCAGGGATCGAACTCGGGCTCACAGCAGGCAAAGTGCTGCGTCCTAGCCACTGGCCGCCAGGGAACTCCCAGGGATCGCCGTGGCTGCAGTGTAAGATCGAAAGGAAGCAAGAATGGGCTCAGGAAGCCAGAGGAGGATCAGTGCCATAGCCTGGGCATCAGATGAAGGGCTCAGCCATTGGGGGAGGGGGCGGGGGCAGCCACTGACACAGGAGAAGCGGTCAGGCCCTACGTGTGTTTTGAACACAGAAAGCACACAGCGTGTGCAGCGAGAGGGAAAGAGAGGCGTCCAGGCTGCCGCCAAGGTTCCTGGCCTGAGCAATGCACATCAAGTAGTCGATATAAGGAAGTCAAGTTAAGGACCACGTCTGGAGCCTGGAAAAAAAATCCCCAATTCTGCTGGGGGTGAAGTAAGTGAGTGGTCCAGGCTGGGAGTCATCAGCGTGTATGTGGTACTTCCGGGCACGGGATGGGACGAGCTCACTAAGGAAGTGAACGTGGGAAAAAGCAAGGAGGTCCGAGGACTGAGGCCAGGGAGTGCCTCAGATGGCGGCACAGCAGGAGGACCCAGCAGAGGAGACCGAGGGGGAGAGCCAGTGGCGCAGAGCACCCAGGGCGGTGGCCGGGCAGCCGGGTTTTAAGGGCACGTCACCGCCGGCTCGGCAGCGCAAGGCTCAGACCCGGGCTCTGCGCTCGAACCTCCCAGACCAGACGTGCAACCGTGGGCAAGTGGCCTCCCCTCATCGACCCCCAGCCCTCCAGCTGCAAACAGCGACGGGGGTTACTGGCCCCTTCGGGCATCCGGGGATTCACTTAGCTCACTGCCCGGCACATCGTGGGTGCTCAAAGGCTGGACAGCTGCCCAGGTGCTAAGGCCACAGCCTCGGGCTCCGTCCTGGTGCCAGGGGACTGCCCCAGTAGCTCAGGGGTAAAGTCTGCCGACGCAGGAGACACGGGTTCCATCCCTGACCCGGGAAGATCCCGCATGCCATGGGGCAACGAACCCCGTGAGCCGCAAGGAGAGAAAAGCTCACGCAGCAACGAAGGCCCAGCACAGCCAAAAACAAATCAATAAAATTATTATATTTTAAATTCAAGTGCCAGCTGGCTAGCTTCACAGAAAGAAAATCTGTTTCACAGGCACTGCTGTAACCAAGAATCTAGACCTCTCCACTCCAGCCCCACCAAGACCAGCCAGCTCCACCTCCTTAGTCATTAGGGCAGAGTGGGACGGGCAGATGACCTTGGATGGTGAATGAACACCCGACAAAATGACCGACTCACAGAGTGAGAACAGGGGCCTTTAGAGCACCCTCCCAGCTCCTCTGGTTATGTCCAGAGAAAGGCTCATGCCGATGCTGCTGTATCTTTAACATCCCTCCAGCATCTAACGAAGAGAAAGCAGGCCTTGGGCTCAGCGTCGCCAGCCATCCAAGCTGGACTTCAGCGACACCGCTGGGGCTGCTGCAGCCTCACTGAAGTTGCGGTTCTGATCCCCTTCTATTTCTGGCAAGGATACTGATGTTTCCGTTAGTGAAAGAGATAAGAAGTTTTCTTTCTAAATAAATTCATGGAAGTAAGAAGATGAGATGACTCCAAGAAAATGCTAAGTACATATGGCTGCAGACTCGCAGGCTGCGTGAGGCTGGGCAGCAGGATAGCAAGGCAGATGCCCGAGGCAGTTCCCAAAAGCCTGAAGTCTGGGAAACGCTCCTTTACAAGAACCCAGGGAGAGGGCGTGGACAGCCCATGGAAGCCATCCTGAAGCTTGAGAACCAAGTCAGGGTCACAACCACCTGCAGAGACTGGAGAAGGTTCTCCAGTGAGTATAGATCAGCAGAGAGAGCGGGCTGCAGCCAAGGTCTCCTGTCCACCCAGGACGCCATCATCCCAGCTGATGGGCCTCACTGCAGGGGAGACACGGATGAGCCACTTGGGGGCTGCCAGCCAGGATGGCAGCCTCTCAGCCCCGTCTACCCAGTAAGCGCCACCCCAGGGACCTCCCACCCTGAGACACCTCCCACACCTGAGGCCACACCTAGAGGACACTAGAGAGCCCCGCTGGGACCTTCTTGGGACCTGTGGTCTAATTCTCTGGGGCTCAGGCCTGGGCAATCTGAATGCCCATCCCTGGGCAGCAGGGTGCCAGGACTCAGGTGCTGTGGAACCCGCTCCACTCTAGATGCTGCAGGGCCTGCAGCTAAGAGCACCCACCCCATTCACAAGGACGCCTACTAGGTGCAGTGGAGATGGAAACCCACCCAGATAAGCCCAGCCCCTGTGGGAGCTTACACGCCGGCGAGGGAGCAGACAATGAACAAACCAGGAAATTAACTGGGGGTCAAGATGGAGGTAGCAGACGGCGGGGAGGTCTGCAGACAGGTGGTCAGGGTGGGCCTCTGGGAAGGAGTAACCTGTGAACTAGAGTCAGGCAAGGACAGCCCCAGGGGAAGAACATTCCAGAGGGCACAGCCAGTGCAAAGACCTGGGCACACAGCCTGGCGCCTTCTAGCAGCGTCAGAAGGACACAGGGCTGGTGCAGAGAAGCAGGGAGCGGGTAGGGGAGGAGGTGCAGCTGGAGAGGCTGGCAGGCCCGGGCCCCAGGCCAGAACCTGGCCCGGGTCTCCTCTCCATCCTTAGAGCCATGGGAGCCGCTGAAGGGTCTGAGCAAAGGGGTGAGGGGATCGCCCTTTCGTTTCTCTTTGTGCAGAAAATGGACAGGAGTGGGTCTGGGGTGGAGGCAGTGGGAGGCAGCAGGAGACGATCAAAGGCTCCCAGGTAAGGGACTTCCCTGGTGGGCTGGTGGTTGAGAATCCCTCTTCCAATGCAGAGGACACAGGTTCAGTCCCTGGTTGGGGAAAGAAGAGCTCATGTGCTGTGGGGCAGCTTCCTGGACACCTCACTGAAGACCCAGCACAGGAAGAAAAGAAAAAGGCTCCAAAGTAAGAAGCAATAGTGGCTTGGATCAGGAGATCAGAAAGGTGTCCTTGGAGATGACCCAGGTATAGAGGGGCTTGTGAATGAATCCCCTGAGCATGAGAGAGAAATTATTCCTGAGTTTCTGGGCCACGATGCCATGACGGTGCCATCAGCCGTGATGGGAAGATGGGTGAGGAGCAAGTGGAGAGAGTTGGGACCCCCTGAACACCCTGCTGCACGTTACCCTTGGGAAAACTGCCCACATCCTGGCGGGTCCTGTGGACGGTTGGGCATTGAGTCTGGACTTCAGAAGGAAGATGGGCGCTGGGAACGACCACTTGGAAGTGCCAGCAATTGTATACTGAGCCGTGGATGCCCAGTGGGCGCCCAATGATGCTCATTCCTCTCCGTCCCCCACGCCCGGGTCTCCCTGCGAGCCCCCGCCTCCATACCTGCAGCGTCTCCAAGGCCTGGCCGGCAGTGCCAGTGGTGAGGGAGGCCACCTGGACGGCCTGCTTGCGGGCGGCCAGCAAGATCCTGCTGTAGGTGAAGCAGATGGCGCCGGAGGGCAGGAAGAAGGTGAGGCCCGACGCCACGAGGACGAAGGGCAGGCTGGCCAGCAAGCGGCACTGATCCGTCGCGGGCGCCCGCGCGCGGCCCGGCTCATGCCAGCCCAGCAGCAGGGGCAGGAAGGAGGCGAGCGCGGCCAGGCTCCAGGCACCGAGGACCAGCGCCAGGGCGCGCGCGGGCGTCATGCGCAGCTTGTAGCGCAGCGGCGAGAGGATGAGCAGGTAGCGGTCCAGGCTGATCAGGCAGAGGTTGAGGATGGAGGCGCTGCAGCACATCACGTCGAAGGCGGCCCAGAGCAGGCAGAGGCGCCGCGCCAGCACCCAGCGGCCGTACAGCACGTTCAGCATGGCCGGCGGCATCACCACCAGCCCCACCATCAGGTCCGACGTGAAGAGCGACACCAGGAAGAAGTTGGAGGTGTTGCGCAGCGCGGGCTGCGCGCAGATGACCGCGATGAGCAGCGAGTTGGCCGCCGCCGTCAGCGCGATGACCGCACACAGCGCGGCGGCCACCCAGCCGCTGCCCCCGGGCTCCCGCGGCGGCCCCGACCCCCAGTCCGGGGTGCTGTGGTTGGCGGGGACCTGCTCTGGGACCATGGGGGCGGAGGGCGAGGACGTGAGGCCCCAGAGGGATCGGGAGGGCGTTGAGGCTGGCTGGTGGGAAGGCGGGGAAGGCGGGGATGCGGGTGGCGGGGCTCTGGGTCAGGGTCAGCACCCCGAGGGGGATGGAGAGGGGGTCCGGGGGCGTCCTCGGGTGTGATGTAGAAACACCTGGAGCGAACACCTAGGTAGGAAGTTTGGGAGGGGCACCTGAGGAGCAGAGACCTCCAGCAGGACCCAGAGGCAAGTCAGGAGGACGGGGCCGGGGACTCGGGGCCTTTGGCTGGGTGGGCGCAGAGCTCCTGGAAGGGGCGGGCGGTGAGATGGGTCGAGGGCAGGGCCCCGAGGAGGTGAGAGCCCAGGGCCACTGGGCGCTCCCCAGGCCGGGGCAAGCCTCTCTCGGCGAGTGGACACAGAGGCGCCAAGGAGCACCCAGGGTGCTGGGGGTCGCAGGCTGGGGGCCCCACGGGCCAGAGCCAAGCCCCTGGAGGGGAGGACAGGTCTCGGACCCAGCGCAGAGGCACCCCGGGCTCTGGCGGACGCGGTCCCCGCGGCGAGCTGGAGGATGCCGGCTGGGAGAGAAGGACCCCCTCCCCACCCGGCCGCGGGTCTCTGGTCCCGCTCCCTCCCGGGCTCGGTACCTGGAGCGCTGCTCCGCCGCCGGCGACTGCGGCAGGAGCCGAGGGCCCGGGAGAGGCAGCGGCGGCCGCGGGCCGGGCCGGCGCCCAGGGACCCGGGAGACACCGCGAGGGCCCGGCGCGCGGAGGCGCGGTGTCTGCTTCCAGGAGCGCGCGGTCCCCGCGCTGCGGAGCCTGCGTCCCGCCCCGCGGTGGGCGGGCAGAGCCGAGCCCTGGCCCCGCAGGCGGGCGGGGTCCCCAGCACCCCGGGGCCTGCGGAGGGATGATCTGAGAGCCCGGCCGTGCCAGGTGGCCTCCCAGCTCTAGCGGCCTCTACCCCCACGCCTGCCCCGCCCCACTCACACTTGGCGCAGGAGGAACTCGGAGAAGGGGGCAGTGGGCCACCTTCATCCAGGACTGCTTCCAATAGGGGGCTGCCCACCCGCTACCAGGGCGAGCCGGTTGGGAGATAGTGGGTAGATCGCTTGACATGTATGTTCATATATGTTACACATATGTTGCTGTTGTTTAGTCGCTAAGTCCTGTCCTGACTCTTGCAACCGCATGGACTCTATCCTACGATTTCCTAGGCAAGAATACTGGAGTGGGAGTGGGTTGTCATTTCCTTCTCCAAGGGGTTTTCCCCACCCAGGAGTGGAAGCTGCATCTCAATCTGCATTGATAGGCATATTCGTTACCGCTGAGCCACCTGGGGAGCCCTATATAATATATAATTTGTTGCGCTTCCTGCAAACCTTTAAATAGATGGCAACCTCCTCCTGGAAGTCCTTCCCAGCAGAAACCATCCTGTCCCCTGACAGCGCCGGGCATACTAAGGATGAAGGATCAAGCTGTGGGCACTCTCACCCTACCAAGGAGTGGGAGCCAGGGACCCCCAGGCCCGGCGGGGTGGAGTCCCTGCAGGTAGACAGGCCTGGCACACCTTGTCTAAGGCTGCTGTGTGTATCCTTGCCTCCTCCTCTGCCCCTCGCAACTGGAACTACAAGTCTCTACTGGACATGTTACAGGTTAATATCATGGAATCAACAAACATTTATAGCGAGCACCTACTAGGTGTCAGACACTCTTCTGTCCAATTAGGACACTACAGAAACCAAAGCAAAGATCCAACTTCATAGAGTTTACTAAGCAAAAAAAAAACATTTAAGGTGGTCATAGGGTGATAATGAGGGTGATAATTGTGTGAGTGGTCAGTCGTGTCCGACTCTTTGTGACCCTAGGGACTGTAGCCCGCTAGGCTCCTCTGTCCATGGGATTCTCCAGGGAAGAATATTGCACTGGGTTGCCATTTCCTCCTCCAGGGGATCTTCTGAACGCAGACTGAACCCACGTCTCCTGCATCTCCCACATTATAAGCTGGATTCTTTACCACTGAGCCACCTGGGAAACCCAGAATGATCATTGCTATAGAAAAAAAGGAAATGGGGAAGAATGTAAAGAAAATCTCAGGTGGCTGGGGTCTTTTTCCTTCCACAGAAACAGGAATATAAGGCCTCCTGCTATGTTCCAGGGGCTTTATTTTATTATTCCAACCCACACAACAATGCTAAGAGGTAACTGTTAAACTGGGCTAGAAGAGGCCAAAGGCCTCTCTCAAGGTCACCAGCCGCAAGAGATCAAGTAGAACTGAAACTCAGGTCTGCCCAACACCCAGAGAAATTTCAAGACCCTGCATACCCTGTCCTGGGTTGCTGTGGGGCACCCAGAGTCCCATCCCTGCCCACAGCCGGGTCTATGGAGCGAGGAAAGGCTTTGGCCTCCCCTCCCAACACCACCTGCACCATCATGACACTTTCTGTCCTGCCTCAGGGAACAGGATACCAAGCTCTGGGCAGAGAGCCAGAAAGAGCAGACTTGGAATCCCAGCTCCGCTGCTAGCCAGCTGTGTGGACTTAGGACCAGCGACGCCATCTCCTCGGGCCACCGTTTGCTCCTCGGTAGTAACTAGCAGAACAAAACAGCACCCACCTCTCGGGGTTGCTGGCACCATCAGCAAGCCTATGGTGCTGTGTCAGTGTTCGCTGCTAGCCTCCGTGTTCCCATCTCTAAAATGGGAATGCATTCAGCTCTGCAGTAACTTCTTCAGCCCAGGGATTTTTTAAAAATTTTTATTTTATATTGGAATATAGCCAGTTGACAATGTTGTGATAGTTTCAGGTGGACAGCAAAGGGACTCGGGCATGCACACACATGTATCCATTCTCCCCCTAACTCCCATTCAGGCTGCTACATAACACTGAGTGGAGCTCCCCAGCCCAGGGACTTCCGATTGAGCAACAGCGAAGCTGAGAGGCGCTGTGTGGGACACACTTCGGGGCCCAGTGTTGCTGGCATCCTTCAGTCATTCAGTCGTGTCTGACTCTGTGGCCCAAAGGGCTGCATCACGGCAGGCTCCTCCGTCCTCCACTGTCTCCAAGAGTTTGTCTGTGATGCTTCCTGGGTTCATAATCCCGATTCTGTTACTTGCTCTGTGACCTTGGCCAAGCTTTTTCATGTCTCTGCAGCTAGGAAACTGGGGTAGTGGACATACACCTGGGTTGAGCCTTGAAACCATTGGTATGGAGAATGTGCTTGGTCCATTTTAGCTTTGTGAAAATTAAAAGTATATAGTGAAGACTTCCCTGGTGGTCCGGTGGTTAAGAATCTGCCTGCCAGTGTAGGGGACACGGGGTCCATCCCTGGTCCAGGAGGGTTCCACATGGGGGGCAACTAAGCCCGTCTCCACAACTACTGAGCCAGTGATAACTGAGCCCACATGCCAACTGCTGAAGCCCACGGACTCTAAAAGCCGTGCTCCGCGGCAAGAGAGGCCACCGCAGTGAGCAGCCCGTTCTCTGCAACAAAGAGGAGCCCCAGGCTGCCACAAAGAGAGAAAGGCCACGGGCAGCAGGGAAGACCCAGTGCCGCCAAAACTAAGTCAAGTAAATACTTTTTAAGATGCTTAAGTATTTAGTGACATTGAATATTATTCCCTATGCTTTGGCCTTCCCGGGTGACGCCAGTGGTAAAGACCCTGCCTGCCAGCGTAGGAGACAGAAGAGCCTCCAGTTCGATCCCTGGGTGGGGAAGACCCCCTCTGGAGGAGGAAATGGCAGCCCACTCCGGTACTCTTGCCTGGAGAATCCCATGGACAGAGGAGCCTGGCAGGCTACAGTCCATGGGGTTTTGCAGAGTCAGACACGACTGTAGCAACTTAGCACGCAGGCGCCCTCTGCTTTGCCTCTTTCAGTTTGATTCCTTTATGCAAAAAAAAGTATCTAGGGGAGAAAGAGAGGGATGAACTGGAAGTTTCGGTTTGGTAGATGCAAACTATGACATTTAGGATGGATAAGCAACCAGGTCCTAATGTATAGCACAGGGAACTATCTTCAATATTCTGTAATGCCATAAAGGAAAATATTTTTTAAAAAACAATGTGTACGTGTATAAACTGAGTCACTTTGCTGTACTGAAGAGATTGGCACAACATTGTAAATCAACCATACTTCCTTTAAAAAAATAAAATATTTTTTAAATCTAGGGAATTCCCTGGAGGTCCAGTGTTTAGACCTTGAGATTTCACTTCTGGGGCTGAGTTCCATCCTGGTTGAGTTGCAAAATTCCAGCAAGTCTCACGGTGTGGCTGGAAGAAAAAATACTACGAAAACGTGACCAAAAATGTTAGCATTTGTTCGTTCTGGGTGATAGGATCACAGATGCTTGTTCCGTTATAAACGGTACTTTGCTGTAATTTAAAAAAAAAAAAAAAAATTCTTCAAGACTGGGCCTGGGTACTGGCGCCACCTTGTGGCCACAGTTATTATCTAGAATTTAGGACATTTACAAAGTTTGTGCACCTAAATCTGTCATTTCGGTCATGGAATAATACAGTCTTAGACGTCCTTTGGAGCTTCCCTGGTGGCTCAGAGGTTAAAGCATTTGCTTGCAATGCAGGAGACCTGGGTTCGATCCCTAGGTGGGGAAGATCCCCTGGAGAAGGAAATGGCAACCCACTCCAGTATCCTTGCCTGGAGAATCCCATGGACAGAGGAGCCTGGTGGGCTACAGACCACGGGGTTGCAAAGAGTCGGACACGACTAAACAACTTCACTTTCAGATGCCCTTAACATTTGAGGGTAGAGAGGGACCTTTAAGGACGCTCAGTTTTTTCTTGATTACTTCTAGCCATGGGGTGCTCCCTCCCTCCCTCGAGAGAGAAAGCTTGTGCCATAATGGGACAGCTGAGTCTTAGGAAGTCTTCTATCCCAAGCCTCCATGCCTGTCAGCACACAGGGGACCACGAAGAACATTTCAGGACAGAGGTGGGGAACCCAGGGTCCAGGGGGGCTGGGAGGCCTGCTCAGAGCTGCTCTCACAGGAGCCATTAACCATCGGGTTAGCTGAGGGTGGGGCGTTTTCTCTTTCATTCACTGTTGTGTCCTCAGCATAGCTTACTGCTGCTGTTGAATCGCTAAGTCGTGTCCGACTTTTTGTGACCCCATGGACTGCAGCCCACCAGGCTCCTCTGTCCATGGGATTTCCCAGGCAAGAATACTGGAGTGGGTTGCCATTTCATCCTCCAGGGGATCTTCCCAACCCAGGATCAAACCCGCGTCTCCTGCACTGGCAGGCAGATTCTTTACCAGGAGCCACCTTTTGTTCACCGCTGTGTCCTCAGCATGCATTACATTGCCATAAATGAATGAATGAACAAAACAGCCCAACCATCAGCAGTTGCGGGCCAATCACTTATTCTCAATAATAATTTTTTTTAAAGATTTTTGATGTGGACCCTTTTTAAAGTCTTCATTGAATTTATGACAATACTGCTTCTGTTTTAGGTTTTGGTTTTTTGGCCGTGAGGCAGGCGGGGTGCTGTCTCCCTGATCAGGGATCAAGCCTGCACCCTGTGAAGTGGAAGGCGAAGTCTTAACCACTGCATCACCGGGGAAGCCCCATGGGGAATAAGTATTAAAATGACCGACATTCGCTGAGGTCCCACTGTTCGCCAGGCACTGCTCCAAGCTCTGCAGGTTCACTGATTCACACAAAACTCACCATGACCCTGGGAGTGAAGTGAGTGTGATCAATACTCCCCAACTTGCTAACGGGAAAACTCAGATCTTCAGGGACTGGCTCGAGAAACAGCCCCACCAGGATTTGCCTCCGGGAAGACTGGATTTTCCCAGAGGCTCAGAGCTGGGGAGGAAACTAGATGGGAGTCACCGGCTCTTTACAGGTAACGAGGCAGGGAGCCGGTGCTAATCACACGCCCACCTGGAGAAAGACCAGCATGGACAGTGGCGCGTTAGGGTTTATCCCTTGTCAAGATTTTCAATTCCTCCACCTTTGCGGGGTTTGGGGGTGAACGGTGGCTGGGGACCTGCAACTTTTCTTCTGGGTCCTCTTGGTGGTTCAGTTTGAGGCTGGCCAAGGGAAAAATCAGCGGGCAGCAGTTCGCATCTCACTCCCATCGGCGAACGGACACAACCAGTGCCGCGTCTCTGTCCTCTAAGTCTGGCTCCCTGGCTGGCTGCTCGCATGTCCGATCAGCAGCGCGTCTCCCGTGCGGCCCCGCTTCCCTAGCCCTCCGCCACCCCCCCACCCCCAGTTCTGGCCTCCATCACCTCCCGCTTGGACTCCTGCAGCTCCCAGCTGGTCACCAGCTCCAGCCACCGCCCCGGCCAAACCTCATCCTCCCACGAGCCTGTTTTCCATCTCGCTGAAACCCAGTTCTGTGCAGACACCTCCACGGCTCTTACTGCAAAGAGCGTGAAGTCTGAACTCCCGCTGCTGCTCCAGGCCTGCCACTTGCAGGCCACCTCCTTGGCATCACAGCCCAGCTTCCTGCTGGCTCTCCAAGCAGCCTCTTACTAATTTATGTGGAAGTGAAAGTGAAGTCGCTCAGTCATGTCTGACTTTGCAACCCCATGGACTATAGCCCACCACGTTCCTCCGTCCATGGAATTTTCCAGGCAAGAGTACTGGAGTGGGTTGCCATTTCCTTCTCCAGGAGATCTTCCCCACCCAGGGATTGAACCTGGGTCTCCTGCATTGTAGGCAGATGCTTTACCGTCTGAGCCCCCAGGGAAGCCTTTATTTCTTTAGGTATCTATCCATTTATGCCCCACCTGTTTCATACACAGGATGAATGAAGGCAGCTGCTAATCAAGACTCATTCTGCCAAGAGGATGCTCGGGTCTCAGAGGCTTAGTACCAAGGACACCACCCCTGGAAGTCCTCCATTTGAACTTGGTCCCTGAGCACTTTCTCTGTGCCCTCCAGTCAGCCCCCGCCTCCAGTTGTGTGGAAGGACCCGAGTTTGTCCCTGCCTGACGGGCAGGTCCCTGAGGGCTGCGTGCAGGGGACACACACTTTTCTCCGACCCAATTCCACAACAGGGGACAAAGGACCACCCAGGATCTTTGTGTCCTGAACAACTGCAAGCAGCGCCATTCTGCACTTGGGACGTCCACAACCTACACAACAGCGAAGAGCAGCCGGGCAGGGGAAGCGTGGTGCCCGGGAGAAACCAGGTGTGTTCACACCACTGTCAGCACCAGAGGGCGCGAGGTTGGAATCCGGGCACCACTCTCTGCCAGCAGGCGCAAAGCACTCCCAGAGCAAAAAGGCACTCTCTTCACATTTGCAAAAGGAAGATCCTCCATGGATGAGAAATGATACAGCTTCCCGGGTGGCGCTAGTGGTAAAGAACCTGCCTGCCAATGCAGGAGACGTAAGAACCACAGATTCGATCCCTGCGTTGGGAAGATCCCCTGGAGAAGGAAATGGCAAGCCACTCCAGTGTTCTTGCCTAGAGAATCCCAGGGATGGAGGAGTCTGGTGGGCTACAGTCCCTAGGGCCGCAGAGAGTCGGCCATGACTGAAGCAACTTGGCAGGCATCTACAAACTGCCTGGTGCGCTGGTTACAGCAACGCGTGTGAGGAAGAAAGGGGCAGAGAGTTCTCCCGCCACCTGCCTGGCCTCAGTGGAGAGTCTGGGAGCCCCAACTTCCATAGCTGGGGAAGCCACATGCAGGTAATGATACCAAATCCACAGGGTCATTTTGAGGGGAAAAGGACCCCAAGCATTGTCAAGCACCCAGTCCGGCACATAGTAGGTGATCAACAAAAGGAAAGATTGAAGGTGGGAGGAGAGGGGGACAACAGAGGATGAGATGGCTGGATGGCATCACAGATTCGATGGACATGAGTTTGAGCAGGCTCCGGGAGTTGGTGATGGACAGCGAGGCCTGGCGTGCTGCAGTCCACGGGGTCGCAAAGAGTCGGACACAACTGAGTGACTGAACTGAACTGAACCAACGGCAGTTCCTAAGATTATACTGAGAAGAGTGATTCAGCCAGACTGCCTGGGTTCAAGTCCTGTTGGAGACTTTTCTCAGTCCCTAGGCAAGTTACTTCATTCCTCTGTACTTCTGATGCCTCTTCTATAAAATGAGGGCAGTAACTGCAACGCAAGCGAGTGGTGAGGGTGAAGTGAGTCAATTTACAAAAAGTACTTAGCAAAGCATCCCACTTTGCATATCAGTCTGTAACCACTGCTTCTGTCTGTTTCCCCTTCTCCTGAGGCCAAGCCAGGCTGGGGCGACGGGAAGGGCTTTGGCCGGCTCACTCTGAGGGTAGGAGATGTCACAGGCCCAGGGGGTCAAAGGTCATAGTCAGAAGACGGGTTCTCGAGGCCCACCCAAGGTACATGTGAGGCCAGAAACAGCCTCCGCAGGAAGGAGGTGAGGAACCAGGAGCCGGGAGGGGCTGCAGGGAAGCAGGGACCCCTAGGATGTGGGGGGGCTGCAGACCAAGCTCTGCCTTGGGGGTTCTCCCAGGGCTCGATGCGCAGCCCTCCCCTTGGGACGCCCTGGGTCAGCAGAGAACACGGGCGTTGAAGGAATTTATTCACGAGAAAACTCAGGGTCCCTCGGGGAGACAGTCTACTGGTTACAAGCTCCAGAAGCTCTTGTCGGGTCCTGGCAGGGGGCTGGGGGGCCGGCAGGGGCCCTGGGGCAGAAGAGCGGATGCAGGCAGCTGTGGGTGCTGAGGGGGGTTCCTCCCTTCCCGCCTGCCAGCCCCCACCCCGGGACCCCCGCCCCCTCTGGGGCTAAAGTGCAGCTGGGAGGCGGGGGCGGGGCCGGCCGCTGGAGCACCTCGGGGGCCACGGGCGCCCCACCAGCCCTCGCGCCTCCTCTCCTTCCTTTCTTGAGGCTCACCCCGAGTCCACACCCCACCACGTCTGTCCTGGGAACCCTCTGGGTAAGGGAGACCCCTGCCCACCATCAGATGTGCAGAGAGAGTTCCCCAAGAGGGGGAGACTGGCTCCATCAACTCCGAGGGGCCTGGAACAGGGAGTAGGGCACTGAGATCTGGGGGGGAGGGGGGGAGGGGTGCTGTCTGACGGACGGAGTCATCCCCTCCCCCCAGCCCAGAAGGCCCCTCCACCCCTGCCTCCCGCCACCCCCAGGGAAGCCGAGGAAGCCAGCGAGCCTGGCTCCCCGCCCCAGGGCCAGGAGTCAGCGGGGGCCTGCCCAGGCCTGACTCCCAAGGACAGGAGGGCCACCTCAGTGCCACCAGGAGATGCTGCTCTGGGGGCCGGGGGTGGGGGGTGGGCCTTGGCACAGTTTGGATGGCTTCGCCAACTCAGCAGCCTAGCCCACGACCCCTCTCCCCACCAACCAAGGGCATATATCTCAGAGGCGGTCAGGAAAAGAGCTCCCCCGCCCCGCCCCGAAAAAGAGCCCTGAAGATCTCCACCCCTGCCCCCCACTCTGCAATATATTAAATTGTGCAGCTTGGCCCCAGCCCCACCCCCTTCAGATCTCCATGGCAACCGGGAAGCGTTCCAAGTCCAAGTCTGAATCCAAGTCCGACCAGTGCCAAAGGTGGGGCTTCAGCCTCTCCCCCCAGCTCTTCCCCGGGAGGGCGAGACCCCCACATTCCACAGGGAGCGGGAGGGGAGGAAGACTCGGGGGGCCTCAGTCCTCAGCCCCCTCTTCCTCGGCGTGGGGGGCCCCGGGGGGGTCCTCGGGCTCGGGGGCCTGCCCGCCGGGATGGGGGTGGGCGTGGGCGCCAGGCTGGGCGCCCTGCGTGTCCTCCGCCTGCACGTAGACGCTCAGCCCCTCGTGGCTGGGCTCCTTGCCGCACGCCTGGCAGCTGCAATGCAGGATCTTCTCCACCAGCTTGTCCACCCGGGGCACCTCCTCGTGGCCGGGGCACTCCAAGGTCACCTGGGCAGGGCGGATGGAAGAGGAGCGGCGTTTCCAAGGGCTTGGGCAGGCAGGGAGGCCCCAGGGGCAACCCGCATCAGGGGACCAAGAATCACCCCAGAGGCCCCGGAAGCCTGAGCAGCCCCCCCAGGGCACTTGGGCACAGTCGGGGTGGGGGGGGTGGAGACGAGGGTGTGAGTCCCTGCAGGAGCCGCCTGGCCTGTCTCCCCATGACCTGCCACCTTCCTCCCTAGCCCCAGGCAGCCAGAAGGCCTCTCCAGGGGACCCGAATGGCCCGCCCCTGCCTGAAACCGGCCCCCAGGGCTCCCACTGCCTGACTCCTCACAGGCCTCCTGCCATAGACTACGCCCCCAGCCTCGACCTTGCCCCTCTCCCACCAGCTCCCTGCTGCCTCATCTGCCCAACATTTTGCACGTGCCGTTCCCTCTGCCTGGAAGGGCCTGGCCCACCCACCCCGCTCCCCGCTGCCCCAGACTCTGCCCACTTAACTTCCCCTGAACCTCTGGGTCTAAGCCCAGACACTGCTTCTTGGATACGCCCCTTCAGCCCCCCACCCCACCCTCACCGGCCCTCCATGCGCGCGCTCGCGCACACACATACACACACACACAGCCCGAGGCTCGCCCCAGATGAGCCCACTTAAGCGTTCATTAGCCACCATTCCTTTTTCCTTTCCTCGTCTCTCCCTCCTTCCTCCAAACACCTTCTCCATGCCAGCTCTGCAGACGTGCCAGCTCTGAAGGCCAGGCCTGGTCCTTTAAGGAACTCAGAGTCTAGCAGAGGACGCAGACTTGAGAAGTGAAACTGTGCGTGTGAAAGATGCTCAAAACAGGGGAACACAGTGCTTGGGGGATCCGGAACGGGGCTGAGAAAAGGCTCCCGGGCCAAGAACAGAGGAACGCCTGGAAGTTAACCAGGTGGGGAGGGGGAGAAAGGGATGCTGAACAGGGCAAAGGGCAGGCGCAAAGGCCCTGCGGTGATCGCCAGCCAAGTAGGTATGGGAGCCTGAGAGGAGGCGGGTTGGCGTCAGGGCTCAAGCCGGTGGGAGAGGCAGGATGACGCTGAGAAGCCTGGTGAGCCAGAGCACAGCTTGTGGCTGGGCTTTAAGGGGCACGGCGGAGGTCTGGGTCTCACTCTCTAACAGCGGGACGCCCCCGAGAGGATTTCGACAAGTGACTGATGTCAGAACCACGCTTCCGAAAGAGCTCCTATCCTGCACGTGCGCTGTCAGACGCGTGTACCCCAGCGCCAGCCCCGAACCCTGCCCCCCGCGGGGCCCAGGCTCGGGGGAGGCCAGGCGCGGCGGGCTGTACTCACAATCTCCCACATGGACTGGGCTGGCATGCAGGAGTCGCAGTGCACCAGGGACTCCGTCGACTGCGGGAAGGTGTTGGGGACGCTGTAGCTGAAGCACTGTCCCAGGCAGGCCCTGCGAGAGGAGAGACTGCTGTCCGTGTCGCTGCGGGCAGCCCGTCACCTTCCTCCCCTCTGGGCCCCTGTGTGGACCCCGCCCAGCTGCCGCCTCCTGGGGTCCCACCTGTTCTGGATGGACTTTGCTTCACAGCCGCTGTGGCCCACAATCTGGGTGATGTTCTTCGCCTCACACCAGGCGCTCTTATCCGGGAACAGGGCCAGCTTGTTGATGGGCGGAGGCGCAGCCAGCACCATGACGGGCAGGACAGCCCCCACCAGGACCCGCAGCATCGTGCCCGCAGCCTCTGGAGCCCTAGGACTGAGCACAGACCGCAGGTGAGGCCGGCAGGGCCCCGGGGGCTGGGCAGAGGGCGGGCGCAGTGGCGCCACAGGTGTGCCCGCCGACCCCGGACTCCCTGGGTTCAAGCCCTATCTCTACCACTTCCCAGCCAAGCACAAACTTGGACAAGTTATTTCTCCTGTAGGAACCTCAGACCTGGGGCTGCTAGTACTAGGAGCACCAGATGGGTATCATGGAGATTAAATAAGGTATTTCATGAAAAGCTCTGAGCAAAGAGACTAGCAGCTAATACACACTCCATATGTGTTAGCTGTCTTTCTAACTTACTTTGTAGCTTTGAAGTAAGTTACTTTTCAGTCATTTCAGTTCAGTCCTGTCTCTGCAACCCCATAGACTGCAGCACATCAGACCTCATCCTATGTTGTGCCCTTCTCCTCCTGCCCTCAATCTTTCCCAGCATCAGCGTCTTTTCCAATGAGTCAAATTTTCACATCAGGTGGCCAAAGTATTAGAGTTTCAGCTTCAGCATTAGTCCTTCCAATGAACACCCAGGACTGATCTCCTTTAGGATGGACTGGCTGGATCTCCTTGCAGTCCAAGGGACTCTCAGGAGTTACTTTTAACACTCATGTATTTATCTGGCTGCACCAGGTCTGAGTGGTGGCATGAAGGATCTTCGATCATTGCAGCGGCACGTGGGATCTAGTTCCTGACCGGGGACCAAACCCCGCCCACCGCATTAGGAGTGCAGAGGCCCAGCCACTGGGCCATCAGGGAAGTCCCGAGCAGATTACTGTTTATCTCTGGACCTCACTTTCTTCACCTAAAAAGGGGGGCGCTGTAAAAGGGGCGGGGTGATGCCCTGTGACAATGGACTGCGGCAGGTACTAAAGCCGTTTGCAAGCACCCCGTTGAGTACTGAGCAGCCACTAGCCCCCTCCTCACTGCTCTGCTGGGGGTCCTCCAGGGCCACGTCTCCCGTCCCCGTGGCTGTCGGCACTCCGGCATCAGGAAAGCTAACCATCTCTGTGCCACTGTGAAATCTCGTGCCACTTCGGCCGGCTGAACGTCGGGTGGAAAAAAAAAATCCAACCCCGAACTAGACTGTATTTCTCTTCTGGATGCTTCAAGTCCAGAGTCAACACACATATCACTGTCTCCAGCTCCAATCTACCCCAAGTCAAATAAGAGACAATCCACGCCAGGGGCCTGACCCTCCGAGTTGCCTGGAGCGAGGCATGGAGGCGATACTAGGATCTGTCAGCAGAGGGCGCTGCAGGGCAGCGTGTGTGTCCGAAGGGCGGGCTCAGAGAGGATTTTCCCAGCGTCCCCCTGCTTCATCCTCTGGAGGTTTCACCGAGGACCCCACTGCAAAAACCGTAGAGGAGGGAAGTTTCAGAGAGGTTCGGAAATGAGGGCAATGCTTACAAGGCGCTCCTCTGGGGGCAGGACACTGGGGAAAGGCACTGGGCTGGGGATCAGGCATCCACATGGGCCAGGAGACCCTGGACACTCCAGCCTCACCTATAAAATGAGTGAGGTGCCCTGGACTGCTGATTTTCAAACCTGGCAGAGCATCAGAATTCCCTGGGGACTCGTGGAGTGGAAGCTCTAGGGTGGGGTGCCTTTTTTTTTTACAAGCTTCCATGGTGGTTCTGATATGCAGGGCGGGCTTAAGAAGTGGTCTGGCTCAGTCCAACTGGGGTTCTGTGCCTCGAGGCAGTCCCCAGAGCGGCCTGGGTGGGGCCACTAGGAGCATAGGCCAAGTACGGTGCCAGCGGCCCCACGGATGCCCGGTACTAGTCAGGCTAGCCAAGGCCTGGACACCTCCTTCAGAACCACCCTGACCCTTGGCCCACTTTCTGCTGAAAGGGGCAGGTACTTGGTGAAAAGCTGGAAAGTGAGAAGTGCTCGGGGATCTTGCTGGCTCCTGCAGGCTGACCCGATGGGCGGGCTCCGTGGGGCTTCCAGGGCGGACCCGGGGGCTGGCCTGCAGGGCTGCAACCACCTCCACAGGGCTCCGCTCCTCCATCCAAAAGGTTCAGCTCAGATTCTGCCCCCACTCCCTGCACGCGGTCCCCGGAAGCAGAGACAAGTGCCATCTCGCTGGATCCCAGAGCCTGGGGGATCCCTGCTCCCAGCCCAGCGGGGAGGGGTGCAGCGGGCAGAGTGGTGGGAGGCGAGTCCAGACCGTCTGCCCCATCCCAGGGCAGTCTGCGCCTGACCCAGGCCCTCGCCCACACATTTCCGGTCTCACTCCCAAGACCAACAGCTAAGCCCGTGTTTTCAGGACAGCCACAACCTAAGAAAAGAGAACGGACGTGTTCCTAACTGGCGACCTAATTTTCCAACACCCTTGGCACCCAGGAGGCTCCATCACCCCACTAACTCCCTTCCCATCCCCAGGCACTCAGGCGCTGAGTCAGGGTCCGAGCCCAGCGCCGGCGGAGGCCCACCTAAGGGGTTCCCTGGGGCGCCCCGGCGAGACCTCGGAGAGTCCAGGGGCTTTTGTGCGATGCCTGACCCCTGCAGGGCGCCTCACAAGGCCAGGTCAGGCGGGCAGGGAATGACGGTAGGCTCCCTTAGGACGGGAGTGAAGCCTGGGAGCAGAAGCCGGGCAGAGGTGAGCGCGGGGCTGGCTTGGGGCTGGGATGGGGAGATGCTGGAACTGGGGCTGGGGGCCGGGACCCCACTAAGGGACTGAGATGGGCATGAGGTTCACAACAAGGCTCAGCGGAGGTGGGATGACGATGCTTCAGGAGACCTGCCACCCTGGAGGGTGAGGACTGGTCCCACGCGTCAGGTTGTAGCAGACGCCGAGGAAGAACAAGAGACGCCGAGGAAGAAACCGCCTCTCTCAGCTCTGCATCCCCTCTCCCAGTCTCGGGCACAGCTAAGGGCCAGCTGGGCCCACAGTGGGGCGCTCCAACCCACTCCGCCAGGCCCGGCCTCTCCCCACGCCCCGGCCCGGCCACGCTCAGCCTCCCCAAGCCAGCAGCCCTGAGCTCCAACAGAAGCTCGGCCCAGGAGCCTCCTAAGTTCCGGCCCCAGGCCCCCCACCTAGGAGCCGCACGGGTCCAGTGGTACAGTTCGCCTCTCTGTGCCCAGCGACCTCAGCCCCACGACAGGAGCGGAGCCCCGTTCTTGAAAACCACGGCCAGGATGCGATGGGAGCAGCCCGCAGGCACCCCACTCAGGACGGTGCCCTTCCCCCGGGGCGTGAAGAGGAGGCTGGGCTGGCATCAGAGCCAAAGCCAGGAGCTGGGCCAGGAGACAGGGAGCCCACCCTCCCACCCAGCCCCCAAGAACCCCTGCTGCCCCCCACACTGGGGCCAGCTCTTCGCTAGCAGGTTTTATGTTTGGTTGGCTTGTATTTTGTTTTTCTAAGCAGCAGCTCAGTTGTTTGGCTGTGGGTTTTTTTGATACAACAGTCGGACCTTCCTTCCTGAGACTTGAGAACCTCCCCCGGCTCTCACACAAGTCATGGGTCGCCCAGAATGCCAGAGGGGGAAGGGGGTCCCCCCAGGCTGACCCCCGTGTTTTGCAGAGGGGTGGTCCCAGGGCCCCCAGCGGTCAGGCCGAGCAGTGTCCTTCCTCTAGACCATGCGGTTCCCTGCAGTGGGACGCTGGTCTCCCAAGCACCCTCTGGGGGGCAGAGAGCGGGCTGAGGTTGGGGGCCCCCAGGGGTTCAGAGCCTGGAAGGGGAGGTTGAGGGAGGCGGGTAATGAGCAAGCAGCTGTTCCGAGCAGCAGTAGGACAGCTGGAGTCGGGGGGGCAGGCGGAGAGTCTCAATTCTGGACTGAACTCAGGAGTATAGTTAGTTACTAGCACAGTAAGACCAGGGGGCGTTGTGGGTGTTAGCCCAGCACACCCCCTCTTTGCTTCCCCGCAGTTAGAGCTGCTCCTGACTGTGGGCCAGGCGCTGTTCTAAGGCTTACAGTGAGTGAAGTCGCTCAGTCGTGTCCGACTCTTTGTGACCCCACAGACTGTAGCCTACCAGGCTCCACCATCCATGGAATTTTCCAGACAAGAGTACTGGAGTGGGTTACCATTTCCTTCTCCAGGGGATCTTCCCGACCCAGAGATTTAACCCAGGTCTCCCGCATTGCAGACAGACACTGCGCCACCAGGGAAGCCCTGTAAGGCTTATATATACATATGTATATATATATATATATATATTCATTTATTCAGTTCTAGGAAACAGATACTGTATTTTCCCCATTTCACAGATAAAGAAACGGAGGCACCGGGAGGTTAAGAGATTTGCTCAAGCTGACTGACACAACTAGTGTTGACTAAAGCCAAGGTCTGACACAGACAGCAGCAGGATAACCTCGGAGAGGCTCACAGAAGCGGAAGCCAAGGAACGATCCGGAACACGCAAGAGGCCAGGGCTCCCCACCCCGGCCCAGCAGCGGAGGCTGTGTCTCTTAGGCCGAGCAGCTCTCTGGAGTTTAGCCACAGCCAGGGCTGGAAGCTTGGGCGCCCCACAAGGCAGAGGTCAAATCCCACTCCGGACCCCCTGCAGACGGGTGTGTGGCCATGGTAGACCCCTGCTCCCTGGAGCTTCCAGCCTTCCTCAGAGCTGTGAGGGGGCCACAGTGAGGGCATCCCCAGCCCAGCATGGGAACCTTCTTACCACCCCAGGAGGCTGCCAGCACCACAGGGAGATGTTCCCTGGCGGCGGGCAGGGCGGGGGGACACAGGCCAACCCAGCAGCAGGGAGACTGAGGCACGGAGCAAGAAGTGGCAGCCTGTGTCTCCCACTCGGGGACGAGGGCAGGGAAAAGACACAGACCACCTGCCCTGGAAGCTTCCTGGGCAGAGACGGGGTTGGGGCAGCAAGGACGCCGGCTTCCGAGTCAGGCCTGCTGGTCCTCACACCCTGCAGAACCCGGCATCTTCCCCGAGATGCTTACCAACAACTCAGGCACCCGGCCCAGCCCTAGATAAGCCGACCTCACAGTCCAGACCCAGGCGCATGAGCCCAGTCCCATGTGGAGCTGAGGCCCGGTCAGATCAGGAGCCCCCCAGCTCCCCAGGGAAGGGTCCCCAGAACAGCACGGCTGACAGCAGCCACCCCCCACGCCCGCCCGGGCCTAGAGCCTGCCATCAAACCTTACATTCACCAGAGGGACTTGGGTTTCAGGAAGACCCCGGGCCCGCCCCTTCCCGCTGCAGCGGGCCCAGCGCAGAGCGGGGTCAGCGCCACCAAACACGGGAACCACCACCCTCTCCGCTTCCTCTCCTGGATAAATCTGAGTGTTCAGGGTCCTTAAGGCCAGGTAATCCAGCACCGTCTTGGTACGATGGTCCACTCACCCCCAGACGCACACACAGGGGCAGCACAGGCTTCCTTAGCAGAAGGCAAGCCTGTCCCCAGCTTCCACGGCTGCCTTCCCGAACCTCCTCTGCAAACCTCTCCACTCAAGGCTGGCGGGTCCTCCCTCTGGGCGCAGGTGACACCTGGATTCGCACAGAAGGCAGCGGGGTTTCTGGGGACTTGTTTCCCAAATGGATCAAACTGGATGCCCCAGTCTCTAGCCCTCCCCATTTTCCTCCTCCCCCCACCCCCCCAACACACACAAAGCAAGGTGTCTGGGTCTCCTCCATTCACAGCTGAGGCTGTGACAGACCCTAGTTCAAACCCTAGCTCACCCACTTGAACCTTTTTATTTTTTTTCCATTGGCCACTGTGCAGCTTGCGGGACCTCGGTTCCCTGAACTGGGACAGAACCCAGGCCCCTGGCCATCAAAGCACCAAGCCCTAACCACTGGGCCGCCAGGGGATTCCCTCACCTGGGCCTTTCTGTGTCTCAGTTTCCTGTCTGCAGGATGGGGGCACCTCTCAGGGCAGCTGTGAGAGTTAAACTGCAGAGTGCGCAGAAATTTCAGGAGAGGGCGCCCGGCACAGGCGGTGCTCAGCAAACGTCCCGGGAGCACCGGCCTGGAGTCACTCTGGGCTACTCACCCTCTCTGAACCCTGCCCACGCCCTTCTGCCTCCACGCCCCCCTCCCCCGCTGCCTCCCTCCCACCAGATCCCCAGCGGGCCCCAGAATATCTAAACCCAGGGCTGCGTCTGCCTTGAAGGAACTGAATTTAGGGGAAGAAACTCAGGCAGAGGAAACGACGGCTGGGTGAGGGTTTTCTGCTTGCCAGGGTGGGTGCAGAGGGGAAGACCCCACTCAGATGCTAATCCTTGGGCCCCTGGCTGAAGGGCCAGGGTCCCTGAGAGACCAGCAACTTTGTGAAAACAGGCGGGCCCAGCGGCCAGGCCGCACGCTGCCGGTGCGGAGGGCGTGGCGTTCCCGGCCGCGGCCCTGGGCTGGGTGACCAGCAAGGGCGAGGCAACCACCGCAGGTCCTGGAAGGAGTGTCTGCCGGGACTTCCTCGAATGGGGCCACTGAGGGCGGGTGGCGGCAGGCTCAGACCCCTGGCCCCGATCTGCTCCGCAGGCCCTCTCTGGGGTCCGGGGACAGATTCGGGCCCAAGCTCATCCTCTGCCTCGCTGTGTGTGCCTGCGAGCAGGACAGGACCACAGTTAGGGGCCAGGCCACTGACCACTGGTTTCACCTGCCCCAGCCTCCCATTTGGTCCCGTGAAATGGGAAGCAGGGCCTGGCAAAGTCTATCTTAGCAGATGGTCTCAAGAGAAGTCCAGCTCCAGCATGCTGCTTAGAGCCACTGTGACTCCATGACCCCCGGCAGTGCAGCGTGGCTTCCTTCCTACCGTCAGCGCTGGCAGAGCACATCTGAACCCCCCGGAGGTGGGGGGGAACACACGAAGGGCCAGGCCCAGGCCCAGAAGGCCTGCCTGCCTCGCTGGGCAGCTCCACCTCCCTGGCTTCGCCCCCGCCCCAACTCAGACCACGGCCCTCCTGCCCGCAGACCCTCCTGGCCACAAACTGTCTCCAAAACAAATCGATGCTAATGACCGGCTGCAGGGCCCGCCTAGACAGACATCTGCTCGGCAGAAGTCCCACTGCTGCGGGTACCCGCGTCCCCGCCCGCCCCGCCGCCTGCGACCCCAGGGGCTGGGGGTGGGGAGAAAGCGCTAACTCACTTGGAAATTTCACTTTAAAGGATGAAGATAGCTCCGCGGACAAACGCACATCTTCCCGGGCCCACCCTCCAGCATACAGGCCCAGGAGAAGGAGGTCCAGTTTAGGGGATGCGGGGGGTCGAGGGGGGGTCACCGATGCTCTAGCCTGGCCTTTTCTTTGGCCCCAACTAGGGGCAAACCACACCCAAGCAGCAGCCCCAGCATCTGGAGGAGTTTCAGGAGGCCCGTGGTTGCCACAGTAACAAAGGGTGAGGGGCTCCTTGTTGACAAATTGCTTCCCCACCCCCAACCCCACTCCCCCGGCCAGCAGCCCAGCCTTTGGCCTCCAGCCCTGACCTCTGTTTTCCTGGGGTTCCCGGAGTTACAGGCTGCTGTCGTCCAGCTGGGTGAGGACCTCGGAAACGCTGAAAATGTGCCCTTGTCCCCGGGTGCCGGCCCCCTCCCCGCGCCCCGCGCCCCCGGCCACTCCGAGGCAGCCAGCTGCCCCCTCTGCTGCGTCTTGTAAAAGATCCGAACCGCCCCGCCCAGGCAGCGGGGCGGGCAGGTGGCCGGCAGCACGGCCCAGTTGTCCAGGCCGCCTCGCGGGGGTGGAACTCAAGGAAGCTGAGCCCCCGGAAAGGCCGACTCCCCTGCCCCTGACTAAGTTCCAGGGAGACGACCCCCACCCCCGGCCCGGCCCCGGGGGGCAGGCGGAAGGCAGGGGGAGGCTTTCGCTCCTTTCCCCGGGTCTAGGGAACTGTTCCCGGACTCCGCTGGGGGGCCCCGGGCCTCCGATCCGGTGGGGGGTGGGATGTCTGAATTCGAGGGTGGGGGGCACCAGGGAGACGCACAGACACCCGGAGACAGAGAGAGCGAGCAAGAGGCTCCCACCGCGGGGCGGGCGGAGGGCGGAGGGCAAACAGAAAGGCAGGCACCAGCCCAGGGAAACGGGAAACGGGCAGGAGGGAGAAACAGAAAGAAAGCGGCAGACCCAGAGGACTAGGGGAACGGAAATCGAGAGACGGAGACAGCCAGATGGGAAGACAGACGCCTGGAGACAGAAAGGAGGCAGCAACGTCCCGGAGAGAAGAGGCTCGCGGCGCGGCGAGGCCCCCGGGGCAGAGCCGGGGAAGACGCGCGGGCCCCGGCGGCCGAGCTCCGGGCGCTGCCCCGGCGCCCGCGCGGCCCGACCCGGCCCTCCACCCGCCGCCCGGCTTCCTCTCGGCCGCGCACCCCCTTGCTCGGCCGCGGATCTCCGACCGAGCGATGGAAAACCCCGGTGAGGCGGGGTACCGGCTCGGGGCGGCCGGGGCGCTCCATGGCCACCCCGCGCCGTGCCCGCGTTCCCCCCGGCCCCGGCGTCTCAGAGCCTCGCGGGGGTCCCAGGGCTCGGCAGCGGCGCCTCCGCACGGTGCCCGGGGGCGCGCGACGCTGCGCCCGCGGCCGAAGCCTCTGGAAGCCGGGCGCCCGCGCGCCGGCCCGGGAGGGACTTACCGCGCGCGGCGGAGGGGAGCGCGGCGCGCCCTCCGATTCCTGCGGGGCTGTCTGCGGGCCGCGGCGGGTGGGCGCGGCGCCCCCGGGAGGCTCGGGGAGGCTGCCGGCAGGGCTGGCGGCGGCCCCGCGAGGCTCGGCTGGGCTGCGCTAGCGCCGTCTGCGGCCCCGGGCGGGCGCGCGGTGCGGGGGAGCGGCGAGCAGAGCGGCTCCGACGTCAGGGGTGTCTCCGCTCCAAATAGGGAGCGAGGGCGGGCGCCGCGGAGGGAGGGACGCGAGAAAGAAAGAGCGGGCGGGCGCCGGGGCCGCGCCCCTCCCGGCGCGCAGGAGGGGGCGCTTCGGCCGCCTGGCCCCGGCCCCCTCTCCCCCCCTCCGCCCTCGAGCCCCGGGCCGGGGTCGGACGCGGTCCGACGGCGCAAAGGAGCTACCGGGGGGTGCCCCAGAGGCGGGGCCGAGAACCCGGCGCCCCCCGATCGTTCCTTTAAAGCACCCTCCGCCGGATTTCTCAGCGCTCGGACTGCTCTCCGCCTCCCGTTCCCCGAGCCCGGGGCTACCGGGCCGCGCCGGGCCGCCGGGTGACAAAGATGGAGGGGCGCTCCTTTTTCTGGGAACTGGGCGCTGCTGCCTTGCTCCGAGGGCGTGGCGCCCCAGCCCCGCGAGCCGCGCGCCAAACCCGACCCGTTCCCGGCTCACGACCGAGGCCGGTCTGAGCTCTTTAGATTCCGGTGGCACCCGACCTCCGCCGGGCCTCGCCTCCGCTCTGGACACTTGGTTTACGCGTGCAGAGAAGGGTCTGAGAGTCCCAAGGAGGATCATTCCGAGTGCCAGAAACTGGACTCGCTTCTCCGGCTCCGGGGATGAGCACAGCGCCCAGCGCAGGCGGCCGGCCTCAGCTCCTGGGGGAGGAGGGGTACCGGATGAATCAGGCTGCGCTTGGGCACTCAGGCGCGTTTCGGTCGTGCCCTCTGTTAGGTTCGCCAATGAAGTGAAAAAAAGATCTTTGTTGCTGAAAAGTGGTAGCTCAGGACACGGACCCAGCTGCAGAACTTTGCGTCCTTTTGCAGTGGTTGTGTTCGTGCGTTTCACCCTACCCCGGCTGGAAGCTCCCAGATGGAAGCTGCCCAGCTCACTCGATGTCACTGGTTGCTCAGCATTCTGGTGGTTTCTAGCGGGCTGCTGCTAACTCCATGGTGTAGGCTGGCCTGTCCGCCTCTCCAAACCCGGCACTGTCTCTCCATGCCTCCAAGCTCTTGCTTATGCTGTTCCCCCTGCCTGGGCTGTTCCCCTCCTTTCATCTCCTAGTAAAGACACTCTTCCAGCCCCAGATTGGAAAGCCTTCCCAAGACTCAAGGAGCACAAACCCCTCACTCCTCTGGTGTGATCCCGGAAGCAGTGGGTTCACACCTCTGTTCCTGGTAATTTCCCTCTAGACCAGCTGAGTCGATCTTTTTCCTCTACTTGACCATGGGCTCCTTGAAGGATCACCTGCGTTAGCGCACTTCCCCAGGGCTTGGCAAACAGGGGTACAATATATTTTGCTGAGTTAAGGAACTGTTATCCCCCATAAGTGTTCCCACGAGGATCACTGTAATAGACTCACAACAGCTCAGGCATATTGATCACCTTCCTATACTAAGTGCCTGGTCCCATTCTAAGCACTTTCCACCCGCACAATAAATCTATGAAATAAACAGTATTGTTGTCCCCACGTCATCAGTGAAAGAACCAAAACCAAGAGAGCGGCTGAGTCACTGGCTTACAGTCACTGGGTAGCGGGAAGGCCAGTGACCATCTGTTGGAGGGACACGTCTCACGGGTTCTCGCTGACTTCCTGGTACACAGCAGGCACTCAGGAAACGCTGACCTTTGTGCTCAACACTGCCACTCTCAATGTGGACCCCTGGTGGGGCAGGGGCTGGACGTCTACACTTCGTAAGTGAAAGTGTTAGTCGCTCAGTCATGTCTGACTCTGTGACCCCATGGACTGTAGCCCGCCAGGCTCCCCTGTCCATGGGATTCTCCAGGCAAGAAAACTGAAGTGGGTTGCCATTCCCTTCTCCAGGGGATCTTCCCGACCCAAGGATCGAACCTGGGTCTCCTGCATTGCAGGCAGATTCTTTACCGTCTGAGCCAGCAGGAAGGCACACTTTGTGAGAACCCACTGCAGGAAGCAAACTGGGAAGCCCCATGAGTTTGTCAAATCATACAGCGAGCCCTTGACAGTTCAGCCACCCAACCATCGAGTCAAGGACATGGGGTTTGGGATTAGGTCACATCTGTCTGGTGAAGACTGGTAATCACAAGAAGGCTACCATGTGAACACAGAGTCTAGAAGGTGACTTGCTAATATTGTCAACAGCTATCACTATGTGCCAGGCATTATGCTAAGCACCATGCTTGCTTTACTGTATGGAGTCCTGACCACAATCCTACCATTATTCCCATTTTACAGATGAGAAAAAATAAGGCATCAAAAGCTTAGTTACAAAAAAGAAAGAAAGAAAGCCTAGTTACCCTCCCAAAATCACACCACTAGTGATGGACAAAGTCCAAACTTGAACCCAGACCCATCAAGACCCCAAAGCCCATGCTCCTCTGTCCACCGCCCCCTCCTGACTGCCTCGGGCACTGCTAGGACCCAGGGTGGTGGGCCCCAGTGGGAAAGGCAGAACCTGTCACGTCAGAATCTCCAAGCGCGCAGAGATGCACCTGGTTGGCAGGCGCGCGCCAGTTGCCCCAACAGGCCTGGCTGGCACCGGGCACAGGCCTGCAGCCAGAGCCTGCTGGCCCCGGGCCAGCCTCTTGGGGCCGAGGCAATGCGGGGCCCAGCTCTGGGGTAGAGGGCTGAAAGCCTCTCTCCCCAGCTCATTAGCAGACATCTGGGCTCAGGAAAATGACCGACCTGGAATGTGACTGGGCTACGGGGAGCTGCTCCCCTCCCGGAGTCCCGGGAATGTGAGCTCCTTCCCGCAGGGCACAGGCTTGGGCCAGCTGTTTCCTCTAATCCCGTCAGCCTGGCCTCGACAGGGGTCCAAAGCTCTGCGCTCTCCCGGAGAGAAAGGGAGAGCGAGCCAGGGCCCTCCTTGCCAGGCTGGTCCGCTGACTCAGAAGGTGGGTACCGGGGCCCAGGAGAGCCATAGTCCCTCCGTCTCCTGCAAGATAAAGACCAAGGGTGTCTGCGTGTCCAAGTGTGTGGGTGGGAGAGGCTGTGGAGGAATCATCACGGAAGGTTCTGGAGGCTTCCTGCTTGGGTTTGCATCCTTGCTCCATCACCCAGCGACTCTGCAAGTTGTTTCCTGTCTGGGCCTCGATTTCCTTCCCTGCAACATGCAGCTGGCAACGGCGTGTCCTCGAGTCGTTGGGACTCACTGATTTATTAGCAAATACTTATGGTGCCGACTGTGTGCCAAACAGGCACAGAGGTGTCAGGGCCACAACAAAGCGGGCCCGACCAACAAGGTCCCAGGCCTCAGGAGGCTTCAGTTCTGCCACAGGGAGCCAGAGCAGGGACGCATACGCGGAAGAATGGGTTTCTCATCATCCGAGTGTTACAGAGGAGCTGAGCGAGCCGGGGCGAGGGCTGAGCCTCAGAACACACGGCAGAGAGGCGACGTTTGAGGTAGATTATGATGAGAAGGAGCCGGGACTCAAGGAGATAAATGCATGCAAAGTACTCGGCACGGTTCCTGGAAAATAGCACACGCCCCAGAAAATGAAAGCTATTTTAGGGAGGTTTGTGCAGGGAGTCAGAGTCCCTGGATCAAATCCAGGCTGCAGCGCCAAGCGTTCTCTCACCTCACCCACGGAATGTGTGCCCCGAGCCTCAGTTTCCTCATCTGCGAAACAGGAGTTTTAATAGTGCCCAGGCGCACGCTGACGGGGAGAGTTCGCTGAGGGATGTACGTGGAGCCCGGAACCTGGCCCCAGCTGGCCCAGAGGAAGGGAAGGCTGCTAGAGTCCCATTATCCCTTCCCACAGATGCAGAGGATGTGCCGAGTTTCCCTGGGCGAGTCGGCAAGCAGATCCGAGAGCAGAATCAGGTCGCCTGACTCTGGGCTCACTCCGGAGGCTGGCTCTGGCCTGCTCCTCCTCATCCCTGGGGGTACGGGAGGACTCTGGGCCCCACCGTGGGCTCACAAAAAGCGGAAGGAGGTGATGATGTGACACCCTCTGGGGTCTGCCCCGGGGAAGGCTGTTGTGGGTGGTGTGGACACGGCCCCGGATGACGCAGAAATGAGGGGAGCTGGGCGCCGTGGGAGGATGTCAGACGCCCTTTGTAGGTAAGGTGGGAAACTGAAACTCAATGAGAGGGACCGAGGGCTAAGAAGGGGGAGATGAGAAAAGAGGAGGGTCAGAGAGGAGACCTCAGTTCTGGGAATTTCAAAGCAGACATGTGAACGCACGTCGGTCTGACTCCAGGGAAGCTCCCGTCTCCGCTGCGGTGGTGGTTACGGCTGTTTGCACGTCTCGAGTAATGAGGACACCAGTGCCTCCAGGAGCATGGCCTACATGCCAGCGCCAGGCGACGGGAGCGACCCCCCACCTCTCACTTTGCCCCTTGTTTGCTTCCTCCCCCATCAGACCCCCAGGTTCCCTCAGCTGGGGTTCCCGGACTCCCGGGGAACACCCCCCACCTCCACCTGCCAGCCCCAGAGCTGGGCTCTCCAGAAAGGGCCTCGGGCCTGGGATCCTCCGCCCTGCCGCTGTGGTCAGTGTGGAGAACCGGGCTGGGCTGCTGGGCAGTGTTAGGCAAGTCCCTTCTTTTATTAAGTTCCTTCTCCATTCTTCCATTTCTCAGCTCCCAGCTGCCCACACATATCCACAGAGAGGAGAAGAAATTTTCTCTCTCCTCAAGAGTTGGTCCTTCTGTGAGTATTTAACATTCCACAGAACAGTTGTTTGGTTTCTTTTTTTCCCTCAAGGTTTTTGTGCTCCAGATAAATTCATTGAAGAATCCTCCTGCTCAGGAACATGGATATTGGAGAAAAAGAAGGCACAGAAGAACATCACGTGGGTATCTGTGCGGCCCCTCTGCCAGGGACCCGGCTTCCGAGCACACCCTCCGACCAGCACAAGGCGGTCAACAGCCAGGAGTGTCCCCACGAGCCTGCCCTCCTGGCCAGAGCGTGCCCTAGAGAGACAGCCGACCCAGGCCGGGCCAGTCAAGTCCTGCCTCTCAAGAGTCTGGGCTGAGAGGCCGGGGACTGGGCTGGTGAGCTCAATCGCATTAGGGCCAGGATTCTAGAGAACGCTGGCTGCTGAAGGAGCTGACGAGGCTTTGGTTCTCATCCACCCCTCAATATTCACCTTTCCTTGGACTCTCTGAACTTCTCCAGTGTCTTACAATCTTAAGCTGATCTGAAGGAGTTTGTTATTTACTTCCCTAAAAGTCTTGATTAAAACAATATATAAAAGGCGCTTGCTCTTTGGAAGAAAAACTATGACCAACCTAAACAGCATATTAAGAAGCAGACAGTATTTTTGCCAACAAGGGTCCGTTTTCTCAAAGCTATGGTTTTTCCAGTAGTCACTTATGGATGTGAGAGTTGAACCATAAAGAAAGCTGAACGTCGAAGAATTGATGCTTTTGAATTGTGGTGTTGGAGAAGACTCTTGAGAGTCCCTTGGACTGCAAGGAGATCCAACCAGTCCATCCTAAAGGAAATCCAAGTCCTGAATATTCACTGGAAGGGCTGACGCTGAAGCTGAAACCCCAATACTTTGGCCACCTGATGCGAAGAGCTGACTCACTGGAAAAGACCCTGATGCTGGGAAAGATTGAGGGCAGGAGGAGAAGGGCACAACAGAGGATGAGATGGTTGGATGGCATCACTGAGTCGATGGACATGAGTTTGAGCCAGCTCTGGGAGTTGGTGATGGACAGGGAGGCCTGGCGTGCTGCAGTCTGTGGGGTCGCAGAGAGTGGGACACGACTGAGAGACTGAATTGACACGTGTTATTATGCATATATATATATTTGACCGCGTACTGAGTGTCTAGCATAGCACCAGGACCTGGAGACAGAGGAAAGCATAAGGCCTGCCCTGGAAGGAAGAAGCCTCGAGGCATGGGCAGGACTTAGGCCGGTTGGGAAAGCAGTCCACACTCAGAAAGGAAGCACCTGGAAAAACAGGTTTGCTCTGGACAAGCACGCGACCCTGAAACCTCAGAGCACCGCAGCAGAGACCACTAACATACACCTTCTGGACTGGCCCAGAAACGGCCTCAGGGTGCTTTTTCTTTTCTTTAAATATTTGTGTATTTGGCCATGTCAGGCCTTAGCTGCAGCACCCGGGATCTTCAGCTGTGGCATGTGGGATCCCGATCCCTGACTGGGGATTGAACCTGGGCCCCCTGCGTGGAAAGTGCGGAGTCTCAGCCGCTGGACCACCAGGGAAGTCCCAGCCTCAGAATCCTTCTTAACATAGCTCTAGGAAACCACCAAAAGGGATACTGATGGCTTGTGAAACAAATGTAGTTTGTTTGAATGCATTTGTCACTCCTAGGAAAAATGTGTTTCAGAAATAGCTCGACCGAAATAGAGGTAAGAGACTAACATTCAGTTTTTCAATGAATATTGGTTGAGTGCCTACTATGCACCAGGCTCTATTCAGGTCCTAAGGATGTGGCAGTTAGAAAAAAAGAAAAAAAAAAAACCCCTCCAAGCAAACAAACAAAACAAAATCTCTCCAAAATGGTAAAGATACCTGCCCTCAGAGAGCTTGCATTTTAGCGGGAGGAGACAGATCACCAACAAAATACGTAGGTCAAGATACAAACTGTGGGGTTGTGATAAAGACCAAAGAGGAAACGCAGAGACGTGGGGGGGGGGGGGTCACAAAGCCAGAGCAGTCTCGGGGGACCCCCCTGAGAAGGACCCGCTGAATAAAGCCGGGAAGGAGACGCGGGGCGAGTTGTGGGGACCCCGGGGGAAGCGGGAACAACCAGTGTGCTCAGACACAGCGGGGACAGGAAGGCTGCACGGAAAAACAGGGAGCTGGTGGACTGGCAGGTGGAGGGCGGCGTCAGGAAGGTGCCAGAGTCCGTTTTGCTGACTTTGGCTTTTTCTCCCAGTGGGATGAAAAGGCGCCGGAAGGCTGAGTGGAGGGCTGACCTAGCCCAGTTTAACACTCACTGACTGCCAGGTGGAGAACAGATTCAAAGGGGGCAACAATAACAATACAGTCTCGACTGAATACCAAGCACTGTGCAAAAGGAGTTTTGTATGTTCCCATGATAAATTTTTTTTTTCCATGATAACTTTTGAGATGGGCATCATTGCTCCCATTTACAGATGAGGAGACTGAGGCATGTGCATGCTAAGTCGCTGCAGCTGTGTCTGACTCTGTGCGACCCCATGGACTGTAGCCCGCCAGGCTCCTCTGTCCACGGGATTCTCCAGGCAAGAATATTGGAGTAGGCTGCCGTGCCCTCCTCCAGAGGACCTTCCCGACCCAGGGATCGAACCGCGTCTCTTAGGTCTTCTGCGTTGGCAGGTGGATTCTTTACCATGAGCACCACATGGGAGGCGTGGACAGAGCAAATAACTTCCAAAGCCCGTTAGCACTGAGTTAAGTGTCAGAATAGGACTCAAAGCCTGACAGCGTGGCTTGAGCTCCTGCTCTTGGCCTCTGTCTTACTCCAGGGAAGGGGTCGGGGGCATACAAGAGGAGGAAGAGATAGGGGCTACATGGTGAAGGACCTTCAATGCTAGGCTAAGAAATGTGGACCGATATTTTGCTCATTACTGGGGAACCACTGAAAATTTGTGAACAGGAAACAACATGCATTAAACTGAGTTAGGACTGACAAGAGGGGGAGACACTGAAGGCCAGGAGGACCTGGGAAGATTGGGCAGAGATTCTGGCAGGGTGAGAACAATCCCCGAGGGTCCCCTTCCTCAGCTGAACCAAGGCTTTACAGATCACAGGTCCCGGCCAAAAAGAAGCACGGCTGCTTTCTGGGGCCAAGGGAGAGGAATCAAGAAACCTTCTTAGACGTGGACACTGATGGACATCTTCTGTGTCTCACCTCCTGTGGCTCCACCTCCTGGTCTTCAAGAAGGTATCTATATAGGTTAAGGGAAGATGTATAATTACCTTGCTACTCCTTGATAAGAAGACTTTTCCTGGTTAAAAAACAAAAAGCAGAACTTGGGTTTTACCCATAAAGCCCACTATGGAGAGAAAAGTGAATGTCGCTCAGTCGTGTCCCAACTCTTTGTGACCCCATGGACTATACAGTCCATGCGATTCTCCAGGCCAGAATACTGGAGTGGGCAGCCTTTCCCTTCTCCCAGGGGATCTTCCCGACCCAGGTCTCCCGCATTGCAGGCAGACTCTTCACCATCTGAGCCACCAGGGAAGCCCATGAATACTGGAGTGGGCAGCCTGTCCCTTCTCCAGTGGATCTTCCTGACCCAGGAATCGAACCAGGGTCTCCTGCATTGCAGGTGGATTCTTTCCCAGCTGAGCCACAGGGCGCCCTCCATGGAGAAGAGGGGGTCAGGTCTGGACCAGCGGCAGGCCTTCCGTTTGTCTCTGTGAGTCTGTCGGGCGATATCGCCACGGCCCGATCTCCAGGTTTAACGGCGGGGCGATCCTTTGGATCATAGCTTGTTGCACAGCTGATTATGTAAGAGAATCTTGTTTCGCTGTTTCACTTTTCTCCTCGGGAACAGGAGGCCTGACCTCACATGTGCGCTGTGACAGGCAGGGGCCGTGACAGCTGTCTCACAAGAGGCCCAGGGCGGCCACGTGGCTTGCTTGTGGTCACACAGCGACCCAGGGAGGCGGCTCGGGTGAGAGCTGTGGTCAGAATTTGGGGAGGCCATTCTTCCAGTTGCAAGTCCCTGACCCGTGGAGATGCCCACTGGGCCACCCACTTAAAGAGCCTGTTAATTCAGGGGTTTTGAGAATATGGGAAACATTGAACGCAACTTCCTAAGGACGAAACTATCCCACAAATACAGTGATGCTGAAAACGCACTCTCGGTCTTGACGGACGAGCAACAGACAAGATGTGGACTCAAGCGAAGCATAACAGACACCGGAAGACGTGCAGAGACCGAAGGTGGCAGGAGGCCACACACACACTCACACCTATTCCGCAGCCGCACCTGATGCGAGGCGGGAAGCAGTGACGCCAACAGCAGTGGGCACCCTTACTGATCCTGGTTTCTAACCACCATTCTCCCCTAAAAGGAACTAGGGCTGCTTGGAGAAGTGGCTGACTCCTAGGCTGGGGTAAAGCCAATAAAAGAAGAGTCTGGGCTATCTCATACTTAAAGAATGGACTAGACGTCAAAAGATACAGGCCCCAGATGGAAAGAGCTCCTACTAGACAGATCTGGACAACCTGAATAACAAATATTGACAGTAATGGATTATAATAATCAATTTAACATGGACCCACAAGTCCATACTGATACAAATTGATGATCAAATACATGTGGGAGAAGGGGAAGTTCTTTCCTCAGAGAATGTCAGATAATAAGGAACAGTGAACTGAGAAAACCATCAATGGATGCTGAAACTCTGATCGTGTGATAAGGAACAGCCTCAAAAGTTATCTCCTCACAACTTATTTATAAATTACAAAGAGAAAGGTAATAGATTTACAGGGAAGAAGCCAGGCCAACACCACTTTAACCAAGGGCCCAAAGCTCACCTCACTCACATTGAGACACACGGACGCTGGGTGCCTCCTGGTGTGACGAACTGAAAAGGACTCAGGAGCATCTCTGCCAAAACCGCAAAACCTGAATCTAATCACAAGGAAGCACGGGACAAACCCAAACTGAGAAACACTTCACAAAATAACTGGCTCGTGCTCTTCAAAAATGTCAAGATCAAGAACAAAAGCCGATGAACTGTCCTGGATTAAAGAAAGAGACCCGACAGCTATGTACAATGCATGGTGCCCGACTGGCTCCTAGACTGGGGGAGACAGACAGACAACTTGTTTTGACAACTGACCAAAAAAATTTGAACATGTATTATGGATTAGATACTGCTGTATTGATGTTAACCACCTGATTTTGATAACTGTTCCATGGTTATATGAGAACATCCTTATTCTTAGAAAACATACACTGAAGTATTTAGGGGTAAATGGGCATATCTCCAACTTCCTCTCAAATGGCTCAAAAAAACACTCTGCATACACACATCAAGAATGATAAATGAGAAGCAAGGTGAGCAACTGGTAAACAAGGGTAAAGGGTACAAAGGAATTCCTTGCATTATCTTCCCAACTTTTCTCTAAGTATAAAACAGAATCAAAATCAAAAGTTATAAAAAAAATTTTAACCCCTTAGAAGTAAACCATAAAGGCAGTGGATATGACCACTATACATTATAAAAAGGGTTTCCATCACCTAGTGATGGGGGTGCATTTTACTGTCTACGAATAATGTCTTTTTAAAAAAACAAATTGAGGGCTTCCTTGATGGTCCCATGGTTAAGAATCTGCCTGACAATGCAGGGGACGTGGGCTTGATCTCTAGTCTGGGAAGAAGCCACATGCCTTGGGGCAACTGCGCCACAACTACTGAGCCTGTGCTCTGGAGCCCAGGAGCTGGAACTGCTGAGCCTGCGTGCCCAGAGCCTGCACTCTGCAACGCGAAGCCCACATGACGCAACTACAGCAGGCCCATGCGTAGCAACGGAGACCCAGCACAGCCAAGAATACATAAATAAGACGAATCCAAAAGCGTTTCTAGTGTTTAAGATGTATCAGTCAATAAAGTCATGATGCTTTATTACACTTGCAAGGATTTAGCAAAACTCATCAATAATACTGACCTGAACCTCTGATTAACAATTATATTGTTTTTATTCTTTTAAGACCTTTATTGACAATTGTATCTCTGACTAATAAACATAGGAATTATTTTTAACGAATATAGCTAATTTCAAATTGATTGACTTGTTCTTATCAATTTAAACTCAGTGACACTGACTTTGATTACTAATTCCATCAGGTTTGTATCAAATCCTGTTTATGTATGTATGATCCTTTCCAGTTTAAACAGCTTTCAACCAGATAGCAGAGCAGTTTAAGTGTCTGGGTCCTGGAACCAGATAAAAATCCTGCCTGTATCACCTCTTAGCTGTTTGTCCGTGAACAAGTGAACTTATCCTTTCAAAACCTGTTTCTTCATCTATAAAATTAGTACAATAGTATTTCTCTCACAGGATTGTTGTAAAAAGTAAGCATCACAATGTACATAAAGCCTTAGAATAATGACTAGCACAGAGCAGGTGCCCAATAAATACAAACTATTATTATATATTCATTTGAAGTGATCAAATTACGTTCTGCCAGGCTCAAACTGGCTAGACCAGGAATAAAGATGACTGACAGTTGATAATGAGCTCCTTTTTCTAGCCCTAGTTTCTTCCCTATTAAAGACTCAGCTTCTGCCCACTCCTGAATTCCTCCAGGATTCTTGACATCGTCTTCCTCCACTTACATCTACTGGCTCTGAGCGCCCTAAGTGAGGATCACACAACTGGAACCAGTTGCCTGGAGTGCGGACGTTCGGTCCTGTCCTTTTCCTGCCCCACCAGAAGCTGCTGGAGCTCTCGGGTTCCCACTGAATTGCTTCAGTGCCCTTTCCCCTCCTCCGCCTCTTGGTCTAGCACTGAGGCCCGCGCTCAGCGATTCCGGCCCAAGAAGCTCGGGTGGAGTTTCGGGAGGCTTTTCTCGTTCGGGTGTGTCTCGGTGGAGCAGAGCGCTAATGACACTCTTCATGAAGATGAATTGTGTTTTCACATCTTCAACGCTTCATGAAGATGCATTGTGTTTTCCAACAATTTTCAGCCTCTTTATTACCAGGAATTCATTGGAGATACCTGCTCTCTCCCTCAGATCTCACTAACTTAGACTCCAAGAACCAACTCCCTGAGCCCAAGGATTATGCCCTTTTCATTCTAGAACCGGTGAAGGCAATGGCACCACACTCCAGTGCTCTTGCCTGGAAAATCCCATGGACGGAGGAGCCTTGGAGGCTGCGGTCCGTGGGGTCGCAGGGAGTCGGACACGCCTGAGCGACTTCATTTTCACGAACTGGAGAAGGAAATGGCAACCCACTCCAGTGTTCTTGCCTGGAGAATCCCAGGGACGGGGGAGCCTGGTGGGCTGCCGTCTGTGGGGTCGCACAGAGTCGGACACGACTGAAGCGACTTAGCAGCAGCAGCATTCTAGAACAGCCCCCTGACTACCAACCAGTAACACCATGTATTCTGTACTGATTCAAATAGCAGCATCCCCTTTTGGATACTTGTGTTAGAGTATACACTTGACCCCCAGTGTCTGTAGGGTAGAGATGACCTTTCCCTCTTTATTGAAGAGGAAACGGAAGTTTGAAGAGACTGAGGAACCCCCCTCCCCCAGTCACATCCAGCTGAGTGGTGGAGCGGGAACTTGGACCCCGGTCGTCGCCTGGGAGCCCTACGCTCTTCTCCAGTCAGCCCCGCCTCTTCCTCACCCCTGCCCCCACTCTGTGGCTCCTCACCGCTTTAGCGGTCACCCCGACTCTCACACTCAGCTTGCATGAGGCTGCTCAGCGAGCCCGGGGACGCCTGCCCCGCTCCTGCCCAGGGCTGTTAAGCTTGACATCACCCCTGGTGGTGTCCAAGGGGAAATGGTGCTTGCGGCACACTTAGAGGGTGGTGATGGCTTCCAGATGAGCTGGTGATTCTAAATTTAACATGCCTTTTGGTACTGAGCATTTCCACTTTCTCCCTTCCACCCCTTGGCATTTATGTAATTAGAAAGCATGCAACAGGAGATGGCTTGTCTCAGCACCACTCGGGATGAAGGCTGTTCCAGCCCCGTGAAGAACATCCTTGTGGAAAGACTTTGCAGAGTTTATTTGGACAGGTTCAAAAATAGTCCTTCAACAATACAATCAGATTGAACCACGACAAGTGAAATGTAATTATGGCTTGGTTACATTGAAAAAAAAAGTAAACAGTGAGGTTTGGGAAAAGGAAAAGCAGAAGTACATAGATATTGCCTTTATTCTCAATTTCTGCATCTCCTGCAGGCAGAATTTCAAGAACGCACCCGCGGATCTTTTGAAACGCGCGAGGGGATGACAATCCAGGAGACAGCTCAAGAGGGTGTGTTCCGAGGCCACTTCTCAGAACAAAGACAGACCTCTGCACAAGGCCAATGCAGCCTGATAAAGGTTCCCCCAGTGGGTCCCCAAACGCCAAAGTCATTCACGTAAATGAGTTCAAAATACATATTGTTCTGGGCCAAATTACACAGCGTCATATTCAGACCGCGCGTATTTATGTGTGTTGGCAGGGCAGGCTGCTTCTGGGGCGCCGCAGCTTCATCCTGGTTTCCTGGGCCCAGCGGGGTCCCCACCGCTCTCTCCCCAAACCCCCGGGTTCCCTGCTATTTGGTTCCAGGAGGGCAGGCAGGAAACAAAGCTTCACAAGCCCACAAGGGAACAGGGCTCCAGAGGATGTGAATTTCTAATGAAACTTTAAGTAGAACAGAATGTGAGCCTTTGCCAGCGCGCCGGGACTTTCTGAAAGCTGATTTGAGACGGGGGCCGGGAGACGGGACAAGATGGAGCATTGCATGTGGGACCCATCTCTGCTCGGAGTACAAGGCGGGAATACAAAGTGCTCTGCGGGGAAAGCAAACAGCCAGTGCTTCCCTTGGCTGGCCTTTGCCCAGAACTACTCCCCCACAGAGCTCAGTGGGGTTTCTCAAAACACATGAGTGGTGTTTCCAAGATGCCAGGCAAAGGGATCCCGGCAAATAAAAGCCTAAAACCTAACAATTAACGAGATGGAGAAAGAAGTTGGACTCCAGTGTCCATTTCCACTCCGTTTTCTGCTGGCATATCTGGAGAATTAGAGGGCGGTTGTCTTTTGTTTTTCTTTTTTGGAAACGGGACCTGCTAGTCTCTCTGCCTGAATAAAGATGGGAAAATTGGGGGGACGGGGGAAATAGTAACTTTTAAAGCAAGTATGGAGATGACAAGTGTTAAGAGATGAAAGAATCGGCCTGCAATGCAGGAGACCCAAGTTCGATCCCTGGGTCAGGAGGATCCCCTGGAGGAGGACACCCCAACTCCAGTATTCTTGCCAGGAAAATCCCAGGGACAGAGGAGCCTGGTGGGCTACAGTCCAGGGAATCGCAGAGAGTCAGACATGACTGAAGCGGCTGAGCAAGCATGCGTGATCATGGAATGAAGAGGGGAAGTGAGAAGCAGCAGAACGGCTGTAGTAGGTGGGAGCCATGACCTTACAGTCCTGGGGGCCAGCCCATCTGTGGGCGTCAAGTGATCCACAGAAATGAAAAACCCCTGAGAGCAGAGGAGCCTGGACGCTTTGTGGGGCCCAAACTGCCTGTTGTGGTCTAGAGTGCAGCACAGCTTTCTGTGAAGGGAGCTGGGGTGAAGGCTGAGGAAGGAAGGGAGAAGGTCGTTCATTCTTGAATCTGCTCACTGCGATACTTGCAAAAACTGTCTAATCGACATTCTCCATTGGGAGAGACCCCAACTCTATCCTGAGGCCCACTCCGCTCCCCCACATCTCTGTGGCCCCTGCACACTCTGGCGAAACTGACTTCCTGGTGGCTCTCTGACAAAAAAACACCCTGCTGTGATTCTGAGCCTGTGCAAAAGCTACCGCCCCTCTTCCTGCCTGGAAGGTCCAATCAACTTCAGGCCTGCGCTCATATCCCCTCCTCCTCTGCCAGGCCATCCTAAGGATCCCCTTCGCTCTGGCTGCCCTTTGTCCACACCCCTCCTCAGCCAATGTCAAAAGAGTTTGTCTGTCTTTGCAGCGGCCTCTCAGCTCCTCAAAGGGCATCCTGTCTTTCATCCATTTATCTCCACTGCCTGTAACAGGTACTGAGCTCACTGTACACGGTCAGTAAACATTTAAAGGGATGAGTGAGATCAAGTCCTGCCCATCTTAATTTCATTAATAGAGAGAAATAAGATACGGAAGCCTGACTTCGGAGGCTCTGCGCGTTCTCAGAATAATCTGCTATAATTAACTCGCTTTGTGTCTAGCCCCCGATTCAGGTGAAACCAGAGGGACAGACTCACAGAGAGGCAACGTCAGTGGCCCTTCTGTGCTCGGACTTCTGGTGCCGCACGAAGATGGAATCACCCCAAACACGGCCTCCCGGCCAGCCGTGTAAGCCAAGACCCCTCCCCAGCCCCCGGGCCAAAGCCCCCAGTGCCGAGGCCTGGTCGGTGGGCGCCGAGCTCCCTGAAGTCAAGAGGAACCGGGACATCGATGGGGTGAGCCACCACCACAGTGAGGCTTCTACCTGCCAAGACAGCCGGCTGCCTGACTCAGCACAGCAGACGCGGCTGAGACAGGCCGGCCGGGTCCAATGGTCAGGACGACACATGGGCTTTAAAGAACTAACTGCCAGAGCAAGCGGGGCTCCTCTGGACGTTCATCTTCTTCCTCGGACAACACACCATACTCTCCAACCTCCGATTTATGAGGTGGAAGCAGTTCTGAAAACTACACATCACGGGACGAGCGGGGAGGAACGCACCACGGCTGTGCTTCCGGAAAGGCTCTGAGAGAGGCTAGGACCAGGAGGTTACAGCTGCTGGCAGTTCAGACAGACTCCTCCTGCTCACAAGACCAAAGGCAAAGAAACGCAGGCCACGCGCTGGGCTTCCGATTTTAGTTTAGTTTATTTCTTTTAAGACCACCTCCTTGCAATTTCCAGAGAGAAAATACAAAACAAGAAACAGACTTGGTTTCAAAGACGTACACAGTGTGCTGACTTGAAAGCATTACTGGTGACGCGGTTACGGAGAGTGCCGGCTCACTCCAGGGCACTTCAGTATTCCTGAGGAATAAACGTGGTTTCTCCTGCCCTCCCACTGGGATGCTCTCAGGTGTGAATCACTGCTCCTGCTCCTGGAAAGGAAGGACACTCCGTTAGAAGGTGCGCACGGCTTTCTGACGAGCCTCTCTCGACCCGCCGCTGCGGGGCAGATGCAGAGGGCCCTACCAACGTTTGCCTGAAATCTGTCTCACTCACAAGAGGACCGTCTGCATCCCACCAGCTTCTTCAGAGTGGCTCCTCAACCTCTGAGGGCAGAACAGGAAAGGAACACGAGAGGACTGACAGGTGGTCCCTGGATAACTCACTCCTAAAACCCATCAAAGGGACGGGTCCCAGGTGGGTGGAGAGAGCACGGCCCTGCAATCAAACAGCCTACTAATGCTTGGAGCTTTGGCAAGTTCCTAAGCTCGGTCAAGTTCAGTTTTCTCATCTGCTGAATGAGGGTCATTAAACCTCTGCTGCAGGCCTCCTGGGAGAGAGGTCTAGAGAAGAACACAAAGATACAGCACCCAGGGGGCCCACGGGGCGTGGCAGGCGCTCAGCAGTCGCCACCCTGTGTTACGACCACGCTGCAGGAGCCCCAGCCGGGGTTCCGCTCCTCTCCAGACTAGAGGGTGACAGCATCGGGGCACCGGCTCCAGTCCAGATGGAGTTACAAGGCCGTGCTGGAGCAGCATGCACGAGGAGGCTGTGCAATCTCTAACGGCATTTTCCACAGTAACTCCAGCCATTAAACATATACACATGTAATCACCCCTGAGCCATTTATCCATGACAACTCAGCTGGAACAATGAAAACATCTCACACAATTAAAAGACCTAAAGCTCCCCTCCTTGTTCCTTTCTGTTCTCCTCCAGACTCAGCTGCGAGGCGAGACGGGAGAAGCCGGTAGCAGGGAAACTGCCCGCCATCAGCACTGGTGCCACGCAGCTGCCCTCCGCACGCGGGCCCCTGGGGACCCACCCTGGCCGTGGCGCAGGGGCGGGTCATGACGACCGAGGGCGGGCCTGCTCGAGGCTCTCCCACCTCCCCTGCTCCCAGTCCTCTCCCCAGGCCTGCAGGCTGGCCAGTGGGCAGCCGGCAGTCTAAGCACCTTCTCAGATAGGGGCTACTGAGCTGGGACATTCATTTGTACCCCATTCTCTGCCCTGCTTGTTATTACAGTGGAACAATGGATGAGTCAGTCACCCTTTCTCGGCTGGCCTCCACTGTAATAACCAATATTTCTGTTTATATAGCACCTCAGAGATTGAAGGTATTTTCACATTTAATCTGCACAGCAATCCCGTAGGCAGAAATTACCACCCTCATAAGTGAGAAAAGAAGGGAAGAACTCCAGAGCACCCAGAAAGCACACACGGGGGGGTGTCCTGGCTTCTGGGCTCTCTCCCCTGGTCCCCGCTGAGGCCCAGACCAGTGATTCTAGCTCGAGGTTAACCAAGAAGGCAGATGACTCTGCACACCCTGAGAACGAGTTCTTCATGAAGGTGGTGTTGTGTAACGGTGATGCCTTAGTAAGCCTGAGGCCCCGAGGCCATGAGCACATCTAATAAGATATACAACTTACTTCATTCATTTATTTTACATTTATTTGAGCACCTACTTTGTTCTAAGCCCCGAGGATACAAAAATAAACAGCATCTCTGTCCGGAGGCTGCTATGCACAGAAACTTTTAGGAAACATGATACGTCCCTTCACTTGTGGCATGCGTTAAAACTTTTGCATCTTGTTTGCATCCTTAGAAACTCATCTGCCTGCAGCAGAATCAGGCAGGACTCACAGTCAAGAACATGCCCTCTTCAGCAGAAAGCAGAAGCATAACTGAGTTCAGATGTCTTTAGGTTTAGCCTGAACGTGTGTGAGATGTTTACTGGGCACTCTGAGATCCTGAACAAAAGTGCTGCCTACAGAAAGGAGATATTTGATATGAATCTGCTTTACTGTGATGATTCAAGTCAAGGCAGGCTCCTGAGCACTTAGGAGCTCAGCAGTGCCACAAAGACCTAAGTTTATTTATCAGTTATCTGCCTCTAAAGAATTCTCTGGGAAGTCAGGAGGAAGAAAGAGAAGTTATCAATTCTGTACATACTTTGACATATTTTCCATGAAGAAGGTACGGAGCCTGGAAATCATGCTGACAATTGGAGTAGGCCATTCCCAATCCCATTCCAGAGCCAAAGGCTAATGGCCACATTCTTCCTGGTGAGCAGAAAAGGAAAACCCCAAGAGGGAACCGTGAAGAGAAAATAAAGCTTTCCTCTGGCTTCAGTACATGTGTTTAGGGTTCAGTAAACATTCAACATGCATCCCGCTGATGACTGTTATATGCCAAACATTTCTGTCAATGTCTCATCACCAGTCCAAAAAAGGGAGAGGGGGATGAATTAAGTACCCATGCTACGAGACTTGAAGTCTTAATAAGTGGTACAACATGAAAACAGCAGACACGGGTGAACCTTTTAACTTTTCTATGCCAGTTCTAATCATCTGCTCATTTTAACTAATTCTTAAAACTTACCATAAATAATACCAGTAAGGCCTTTGAATTTTTAAGGTATGTAAGAACTTCACCAGTATTCACATATTTTGATTCTACTAAGTCATGAGGTTTATTTAAGCTAATGCCACAGATGATTACTTCACATCAGCACTGGGTTCACTGGGATTCTCCGGTTGTGTATTCTCCACCAGTTCCTCATGGAAAGAGGTCAAAGTGACCCCTATGGCTTCTATTCAACAGCCAAACTTCAGAAGTTCTCCCACCGAATGAAAGGGACACTGCCTGCCCTTTGCTCAGGAGAATTTCTAGCCAAAAAGCATATTTTTTTCTGGTCCACTTCATTTTATTACCAGCAGGACTTCTGTTTTCAGGCTGCTTTAGAAAAAATTGTAACTAATTAGAATTATTTGACAGTGTAGATCTGGCCAAACGACTCACTGCATAAAGTACAGGGTTTTTTTTTTGTTTTTTTTTTTAATGATATCATATTTAAGACACCAGGCTCCCTGACTTAGTGCCCGGGGGGAATTCTGCAGATGCCCACCCCGTTCTGGCCTTTTTTGAGCCTGCTGTACTTGCCTAGCTCATTTTACAGTGGCCTACCTAACCCCATACATGGATGGACTGGCAGCCAGTACATATACACTAGGACGTTATGCGCACAGGTAGTAAGGCACACTTACTTTTAAATAGGGTAAGTGAGAAAACAAGTCCTAATCCAAAGCCAGTACCTACAAAAGAGAGAGGAAAAACATGTTAAACACCTTAATAGTAACTTGACAAAAATAAAATGAACATTTCATAAATGTGAACATCTACAAGACAGATTTTTTAACTTGGCAGAGAGACGAGTTTCTCATTTCAAACTTTCCTTCTTGTCGTCAGAGGCTCTGTCTATGCCTGTGGTCCCCTTTGCCCCACCAGGGGATAAGAACTTTCTCCCCGCGTTCTATCTAGACGAGTCTCAGGGGTGGGGGGACAAGCCAGGAGACAGTTCTGAAGATTGTCTTTGCACGGCTTGCAGACAGCCTCCAGCACCTTAGGCTCCCGCTCCACCTTCCCCGAGCACTCCATGGCCTGCACGTCAGGTAAACACCCTCAGCGGGAAGCTCCCCTGGCTATTTCAGCATTTTGAGTGATGGCGACGTTTTGAGGAAGACGGAAAGGAGCGATCCAGAAGAGCTGCCAAAGGCTGTCACAAGTCGGAGTGTCCAGACAGGGGGAAAGCACATCTTCAAACATGGACATCAAGCCCCTCTCCTCGCTGACTCACGGGGCACTCTTAACCACCATCTTTCAAGATGAAAAAACAAGTGCAACCCTGTTTTAGTGATCTGGTAGGAAAAAAAAACTTTAAATACCTAATTTTAAATCAAACTTCACAGGAACCTTAAGCTTGGGGCCAAAAAAAAAAAAAAGCTAAATCGTCATTTTGACCAATCTTTCTCAACCTTAGTCATTCTATTGCTTTGGTCATAATTTATTTTCTTTAAAAAAGAAAAAAACCATTAATGAGTATTTAATTATATAAATTCAATTTCAACTTAAATAGCATCTATAATCACAGATTTGAGTGCTAGCTATACTTTTTCAATAAGGTACATTTTAAACAAATGCAGAACGATTAAAATAAAAACATTTACCTGTGGTACCACTTTAGGAAAAAAATCACCTCACATACTGTAGAGACACATGTCCCAAACTTTGAGATAAACTTATTTTTCCATTATCAAAAAAGTAAAGTTATACATGCCAAGAAAGAGAGCCAAGACCTGTTTTTTCCTCAGACTTGACAGATAATTGTTTTCAGACTTTTCAGAGTATCCTAAATGTTCTTTACTAAGTGTCTGCCCCATGGTCAACAGAGCCCTGACCAACTTCTCCACAATTAAGCACCACATAAAGGTCCCAATTCTCACTTGCCTTACTGGTTCTCCAATATGTGCTGCTGAAATCCCTGTCTAACCATGAATGTAGGCTAGGCAGTGTGAACACTCAAAGTGCTCCTCAGCTAGAAACCTGACCTTTCTGCCCCAAACACAGAGAGCTTCATCTTAAGCAAGTAAGCTAACCCACACCTTTTGTGCTTCTCCTGTGCACCAATCTACTTGATGCTGGTCTGACGAAAGTGTTTATGTATTACCCCAGAATGAGTTCTGATCATTCTCTCTTACCCTCTACATGTGGCCATGATGCGTTTCCTTCCTATGACTGTATCCTATAAAAATATGAATTTTAGTTAAAAATCATTACTTTGTACTGTCTGACAGGCCCTGCACTAGGCACTGTTGCCCAGCTTTAAAATGCAACATCTGAAGATCTCTCATGTCATCCCAATTTCCATGCAATTTAATGAAGTGATGGAAAACCAGTCAGTTTACAGACCACAATGGTTAACCTCTTTCAGGCTGACATACGGAGAAGGAAAAGGAACAAACATCAGTCTCTCCCACGGGTACCCAACATTCCCTCCCTACTCCACCAAAAATTATTTTTTAAACCAAACACCACCCTGACATGGTATTATCCCCCAGTTTCCAGATACAGAAAATAACTTGCTCAAGGACATGTTTAGTTGGTGGAAGAGCAGTGAACTGGGCCCACGTCTGCCAGACTCCGAAGCCACTAGATCCCCCCAAAAGCCTCAACCCCTGAACAACGGATACCTCCCAAGGGAAACTGGAGTATCGAGATTCCTAATGCCAGCGAAGCAGGATTCAGCCAAAACCAAAGCGTGCCTTCCATGTGACAGCCCAGGCCGCGAGGCAACCAGGGCTGCAACAAGCCCACACAAGGCCAGCTGGGCTTGTTCAGATCCATCCCCGGGCTGCTCCTGCGGCACACGTCACAGACACAAGCCTACTGGGAAGGTGTGCCGCCAGGACTGCAGAGACGCAGCCATCACGACTGATACTCCCCAGCAGGAGTCTGCTGTTGCTTGGTTTTCTAAAATGGCATGGGCTTCCATTTCAAAGTAACTCGCCTCACCCCCTTGCAGCTGGAAGATGAGTAAGACAGTAAATTGGTCCTAGAAAATGAGGTAAAGAATTTGGACTAGCCCACAGATTTCAAACCAGGCAGTGGGATGGGGAGGTAGGCCAGTACAAACACAATGGCTCACAATCAGAGCGTTCGGTCTTCTCCATCTGGAAGGCAATTTTTTGGCAAACAAATCAAAGGCCCAAAAGGAAAATATTTCAGCACTTTCCTTGTCCCTCTGATTCCATGCCTGCCTCTATTTTCCCCCACGGAAAGAAAGCTCTCTGATGCTCAGCTTTTCCTAACAGGAGATCAAGAGCGATGCTAAAGTCACTGCTACCAGCTATCACAAAGAGGAGAAAGGCTTCAACATCAACCAGGACAAAGCAGAAAATCTTTCCTCTCTAGACTTCATTTAAGTACAGGTATATGCCCGACCACTTCAACTTTGCTACTATTAAAGACGTGTGCGTGCCTGTGCGTGTGTGTGTGAATGAGAGTCACTCAGTCGTGTCCGACTCTTTGTGCCCCCAAGCTCCTCTGCCCCTGGAATTATCTGGGCAAGAGTACTGGGGTGGGTGGCCGTGCCTTTCTCCAGGGGGTCTTCCCAACCCAGGGACTGAACACAGGTCTCCCGCATTTCCAGCAGACTCTTTACTATCTGAGCCACTAGGGAAGCCCTATTAAAGGCATTTACCTGCAAGTATAAACTGGGATCAAAATCACAGTTCAGACTAGCCTGAAGGAGAAGTATACTCTATGCTCTTAAGTTGAGCTGCTACATCTTTAACTCTTATGAGTGATTTTTTTTCCCTCCATTTCTATATTTTTAAGATACAAAATACCAAGTCTGCTCCCTTCAGAAAAAATACCACAGAAGATGATGTTTAAATGCCATCGTTTTAAGTTAGCTATCTCGGTTATTTAAGAGATAAATAATGGTGGAACTGCTGATGAGTTTCACAGGTTCAAGTTCTCACATGCTCAATTTTCTTTTAAAAGGCAACATGTTGCTTCAAAGAAAGTCCCACCTGATCAGGGGACACCAACTGCGCAGCTGTTTCCACTAAAGATTGGCACCTCTAGGCCAGGTTTAAACCTCGTAACAATAAAACATGAAAGGTCTGTCTTACAATAAAAACAAACCAACATGGAAAAAGAGAAGAGTTCTCTCAGCCTTTGGCCACTTCTTTTCTGTTGTTGCATTTCAAGTTCTCTTAGAAGAAAAAAGCCAGAGGAAAAAGTACAAAGCATTTTTCACCTTCCCTGGGAGCAAATATTTAACTATGAATAAAATTTATATAACTCTGCCTCCCCTTTTAAGACTGTTCTTTTGGCCCATGCTGTCTGGAACGACAAATAACTCTAAAGTAAAGAAATGCCTGATTGTAGGTACACATCTTTCTAATGGCAAAGTCCACCAAGGGGAAGGTGGGGAACAAGGCAAAAAAAAAAACCCCACAAAAAACCCACCCCACAACAGAGAAGCCTTATGGAATTGACATTAGGCAAGAAGCCCATGCTCTGAAACCATTTCTTTTGGAGAGGAAAAAGAATTGGCACAAATTCTTTCAAAAAAGAAATTATTCCGAATCAATCTAACCCAGCACTTTAATGCATGCTTAATGCCCAGAAGGACATCATAAAACGGGCCAGCAGATAAACACACATTTTTAGAAAGAAGCAATTCCTCAACAGTTCATCTGATACGATCTTAGTAACAAACAACAGAGAACTCACCCACTAACCACATAAAAACGCTGCCGCATCCTGTGCCCAAGTGGATTTTATAACGAAAAAGAATAACAACTAACAGCAGTATACCAGTGTACACCCCAAGCCACATTTGTGTGCGTGTGGGGTGAGGGAAATCTATGTGGATGGCCATTACTGTGACATATGGACCATTTCTAGTCAGTCAATGCAACTTTTTAAGAAAAATCTTTGCTCTTACCATGCCACATATCATGAAGCTTGACTTTACTGAAATATTGAGAAAGCAAACATAACCAGCAAGAATGAAGCAGCAGGCCACATAATCTGACTGCAGTCCTGAGGTACAAATGATTTTTTTTTTTTTTGGGGGGCTATCCTACAAGGCATGCAGGACCTTAATTCCCTTACCAGGGATTGAACCCAGGCTCCCTGCAGTGGAAGCATGGAATCTAAACCACTGGACCACCAGGGAAGTCCCAGAAATGTACTTTGGATGTCAGTCCCTAAGCAGAACAAGTTGGAGAAACAAAGGTTCCTATGGAATCAACTTTGTAGAAGTCGTAATTGTCAACGAACATTCAACTGAGGAATAACTCGCTGGGGGGAAGCATTAAAAAAAAAATCCTCAGAAAGTCACTTAAAAAACATGTCCATGAAAAACTGATCACAGGGAAAAGACGACCACAGACCTTTTATTTATCAATAATTGATTATAACTAAGATCTCATTCCAGCTTATTAACATTTTAACAAAGCTCCTAAATTCCTAAGTCCAAAGTGTAGTTATCAATGCTAAATTTTTGATCTACATCTAAAAATTAAAACTGCAAAGCAAAATTCCATTTTACTTTGTATGATAACATATCAAGATGTAATAGCAAACAGTTAAGTACCATATTCAACTGGCAGTTTATGAATGTGAGAAACTACAGCAATTATAAGCAAGTTTTTAAGGGTGTGGAAGCCATATGCCAAACAACTTTATTCTTAAATGACAGAAGAAAAAGATACAGCTTCCAAAATAGGAGAGATTTACTTTCTCACTGCATGTGATGGCAAGAGCACTGATGCTGCTGGGAGACTGGTCCAGTTCAGAGCCCTGGGCCGTCCTCAGCGGCCAGCCCTCTGACCTCAGGTTCGGGCTTTAGCCTCACCTCCCTCAGCGTGCTTGTCTACGAGCACCGCTGCGCTAGGAAAACGTAAGGTGTCTGCAGTCTGACACGGACTTCAATAAATGGTAATAAGGTCTGCCACCTCTCTAAAAACACACTCAAAAGACGTCAAAAGTGTAACGTAAGAGTTAATCCTCTATTAAAACACAACTCCGCAGGAGGATCGCACTGTGGGTGAACCACAGCTGAAAACTGGAATCCTTTTTACCCACTCTTTGCATAGCTGACTTTTTTTCACAGGCATTAGCAACTGTTTACACAAAAACATTTTTTTTTCTTAAACAAAATAGGGGATTCCTTCAGATTCACTGCTGAACTGGAACATGTTGCTTTAAAATACAACATTTTCCTAGAGCTGTCTTGTGTTTAATAAAGCTATATTTATGCTTTGCACATGGATTAATATCAAACTGACCTATTTATAATGGGTATTCTTTCCTGTTCAATCATGTTTCTATCAACACTATTACAATCAACAAATGCATTTGTTATGACAGAACAAACAAGAATGTGCTTTTATAGAAAAGTACCCTTGGGACTAAGTTTAGTGAGAATTACATTTCCAAGAAACATTCCTGATTTATGAAAGATGCTCAGGGCCCAATTTATGAGAGGAAAAAAAATAGTTTTAAGTCAACTCCAAACTGTGTTACTTAATCCTTTGAGGCAAAGACAGATTGTCCCAGGTGTCCATGCGTAAATGCCAAGTCATGTGAATTAACCCAGAAAGTGTGCCAGACCAAGGGCCCGGAGATGGTAAATGTGGTCTGTGTTAATCAGCTTCTCACAAGTCAACACTGCTGCGGGGTGTGCAGGAAACAGGCTAAGAAGGTGGCTATTTCACAAGACCTTACCCTCCCTGTGCTTCTCAGACTACACAGAGGCTAAAACATCTGTAGGAATTTCCAGGGTGGACATCAATTACCAGGATTCTGATCAGAACAAGTAAAGCAGTCGGTCAAAAGGAGTAGACAGGGAAGGTAAATGTGGAAGCCATTACCGTACTGGCGTGCTGCTTCCGGAAAAGTCAACTCGTGACAAGGGTCCTTTAAAATGAGAGCATATAGCACAGGATCCAGCTTTCAGAATTCCGACAGCTGTATGGCTTTTCAAGAACGCACGAAAGAAACCTGGCTGTATACGTTTTACTAAAATACAGTTTATTCACATGTGGGCAGAGGATGCGGGAAAATAAGCAGTTCTGATGACTAATTATTAAAGGGACATTGGAGAAAATGCAGAATTACTAAGTTTCAAAAAACACTATCAAAGATGCCACTGCTGTTGTTTAGTCACTAAGTCGTGTCTGACTCTTTTGTGACCCCGTGGACTGCAGATGCCATGTACTGGGGGGAAGGGGTGCTTTGGGGTTCCCTGGTGGCGCAGACGGTAAAGAACCTGCCTGCAATGCAGGAGACCCAAGTTCAATCCCTGGGTAAGGAAGTTCCCCTGGAGGAGGGCATGGCAGCCCACTCCAGTATTCCCGCCTGGAGAACTGCATGGACAGAGGAGCCTGGGGGGCTAGAGTCCAGGGCTTGCAAAGCGGGACACAACTGAGCGACGGACACTTCTGAGGTACTAACATTCACAGAGTGGCAGGCACTGGTGTTGGAGAAGGAAATGGCACCCCACTCCAGTACTCGTGCCTGGAGAACCCTGTGGACGGGGGAGCCTGGTGGGCTGCTGTCCATAGGGTCGCACAGAGTCGGACACGACTGAAGTGACTTATCACGCATGCATGCATTGGAGAAGGAAATGGCAACCCACTCCAGTGTTCTTGCCTGGAGAATCCCAGGGACGGAGGAGCCTGGTGGGCTGCCGTCTGTGGGGTCGCACAGAGTCGGACACGACTGAAGCGACTTGGCAGCAGCAGGCACTAACGTGCCAACGCTCCCATGTATTATTTCATTTGATCCACAGAACCACCTATGAGGTGCATTATGATCCTGACTTACAGAAGGCAAACAATGTACAGAACGGGGTGAAGTGAGCTGCCCGAGAAAACACAACTAAGACAGAGAATGCAAACCAGGCTGCTAGACTCCAGGGCCATGGCGCTTTTCTACCCGCAGAGAAAACATCAGGGAGAGGTCGGTCAGAAGGGCTGCAGGGAAACTAGTCTATTGTTACATAGGACAACAAAGGGTTTTCTGGATTGTAGCGCTTTGCATGGGTAATTTATGACTTCGTGAGTCTTCAATCCCTCAAGAAAACAACAGAAACCGCAGATGTCCGACTTATCAAGAGTGATAACAACCCCCCCAAATTACTTAGAATCAAGGAGAAACAGGCCACAAGTCAAGCTGGGAGGGGCTTCCTTCTGGGCACTGGCTGGAGAGGAAAGTGCCTTCCCTCCCTACCCCCCAGCCCCTCCTCCTCAACCTCAGTAACTGGCGGCTCATCCTTGAGAAAGTAAATAGAAAAACCAAGGCTTCATCACACCCTGTGTATACATCACCATGGCTTTCTGTGGTTTCCTTCTTGACTCAAATGAAAAATCAACAGAGAAACAAGAACCAATAGTTTCTTTTCCTTACACATTTACTTAACCTATATTCATTAGCATTTTTTTTTTTAGTTTTTTAAAATTAATTTATCTTTTTATTGAAGGATAATTGCTTTACAGAATTTTGTCGTTTCCTGTCCAACCTCAACGGGAATCAGCCGCATGAACACATGCATCCCCTCCCTTCTGAACCTCGCTCCCGTCTCCCTTCCCGTCCCACCCCTCTAGGTTCTTTCCTTGTGTTTAGTCTTCATTAGTTTCATGAGTGTGTATCTCGGCTTGTTTCTCCTTGGTTTTATCCTGTATGGGACTCTTTGCACCTCTTGGACTTGATCAACTGTTTCCTTTTCCACAATGGGGAAATTTTCAAATATAATCTCTTCAAAAATCTTCTCATACCCTTTCTTTTTCTCTTCTTCTTCTGGGACCCCTACAATTCACATATGGTGCATTTGATATTGTCCCAGAGGCCTCTGAGACTATCCTCAGTTCTAGGGATAAATTTCTTTTTTCTTGGAGTATGTAGTGCTTATTTTTCAAAAAGTGGGAAGTGGATACACAGTGGTTACATTTTAGCTATAGTGTTATGAAGATTTCTGGGTAAGACAGGTTAAACAGGATTGAGAACACTGGTTAGTGGTGTCTCCCTTCCTTGGACTAATTAAATACCCTCTCTAGGCAACAGCTTCTTTGTACTGAAAATAGGAATACTACCAGTACCTATCTCTAACTGGGGAAGAAAGAACAAGGATGAAACAACATAAGATGTGTAAAAAGCTTGAAAGAACAGTGCATTGCACACAGTAATTATAAATGTGTTCTTTTCCCACAAAAAGCATTTCAAGAACAAATACTTACTGAGCACTGAAGGGCAAGAACCCTGGGTTCTCAATCAAAAAATGGGCCAAAGAACTAAACAGACATTTCTCCAAAGAAGACACAGAGATGGCTAACAAACACATGAAAAGATGCTCAAGATCACTCATTATCAGAGAAATGCAAATCAAAACCACAATGAGGTACCATCTCACACCAGTCAGAATGTCTGCTATCCAAAAGTCTACAAACAATAAATGCTGGAGAGGGTGCGGAGAAAAAGGAACCCTTTTACACCATTGGTGGGAATGTAAACTAGTACAGCCACTATGGAAAACAGTATGGAGATTCCTTAAAGAAACTGGAAACAGAACTGCCATATGACCCAGCAATCCCACTGCTGGGCATACACACCGAGGAAACCAGAATTGAAAAAGACACATGTACCCCAATGTTCATCACAGCACTGTTTACAATAGCCAGGACATGGAAGCAACCTAGGTGCCCAATGGCAGATGAATGGATAAGAAAGCTGTGGTACATACACACAATGGAATATTACTAAGCTATTAAAAATAATGCATTTGAGTCAGTTCTAACAAGGTGGATGAAACTGGAGTCTATTACACAGCGCGAAGGAAGTCAGAAAGAAAAACACCAATACAGTATACTAACACATATATATGGAATTTAGAAAGACAGTAACGATGACCCTATATGCGAGACAGCAAAAGAGACACAGATGTAAAGAAGAGACTTTTGGACTCTGTGGGAGAAGGCGAGGGAGGGATGATTTGGAGAATAGCATTTAAACCTGTATATTGCCACATGTGAAACAGATCGCCAGGCCAGGTTGATGCATGAGACAGGGCGCTCAGGGCTGGCGCACTGGGAAGACCCAGAGGGACGGGATGGGGAGGGAGGTTCAGGATGGGGAACACAAGTACACCCGTGGCGGATACATGTCAACGTATGGCAAAACCACTATAATACTGTAAAGTAACTAGCCTCCAATTAAAATAAATAAAAGAATACTGGGTTCAACAAGAGTAAGAAATAAGACAGTCTCTTCCCTGGCGAGCTTGGGCTCAGGAACGAGTAACAAGTGAGGTATCCAGAAAACTGAACAAAAGCGAATCGTGTCTTTCAGAAAGGGACAGTGCCACCAGTGGACAGGAAGGTGGGAACACGTGTAGCTGAGAAGTTGTTGTTTTTACTCTTCAAGAAAGAGGTGGCATTTCAGTTGCCTTAAACGGTAGACTTTCAACAGCCAGAGCTGAGGTGGGGGGACACCCCCGATCCAGTGGCTGCAGAAAAGCAGGGCTCGAGCGGGGGAAATGGGGGTGGGGCCGTCACTCTGAAGCACAAGACGCGTCCCTGGGAGCAGGAGATAAGGCTGGAGAGGAACGGAGCCTCTGGAGCACCAGAAGGTGGGCCAACGAGTCTGCACAGCACTTAATTCAATAGGCTGGGGCTTCCCTGAAGAGTTTTTAAAAAGGCAAAACATGACTGACGCTATGCTTTAGGAAGAGTCATCCGACTAAGGTGTGCAGGATTACTTGGAAAGGAAGAGACATTTTGTTGGCAAAATTTACATGATTTAACAACTGATTAAGTGTGTGTATGTGCATCTGGGGTTTTGGGGGGGTGCAGTGGGGAAGGCTGTCAAAGAAAATGCAGAGAACTTCTACCTGGATAATTATAAAAACACTGGTGCTATTTAAAAGTCATCAAATAACCTTTTAATACAAAATTCCCTTAATAAAGCTAGAATATAACTTGATTCATACAAATGCAACAATAAAGTGAAGAGTATTTGCTAAGCACTTAGACTTCAGGATTCAATTATCGCATTTAACCTTCACATTTAATAAGCTTCTCTTATTAGCCCCATTTTACAGACTGGGAAACTGAGACACAGGAAGCTGAAGTGCCGTGTCTCGCGTCACATGTCTGGGACTGGAGCCCGGGCCATTAGACTCGAGAGACCTGGTCTTCAGCTATCACATTCCTCTGACGCCAGTGTGGCCTCCTCAGAGACACGAAAACCATCATAATCATCATGACTTACCCAAGGAAATGAAACAACTTTCCAAAATTCATCCGAGTCAACATTCCGTGTGGGCTTCCCTTTCATTACACAAACTAAGCACCCACTGTGTGCCAGGCACTAAGCTAGGCCCCAGGAAACAGGCTTTCACACTAAGTTCACAGTCTAGTGTCGGAATCAACTGATAATTAGAAACTCAAAGTACAAGGTACAGTAAGTAAACAGCAGGCGCTGTTTCTGCTCAGCGTGGAATACACGAAGGGGAGCAGGGTGCTGAGGAGAGACCGAAGTATGCAGGGTCATATTTTTCATGCAGATGGCAGAGAAGAGAGAATCTGAAGTCTGGGCCTAGCCAGAGGCACTGAGCAGGGTACCCAGACCACCCGGAGGGTTAGAGAAGGGAGTGGGAGAGGGGACGAGAGGAAAAGACGTCCAGGATCCCGGTTGCCAAACTACCCCAGGTGAGGCAGGAGACACAAAGACCGTCTTTGATGCGAAACTAAGGATCTTGACTATAAAGAAAGCTGAGCGCTGAAGAATTGATGCTTTTGAACTGTGGTGTTGAAGACTCTTGAGAGTCCCTTGGACTGCAAGGAGATCCAACCAGTCCATCCTAAAGGAAATCAGTCCTTAATATTCACTGGAAGGACTCACGCTGAAACTCCAATACTTTGGCCACCTGATGTGAATAACTGACTCACTGGAAAAGACCCTGATGCTGGGCAAGATTGAAGGCGGGAGGAGAAGGGGACGACAGAAGATGAGATGGTTGAATGGCATCACCAACGCCATAGACATGAGTTTGGGTAAACTCGGGGAGTTGGTGATGGACAGGGAGGCCTGGCGTGCTGCAGTCCATGGGGTCGCAAAGAGTTGGACAAGACTGAGTGACTGAACTGAACTGAAGGATCTCAGTCTGTATTACAAGCCACAGAGAAACAATGACAGAAACTATGGAGGCAAACAACACATCAGACATGTACTTTACAACAGCCCACGCACAGCAATGAGGCCAGGTTTGAAGAAAGCCCCATCAAAGACAGAGAAACAGTCAGGAGAAAGCCACTGCAGTAACCCAGGTGGGAGCTAGGTCCAGACTTCAGATTCTCTCTTCTCTGCCTGAAAAATATGATCTTGCACACCCTGGTCTCTCCTCAGCACCCCTCTCTCCCTTGTATATTCCAGGCTGAGCAGAAATGAGAGAGACGGTACCAAGGGTAAGCAGGACAGGTTAAAGCAAGACTCTGACCAGGGCTTAGGAGTTTCTGAGAAGTGGGAGTGACCACACTTAATGATGATTCTTAGCTAAGGAATCCTTAGGTAAAGATACAGTCATGGACAGAGATACACAGAGATGGAAACGGGGGTCAAATATTTTTTAAACAAACCAATGGTTTTGCATTTAACATACTGTTGGTGCCAATGGTGACTACTATCCCAGATTAACACTCACAAAAGTGTGGGAATGACTTGCCTGAATTCCGGGGCCTTCCATGAGCAAACCACTTTTTCTTTGCTGTTTAATTTGGTTCTCACAGGGTGCCCAAGACTATGAGGCTTAGGAAACAGCACCCAGCTGACTTTCTATTATAGTAGTATTCTACACCTGATGTGACTCATTGGAAAAGACCTTGATGCTGGCAAAGACTAACAGGAGGAGGAGAAGGGGACGACAGAGGACGAAATGGCTGGATGGCATCACCGACTCGATGGACATGAGTTTGCGCAATCTCCAGGAGATAGTGAAGGACAGGGAAGGCTGGCGTGCTGCAGTCCGTGAGGTCGCAGAGTCAGACGTGACTCAGTGACTGAACAGCACCATCCATCTGTCTTAAAGATATCAGCGTTCTACAAAGCTCCATAAATAAACCTCTCCAAATCACTGGACTTGCATACATTAAGAAATGAAAATTTTAGCTTTCATAAACTGAGTGAAGAAGAAAAGTCTTCCAAAAGATATGAGCTGAAATAAAATGAATTTCAAGTTGCAGCTGGAAAAGGGGAAAAACGTTGGGGTTTTTTTCAATGGTCACAGCCAATCTCCTCTGGGAAAGCATATGATTAGTAGCATTTATTCTAATGTCAGGACAACATAAGAGTGGAGCGGTAACGTCCTGTGTTTTTACTTCTAATTAGAGGGATACTGTGAGCTCACACACAGGCTTAGGCTGAAATGGTTAAAACAAAAATTCCTACAACTCGTTAACTTCAATTTAGTCACCTGAAATGATGCCAAGAAACTAGCAGCTTTCTTAGGACTATCTTCCTAGTAAAAGGCGAATTATGCTGCTCAAATCATTTGCTTCAGTTAATCATTTAAAATCTATCTATCAAACAGGATTTCGAGTACTTTATATGTGCAGGTTCTGACAAACAATCAGAAACATTTGTTCTAACTCATAAACATTTGCCAAAGTAAAGTAGATCTACAAATCCATCAACAATTATGTCAGTGTTACAATAATTACAAATTATCCGAAGCAATCTAATACAGGTTTAGGTTGGATAAACAAAATTGAAGTAAAAAGTGATGAGATGCATTTCAATTCCTCCATATACACTGCTAACTATTAAGCAGAGAGCTTTAAAATTCTACCTGAAGACACAGTTGCAGGAACTCGGTGGTGGGCTCTCACTTTAAACAGGCTCCTGGGCCACACTGGGACCCCCGCCCTTGCCCTCGCTCCCCGGCATCCGTTCAGACTGACCATATTCTCATATCCCATCTTCTTCTCCATTTTTTTTTTTTCTAATTTGTACCTCCCCCTCTTTTAAAACATGGAACGCATCATGAATTTGTGTGCCATCCTTACTCAGGGGTCATGCTAATCTCTGCATCATTACTGTACGTGCTGCCAAAACGAGCACACTCTTTATTTATCCTTTGTTTCTTTATTTATCCTTTATTTCTTGTCTCTATCATGCTATCTAAAAAGCACTTCACTTTCTCAGGACCTCCCCGGTGGCCCAGAGGTTAAGAATCCGCCTCGTAATGCAGGGGGTGCGGGTTCACCCCGCACCCTCCTTAGTCGGGGGAACTAAGGTCCCACACAGCGCGGTCGTGCACCACGAAGCCCGTGCGCCACCGCTGCCGAGCACGTGCCCTGGGGCCCTGGAACCGCAACTGCGGAAGCCCTGGAGCCCCAGGACCCCTGCTCCACAGCAAGAGCAGCCCCCGCGATGAGAAGCCCAGGCGCCACCACTAGGGAAAAAGCCCTCACAGCAACAAAGGTCCAGCACAGTCAAAAATAAATAAATATAAAAACAAAACACTAGACCAAAGGAACTCCTAAAGTTCCTACCAGCTCTAATAATCGATGGTTCTAGAAGTCTATGGATTTACGGAAGTTATTCAAGTGGGGTCAACCAAGGAAAGCAACAATGGGATATCACATCCACCAAGAGCAAAGCCCAAAACCTGTCAATCAAGGAGAAACATCATTGACAGGCGTGGTTGAAGGGCATCACCAAGGGGATGGACAGGAGTCTGAGTAGGCTCTGGGAGTTGGTGACGGACAGGGAAGCCTGGCGTGCTGCAGTTCATGGGGTCACAAAGAGTCGGATACGACTGAGTGACTGGACTGGACTGAACTGAACTGAATGTAATTTCAAAGTTAGTAAGAAGCTTAGAGAGATTTTCACTTTAAACTACTCTATTAAATACAAAACTAGACTTAACATTTATTTAAAGATTACTGAATATTCATTGGAAGGACTGATGCTGAAGCTGAAACTCCAATACTCTGGCCACCTAATGTGAAGAGCTGACTCATTTGAAAAGACCCTGATGCTGGGAAAGACTGAAGGTGGGAGAAGAGGAAAACAGAGGATGAGATGGTTGGATGGCATCACCGACTCAACGGACATGAGTTTGCACGAACTCTGGGAGACAATAAAAGACTGGGAAGCCTGGCGCGCTGTGGTTCATGGGGTCTCAAAGAGTCAGAGGCGTGGTTGAGCAACTGAACAACAAATTCATAATCCTCAACTACAGGAACCAACTCAGCTCAATAAATAATTTTTTTAACAGAAACTGTTCTCATTGTTTATTTGCTTACATTATGATCCCCTGGAGGAGGGGATGGCAACCCACTCCAGTATTCTTGCCTGCAGAATCCCAAGCACAGAAGCCTGGCAGGCTATGGTCCATAGGGTCACAGAGAGACACGACTGAAGCGACTTAGCTAAGTACAACAAGGTTAATGATTCTCCCCACCAAGCATCATTATTATTCACAAGAGGTAATCTGGATTAAGTTTACTGTTTATAATTCCATTTATATAAGTGGGATCATTTCTCACACAATATGTGCTAAAATTTATGTTTCTCACTTTATGATTATCAGGACACCTTTCTGTGACAGTACATGTCTGTTTAAAACTTTTCATGAACTATAACATATATATACAAAGAGCTGTACAATGAAGTGTACCACTCAATGAATTTTCATAGACTAAACACACCCATGTTACCAGCAACCAGAGCAAGAAACAAAAGATAACCAACACTCCCAGAAGTCTGCCTTGGGTTCTCCTAGTCAAAACTTTCCATCTGAGGGTAACCAGATTCTGACTTCTCAAAGCACAGTGTAGTTTTGCCTGGTTTTAAACTTACATAAACAGAGTCTCACAGCATGTACTTTGGCCCACCACTAGTTGTGAATAGCTACAGTTTGCTCATCACTGCAGTGCAGTATTCAGTTACACAGACTGTCACAGTTTACTAACCCACTCTGTGGATGGGCACTGGGTAGTTTCCAGAGGGTGCTATTATGAACAGTTATGTTCTGTGAACGTTCTAGTGTAACTTACTTGGTGAGCACATGTACTCATGTCTGCTGGGCACACACCTAGGCATGGAGCTGCTCCGTCATAAGATGCACACAGTTAGCGTCAGGAGATACTGCCAGTTTCCCAGTGTTCACACTGATTCATACTCCCACAAGTTGAGTCGGAAGGTTCTGGTTGCTTATATCTGCACAAACACTGAGTATATTTCATCTTTTTGCTTTCATTTCACTTTTCTTTTTTGGTTTTAAATAACTTTTCGGTGTATAATTTATGTAGAATAAACTGCACCCTTTTAAAGTGTAAAACTCAATGAGTTTGGAAGATGTAAACACACACACACACGGGGAACTACCCCCACAATCAAGAAGCAGAGTGCTGTTATCACCCCCGCTTCCTCGTGACCCTCCGCAGTCCATCCTTCTCTCTACCCTTCTCCACTTACCTACTTTGTCATTGCAGACTGCTTAGTATCTTCTAGAATTTTATATAGAAATGGAGTCATGCAATACCTACTCTTTTGTGTCTAGGTAATTTCACTCAACATAAAGACTTTGAAATGTATATATGTTGTTGTATACACGGTTTTGTATGTATGTCCCTTTTTATTAGTGACTAGTCCATTCCATGGATGGCTCACGTTTCTAATCCATTCACCTGTTGATGGACATCTGGGTTCTTTCCACTTGGGGGTTTGATGAATAAAGCTGCTATGAACATCCATATACAAGACTTTTTGTGAACATGTTTTCATTTCTCCTGAGTAAATAAATACCCAGGAGTAGAATGAGTGGATGGTATGTTTAACTTTATGAGAAACTCCCAGTTTTACAAAATGACTTTGCCATTACACCTTCCCATCAACAGTACACAAGAATTCCAGTTGCTCCATATCTTAGTCAACCCTTAATGTTATCAGTCTTCTAAACTATTTTAATCGGTGTATAGTGGTATCTCACTATGATTTTAATTTGCACATCCCACACCATTGATGTTAACATCTTTTTTTTTTTTTTTTGCCATTAGTATAACTACTTTTGTGAAGAATCTTTTCAAATATTTTACCAATTTTCTTAAACGAACTGTCTTCTTACTGCTATGATGAAATTTAAGAATTCTTTATTTATTCTGGAAACAAGCAACTTTTTTATTCTCTTAATGGTGTCTTTCAAAGAGCAAGTTTAAAATTTTGATCAGTCAGCATATAATTTTTTTCTTTGTGATTTTGCTTTCTGTGACCTAAGAAAAATTTTTTAAAGAAAATTTTTTGAATTCAAGGTCACAAAGATTTTTCTCCTATGCTTTCTTTTAGAATTATCTAGTTTTAGCTTTGTGATCTTTGAGTTAATTTCTATGTATGATAATGAGGTGCATTTTTTTCCTGTATATGGATGCACAGTTACTCTAACACAATCTGTTGAAAAGATTTTACTTTTCCCATTAAACTGCCTTGGCATCTTTGTCAAGAATGAACTGACCAGGCTTCCCTGGTGGCTCAGGGGTGAAGAATCTGCCAGTCCAGGAAGATTCCACAGGCCTTGGAGCAACTAAGCCCATGCGCCCCAACTAGAGAAAGAGCGCGTGCAGCAACAGAGACCGAGCACAACCAAAAACAAACACAAGATGAACTGACCACACACCTACGGGTCTACTCCTAGACACCAGCTGATCTCACTGATTGTATGTGCATCCCTTTCTCCAACACCACACCATCTAGCTTACTGAAGATTTACAGTAAGTCTTGATATCAGGTAATGATAGTCTTCCAACTGTTTCTCTTTAAAAAATCACTTTGGGAACTTTCCCGGCTATCCAGTGGTTAAGACTCCGCATGTTCTCTGCAGGGGGCACAGGTTCAATCCCTGACCTCATATGCCACCTGGCATGGCCAAAAATAAGACATCTCTCTGCTTTGTTTTGGGTTGTTTACATTTTCATATGGATTTCTGAATGAACCTCTCAATTTCTACAAGTAACTTTGAGCATTATTTTTCTTGCTGTAACAAGAGATAATATAAACTTCCTCACTGAATTGCTAGGAGAGTAAAAACAGGATAATATAATGGCAGGCCAAGTCTGGTGGCACATAACAGGTACTCAGTTAATGTCAGCTTCCTCTCTTCTCCCCTCTCCTGGCCTTTAAATAAACAGGATCCAATCTAGTAATGCCCTAACATTTCACTAGTGGGTCAATGGCCATGGTAAAATTATTACCACACCAAACGACTTTTGTAAGTAAATATTTGTATTTTAACTTGGATTCAATACTGAAATGCACTTGCCAGAAAAAGCAATTCAGCATATTTACTAATAAACTGTTTCAGGCCACATTTTAGGAAAGCATAAAACCATAGCCAAAACAAAAATTCAAATCTGTTTTCGAGTTCCATATAGGGCCTAATTACATTATTCTACAAGACTAACAGAAAATTCTCCTCTAGCAAGATCACAACGTTCCATTGTTCACACTGCTGCCGCAGATGGAAAAAGGATTCCTGCTTCCAAACACTGTTTAGAAATACATATAACAAACAAAATACGACTACTAATTCAACAATTAACATGTACTAATTTGAAACCCAAACCTATAAACAATCAAAAGCCTTTGAAGTATTTTAGTTTAGCCCAATTGATATCACTCCATGAAATGGAGAGGGATCAGTCTGCAAACACAGGCCACCAAAAGGCACTTTTTGGTGAGCCACCAATACTTTGTGGTAACCCACATTTATCAGATGAACTGATACTTAAAGAAAAACAATAATTTGCTTTCTTTTTCCATGACTGTCCAATGGCCTCTTTCTGTATAATATTTTTTAACATTAAAACGGTCTTAAACAATCAACTTAACTACACTTTTACTTGATTATCAGATGAACACACAAAACTGCTGATCAATTCTAAGGCAGCTCAGCTGCTAACCCATTTACTGTCCTAAATACTTTCTTAGCAAGGAAGGAACAAGGCCAAAACCTTCCTTTTCATGAAGATGAACAATGACACAGCAGTAACTCCTGTCTCTGTTGACTGAGTTGCATATAACCAGAGGCAAATCTAAGACATATCAGGAGTTAATTTACTGCAAAATGTTGCTTGGGCTCGCTCCCCTCCTGCCTCTCCTAATTGTCAACCACAACTCCATTCTCCACTTACGCAGGTCTGACGTCAACTCCGGCTCATGAACCTCCACATCAAGTTCTGTAAACATTTCTGCTACACTGTCACCATTACATCTGCCCCATTCCACTCCTCCTGCCATCTTAGATCTGAGCACCTCCAACCTCTAATCACTCCACTTCTGACATGACTTCGCAATAGTATACTAACCCATCCCATCCTCAGTCTGGCCCTTTCCAATTCATTCTCCTCGTGCTACTGCAGAGTTCTTTCTGAAAGTAAACATTCAACATTTTCCAGAGAAACAGAAAACCCATCCTAAAATTCATATGGAATCTCAAGGGACCCTGAACAGCCAAAATAATCTTGAAAAAGAACAAACCAGGAGACATATTTTCTGATTTCAAAACTTACTACAAAGCTGTGTTGTGTTGTACGTAGACACTCAGTCGTGTCCGACTCTTGCGACTCGGTGGACTATAGCCCACCAGGCTCCTCTGTCCATGAGGATTCTCCAGGCAAGAATACTGGAGTGGGTTGCCATGCCCTCCTCCAGCGGATCTTCCCAACCCAGGGATTGAACCCAGGTCTCCCGCACTGCAGGCCGATTCTTTACCGTCTGAGCCACAGGGAAGCCCAAGAACACTGGAGTGGGTAGCCTGTCCCTTCTCCAGTGGAAATTCCTGGCCCAGGATTTGACCTGGGGTCTCCTGCATTGCAGGTGGATTCTTTACCAACTGAGCTACCTGGGAAGCCCTACTACAAACCTAGTTATAGAAACAGCACAGTACTGGGAATTCCCTAGAAGTCCAGTGGTTAGGATTTAGCACTTTCACTGATGGGCCTGGATTCAACCTCTGGTTGAGGAACTAAGATCCCCCAAGTCAAACAGCACAGTAAAAACAAAACCAAACCACCACCCACCCAGAGCAGTACTGGCATAAAGACAGACAGAGCAATGGAATAGAAGCCTAGAAATAAACCCCTGCACACATGGCCAAGGCTTCCCAGGTGACCCAGTGGTAAAAGAATCCCATCTGCCAATGCAGGAGATGCAGGAGACGTGGGCTCAATCCCTGGGTCAGGAAGCTCCCCTGAGTAGGAAATGGCAGCCCACTCCAGTATACCTGCCTGGAAAATTCCATGGACAGAGAAGCCTGAAGGGCTACAGACCACAACAACAACATAAATGGTCAAAAGATTTTTGACAAGGGTACCAAAACCATTCAGTGGGGAAAGGCCTGTCTTTTCAACAAACAGTCCTAGGAAAACTGGATATCCACATGCAAAAAAATACATAGGACAAAAGTGTCATAACAATGGATGTGGCAATGATTTCCTGGATATGAAATCACAGAAAAAAAAATATAAATATATTGGTCTGTACCTCCAGTTTCTGGCAGAGAGCTCCTAGATTGCTTAGAACTTCCTGGGTTCTTCGGCTATATGAGACAATTCTTGGTGGGCTCCTGCATGGCTTCAAGATGAGGGCTGACCACTAGAGAGACCAAGCCACCCTTGGAATTTTCAGCCCCATCCCCAGCCTCCAAGGGAAGAGGGGTTGGAGACTGAGTTCATGATTAATCATGGCTTTCTGATGAAGCTTCTGAAAAACCCAAAAAGTATGGGGTTCTAAAAGCTTCCAGGATGGTGAATACATCTAGGAGGGAGGTACACCCAACTTGATAGAAACAGAAACTCCAGGGCTTGGGACTCTTCGGGACCTTGCCAAATGTATCTCTTCATCTGGCTGTTCATTCATACTCTTTAGTATACTTGGTAATAAACTGGTAATCTAGTGGTGGTGGTTCAGTCGCTAAGTTGTGTCCAACTCTTGCGACCCCATGGACTGTAGCCCACCAGGCTCCTCTGTCCATGTGATTTTTCCAGACAAGAATACTGGAGTGGGTTGCCATTTCCTTCTCCAGGGGATCTTCCCAACCCAGGAATCGAACCCGGGTCTCCTGCATTGCAGGCAGATTCCTCACCACCTGAGCTATGAGGGAAGCCTAGTAAGTAAACTGTTTTCCCGAGTTCTGTGAGCCACTATAACAAATTATTGACTACTAGGAGGGAAGCCGGAGATCCACCCAGTCCATCCTAGAGGAGGTCAGTCCTGGGTGTTCACTGGAAGGACTGATGCTGAAGCTGAAACTCCAGAACTTTGGCCACCTCATGCGAAGAGTTGACTCCTGATGCTGGGAGGGATTGAGGGCAGGAAGAGAAGGGGACGACAGAGGATGAGATGGCTGGATGGCATCACCAACTCAATGGGCATAGGTTTGGGTAGACTCCGGGAGTTGGTGATGGACAGGGAGGCCTGGCGTGCTGCTATTCATGGGGTCGCAAAGAGTCAGACACGACTGAGTGACTGAACTGAAGGAGGGAAGCACAGGAACCTCTGATTCACAGCCAGCCAGAAGCACCGGGAACAAGCTGGACTTGTGACTGGCATCTGAAGTGAGACTCTCAGGGGACTAAGCCCTGAGCCTGCAGGGTCTGTGCTGTCTTGTTAGTGTCAAAACTGAATTGTGTTACAGAACACCCAGTTAGTGTCAGAGAATAGCTTGGTGTGGAATACCCATACATCCGACATTAGAAGAACTGTGAGTGTGAGAGTGGAGGAGAAATAGAGGGGGGTTTTTGCTGCTCAGACACCAAAAGCAGTCAACAAAAACTGACAAACTGGACGTCATAAAAATTTTTTAATTTTGTGTACCAAAAGATAATAGCAAAAGCAAAAGGCATCCCACATACACAGGAGAAAATATCTGCCAATCATAGATCTGATACAGGATCAATATAAGAACATATAGAGAAATCCTACGTGCAACAAAAACAATTCAAAGATGGACAAAATACTCGAACAGACATTTCTCCAAAGATACACAAGTGGCCAAAAACCATATGAAAAGATGCACTCAACATCACTAATTATTAATTAAATACATGCAAATCCAAGTTACAATAAGATACTACACTACACTGATTATGATGGCTACATTGCTGAAGATGTGAAGAAACTGGGACTCATGTGCAGTGTTGCCGAGAAAATAAAATGGTACGGTCACTGTGGAAGATAGTGGGGCAGATCCTCAAACAAGTCAAAAAGAACTGCCACTGCGGTTCAGTCACCAAGGCGCGCCCGACACTCTGAGACCTCATGGACTACAGCGCACCAGGCTTCCCTGTCCGTCACCACCAAGTGTGCTCAGACTCATCTTCACTGAGTTGGTGACGCCATCCAACCACCTCATCCTCTGCTGCCCCTTTCTCCTTTTGCCTTCCATCTTTCCCAGCATCAGGGTCTTTTCCAACAGCTCTTTGCATCAGGTGGCCAAAGCACTGGAGCTTCAGCTTCAGCATCAGTCCTTCTAATGAATATTCAGGGTTGATTCCCTTTAGGATTGACTGGTTGGATCTCCTTGCAGTACAAATGACTCTCAATAGTCTTCTCTCACACCACAGCTGAAAAGCATCAATTCTTCAAGGCTCAGCTTTCTTTATAGTCCAAATCTCACATCCATACATGACCACTGGAAAAACCATAGCCTTGACTAGACAGACCTTTTAGGCAAAGTGATATCTCTGCTTTTTAATATGCTGTCTAGGTGTGTCATTGCTTTCCTTCCAAGGAGCAAGGGTCTTTTAATTTTGTGGCTGCAATCATCATCTGCAGTGATTCTGGAGCCCAAGAAAATAAAATCTACCACTGTTTCCATTTTTTTCCCTATCTATTTGCCATGAAGTGATGGAACTGAATTCCATGATCTTAGTTTTCCGAATGTTGAGCTTTAAGCCAGCTTTCTCACTCTCTTCTTTCACCCTCTTTAAGAGGCTCTTTAGTTCCTCTTCACTTTCTGCCTTTAGAATGGTATCATCTGCATATGTGAGGTTATTGGTATTTTCCCCAGCAATCTTAATTCCAGCTTGTGATTCATCCAGCCTGGCATGTCACATGATGTACTCCGTATAGAAGTTAAATAAGCAGGGTGACAATACACAGCCTTCTCATACTCCTTCCCCAATTTAGAATCAGACAGTTGTTCCACGTCTGGTTCTAAGTGTTGCTTCTTGACCCGCATACAGATTTTTCAGGAGACAAGCAAGGTGGTCTGGTATTCCCATCTCTTTAAGAATTTTCCAGTTTGTTGTGATTCACAGAGTCAAAAGCTTTAGCATAGTCAATGAAGTAGACGTTTTTCTGGAACTCCCTTGCTTTCTCCACCATCCAACAAATGTTGGCAATTTGGTCTCTGGTTTCTCTGCCTCTTCAAAACCCAACTTGTACATGTGGACATTCTTGGTCCATGTACCGCTGAACGCCGTCTTGGAAGGGTTCTGAGCACGCCCCTGCTGGCATGTGAGATGAGCATGGCTGAGCAGCAGTGTGAACACCCTTTGGCGCTGCCCTTCTCTGGGACTGGAATGAAAACTGACCTTTCCAGCCCTGTGGCGACTGCTGAGCTTTCCAAACTGGCTGACATATTGGGCGCAGCACTTTAATGTGAAACGGTGAAAGTGTTGGTCACTCAAGCATGTCCAACTCTTTGCGACTCCACGGACTGTAGCCTGCCAGGCTCCTCTCTTTCCGTGGAATTCTCCCCTCAAGAATACTGGAGACGATAGAAAACATTCCCTTCTCCAGGGGATCTTCCCAACCCAGGGACTGAACCTGGGTCTCCCACATTGTAGGCAGATTCTTTACCATCTGATCCACCAGGGAAGCCCTTAACACGAAGTAAGCCAATCTCTAAAAGACAAATACTGTCAGATTCTGGTTACATGAGGTAGTTAAGAGCAGTCAAAATCACAGAGATAGAAAAGAGAGTGGTGGTTGCCAGGGGCTGGGCGTGACAGCGGAGAGTTACTGTTAGCTGGATAGAGTTTCAGTCTCACAAGATGAAGCATTATGGAGACAGAAGGCCGTACTGACTGCACAACACTGTGAGCCTATTTAATACCATCTAATAGTGCACTATAGATGCTTAAATGGTCAACTTCAAGTTTTTCATTTAAATTAAAAATTTTTCATTTTTTTTATTGAAGGATAGTTGATTGACAATGTTGTGCTAGTTTCAGATATACAGCAAAGTGATTCAGTTTTATACATATGTGTGTGTGTTCAGGTTTTTTTACATTATAGGTTATTACAAGATAGTGAATATATTTCCCTGTGCCATACAGTAGAATCTTGTTGTTTATGCTATATACAGTAATATGTATATATGTTAATCTCAAACTCCTAATTTACCTGTCCCATTAGATGGCTAATCTCATTATATGTATTTCATCACAATAAAAAAATCAGGGGAAAACACCTCACAACATTATGAAGATTAAATGAGATAACGTTACAGGCTTATCACAGTGCGTGGTCCACACTAAGTGCTCAATAAATGGCAGTCATTATCATCATTCCCGAAAGGAGCCAGTCTCTCTCTCCTCTGGGACTTTTCCTGGACAGTTTCTGAGGCCTGAAATACAGACCTCCGCCCATCAGCCTACTGAACACCTACATATTCTCTAAGACTGGACTCCAATGCCACCACCTGCTTTTCACATTCCTCAGGAAGCGTGGACTTCTCACAATGTCTGGTATTAAGCTGTTTGGGGACATTCACATTAATAACTACTATTATGTTTATAAACTGAAATACCGATTGTTAGACTCCCATACCACCCGCAGCGTCCACACTCAGAGCAAATGTGTTCATTACCTTAACTTAGGATTGTTAGCCTTCATTCAAGGCCTGCAGCGAGTATTTACCAAGTGCAAGTAATGGACCCAGCGCTCTACGAAGATCATCTCATCCCATCCTGACTGTGACGACCACCACTTTATAACTGATGAAACTAAGGCACAGGGAGGTCCCCAAGGGTGCTTTTGTTTCTAACGCAAAAACTTAGGCAACAGAAAAGGCACTGTGAAGGCCGTCACAGTCCACACTCTAGGGGCTGCTTATCAATGTCCACGGCTCGCACTCTTCCTTATGCTCGACACACCCGGCCTCCAAGAGCAGCCTTTTTCAGGCAAGTCATGGTGCTGGGAAACCCCTTTGCCAACCATGACATCTCTTTCCTTTCTTTTGGACTTCCCGGCCCATATGTGGATCAGATACTAGATATTCCTTACTCTGGTCTCACAGTGGGGTGAAATGAGGGGGAGGAGGAACCACAGCCAATGCGACAGCTTTTCAAGGCAGGTTAAGGATTCTGCAGGGCTCCAAATGGGGTTCCCTGGTGCCTCAAATGGTAAAGAATCTGCCTGTAATGCAGAAGACCCAGGTTCAATCTCTGGGTCAGGAAGATCCCCTGGAGAAAGAAATGGCAACCCACTCCAGTATTCTTGCTTGGGAAATCCCACAGACAGAGGAGCCTGGCCTCCAAATTCATCACGAGTGCCAGAAGGAGACTTGCCTCAGAGCGTCTCCCAGCGAATCTGGGGCCCTGGCCTCTGTCACACGGACATCAGCGTGGTCACGGGGTCCCAGTCTGCCACCGCAGGCCTTCCGCACTCAAGAGTGAGCTGTAACAGGACTCTGAGGGCAATGACAAGGCTTCCGTGACTTACACTTTCAGGGCTTAGAAATTCTCAACTTGCAAGGAAGGACCTCCGTAAGTCTCATAACCCTGACTTTTCTCATCTCCTAGAATCTCACTTTCACTGGGAAAGAGAAAACAGAACCTCCTGTCCAGTCCAGAGCAGCAAGCACAAGGTGAGGGCGTCAGCCCCGTCCCAGAACTACCAAGACTCGGATGTGAGCACTATACATGCCTGCCAGTCTCACCAGCAAAACGGGTATCTTATTCATGAGGGCGCACACAGACTTAACTACTTAGAATGTACAAGAAAAACAAATGGCACAGCCCATGAGGCAAGTGCCGAAGAAAACCAGAGCATTCAATAAACCTGACAAAACTTAAAAATAAATCTGTAAAATTAGCAAAAACTATTAATGATGCATTCACATAAAACTAACGGAACATGCTATTCATAAAATGTAATATTCTTCACTCCCTTTTCATTTCCTGCAATAAGGCTTTGGCACTACCACTTACACCAACACCACCCTCTCCTTGTTTAAATAAAAAAGTGCTCTCTGGTTTACATTTCTGCGTTGACTAGTCCCAAATATTTCTAATACTACTTTATTATTAAGATTACTGACACTAATTTACACACCCATGTGAAATTTTAAAAGTTGGTAAAAGTTCCAAGAGTACCAGCCCACGTGATCAAAGTGTGAACTGGCAGAAATTCATATGAAATCGACCTTACTTGGACTTTTAAAATTTAAGAGCTAATTCATTCAGTTAATAAACATACTGGGTAGCAAGTATGGGCAGAGAATACAGCCTACAAAGTTTTCAGCAATGCATGTCATTCATTTAACAGTAATTATTGTATGCCTCCTGTATGCCAGAGGCTGGGGGTCAATAGTGAACAAAACAGTCTCTGACTCTCATTCTACATTCTAGGGTGGGGGGACAATCAAGTAAAGAAACAGACTGCAAATTTCAGATGGTGATATGAGCTATTAACAAAAAATAGTGATGTGATAGAGAATAAATAGGATACCTAGGAACTTCTTAAATGCTAGCAAGGTTATTAAAAAAGAAAGTTAACCTCACCATATAGAGAAACTAGACAATGCATATGGGTGGCAGTAGCAGGAATAAGAACTGAGGCCAAAGAGAAAGGTAAAAATGTGGGAGGGAGCAAGGAAAAGAGAGGAGTGAGAAAGAAGACAGAAACAGCTGTGCAATGAGCGATGGCCTACTGTGCCTCTCACAGGGAGGTGTGTGTTTTGCTTCCTTGATTTAATAGGCTCAATACACCAGGTAAAACCATATTAGAAAATTTCTACCCCACACACTACTATTAAACAGAAATAAATAGGTATTTTAAATCCAGAATATGGGAGAAATAAAATTGCTTTCCCTATGATAGGTAAGGGAGGGGGTATTTATAAATAAATGTAGCTCTTCCTATAGGACAATTTATATGAGAACATTACTCAAGCTCCAGAGTAAATCCTTGAAGAACTGTTTTTTAAAACCTGTGCCTAAAGTACACGCTTCCGAGGGCTCTTTATCTCAGCTGTACAGTATCTAGGCTACATGTGAGCAAGGGAGAGAGTCCTTCTTCACTCTACCCTGTGTAGAACAGCCAGTGGGAACCAGCGGCACAGGACCCGGAGCTCGCCGGGGGCTCCACGGCGACCCAGCGGGTGGGGCCGGGGGAGGGAGGGGATGTGAGTACACAATAGCTGCATCGCTTCGCTGTAGAGAAGAAAGGAATACAGCACTGTCAAGTAATTATACTCCAATAAAAAACAGATAAAACCAACAACAGTTCATGGCAAAAAAAAAAAGCCTCCATTTTTAAAAATAATAATAAAACATTCATTTTTCAGCAAACCAGCGGGGAAAGACTGAAAATACTTAGGTAGAAGGTGCCAAACACCAGTGCTCACCAAGGGAGCTGTCCACTCACCTGGACTTCCCTTTTGTCTCTTTCAAGCCAGAAAATATGAAATTATCCACACGCAGCTGAAAGCCTACCTTGGCCCTTCTTCTCTACCTACGTCTTCGACCAAACCTCTATCTTATGGCAGGCTGCCATTCCCCGAGTTTCCATCTCCATTTTGAAGCACCAGAAAAGCAGGCAGCCAGAGAGGTTTCAAGAGTTCTATGATCTCATTGCCTATAGGAGTAAGAACTAAAGCACTGACGAGGGAAGAGCGTTCATGCCACAGTCTCAACCCTCTCAGACGGAAGCCTCCCAGAATCACACTACCACACTGCATTTCTCACATATCCTTCCTTGAAGTCCACAACTTAAGGGCTAGCTCCTCAAAATCTGAACTCAACTTCTCCCTCAAAATTAAAAACCTCTTCGTGGGGCTTCCCTGGGGGCTCAGTGATAGGGTCCGCCGGCCAGTGCAGGAGACATGGGTTCGATCCCTGATCCAGGACGACCCCACCTGCCGCAGAGCAACTCAGCGCGTGCGCCGCAAATATTGCGCCTGAGCTTTAGAGCCGGAGCCCACGTGCGAAACGACTGATGCCCGCACGCCCTAGAGCCCAGCTCCGCAGGAAAAACCACTGCAGGAGGAGACCCGCACACCGCAACTAGAGAGCAGCCCGCATAGCAGTAAAGACCCCACGCAGCCAAAAATACAGAAGTAAAATCTTAAAAAAAAAAAACAAAAAAACCTCTTCTCAACCTCATTACCATTCTCAAACAAATCCAACCATGAAAGCAGAAAGAACACCAAAATTATGAGCTTTTCTTCTCCCTATAGTCTCTCTCCTGCCAACTCACAGGATCAGTTACCAAGTCCCAGATGTCACTGAGGGGAATGAGGTGCACATGCTCCCCTCCTGCTTTACTTCCAATTTCTGATCAATGACATCACCGCTGAACCAAGTTCTAACCTTGGAGTCATCTTTATTATAAGAAACGGACTGTGACAAAGTTAACCTAGTTGGAGAGAAGATAAAGAAAACAGCATTTATTCACTTCCTGGTATGTGCCTGGCACTGTGCTGGCCTAGGAAGTGGGTGTTACTATCTCCATTCCATAAATGGGGGGGAAAGTTTGTGAAGTTTCTCAAATATACCCACTCCTTTCTAGTCTAACAGTTCAGACTTTTCACTTCACATTCACAGCCTTCTCTACTCCTGATTTGTTCTGTATAAAACACTGCCAGAACAATCATACCAAAATTCCTTTTACATCACATCAGTTCCCTGTTAAGGGCAGTGAAATGCCTTCTGCTTTTCTATTTGCCCACTGGCTGGCCCACAGCTCAGTATGTATGTGTTAACCAGCTCATGATCCCCCACCAGCCTCCACTTGCTGAGCCCTGGGAGCAGAAAGTAACAAATTTTTAAGACAGAGATGGTGAATATGCAGAATGCATGTGAAAACGCCAACTCAAAAAGCTTCAAGAAAAAGAATCTCTCTCTAAGATATTTCACAATTCTGAGTCCACTCAAGTCAGCCTTCTTTAGGGGGGAGTGGGTGCTGAAATCGGAACGCCTGGGCGCTAACCCCAGCTCCTTACTTCTAGCCACTTAACCTCTCCGCGCCTCAGTTTCCTTCTCCATAAAGGTTTAAACAGCCTTTGCTCAAGTTCTTCCACCCTCCCTAACAATCCAGGTCATTATCCAAAGCTCTGCTAAAGGCTCATTTCTCCCAACCTACCACTGCACTTCCTTGATTTATCATAATAGCTCTATAGCAAAGAACTGGAATAACTCATTTTAATTTTCATCTGTAATTACATATCACCATGCTTCATTTGGGCTTCCCTTGTGGCTCAACTGGTAAAGAATCCCCCTGCTACGCGGGAGACATGGGTTCGATCCCTGGGTTGGGAAGATCCCCTTGAGAAGGGAAAGGCCACCCACTCCAGTATTCTGGCCTGGAGAACCCCACGAACTGTACAGTGCACGGGGTCACAAAGACTCGGACACAGCTGAGCGTCACTTCACGCTTCATTTAACCATTCCGCCTATGTGTGCCCCCGCAATGTCGCACACGCGAAGGACACACACTACTCACCGCCTCAGCTGACCATCGGTGTGTGTGCATGCGCGCGCTCCGTCGCTCAGTCCGGTCGACGCTGCGACCCCAGGGACGGCAGCCCACCAGGCTCCTCTGTCCATGGGACTCTCCAGGCAAGAATGCTGGAGTGGGCTGCCATTTCCTCCTCCAGGGGATCTTCCCAACCCAGTGATCGAACCCATGTCTCCTGTGTCTCCTAAGTCGGCAGGCAAATTCTTTACCACTGAGCCACCTGAGAAGCCTGATCATCAGTGGCATGATACTAACACCAACAATTATTACTATCGCTATTTACTGACTACCTAGTAAGTGCTGGGCATTGCACAAATATCTTGTATACTTTTCTGTCCTTCAACATTCAGCATCCTTTTAGGTAAATCTGTCTCTTAATCCCCATTTCACAGTTAAGCCTCTACATAAACTCATGCATTTAATCCTCAAAACATCTCTGTAAGATAGTAATATTATGGCCAATTTACTCAATAAAAATTAGGAAGCAGGCACAGAGAGGTTAAATAACTTGCCCCAAATCACACAGCTGGTAAGTGGTGAACTGAAAGCTGCGATAAAGTCACTTACTGACTCATTCTCAAAATTTTTTATTAGGCATTCTTCTGTGGGCTGAAGCTACAACAGTGAATAAACCAGAAAACATCCCTGCTTACAGTTTTATTTCTTTTCCAATATTTTCATTCAAGAGCACAATCCTAAATCCTCTTACTCTTCAAGACTTTCATACTAAAATACCAAATTCAGGTAATAAGAGTATTGAAGAAAAGCATGGGACATGAAGCCAAAATACCTGGGTTAAATTCCCAACTTTGCCATTGATTAAGCCCTGATCAATGGGCTTCCCTCACAGCTTGGTCGGTAAAGAATCTGCCTGTAATGCAGAAGACCCGGGTTTGATCCCTGGGTCAGGAAAACCCCCTGGAGGAGGGCATGGCAACCCACTCCAGTGTTCGTGCCCGGGGAAATCCCATGGACAGAGGAGCCTGGCAGGCTACAGTCCACGGGGTCACAAAGAGTCAGACACGACTGAGCAACTAAACCACCACCAGGCCCTGATCACACTCGTTCACCTAACCTGCACACTGAGCACAGAGTCTGGCACTTAGCAAAACGGTTTCCCTCTCCCCTCGGAGCACTGACTTCACAGTCTGTGTCACGGAGCACATGTTAAAAGGCTACACCGGGGGACACGACGGGCTGAAGAGAGACCGATCGGCCTCTTAACTTTCCAAGTCAATTCTCCTTCCAGATGACCAGCACTAAAGTCTCCGCTTTCAGGCCTCAAACTACTCCAAGGCTGATAAATCAGGTTCCAAGTCCCAACCAGTCCATCCTAAAGGAAATCGGTCCTGAATATTATTGGAAGGACTGACACTGAAGCTGAAGCTGCAATACTTTGGCCACCTGATGCGAAGAACCAACTCATTGGAAAAGACCCTGATGCTGGGAAAGATTGAAGGCAGGAGGAGAAGGGGACGACAGAGGATGAGATGGTTGGATGGCATCACTGACTGATGAACAGGAGTTTGAGTAAACTCCAGGAGTTGGTGAAGGACAGGGAGGCCTGGCGTGCTGCAGTCCATGGGGTTGCAAAGAGTCGGACACGACTGAGCGCCTGAACTGAACTCCCCCTCCGAGCACGGACTTCAGTCTGTGTCGTCACGGAGCGCATGTTAAAAGGCTACAGGAGTGACAAGACGGGCTCAAAAGGGGCCAATCAGCTTCCTAACTTTCCAAGTCGATTCTCCTTCCAGATGAACAGCACTAACGTCCCCGCTTTCAGGCCTCAAACTACTCCAAGGCTGATAAATTGGGTTCCAAGTCGGGAATGGCAGCGACCCACGTGAGGCCTGGCAGAATCTATAAAAGGCTTGCAGATGACCTTCTCGGCAGGCACTTTTGATTCAGCAGGGGAACAACGTGGCCTCAGAGAGCCGTGACCCCAGGGAGAACCCCCAGCCCCTGGCCCCTGTGCACGCCGCTTCCACTCGCAGAGCCCCGCAGCTCTCCGGCCGCCTGCCGACGCGACCCCCACTTCTCCCGGGCTGCCGCAGCTGCAGCCCTCCCACTTCGGGCAGCCCCCCAGGCTCCTGCGGCCCGTGTTCCCCAGCGCGCCCAAGTGATCTGGGCCCCCGGGGGCCCCGAGCCCCGGCCTGAGTGGCTGGAACAGGCCGGACGGCCTGACCTCTCACCCCCTGAGTGGACCTCTCACGGGGCTTCTTCTCCACCCTCCCAGTCAGCGGGCCCCCGTGCCGACGACTCGGCTCCCGGCGGCTCCCGCCGGACACGACGAGGAGCCCCTCACCTATCTTCACGACGGCGTCCGCCAAACACCGGTCCCACTTCCGGCCGAGCTCTGACTCCGACATGTTCCCCCGCCAGCAGCAGCCGCTCCAGCTTTCCGGACCGTCGGGCCCCGCGCTCAGAGCCCCTCCCCCACCACCCCCCAAGCAAGTCTCGCGATAGCCGGCCGCCTGTCCCAGGCCCGGAAGGCCGACGGCGCCGGCGCACCAGATATCGCGAGATGATCTGACTACTTCCGTTCTCTCCGGGTTTTTTTATGGCTTTTTTTTTCAATTGGTCGTCAAGGTGACGGGTGGCGGAGGCCTGAGGTGACCCTGACCTTGGAGCTGCGCCTACCTAAGGGTTGCGAGGCAGACAGGTTTCCTAGGCGGCATCCAGAGCCCTGTCTGGGAAGGTTCCTTTCGCCACACCAGCTCCCGACTCTAGCCTTGGAAATTCCCCAGGGCGAGTGAGGGCACCGCGCTAGGGTGTCTTCTTTCGTCGCTTCACCTTGGCTTTTTTCTCCTCCCGCGTTCCCTCATTTATTGCCGTGGAGCTCCCGCCCTCACCTCTTACCACAGAAATTGCCCCGACAAAGGTCACTTGTTGCCAAACCTGGGGGACGCCTGTGACCTCTGTACGGCATTGGACGCAGCCGCTTTCTCGGTCTTGATCCTTCTTGTCGCCGCCTTCTCTTTATTCATTTGGCTCCCAGGACACCAGTCTCTGCTAAATCTCCTCTAACTCCTCTCTTAAGAGGGCCGTTGCCAGTTGCGTCCTCTCGTCCAGCTGTTTGGAGTGTTGGCTCATCTTTAGCTCTTTACATATTCTCCCTAAGTAATCGCAAGCATTGCTAAATTCTGTCTCCTGATCAAGCTTCCTATTCATAATTCAGCCTCTTTGCCGGTGTCCTTAGTTTTGCCTTACCGTTTGCATCCTCTAGCTTACCAACAAATACGGATTTGATCCTTTTGTTCGTCTTATGGGGCTTCCCTGGTGGTTCAGGTGGTAAAGAATCCACCTGCAGTGGGAGAGACCCAGGTTGGATCTCTGGGTCGAGAAGATCCCCTGGAGAAGGGAATGGCTACCTACTCCCAATATCCTTGCCTGGAGAATTCCATGGACAGTGGAGTCTGGCGGGCCACACAGTCCATGGGATCGCAAAGAGTCAGACACGACCCGGTGACCAACACTTTTCATTTTCATTCCTCTGATTAGAAGCTGTGGGTGACCCCTATTCATCTACTGGTTATGTTCAGGCTTCAGTGAGTTCATTTTAGGAAACCTGCACTAATAGAACCTAGAGACCCCCTTCATCCACGAATGCAGCCTGGAGCCTCCCGCCACCTCCTACAGTGGCAGGAGCTCACCTGACCCGTGGAGTCTCTGCATTGTACTGAAACACCTGTTTATGGATACTTGTACCTGCAGTAAAGCTAGAAGCTCCTTAAAGGCCTGAGCCGCCCCTTGCTCATCTGCGCACTCCCAGTTCAGAGCACAAGGCCTTGGACAGTAGGATCTTCTAAGAAATATTTTTTGAACTGAATTGAATTCATTCACCCATTTACTTATCCATTCGTTCTTGGCACCCTTAACAGCACAACTGTTTCAGTAGCCCTTGCTGTGACACAGCCCGTTCTTTCAGGAAGCCTCCTTCCATGACCTCCCTCATCCAGTCCTCATCTGAGCAGCATATCAGATTGTGTGGTAATTGTTTGTGTGACTCTTGGAAGTGACTGTGAGCTCCTTGAGAATGGGGCCTGTGCCATTTCTATATCCCTGATGACCAGCAGAGAGCCTAGTATATACTGATTTTCAATAACTGCTTTTTGAATGGATTAAGATTGAATATATAAATGATTGATTCCGTTAGAGAAAACAAAGTCTCTGTTCTGGGGGGATCTTTCTAGTGCAGCATTTGTGTTAAAGAAGAAGAAAATTTACTTCACCACATCCCTATGATGTGTCACAGATAGCACCAGGCAACTCCTGTAATTTCATTTATCCTCACAGCAGGTGATTTTAGTATCTTCGTTTTCAAAGATTTGGAAACTGAGTCTCAGAGATGTTAGGTCACGTGGAAGATGCACAAGGCTCTGCATTGTGTAGATGTAGAAACTGACAGACGCATTTTTATTGGATTCAAGAGGGTTGTAAACTTTTGTAGAAGGCAGAGAGCAAATTACGAAAGCAATCAGAGGCAGATGGTAGAGCATGAATTCTGGAGCCAGGCTGTCTTGGTTCAGATCCCAGCTTTTTCCTAGTTTTTATCTGTTACTCTCTTTCCACGGTTCCTTTCCCAACATGATGCTTTGCTCACTGCTGTATCCCCAGCCCTAGAACCTTATGTGACACATAGTGTTTGCTTGATGAATAGATGTTGGTTGAATGAATAAAATAAATGAAGACTCTGGAGTTTTTATAGTTTTTGGAGAAAAAAAGACCAAAACAAGTGGAAAAAAAAAATTTTTAGAAACATCACTACAAAAAAACCTCAGCAATACACTCAATATAAATTTAGTTATACTCAAAATGATTAAAAATAGATTTCTCAATGCTGGAGCAGGGAGTTACAAACATGGAAAAAGCTTGAAAAAGTTTTTTTGCTGTTGGATTGGAACTGAGAGTATCAGTATGAATTCGTTGTATTTAATAGAGATAGAGTGGTCCAGTGGTTAAGAATCGTTCTTCCAGTGCAAGGATCCCCTGGTTGGGGAACTAAGATCCCATTTGCCATGGGGCAACTAAGCCCTTGTGCCATGACTAAAGAACCCTCACACCGCAACGAAGATCTCGTGTGCCACAGCTAAGACCAGACACATCAGAATAAATATGTTTTAAAAATAAAGATAGATATAAAAGTGTGTGTCTGTGTTTCCTGATCCTATGTGTTTCCCAATCCTGACTGCTGAGAGGGCCTAAAAACGATGATACACCAGTAGCAATAAGCAAGCCTAGATCTTGGCTTCTAGATAGCATTCTCTGTTTAAAGAAGCCAGTTCACCTTGGAAAAATGACCAAGGCTTCAGGGTTCAAGCTGGGAAAATTCCAGATGACCCTGAAATATGTTCTTGTATCACAAAATAAGGAAGTCATCAAAGGATGATAATGTCATGTCAAAATAATTTAGCAACTACAAACTGCCTAAAGAATTGCTTGGTTCCTAATTGGAACTCTTTGTACAAGCTATTATCACCATCATTAGAACTTCTCCCAGTTGTATGGAGCAAATTTCACAAAGATAGAAGTTTGCCTTTCAAATTGGTAAAGACAGACTTGTGTTAGAGCAATTTCACAGTAAGAGAACCAATACCTTTTTACATTGAATAGAAAAAACGTAAAAAAAAGTTAAGTAGAGTAAATTTTAACCTCAACTGCTTAATCAACTAAACATAAGCTCTTTGTTTGGTTTACTAGGCTGTAAATCCAGTTTCATTAACAACACAAACTAAAATATTTTATAGCACAGCACCTGCATAAATAAAAGTCTTTTATATTCCAATATCTTTTTTTTCAGTTCCCCTTCAATTAAAGACTAATTCCTTTCTTAAAGGGCGATTTGCACTTTTTGTTTCATATATTCTTTCTCTAAGAAGGGTCTTCCTGGAGAAGGAAATGGCAAACCACTCCAGTATTCTTGCCTGGAGAATCCCATGGACAGAGAAGCCTGGCAGGCTATAGTCCATGGTGTGTAAAGAGTCCTAGACCCTACTTAGCAACTAAACCACCACCACCACCAAGAGGGGTCTTGTATCCTTTTGCCCCTTCTGTAATACATTCAAAGTCAGAACAGCTACTAAGAAGCTTCCTCATTTGGTTCCAAAGCCCAGGTGCTGTCCTCCCCACTTTCTCTTTTAAAACATGTGTATGTGTGAAATATAACAAGCATACAGAAAAGTGCTAACAGCCTAAATACACGGTAACACATTATTGTAAAAACAACTCTACCAGCACCTCAGAAGCCCTTTCTCTGGTGTGTCTTTTGCCAGATCATATCCCCTCCTTCTCGGCTAGCATAACCACTATTCTGACTTCTGTTATTCTTTTTTTTTCCCCCAGGCCCCACCAAGCATGCGGGATCTTAGTCCACCAACCAGGGATTGAACCCATGACCCCTGCACTGGGAGCACAGAGTCTTAACCACTGGACCACCAGGAAAGTCCCTCCTCGCTTTTAAGTATTATAGTCTGATTCAGTTCAGTTCAGTTCAGTTCAGTTCAGTCGCTCAGTCGTATCCGACTCTTTGCGACCCCATGAATCGCAGCACGCCAGGCCTCCCTGACCATCACCAACTCCCAGAGTTTACTGAAACTCATGTCCATTGAGTCAGTGATGCCATCCAGCTATCTTATCCTCTGTCGTCCCCTTCTCCTCCTGCCTTCAATCTTTCCCAACATCAGGGTCTTTTCAGCTCTTCACATCAGGTGGCCAAAGTATTGGAGTTTCAGCTTCAACATCAGTCCTTCCAATGAACACCCAGGACTGATCTCCTTCAGGATGGACTGGTTGGAGCTCCTTGTAGTCCAAGGGACTCGCAAGAGTCTTCTCCAACAGCACAGTTCAAAAGCATCAATTCTTCAATGCTCAGCTTTCTTTATAGTCTAACTCTCACATCCATACATGACCACTGGAAAAACCATAGCCTTGACTAGATGGACCTTTGTTGAAAAAGGAATGTTTCTGCTTTTTAATATGCTATCTAGGTTGGTCATAACTATCCTTCCAAGGAGTAAGCATCTTTTATTTTATTTTATTTTAGTAAATGCCTTTTAATTTCATGGCTGAAATCACCATCTGCAGTGATTCTGGAGCCCAGAAAAATAAAGTCAGCCACTGTTTCCACTGTTTCCCCATCTATTTGCCATAAAGTGATGTATAGTCCATTCTCAATTCATTGCCATATAGTATTCCATTATAGTGTATCCATAACTCATTTTTTGTTTTTTTATTTACAGGTGTACAGCAAAGTGATCCCGGTATATTTATGTGCACATACACACACACATAATATACACACATATATGCATGCCTCCTCAGTTGCTTCGGTCATGTCCAACTCTGCCACCCCATGGACCATTGCCTGCTAGGCTCCTCTGTCCATGGGATTTCCCAGGCAAGAATATGGGAGTGGGTTTTCATGCCCTCCTCCAGGAGATCTTCCTGACCCACTGATTGAACCTGCATCTCCTGCATTGCAGGTGGATTCTTTACCACTGAGCCGTGGGGACGCATATATATGCTGATATATATATATATATATATATATATATATATATATCAGTTCGGTTCAGTTCAGTCACTCAGTCCTGTGTGACTCTTTGTGACCCCATGGACTGCAGCACGCCACACTTCCCTGTCCATCACCCACTACTGGAGCCTACTCAAACTTATATCCACTGTGTCAGTGATGCCATCCAACCATCTCATCCTCTGTTGTCCCCTTCTCCTCTCGCCTTCAATCTTTCCCTGGAGTTATATGTATATAAACACCCTGGGGCTTCCCTCATAGCTCAGTCAGTAAAGAATCTGCCTGCAGTGCAGGAGACCTGGGTTCAATTCCTGGGTTGTGAAGATCCCATGGAGAAGGAAATGGCAACCCACTCCAGTCTTCTTGCCTGGAGAATCCCATGGATAGAGGAGCCTGGTGGGCTGCAGTCCATGGGATCACATGAGTCCAACACAACTTAGCGACTAAACTACCACCGGCTAATACCCTGGAATTATATATATATAAATTATTTTCTGATTATTTTCCATTAAATGTTATTATAAGATGCTGAATATATTTCCCTATACTACACAGTAGGTCCTTGTTGTTTATCTGTTTATTTATAGTAGTCTGTTTCTGTTAATCCCAAGTTCCCAATTTATCCCTCTCCACTTTCCTCTTTGGTTTCCATACATTTGTTTTCTACATCTATGAGTCTGTTTATGTTTTGTAAATAAGTTCATTTGTATCATTTTTTAGAGTTCACATATGAGTAATATATGATATTTGTTTTTGTCTGGCTTATTTCACTTCGTATGATAATCTCTAGGTTCATTCATGTTGCTGCAAATGGCATTATTTTGTTTTCTTGTTGGCTGAATAATATTCCGTTGTACATGTGTACTAGATCTTCTTTATCCAGTCATCTGTTGATGGACATTTAGGTTGCTTCCATGTTTTGGCTGTTGTGAATAGTGCTGTTATGAACATAGGTGTGCATGTACCTTATTGAATTATAGTTTTGTTGGGATATGTGCCAAAGAGTGTGATTGCTGGGTTACATGGCACAAGAACTGATTTTTTAGATTGTACTCTAAGATACTTGCCAGCCTGGTAGGTGTGTAGTGACATCTCATGGGGGTAATCCTTGCTCTTCTAATCGACTAAGCTACCAGACCATATGTTCTGAACATATAGCAGGAATGGGGGATTCAAATTAAACGAAAGGGTCCCTGAAGGAGAAGAGAAGCTGACAGAGATACTTGGTAGATTTAACATTTTCTGCCTCTGAAGCAGGTGTACTTGGATGAATAGTCTCCCCCATCACATTCAGGTCCTTCCTGGAACCTCAGATTATGACCTTATCTGGAAACAGGATCATTGCAGATGTTGTTATTTAACATCAGATCATAATGGAATAAGGGGAACCCCAAATTTAAAATGACTAGTGTCCTTATAAGAAGAGGAAGAGATATATACAGCGACAGGCAGATACAGAAGGAAGATGGCTATGTGATGACGGAGGCCGAGATCAGAGTTCTCTGGCTGCAGGCAGAGGAATGCCAAGGATTGCCAGCAACCACCAGAAGCTAGGAGAGAGGCGTGGAACAGAGTCTACCTCTGAGTCTCCAAGAAGAAACAAACCCTGCTGACACTTTGAGTTAGTTCTAGCCCTCAGACCTAAGGGAGAATAAGTTCCTGTTGTTTTGGGCCAGCCAGCCTGTGATTCTTTGTTACAGCAGCCCTCGGAGTCTAAACTAGCAGGGAGACACACTAGGCTGGAAATCGCGAGAGCTGGATCGCCGGCTCCTCTGCCGCTAACTGGAGACCTTGTAGGCACAGCCGCTCCCAACACGTGCGCCTGCCTCCACGTTGCCTCCCTCCCGCTCCTACCATTCGGCTCAAGGCTAGCAGGGGCTCCCACTGCTGCTAACCCCAGGGCATCATACCATTCCTCTCGCTCAGTACAGAGTGACTCTATAAGCTCTCCTCCACTTCCCGGCTGGAGTGGACCGCGTGTTTCCTGCCAGGACCCTGATCCGAAACCTCTGAGTGGTCCTTGCCCCGCCTCCATCCTCTACCTAACTGCCCACCTCCTTTGCTTCCTTCCGAGCGCACGTCACAGTTTGCAGTTATCTTCTTTATTTACCCCTCCCTTTTCCCCTTCCATCACCCAACCCTGCTTCTCCCACTAGACAGTAAGTTCCGTGAAAGCAGGCCTTCACGTGTTTCGTGGTCATTTAAATTCCCAGTGCCCTTGCAGTATCTGGTATACTGTTGGTGGTGGTGTGGTGGTGTCAGTCGCTCAGTCGTGTCCGACTCTTTGCAACCCCGTGGACTGCAGCCTGCCAGGCTCCTCTGTCCATGGGATTCTCTAGGCACGAGGACTGGGCTGGGTCGCCATGCCCTCCTCCCGTCTCATACATCAGAGCCATCTGATGACTGTTTCCTAACTGAATGACGCAGGAGGAGCAGAATGACGCCTTTTCCACCTTTACCTCTTCATCCACCCGGGCACTCAGTGTGCTCAACTGGTGTTCCATGTTCCCACATGGTCCTGCCTTAAAGGACACAAGAACAGCTGGAGTGGATTTAATCATAGCTTTGAGCTCATTATTTTTTAAAACTGACCTTAGAGCGAGTCTGAAGGAACATTTTAAAATGTGTGATTGAAGGCGCATTTTCTGCCATAACCTGCATTTAACATGAATGTGTAGGAGACTGCAAATTTTAGACAGATAGCATCACCGATTTCATTTGGATTTAAGCGTGTAACTGAGTGGCTGTTGGCACAGGTGTAATCAACATAGCTTGAATATTAATATTTCAAGGACCAACCAAGATCATTCCAACATCTTTCCACAACAGAGCTCCCCTGACCAATTCAATGTCAAGTTACCTTTGATTTTGACCTGGATTATATGAACGCAGCCATTATTGTGTAACTGGATATCACTTGTCTGTTTTATGGGTTAACAAAAAAAAAATTAAGGAGTGCAAAAAGGCTTTCTTGATCAATGCAATCTCTTTGGTAGAGAAAATATTTCCAAACAAGGGGAGAAAGGGACATTTTTGACAAAAGTAGACTGGGCGGCCTCTAAATTTCTCTCCTGTTTCACAGCCAGAGTGTCTCAGCCCTGAGCTGGGTCTTAGGTTCGGGGCTTCCCAGGGGACGCAGTGGTAAAGAATCTGCCTGCCAGTGCAGGAGACAACAAGAGATGTGGGTTCGATCCCTGGTTTGGGAAGATCCCCTGGAGGAGGAAACGGCAACCCACTCCAGTGTTCTTGCCTGGAGAATCCCATGGACAGCACTTGGCAGGCTACAGTCCACGGGGTCGCAAAGAGTCGGACACGACTGAGCTCATAGCGCGCACTCCCGCTGTGTCTGCTTCTAAAGTCACAGCTTTACCTGGGAGGTTGATAGATGTGTTTCACCGAAAGGTCTTTCTATGAATCCCTGAAACTCCATACAAATCTTTATGTATGAGTACATTTTTTTTTTCCTTTGAGTCTGTAGCTTTCTTCTGGTTCTCAAAGAAGGTTAACAGCTATTGACATGGAGGCAAATACAGGTCAGTATTTGGAGATATGCTGCGGATGAGGCCAGTCCCTCCAGCAGAGGGCGGTGGCTCCCACATTCACTGACCTCCTTGACCTCACTACATGGGTTGTCAGGAGATGGGAGAGACTGAGCCAGGTAGGGCTGACCCGAGAGCACCAAAAGAGAATGTCAGCTTTTCCCTGCTCTTCCTGTTGGGCTGGTTTTCAAACCCCATTTCCAACCCCCCAGTTACGACATCATGGAGCACATAAACGCTCAAGCAGAGACTCTGGAGAAGACCACCTTCTCTCATCAACTTCCTGAAAGGGCCTACAAGATTCTTCTCAAGGACACACGTTTTTCTAAGCTTTTTCACTCCTTTGTCACAATGCTGGTTTCTGGGACTTCCCTGGTGGTCCAGTGGCTAAGACACTGCGCTCCCAATGCTGGGGGCCTGGGTTTGATTCCTGGTCAGGGAAGTAGACCCCACACGCCACAGCTAAGAGTTCAAAGACTGCAACAAAGACCAACAAAGACAAATAAATATTTTTTTAAAAATTGCTGGTTTCTCTTGCTCCCATTGTGAACATATTTAGACCACCTGAGCAAACGCTGATTCAGAGGTTCTGGTTGGAAGACATTTCTCAATGGAAACTTGAATGAACTGACTTTGATTCTCACTTGGACACCTTTGCCTATGGAATAAACACTTAGCTCCTTAACTTTGCATTCAAAGCCACTTGAGAATGGTTCCAGTCCCCTTCAACTCTTTTCTCCTCTCCCACATAAGGTTGAAACAGAGCAGGATGTTGGGCCCTCCTGCATACAAGTCCTTTCAGTGTCCCCCATTTCTTATTTGTAAGAAATAGGTTTCATTCTGGCTTCTTGACCTTCCCTGAGTTCCAAAGGGCAGACTCAAACAGTTGCTAATCAAGGGTGATGGTGGTTTCATCGCTAAGTCGTGTCCGACTCTTGCGACCCCGTGGACTGTAGCCTGCTAGGCTCCTCTGTCCATGGAATTGTCTAGGCAAGAATACTGGAGTGGGTTGCCATTTCCTTCTCCAGGGGAATCTTCCCGACCCAGGGATCAAACCCAGGCTTCCTGCATTGCAGTCAGATTCTTTACCGACTAAGCTACGAGTAAAGCCCGAAATCAAGGGAGGAGCAGTCAAGAAATTATCTGAGGCAAAAGTAAAGAAACCAGAAAAGCTCACCAAGAAGATGACCTGAGGCCGGAGGAGAGGAGGGCAGGCCCTGCACACCCCCTGATCTTGCCCTGTTGCTATAAAGCTCCTCATCAAATCCTTGAGTTTGGACACACAGTTTCTGCGGGGTAGGAGCCTGCTGTGTCTCCCTTTGGCCTCCCAAAGCAATAAAGCTATTTTTTTTCTACTTCATCCAAAACTCTGTCTCTGAGATTCAATTTGACACCAGTGCTGAGTCTCCAGCATCACTAAAGACTCTGAAAGGCTGAGGAATCAAACCACAAAGATAATTGTGGGGAGGGTTTTACAGGCGCAGAGAAGTGCACGTGCAAAGGCCCTGGGGTGGGAGCCTGCTTGACCCTTTAAGAGGCCCAGTATGGCTGGAACAGTGTGTGCAGACTGGAGATGACACCAGAGGGGTGGTGGAAGCAGACGGCACAGAGCCTCGTAGGCTATGGCAAGGACTTTGGTTTTACTCTGAGTGAGCTGGGAAGACTTCAGAAGGTTTGAGGAGAGGAGTGACACCATCTCATTTGTGTCTGACAAAGACTACTCTGACCATCATGCTGAACACAGAACACTGGGGGACTAGAATCCCGCCAACGGCATGGGGTGGCCAAAAAAACTAATTTGTTTTTGTTTTTAAAATTAAGATCACCCAAGGAAAGAGTATGGACAGAGAGAAAGGAAGACCAAGGACTGAGCTTTGTGGCACTCTTAACACTTTCTCAAAATTAATTCTTATTGGAGCACATGTAATTTTTTATGGATTTACAGTGTTGTGAGAGTTTCTGCTGTCCATCAAAGTGAACCGGCTACACACGCACCTGTATGTGCTCTTTTTTAGATTCTATCCCCATATAGATCATCACAGAGTATTCAATAGAGTTCCCTGTGCTATACAGTAGATTCTTATTAGTTAAGTATTTTGTATATGGTAATGTGTATGTCTCAATCCCAGTGGACCAATTTATCCCCCCCTCCCCACATTCTAACAGAGGCTGTGACATGGAGGATGAACCAGCAAAGAAGAATGAGAGTGAATAACTATCAGTGGGAGGAAAGCCAAAAAGAATGGTATTCTGGAAGCCAAAAAGAGGGAATGTTTCAAGAAAAAGAACATGATTAACTGGGTCAGATGGAGATGAAGAACTGGCCATTGGATTTAGCATCAGGGAGTTGCTTAAATGACACTGACAAGGACAATTTCCTCGGAGGAGCCAGAGCCAGAGTGTGAAGGCAGTGGATTTGAGAGAGTAAAGGAGGAGGATTGGAGACAGTAAGGGCACACTCTTTTCAAGGCGTCTCTCTGCAAGGAGGACAAAGGGAAGGAGCAACAGTTTGAGAAGGGGTGGAGTTGCTGGCGGGTTTCTTAGCATGGGAGAAGTTACTCATGTTTGTGTGAGGACAGGCATGATTCAGGAGAGCAGGTCAAACTGACGATCCAAGAGAGACGCGAGAGGAGACGGCTGCGGCCTGGGAGTATTCATTAGACATGCTAAGATTTTTAGATTCCAGGGGGCTGGAAGTAGGAGGTTTGACTCTGAGAAGAGAGGGAGGTTGTGAGACATCTGGAATTTCCTTTCCATGGATGCCTGTGTCTCTAGGGCTCAACTTTTAAACTTGAACATTTCCTTTTTTGATGTGGTTAGAATCCCTGAGCCCACAATGTGCTCCCAAGAGTATTTAATTAAATAGGAATCTAGTGTGCATCTGTGACTAATTAATACTGATCAAAAACACTTAAATATTAAATGTCGGCGCTGTTACCTGGTTCCTAATGATTGCAACGGGCTGAATGCAGTGATCAAGTCCTAACTTCCATAGGAACCAAGTTGCTATGTTAAGATTATGAAAGACTAAAACTGAGCTGATGAAAGAGCAGATTTTATGAGTTTTGAAACATATTTGAAACAATGAAATGCTGAGCATCAAGACAAGGGAATTGCTTACAGTTCTTTCCTTAACGTGTGGGTTTAGAAGAGCCCTCTGGCTAATAGAAATAATGGCAGATCCACTTAGCAATGCAGTAAACGTTTCTTAACAGTTCTTTTTAGAGCAAAATACGCTTTCATATGCTGATTACTTTTATATGATATATATATGTGCTCAGTCAGTAAGTTCTGTCCGATTCTTTGCAACACCGTGGACTGTATAGCCCACCAGGTTCCTCCATCCATGAAATGTTTCCAGGCCAGAATACTAGAGTGGGTTGCCATTTCCTTCTCCAGGGGAACTTCCCAGACCAGGGATCAAACCTGTGTCTCCTGTGGAAAGCCCGTGATTGATATCTATATACTGATGTAATTCATTCAACAAGTATTTCGTGAGGACTTGATTTGGCCAGTCCTGTGCTAAGCTCCGGGAATAAACAGACGCACATGACGATCTCTCTGTCGTCAAGATCTAGCCTGATGCTTCTCCAAGGGTGACCTGATGCCCACCGTGGTCAGAACCAGCTGGGGTGCGTTGCTTCTACTCCACCTCACGTGGTTAGGGGTTGCTGTTATCTCCTGGTTTTGTAAGAGCACTTTCATTTCATTTCTTGTTGACTGATTTTTAGAGATGGGGAGGGGAGAAACGCCTCTATTCTGCCGTCTTGAACCTGGCCGGCCCCCACGGCCCTCATAGTCCTGGTGAAAGTGGGGCCCGTCCAGCGTCCCACAGATGGAGTGCTTCTTACCCACGGGAACAGGGCGGGAGAGGGAAGGGCCGAGAGCAAAAGCAATGGCTTGGACTGGTAAGGTTGCCGAGAGCCAGGAGAGCGAGTCGGGCCTGGAGGGACATCGAACAAAGAGACGGGTGGAGGACAGGACACATAGCAAGGGGCCGAAACAAAGAGAGTCTATGAACGAGGAGCAGCAGGGCGAGAAGATACGAGCAGGTGGCCTGGAAGGACTCCCGAGGCACACCGGGGATGCTTGTGGTGACTTTAGTCTCACCCCTGGGCCAGCTTGTGTACACTGCCCGGGCCACTTAAAAGCGTCACGGTGACACAGACTTCTCTGCTGGTCCAGCGGCCAAGACTCCACACTCCCAGTGCAGAGGGCCTGGGTTCAATTCCCGGTCAAGGAACGATATCCCGCATACTGGAACCAAAGATGCTGTGTGACGCAACTAATACCCAGTGCAGCCAAGTATATAAATTTTTTTTTCTTAAAAAAAAGAAAGGTGTCACAGTGGATGAGTCCCATTTCACATTTTTTCCCTAAATCCCCATCTGAAAAGTGAAAACTAACCTCCCTTCATGAGAGTCTGAGGTCTGAGCTGTTGTCAACTGTAAAGGGTTCATTTGATGCCCTCAGGGTGGTACTTGAAACTTGAGATTCTTAATTTGTAAAGAACTATGGACAGGAGGTTCATAACACTGTATAGGAGGCGTGATAAAAACCATCCCCAAGAAAAAGAAATGCAAAAAGGCAAAATGGCTGTCTGAGGAGACCTTACAAATAGCTGAGAAAGGAAAAGAAGCCAAAGGCAAAGGAGAAAAGGAAAGATATTCCCATCTGAATGCAGAGTTCCAAGAGCCAGGAGAGATAAGAAAGGCTTCCTCAGCGATCAGTGCAAAGAAATAGAGGAAAACAATAAAATTGGAAAGACTAGAGATCTCTTCAAGAAAATTACAGATAGCAAGGGAAAATGTCATGCAAAGGTGGGCTCAATAAAGGACAGAAATGGTATGGACCTAACAGAAGCTGAAGATATTAAGAAGAGGTGGCAAGAATGCACAGAAGAACTGTACAAAAAAGATCTTCACGACCCATATAATCACAATGGTGTGATCACTCACCTAGAGCCAGACATCCTGGAATGTGAAGTCAAGTGGGCCTTAGGAAGCATCACTATGAACAAAGCTAGTGGAGGTGATGGAATTCCAGCTGTAATCTTTCAAATCCTAAAAGATGATGCTGTGAAAGTGCTGCCCTCAATATGCCAGCAAACTTGGAAAACTCAGCAGTGGCCACAGGACTGGAAAAGGTCAGTTTTCAATCCAATCTCAAAGAAAGGCAATGCCAAAAAATGTTCAAACTACCACACAATTGCACTCATCTCACACGCTAGCAAAGTAATGCTCAAAATTCTCCAAGCTAGGCTTCAATAGCATATGTGAACCGAGAACTTCCAGATGTTCAAGCTGGATTTAGAAAAGCCAGAGGAACCAGAAATCAAATTGCCAGCATCTGTTGGATCATAGAAAAAGCAAGAGAATTCCAGAAAAACATCTATTTCTGCTTCATTGACTACACTAAAGCCTTTGACTGTGTGGATCACTGTATGGATCACAACAAACTGTGGAAAATTCTGAAAGATATGGAGATACCATACCACCTACCTGCATTCTGTGAAACCTCTATGCAGGTCAAGAAGTAACAATTAGGACCGGGCATGGAACAACGGACTGGTTCCAAATTGGGAAAGGAGTACGTCAAGGCTGTATATTGTCACCTGCTTATTTAACTTCTATGCAGAGTACATCATGAGAAATACCGGGCTGGATGAAGCACAAGCTGGAATCAAGATTGCTGGGAGAAATACCAATAACCTCAGATATGCAGATAACATCACCCTTATGGCAGAAAGTGGAGAGGAACTAAAGAGCCTCTTGATGAAGGGGAAAGAAGATAGTAAAAAAACTGGCTTAAAACTCAGAACTAAAAAAACTAAGGTTATGGCATCCGCTCCCATCACTTCATGGCAAATAGATGGGGAATCAATAGAAACAGCGACAGACTTTATTTTCTTGGGCTCCAAAATCACTGTGGACAGTGACTGCAGTCATAAAATTAAAAGACATTTTCCCCTTAGAAGAAAAGCTATGACCAACCTAGACAGCATATTAAAAAGCAGAGACATTACTTTGCTGACAAGGGTCTGTCTAGTCAAAACTATGGTTTTTCCAGTAGTCATGTGCAGATGTGAGAGTTGGACCATAAAGAAAACTGAAGGCTGAAATGATTTCTTTTTCTTTTTAGAATTGATGTTTTTGAACTGTGGTGCTGGAGAAGACTCTTGAGAGTCCCTTGGACCACAAGGAGATCAAGCCAGTCAATCCTAAAGCAAATCAACCCTGAATATTCAATGGAAGGACAGATGATAAAGCTGAAGCTCCAGTACTTTGGCCACCTGATGTGAAGAACTGATTCCTTAGAAAAGACCCCGATGCTGGGAAAGACTGAAGGCAGGAGGAGAAGGGGACAACAGAGGATGAGATGGTTGGATGGCATCATTGACTCAATGGACTTGAGTTTGAGCAAATTCCAGGAGATAGTGAAGGACAGGGAAGGCCAAGGTGCTAGAGTTCATGTGGTCAGAAAGAGTTAGAATGTTGGACATGACTGAGCCAGTGACCAAGAACCCCAGGCAACCCACAGATTCGGTGCAATCCCTGTCAAAGCACTGATGGCCCGGGCTCTGCTGCAGGAGGAGCCTCTGGGCCGAGAAGCCTGTGCCCCCCAACCAGAGAGTGGCCCCTGCTCCCCACGTCGAGTGAAAGCCCTCATGCAGCCAAGAAGATCCAGCACAGCCAAAAAAAATATGTAAATAAAAAAAAAGATGGGAGGATGTGATCAACCAGGAGACAGCCACTCGTGTCCCAAAGAAGATAAGCTGACTTGAGGTTGAGCTTTTCTCTGAAAGTTTATGTGACTCTGATCTTTTGAACCATGGATAAAAATGCTTAATTTTGACTTTTAATATGGCTAAACATGAGAGATCCTCTTATGCAGTGAATAAATACATGTTGAAGCCCTAGTTTATGGAAGATACTGCGACAGAATATTGAAGGATTTGGAAACATGTAACATATAGGCAAATCACATAAAATTACTTTGACGTTTAAGATTAATTTGAATTCAGATAGACTAAGAAATGTCCAATCTTCAGTTTGAAATTTGTCACTGGCATTCACAAGAGAGGTCAGGGCTGGATTTGCCAGTAGGGGACTCACCCACCTGAAGTTATTAAAATCTTGAAAATGGATGAATTTCTCAAAGAACATGGAATTACAAGGGATAAACATAAAGACCCGGATAGAGCCTTAAATTGCACAAATTGTTAGGAGCTACAAGAGGACGTTAAGTCAATGACACCCTGGGGATGGAAGAAGCGGAAGAGACAAAGGAGGGAAAGATAAATAGTAAGTTACAAAGGGCACACACACGGAGCCGCGAGAGGAGGAGGGGGTCCCAACTGCCTAGAGCTCCACAGAGGGCCGGATGAGTGGGAACTTTTTAACAACCAAGAAGTACAAATGGCAAGAGGTCAGTGATTCCCTGCAGATGTTGCCTCTTGAGACCATGGTGAGAGCTGAAACCGGAGAGCAGAGAGTTCAAGACGAGTGGGGAAAGCTGCCATTGTACAAAGGGAAAGGGGAGAAACCCAGATGCCGACACGCTACTCAACGCGCGGTGGGCTCTGGGAGGACGGAAGACCTAGCTATTCAAGGGAAACGTATATTTAATGAAAAAGCAGAATGTAAGAGAATATCTTTTTAACCTAGGCAGTAGGGAGAAATCCTTTAAGAGGGCAGTCTGTTAGCTTGGTCATACCATAACTTAGGAATCCTGCTCAGCAAATGACCCTGAGACAGTGAGTAGATGACAGACTGAAAGGAGGTAAGTTTAAAATCTCAAACTAATAAGAGACTAGTATTTAAAATGTACGCGGCGGGAGGAGACAAATCAGGAGTTTGAGACTAACATATACACACTATTGTGTGTGGGCTTCCCAAGTGGCGCTACTAGCAAAGAACCCCCCTTGTCAGCGCAGGAGACACAAGAGACAAGCCTTCAATCCCTGGGTCGGGAAGACCCCCTGGAGGAGGCCACGGCAACTCACGCCAGTGTTCCTGCCTGGAGAATCCCATGGACGGAGGAGCCTGGTGGGCTACAGTCCATGGGGTCACACAGAGTCAGACGTGACTGAAGCAACTTAACATTCACGCACCGCTATACATAAAATAGGTAGGGACATCCCTGATGGTCCAGTAGCTAAGACTCCTTGCTCCCAATGCAGTGGTCAGGGGTTCAATTCCTGGTTAGGGAACTAGATCCCACAGGCTGCAAGTAAGTGTTCACACACCGCAACTAAAAGATCCCGCTTGCCGCAATTAAGATCCAGTGCTGGATCTTACAGTCAAATGACAGAGAAGGAAATGGCAACCCACTCCAGTATTCTTGCCAGAAGAATGCCATGGACAGAGGAGCCTGGTGGCCTACAGTCTATGGGGTCGCAAAGAGTTAGACATGACTGAGTGACTAAGCAGAGAGAGCAGTCAAATAAATAAATAAAGTAAATATTAAAAAAAATTTTAATAGGTGAACAACAAGGACCTACTGTATAGCACAGGGAATGATAATATCTTGTGATAACCTATAATGGAAAACCATCTGAAAAAGAATATATATATATATTCAGTTATGTATAACTGAATCACTCTGTTGTACACTTGAAACTCAACACAACATTGTAAATGACCTATGCTTCAAATGGAAAAATAAATGAAAAGTAAAAATGAGGTGTCCGTGGAGCATGGGCACATGCGCATGGAAGTGCAGACTCTCTGCAGAGGATGAAGTGGTGTTGGCTCAAATGCCCCAGTTCAGGACCGTGGCACATGAACAGACAGAGTGGTGCCCGGCCCAAGATCAAGCCCCCTTCCTAAAGGCATCTTGCATCCAATGACCGACCCAGGAAGCAGTATAGATCCTTAGGCTCCTCGCCTCAAGGCAGGACCAGACTGAAGACCCAGCTGCGCTGCGGAGCTCCCCGTGGCTCTGTCGGAGTCCGCCAAACAACTTCATCAGAGTGTAGCTTCTCCCTCTGCCCAGTGCTGTTCCTCTTACTCATGGGTTTTGTTCCCGAGAGCCCCTTACCTCTAAACTTCTTACATGCAAATGTCAGACTCAGGATCTGTTTCACAGAGACCCCAGCCTAGGTCCGTTGATCCTGGAAGGGGTCTCAGGAAGCAAACAAAAATGGGATTTTAGAGCTGGATCACCTCCCAGTTAGTTGCCTGGCAATGAACACCCCGTCAGTGGTGGCTTGAGGAGCAGCAGGAGCCTCTGGTGTGCAATTACGACGAGGTTTAAAATTTTCTCACTGGTAGTGAACTGGAATGGGATATGAGGAGAAGAGGATGAAATGCTGGGTGCAACCCATCAAGTACTGGGGAATCTTAAAGACTTTGGGGTTGGATCGCTGTTGCTGAAAGCCAGCAATGCACTGGAGAAGGACAAGGAAAAGGGGAGAGTGGTTAATCACCGGTAATGGGTGGACTCACCAGTGTGTTCTCCACAAAACCCAGAGAGAGCCTGGGAGACGACTATGGACTGCTGTAGACTTCACCAAGGAGTAGCGCCAAACTGCAGCTCTTATGCCGGATGTGGTGTTGTGGCTGCAGCTGATAAACAGCCTCGGATGCATAGTAGGGGGTCACGAGTCTGGCCAATGTGTTCTTTTCCATCCCTCCCAGAAAGATAGGCCAGGGACTTCCCTGATGGCCCAGTGGTTAAGAACCCACCTTGCAATTCAGGGGATGCTAGTTTGACCCCTGGTCGGGGAACTAAGATTCCACATACCTCAGATCAACTCAGCCCATGAGCCACAGCTGAGCCTCAGTGCAACCAAATAAATAAATAAACATAAATAAAAGAAGAAGAAGGGCCACACGAAGTTCACATTCACATAGAACAGATAAGAATCTATTGACAGTCTCATCCCAGGACTATGTCAACTGCCATTTGTCTGAAGGGATTTGGACTCCAGTTCATCTCATGAAAAAGAACCTATCCTTTTCTGTAGGGTGAAAGTGCAGGGTGAAAAATAGAAGGTAACTGAGAGATGAGAAAACAATCTACTCAGAGATTGCTTGTTCTAGATAGAAGTCTTGATTGCAAGGGACAGAAACCCAGTTTGAGCTGGCTTAAACAAAAAATCCCAGGCTTGAATCTCACTGGTCAGGCTTGGGTTATGTCCATCCTGAACCAATGACTGCGGCTAAGGGAATGGAATACTCTGATTGGCTAGGCCTAATCATGTGCTCAGTCCTGGAATGAGGGGTGAGGGAGGGTTAAGATCAGCCCACTGGACTGAAAGCACGGAGGGGATGACTCCTAAAACGACAGCTAAGACATTGGGGCTGATCAGGTAAAATGAGCAAATGTCCCCTGGGGGGCTCGAGTAGAGTAGGCATCTGCCATGGGGGAATCTAAGGAGGCTTTGTGGAGAAAGTGGACATATTTTTTATTGAAGTATAATTGATGGAGAATATTATATATATGTTAGAAGTGCAGAATATAATGATTCTCAATTTTTAAAGCCTATCCTCCATTTATAGTTATTATAAAATATGGACTATATACCCTGTGTTGCATAATAGATCCTTATAGCTTATTTTATACCTAATCGTTGTCTGCCTTACTGACCTCCCCTCTCCCCTCCTCCCACTGGTAACCACTAGTCTGTCCTCTGTATCTGTGTCTGCTTCTTTGTTGTTATATTCACTAGTCTGTTGTATTTTTTAGATTCCATATATAAGTGATACACGGTATTCATCAGAAGTGAACATTTGACTCAGGCCCCAAAGAACAAACAGGAGTTTGTCAGGTGGAAAGGGGCAAGCGTGTAAAAAGCACGGATCTGTGAATGGGCATTGCCTGTCAAGAGGAGAAGGTAGTTCTCAGGGGTGGGGGTGGGACTGGAGAGCTCCTGAGCCCGCCTTAGAGAGAATCTTCTGGAGGAAGGCAGCATAGACTTATGTTCAATATGCTGATAGGAAGTTATTATTGTCAAATATTAGTTTGGTTCTCTCTAGATCAGTAAAGGGGCCATCCCTGTGTTTCAGGTGGGAAAGCATCTGCCTGCAATGTGGGGTACTGGGATTCAATCCCCGAGTCAGGAAGATCCTCTGGAGAAGGAAATGGCAGCCCCCTCTGGTACTCTTGCCTGGAGAGTCCCATGGACGGAGGAGCCTGGTGGGCTGCAGCCCATGGGGTCGCAAAGAGTCAGACGCGACTGAGCCACTTTGCTTTTCTTTCAGATCAGTAAAGGGGGCTTCACGTGAGGCAGCATGTCTGAACTCTAGAATGTTAGCTGCTGTGGGTAAAGACATTTGACTCTTGTTCAGTGATGTGTCCATGTGCCTAGACACTTCTGGCACATGGTAACAGCTCAATAAGTATTTGCATAATAAACGTCTGAATTTAAACTTAATAAATATTGATTGTGTTAGACTTTCCATGAAATCCTTGAGTAAAGGGATGAGGGTAGGAAATCTTAACAAAGACAAGAGCAAGGAGTAGGAGAATTGATGAGGTTGAAAAGAAGTAGAAAATAGTAATAATAAATTAATGTGAGCACTTACTGAGGATTTATCTATTAGAGATTGCTTGTAGTGATCAGTGATTATCTAAATATCCTATATTCATTATTTCATTTAATCTTTATATCTGCCCTACAAGGCAAATAACATGATCCCCACTTACACAGTGAGGAAGTGAAGCTCAGAGAGGTTAAGTGAGTTGGCCAAGACCACACAGCTACTTATGCTGATACTCAAACCCAATCTGTTTCTCTCTAGAGCCAGAGGTCTTAATAAAAATAAATTGTCATAAAGCAAGCACCTTCTACATTCCAGGTACCCCTGGACATTTGCTACCCCACAACATGTCTATGCCGGTGGCATTGTTATCACCATCGTGCCTTATGTTAAAGACACGGAAACGTAGGCAAGAGAGGTTAAGTATAATTTACCTGAAGTCACATGTAAAACAAGCGGCACAGGCTGGATTTGAGCCCAGGAGACGAGCCCCGATCTCCAGGCTCTGAACTAACGCCACACTGCGGCTTGACTATGACACTGTGCTGATTCAGAGGGGCGTTTGGGCTGTAACCTATGACCCAGTTTGTTTTGATGAAATTAACAGACTTTAGAAATTGCCCTGAGTTTGAATGCCTGATTTCCCTCTGATCAGCTGGGTGACTTTAACCTTTTTGAACCTCAATTTCATCAACGTTAAAATGGGATTAATAGCCACATGCTCCTTGCAACTGTAGGAACTAAACGAGGTAGTGTCCAACAAGTTCCTGGCACGGGTCCAGCATGGGTCAAGAAACTGTAGTTGACTTATGTATTTGTTTTTTTTTTTTTTTTGCTTCCTGTCTTGTCAGGGATATTCAACTTAGATCAGGGGTCTTAACTCTTTTGTGCCCCGAACCCCTTTAGCAGTTTAGGGCAGCTGATGCAGGCTTTCTCAGAATGATTTGAGATACAATGAAATGCATAGGATGACAAAGGAAACTAAATATATTGAAATATCATTATTAAAGATGTTTTAATTAGAGACGCAGACATAGCGCACAGTCTTGTGGGCACAGCAGGGGAAGACGAGGGTGGGACGAACTGAAAGAGCACCATTGACATAGATGCATCACCACGTGAGCTAACAGGAAGCTTCTGTACCACACAGGGGGCCCAGCTGAGCCCTCGGCGATGGCCTGGAGGGGTGGGATGGCGGGTAGGGTGGAGAGAGGCTCCAGGCGGAGGGGATGTAGGCATGTATACGCTGTGCTTAGTCACTCCGTCCATGTCCCACTCTTTGCGACTCCATGGACTGTAGCCCGCCAGCCTCCTCTGTCCATGGGATTCTCCAGGCCAGAATACTGGAGGGGGTTTACATGCCCTCCTCCAGAGGAGCTTCCCTGGGATCAAACCCAGGTTTCCCACATTGCAGGTGGATTCTCTACCGTCTAAGCCTCCAGGGAAGCTTATATATATACGCTTATATATAGCCGATATATAGCTGATTCTCATCATTGTACAACAGAACCAACACAGCACTGTAAAAACAATTATCCTCCAATTAGAAAAAAAGATGTTTTAAATTTGCATGTGTATTATGGTAGCATTGGAAGGACTGATGCTGAAGGTGAAGCTCCAATACTCTGGCCACCTGATACGGAGAGCTGACTCATTGGAAAAGATCTTGATGCTGGGAAAGACTGAGGGCAGGAGGAGAAGGGGGCGATAGAGGATGAGATGGTTGGATGGCATCATCAACATGATGGACATGCGTTTGAGCAAACTCCCGGAGATAGTGAAGGACAGGGAAGCCTAGCATGCTACAGTCCATGGGGTCACAGAGAGTCAGACATGACTTAGCAACTGAACAACAACAACATATGTGCTTGTAACTGCAGCGAATCATAAGTGCTAGTGGCAGGCTCTCTGATGACTATTAATTCAAAGTGATGAGTGTAAAAGACACTTGGGGATGATCTACAACACCTGTTATGTGAAATGACCGTATCTGTGATTCCTATTGGTGTCAGTTGCTGGTCATGCTAAGACTATGCGGTGTGTTGCCTACACTCATAAATGAAGGAAGTGCTAAATTCTAGTAAGAGGTTAGTGGAAAAAAAAAAAGATGTAATTTTTTTTCCCATCCAAGTTCACAGACCCTTGGGTTCAAAGCAGCTGGTTGAGAGCAGGGCAGTTGTGGGGAAACCCCGGAATTGGCTGGCTTGTTAGGGAGCTCCTCATAAACAGACATCTCCACTCACACTTTTGGATCTGGTTTACTTGGCCCTGTATGGAGAGAAATCACACATCTCAAATTTGCTGTGGACTCCCTGTGGCTCCTCAAATGTGCTAGACAAGCTCAGGCCTTAGAGGGCCTTTGTACTGACCTGACTGATCCCTCTGACAGTAATAATCTCCCTCAAACATCAGCCTCCTCTGTCTGACTCTCACATCTCTCTCTCTCTCTCTTTTTTTTTTTTGGCTTGGCCATGCAGCTTGAGAGATCTTAATTCCCCAACCAGGGATCGAACCCTGGCTCCTGCTGTGGAAGCGTGAAGTCCTAGCCATTGGACAGTCAGGAGAGCCCCTCTCATGTCTCTTCTGAGTCTTCAAACATCACTTCCTCCCCGAGGCCCATCTTGATCGAGTGTGCGCAGTCGCTCAGCTGTGCCCTCCTCTTTGAGACCCCACAGACTGTAGCCCACCAGGCTCCTCTGCCCATGGGATTCTCCAGGCAGGAACACTGGGGTGGGTTGCTGTCTCCTCCTCCAAGCACTGAGCAGATGTCTCATAAATGCTAATTCCGTGCCCCTTTGGATCTGGAGGAAGCAACTCTGTCCTGTTGGCACAGGGTCCCGGGAACTCCGGTAAAAGGGCAGGGCTCTTGTCCGTCTCTTTCGTCGTGTTCCCAAAAAAAGGCTCAGAATAGAACCAAAGTCTCCTGGCTCCACTTGGAGTTGTAGCCAACAGACCACACGACCACTTTTTTCCTGTCCACGACTCCTCTTTTGAGGTGGAAAGTAGTCATTGGAATAACTCACCCAGGGGCAGGGAAAGGAAAAAACAGCAAAAATTGTTTTAAAAGGGAGTTATATAAGCATATGCAGGAAAACCCCATCGAGGGACATAAATGCTGATTCAAAGAAGGAGGAAATATGAAGTTTGACAGTTTTCCAGGCCTTCCCTGCTCCTAAATTTCCTCTCTCCCATCACACTTTTTTTTTTCCTCGCCCACAAAATGGGCATTAAGAAAGATGACAAGTCAAAAAACAGACCACGGAGAAAAGCAGAGGGAGTTGGAGGTTGTTGATCAGTGTGAGTATAAGGTTGTTGATCAGTGTGAGTATAAACGCTATTCGCTGTTTCCACCAACCTGTTCCCTAAGTCATGATGGGGAAAGGCAGGCGTGAGCAGAAGCCGATGTCCCCCCAGGGAAGGAGAATGAATTCTGGATCACTAGTGGAGACTGTTTTCCAGAGCTGCTTTGATCTCCTGCCCAAACCAGGGCTAGGGACCAGCAAGCTGGGCCTCCAAGGAAAACCGGACTTCGCAGCAGTCTCAAACAGCTGTCTGCCCACAAGGGCGTGTACCAGCCATGCATCGGGCCTGGCTTGTGCCCTGCGCCCGGGCCCTTGTCCTTTGACCCCAAGGAGTCCTTTTCCTCCCCACCCAAGACAGAGCTGAGTTGGCATCTGAAAATGAGTAAGTGTGAAGCAAGGCTGCACATTGGTCTTTGTTGAGGATTTGTTTCTGCCAGGCAGCTTGGTGGAGAAGACTGTATTTCTCAGTTATTTTTAAACCCGGATTTCTGGAATTTGATTTGGAAAAACACAATAACAAAAACCAGGAACTCAAGTCCTGAGAGCCCAGTGGCTCTGCACATCCTATTTAGGTGGCTTGCCACCTCCGAGAGTGGCCAGGGGCCCAAAGCGTGTTGGGCTGGCAGAGAACAGAGAGGCAGAGGGGTTTCAGCAGTTCCAGAGAGCATCCTGTTCTCCATCCCAGGTGGAGAAAATGCCACACCTACTTGATACTCCACTTCTGGCCCTTGCTGCTCTGTGCTGGGTAGGGATGGAAAGTCTTGGTCCCTGGTCTTCTTTTAGACGAAGAAACTGATGGTTGCAACATACTTATGATACGAGCTTGATGGGGAAGTTACAGGGCTGGAGGTGGCACTGCTCATCTGGCCCAGAAAGATTCAGAAAGACTCCAGCTATGAAACTGGACTGGGAGTTAGCAAAGCCCAGCCAGAGAGGACGATGGGTAAGAGAGGGATGTGGTGAGGGTGAGGACAAAACGACAGAGGCTTTGAAGACAGACAGACGGGACTCCTATTCTACCTCTGACAAGCAGTGCCATTCAAGCAAATGTGTTTACCTTCTCTGTATCTCATTCTCCCCATCTTTCAAACGGGGATAATCTGAATCCTTTACTTGCTAAAGTTAACAGTTACTAAGCCTGTAGTGGGTGCCAGGCACTGTTTCAAACATCCAACACCTATTAACTCAAAGATAATTTTCCCCCCAAAAGACAAAACTTTGACTATCATACTGATAGGAAATGAACCTGTATCAAAGATTGAATGGAATCTGTTGAGTAATGAGGGAACCAGAAAGATGTTATGACTCATTCAGAGGAGGAATCAAAGCGCCCCACAGTTGGGACTTCCCTGGTGGTTCGGTGGTTAAGACACCATGTTTCCACTTCAGGGGGCACGGATTTGATCCCTGGCAGGGGGTCTAAGATCCCACATGCCATGTGGCATGGTCAAATTAAAAAAAGTAGAAGAAAAGAAACTCCAAAGTACTCCACAAGTATAGTGAGATAAGGAACAATGAAATTAATTTATAAATAGATACAAAACTGGCAAAGTTGGTCAATATCCACAAAACAATAAATCATAAACTGCATTTCACAAGACAGTTTGTGTTTTTATAGACAAGAATCATTTGTTACTGTTAGTTTTCTCTAACTTACAGGGCTAGAAAGTAGTTCAAAGATAATGAAAGGTAGAAATAGCCTTTCCCTGACTGCTAAGCCAGTCAGGACACCCAATACACTTTGGAATCTTTCCTATTTGTCTCTATGGTCTCTCCAAACCCCTTTTGATCAGAGTCTCAAGAAAAATTATTCTTGATCACAAAGTAAAGCTGGTCCTGTTAGATTTGTCCTAATTACTTACACAGGTGCAGTGAGAGTATTAATTGGTCATACAAGTCTTGTAAATGTTCTTCACAAAGTTTAAAGCCATACAAATTCAAACAATTAAAAATTAGAATTTTTTACAAGGTATGTCCACTTGGCTTTTTTTCTTTCCTTTTTTCTTTTTGAGGGGCAGGGCCGCAAGTCAGATCTTAGTTCCCTGACCAGGGGTCACACCTGCTCCACCTGCAGTGGAAGGGTGGAGCTTTAACCACTGGACTACCAGGGAAGTCCTTCCACTGGAGATGTCTAAAGGCACTATTATTTGCTATTCATAGATTAAGAAAGCCAACCCAGGAAACTTTTTTTCAGCAGATTTCTCTCATCTGGTGTACCTATAAATTTTGATGAATTCCTCCTTTTGAGGTCCCCCAAATAGCCAAATATCATTCCTTGGGCTTCCCAGGTGGCGCTAGTAGTAAAGAGTCCACCTGCCAAGGCAGGAGACTCAGGAGACGTGGCCTCAAACCCTGGGTCAGGAAGATCCCCTGGGCTAGGAAATGGCAACCCACTCCAGGATTCTTGCCTGGAAAAGCCCATGGACAGAGGAAGCTGGTGGGCTACAGTCCATGGGGCTGAGAAGAGTCAGACACGACTGAGCTACTTAGCCAGCATTCCTTAGCATCTTTAAGCCAGGTAGCAGACCAATTTTCTTGGAGAGCCCTGTAAGGAATAGTTCTGTAGGTACAGCCAAGTTTGCAAGTGAGTCCCTTAAAACTGAGTTACCCTGTGGAGTTTGTGAGTAACCTCTGTATTCAAAACATTACTCCCTTTCTTGTTCCGCCCTGTTTCCCTCAGGATTGAAGAGTACCAAAGAAAAGGAGAGATTGAGAAGGAGTGGGGCCCTGCAAAGCCCTCCCAGACACAGAGCCCTGCCATGTCTGCTGTTTCTTGTTGTCAAAACCACTTTAGTCTCCTAGGTCTTCCAGAGAGCAGAGCCAAGCAGTTACTAATTAGAGAAGTGATGGGATGCAGAAACAACGGAAAAGCAGTCCAGCAAGAAAAGAAATGATCCCTTGAACAATACTTCAGTGATAAAACAGAGTCCCAGGTCCGTCTCAAGGGATGTACTTAACAATCTTACCCATAACTTTTGACGTGTTCTGCAGAAACTGAGACCCCCACCCAGGTCTGGGATGGTTACTCAATGCTGACCACAAGCACGTAGACACCAGACTGATTGGAACCAGAAGGCTGATGATTAAGAATCCTGAAGCATCACCCTGCTACCTCACCACCAACCAATCACAAGAAAGTCCATGAGCTGATCACGCATCTCGCAGCCCTCACCCCTAATTTTGCCTTTAAGAATTCTTCCCTGAAAGTCGTTGGGGCATTTGCATCTTTTGAACATGAGCTGCCCATTCTCCTTGCCTGGCCCATCAATAATGCTGTACATTCCTTCACCACAACCCGGTGTTAGTAGGTTGATTTGCTGCCCAAGGGCCAGCTGACCATGTTCAGTCCAGTATCAAATTAAAGGAGCCCTCAGGACTTCCCTGGTGGTCCAGTGGTTGGGACTTGGCCCTCTCACTGCCAGGGGCATCGGATTCCATCTCTGGTTGGGAAACTAAGATCCTGCAAGTCACGTGGTGCAAAAAAAAAGGAAAGAAGGAAGACTTACCCAAGTATTGTAGCAACAAGTAAATATTTTAAATAATATTTGAGCTCAAGACTGATACACTATACTATTGTGGCGGATCTCATCAGCAAAGCACTGACGGGACTCTCAGGAAAGGAGGAACTCTCAACAAAGCGATTTCATAAAGGCTCTGGTTCTTACGAGAACTAGTTCATGAAAGTGCTTTCCTTGAGGGTAAATACCTACTAAGGAGAGCAAGGACATAGTCCCAGGGTTTCCCATAAAGGATACAATTTTAAAATATTTGGATAAATAACATTTTATCTAGATATATTTAACCTAGAGAAAGCTTAGCATTTCCTCTGATTTGATAACTTTTTACATGCAAATTTTCAAGTAAATTGATTATATGTAGCAATTTTTTTTTTAATAAAGTGAAAGAACAAATTTTTGTGATTTTCCAGAGACCCTATGGGAAAGCTCAAAGGTAGTTTTAGATGTAGGAGATATCTTGAAATTTTTCTTTACTCTTTTCCATATTTAGGTTCCAGTCTGGGAAAGCAAAAACTCAAAAAAGTCATCAGAAGAGATTTGGATATTCAATTAAGAGGGGATCTTGAGTGTCTGTATGTGATAATAAAGCATTTAAAAATAAACATACAATGTAACAAGATAGTAAAGAAAATTAGCTTTTTCATAAGTGAGAAATGATGGATCTTTCCCCCACCCTTAAATAATCAAGGATATAATAAAATAAAAATAAATCACAGAAAATTATTAAGACATGGAAAGTTTGCTATCTAGGTAATTATGCAGAAAGTAAAGAAAAACCTTACATAAGCAGGTGAAAGCATTAATCAGTAAGCCAAGGAAGCAAGTCTGTCAAAGTTGAGCAAACTTTGTTGTAATTTTGACATATTTCAAGCTTCCTTTCAGATTCAGGTATGGCAAACCAAAGGATGTAAAGTTTACTTATATATAAATGCTCTTCTACATTCTGAATCAAACTGACGCTTAACCTTAGCACAGTGTTTCTCTTTCAGTAAGCCCACAAGGCCAGAACAATTTTCACATTAATATTAATATTATGTTAGCAAGCAATGAGTACATCACTTTTTACCTTCAAAGGAATCAATAAATCTTTTAAGATTAGTTAAAAATTTTTCCTAGTCTCAAATTCCAATATGGTAATCACTAAATTTAAATCTGCATGAACAAAATAAGATAGCATATATCAAAATATAAAATCTCTGTATGGAAAAATAAATAAAATTTATATATTTTTTAAGTTGCATAACAAAAGTTGTTTGGGGTCCTTAATATGTGTCAAGGATATAAAGGGTGTTTCCCCGGTGGTCCAGTGGTTAAGAATCTGCCTGCCAATGCAGGGGACACAGATTTAATCCCTGATCAGGGAAGATCCACTTGCCTCAGGACAATCTGAAGCCCAAGTGCCCAGAGCCGGCGCTCTGAAGCAAGAGAAGCTGCGGCAGTGAGACGCCTGCCCACCACAACCAGAGAGCAGCCCCCGCCTGCCACAGCTAGAAAAAGCCTGAGCACAGAAATGAACACCCAGCACAGCCAGAAATAAATACAGATCAAAGAGAGAGAATGTAAAGGGCCCAGAAGGCAGGGTTCCCACCGAAAGCCTGGGAATCTCTGCTCACCGACACATTATTTCTCTGTTCTGCTGTTCCTAATCCAACCTCAACCATTTGTAGAAGTTTTACTTTCAGCCAAAGTTTTACTTTTTACCAAAGTAACCAACTACTGATTCACAGATAACAGTAGGGTGTGCGGGGGGTGGGGGGGGGGGGTAAGTTAATTTAAACCTGTCTGCCTTACCTGAGTATTTTAGCGGACAATCAAAGCTTGCAATGCAACTTTCTACAACCACAGGTATCTCTTTTACACATTTAAAAAATGCTCATTAACAAAACCTGAAACATAACTTTTATATAGCACATATGCAGAATATGTAAACTTAGAGGTATGCTTGGTTAATAATGTTTCAGTATTCTAACTTAGAAATTATTTAGGGATCAATGATTAAATAGCTTGATTTAATATCATCTCAAGTACTACTGGAAAAGAATCTGCCTGCCAGTGCAGGAGACGTAAGAGATACAGGTTCTATCCCTGGATTGGGAAGTTGCCCTGGAGGAAATGGTATCCCCACTCCAGTATTCTTGACTGGAAGATCCCACTGACGGAGGAGCCTGGCAGGCTATAGTCCATGAGGGTCACAAAGAGTAAAAAAACTGAGCGTCTGAGCACACACACACACGAGGTCTTCAGTCATCTGAAGATCTTGGATATTACCTATTGCTACCACACTGTCAGACGTGATCACTATAAAGATCTGTCAGAATAACGATTCAAGGAATCATTTTCCAACATTTTTTCATTGTTGCAAATGTTATACAGGAATAACGCTAGCTTGCTTGATCAATTAACCTGAATAAGTTCAGGGTAAATAAACGCCACTACAATAAAATGAACACTGGTATTTTTGTTGTTCAGTCACTAAGTTGTGTCCAACTATTTGCAACCCTGCAAATGAACTGCAGCACACCAGGCTTCCCTGTCCTTCACTATCTCCCGGAGCTTGCTCAAACTCATGTCCATGGAGTCAGTGGTTTCATCCAACCATCTAGTCCTTCTGTCGTCCCTTTCTTCTCCTGCCTTCAGTCTGTCCCAACATCAGGGTCTTTCCAAATGAGTCAGTTCTTCACATCAGGTGGCCAAAGTATTGAAACTTCAACTTTACTATCAGTCCTTCCAATGAATAAATATTCAGGACTGATTTCCTTTAGAATGAACTGGTTTGATCTCCTAATCCCTTGAACCTATTTGTCGCTTCCACTGTTTAATCAAAAAGGTTTTGATTTAGGTCAACCTGAATGGTCAATACTGAAACCAGATTGATTATAGTCTTCGCAGACAAATGGAGAAGCTCTATACAATCAGCAAAAACAAGACCGGGAGCTGACTGCGGCTCAGGTCATGAACTCCTTATTGTCAAATTCAGACTTAAATTGAAAAAGTAGGGAAAACCGCTAGACTATTTAGGTATGGCTTAAATCAAATCCCTTACGATTATACAGTGGAAGTGACAAATAGATTCAAGGGATTAAATCTCATACACACAGTGCCTGAAGAATTATGGATGGAGGTTCATGACATTGTCCAGGAGGCAGATATCAAGACCATCCCCAGGAAAAAGAAATGCAAAAAGGCAAAATGGCTGTCTGAGGAGGCCTTACAAATAGCTGAGAAAAGAATACAAGTGAAAGGCAGAGGAGAAAAGGAAAGATATACCCATCTGAATGCAGAGTTCCAAAGAATATCAAGGAGAGATAAGAAAACCTTCCTCAGTGATCAGTGCAAAGAAATAGAGGAAAAAATAGAATGGGAAAGACTAGAGATCTCTTCAAGAAAATTAGAGATACCAAGGGGACATTACATGCAAAGATGAGCTCAATAAAGGACAGAAATGGTATGGATCTAACAGAAGCAGAAGATATTGAGAAGAGGTGGCAAGAATACACAGAACTATACAAAAAAGATCTTCATGACCGAGATAACCAAGATGGTGTGATTACTCACCTACAGCCAGACATTCTGGAATGCCAAGTCAAGTAGGCCTTAGGAAGCATCACTGTGAACAAAGCTAATGGAGGTGATGAAATTCCAGATGAGCTCTTTCAAATCCTAAAAGATGATGCTGTGAAAGTGCTGCACTCAATATGCCAGCAAATTTGGAAAACTCGGCAGTGGCCACAGGACAGGAAAACCTCAGTTTTCCAAAGCAACTGACAAAGAATTAACCTCAAAAATATACAAGCAATTCCTGCAGCTCAATTCCAGAAAGATAAACGACCCAATCAAAAAATGGGCCAAAGAACTAAACAGACATTTCTCCAAAGAAGACATACAAATGGCTAATAAACACGTGAAAAGATGCTCAACATTACTCATTATCAGAGAAATGCAAATCAAAACCACAATGAGGTACAATTTCACGCCGGTCAGAATGGCTGCTATCCAAAAGTCTACAAGCAATAAATGCCGGACAGGGTGTGGAGAAAAAGGAACCCTCTTACACCATTGGATGGGAATGTAAACTAATACAGCCGCTATGGAGAACAGTGTGGAGATTCCTTAAAGAAACTGGAAACAGAACTGCCATATGACCCAGCAATCCCACTGCTGGGCATACACACCGAGGAAACCAGAATTGAAAAAGACACATGTACCCCAATGTTCATCACAGCACTGTTTACAATAGCCAGGACAAGGAAGCAGCCTAGATATCCATCAGCAGACGAATGGATGAGGAAGCTGTGGTACATATACACAATGGAATATTACTCAGCCATTAAAAAGAATACATTTGAATCAGTTCTAATGAGGTGGATGAAACTGGAACCTATTATACAGAGCAAAGTAAGTCAGAAAGAAAAACACCAATACAGTATATTAACGCATATATATGAAATTTAGAAAGATGGTAACGATAATCCTATATGCAAGACAGAAAAAGAGACACAGATGTATAGAACAGCCTTTTGGACTCTGTGGGAGAGGGCAAGGGTGGGATGATTTGAGAGAATAGCATTGAAACATGTATATTAGCATATGTGAAATGGACCGGCAGTCCAGGTTCCATGCATGAGACAGGGTGCTTGGGGCTGGTGCACTGGGATGACCCAGAGGGATGGGATGGGGAGGGAGGTGGGAAGGGGGTTCAGAACGGGGACACATGTGAACCCGTGGCTGATTCATGGCTCTGTATGGCAAACCACTACAAAATTGTGAAGTAATCAGCCTCCAATTAAAATGAAAAAATTTATTAAAAAAAGAAAACCCCAGTTTTCATTCCAATCCCAAAGAAAGGCAGTGCCAAAGAATGTTCAAACCACTGCACAATTGCACTCATCTCACATGCTAGCAAAGTAATGCTCAAAATCCTCTAAGCGAGGCTTAACCTGAACCGAGAACTTCCAGATGTTCAAGCTGGATTTAGAAAAGCCAGAGGAACCAGAGATCAAATTGCTAACATCCGTTGGATCATTGAAAAAGCAAGAGAGTTCCAGAAAAACATCTACTTCTTCTTTATTGACTATGCCAAAGTCTCTGACTTTGTGGATCACAACAGACTGTGGAATATTTTTAAAGAGATGGGAATACCAGGCCACTTTACCTGCCTCCTGAGGAACCTGCATGTAGGTCAAGAAGCAACAGTTAGAACTGGACATGGAACAACAGACTGGTTCCAAATCAGAAAAGGAGTATATCAAGGCTATATATTGTCACCATGCTTATTTAACTTATATGCAGAGCACATCATGAGAAATGCTGGGCTGGATGAAGCACAAGCTGGAATCAAGATTGCTGGGAGAAATATCAATAACCTCAGATATGCAGATGACACCACCCTTATGGCAGAAGGTGAAGCAGAACTAAAGAGCCTCTTGGTGAAAGTGAAAGTGGAGACTGAAAATGTTGGCTTAAGACTCAACATTCAAAAAACTAAGATCATGGCAGCCAGTCCCATCACTTCATGGCAAATAGATGGGGAAACAATGGAAACAGTGGCAGGCTTTATTTTCTTGGGCTCCAAAATCCCTGCAGATGGTGACTGCAGCCATGAAATTAAAAGACTCTTGCTCCTTGGAAGAAAAACTATGTTAAACCTAGACAGTGTATTGAAAAGCAGAGACGTTACTTTGCCTACAAAGGACTGTATAATCAAAGCTATGGTTTATCCAGTAGTCATGTATGGATGTGAGAGTTGGACTATAAAGAAAGCTGAGCACCGAAGAACTGATGCTTTTGAACTATGGTGTTGAAGAAGATTCTTGTGACTCCCTTGAACTGCAAAGATATCAAACCAGTTCATCCTAAAGCAAATCAGTCCTGAATATTCACTGGAAGGACTGATGCTGAAGCCGAAACTCCAGTACTTTGTCCACCTGATGTGAAGAACTGGCTCATTGGAAAAGACCCTGATGCTGGGAAAGATTGAGGGCAGGAGGATAAGGGGACGACGGAGGATGAGATGGTTGGATGGCATCACTGACTCAATGAACATGAGTTTGAGTAAACTCTGGGAGTTGGTGACAGACAGGGAAGACTGGCTGCTGCAGTCCATGGGGTCACAATAAGTTGGACACTACTGAACAACTGAATTGAACTGAACTGAATGGTCTAGTGGTTTTCCCTACTTTCTTGAATTGAAGTCTGAATTTTGCAGTAAGAAGTTCATGATCTGAGCCAGTCAGCTCCTGGTCTTGTTTATGCTGACTGTAGAGAGCTTCTCTATCTTTCATGTGCTGGCATTCAAACCCAACCAAAACCCTGCTTGGGACTTGAACTCACGTGGCTGGGACTAGAACCCAGCTAAAACCCATGGTATCTGGTTTCAGGACCTAACAAACCTCAGGTTTTTTATGTCGCCTCACAGAAAGTGAGAGACAAAGTGATAGATAAGTGGATTTATTCAGGTTCAGAGAGAAGCACCCTCCATGACAGAGTGTGGGTCATCACAGAGGGCGAGTGCGGTGGCCAAAGTTGGCCTGGTTAGTTTTTTAGGCCGATTAATTTCATATGCTAATGAGTGAGAGGATTATTCCAAATTATTTTTGGGAGTGTGAGTGTGTTAGTCGCTCAGTCGTGTCTGAGTCTTTGGGATTCCATGGACTCTTTGGGAGCCTGCCAGGCTCCTCTGTCCATGGAATTTTCCAGGCAAGGATAGTGGAGTGTATTGCAATTTCCTTCTCTAGGAGATCTCCTGACCCAGGGATCAAACGTGGGTCTCCTGCATTGCAGGCAGATGCTTTACTGTCTGAGCACAGGGGTGGAGATTTCCAGGAATTGGGCCGCCACCCACTCCTTGGTCTTTTGACAGTGCCTGGGAACTATCGTGACGTCTCTGCATCCGCGGCCACGCTCGGCCATGTCCGACTCTGTGTGACCCTGTGGAAAGTAACCCACCAGGGCCCTCTGTCCAAGCGGTTCTCCAGGCACGAATACTGGAGTGGGTTGCCATGCCCTCTTCCAGGGGATCTAATGATGCCTCTAAGTGTATCATTTAGCTTGCTGATTGAAGATCAGTTCAGTTCAGTTCAGTCACTCAGTCGTGTCCGACTCTTTGCAACCCCATGAACCACAGCACGCCAGGCCTCCCTGTCCGTCACCAACTCCCAGAGTCCACCCAAACCCATGTCCATTGTGTCAGTGGTGCCATCCAGCCACCTCATTCTCTGTCATCCCCTTCTCCTCCCGCCTTCAATCCTTCCCAGCATCAGGGTCTTTTCCAATGAGTCAGCTCTTCGTATCAGGTGGTCAAAGTATTGGAGTTTCCAGCTTCGGCATCAGACCTTCCAATGAACACCCAGGACTGATCTCCTTTAGGATGGACTTGCTGGATCTCCTTGCAGTCCAAGGGACTCTCAAGAGTCTTCTCCAACACCACATTTCAAAAGCATCAATTCTTCTGCCCTCAGCTTTCTTCACAGTCCAACTCTCACATCCATACATGACTGCTGGAAAAACCATAGCATTGACTAGGCGGAACTTTGATGGCAAAGTAATGTCTCTGCTTTTTCATATGCTGTCTAGGTTGGTCATAACTTTTCTTCCACGGAGTAAGTATCTTTTATTTCATGGCTGCAGTCACCATCTGCAGGGATTTTGGAGCCCCCCAAAATAAAGTCTGACATTGTTTCCACTGTTTCCCCATCTATTTGCCATGAAGTGATGGGACTGGCTGCCATGATCTTAGTTTTCTGAATGTTGAGCTTTAAGCCAACTTTTTCACTCTCCTCTTTAACTTTTATCAAGAGGATCTTTAGTTCTTCTTCACTTTCTGCAATAAGGGTGGTGTCATCTGCATATCTGAGGTTATTGATATTTCTCCCACAAATTGATTCCAGCTTGTGCTTCTTCCAGCCCAGCGTGTCTCATGATGTACTCTGCATATAAGTTAAACAAGCAGGGTGACAATATACAGCCTTGACGTACTCCTTCTCCTATTTGGAACCAGTCTGCTGTTTCATGTCCAGTTCTAACTGTTGCTTCCTGACTTGCATACAGGTTTCTCAAGAGGCAGGTCAGGTGGTCTGGTATTCCCATGTCTTTCAGAATTTTCCACAGTTTATTGTGACCCACACAGTCAAAGATCAAGGTCTAATTGAAGTCAACTTGTCTGCCATCTTGGACCCATCTGATTCTAAGCGGTTTATGTTATCTCCGTGTCATTCTTTCAAACGTGTGCCCTGCCCCTTTCCCTCCTGTTACACCATGAGCTATAGTCACCCAGGCTCCTCTGTCCATGGGATTTTCCAGGGAAGAAAACTGGAGTGGGTAGCCATTCCTTCCTCTAGGGGATCTTCCTGACCCAGTGATTGATCTTAGGTCTCCTGCCTTGCAGGCAGATTCATTACTATCTGAGCCATCAGGAAATTAAGTAGATATTATTATCCATATTTTAGATAAAGAGAACTCAAGACAGAGAGAGATTGAGTCCAAGGTCCCACACCTAATAAAAGACTGAGTTGTTGTGAGATGTACCTAAGATTTTATTTTAATCAGGTATAGAAAGATGACAGATATGGAGATAACTGCCTTTATTAGAAGAATGTATTACTTACTTGGACTTCCCTGGTAGCTCAGATGGTAAAGAATCTGCCTGCGATGCAAGAGACCTGGGTTTGATCCCTGGGTTGGGAAGATCCCCTGGAGGAGGAAATGGCAACCCACTCCAGTATTCCTGTCTGGAGAATCCCCGTGGGCAGAGGAGCCTGGCGGGCTACAGTCCATGCAAAGAGTCGGACACGACTGAGCGACTAAGCACAGTATTACTTACAGTTCTCAAGAGGAGTGGGGCATGCGAGGCTACACAGGGTAGTGTGGGAAAACACCAGGGTCAGATAGATAGGGGGAAAAAATGAGCAAAAGGATTTTTTTTTGTAGTTTTCATGGGAAGGAAGGAAAGAGGCAATGTAAATCAGGATTGGCTAGTTTCGGTGATTTCAGCAGGCTCCAGGCTTTAGGTCAGCCCTGAGTTAGTTATCTGGTACACAGCCCTGGGGTGATTGATGGCAGAGGCAATATTGACTTGGCTGTGAGAGTCGGATAGAGGACGTGGTTGGGTGTTTGGCTTTGGGTTGATTGGCTTACATAGGAACAGCTCTTAGGGTAATAGGCAAGTTGTTTACTATCTCTAGATATGAGCTGGCCCTGGGAGGGGCAGTCTCTCCAGGATGAGCAAGGGCCTGGAATGCCAAAGCATCATAAATACAGAAAATAAAAACATGATTAGTCCTTGAGACTGAACTTCAGCAGACTGTCTCTGGAGTCTTTTCACCTCACACACCCTACTGCTTTTCCTAGGGTTATCGTGAGGACTTAAGTGGGACATAAAGTACACATATAATGCTTAGCACATTGCTTGGCACTTAGAGTAAGTTCTTTATAAATCACGACTATTATGCAAAGGCCAAGAAGTGGGAGAGAGAACGGGGTGTATTCAGACAGCTCAGCAATTCAACATGGCTTTACTGAGGAATGCTAGGGAGTGGGGGTGAGGAGGGATGTTGGGCAGAAATCTAGTTAGACTGTGATTGCAAAGAGTCAGACACAACTGAGCACGCAGGCATCCAAAACTCTGGTCCTAGCTGGAGTGGTTAAGGAGAGGCCTGCCAGATCTTGGAGGCTTTGTCAAGTAGGATAAAATTTACCCCAAGGGCAAGGAAGGACCATGAAAGAGTTTTTCAAAAGGCTGAGATTTGTTCCTTTTAGAGAACTTCTCTCTGGCTGCAGCATGGAGGATGAGTTTAGCTCAGAGAGACTCAGGAGTCAAGTGACCAGTGGAACTGGAGGGAGGTTTTCTCTCCCCAGCAGCCGTTCAGCACGCACAGATTTTCATCTAGGGCTCTGCCTTCCCCGGGGCTTCATTGTTGGCTCGGATGATAAAGAATCTGCCTGCAATGCAGCAGACGCAAGAGACCCAGGTTTGATCCCTGGGTTGGGAAGATCCCCTGGAGAAGGAAAAGGCAACCCACTCCAGTATTCTTGCCTGGAAAAATCCGGAGGACAGAGGAGCCTGGAGGGCTACAGTCCATGGGGTCGCAAAGAGCCAGACAGTGAGCGCTTGTCAGCAGCCTCCTTTCTACATTCCCAATTCCTGTGGCGGTGGTGATGGGGATTGGTTCTATCCTCCCAGGGTGGAGAACTTGACCACCCTAGACCCAGATGAATCATCTCTGTTCCTTGGGCCACTAAGATTGGGTCAATGATATTTACATCCAATGAGAGTGACTATCAGGACTTAGGCTATTGGGAAAGAAACTTGCTTTTGTGTGCAGAACTTGAATCTGAGAGGGTAAGGAGGATGGGGCTGCTGCAACCACCTTGTCACTAAAAGGAGAGAGCCTGGAGATAACGGGGGCCACGACTTAGAACAGAAGAATAAGGCCAGCCCAGTGGGAAACAGAGAATGAGCTACAATGTCACTGAAGTGAAGTGAAAGTCACTCAGTTGTGTCCGACTCTTTATGACCCCATGGACTATACAGTCCATGGAATTCTCCAGGCCAGAATACTGGAATGGGTAGCTTTTTCCTTCTCCAGGGGATCTTCCCAACCCAGGGATTGAACCCAGGTCTCCCTCATTGCAGGTGGATTCTTTACCAGCTGAGCCACAAGGGAAGCCCAAGAATCCTGGAGTGGGTAGCCTATCCCTTCTCCAGCGGATCTTCCCAACTCAGGAATTGAACTGGGGTCTCTTGCATGGCAGATGGATTCTTTACCAAGTGAGCTATCAGGGAAGCCCCAGTGTCACTATTTGAGCCCTAAATCCAATCATGCCTGAAACCGTTTACTTCACTGTTCAGTCCATTTTTTGCCAAGCCACTCTGAGTCTGGCTTCTGGCTGACAGAACGGAAATAAAGGAAAGCAAATGGCTCATTGTGATACACTCCCTGTGCTCAGATGCTCAGTCACATCTGACTCTTTTCGCCCCTGTGGGCTTTAACCTGCCAGGCTCCTCTGCCCATGGACTCTTCCAGGCAAGAATACTGGAGTGGGTTTTCATTCCCTACTCCAGGGCGTCTTCCTGACCCAGGGATCGAACTGGCATCTCCTACACCTCCTGCATTGGTGGGTGGTTCTTTACCACTGCACCATCTGGGAAGCCCAGAGGTTAGATTTCACTGTATGAATAAACACAAACTTTCTAGATGTGAACATTCAGTCTATTGAAGTAGGATTGCAAGGTTTTTTAATTTGACTATTTAGTCAGTATTAGGGAATGAATGGGACTTCCCTGGTGGCTCAGAGGGTAAAGAGTCTACCTTCAATGTAGGAGACCTGGATTCGATCCCTGGGTGGGGAAGATCCCCTGGAGAAGGAAATGGCAACCCACTCCAGTATTCGTGCCTGGAAAACCCCATGGATGGAGAAGCCTGATGAGCTACAGTCCATGGACTCACAAAGAGTTGGACACGACTGAGTGACGTCACTCACGAGAGAATGAACTGAGCTTCCCTGGTGGCTTGATGAATCTGCCTGCCAGTGCAGGAGATATGCATTCAATCCCTGGGTCGGGAAGATCCCCTGGAGAAGGAAAAGGCAACCCACTCCAGTGTTCTTGTTTGGGAAGTCCCATGGACAGAGGAGCCCGTGGGCTGTAGTCCAGGGGATGACAAGGAATCGGACCTGACTCAGTGACTAAACAGCAACGAACAACACAAGGAATGGATTATGGGCTTCCCCGATGGCTCAGTGGTAAAGAACCCATCTGTCAATGCAGAAGACGCAGGAGATGCAGGTTCGATCCCTGGGTCAGGAAGATCCCCTGGAGAAAGAAATGGCATCCCACTCCAGAATTCTTGCTTGGAAAATTCCATTGGCAGAGGAGCCTGGTGGGCTACAGTCCACAGGGATCAAACGGAGTCGGACACGACTGAGCTTCCGCACACACCCACGACCCCCAGTGTGATGGTCTTTGGAGGTGGCAGCTTTGGGAAATAATTCAGTCATGAGAGTGGAGCCTTCAAGAATGGGATTAGTGGCCTCATCAAAGAGACCCCAGAGCGCTGTCTTGGCTCTTCCATCTATGAGGACAGCAAAAAGATGGGAGTATACGAACTAGGAATTGGGTTCTTGCCAAATACCAAGCTTTGATCTTGGATTTCCCAGCCTCGGAATTTTGAGAAATAAATTTCCGTTGTTTATAAGCCACTTAGTATATGGTGGTTTATTATCTGAACAGATTAAGACACCTACCAATCATTTTTATTAATATTAGGGGAAAACATGTTCTCCATTCAAACACTGAAATGGCAACCCACTCCAGTGCTCTTGCCTGGAAAATCCCATGGACAGAGAAGCCTGGTGGGCTGCAGTCCATGGGGTCGCAAAGAGTCAGACACGACTGACTGACTTCACTTTCACTTTCACTTTCATGCACTAATGTTAAAAACCGATAAAAGTTTTTAGAGGAAGGTTAAGAGTTAGCTATAAAAATTTGCATACTTGACCCAACAATTCCACATGTAGAGATAATTCTACCTACTTGCACAAGTGTGGGAGGATGTAAAGATGGCATTATTTGTTAGTGCAGATATTAAAAAGAACCCAAATCTCCATCAAAAAGAGGATGGAAAAAATAAATTATGGAATTTCTGTACAATCAAAGCTATTACACAGTGGCAACTCACATAGCACCTAGAGCCCTGCACACAGTGAAATATGATACTTTAGATTGTGATAGGTCTGCTTAAAGACAGGGTGACTTGTCCATGATATACATAAAGTTACAAACAGTGATATATGGTATAATCTATGTGCCTAAGAAGGGGACAACAGAGGATGAGATGATTGGATGGCATCACCGACTCAATGGACATGAGTTTGAGTAAACTTCGGGAGCTGGTGATGGACAGGGAGGCCTGGCGTGCTACAGTCCATAGGGTCGCAGAGAGTTGGACACGACTGAGTGACTGAACTGAATTGATGTGTCTAAGAACTTTATTATTATTATTATTATTATTATTATTTTGGCCCCACCACTTGGCTTGTGAGATCCTAATTCTGTGACTAGGTATTGAATCTAGCCCTCAGCAGTGGAAGTGCAGAGTCTTAACCACTGAACCTCCAAGGAATCCAAGAATTTTATGTTTTAGTCCATGCTAGGGTATCCACCAGACTGTCAATTGTTGTCATCTCTAGACAGTCCAAGATTTACAGATCCTCTTCATTTTCTTTCCTTTTTTTTTTTTTTGGCTGCATGGGGCTTCATTGCTGTGTGTGGGCTTTCCCTAGCTGCGGAGAGCGGTGGCTCTAGTTGGCTCAGGGGCTTGGTTACCCTGTGGCACGTGGATTCTTCCTGGGCCAGGGATGGAACCCATGTCTCCTGATCCAGCAGGTGGATTCTTATCCACTCCACCATCAGGCAAGTCCTGCATATGCTCTTTCACATATCCTCTTTTAAATATTCCTGTAATGTTTTATTCTTCTAAGATTTCACTTTAGAAAATGGTTAAAGTTGGGGCTTCCCTAGAGGCTCAGTGGTAAAGAGTTCCCTCCCTGATCCAGGAAGATCCCCCATGCGGTGGAGCAACCGAGCCCGTGTGCTGCAACTATTGAAGCCCGAGCGCCCAGAGCCAGTGTCCGCAGGACAAGCCGCCGCAGTGAGAAGCCAGCGCCCGGCAGCTGGAGAGGAGCCCTGCTCACCTGCGGCGGCCGCAGATCGCTCCTGCAGCGCCAGAGACCCAGCACAGGCCAAAGGAAAGAAGTGAGCTTTCCTAATGAAAGAAAGAAAGAAAAAGATGCACCCAGACTGGCACCTTTAAAAAAAGAATAATTAAAATTAATTAATTTAATTAAAGAAAAGAATAATTAAAAATAATAAATGATTAAAATTAAATGTTTTTAAAGTAATGAAGATACAGGCCTTCAGATGTGTCTAACACCATTTTTTAGCATCACAAGTAAAAAATAGCTCCAAAATGCTCTAAAAACATTGACATTATTTTAATAGATTAATAGGAAGTTGTGCAAACATCTTGGCAAATGTATTCAGGGTCCTTCTGTCTCAACTCTGCACATTTGTAAGACTTCCGTCAAATCCTAATAAGTCTAATAAGTTCTAAGGAGAGCGTGAGAATTCGACACTTTGGCATTAACAGAGCTCTGATATTACCAGATCAAAAGTTAGAAAAGTGTTTGGAAACATGGGGGAAATGGACTGACCTTTCCCCTGCTGGATCCAATTGTGTTGGCTTTGAGCAGGAAGTGCTTTTGCATCCTATTTCAGGGTTTAATATCTGACCTAGAGCTGTAACTCCTATTAAAAGAAGAATGAACAGTAAGTTGGGAGGGAAGAGTGAATAAAAAAGTGAAGATCCCATGGTGACAAGTAACAATACTGTACTTAAACTGAGTTAGGCAACATGTATCTGAAAAATCGACCACCTTCAGGTATGGCTGGATCCAGGGACTCAGACATACGAAGATCTGTCCCTATCTCTCTCTTTACTGTGGAACTTTATGTAGGAAGAGTCCCCACGTTGTGGCACCTTCACCAGCAGCTCCACGGTTACCCCCTGTTCTGTCTTAAAACCCACAGGGAAGAGGATGCTCTTTCCTTTACAGTCCCATTGACTTGAATTGGTCCCAATTTCCTTTTGTCTGAATGGGGTCATGTTCAACGCTGTCACTGTGGCCAGAGAGATGAAGCAGACTGACACATGTAGGTCTGGTTAACATGTCTATTCCAGGAGCTGGGAATGCCAATCAAGTCATATGGACCCAGAGTGGGGGAAAGTGGTGTCCTCAAAGGAAAATCAGAAGAAGGGGAAAGTTTCAGAAAGAAGAGATATAATACAGGAATAGTCAAGTGACTAGATGGGGCTTCAGATCCATTTCAAATAGTGACAAATGCTGTGAAGAAAATAGAGCAGGGTTATGGAGACAAGAAAAGGAAAACCTTGCCTTCTTGCTTTGCACTAGTACCCTTTCCCTGCCCTTCAGGCATTTTGGGGGGTTAATAAGTCGATACCATCAGCATTTTGTTTTATAATCTGGAGATCCCTTGGGTGTAAAGTGAGGGAATTCAGGGTCAACATCCCGGGAGTGGTGAAAGATGTTCATTTTCCTACGATGGGGGCTCCTGGGTACTGAGCTTCCCAGGTGCTTCAGTGAAGCCATATCCTGGGTCAGGAGTCTTCCATTTCACATTATCCATCCAGTGCCTACTTGCCTTCAGGCAAAACTTACAGTGACACTGCAGCCCTCACAGAGTTCACTCAATACGATGAGGCGCAGACAAGGAAGGAGTCAACAGACTTGTAGAACATGTTTGGTGATGGGAAACGACAAAAGATAAAACCAGGTGAGGGAAAAAGAGGGTCACATGATGGTCAAAGAAGTGCTCTCTATTGAGAAGTCATTTGAACAGAGACAGAAGGACTTGATGGATGGAGCAATGCAACTTTCTGGGGGAGAAGAGTTCTGGGCACAGGGAAGGGCAAGAGCAAAGGCTTTGAGGCCAGAGGATGCTTGTGTTATTGGAAAAACATCCTGTAGGCTGGTGTGGCTGGAACAGAGTGAGCGAAGGGAAGAGTGGTAGCAGGTCAGATCAGAGAGGCAACGGAAGGACAGATCATGCCCTGGGAGGCCATGGTGACAACTTTGGCTTCTACCTTGAGTTAGACAGGAGCCACTGGTCAGCATGAGCAGAGGTGTAGCATGATCCGACTTCAGGTTTTAAAGAATCATCCCACCCACCAATCGACCCACAACAGAAGGAATATTCCAACAGCTGTGTGGAGAACAGACTGCATTAAGGAAGGCTGGGAGCAGAGAGGTGGGTCAGGCATCTGCGGCAATAATGCAAGTGAGAGGTGATGCTGGCCTGGACTGAGGTAGCCACAGCGCCCATAGTGAAAAGTGGCCCCAGTCTGGATGTGGGAAGGCAATGCCTGAGCCAACCAGGTGTACCTTGAAGGGCCATTTGACAATGATGGGGATATTTGTAATTATTCAGGAGAATATTCATAGACTTTTGCCAAACGGTATCCAACTCCCACGTTCCTCCTATTAATACTTCAAGCCCCCTCTGCTGGAACTCACTTGGAGTCTTACAGGAGGGGTTACTCCTGACAGCCTTACTCACACTTAGAAACGAAGCTTAGAGGGCTGGATCCGTCCACCCTCTGTCCCTTAGGGGTGGGTCCATGACATAAGCTCCGCCAGTGGACTCTCCAAACACAAAGAGAGTGGGAAAGGGACTGGAAACCACAGGTTCGTCACAGAGGCAGCACATGGCCCATCTGGGGCACAGACTCCGCTGTTGCTTCTGTTGCCCAGCCTTCCTCAGACAAGGCCGTTAGTGCATTGCACAACTCCAGGGCAGGAGGCACCATTTCTTGCTACTCTATCTTAGTAAACGGTAGTCAGCAAACTTTACCTATAAATATTTTAGGTTTTGTGAGCCGTATCATCTCTATGACGGCTACTCAACCCTGCTGTCACAGAGCAAAGGGGCCATAGACAACACGCAAAGGGTTAAGCATTCTGGGGGCAGTTGTTCTCTCCAGCCCTAGGGGAACAAACCAGCAATGTTGTAAGAAAGAGGTCGTTCCAACAGAACTTTATTGGTAAGAACAAGTGTGTTAGTCTCTCAGTTGCGTCCAACTCTTTGTGACCACATGGACTGTGACCCGCCAGGCTCCTCTGTCCTGGGGCTCCTCCAGGCAAGAATACTGGCGCGGGTTGCCATGCTCTCCTCCAGGGGATCTTCCCAACCCAGGGATTGAACCCAGGTCTCCCATACTACAGGCGGATTCTTTACCATCTGAGCCACCAGGGAAGCCCAGGAATACTGGAATGAGCAGCCTATCCCTTCTCCAGGGGAGTCTTCCTGATTCAGGAAGCTACCTGGGGTCTCCTGTGTTGCAGGTGGATGCTTTACCAGCTGAGCTACCTGGGAAGGCTGTAAGAACATAAAGAAAGCTAGAATTCTGGCTGCTGGGTCATAGTTTGCTGACTCCTGGTCAAACTGAGTGTCTTCTGCTCCAGGAATTGTACAAAGATGACTATGAGGTCTTCAGAGGTCCTTTTGTTCCTGGCTTTCCAAGCTGATCCCATAGCTTCCTTCTGATTCTATGAATCCCCATATTCTTGGTCTTAGTCAACTCAGGCTGCCGTAACAAAATATAATCATCTGGGTGGCTTAAACAACTGAGACTTATTTCCTCATAGTTCTGGAGGCCACAAAGTCCAGTATCAAGGTGCTTTCAAGATGGAGTTCATTCTTTTTTTCCTTTTTTTTAAGGAAGTGATCTTTTCTTTACTTCTGGCTGTGCTGGACCTTTGTTGCTGCGCACGAGCTGTCTCCAGTTGGAGTGGGTGGAGGCTACTCTTTGTTGCAGGTCATAGGCTTCTCATTGCCATGGCTTCTGTTGTTGCGGGGCATGGCTCTAGGGCACACAGCCTTCAGTAGTTGTGATTCCAGGGCTCTAGAGCACAGGTGCATGGGCTTAGAGGCTCCACGGCACATAGGATCTTCCTGGCTTGGGGACTGAACCTGTGTCTCCCGCATTGGCAGGCAGATTCTTTACCATGGAGCCACCAGGGCAGCCCAAGATGAGGTTCCTTCTGAAGCCTCTTCTCTTGGCTTGCAGGTAGGCTCCATCCTGCTGTGGGCTCCCAGGACCCCCTCTTAGTGTGTGCTGAGGGCGAGGGGAGAGAGAGAGCTAACTCTCTGGTGTCTCCCTTTATAAGGGCACTGATAAGGGCACTAATCCCATGGTGAGGGCCCCATCCTCAAGGCTCATCCTGTCCTAATTATCCCCCAAAGGCCCCAGCTCCAAAATACTACCACCTTGGGGGACAGGACTTCAACATGTGAACTTAGGAGAGACATAAACATTCAGTCCATAGCACCCTTGCCGTGAGTTTTGGTTTTGCTTAAGGTAGAGTCATTTTCTGTAGCTTGCACCCAAGAACTTTGATTGATGCAACACTTACCCAATTTCATTTAATTCTATGTGGCTCTTAGGAAAGAAAAGAAAGGATTGGGACTTCCCTGGTGGTCCAGTGGCTAAGACGCCACACTCCCAATTCAGGGGGTCTGGGTTCGATCCCTGGTCAGGGAGCTAGATCACCCATGCTGCAGCTAAGATTGAAGATCCCGTGTGATGCAGTTAAAACTCGGTGCAACCAAATAAATAAATATTTAGGGAAAAAAAAAGGGGAGAGTGAGGACAACTCAAAGTCCCTCATTCTCACTTCTGGAGAAACAGCCCAAAGCAGATTACCATGAACAGAAGTCATTAGTGTCTTCTTGATTTATGACGCATCCATGTGTTTAAGAGTTTCCTCACTGCATAGTTTTAACTTCCTACCTCTCTCCTAGAAGGTTCAATCAGGCCTGCAGTGAACAATAACTGCCCCCAGGAGCTAGTTCATTCATAGTCCAAGTCGTCCTCCCTCCTCCTTGCCTCATCAACTGCCTGGCTGTTAGAGCCGTATGTTTCCTGTTTACAAAGAGATATGAAATATATTAATTGAAGAGTCTGCCCCTAATGTTTCATTGCTTCCTTCTGCCTCACAAGATGAATTTCACTTGGCCCTGGAGTTGTATTTGTCTTTGGAAGTAATGGATTTGATGATGTTTAGAAATTCATGACAATAGACCAAATCTGTAAGGCGCTCATTCACGTTACTTGTTTGTGTTTTATTTATTTAAATAATCCGTCATGTTCCAAAGAGGATTGACTAAATGCATGCTGTGCAAAGGACTTTTTTTTTTTTGAGTAAGCAATGGGAACTTCCCTGGCAGTCCAGTGAAGACTTTACTTTCCAATGCAGAGGGGTGCGGGTTTGATCCCTGGTTGAGAAGCTTAAGATCCCACTTGCCTCGCAGGCAAAAAACCAAAACACAAAACAGAAGCAATATTGTAACAAACTCAATAAAGACTTTAAACATGGTCTACATTAAAAAGTCTTAAGAATTAAAAGGAGCGAGGAGGGGGACTTCCTTGGTGGTCCAGTAGTTAAGACTTCACCTTCCAACGCAAACGGTGCAGGTCTGATTGGTATAGGGGAACTAAGATCCCACATGCTGTGTAGTGTGGCCAAAAAGAAAATACAAGCAACAAAACACAATGCCATTTACGTTGGGATTTCCCTGTGGCTCAGATGGTAAAGACTCTGCCTGCAATTCGGGAGACCAGGGTTTGATCCCTGAGTGGGGAACAGCCTCTGGAGAAGAAAGTGGCAGCCCACCCCAGTGCCCTTGCCTGGAGAATTCTACGGACAGGGGAGCCTGGAGGGGTCACAAAGATTCGGACGTGACTACGCAGCTAACACATACTCATTTACATTAGACTCCCCAAAATGAAATACTTAGGTATAAAATCTAACAAAATATGCAGAAGATTCGTATGAGGCAAACTACAAAACTCTGATGAAAGAAATCAAATAACAACAAAATAAATAAAGAAATATTCTTTGTCCATGGACAGGAACACTTTTGTTAAGATCAGTTCTTCCCAACTCAATCCATAGATTCACTTCAGTCCCAATAAAAATCCCAGCAAGTTATTTTGTGGATATTGACAAACCGAGTTTATATGGAGAAGCAAAAGATCTAAACAGCCACCGCGATATCAAAGAACCAAGTCAAAGATTGACGCTACCCAACTTCAAGATTTACTATAAAGATACAGTAATTAAGACATATGGTATTAAAAGAGTAGATTGATCAATGGAACAGAATAAAGAGCCCCAAGGTAGACCCACACAAATATGGTCAAAGGGTCTTTTACAAAAAACCAAAGGCAACTCAATAACGAAAGGATAGTCTTTTCAACGAATGATGCTGAAACAGCTGGGCATCCACATGCAATAAAAAGGAATCTAGCTACTGACCTTACACCTTTCACAAAGTGGATCATAAAGCTAAAAGGAAAACAAACCATAAAATTTCTATGTACTTCCTAGGTGGTTCAGTGGCTCAGACTCTGTGCTCTCAAGGTAGGAGGCCTGGATTCGATCCCTGATTGGGGAACTAGATCCCACATGCTGCAACTAAATAAAAGATTCTACATGCTGCACCTAAGAGCCAGCACAACCAAGTAAATAAAAAATAAATAAATAAAAAGTAAACAAAACCAAATCAATAAATAAAAGTAAGTATTCAAAAAGAACCATACAATTCTAGAAAGGAAAATACAGGAGAAAATCTAGCTGATATTAGGTTTGCCAATGAGTTTTTCATTATTATTTAAATTGAAGTATAGTTGGTATATAATATTATATGTTACAGGTGTACAGCATAGTAATTCACAATTTTTAAAGGCTCTGCTCCAGTTATAGTTATTATAAAATATCAGCCATATTTCCCATGTTGTACAATATATCCTTATAGCTAATTTTTTACATAATAGTTTGTACCTGTTAATTCCCCCCTGCATAGGACAATGAGTTTTTAGATACAATACTGAAAGCATAAACTGTGAAAGAAAAAACTGATAAGTTGATCTTAATTAAACCTAAAAATTTATCTGTGAAAGATACAGTTAAGAGAATGAAAAGGGAAGCCACAGGCTGGGACAAAATTTTTCCAAAACACAAATCTGATGAAGGACTTGTATCCAAAACATACAAAGAAATTTTAAAATTCTACAACCAGAAATCAAGCAATCCAGTTGAAAAGTAGGCAAAAGTCTGAATAGACATCTCACCAAAGAAGATATATATGTGGTAAACAAGCATATGAAAAGTTGTTCAGTATCATAGGTCACTAAGGAAATGCAACTAAAACCACAATGTGATACAACCAAGAAGTTCATCTATTAAAATGGCTAAAATCCAAGACACTGATAACATCAAATGCTGGCAAGGATATGCAGCAAGAGGAAGTCCCATTCACTGCTCGCAGGAATTCAAAATGGTACAGCCACTTTGGAATACAATTTGGTGCTTTTTTAAACAAAGTTAAACAAAGTCTTACAGTAAGATTCAGTAATTTAATCCCCACAATTGTATTTGTATTCACTCAAAGGAATTGAAAAATTATGTCCATGTAAAACCCAGCACATGAGTATTTATAGCAGCTTTATTTATAATTGCCAAAAATTAGAAGCAACCAAGATGTTCTTCAGCAGATTGGGTGGATAAACATACGGTGATATATGCAGACAATGGAATATTATTCAGTGCTAAAAGGAAATGAGTTTATCCAGACATGAAAAGACATGGAGGAAACTTAAATGCATATTGCTAAATGAAAGAAGCCATTCAGAAAAGTACTGCATGATTCCAACTCTATGACCTTCTGGAAAAGTTAAAACTATAGAGATGGTGGGCTTCCCAGGTGGTGCCAGTGACAAAGAACCCACTTGCCAATGAAGGAGACCTAAAAGTTATGACCAACCTAGACAGCATATTTAAAAGCAGAGACATTACTTTGCCAACAAAGTTCTGTCTAGTCAAGGCTATGGTTTTTCCAGTGGTGATATATGGATGTGAGAGTTGGACTGTGAAGAAAGCTGAGCACCAAAGAATTGATGGTTTTGAACTGGTGTTGAAGAAGACTCTTGAGAGTCCCTTGGACTTCAAGGAGATCCAACCAGTCCATCCTAAGTTCCCTGACCAAGGATGGAACTCCATGCCCCCTATAGAGGAGTCTTAATACTGGACCACCAAGGAAGCCCCACAAAGAAGTAACACAAAAAGTGAACCCTACTGTAAACTATGGACTTTAGTTAATAGTAATGTATTGATAGTCAAGGTTATGGTTTTCCAGTAGTCATGTATGGATGTGAGAGTTGGACTGTGAAGAAAGCTGAGCACTGAAGAATTGATGCTTTTGAACTGTGATGCTGGAGAAGACTCTTGAGAGTCCCTTGGACTGCAAGGAGATCCAACCAGTCCATCCTGAAGGAGTTAAGTGCTGGATGTTCATTGGAAGGACTGATGCTGAAGCTGAAACTCCAGTACTTTGGCCACCTCATGCAAAGAGTTGACTCATTGGAATAGACCCTGATGCTGGGAGGGATTGGGGGCAGGGGGAGAAGGGGACGACAGAGGATGAAATGGCTGGATGGCATCACCGACTCGATGGACATGAGTTTGGGTAAACTCTGGGAGTTTGTGATGGACAGGGAGGCCTGGAGTGCTGCGATTCATGGGGTCGCAAAGAGTCAGACATGACTGAGAGACTGAACTGGATGTATCAATATGGAGTCATCAATTACAATTAACATACCACACCAAAGCAAGATATTAAAGATAGAGGAATTCATGGTGTGTAGTGGAGGGAGATGTGAAGTGTGAAGTGTTAATCTCTCAATCGTGTCCGACTCTTTGCGACCCCATACACTGTAGCCCGCCAGGCTCTGTCCATGGAATTCTCCAGGCAAGAATACTGGAGTGGGTTGCCATTTTCTTATCCAGAGGATCTTCTTGACCCAGGGATCAAACCCAGGTCTCCTGAATTGTAGGCAAATTCTTTACTGTCTAAGCCACAAACAGAGGAGATGGGATATGGGAAGACTCCCCACAGCTCCCGCCCTATTTATCTGTCAACCTAAAACTGCTCTAAATAATCCCCGGTAGCTCAGACAGTGAAGAATCCACCTGAAATGTGGGACATCTCAGTTCTATCCCTGATTTGGGAAGATCCCCTGGAGAAGGGCATGGCAACCCACTCCAGTATCCTTGCCTGGAGAATCCGTTGGACAGAGGAGCCTGGCGGGCTACAGTCCATGGGGTCGCAAAGAGTCGGACACGACTGAGCGACTTCACTTCCCTTCCCTTAGCTGACCGCTCCTCACTTCCTAGTCTTATCCCCCGGAGGACTACTCTCAATATTTTAGTAGCTTCTTTGGGCATTGATGTCTCTATTTCTACATATGATTTTTTAAATTTATTATTTATTTATTTGACTTCTCCAGGTCTTTTCTGTGGCATGTGAACACTTAGTTGTGGCAGGTGGGATCTTAGTTCCTGGACTGAGGACTGGACCCAGGCCCCCTGCATTGGGAATGTGGAGTTTTAGTCACTAGATCACCAGGGACGTCCCTCTGTATACAATTTTACTTCTAATTTTTTGTGTATAGATTTTAGGCATTATCTATTGACTTCCCATTATGGAAGATGATTTTTTTTTTAGCATTCTTACACCACCAAGTACCCTAATTCTCTTCTTTCCACCTTTACCAGGTAATAAATATGAAATTTAGGGACTAAATACACACTCAGTTTTGATGATGTTATTCAGAATAACAAATATAGAACACTGACGAGCCAGATAGTATACGATCGTTTTGTTTCCTTTCTGAACACTTTTTATTTTTAGTCTCTATTTCTACTTGTCTTATTTTTTATTTCATTTGCTTAGTTTTTGTATTGTTTCCTTTCATTTTAGTCTATGTATGACCAATTCTTTCCATACTTTGATAGCGGATATTTGTCATTCTTCCTGGCTGCCCAGATCTTAAACCCTTCTGTATTTGGGAAATCGCCCCTAATGAGACTTGCGGGAAACAGAACTTCCAACATAGAAGTGGAAGATTCTAGAAGCTCACTTTCCCAGACTCTCGCAGCTTAGGTCATGGGCACTTGGCTTAGGCTCCACCCATCCGATGCACACATTTCTGACTAAATAGATAACTAATGACTGAAGAAGCAGAAAATGCAAGGAACACTTTTTGGTTAGAAGAAGCTGTCCCAGGGCAGCAGTGAGAGGCGATAGCACTGAACCATATGCCCAGGGACCCAGCAGGACCAGATCTGCAAGATGCAGTGCCTGGGACTTGGGGAGAGCTTTGGCATCACCCTCATCGCACCAGTTTACAGACTGCTTTGAGAAGCTTTTCTAGTAGGGTACATATTAACAGTGTTCTCTAACCCTCTTGGGATTTTATGGACAATTTGACATTCTTTGAATAAAGTCTCTTTCTCCATGAGCCAACTAGAGTTGGTTCCTCTTAGACTGCAGATAGGAAGGGCTATCATTATAGTTTTCCACAAGGTCACATGCAAGGCTGACTCCCTGGACTTTTACCTTCTTGAAATTCTTTCTCGTGGGTGTGCCATACCACGAGGCATGAGGGATCCTAGTTCCCCAACCAGGGACCGAACCTGCACACCTTGCCGTGGAAGCGTGGATTCTTAGCCACTGGACCACCAGGGAAGTCCCACCATCTTGAAATTCTTAATAATTTTCAAGCAAGAGGCCTTGCCTCTTCAGTTTCACTTTGCAGCAGGCTCTGCAAATGACACAGGCAATCCTGGGTGCATGGAGTGGATGATGTGTGAATTTTCCTATTTTTCAGGCGACTTATGCCTTCCCGTACCCGTCTGGACTGAGCTGTCTGCACGGCAGCCGTGCTGAATCTTCCATTTACCATCAGTGTGGGTGTATCCCTCGCCTCTGGCCTGGGTCGGAGCCACTGTCTCCTGGATACTTGTCTTTGCCTTGTGTTTTTCTCTCTCATACGGGTGGAGTTCATCATCAATCATTTTCTGAGAAAAAGGGCTTTAGAGGTAAAAGTTTTGAGAGCTTGCGTGTCTGCAACTATGGACTCTATCTGATTGACAGATTGGCTAGATATAGAATTCTTTGTTAACAGCATTTTTCACTTAGTATTTTGAAGATTTTGTCCCTTTGCTTTCTAGCGCCTATGTAATTTATTATTTAGAAGTTCAAGGCCCTTCTAGTTTCCAAGTCCATAAATGTGGCATGTTTTTGGTTTTTCTTTCCTCAGTCTCTCTCCGCCTCCAGGCCAATGCCCAGAAGTCTCCTGGGGATGCTCTTCCAAGGTCAAAACATATTTAAACATATTTCCTCATATCCCATAGGGCTCAAACTAAGAAGAATAGTTACAGAATTCTCCATTTCTTTTTTTTTGAATTCTTCATTTCTTTCATTCGACAAATGATTTCTTGAACCCTCACTGAGTGCCGGACAGCCTGCTGAGTGCTGGGTTTGCAGTGGTCAGTGAGGCAACTAGAACTTTGCCCTCGGTGGAGCTTGTGAGACACTAGACAGAGAAGGGCATGGAGCCGGATCAGACAATCGCATAGTTTGGTACTTACAATGAAGGAACGAGGGGGTGGCAATGTGATGAATGAGGGTGATTAAGCAAAGTCTCTCTGAGTTCTGAAAGATGGGAAGGGGCCAGCGTGTAAAGAGCTGGGGTGGAATGTTCCAGGCAGAGGTTTCTACAGATGATGAACTTCCTGTGCTAGCCTGTCAGACTCACTTGACCGGGATTCCTGTTCCTTCTTTCGTTCTTTTTGACCGCGATGCAGCGTGCAGGATATTACTTCCCTGACCAGGGGTTGAACCCATGCCCCCTGCAATGGAAGTGCAGAGTCTGAACTACTGGACCACCAGGGAAGTCCCACCATCCTGGTTACTTCTTGAATCTCGTCTCTGACTCTCCTCCAGCCCCTCTGGCATCTTTGCTGTTCTTTGAACATAGTGGGCACGTCCCAGCTTCAGGGCCTTTGAGCTCATCACAGCCTCAACCCCACATTCCTGCCTGGATTGTTACCTCAACCCGCTTCAAGTCTCAAATGTCACCTTCTCATTGAGACCATCCTTGGCTACCACGTTGAAAATTGCAAACCTACTCCTCAGCCTCTCTGACTCCCTCTCAGCTTTATTTCTTTTCCCTTAATGCTGATTCTCATCCAGTTCAGTTCAGATCAGTTAGTGGCTCAGTTGTGTCTGACTCTTTGCGACCCCATGGACTGCAGCACGCCAGGCCTCCCTGTCCATCACCATCTCCCAGAGTTTATTCAAACTCATGCCCACTGAATCAGTGATGCCATCCAACCATCTCATCCTCTGTCGTCCCCTTCTCCTCTCACCTTCAATCTTTCCCAGCATCATCTTTTCCAATGAGTCAGCTCTTCGCATCAGGTGGCCAAAGTATTGGAGCTTCAGCTTCAGCATCAGTCCTTCCAATGAATATTAAGGACTGATTTCCTTTAGGATGGACTGGTTGGATCTCCTTGCTGTCCAAGGGACACTCAAGAGCCTTCTCCGACACCACAGTTCAAAAGCATCAATTCTTCAGTGCTCAGCTTTCTTTTTAGCCAATTCTCACATCCAAACACGACTACTAGAAAAACCATAGCTTTGACTAGACAGACCTTTGTTGGCAAAGTAATGTCTCTGCTTTTTCATATGCTGTCTAGGTTGGTCATAGCTTTTCTTCCAAGGAGCAAGCCTCTTTTAATTTCATGGCTGCAGTTACCATCTGCAGTGATTTTGGAGCCCAAAAGAATAAAGTCTCTCACTGTTTCCATTGTTTCCCCATCTATTTGCCATGAAGTTATGGGACCGGATGCCATGATCTTAGTTTTCTGAATGTTGAGTTTTAAGCCAAGTTTTTCACTCTCCTCTTTCACTTTCATCAAGAGGCTCTTTAGTTCTTCTTCACTTTCTGTCATAAGGGTGGTGTCATCTGCATATCTGAAGTTATTGATGTTTCTCCTGGCAATCTTGATTCCAGCTTGTGCTTCTTCCAGCCCAGCATGTCACATGATGTACTCTGCATATAAGTTAAATAAGCAGGGTGACAATATACAGCCTTGACATACTCCTTTCCTAATTTGGAACCAGTCTGTTGTCCCATGTCTGGTTCTAACTGTTGCTTCTTGACCTGCATACAGGTTTCTCAGGAAGCAGATCAGGTTGTCTGGTATTCCCATCTCTTGAAGAATTTTCCACATTTTGTTGTGATTCACACAGTCAAAGGCTTTGGTATAGTCGATAAAGCAGAAGTAGATATTTTTTCTGGAATTCTCTTGCTTTTTCTATTATCCAAAGGATGTTGGCAATTTGATCTCTGGTTCCTCTGCCTTTTCTAAATCCAGCTGGAACATCTGGAAGTCCTCGTTCACATACTGTTGAAGCCTGGCTTGGAGAATTTTGAGCATTACTTTGCTAGTGTGTAAGATGAATGCAATTGTGCTGTAGTTTGAACTTTATTTGGCATTGCTTTTCTTTGGGACTGAAATAAAAACTGACCTTTTCCAGTCCTGTGGCCACTGCTGACTTTTTCAAATTTGCTGACATACCAAGTATAGCACTTTAAAGCATCACCTTTTAGGATTTGAAAGAGCTCAGCTGGAATTCCATCACCTCCACTAGCTTTGTTCATAGTGATACTTCCTAAGACCCACTTGACTTCACATTCCAGGATGTCTGGCTCTAGGTGAGTGATCACACCATCGTGATTATCTGGGTCATGAAGATCTTTTTTGTATAGTTCTTCTGTGTATTCTTGCCACCTTTTCTTAATATCTTCAGCTTTCGTTAGGTCCATACCATTTCTGTCCTTTATTGAGCCCATCTTTACATGAAATGTTCCCTTGCTACCTCTAGTTTTCTTGAAGAGATCTCTAGTCTTTCCCATTCTATTGTTTTCCTCTATTTCTTTGCACTGATCACCGAGGAAGTCTTTCTTATCTCTCCTTGCTATCCATTGCAACTCTGCATTCAAATGGGAATATCTTTCCCTTTTCTCCTTTGCCTTTCACTTCTCTCCTTTTCACAGCTATTTGTAAGGCCTCTCAGACAATCATTTTGTCTTTTTGCATTTCTTTTTCTTGGGGATGGTCTTGATCCCTGCCTCCTGGACACTGCCATGAACCTCTGTCCATAGTTCTTCAGGCTCTCTGTCTAATCCCTTGAATCTATTTGTCACTTCCACTGTATAATCTCATCCAACATCATGTACTTATTTACAGCCTGTCTGTCCTCACTAAAATGTAAACTTCCCAAGGGCAATGATTTGCGTGCATTTTGTTCCCTGCCAAGGACAGTGCCAAAGACAATGTCTGGCACATAGAAGGTGATTGATAAATATGTTCTGAGTGGGTGAATGGCTTTGAGAGTGAAAAAGCTTGGTATATTTGGGCAACAGAAGGCCAGTACATGGGATAAGGTGAGCAGATGGGGCGGGACAGGAGAGGAGATTGGAGAAGTGAGCAGAAGGCAGACACAGGGGCCTGATGGGGCACAGAAAGGAGGGCAGGTTTTATCCAAAGAGTAACAGAGGGCCTTTCAAGGGTTTTAAATAGGGAAGTGGAATCACCCAATCAGCAAATCTTAAGCGATCCTGGCAGCTGCCATGAGGGGCCCGGATGCAGAATGCATGTGTGAGTGCGCAGTCTCCAAGTTGCGTCCAGCTGTGTGCAACCCTGTGGGCTAGAGACCGCCAGGCTCCTCTGTCCCTGCGATTCTCCAGGCAAGAGTCCTGGAGGGGGTTGCCATGCCCTCCTCCAGGGGATCTTCCCAACCCAAGGATGGAACCCATATCTCCTGCGTTTCCTGCACTGCGGATGGATTCTTAACTGCTGAGCAACCTGCGAAGCCTGGATTTAGAACAGGGAGTAGAAGTGTGGAGATGAGCTAAAGTGGCTTCAGCAGTAGTCCAAGCATGAGGCAATGTGGATGGGCAAAGTAAACAGATTCCAGATCTGATAAGAAATCTGCGCTCAATCCTTGTCTCAGGATCCTTGAAAAAATTCTACTTCTTTTTGTGAGATTTGTTTTCAAATTTCAAAGTTAGTTTTGTGGTTAATGACTCAGCTAGACACTAAGAGAGATAGAAAGAGGATAAATTAAATCCTGCCAACCCTGAGAAGTTATGACCAAGAACTCAGAGGAATCCTTGCCTTAACCTTCAAAGTCCTTAGCCTGGGACTTCTTCTGCTCTGCTTGGCTCAAGGCTGGTCATTCTTCTTGGGATCCCCTGAATCTGCCTGCCCTGTCCATCCCCAGGGAATGAACCCTTCCCTGTTCTCGCCTGCTCCCCGTTCACTGTGTGTAGATCAACCTATGCTTACTGCTCTTTTTTTTTTTTTTAACTATCTAAATATTTGGCTGCTCCAGGTCTTCGTTGCAGAACGTGGTATCTTCAATTTTTCTTGAGATGTGCGAGATCTTTTTAGTTGCAACGTGTGGGAAACAGTGAGAGACTTTATTTTGGGGGCTCCAAAATCACTACAAATGGTGACTGCAGCCATGAAATTAAAAGATGCTTGCTCCTTGGAAGAAAAGCTATGACCAGTCTAGACAACATGTTAAAAAGCAGAGACGTTACTTTGCCAACAAAGGTCCATCTAATCAAAGTTATGGCTTTTCCAGTGGTCATGTATGGATGTGAGAGTTGGACTATACAGAAAGCTGAGCGCTGAAGAATTGATGCTTTTGAACTGTGGTGTTGGAGAAGATGCTTGAGAGTCCCTTGGACTGCAAGGAGATCCAACCAGTCCATCCTAAAGGAGATCAGTCCTGGGTGTTCATTGGAAGGACTGATGCTGAAGCTGAACCGCCAATACTTTGGCCACCTGCTGTGAAGAGCTGACTCATTGGAAAAGACCCTGATGCTGGGAAAGATTGAAGGTGGGAGGAGAAGGGGATGACAGAGGATGAGATGGTTGGATTGCATCACTGACTCAATGGATATGAGTTTGAGCAAGCTCTGGGAGATGGTGATGGACAGGGAAGCCTGGCATGCTGCAGTCCCTGGGGTTGCAAAGAGTCAGACATGACTGAACGACTGAACTGAACTGCGGGATCTAGTTCCCTGAACAGGGATTGAATCCAAGCCCCTTGCATTGGGAGTGTGGAATCTAGCCATGGGACCCCCAGGGACGTCTTCTCCGCTTACTGCTCTGAACTGAGATTCTTCACTGCTCTGCCTGTCTTCCCACCTAGACCATGAATTCCTTGAGGACGAGGACCTGTCTGCTCAGCGTTGTGTCCTGGCTTGTCTGCGGGGTCCCACTGGCCCACAGCAGGAGCTCAGTAAGACCGATGGACTTGACCTCCATCGCCACACTGGCTGCTGCTTCAGGACAGCGTTATCGCTAACATCCTCATCAGGAGACAAGAGGAGCTGGCTTGTCTTTGTCAGCCCCAAACCTTCAATCTGGTCAGGCCCGGACACTCTTTCCAGGCTCTTTTCCGCACTGGGCAGACACTTCCCAGAGGCAAAGCCTCCGAGAATTCTCTCCAGTGAGCACCAAGACGTGGCTAGCCAGGGAAAGGATTCTGAAGCTCCCTCCAAATAAGGTGAAAGGATTAGCTGCTGTTGAAACAGCATGGGAATTGTCAGTAAGGAGATAGTCTCCCTGAGATGAACCCTCCTGAAGCTGATAACACAATGCTTTTGAATATGAGCTACTGACAGGACAGAAGTTTGCTTGCTGCCGAGCCTGACGCCCCCTTGCAGGTCAGGGATCTAGTCATGCCAATCCCACTAAGGGCGGGGGTACAGCAGAGGGCAAGATGCAGCCCCCATGAGACCTCGGAGCAGCTGGGGGGCGGGGTGGTCCTTAACTGGTTAGCAGGCGTGGTCTAATAAGAGTAACATCACAAGGAAAGTATGGGCTCAGGTTTTCCGGACAGAGTTCAAACATTATGTAGAATAAACAGTCAGAAGCCTCCATGAGCCAGGTACGATTGGAAAAGACTTCATTTCAAATTTTTACCCAGAATATTCATACAGGGCTTCCTTGGTGGTGCAGCGGTTGAGACTCTACCTGCCCACACAGGGGACAGAGGTTTGATCCCTGGTCTGGGAAGATCCCACGTTCCAAGGGACAACCAAGCTGGTGTGCCGCGACTGCTGAGGTCCACTTGCCCTGGAGCCCGTGCTCTGCAACAAGAGAAGACAGCGCAGTGAGAAGCTTGCGTCCCACAGCGAAGACTAGCCCCCACTGGGCGCAACTAGAGAAAGCCCTGCTCAGCAATGAGGACCCCGTGCAGCCAACAATGTAAATAAATAACAAAGTTTTTAAAAGAGTATTCACACAAAGTATGTTAGTTATTAGTTGCTTTGCAACAAATTATCCCCAAACATAGCCACTTGAAATAGCACTTGTTATCTCATGATTTCTGTGGGTCAGGAAACTGGGGAGAGGCTCGGTCCTTGCTGAATCTCTGATGGTGTTGGCTGGGGCTGCCTCATCGGAAGGCTCGACTGGGGCCAGAGGCTCTGCTTCCCTGACGGCTCAAGCACATGGCTGCTGGCCAGAGAACTCAGCTCCTCATCACACGCACCTCTCCATAGAGCTGCTTGAGCATGCTTATGACACAGCCACTGTCTTCTCCCAGAGCACGTGATCCAAGAGGAAGGCCATGATTTTTATGATCTAGTCTTAAGATTTGCACCCTGTCACTTCTACTTTATTATATTTGTTAGAAGCAAGGCAATAAGTCCAGTTCACAGTCAAGGGGAAGGGAATTAGGGTCCACGTGTTGAAGGGAGTGTCAGAGTTGCAGACATAGTTTCAACTGTCTCATCCAGTCCAGAAGAAACTGAAGATTGAACGCCTTGAGGCTGCTAAAATTTCTATTGCATTTAGGTCAAAGGGGATTTGGCATGAAGAAGGGTCTTGGATCAAAAGTGATGGTGAGTTTGTTTCATCCGTTCATTTATCTATTCATTCTGCAGCTACCCATTAAGCACCTACTGTGTGCAGCTGGGAATTTGGACTATTCGCTGAAAGGCTCTTGAAGAGACACAATTATAAAGTGACACAATTATAAAGCTGACCTTCATAGAGCACTTACTGTGTGCCCCTGCTGCAAAGAACTTTAAATCTAATTATCTCATCGAATCCTCCCGATTTAACCCTTCAAGTTGAGACTATTATTGTTCCCCATTTCACAAATGAGAAACTTAGACTTGGAGAAGGGAAGCCAGGTACTGTCAAGAGGCAGGAGTCATGATTTGAACCCAAGGACTCTGATCCCAAAGCCTTTACACTTCTACTACTAATAATGGTCGCAAGCATTATCCTTGCTTTAATTGTGTGTTCCTGTTATTCAGTGGAGGCCCAGAGAGGTTGCGAGACTTATCCAAACTAGTCTTGGCAGCTCTGGGCTGCAAAGCCAGCTCCCAAGAGTTCCAAGTCTATGCTCTCTCCTCCACTTGCATCAAACCGAGTTCTTTTTGTCCTGCTTCCTGCAGGAGCAGAGCTAAGATGAGAACGGGCCCCAGGGAGCAAAGGGGGTGGGGGAAATGATTGCCCAGGCCTGGAAGGTTTTATACGCTCAGGTCTACCCTGGTTGGTGGAAGAACTCATCAGCATATCCCCCGAGACTGCTGCGGAGATGCTGCGGCATTCCTGGTGCGCCTGACGAGGTGTTGCTCCGCTGGGGCCCTCGGCCAGCTGGCCCCTCCGGGAGGCCCGTGGGGTCTGGACGCTCCAGACCCTGCGCTGCGGAGAGAGTGACATCAGCCATGGCGCGTTATTCCAGAGCCCTCACTCAGCTTCAGGCACGTAGATGAGATGCTGTGCGTGGACATTCAGAGCATCAGGGCACCCTCGTGGCCCAGACGAGTCCACACTCGTTATGAATTCCATTTTACAGAGGAGGAGCTGCGGCCCGGACGGGGTGACTTGTCTGAACCTACACAGACATCCAAGTTTAAAGTGGGTTCTCTGGGGTTGGAGAGGGGCTGAGCCATAAATAGTTTAAGTCCAGGGTCTTGGAGTAAGGGCATCTGGAGTGAGAGGGCCTGATTCGTGGGCCCCAGGCACTCCTGTCTTTGTGCCTTTTCTTCCATAAAAAAATATTAAATATATTTTATGACTCTGTTGGAATAAAGATGAATCGAATCCAGACTAAATGTATTATTTATTCATTATCATTGGATTTGTTTTTTTCCCTCCTGACTTTAAAATAAAGGAAAAGTAAAACAATGTGGGGTTCCCTAAAGGTTTCATGGATCCTATTCAATGAGCCTCTTGTGCCTAATGCAGAAGCCGCCCAGTCAGGGGTCCTGACGCCCTGCCCGCCGACCCTGTGGCCTTGGCAGAGTTACCTGACTTCTCTGTGCCTCACTTTCTCTCCCTGGAGAATGGGAATAAATGACAGACTATATGTAAATGATGATAATGAGGAAGACATGAAGTAATACACGCAAAATGCTCAGCACAATGCCCGTCCATACTGCAGATACGGAACTCATCAGCCTCCATAACTGTAAGTAAGGCTCAATTCCTTATAAACAGACAAACAAATGAATCCATCCTACTGGTTCTGTTTCTGTGGAGAAGCCTGAAAAACATGATACACTGCCATGATAAATTTTTGATTAAAATGTTTTCTCCTATAAAATAAGAAATAATACTTGCATATTAACAAAAATTCTCCAAGACATCCTTGCTAATATTTGGATATATTTTCTTTCACCTTTTATTTTGTTACCCTGTTTATTTAACTTACACACAGAGTACAGTAGGTGAAAAGGCAGACTGGACGAATCACAAGCTGGAATTAAGATTGTGAAGAGCATTATCAGCAACCTCAGATACACAGATAATACCTCTGTGATGGCAGAAAGCTAGAAGAAACTAAAGAGCCTCTTGATGAAGGTGAAAGAGGAGAGTGAAAAAGCTGCTTAAAACACAACATTCAAAAAACTAAGATCATGGCATCCGATCCCATCACTTTATGGCAAATAGGTGGGGGAAAAGTGGAAAAAGTGACAGATTTTATTTTCTTGGTCTCCAGAGTCATTGTGGACAGTGATTGCAGCCACAAAATTAAAAGACACTTGCTCCTTGGAAGAAAAGCTATGGGAAACCTAGACAGCATATTAAAAAGCAGAGACATTACTTTGCCAAAGGTTCATCTTGTCAAAGCTATGACTTTTCCAGTAGTCGTGTACGGATGTGAGAGTTGGATCATAAAGAAAGTTGAACACCAAAGAATTGATGCTTTAAAATTTTGGTGCTGGACAAGACTGTTGAGAGTCCCTTGGATAGCAAAGAGATCAAACCAGTCAATCCTAAAGGAAATCAGCAGTGTAGCTCCAATACTTTGGCCACCTGATATGAAGAGCCAAGTCATTGGAAAAGACCCTGATGCTGGGAAAGATTGAGGGCAGGAGGGGAATGGGGTAACAGAGGATGAGATGGTTGGATGGCATCACCAACTCGATGGACAAGAACTTGAGCAAGCTCCAGGAGATACTGAAGGACAGAGAAGCCTGGCATACTGCAGTCCATGGGGTCACAAAGAGTAGGACAGGACTTAGCAACCAAACAACAACAACCTTTTATTTATTTACTTGGCTACATCAGATCTTAGCTGCAGGATGCGGGATCTTATTGGATCACGTGGGATCTTAGGTTGTGGTGGGTGGGCTCAGGAGGCTGGTTTGGTTGCGATATGCAGGCTTAGTTACTGCTTGATATACGTGAGCTCCCAGTTCCCCAACAAGGGATCGGACACACATCCCCTGCATTACAAGGTGGATTTTAAACCACTGGACTGCCAGGGAAGTCCCTCCTTTCACCTTTTCAATAGAAGTTTTTAACACAGTTGAGATCTCTCACTATAATTTTCTTTTCTGCTTTAAAAATTTAACATTATAACAAACTACACCTCCTCATACTATTACACGCCTAGAAAATATATTCTTTTCTGATAGTAGAAAAAAGCAGCACATGCTTATTATAGGCACTTCCAGATGGCTCAACGGTGAAGATTCTGCCTGCAGTGCAGGAGCCACAGGAGACATGGGCTGGATCCCTGGGTCAGGAAGAGAAAACGGAATCCCCTTCCAGTGTTCTTGACAGGATAATGCTAAGGAGAGGAGTGGCAGGCTCTGATCCAGGGGTTTGCAAAGAGTCGGACAAGACCGAGTCTGTGTGCGTGCATGCTTATTGTAGAACATTTGAAAAATACAGAATAGTATAAAAATGAATGAAGAAAAACAACAAACAAACCAACAAAATAAATGAAAATTTTCCTATGATCCCACCAAGCATTATTAGTGTGTGCTTATAATACATTCCAGTCTGTTGTCTCCGCATGGAAATCATTATAATAGATTTATTCTACTTTTTCATATTACAGTCTCATGAAATAATCTTCAAAATCTTATTTTTCAATGGCTTCATAATTATTATATGAATGTACCAAGAGTTTTTTAGTATACATATCACCTTATTTTTGCTTTTGCTTTTTGTATCACCCTGATCGTGAACTGTAAAATATAATCTTAAACTGTAAGTTAAATATCATAGGCAGAGGCTCCATAGATCACTTCACTATTCCCGCTGGTTGGACATTTAGGAAGACTCAGCATATATTATAAACACTAGATCAGGTCTCCTTCCCACCCATGTTCTGCAAAACTGGTCCATTCGTCCACTTTACCCCCAGCCTTGTTTCTTCTAATCCAACACCCTTCACTCACTTAGCTGACTTGTATCTGTGTGTAGGATGTATGAATGATCACAGTGATGAGAAGTTGACTGCTCGCCAGAGGATCTTGGATCTTGGACTTTTCTTTTAGAGGCAACAAGGAATGAGCAAAGACTTTTAAATAACAGAAGGCCTTGAGCAGATCAGATCTGTTTTCCAGAAAGATCCATCTGGTAGGAAGTGAACCACAGGTGCAGAAGGGAAATGATAAAGGTAGGAAGTCTAGGTAAGAAGGTTTTCAATTGAGAGGTGAGGAATAGAGCACTGGAAATAGAAATGAGAAAGATGAGAGAAAGACCTTACAGATAAAGAAAGGGTGAGGCATGGGACTCGTCTGGCTTTAGGCTTTGTGTTTCCACTGCTGAAGGCTCCAGTTCAGTCTTGGAACTAAGATCCTACATGCTTCTCGGCCAAAGCAAACAAACAAAAAAGCATTTTAAAAAAAAAGGAAGAAACGAGGCTTGGTAATCAAAGAGGAGGGAGGAACGTGGTAGAAAGGCCACTGATCATTTTGAGGATGATGAAGCCTTGTAAGTAAAACCCTGCCCTTTTGCACACCACCTTCTGGAAGGGCAAGCAGACAGAGTCCACTCCCAGGAAGTTCCCCATCCGATTACTGCCAACCAATCACAAACATCCTCAAAGTCAAGGTGGTGATGTAAAACAGCTTCGCTCTTCGTGTGCTCTCTGCATCGGCACCCTCTCCCACTTCGCCTTCTCTTCCATCTTCTACCCCCAGGCTCCCCCAGGGCCTCTGGCTTCATCTAGACACAACTCCTTGTGGTTGAGGCTAAAGAGACTTACTTGTTTTTTCTTTTTTTCTAAAGAAACTTATTTCTATCTTACCAATATTAATAGGTTCTTGTAGACCTTTGTGACATTATCACAATAAAAGATCTGCCTTCTTGGGACTTCCCTGGCAGTCCAGTGATTAAGACTCTGCCTTCCAATGCAGGGGGCACAAGTTCCATCCCTGGTTGGAGAACCAAGATCCCACATGCCATGGGGTGGGTGCAGCCAAAAATTTAAAAAGAAATCTGCCTTCTCATCTCCTTCTCGGATTGAGAATGACAAGGAGAAGAGAGAGTGCAGACCCAGGGAAATCCATCCTGCCACACACCCAAGAGAGGAGACACAAAAAAGATCGGGGTCAAACTCGGGTTGCCAATTTCCATTTGATGCATTCTCTTCTGGTAACACAGGTCTTGTCTGCCAATGTCAAGGCGGGGGGGAGTGGGTTTGTTGGGCAGAGGTGGCATGTTCTTGGCAGATGATGTTGATTGTGGTTATTGGAGCAATGCTTTTGAGTCACAATTGCTCTACCTCTAATGTGGCCTGAGTGTTACCAATGTGGTTGCAACTATGCCTGAAGGGAAACTTTCACTTCAAGAGGAAGTTCTACTTCCTGATTCAAGCAGTGGTCACCTTCTCTGCAAGAAGTCTGTGTCTGGGGTTCCTTGACCAGGTCCTCACTTTGCCTTATCCTTCATCAAAGTGTCTCTTGCTGACCAATCTCCTTTTCTCTGGCTTCATGTTCTCAGGTGGCAGGAGGCCCATTCCAGGAACAGATCAGTGGCTCTTGGTTCCTTCTTGTATTGTTGCCTGCAGGAGGAGGGCTGATGATCTGATTGGCGGGTTTGGGAGAAGGAACCAGGCATGCTCAGTTCAGAGCATTCTTCCCTCCTCTCTGGAAACACACATCTCTGCTCCTCCAAGCCTTCAGTCCAACGGGAGCAGGCTCTACCCCTGAAGCAGTGTTAGACTCCGTTCCACTGCCGTCTCAAACTGAGAGGCTCAGTCTAATTCTAGGGTGAAGAATTAGAAGGCCCCTTCATCAGACACCAGAAGCCAACATTCCCATTATCAGTTTTATTGGTCATAAAAGTTTTTCATCTCTACCTACTCGATTCTGTGTCTTCCCTTCATTTCATTCCAAATTCAAGCAGGAAAAAAGTGTCAGGTTATTTATCGGGCTTTCCCCTAACCCTAAAAGTCCCAGAAGAGGCACATCTAAGACGCTTATAATAAAATCACAGACTTGGACCTCCCAATACATAGAAATAAGACATCATTCATCTTAAGACTAACAACAGAGACGACACGTAATTCATTTTAAGTCCAACAACAAAGCGATCAGATTTTTTTTTTCTTTTAAAGTTGTGTTCTTCCAATCTGTAGCTAAAATATTTACACGGGGCCCTGGTGATACGCAGGCAGTGGTTTACAGAGCACAGTCTGTTCAAACCAAACAGTTGCTCTGTTCCCAATTTTGGAAACTCGTCAAGGAATCAGTGTTTACTTAGACAACTGGGGCCCCAAGCGGCCCTTGTGTAGGCTGGATTCAATCCAAGGGAAGCCACGGCCCGGGAACATTCCTCCTTCTCCCCTGACCATTAAATCACAGACCTCTTGGCTCTACAGGGTCCTCTGGAGGGCAGCTGGTCCAGCCTCTGGTCCCCAGACTGGACTATGTAGACTAGGTTCTTGTTTAGAATTGGCCCCGTGATGCCCAACCCAATGAGTAATCCTGTGTGTGAATGTCTTATTCATTCAACTCCCAAAGAGAGAGAGTAGGCTTGAGGGCAGAGGATTTGATGTTTAATACGTGGATATCTTGAATTTGGTCGGAGCATCATGCAGGGAGTGGGCCAGCTGTGGGAAACAGACCATGGAAAACCTAGGGAGGTCAGGTGTGAATATCCAGGAAATGAGATCTGCGACTTGTACCCAAAATTAAAAAACAAGCCCAACATTATTGAAGAACAATATATATGAGCGTGATGATCAAGGATAATGCATGGAGAAAGCATAGGCCATGGTACCTAGGCTCTCAAGAAGAGATAGTAGTTATTGTTATTACGGTTCTCACTGAGATGATTTTGAAAAATAATGAGGGACTTCCCTGGTGGTCCAGGGGCTAAGACTCTGTGCTCCCAATGCAGGGAGCCTGAAGTTTGATCCTTGGTCAGGGAACTAAATCCCACATGCCACAACTAAAGGTTCTGCATGCTTCACCAAGATCAAAGACCCCATATGCTGCAACTAGAACCCAGTGTAGCCACATAAATAAACAAACATTAAAAAAAAAATGCAATCAGCACACAGGTAAGCCCAGTGAGAATAACAGTGGGGTTAAAGTAGTGAGTACCACTGTTCCTGTGTGCTGTGCCTTTTTTTTATTTGACTGGTGACTGTCTTTTCCTGATCTTGGACGGTTCTATCAGCACCATCAGTCACTGCCTTGTCGGAACAGTGGTGGATTGTGACTTAGGCCTGGCTATATTTCTTCCAATGTGATTGGTCTCAGGATAGAGTTGTTACCCAGGTGGGCCAATCAGATCCTCCTATGAGATTTGTAATTTCCCCACCACGAGGAATGCTGGTGTAATAGAGTATGATCTTTGGCGTCCATAGGTGTGGTTTCTGCCTCATGAATTCGGGCAAGTTTCTTTACTTCTTTGAGTCTCAGTGTCTTCATCATGGCTTCCCTGGCGGCTCAGACGGTAAAGCGTCTGCCTGCAAGGCGGGGACCTGGGTTCTATCACTGGGTCGGGAAGATCCTCCGGAGAAGGAAATGGCAACCCTCTCCAGTACTCTTGCCTGGAAAATTCCATGGGTGGAGGAGCCTGGTAGGTTACAGTCCATGGGGTCACAGAGTTGGACACGACTGAGCAACTTCACTGGTTCACTGGGTCTTCATCATAGTACACAGTGGAGTAAAACTGACCTTTCAGGGTTGTGAGGATTAACAGGAGATAAAATATAGATAGTGCTTGGACATAGTAGACATCAATCAATGGGTTCTGTTGATAATATTTATATTAAAAGAAAAAACCCTCTAATTAATTCTCCCCCTTCGCCCACTTTGCCTAATAAATCTTCACTCTGTGAAGCATTTTTAATTAACAATAATTGGGAGGCCTCTACCTTGTAGTAGAGAAGACTCATCTTTAATTTTCCTTGACCCTTGAGGTCTCAGGAGCTTAGAAATAGGATGAGACAGTAAAATCTTAGAACGGAAAAGTCATTGTCTGCTCAAGCCACTGATAGTAAGTGGCCAGGAAATCTTTATCCCAGGGTTCAAGAAATTGTCTTCAGTCTAGCTGCTGGAGCAGTACTATCTAATAGAACTTTCTGTTATGATAGGAACATTCTATATCTACACTGTCCATTACAATAACCACTAACTGCATGTGGCTATCGACGTCTTGGAATATGGTCAGTGAGACTGAAGAGCTCAACTATGTGTTTACTTAATTTAAATTTAAATATCCACTTGTGGCAGTGGCTCCCCTCTTGGATGGAGCAGCTGTAGACCAAAGCATGGTGTGAATTAACGCAGATGTGGGTGAGGATAATACCCAGTGCTGGCTTGGCCAGGAATGTGTGCAGGAAGAGCTATAATTTGCAAGTAGCTGGGGTCATGGGGTCTTCGGGATTGAAGCAATTGGTCAAGGAGAGTCATCTATCTAGTTAGCAATTTAAAACAATATATGCTGGGACTTCCCTGGTAGTTCAGTGGTAAAGGATCCACCTACCAGTCCTGGGGACATTGGTTTTTATCCCTGATTTGGGAAGATCCCACATGCTGCAGGGCAGCTAAGCCCGTGCACCACCACTACCGAAGCCCGCGTGCTCCAGTGTCCGTGGTTCACAGCAAGGGAAGCCACCCGTAAGAAGCCGGGGTGCACCAGCTCGAGAGAAGCCCCTGCTAGCCACAGCTAGAGAAAGCCTGCACGCAGCAGTGAAGACCCAGAGCTGCCAGAAACGCACAAATAAAAATAAACTAAAAAGAACTTGTATGCTGAGGGACCTAGAAAGGGTCATACCAAGTGAAGTAAGTCAGAGAAAGACAAATATCACATGATATCATGTGTATGTGGAATCTAAAAAAAACACAATGATACAAAGAAAGCTATTTAAAAAACAGAAATAGACTCACAGACATAGAGAACAAACTTACTGTTATCGGTGGGGAAAGGAGGGGAAGGGATAAATTAGGGATTTGGGATTAATAGACACATACATATGTATAAAATATACACACACATATATATAAAATACGTATATATATATATAAAATAAACATATATAAAATAGACAAGCAACAAAGACCTACTGCACAGGGAACTATATTCAGTACTTTGTAATAACCTATAATGGAAAAGAATCTGAAAAAGTATATATATATGTATACATATATACAGGTATAAATACAACTGAATCGCTTCGCTGTACATCTCAAACATTGTTAATTAACCATAATTCAACAACAAAATAACCCCCCACAATGCATGCTGATTCAGGTACTCTGTTGCAAAGTGACACTTCTTCAGAGAAGACCGTCTTAGAATTTGTTTTTAAATTTGTAAATTGCAAAGTAATTTAACACATTGCAGTAAGATTAGTAACCAGAAGTCAGAAAAATCCTTCCAAATTCCACTACAGAATTGTGATCATATTTATATATTTCCTTTCAGTCTTTTGCAAAGGTTTGTTTATAATTCACAGGCACATTTATGTAGTGGACATACATTTTCAATTATAATCTCCGTGGAGATACATTTTATATCCTACATTTTTCATTTAGCATAAATATTAATATTTTCCTATTTCATCAGATCTGTATATGATTTTTAATAAGTGAAAAATATTTTACTGACTATATTACCTATATATAATTCATATAGCCATCTACAGACTTTTACATTTCTTTAGGATATTTTCAATTTTCTTCAGAGGGTTGCTGGAACAGGTGTTCTAAGGCACATTCTCTCCACACCTCTGAATATTTTTGTGTAGCAGAAGGAGACTTGAATATAGACAGACCTAGATTTAAATCTGGGACCTTCATCACTTAGTATCCACATGACCTCTGAGGAGATCCTTCACCCTTAAGCTTCAATTTTTTCATGTATACAATGGGAATAGTAATATTTGCCTTTTTGGTTGTCATCAGGTATTTGTAAGTTTCTGCCCACACTGCCTGGAACCAAGAAGAAACTCATGAATTATACCACTATTATAAATATTTTAAAGTTATAGTTATTCTTATTTTTTAAACTATTTTATTATTCTTATTGTTACCTTATTTATTTTTATTTTTATTTTTTTGGCTGTGTGGCCTGTGGGATCTTAGTTCCCTGAGCAGGGATCGAACCCACAACCCCTGCACTGGGAGCACAGTCTTAACCACTGAACTGCCAGGGAAGTCCCTTTAAAATTATAATCAGTCTTAGGAAGTTGAGTTTCTAGTAGTGTTTATAATCTGAGGACCTCTCAATTGCAAGAAATATCCTGATTTATGCTAATGAGTCTCATGGCCCAACCCCCCAGATTGAACCAGAATCCCCATCAACTTAGAGTGGGGGCAGAGGGACCCTAAAGCTTAGAGAAGTGGGGGCTATGGGAAACTCGGGGGAGGCACTGAGGGAAGTGGCAGGATGGGCTGGGGAGGTGAGGCCCGAGGGGGATTTGCCTTTCACCTACTAACTGGGCTTCCCTGATAGCTCAGCTGGTAAAGGATCTGCCTGCAATGCGGGAGACCTAGGTTCGATCCCTGGGTTGGGAAGATCCCCTGGAGAAGGGACAGGCTACCCACTCCAGTATTCTGGCCTGGAAAATCGTACAGTCCATGGGGTTGCAAAGAGTTGGACACAAGTGAGCGACTTTCGCTTACTAACCACCTGCACAAACTTCCCCTTGGTTTGCTTCTCTCCAAGGCTCTCCTTTCCCACAGTGATGGGTGGGGTGATGCACTGAAAACGAGGAATGTCCAAATGGAGCCGGAGGAGGAGGGGGGAGGACTTCCAGGAGGTAATCCTGCCAGAGCTGGCTGCGCTGGGGTGACTGGCAAGGCGCTGTGCGTGGGATTCGGTCCCTCGGGGGCCCGAGGCCTGCCTGAGCCTTTCTGAGCAAACTCCTAAGACCCTGGGAGCTGGGTTTTCCTTGTGGGTTAAAACGGGGGTGATAATAATGCTCACACCGAATTGAGAAGCTCCGCTGATAAAGAAACCGCAGTCGTCAGCCTTCAGGCGTGGAGCACCAGGTCCCCAGGGGGGCGACTCACACCCGTTCCCTTTGCCAATGGACGGATGGTCCCCAAAGGCCGGCAGCATTACGTCCACTTTACAAGGGGGAAACCAGACCCGAGGGAAGAAGGTCTGTGCTCAACCCAGGGCACCCCCCGCTTTGCGCTCCAAAGCTCTGGACGGTGGTAATCTGTCGTGATGACCCTCTGGAGTTCTTCTTCCTTTTTTGTTTTTGGCCATGCTGGGCAGCACGTGCGATCTTCATTTCCCAACTAACGGGAAGTTGAACCCATGCCCCCTGCTTTGGAAGCACAGAATCTTAACCAAAAGACCGCCAGGGAAGTCCTGGGGCTCTTCTTAACGCGGTCCCTGGAGAGTTTTGCTGGAAAGTTCTTCTAGAGGATTGCAGAGTACATTGAACAAACTGATTTGAAATATATATGCCGAGCGCCTACTGCATGCTAGCCATAGTTGTGGGAACTCAGCAGTGAATGCCATGGACAAGTGACCCTGAAAGAGCACGTCTTTTTGTGTGAGAAGGCTGATGAAAACAAACAAGTAGGGACTTCCCTGCTGGCCCAGTGCTTAGGACTCTGCTCTTCCACTGCAGGGGGCAGGGGGTCCATTCCTGTTCAAGGAATCCCACAAGCTGCCTGGCGCAGCCAAAAAACCCCACTCCCAGACAAACAAGTATATATTATGCCTTGTGATGCTAAGTTCTGGGAAGAAAAAATAAAACAGGGAAGGGTGATTTCATATCCAATGGTCAGAGGAGGCTCTGTGATGACAGCTGTGTTCACCACTCAGATACTGAGGTCTCCAAGAGCATCATCATCTCCATAAGAGCAGAGCCCTGGGATCTTGTTGGTCCCTTGTAGCCCCAGTCCCCAGCAGAAGTTCTGCTTTTCAGGAGGTGCTGAATAAACATTGGTTGAATGAGTGAATAAACAAACAGCCATCATTTCAGACCTGCTGGGGAAACTTCCGCATCAGGGTAGGCACAGGGTTTGGGATTCACCTGCTATCAGCTGACTCTTACGGAGAACCTTCTGTGTGCCTGCCTTCAAAGCCGCAGAACAGCACTTTCCTCTGAAGATCTTCACTAGAGATGAGGGTGGTGGTGGTGTTCAGTCACTAAGTCACGACGGACTCTTTTGCAACCCTATGGACTGTAGCCCACCAGATTCCTCTGTCCATGGGATTTCCCCAGGCAAGAAAACTGGAGTGGGTTCCATTTTCTTCTCCAGCGAATCTTCCCAATCCAGGGATCAAAACCATGTCTCCTGCATTGGCAGGCAGGTTCTTTACCCGCTGAGCCACAAGGGAAGCCCCCAAATAAGAATGCATGCATGCTAAGTCTCTTCATTCGTGTCTGACTCTTTGCAACTCCATTATGGCCCACCAGGCTCCTCTGTCCATGGGGATTCTCCAGGCAAGAATACTGGAGTGGGTTGCCATTTCCTTCTCCAGGGGGATCGTCCCGACCCAGGGACTGAACCCAGGTCTCTTCAGTCTGCTGCATTGGCAGGCAGGTTCTTCACCACTAGCGCCACCACCTAGCAATTTAACAGCCTAGAAGAGAGCAGAGAGAAGAAGGGAAGAACAAGGGGTTAAGTGCAAAGAGTAAGAGTTTCAGGGTCAGGAAGGAGTTCAGCAAGTGTATTGCCTGACTTTTTTTTTTGGTGCAAAAATAGCTATTTCTGCTTTTTGGACTGGGGCTCGCTGAGTCAGGAGTTCAAAGAGAAGAGCATGAGGGTGGGAGCGGCCGATGTCATCCGCAGCAGATGGTGATGCCCCAGAGACAGGCTGTGGCCTCCACCCGCTCTGGCCCAGGAATCCAGGTCGGGGTAGACGGCTAAGCTCAGCTCCCTGGGGACCCCCTCTCCGCCTCTCCACCGGGCCAGCCCATCCCTAGAACATCACCCTTGTTCCACCCTTGGACTCCACATCAGGCTCAGGAGAGTCTCAGAGGCCAGGGGTGTGAGAGGAATCGTTCCAGCATCTGTTATGAACCATTATTTCCATTCCTTTGGCCGAGCTTTCTCCTGAGCCCCGAAGGCACTAGGTCAGCGCTGCTTTCGGCCCAAACGTCTGATGTGCCAGGCGTTCGTTCAGCCTAACAAAAGAAAGGGATGATTATTAAAAGAACAGACATTGCATTCCATATTTACCCCAGATGACACTGCCTTGATCCCTAAAATAACTCCAGACCTCCTGGATGGAACTTGCTTGTTCTTTTTCATCTTTTGCTCTTATGCAACTGTTTATGGAGAACATCACCATAGTGATATTATCAGAGCAGGTCAAGTGAAACGTCAACCCCTTGGGTGGTTATTGGGTTCCCTTTGTATCTTGAAAGATGACTTTTTCACCCCAGACCTACTCTTTCATTTCTTCTAAGCACTTCAGTTCTCAGCTCCAAGTCAACAGCAGTACTTTCTGATTGATTCCCAGCAGTTAAAACCACAGAGGTGGTCCATGCTGGGACAAGCAATGGAAGTACTTGGGCTGAGTTTCCAAACTGGAAACTGTATTTACGCAAAATCTTTCCTTCAGATAAAACTTGGGTCAAAGTTTCGGAGTGTTGAAAGAGGCACTAAATAAACGAAAAGTCTAAAGAACCTTCAGTGCTTGCTCCAAGGAACATGACCATAGAGTTCAACAAATAAACACAGCTGGCGTGGGGAGAGCCTTTAGCAAATACTTATCTTGATTATTTTTTTTTTCATAATCATCATCTTGGCCAACAGCCCTTTTTATAGCATTCTCATACACTGCTGGTGGGAGTGTGAATTTATAGGACTTTTCTAATAGAAAACTTGGCAATGGGTAAGAAAAGCCTTGACAGGGTGCTCTTTCTGTGAAGCAAACTTTTACTCATGGGTTCTGAGAAAATCATTAGGAATGTGAGCAGAGAAATTCATACAAAGGTGTTCATTGCTAATAGTGGTGGAAGAATGGAAAAAGTCAAACAGAACAACACAAGGGGATTGCTTTAAAAGAATCACTATCTATCCATATGATAGACACTAAGCCAGCATTACAAATCACACCACAGGAGAATCTTTAACAATACATAATACATTCATGATGTGTTCTCAGGTAGGAAAAAAGCAGGTAACAAAACTGTGCATGCAATATGATCCCATTTTTGCAAAACATGTATGTACATGGAAGGGAAAAAGATTAGAAGGATAGGTTCTAAAAAGATGAGCAGTGATTATTCCTTGGGTAATTTTCTGGTTTGGGTGTTGTATCTATAATTTTTACAATGAGCATGTAATTCTGTAGTCAGATGTTTAAAAAACTGTTTTAAAGAAGAATAAGCTGACATGCCTTTTAAAATTACCTCTGATGGACTTTATGGGCAGAAACAGACTCTTATTCCAAGAACTTCCTTGTATAAATCTCGTAAGATAGAAAGTGCTCAACAATCTCTTATTATGGTTGAAGATAGTGAACGAATTGCATGGTACATGGGGCCAATAAATATTAAGCAACCATGGGTTTTCTGCCTATTTAGAGTTTAACATCAAAGATATACAAGGCTGGGACTTCCCTGGTGGTCCAGGGGCTAAGATTCCACACTCCTGATGCAGGAGGCCTTGGTTCAATCCCTGGTCAGGGAACAAAATCCCATATGCTGCAACTAGAGATCCTGCATGCCCCAACAAAGATCAAAGATCCTGTGTGCCACAACAAAGACCCAGCACAGCCAAATACATAAATAAATATTTTTTAAATATATACAAGGCTGACATAACCACATATAAAACATACGATCAATGTAATAGGGCCGGCAAATGTGTTTTCAAAATACCATGAATCATTTCATATTCAGTAACAACAATGAGGATTGTTGGAGGCAAGAGAAAGGATCATGCATAAAATCAAATAGCACATGTGCCACCAGCTTATTGCCTATCTTATTTAAATCTCATGACAATTGTATGTGGCATGTATTGTATGGGCTTCCCAGGTGGCAGAGTGGTAAAGAAACCACCTGCCAATGCAGAAGACTCAGAAGACTTGGGGTCAATAAGATGCCCTAGAGTAAGAAATGGTAACCCATTCCAGTATTCTTGCCTGAAAAATTCCATGGACAGAGGAGCCTGGGGTTGCGAAGAGTCAGATATGACTGAGCATGCACGCCATGCCCAATAACAATGCAAGGTATCATATGCTCATTTTACAGAGGTGGAAACTAGGATGTGGAGGTTAGGTCACCTTCTCTCTCACCACTGCAGGGAGAAAGAAGATGCAATTTTTTAACTAGAAGAGGTGTGGAGCCCAGTTTATGATGGAAATGGTTGAGATAGGAAGGGAGGGGTAGAAAGAGAAGGAAGAGTCAGGTACCACTATGGCATGGTCCCCAAAATCTTTTACCAGACTGGTAAACATTTAGGTTGATCCTGCAGAAAATAATAATTTTAGTTGCTCTCCTCTGAGTACCTGGGGATGATGTTGATATAAAAATGAGGATTACAGGGTGTCATTATAGCCAACCTCACTGGTTTGTGGAAAGCGGTAGACATGCTGCAGGAATATGTAGCACAAATGTGCCAGGGAGTAAATTACACAGAAGCCTAGAGTCTGTCATCATCATGCTCGTCACTCAAAACATCTAAACACTCTTTGTTCGGGGTAATGTGAAAAAAGGGGTGAAAAAAGCATAGTACTTCTTTAAAGCTTAAAACTGCAAGACAGAATCAGATCAGAGTGAAAAGAGTTTAGGCTTTTTGGATCAGACAACTCTGTTCATATCCTGGCTCCCCTTTCTGTAGTTATGGGACCTTTGTTCATCTTCACTGGCTCTACTTGAGGTATCCTGCTTAACACATTCAGGGAAACCCTGCTTATGAATGTATCATCCCAATCATTTCCTGCTATGTCGGAAGCTGTCATGAGTAGCTTTTTAGACCTTTATTAGTCAGGGGAATGCTGGCTACTGAAACAACCGTCAGTTCTTAGTGGCTTACTATAATAAACATTTATTGTTTCCCTTTGACATAATCTGTATGTTTCCAGTAGACGCTCCTGGATGGAATGCAGGCTTCCTCCATCTTGGAGTCCTCTCCTGTATCCCCTGCATTCAGCTGGCTGATGAACAGAAAGAGGGAGACAACGGGGCAGGTCCCCAGGGGCAAACCTGGAGATGGCCCACATCACTTCCCCCTACATTCCATTTGTTAAAGCCCAAACATATGACCACAACCTAACTCACGGGAGGCCAGGAAATGTAGACAGCTCTTGTGCCCAGGAAGAGGAAATGGAAAAGGTGACTCTGTAGCCTGGCATTGCCACATATCTACAGCAATCATGAGCAGTGTGGGGCAGAGAACAAATAAAGATCAAAATAAAAGCCCAAAGGAACAGCCCTGCCAGTTGTCCAGACAGTGGTGCCTGACAGACAGAACTCCTTGGTGATCAGAGTTTTCTCACGTGGGTTTTTTTTTATTTAATTTATTTATTTAGCGGTGCGGGGTCTTCATTGTCACACAGGCTCCTCTCTAGTTGCAGTGAGTAGGGGATACTCTTTTAGCTTCTCAGGGCAGTGCTTTCTCTTGCCTCGGAGCACAGGCTCTAGAGCGCCGGGCCTGCGAGAGCTGCCGCTCCCGGGCTCCAGGGCACAGAATCCGTAGCTGTGCTTCGTGGGCTTAGCTGCTCCATGGGGTCCTCCTGGGCCGGGGGTCAGACCGTGTCTCCTACACTGGCAGGCGGACTCTTTACCACTGTGTCTCCAGGGAAGCCCTAGGTTTTTTTCAAAGTAATTTTAAATAAAATATTTATTTATTTGACGCTGCTTAGTCTTAGCTGCGGCATGCAGGATCTTTAGTCTGGTCATTTGGGACCTAGTTCCTTGGCCAGACATCAAACCTGGGCCCTTGCATTGGGAGGGCAGAATCTTAGCCACTGGACCACCAGGGAAATCCTTCTCAGGTTGGCTTTAAACTGGGCCACACCTTACAGGATCTTAGATCAAGTATGTCTGATCCTCCCTGGCAGTTTTAAGTTATAAAGAAAGCAGCACAGTGAATACGAGAAATGAGTCCCCTCGCTAGTGTCGTTCTAAGCCTCCATCTAAATCACCCTGTTCCAACACATTTTTCCCCCTTTGCATTTGACTCTCAGTCTGCCTACCTTTATACTTGAATCCGTTTTCCCGACTGGTGAGCCAAACCCCTTCACTCATGTCTGACTCTGTGCGACTCTGTGAACCGTAGCCCACCAGGCTTCTCTGTCTGTGGGATTTCATGGGCAAGAGCACTGCAGCGGGTTGCCACGCCTTCCTCCAGGTGATCGTCCCGACTCAGGGATGGAACCCATGTCTCCTATGTCTCCTGTACCGGGAGGCGAGTTCTTTACCACCAGTGCTGCTTGCAGTCGCTTTACCTACCAGACCACAGATTTGCCACCACTTCTCTGCCTTGGACTTTGCTTTCCTTTTGGCCAAAATGTGGAGTTCTTCTGACCACAGTGGCATTGTTTGCCTTAGATGAACAGGTCAGTATGTCTAGCCTGGGCCTAAGAGTTAATGACCAAAACCAAGGTCCTCTCGCGCTCTGCATGCCATTGGTTCACTTGAACAAAAAATAAAGCTGATACGTGTGTTTGTTTACTTAGAAAGATTGAAGCTTATGCAGTGGAGAGAATACTATTTTCTTTCCAAAATTTTTAAAAAATCCTACATGAATTTAAATAATGCTTCACAGGGCTCTGAAATCCTTTTTAAAAAAATGTTATTTTGGAAAAACAGAATTTTCTTGTTTTAACCAAATTAAATTTATAAATTTATTTTCTGTTTTTAGTTTGCACTTTCTGTATCCTAAAAAAACCTTGATCTATGCAATGTTGTGATGATTTTCTCTCACATTTTCTTCTAGAAGTTTTATGGTTTTAGTTTTTATGTTTATGTCTATGATCCATTTTGTGTTAATGTTTATGTGCAGTAAGGGTCAAGATTTATTTCTAGCACCATTTGTTTAAAATGCTGCTACTTCCCCATTGAATTACATTGGCACTGTTGGCAAAAATTTTTTAACTGTTAGGAATTCCCTGGCAGTCCACTGATTAGAACTCAGTGCTTTCACAGATGAGGATCTGAGTTCAATCCCTGGTCAGGGAACTAAGATCCTGCAAGCCTGCAAGCCTCCCAGCATAGCCAAAAACAAGAAAGAAAAAAACTGACTGTATATATGCAGGTCTATTTTTGGACTAGTCTGTTCCATTGATCTCTGTGTCTACTCTTATGCTAATGCCACAGTTTTGATTTCTGCAGCTTTATGGTAAGTCTTGAAATCAGATAATATAGGTCCTTTAACTAATTTCCTCCTTTTTCAAGATTCTAAGATCTTTGCATTTCCATATGCATTTTAAAATCAACTTGTTCATTTCTACCAAAAAAAAAAAAAAAAAAAAAAAACCTTGCTGGGATTTTGAATTGGATTGCATAGAATTTATGGATTATCTGGGGGAGAATGAACATCGTAACAATATTTTCTTCCAATCCATGAATAGGGTACAACATCTATTTATTTAGATCTTTAATTTCCCTCTGGGCTTCCCTGGTACCTCAGCTGGTAAAGAACCCACCTGCAATGTGGGAGACCTGGGTTCAATCCCTGGGTTGGGAAGATCTTCTGGAGAAGGGAACGGCTATCCATTCCAGTATTCTGGCCTGGAGAATTCCATGGATGTATACTCCATGGGGTTGCAAAGAGTCAGAAACTGAGAGATTTTCACTTTCACTTAAATTCCCTCAGCAGTGTTTCCTAGTTTTCAGAGTACCCAGGATTTGCAGATCTTTCATTAAATATCCCTAAGTACTGTGTGTTTTGTGTTATGGTAAATGGTATTTTAAAATATTTTACTCCCAATTGGTTGTGGCTCTGGTCTTTTGATCTAGCCCAGGGGTCCGCAACCCCCAGGCCATAGACTGGTACCGGTCCCTGGTCCCTTAAGAACCAGGCTGAATGGCAGGAGGTGAGCAGTGGATGAGTGAGCAAAACTTCACCTTTATTTACAGCCGCTCCTCATCACCCCCAGATGGGACCATCTTGTCGCAGGAAAACAAGCTCAGGGCTCCTAGTGATTCTGCATGATGGTGAGCTGTATAATTATTTCATTATATATCACAATGCAGTAATAATAAGAATAAATTGCACAATGAATGCAATGAGCTTGAATCATCCTGAAACCATCTGCCCACCTGGGTCCACGGACAAATTGTCTTCCACAAAACTGGTCCCTGGGGCCAAAAAGGTTGGGGACTGCTGATCTAGCCTTTCACTTGAGTGGTTTTCAAGTGAAAAAAAGTCTTGCCATTTTTTCGGCTCCTACATCAGTTCTGCAGCTGGTTTAGTTTCATTCAGAACATTTTATGTCTGATTGGAATGAGGGATGAGTGCTTTGGAAGAGTTGTGAGGGACCCAGGTTTCCATTCTCAATAGTGTTTCCCTGCCTCCGCACTTGACAGGCACCATATTCCAGATCCGTTCTAACTGATGTGAGCCTGCCTCAGGCAGCCCGGAGAGTAGTAGGGGCAAATTACCAATGAAAAGGTGTCCTAAGAACAGGGTTTCCATGGGAACACAGAGAAGGAGGTCCCCAAACGCAGCTTTCAAGGTGATCAGCAAAGAATACTACATGAAGGAGAAGGTGACCATTCTTCTGGGTTTGAAGAGTTAGCCTTAGGTGCATTGTTGAGGCCATCCCAAGCCTGGTGGGCTGGCCAGCTTAATAAACAAAACGTGAATTCTCCCAACTACACATATATCAATAAAAACTCCAACAGCTGGCCCACATGTGGTCCACTTGCTTTAACTCTGAGCAAGACCTCACAGATGGTCAGGATACAAATAGTTGTGCTGTAACTGAAGGCAGCTGTGAGTTCTCCCAGGTACCTATTAGAAAAGCAAAAACAAAAGCCCCGAGAAGATGATGTCTAATCCTCTGACAGAGCATCCCCACGGCGCTGAAGACTTGGGGGTGTGTTTAGAAGAACCGAAGTGCTGGTGGTCTGCCTACCTTCCCCCGCCCCCTCTATCGCTGCTTCTTGCTATATACTTTCAAGCTGCTGAGGGCTGGAAAAAGGTGATCTAAGCTGTCTAGCCAAGACTGCCGCCCCTACAAACCACGTAATGTTCTGTCTTCAAAGGAAATCAGCATTTTGGGGACCTCTAATCAGTCCTGCTTAGGATTCCAATGATAAGAAATTTATGAGACCTAAAAGGGGCCTGTTTTGATTATTTGCATGAGCTTACCCAGAATGCATGCTTGTTGTGACCGTCTGGTCTTTAATGTTTCTACTCTTCAGCGTCCTTTCTTCTTCTTTTGGTAATAGTACCCTGGTCCCCCCTCATTACATTGAAACAGTTCCCCCCCACCTCCATTATGGGGTCCCTTATCCTGCCAGCCCCAGGGGTGGGCTCATGACTGAGGCCTGCTGGTAACTCAGGCCATGGGTGTGGATGAAACTGTCTAAGGAGAAGTTGCAAGGTCAGAGGAGGCGAGAACCCCATCACTTAGAGGGTAGAGAGAATGAGTCTGCAAAGAACAGTGAAGGAGCAGTCAAAGAGGTGGGACTGAGACCAGCAGAGTTATCTGATGTCAGGGAAGAAGGAAGAAGTGAGAATTCCCTGGTGGCCCAGTAGTTGGGACGCTGTGCCTTCACCACTGGGTCATGGTGTTCAATCCCAGGTCAGGGAACTGAGATTCTGCAAGCTGTGTGGTGTGGCAAAAAAAAAAAATAAAAGGAGGAAGCAGTGACTGACCAGTTCAGGTCAGTTCAGTTCAGTTGCTCAGTTGTGTCAGACTCTCTGTGACCCCATGGACTGCAGCACACCAGGCTTCCCTGTCCATCACCAACTCCCAGAGCTTGTTCAAACTCATGTCCATTGAGTCAATGATGCCATCCAGCCGTCTCACCCTCTGTCGTCCTCTTCTCCTCCTGCTCTCAGTCTTTCCCAGCATCAGGATCTTTTCCAGGCATCAGTTCTTCCCACTGGGTGGCCGAAGTATTGGAGTTTCAACTTCATCAGTCCTTCGAATGAACACCCAGGACTGATCTCCTTTAGGATGGACTGGTTGGATCTCCCTGCAGTCCAGGGGTCTCTCAACAGTCCTCTCCAACACCACAGTTCAAAAGCATCAATTCTTCGGTGCTCAGCTTTCTTCATAGTCCAACTCTCACATCCATACATGACCACTGGAAAAACCATAGCCTTGACTAGACAGAACTTTGTCAGCAAAGTGACGTCTCTGCTTTTTAATACGCTGTCTAGGTTGGTCATAGCTTTTTTTCCTTAAAAAGGAGCAAGCATCTTTTAATTTTGTAAATGATTGACCGATACTGTCAGTTATTACTGGGGAGTCCAAGGAGTTGAGGATTGAAACACACCCATGTGTGCTTTGACAAGGAGATATGGTGCCCTGAGGGTCATTTCTGTGGAGGAGTGATGGACTAGAAGGGAAGGTAGGAGACAGGACATACTGACAATTAGGTAGCTAAGAAAGACAGGAGACAGGGTGGTGGGCTGGAGGAATCCATGTAAAAAAAAAAGTTTTTTTTTAACATATGAGACATTTAGGCATGTTTAAAACCACAGTAATCATCCAGTTGAGAGGGAATCATTCAACAATCTGGGGAGCGCTTCGCTGGTGGCGTCGTGGTAAAAATAATCCGCCTACCAATGCAGGAGGCACAGGCTGGGTCCTTGATCCGGGAAGAACCCACAGGCCAAGAAGCAGCCAAGCCGGTGAGCCACAGCTGCTAAGCTCTAGAGCCCGGGGCCGCAGCTACTGAAACCCAGGCACCCGAGAGCCCGTGCGCAGCCCCGAGAAGCCAGCGCCACCAGAAGCCCGTGACCGCGACGGCGAGAAGCCCCGAGCACCGCGGTCAGAGGAAAGCCTGCGCAGCAACAGGCCCAGCACAGCCACAAACAGTAAATAAATATCTTTTTAATTTTTTAGAATTTTAACTTAAAAATTAAAAAATAAAGAGTATCTGGGGGGAGACGGAATAACTGAGGTTCTTAAAAAAAAGAGACTCCCTCAAGCAGGAATCTCTTTTTCTACATTTCTCAAATTTACTTGATGGGCCTTCCCCCGGCTTCACGCAGAGTTTAGTGTATTGCAGGGAGCATTGTGGTTCGAATTAGGTCAACGGCCTAGCCCTACATCCAGGCAATACTTCGGCTTCAGCCAATCAGGCTCCTGTCCTCGGGAGCTGGGGATGGGCTCCACTCCACCCAAACGAAATGCCTGAAGTTAAGGGAGGGTTGAGTGGTACAAAAGACCACTAAGTCAGCTGAGTGATGGGGAAGATGGAAATACCAGTGGGTATTGCTTCCCTCCTGGGGATTCTTGGTAACAAAGATCCTTGAACTGAATCCCTCTGAACCTTTAATATATGGAGTTAGGATGTTCAAGGGATATGGTGTAAACTCCTCATCTGCAGAATTCAGTGTAGCGAGGGCTTAAAAGCTGGCTAATTCTAGGGTTCTCTAATATCTCCAAAAGACACAGTAAAACATCTAAAACCAATGTTAGTAATGAGAAGATCCCCAACTCAGGAAGCAGGCTCTAGCCTGTTAAAATCAGAGATGATTTTAAACAAGTCTCAGCTCTTGCAACAACTGTGCATTTATTAATCCAACAGTTCCAGCTGTGGAGACTTAATTGAAGGAAGAAAGAAACCACGCTGGGCACACTTCTGGGTAATGCCCTTTTCATGCATCTTATGTTGTTTGTTGTTTCCTCAACTGATCAGTCATGTCCAACTCTTTGCAGCCCCATGGACTGTAGCTGGCCAGGTTCCTCTGCCCATGGAAATTTCTAGGCAAGAATACTGGAGTGGGTTGCCATTTCCTCCTCCAAGGGATCTTCCCAACCCAGGGATCGAACTCATTTCTCCTGCAAGTTTCCTGTATTGCTGGTGGATTCTTTTCCGCGGAGCCGCTGGGGAGGCCCCATATGTACATGTGTATCTGTACATGTGTAGATACACGTAAATATGTAGGCGGACAGATATAAAATGGAATCGCTTTGCTGTGAACCTAAAACTAACACAGCATTGTAAATCAACTATACATCAATAAAATAAAACAAACAAACAAACAAAATTGGGGGAAAATAACCTGTGATAAACCATAATGGAAAAGAATATGAAAAAGGGTGTGTGTGTGTGTGTGTGTGTGTGTGTGTGTGACACATACACACACACACACACATCCATCCGAGTCACTTTGCACTAGAGCAATGATTAACACAATACCGTGAAGTAACTACACTTAAATGAATTTTTTAAAAAGCACTCGGAACCATATTCAATATCTTCTACTAATCTATAAAGGAAAAGAATTGGAAAAAAGCATATATATATGTATGTATAAATAAATCACTTTGCTCTGCACCTGAAACTAAAAAATATATTTTGTTGTAGTTGTTTTTTGTTTTTGACCATGTTGCATGGCTTCTGGTATCTTAGTTCGCTGACTAGTGACTGAACTCGAGCCCCTTGCAGTAGAAGTGCGGAGTCCTCACTCCCAGGCCACCAGAAGATCTCCCTAATACAATATTGTAAATCAACTGTCGCTGTTCATCGCTCAGTCCTGTCTGCAGCACACCAAGCTTCCCTGTCCTTCGCTATCTCCCAGGGTACACTCAGACTCATGTCCATTGAGTTGGTGATGTCACCCAACCACCTCATCCTTTGCTGCCCCCTTCTCCTCCTGCCCTCAACCTTTCCCAGCATCAGAGTCTTTCCAATGTCTCTTCACAACAGGTGGCCAAAGTACTGGAGCTTAAGCTTCAGCATCAGTCCTTCTAATGAATATTCAGGGTTGATTTCCTTTAGGATTGACTGGGTTGATCTCCTTGCAGTCCAAGGGACTCTCAAGACTCTTCTCCAGCACCACCATTCAGAAGCATCAATTTTTCGGCGCTCAGCCTTTTTTACGGTCCAAATGTCACATCCATACATGACTACTGGAAAAACCATAGCTTTGACTATACGGACCTTTGTTAGCAAAATTATGTCTCTGCTTTTTAATGCGCTGTCTAGCTTTGTCAAGTTTTTCTTCCAAGGAGCAACTTCAATTTAAAAATCAGGGAACGAAGAGAACATGGGGAAGATGCAGAATTGTTGGTAGAGGAGGTTTCTGTCTAACTCCATCACGTCTGTGAAGTAAGAGACCAGCTCATCTGCTTAGAGTGAAAGATGAGAAAGGGACAGAGGAAGAAGACTGAAAAATCGTCCTCGTAGAGTGTGGGAACTGAACACAGCATGAAAATATAGTAGGAAGGCTAGGCAGGATTGAGGGCTCATTTGAAACTAATGGACATCGACTTAAAATGATGCCTGTCACTTTTAATTTTCCATCAATGTTCAGATATTCTGATGCAGGCAGAGAGTAGTGGAAGAGCTGAGTCTAACCAGGGTTGGCCAAGAAGAAAAAGAGATGGGTAAAGAAGATGTGGCAGGTGGAAGAACATGATATGAGATTGGGCTTTTGAAAGAGGAAAGAAGAAACAGTACTAAAAGTAATGATGGAATTTGCCTCGTACCCACAGCCTCTCAAAAGTAGCTCTTTAATGCCACATGCCCCCATGTTCATAGCAACAGATGACTGGTTAAGGGGTAGGATCTAATCTGTGGGCAGCCAGTCTGTGGAGCTGGCCAGTGACCTGCCCAATGAGCTGTCATCATTAAAAGATGAGATGAGTTGACTGAATTCTGTCTTAGGAGCTAAGCTACGAAACACAAAGGAGTCTTCCAGTTAATAGGACAAGCTGATGCAGAGAATAAAGGAGGGACAAAGGTCCCAGGATGACCCCCCCCCCCCCAATGCAGGCTGAAATGTTGAGGGAATAGGGCTATAGGCAAACTGAGGATGCCAGACAGTCAAGAATGCAGCAGATTCGTCAAAAGCAGCAGAAATGCGGCCACATGAGAGGGATGGATTAACCTGTCCCCGAGTTCTGGGTTGGTTTTTGGGACCTCTTATTATGAGTGAACTTAACTTTCACAGGTTTTTGAGCAGGAGAGTGATGTGATCAGACCTGGGGTCATGAGTGTAGGCTCACTCACTTCTCTCTATGTTCACCTCTTAAGTGAGCTCACCTAGGTGTCTTATGCATTTAAATACCTCAAAGTATCATTTATTAGCTGACAGTTCTCATCAATTTATCACCAACTCCAAACTTTCATATCTACTTGACATCTCTATTTAAACCTCTGATAGACAACTCAAACATAACTTGCCCCAAACGGATTCTTACTAGCCAGCTCCTCAAAAAAGAAAAGAAAAAGAAAACCAAAATACCCAGACTTCAACTCCCCCGCCCCCCCCCCCGCCCCCCCCACAATCCTCCACAGATCGATAAATGGCAAATTCTTCTGGTGCTGATCAAGCTGAAAATCTTAGCATCATCCTGACTCCTTTCTTCTCATGCCCAGAGTTGCATCTCTCTGCTGTGTGACCTAGGGTTTACCTCCCCAGGCCTCTGTTATGAGGATTAAACGAGTTATTATTTGCAGAGTGCATAAGAGCGCCCATCACACAGGAAGTCCCATATAAGTGCTTTTGAAATAAATAACAAATGCCTTTCATACAGAAAGGTCTTTCCAACAGCCCTAGTCCCCCTACAGTCCATTCAGAACACAGCAGTCTCCCGATCCCTTGAAAGCCCAGGGCAGATCCTGTCCCTGCCCTGCCCCTCTCTGACCTCACTCAGCTCCTGCCTCTCTCCCCGTGTTCAATCTGAGGCATCCATCTCACCTCCTTGTGCCACAGACACACCAGGGCCTGTCCTCACTCGGTCTGTGCCCTTGCTGTTCCTCGTCCCTCCCTCTGATCAAACGTTAGGCCTTCCAGAAATCCACAAAAGAAGGGATATATGTATACGTATAGCTGATTCACTTTGCCGTACAGTATAAAATAACACAGCATTGTAAAGCAACTATGAAGTCAGTCGCTCAGTCTTGTCTGACCCTTTGTGACCCCATGGACTGTAGCCCACGTCTGTCCATGGGATTCTCCAGGCAAGAATACTGGAGTGCGTAGCCATTCCCTTCTCCAAGGGAATTTTCCTGACCCAGGGATGGAACACAGGTCTCCTGCAATAAAAATTAGTTTTAAAAAAAGTTAGGCCTTCCTTGGCCCCACTTTGGCTAATCTGCTGCTGGTTCCCTCACTCTGATTTTCCTCCACATCTCCATTTTTACTTAGTACCTAATTGTCTCCCCTCCCTTGTTTAAATCCTGCAACAGGGAGGGTCTTGTCCATTGCTCTATCCTTAAAAGCCTAGAGCAGGGCTTGGTACACAGTAGATGCTCAATAAATACCAAGAGAAAAGTCCTAAATGCCACACCCTTGTCTGAATCCTCCTAATACAGGTCTGAATCATTCTTGGGGGACTTATCTCTGTTCCTTTCAATGCCAGTGGTAATTTTTACTTGACTGTGAGCTATACCCGAGGACGGCGTGGGCTGTCATGGCCTGGCTGGTGGTGCCCATTTCTGTCATTTGTACAATGTTTTGTAGTTTACAATCCCTTCACCAGTGGCCTGATTTGCATCTTACAAAAGAGAGAGAGAGAGAGAGTAAGCTAGGGAAGACAGTTATGACTACAGGGCTAGCGTCCCAGGCCTCCTGACTTCTAGATCAATTGTAAATACTTGTTGAGCGAAGAGAAAAGAAAATTTGAGGAATGAGGCAGCCCCCCTAGGCAAAGGGGCGGGCGCTCCTCTTAACTTGTGACGTTTCTCAAGCCGGATTTTCTCATTTCTGCCTGGGTGATGCTGATAGCATCCTCGGAGCAGGGATCGTTAGGTCCCGTTCACCCCTGCGATTTTCGGGGCTGCACCCCAGGCTCGGTGTGTGCTGCTGGCTGCTCAGAGAGGAACGTGGCCCGAGGCCCCGTTTTCGCAGCGACTGGCTGCAGGTCCCACACGTAGCAAAAAGCGGCAGTTCGGGGGTTGCACTCGGGGATCGCGCGCCCCGCTGGGTCCCCGGGCCGGGCCTGCCCGGCGGGCCGCACCAGTTCCGGGCGCGCCGCAGGGGCGAGAGCGTGCAGCGGGTTGGGGGTGGGGGTGGTTGCTGACCGATCGGGGTCCCAGCGCCTTCCGCATCCCCGCCCGCAGGCCCCGCCCCTTAGAAGGCCCCGCCCTCCTCAGGGCCCTCCCCTCGCTTCCGGGTTCGGTGCCCCGCCCCCCCGCGCCGCGCTCCATACTTGGCGATCGCCGAGGCCTTGCGCGCTCATTGGCCGAGAGCCGGCTGCGTGGGGGGCGGGCCCGGGCCGGGCCGGGGCGGGGAAGGAAGGAAGGCGGCGGCGGCGGCGGCTCGGCGCGGGGGGAGGGGGCGCTGACCCGGATGTTCACTCTCGGGCACCCGGGGAAGTGGAAGCGCCGGGCCCTGCTGCGGGGGGGAGAGCCACAGACGCCGGGACCGGGAGCGCCGCCGCCGCCGCCGCCGCCATGGTAAAGGCCCAATGGCCCCCGCTCCGGCCCGGGGCCCCGCCGAGGCTCGGACCCCTCCCGCCGCCCGGCCCGGCCCGCGGAGGGTGGGCTCCCCGGGTGGGGGAGGGGCGCGCCCGGAGCCCGGGGGGAGCCCCCCTCCCCGCCAGCCAGCTCGGGAGGGGACCCGGCTGGGGGCGACCCCGGCCCCCGGCCCTGCTTCCAGCTGGACTCCACGTCCGAGTCCAGGCTGCGCTCCCCCGTAGCCCGGCCCAGACCCTCCTGGACCCATGGTCCTGGCTGGGCACCCCCTTCGGAGACCCAGGCGTGGTCCCTGTTTCCCCCGGCCTAGGCCCCCATCTCCTGTCCCTTCGGCCCAGGCTGGGCCGTCGCTTCTTCCTCCTCCGGCCCAGGCTAGGCCTCTGTTCCCGCGTCTCCCCTTGTCCATGGCCTCTGTCCGGACCCCCCATTCCCCCCCTTCTCCATGGCCTCTGTCCGGACCCCCTATTCCCCCCTTCTCCATGGCCTCTGTCTCCCCTCTCCCCTCTTCTCCATGGCCTCTGTCTCCCCTCTCCCCCCTTCTCCATCGCCTCTGTCCGGACCCCCTATTCCCCCTTCTTCATGGCCTCTGCCCCTTCTCCATGGCCTCTGTCTCTCCTCTCTCCCCTTCTCCATGGCCTCTGTCCCCCTGCCCCCCCCCCCCGTGGCCTCTGTCCGGACCCCCCACTCGCCCCTTCTCCGTGGCCTCTGCCCCCTTCTCCCTGGCCTCTGCCCGTTCTCCATGGCCTGTGTCCCCCCGTCCCCCCTTCTCCACGGCCTCTGTCCCCCCGTCCCCTCTTCTCCATGGCTTCAGCCCACATATGCTCCCCTCCGCTCCCGCGGCCTCAAGCCTGGCTCGTCTCCTCCCTCCTCGGTCTCAAGTCTGGACCGCACTCCTGCGCCCCGGGCCCCCGCCCGGACGTCACCCTCTCCGCGCCCGCCGTCCCCCTTCCCCGGACTTCTCAGCGCTCGGCCTGCGTCAGCCCCACTCTGTCCTGGGCTTGGCCCCCCAGCCTGGGGGCCCCGGCTGCCCGCCCTGCCCCCGACCCAGGTGGTCCCCTCACCTCCGCCCGGGGCGCGCCCTCCTTGCCGCCCGTGGGAAACGAGAGGCGCCCCTCGGCCCGGGTGGGGACGCGATCCCGGGGTTACGCGGTGCTCCTCCTGGCAGCGAGCGGGCGAGGGCAGGGCGGGCATCCGTGTACGCGGAAGGCAGCGCGGCGCCCCGCGGGGCCCTCCCAGGCGACTGCCTCCTGGGCGCCGGGGGGGGGCGCGGGGCTGGCGGAGCGCTCTGCCGGGGTCCGCAGGGCGCCCGGGGTGTGCGCGCCAGCCAAGGGGAGAGGGCGGGGGAGCCGCGGGCCGGGGCTGAGCGCACAATCGCCCTTGTGAGGCCGCCGCCTTTGGGCTCCCGCCCCCCCCCGGGCTCCGAGGCCAGCAGACGGCCCGGACACGATGCACCCCTGCAGACGCAGCCTCCCTTTCCCCCTCAACTGTCAACTCGTGAAGGTTGGAACTGCAGATTATGGAGGTGCCTCGGACCAGGTGAGCCGCCGCTGGCTCCCCTCTGCTGTTTGTTTTGGTAATGAAGGCAGCTACTCGGCGCTCTGACTGGCCTGAGGTTTCACCTAGGCCCCCCATCGGCCAGCCCTCCACTTTTGGAACCTTCTTGCCTGGCAGGCCCAGCACCCAGGTTGGAAGGTCCAGAGGGCTTCTGCTTCAAGTGGCCAAGGAGCCTTGGGCGAGTGGACTGAGTGTTAAGGCCAGGGGCAGGCAGATGTTTGCATGTGGACTTTGGGCCCCAAGGGTTTTGAGGCTCTCGGTTCCTTGTTTAAGGAAGAGATGTTGCTGCTGAACTAGGGTGACTAATTCAGAGCAGCTCGGTTTTTTCTTAACGCCTTCCTGTATGGTGGTGATGAAAAACGTGGCCTTTGTGATTGGCCTTCTCTGATAGCATCGGTAGAGAACTGACTGCAGGGGAGGTGGCCCAACTCCAGGCCTGGGTGGGGAAGGACTTCTCCAGGACAGTTTTGGGTGAGGACTCGGAGGGAGGCTTTGTACATTTGCTGTTAGGGCAGAAGCAGGGAGGAGGGTTGGTGTGGCCAGTGGACCTGCTCAGGCAGCATTCTGGCTGTGTGGGGGTCGAGTGCAGTGGGGAGCATCTTGCCTTGGCCTGAGCCCCAGAGGTGATGGAAGGATGCCTGTAATGACCCAGAAGGGACTGGATGATACTTGAGGCTTCTGAGCTTCCTGTATTTGGATCTTACTTGGATAATCTGAAAGGATCATGGAAGGAGTGGTGGGAAAAGGCCTACGTTTCTGGAAGGGTGGGTGGGGCCGCTAGGTGCCAGGCCCTTAACCCACACAGGGCTTTGTGAGGCAGTTGCTGTCCCCATTTTACAGGTGAAGAAGCTGAGGTTCAGACAGTGGAATGATTTACTAAAGATGCTGTTTAGTTGACAGAAGACTCTAACTGCATCCTTCCCATTGTCCCAGGCTGCTTGTGTGTTCAGGATGTGAAGGACACTGTAGAAAACAGTGAGGATGGTCACTCAGAGATGGGGAGCGGGGAGCAGCTCTTACTGGCTACCTTCGCGGTTCTGGTCCTTTGCACGGGGATGCCATTTCATAGTGAAACAGTAATGCGGTGATGCAGGCTTTTTTGATGTGAACTCTCTCAGGGCAGGGAGTTTTGTCTTTTGTTTTGCTTGTCTGTATCCCTGGGGCCTAGAACAGTACCTGGCATTGAAGGAAATAGCTTGGAGTGTTCCCTTTTGGGGCGTGTCTTGAATTTAGCCATTTGGATTTCATCCTCACGGCCTTAATAACTTGTTCTTAGTATCCCCCTAGGCTTGTAAGTAATTTCTGACTGCTTATTGTTCAGTTTCTTCCCTGCTTGAATATTCTGACTAATAAACCAACATAGACCAGTTGGGATAGGGCAGAAATGGTGGTATGGGGTTGCATAATAGGTAAATGAATTAAGACCACTGTGTTTTTTATTTTCAGTAGGTTTGACGATAGAGAAACCAGCTAGTTTTCAGTTATCTAACTTAGAAGGAAATAGCAGTTTGAGAATCTAAAATACTTTGGACTTTGTAGAAAATGCCATGATTTTTGTTGGCATCAGTTACAAATGCATAGGCAAATAGAATTTCTTTGCATTCTCTTAGAGCATTCTTCCTTGCCCAGCTCTAACTTCTAACGTAGGAATTAGTGTTCATTTAGAGTTAGGATTCTGGTGCTGGGTGGTGGGGCTGCAGCTTGCAGGGATGGGCCGGGCCCCCTCGGGAGTTGTCCCTCCAGCTCCCACCTGGTTTGGCCTGACAGGAGAGGAGAGGAGAGGAGAGGAGAAGCAGGTGAAACAGTACTGTTGGTGTCTCGGCTACTGTTGGTGTCTCGGCTGGTCTCCTGCTGTAGGTGAGATGCATGGCTCAGACCCCAAGTGTATATACAGCCTTGTTCATTTCAGCCCAGCTGGCTGTTCTTCGGCGGAATCCTTCACAAACGTAGCCCACGACTGATCGGTTGGCTTGAGGTTAGGGAGATGCTAAATCATCTGATTGAAAGCAGATATTCCTGTTTATAACCCGGAAGTCCTATTCTCTTACCTTCCTTGGGGGAAGGGAGGGGACAGATGACTGACCGCACAGGGAAATGGAGGCTGGGCAGGTCCTTGGAACATTGAGCCTTCTTAGACAGGGATGCACGCCATCAGGCAGAGAGTGGGGTGTGAAGGGGTGCTGGAAGCTTATAGGTAAGATTAATACACCGTACACAGCATATGTATGAGGAGCTTTCTTTGTGCTGTTTGTTCTGTGTGCTGGGGGCAAGATTGTACAGTGAACAGGACAGACAGGGTCCATGCCTTCACAGCTTGCATTACTTGGCCAGGAGGCATGTCACTCTTACCTGAAGTTTAAGGAAGCAGAGCCTTGTTTAATATAACTGCGTGAGATGATGTGGGAGACTTAAGAGAAAGTTGGAGCTTGTGCCAGGCTTCAGCCCTGGCCTTGGGGTATGCACCCGCCCTTGAGGCAGCACTGCCCCCACGGTCTGTCCCTGCAGATGGGATGCTTTCCCAGCGGGGAAGGTAACCTTGTGCCATGGAAGTCCAGCCCTTCTCTTCTGGGTAGTGACTGCTGATTGAGGATCTGCCCTCATCCAGAAACCTGACTCAGGTCTTCCTCATCCCGGGATGGACGCTGGAGAGGTTGAGTGACTGGTGTGAGTGGTGGGTCTGGGACTCGGGTGTGGGTCCACCCATCCCCTGTGCTGAACATTCACTCGGTTCTAAGAAACGGCGAGCAGCAGGGACCCCAGTACAGACAATGGTCCGATTTCTCCTTGTGGTGGATCCCGCCAGTGAGAGAGTGGGGCATGGACACCCAAAGTGTGCAGGATCACCCACGTTAAGACCAGCAAGAGACTTGGCTGGTGGTTCAGTGGCTAAGACTCACCCTCCCAATGCAGGGGGCCTGGGTTCCATCTCTGGGCAGAGAGGTAGATCCCATGTGCTGCAGCTAAGAGATCGTGAAGTGAAAGTCGTTCAGTCGTATCAGACTCTTTGCGTCCATGGAATTTTCCAGGCCAGAATACTGGAGTGGGTAGCCTTTTTCCTTCTCCAGGGGATTTTCCCAATGCAGCGATTGAACTCAGGTCTCCCACATTGCAGGCAGATTCTTTGTCAGCTGAGCCACACACCGCAACTAAAGATCGTGCACACTGCAACGAAGATTCAAGATCCCAAGAGCTGCAACTAAGATCCTGGTGCAGCCAAATTAAAAAAAAAAAAAATCAGCAAGAGCCATGCCATTTCTGAATCTAGGCTTTTAGAGATCAGCTCTCGGGTGAGGAGGTGGAGGCTAGCCCACTGCGGAGCTCTGGCCCACTTGCAACAACCCCACCAGGAAGGTCCACCCTTAGGAGGGAGGCAGCATCGCGTGCAAAAAGTTAAGACTTGGGAGCCAGACAGCCTTGGGATAACAGTACCTCCTCGTAAGGCTTCTATGAGGATTAAATGAGATAATGCTCTTCAAGTGCTTTGAACAGCGTCCGGCACATAGTTAATATGCATCGTGAATATTGCTGTCACCATTTAACAGATGAGCATCAAAGGGGTGAGCGGTTCATCTGTCCGTAGCTACTAAGTGGAGGAACCAGGTTTTCTGGTTTCCAAGGTAGACCCCTTTCCTCCACTCCTTCCAGCCTGGTGAAGGCAGATGTGAAGTTTGTTTGGTTTTGGGCTGTGTCTTGAACAAAGCATGTCGCTGGCAGGGACCTGAGGTTCTGCTCCACCGCAGAGGTGGAGATACCAGATACCAGGTACTGCCATGGCCTGATGCTGCGTCTCGGGCTGTAGATACCTGGTCTGTGCCCGGTGGAGCCCCCCATGAACGGCGTCCTTGCCCTCTGCCACCCCTGTGAGCTCCTCGAGGGCAGGCACCCTGTCTGTCTGGTTCCCACCAACCACCCATACCTCGCATGAGCCTCCTGGCCCTTGGTGAACGCTTCGTAGATGCGGAGTGAATGAGTGGTGGGCGCTGAGAGGAGGCTGCTCCCCAGGACGTGGGCTCGGGTTCGGCAGATGGGTGAGAAGTCCTGTTTCTGCAACTCAGTATGTGTCTGAAGTGAGGATCCTGCTCTCCCTCGATGGGCAGAGCGAGGCATTTTCTAGGGGTCCTGGGAGAAAGAGGTAAATACTGTGCTGTGCATAGCCCAGTGCTTGGCGCACAGCACACGGTCGCTGCGTGCATCGCCTGCCTTGTCCGGTGCCCTCCACGGCAAGGGCACGAATCGCCCTGATCTCCATGCTTGGGTCCAGGAGGGGAGGCCAGGTGCATCCAGAAAGCTGAGTGCAGCAGGAAGGAAGTAGTACAAGGAGAGACTCAGCGGGTCACGCGTCTTCCCATCCTTTCGGGCTTGCCTCGAGGTCCACTGCCTGCTCCACACCCTGCTGACCACACCAGGCAGCCTTGGCGGGGACGGGGTGGGGTGCGGCCCGGAGAGGCCGTGACCAGGCGGAGAAGCTGGGGTGGGGTGCCGGGGCCTGGAGCAAGAGCAGAGGTCTGGGTGACGGTCCCCTGGCGAGTTTGGGGGCCAACTGCAGACTGCACGGCCGGGGTGGGGGAGCCTCGGCTTGGGAGGGAGTTGTGGGGCGCCTGAGTTGCTAAGCTAAGGAGTTTGCATTTGATCTGGGACAGCGTGGAGCCAAGTTAGATTTTTGACAGGGCAGGTGGAAATTGGAGGAGGCTGGCAGAGTCGTGGTATTTTAGGAAGAGGCATCTGGCGGTGGTGTGCAGCCGGGAGGGAGGCGTTTACAAGCATCAGCCTGCGAGGTTCTCAGGGTCCTGGCCGCCGAGTGGCTGCGGGGAGGGAAGAGGAAGGGATGGGTGAGAAAGATGAAGATAGGAAAAAAAAGAAAAAAAAAAAGAAAGATGAAGATAGGAAAGCCGTGAGCCGCTGTGATTGATCACATCTGGGCTGTGGGAAACCTGTCCCGGAGCTGCCCTGTTCAAGCATTTGGACAGGATGCTTTTATCACTGACCCAACAGCTATTTCTGGGCAGTTTAAATCCTAGATAGTGGTGTCTGCAAAGCCTTGATATCCTCCTCAAGCCTGAACTGGAGTTTCGGTATGGTTAGCCCAGGGACCGAGCCGCCCAGTCCTCCCTGCCTCTGCGGTGGCACCGAGTCCCGCTCGGCCTGTGCGACCCTCACGTCCCCCTCGTCACCTCGCCCGTCAGCCCCCAGGGCCCGAGCTCTGGGTACCTGGTGCCTCTGTCACTCGCGATGTTTTTCATCAGGCCATTCATTCCCTGGATGCTCACCCAGTAGTCAGACCTCCGAGAAGGTGACTCTTAAGCGGAAGAGGCAGGTGAGAACAGGCGGGTCTGAGATTGTGCCTGACCCGGGCATCGGTGCAGAGGCATCACCTGGTCCCTTCTCCCTGCCCCCACCCCCACCCCGTTTCAGACAGCTCTGAACACCGCTGAGGGGAACCTTCCTCTGCACCTATTTCTTCCAAGGCCGCAGCCCTGCCTGTTACCTCCACCTGCCCCATGGCGGTTATTGTGAGGATTGAGTGAGTTTGCATGTGGAAAGGGTAGAAGGTGCCCCGTACTCTGTCAGTACAGCAGGACTGATTATTTTACTAACCGATGGTTAAGAGGTGGTGTTTCACTTAACCTCCAGGCCACCTGGGAGCAAAGTGGTAGTGGGCCCAGGTTCTGCTGGGACCCCAGAGAGGCAGAGGCCCTTGACTTCGGCGGCGATCAGAAGGGCTTCCAGCCCCGTGCTTTCTGCCCGTGAAGCTCTTACCTCATTGCAGATTACCGTCTCCACCCATGGCTTAAAGCGCTCCGCAAAGCTTCCTCTTCTAGCACGGAACTCGGCAGGACCATTCTGAGTTAGGATCTGCTTGGAAATCAGTGTTAATTTAGGATTGCCTGGACTTAGCGTCTCAGAGGTTTCCGTAAGATTTGGGCGGAGGACTCGCTACAGGTACTAAGTGAAGTATCTTTAGTGTAAAAAGTGAGGGTCCTGTCAAAATGCTTTGCACGTTCCCTTTCTGCCAGGGTCCAGGACAAGCAGGGTCCCCTTGCAGGTACCAGGGGGCTCTCTACCCTTGTCAGTGGCGATGAGAGAGGCAGACAGGTCGGGTGTGGCCTGCTCACAGGGCCCACTGCCGCTTGAGCTGTCTCCATGAGTCTTCGGCCCTGAAGAGGCACATCTGATTTCACCTGGACGGGCCGCCCACGTGCGGTTCTGGGCCCAGGAGCTTGGAGGACGAGCTTGTTCCCCGCCGCACACTCCTGCGGAGAAGCCTGATCTAAGACCCTGTGGCCCCCGAAGGAGCTCCTTTTGGGCTTGTCTCGGTCTGACCTGAGGCTTCGTTTTTTCATCACCCCCTTGCTTCTCTGCTGCGCACGGCTTGGTCAGCGCGCGGTTCCTGGGGCTGGACGTGGAGAACACAGCAGCGGCCGGGCTGGCCCGCTTCAGGCACTTGGCTCTGTGAGAGTTTCTTTTCTTTTTGCCACATCACACGGCAAAGGCGGAATCTTAGTTTCCTGGCCAGGGATGAAACCTGCGTCCCCTGCGTTGGAAGGTGGAGTCTTAACCCCTGGACCACCAGGGAAGTCTCGCTTTGAGATTTTCTGACATGTGTCGTCCTTGCTTCCTTCTGTTCCCTCCTCCAGACAGCTCCTGTCTCAGAATCTCTTGCAGCCGTAGGGGGTGTGGCGCCCCGATAGTCCTGGGTTTTGAGGCCTCTGACTTGGTCTCGAGGAACAGGAAGTGGAGGTGCATGTGCGCTCCCGTGCCTTATCAGGTCTCCCTCTATCAGTCAAGAATCACCCCCCCGCCCTGGTTTCTTCTGGGTGCACAGCCACTCACTCTAATTCTCTCAGCCCCAGCCTGGTGAGGTCTGATTCCTCATTGTACAGATAAAGCTCAGAAAACTTGAGTAATTTGCCTAAGGGGCCCGGCTAGTTAGTGCCAGAGCCAGCATTCAGATCCAGCCCATCCCACTCCTGTCTGGTGAGTTCTGTGGTCCTGCCTGTCTCACGCGTGGACCCACCAGGATGTTTATTTTATAGATGAGGAACTGGGGGCCGCGAGGCTCACCTGCAGGTCCCACCATGGTAGCTGAAGAAGTCTGAGTTTAGCTTAGAAGTTCAGAGGGTTGGGACTTCCCTGGTGGCCCAGTGGCTAACAGTCTGCCCTGCAATGCGGGGGATTCGAGTTCCAGCCCTGGGGGGTGGGTGGTGGGTGACCAGGATCCCAGGTGCTGCGGAGCTCCTGAGCTTGAGCACCGCAACTCGAGTCCGTGCACTGCAGTGGAAGATCCCACGAGACTCGACTGTTGAATCCGAGGGCTGCTACTCAGACCTGACGTGGCCAAATAAGTGAATACTTAAAAAAAAAAAAAAGTTCGGAGGGCCCTTTAGTTCAGGGTGTTGAAAATGAAAGCTGCTGGGACCTCCTGAGCCGGGGTCTGTTTTCAGAAAGGTGCCTGCTGAGCCTTCAGGCGGTAGGTGCATCTTGTCTGCCCTCCTTAGGGGCACCTGGGCATTCCGGGCAGCGCTGTCCATCGTTCTGTCGGTGTGCACGTCCTGGTCGCTGTGGGCACCCTGGGCTCTTCCCCATGAGGCCCGTCCCAGCCTGGGCACCACAGACCGGGTCGCGGTGCCTGGGAACCTGCGGGGAAGGACCATGCTGACTGTTTTAGTAGTTGTCTGACCTTGAGCAGGGTGAGCTGGTTACCCTCATGATGCCTGATACCTTCTGTTTCTTATCCTTGGGAGGGAAGACAAATGCCTGTTCCTCAGCTCAGGGCTGCGTGTGGTCGCCATGGTCCACTGTCCCTGGCACATGGCCACGTTTTCGTGTTGAATGGGTGAATGTCTAGCAGGTCCTAAATGAGCGTAAGTGCCCCCCCCCCCCCCCCCCCCGGCCCATTGACTTGAAACATGCGTGTGCGTGCTAAGTCGAGTCTGACTATGCGACCCACGGGCTGTAGCCCACCAGGCTCCTCTGTCCATGGGATTCTCCAGGCAGGAACACTGGAGTGGGTTGCTGGGCCCTCCTCCAGGGGACCTTCCCCACCCAGGAATCAAACGCATATCTCCTGTGTCTCCTGCGTCGCAGGCGGGTTCTTTACCCTCTGAGCCACCTGCGAAGCCCGTTTGAACTGCACGCGTGCTCAAGTCGCTCAGTCGTGTCAGACTCTTGGCGATCCTGTGAGCTGTAGCCCACTGGCCTCCTCTGCCCATGGAATTCTCCAGGCAGGAATACTGGAGTGGATTGCCATTTCCTCCTCCAGGGGATCTTCCCAACCCAGGGATCTTCCCGACCCTGTATCTCTTGCATCTCCTGCATGGGCAGGGAGGTTCTTTACCATGGTGCCACCTGGGAACTTGCCATTTTCCTAGGTCAGAAATGGCCAAATGCACGCATTTCATGTGGTTCAGCCTATAACAGACCAAACAAGAGGCAGGGCACTTCCAGAGTGAGGCTTCCCAGCACGTGTGCAGATCTCCTGTGGGACCTAAGCCCTTGGCCTCACCTGGCTTCTCAGGACAGCAGTGTTGGGCTCCTGGTCGGTCAGTGTCACTTCAGGTGGGAGTGACGGGAATGGAAGGAGCTGAGCGGGGTCCCCCGTGGGGTTGGGTCTCCTGGTGCTGAAGACTGTCTGCGGGGTCCAGTGGTGGGGGATCGGGGCCATGTGGGAAGGGGGAACCTAACGCTGTTGGTGTTTGCTGCAGCTCTGCACATGGGGGGTGCTGAGCACTTGGCCCAGAGTCACACAGCCGACCGTCCTTGGAGTTGCAGGCAGGCTTGATTCCAGAGTCCAGGGCATCAAGGGGCAGGTTCTGGAGCCGGACCGCCGAAGTCCCGGTCTGAACCTGCAGCCTTGGGCAGCTTCCTTCATTCTCTGCCTCAGTTTCTTTATCTCACAATGAAATGGTGGGAATAAGAGTATCTATTTCTGATGGATTTTATGAGGATTACATGAGTTGATGGGTGTAAAGCCACACACAGGATGACATTAACTACTATTATTAATAATACTGCATTATCATCAGTGACAGGGATTTTTGGCATGCTGTTAGAGCCGAAAGAGGCTTGAAATGTGGAAACTCCCTCTGCTTTGTGTTGGAAGAAGTTTGGACTCTGTGTTTTTGTTAGTCTCCCAGAGAAGGCGTTCCTTCTCCCAGAGCTCACTGGAAACACACCCTTGTTAGCATGGGCCTTACAGAGCATGCACCTGCCTCTCCATAAGCAGGTTGCTGGAAATGGTCCTTTTGTTCCAGGTCATAACATAAGTCACTCTTTTGGAAAATGGCTTAATTTTTTTTTTCTTTTCTTGGCATGAGTGGCCACCTCTGGGGTGCTAGTTACATGCAGCGCCCAGAGCCTCCGAGGGGAGCAGGGCAGGGTGCCTATCAGTGGGCCTCGTCCCTCCCACCCCACCCCCCTGGATGTTCTGATCCATTTTCTCCTTTTCTGAAGGTAGGTTTTCGCAGGGGCTCTCAGCTGCCATTAAGCAGTGTTGCATTTGTGAACTTCTGCAGACTTGCCAGACTTCACTGCCTTCGGGATTTCATGTTTGATTTTTAAGGACATGTTTTTGATTTTAAGGTGTGTGGATTGTTGGGGTTTAGGAGTATAAGAAGGAGGCACGATAAAAGAAAATGGAGGGAAAAATGATTGTTGGAAGGCAGCCTGGTGTGGTAGAGTGGAAGGAGACCCCTGGATCTGGCTTCTCGGGGACGGTGTGAGCTCGAACTACCTGCTTACTCTCTGAGCCTCAGTGTTTCCTCATCAGTGAAATGGACATAATCTCCTCCTCTTCTCAGAGGAATAAATAAGAATAATACACGTCAGTGCTGTAGCTCAAGCCTCGTATGGTGACGCCTTGTTATCTATAGGAATCTCATCTTTCATCTTGCAAATTAGCACTGGTCCACTGGGAAGAGAATTGGATTGACTGGAGAATTGGATGACTTTAGAAATCCTTGTACTGAGGAATGCCCTAAATCTAAGATGCTGGTGTCCTGATGACCCCCGGCGTCCCCAGAGCTGGCTCCCCGGCCAGGCAGTCGTCCGTGTGCTGGCTCAGAGGATGTATCACACGCAGGGACCTGCACGAGGTCAGCCTCTGTGCTGTGCGGTTGTGAAGACTGAGGCCTCAACGGTTAAGATGAACCTGGTGCCGGATCACACAGCTAGTCAGGGGCAGGGATGGCCTTTAAACTCCATCCTTCTGATGACAGCATCCTGCCCACAGCACCCACTGGAGGCTGGCCCAAGGGTGCCTTTTCACGTGTGGGTTCTGTCCTCTGAAGATCTACCAAGTGTCCTTCAGCAGTTTTTAAGCCTCTGCAGCTCGAAGGAGACGCTACCTGCTGCCCCCAGTTTGGCCCATCTGCGCCGTCGCCTTGGAGCCTGTCTTCTGCGAGCGTGCAGTAGCTGCAGTCCTTCGTTTGCAGGGAGCCTCACGTCCTGCTGGGAGCTGCGGACCCCCGGCAGGTGTGGCCTCCCTTTGAGGCCCCGGGCACCATACCCTCTGTCCCTCCCTGCACCGTCTGCTCGTCCTGCATCTGTGCACGTCCAGGTGGACTCTGAAATAACGCAGCCGTCAGTGAGCAAGCTGCATGGGGACTCAGCGCCAGCGTGCCCCGCGCCCTGGCTGTGTCCCCCTGCAGCGGGGCCGGAAATGAGCAGCGTGCTGTAAGGACAGCAGCGCCCCTAGATAAGCGCTGGGCGTGCCGGCCACAGGAGATAACCGTATGTGGACTGAGCGGGGCTCCTGTCCTCAGAGAGCTTCGAGCGCCAGCCTGTGCTGTCAGCACCCATCCATCCGCCGAACGGGCAGGGTCTCCGTGACTTCCGGTTGTCTCATCGGGCACTAGATGATATTCCTGGGAAATAGGTCCAATCTTCCCAGTTCCTTATCCACCGTGATTTCTTCGTTCCTTCCTTTAAATAACCTCCTCCAAGGGCGTTTATGTCGTGGCCAGCTAGAGCTCTCTTGTCCTCTAGCCTCTCATAAAACTGGCTTTATAAGACTTTTGTGTTGATGGACTATTGGTTTCTTCCCCCCCCCGCCACCTTTTTTTTTGTTTTAAGAATGAGATTGACTTTTTGTGTTTTTAAAATCAAAGTACAGTTATCAGACAACATTATATTAGTATCAAGTATACAACATAATGATTCTGTATTTGCATATGATGGAACTGTGGCTTCTGAACTTGCTGAATTCCAGACGGAGAGCACACGGCAGCTTCTTGGGAATTTCCTCCGGGATCCTGCTTTCATTTTGACTCCACGGAATCTGCTTGGTGCACGCTGATTGTTGAGGAAGCATTTCTTAATAAGAGACAAGATCTGGTTGCTGTGGTCCCCAGGGAAGGGCCCGCCCGTCGGGTGACTAATGACGAGAACGTGGACGGAGAAGTAGCGCTGGCCCTTTGTGTGGTGGGCTCAGCGCTCTCTGTGAGGCTGGACTGCTACTCTCACGTGCTTGCGAAGCGTTGGATTAGCTGCTGAAACTCGCTGAGTGGAATTCCTTCACTAAGGGAAGGGAAAAAAAATAAGATTTCTAAGCCTCAGGTGATGGGCTGTGTGTTGAAACAAGCATAGCCAGATTCCAGATCAGCCGACGCACTGAGCAGGTCTTCAGAGGAAGTGAGGAGAGGATGGCGGGGGCAGCTGTCACTCATGCGTTGTACTTAGCACTTGACACGCATCATCCTGTTGAGTTCCCTGAATTTTCCTTCAGCACGAGGTCCTGTGCACTTAGGACTTTAGGTAAGTTCTGCTGCTGCTAAGTCGCTTCAGTCGTGTCCGACTCTGCGACCCCATAGAGGGCAGCCCACCAGGCTCCCCCATCCCTGGGATTCTCCAGGCAAGAACACTGGAGGGGGATGCCATTTCCTTCTCCAATGCGTGAGAGTGAAAAGTGAAAGGGAGGTCGCTCAGTCGTGTCTGACTCCCAGCGACCCCATGGACGGCAGCCCCCCAGGCTCCTCTGTCCATGGGGTTTTCCAGGCAAAAGCACTGGAGTGGGGTGCCTTTGCCTTCTCCGTAGGTCAGTTACATGTTGTGTAAACTTAGAGATTCTGCAGATGGCTAATCAGTGGCAGCGTCCGGACGTGCACCCAGCCGCTCTGCAGTTACAGCCTCTGCCCTTCATCTCTGCTGTGTCATGGAGTTTCATCACTCACACGGCGCTGCTGGCTTGTCTGGACCCCACCGTGAGTCCCCAGGCACTGGGACTAGGGTCCTCCATCTGAACACTCCAGAATCGACTCCACACTCTGGAGCAGGCCAGTGTCTTTTCTACCTCATAAACTCAGGCCCATTTGAAAACTCACCTTTGAATGTGCTTGTCCAGTGACGCATGGAAAGATCACAGTTTTCAGCATGACTTTATCGAGTTCCTGCTGTTTAGTCACTAAATTGTGTCCGGCTCTTTACGACCCCACAGACTGTGGTCTGCCAGGCTCCTCTGTCTGTGGGATTCTCCGGGTGAGAATACTGGAGTGGGCTGCCATGCCCTCCTCCAGGGGATGTTCCTGATTCAGGGATGGAATCCACGTCTCCTGCATTGCAGGCGGACTCTTTACCACTGAGCCACCTGGGGATCCCTGGGAAGTCAGTACCCTGAGTTAAAGAAGACACCTGTGGGCAGATCCAGGTTCAAAACTGGGGCCTTTGGAGAGCTCCTGTTACGTTGCAGCAGACACAGGAGACGTGAATTACAATGACAAAATGCTGGAGAAAATGAGTGTAGATTGAAAGAAAGTAGATAGAAAGTATTGTAGATAGAATGATTGAAAAACGGTGGAGTGTCTGTTCAGTGGGATGTGATGTTTATCTGCACACACATGCATGTGTGTTGTATGTGTTTGTCTCCCCTCCTTTTGAGTCACTTAAGCCAACCCCTCAGGAGTGGGACCGCGGGGCTGAAGAGGACCCTCGTTTTCCTCTGCACCCGGCCATCCTGGCGCTTCGCCCTGGGAGCTGCTGTAGCTCCTGCCTCCCTGCCTGTCCCTTGGGGCCCTCTGATCTGACCAGTTGAGAGTGCTCTTTGCTTTCCTGCAGAGTAGCCCAGTCTAGTGTTTGCCTTCTGGATGGTTTTGCTGCCTCTCTCTCCGTATAGAACTGTTCAGTTTTCTTTGAATTGCCTCATCTGTTCAGCTTGAATTATTGAAGTGGAAGGATTTCCCTGGTGGTCCAGTGGCTAGGACTCCGGGCTCCCAATGCAGGGGCCAGAGTTCGACCCCTGGTCAGGGAACTAGATCCCACACGCCCCGGCTAAAGATTCCAGGTGCCACAACTGAGACTAGGCACAGCCAAATAAATGAGTATTTTTAAAGAAAGGAAAAAGAATTATTTAAGGGGAAACTTTGTCGTGACCACAAGTGGAAGACTAACGTTAAGTGCCCTGAGTAGAAAGTACATGGTGAAACAAACCTGAGTAATGATGGATGTGGGAGGCGTAGCATCTGTGGACCAGCTGATGTTGGTGACCCCGGTGTCCGGCACTTTCCTGTCTCCGGGCCTCGGGAGACCCCAGAGGCAGGGAAGATGGTGGCCGGAAGGGGTGTGTGCAGGCGCCCTGAGGGAGGGCCCCAGGGGAGAGAGGCCTCCTTTGCCAGAAGGACACGGGGGGGGGCGGGTACAGCGGGTGCCGGGCTGGAAGTCGCGTTCGGGGACCCCGACAGCAGCGTCATGTCCCCGGAGCCCGGCGGGTGGGCGAGCTCAGCGCGGAGGCCCTTGCAGGGAAGGCCAGCGCGTGAGGGCGGCTCTGGGTGCGCCTTGCCCTGGTCCGTTTCAGCACCCTGTCTGTAGCCTGACCGGACGTCAGCCCAGCGGTCGGCTGGCGTTCCTTGGGTGGTGGTTGCTGCCGGCTCACTCCGGTTGCCCGGCCCCCACCCCCCGGTGCCTGTGTGCGGTGCCAGGCCCCGGGCCCCGGGCTGAGAAACAGGAGGAGGGCGTGGCCCTCTGGGTGGCCGTGGGCAGTGACAGCAGGGGCCGGGGACGCGTCCCCTCCCCGGCCTCCCTGTGGGACCTGGCGGCGGCATGAACGTTTTCTTGTTTTCTCTCCAGTTACGAAGGAGCACGTTCGGGCCTTCCTCGTGGTCCCGTGCTGAGGACTTGGTACTTCCGTTGCTGTGGCCCCTCTGATCCCTGGTCAGAGACCTAAGGTGCCACAGGCTGGATGGCACGGCCAAATAAAGGAATAATGTGCTCATTACAGAAAAGCTGGAAAATACAGAAAAGGGGGAAAATCGCCCGTAATCTCACCCTGCCAGCAGTTGCCGTCCACCTTTTGGAATGTCGGTTCGGCAGCTTTGTCTCTGTACGGTTTAAAGGCGTTTCCTGTGATTGAGTTCATGGTGGTCTGCGTTATTTTTCTGCAGTGTTTGTTTATTTGATGTGTGGCCGCCTCGGGTCTTAGTTGTGGCTTCTGGAACCTTTGCTGTGACACGGGGCTTGTCTCGTTGGCCTCCCACGGGCTCCAGGGCGCCAGGGCTGAGCAGCTGTGGTTTACAACATGTGGGACCTTGATTCCCCGACGAGGGACTGAGCCTGTGTCCCCTGTATCCGCAGGCAGGTCCTTAACCACTGGGCCATCAGGGGAGTCCCCCATGTTAATCTTATAATCTGCTTTTTTCCTTGTAAGATTTTGTTACGAACCCTTCAAGAACAGTTTAAATGACTAATATTTCAGCTGGTTGATGCAGCCACTTGGTTAAGCATCACCCTAGGGTCGGACTTTCCTGGTGGCTCAGCCGGTAAAGAATCCGCCCGCAATGCGGGAGACCTGGGTTCATGCCCTGGGCTGGGAAGAGCCCCTGGAGAAGGCTGCCCTTCATACATGTTGTTGACTCATCACTGAAGCAGGGCCGTTTTGAAACAGCAGAGTCAACAACGAGGCGGAAAGCGTGGCACTAAAAGGTTGTGAGAAGCGCTCTGTTTCCAGCAGAGAGCTGCAAGAAGAAGGGCAGAGGTCGCCTCGTTCACACTTGGCTGGGTCGGGTGCATTGGTCGGGCGCATTGTTCTCCACTCTGCGTGTGTCTGGATGACCACTCCAGTGGCCCCAAGTATTGATTTGGGGGTTACGCATACATTTTAGCGAGTGGGTAAATTTGCAGAGTGGAACTTGCAGTTAAAGACAATTGACGATTCCTGCCAGCTACCCAGCAAGCCTGGGCTGGGGCCCGTGTTGTACCTGCCTGGTGAGGGAGATGTAGTTACAGTGAGGATGCTTATTTTTAAATAAGACTTTGGTGGAGTTCTTCCATGTTTTGAAGTTTTTTTTTTTTGGTAGGTGAGTGGTGTGGAGAATAGTAGGAAGGATAATCCCTGTAGGGAGTATTTAATACCTGTTTTTCTGCGAAATCAGTGAGTCTTAAAGTCTGATAAGATCTGATGAGACTTTGCAAGTCACTTTGTTCCCTGACTTAGAACAGGTGTGCTCTCGTTTCAGAGGAGGCCCGACTGCAGCGTGATGGTTAGGCCCTTTGTGTTGTATTTTATTTATCGATTTGCCTCTTTTTGGGTCCTAGTTGCATGTGGGATCTTAGTTCCTGAACCAGTGATTGAACCCACACCCCCTGCATTGGAAGGTGGATTCTTAACCACTGGATCACCAGGGAAGTCCCTCCCTGGCAGTTTTAGACGAGAATCCCAGTCATCAGACCCATGGGGATGGGGGAGAGATGGAACTTGGGGGAGCACCACTACCCTGCAGTGTTTCTGGCTGCACTTCTGAGCCTCTGATGCTGATGTGGAGGCGCGTGAACCCGAATTGTCCTTTAAACCAAGCAGCCTGGCAATGAGGGCTTCCGTGGCAGCAGAGAAAGGAGCGTCATCGAGGGGAGAAAAGGCTCGGACACTGAGAGCTGGCTCTGGGGTAGGCAGCAGAGGGAGGCCCCCTTGACAGTGGTCTCTCGAGCGGGGGGTCCATAGGATGCAGGACCTTGACTCCCCCGGCTGGGCTGGCACTTGATGTTTGGACCTTAGCATGCCTGGGGTGTAGCGAAGGCTGGGTCAGCTCAACAGGAGTGGGGGGATTGGACGGGGGGAGGAGGCACTTTGTCCTCCGCTGCAGGGCCCTGGGTCCCTGTGCAGGAGCTGAGTCACCCGTGGGGACCGTGGCAGGACTCCGCACCTCTGCTGTTCCTCTGGCTTCCTCCGTTCCCCCTTCTCTCTGTTTCATCCTTTCCTTTTATTCTTGCTTGCTTTAATCTGCCTGCGGAGGACATGTTCCCCTACTCACTGTCTACCAGCGCAGTTTATTATCTCTGTAATGTTTTTCTTTAAATTGTTTTGAGACTGACACCTCAATCAACTTGAAGCAGAAACATCTATGAAGTCACACTTTTGATGTGCTTAGTTATATTTTTCATATGCATATTAAAAATAGGTAAACCACTAAATTGTATTGGTCGTATCCCTTCTGACACACCTTTCTCAAACCCCGGTGACCTGCATGCCATGCTCTGGAAAGTGCTGGAGTGGCAGAAAGAGCACTTGCTCCAGAAGTCTGGAACCCTGACTGCATCTTGGCCCCTGACCCGGTGTATGACGGTGACCTGTTCCCCTGCTGCCTTCTGGCCTCGTGTGCTTCCCGCTGGACTGAGGAGCACCGGGTGCCTCCGGGCTCAGGAGTTGAAAGGACACAGGTCAATGGTTCTGCCATGGTTTCCTAGCCCCTCTGACAGCAGCTCAGGACTCTGACCTGGAAATGTAATTGATTTGTTCAAAGAAGTAGAGACTTTTAAAACACTGGAGTTCGGGAACAGTTTGTCTTCAAACGGGCTTCCTATTTTTATTTGAGTTTCGGTGGTCACTGCTCGGTAGCAGTGAGGAAGGAAGCAGCTTGATAGAGGGTGCAGGGGGAGGGTTGTGACCCTTCCATCCTTCTGGCCCCTCCTCCCTGATGGGGGAATCTATGGCCCTCCTGGCAGGGCACTCTCGCTGCAGGGGAGGCCAGATGCATGGAGCCGTGTGGTGTCTGACATGGGCCCCCTGCCCGCCCTCAGCCCGCGTGGTGTAGGCGTCAGCGTTGCCTCTGTCTTTGCAGCGGAGTTGTTCTCTGACAGCCATGTAAGCTTGGCCTTTGGGGCCGGACCGCCTGGGTTTCCGTTCTCGCGGCTCCACTTTCAGCCGCACCGCTCGGGGCTCCGTGTGACTCTCCGGGACTATTTCCTCATCACGGGGCCTGTTGGAGACACTTAAATAAAGCCGGCAAAGTGCGCACCTGGTACCTAGCAGGCAGTGAGGGCTCCGTTCATGCTGTTGGTTTATCCTAACGAGATGATGCTGTGCAGTTGAGGAGTCGTACCTGGGATACAGGAGGTGCCCAGGAAACGGTGGCTGTGGTTTGTCTAGCCTGCGGCAGGAGGCCTGGCTCCCGAGTGAGACGAGAGGGCTGGTTTTCCGCTCGCGACTCCTGTTGGATCAGAGACCTTCCTCCTCCCCGCCCCCACCTGCTTTAAGCCTTCTGTGTCTGCAGCCTCCAACAGGAACCCGGTGCTGGACCGCACTGGCCCAGCCGAGCCTGCGTACAAAGCCCTCCTCTGCATTTGGCTGGAAAAGAATTATAACAGTTTTGGAAAAGGCAATATAGTTATAACTTCCAGGAATAAAAATATGTGGCTAAAACATTGTGTGATGAAAAATCTCAGTCCTCTTCTCCTCCAGCTTGCCCCTCCCTTCCTAAATCCTTGAGCCCTGGATAACCACTGCCAATATTTCTAGGGTCTCTTTAAGGCATTATTTACATACAGTAAAACTCACCAGTTTTATCTGTCCAGCTTAATGAGTTTTGTTAATAATCCCATAACCACTCAAGTTACAGAATAGTTCCAGTCAAGTTACAGAACTTGTAACCAGTCAAGTTACAGAATAGTTCCCCCACCCCAAAAAGTTCTCTCAAAAAGTGGCCCTTTGCATGCCCTCCCCTCTTCCCTGGGCAACTACTGATCTGCTTTGTCACTATGGTTCTGCCTTTCCTGTAATTTCATAGAAATGGAATCATAGTACATAGACTTGTACTTGACCGATTTCACTTAGCATGGTTTTTGTTTTTGAGATTGTTCTGTGTTGTTGCGTATATTGCTGTTTTGTTCCTTTTTAGAGCTGTATGGGGCTCCGTAGTATCCCAAAGTGAAAGTGAAGTCGCTCACTCGTGTCCGAGTCTTTGTGACCCCATGGACTGTAACCTACCAGGCTTCTCTCCATGGGATTTTCCAGACAAGAGCTGGAGTAGGTTGCCATTTCCTTCTCCAGTGGATCTTCCCGACCCAGGGCTCGAACCTGGGTCTCCTGCATTGCAGGTGGATGCTTTACCATCTGAGCCACCAGGGGAACCAGTAGTGCCCCGTGGTTTGGGTGAGTCAGTTTGCCCATTCACCAGTTGATGGATATTTGGGGTTGTTTCCAGGTTTGGGATGTTATGAATAGTTCTGTTATAAATCTTCAATGGTGAGTTTCTGTGTAGCTATGGTTTTTTTCTTCTCTGTCCTCATGTTTTTCAACATAACAGACAAATACGAATAAATTCTGTTCTTCCCCCACTTTTTACATAAAGGGTGAACTATTATAAAGACACTTTGGCACCCCGTGTTTCTTGAATGGGCCCAGACACCATATGCGAAGACTCCCGTCCAGGCTCTGATTTGGTCCTGTGTCCCAGTTACCTCGGAACCAAGGGTGCAGGCTTGTCTTCCTGCCTCCTGGGTGGGGCGGCAGCCTGGCCTGCTGGGAGCTCGGCAGGCGTGGCTGCAGGGAGGGTGACTGTGAGGTTCTGCTGGGCCTCCACAGGGTCACGTGAGTGCTTTGGCATCAGAATCGTGAAGGAAATTAGCTTGTGCACCAATCACGTCCTGTTGCAAAACCACAGATGGTTAGCAGAGGTAATGCCCGCCCTTTTTTTCTCTGTAAGTGAGGCTAGATGAGTGGCTTGCTGACCTATTTTGAAGAAAGTTCAGTTTACTAATGCCAAGGACAGTGGTGCAAATTATATGTTTGCTCAGGACTCCTTTTACTAAAAACACAGTTTGACCTTACCCTGGTCCCCACTGCTTTCCGGACTTCAGTATCCCTCCTTCCCCCAAGGATATACTGTTGTGAATTTTCTGAGGGAGATTAGACTCCATTGAATATGCAGATTTGCATAAAAAAAGAAGGCGTTTGAGGTCGGTACCTTCTTCTGGTAGTGTTGTTAGCAGACAATAGGATTTAAGAAACTAAATCCACTGCCTAAGTAAAGGTACACATTGCCTAAGAAAATCTTCCTGCAGCTGTACTGACTAGAAGTGCATCAAGGTGACGTTGGAAGTGCCCTCCGTCTGGGTGGTGGTGCTGGTGCTTGTGGTTCAGTTGCTAAGCTGTGTCTGACTCTGTGACCCCATGGACTGCAGCACGCCAGGCTTCCCTGTCCGTCACCAACTCCCGGAGTTTGCTCAGAATGTCTGTGTGCTGTCCTCTGATCACTAGCCACAGTGGCTCTCTGGGCTTCCCTGGTGGCTCCGCTGGTAAAGAATCCTCCTGCAATGCAGGAGATCTGGGTCCAATCCCTGGGTTGGGAAGGTCCCCTGGAGAAGGGAAAGGCTACCCACTCCAGGATTCTGGCCTGGAGAATTCCATGAACTGTATAGTCCATGGGACCGCAAAGAATTGGACACGACCGACTTTCACTTTGTGGCTCTTGAGCCCTTGAAATATGTCTAGTGTGATTGGGGACTGAATATTTAATTTTTAATTTAATTTTAATGAAAAAACTTCAATAACCTCATGTGGCTGTTGGCTACTCTATAGGTCAGCATGGGTCCAGATGAATACTGACTCCCATTGTTAAGTTTTCTTTAATTAAAAAATTTATTCTAGGTAGAAATCATAGAGAATACCATTACGCTGCATCTGCTTTAAGTGATTTTTAAGCAGATTACGTGGCTACATCATTTCGTATGGGGTGTTATTTATCAGTTCAGTTCAGTTGCTCAGTCATATCTGACTGTTTGCGACCCCATGGACTACAGCAACGCCCGGCTTCCCTGTCCATCATCAACTCCCGAAGCTTGCTGAAACTCAGGTTCATCAAGTCAGTGATGCCGACCAACCATCTAGTCCTCTGTTATCCATCCCCTTTTCCTCCTGCCTTTAATCTTTCCCAGCATCAGGGTCTTTTTCAATGAGCCTGTTCTTTGCATCAGATGGCCAAAGTATTGGAGCTTTAGCTTCAGCATCAGTCCTTCCATGAATATTCAGAACTGATTTCCTTTAGTATTGACTGGTTTGATCTTGCAGTCCAAGGGAGTCTTCAAGAGTCTTCTCACACTACAGTTTAAAGGCATCAATTCTTCGGTGCTCAGCTTTTTCTTTATGGTCCAACTCTCACATCCATACGTGACTACTGGAAAAACTTTGACTATATGGACCTTTGTTGGTAAAATAATGTCTCTGCTTTTGAGTATACTGTCTAGGTTTGTCATAGCTTTTCTTCCAAGGAGAAAGCATCTTTTAATTTCATGGCTACAGTCACCCTCTGCAGTGATTTTGGAGCCCAGAAAAAGTGTCTCAGTGTTTCCATTGTTTCCCCATCTATTTGCCATGAAGTGTTGGGACCGGATGCCATGATCTTAGTTTTCTGGATGTTGAGTTTTAAGCCAACTTTTTCCCTATCCTCTTTCACTTTCATCAAGAGGCTCTTTAGTTCTTCTTCACTTTCTGCAGTAAGGGTGGTGTCGTCTGCACATCTGAGGTTACTGATACTTCTCCCGGCAGCCTTGACTCCTCTTGTGCTTCCCGCAGTCTGGCGTTTTGCATGCTGTGCTCTGCGTGTAAGTCAGAGGAGCAGTTAAGGTGACATACACAGCCTTGATATGCTCCTTTCCTAACTTTGAGCCAGTCTGCTGTTCCATATCTAGTTCCACATGTTGCTTCTTTGCCTGCACACAGGTTTCGCAGGAGCTGGGTAAGGTGTTTTGGTATTCCCATCTCTTTAAGAATTTTCCACAGGTTGTTGTGATCCATACAAAGGCTTTAGCATAGTCAGTGAAGCAGAAGTAGATGTTTTTCTGGAATTCTCGTTGTTTATACAGTACTCACTGTTTATGAGGCCCGTGGTAAGTGCTGTGTTGGATAATCAGAAGTTATCTAAGTTACTTACCCTCCTTGGACCTCAGTGTCCCCATCTGTAATGAGAATATTGGACCAGATGGGCTTTTTAAAGTCGTTTCATGTACAGTCAAGTTTATGATTTTCTCATTAATGTCAATAACACTGTGTTTTGAGCACCCCTGTGTGCCAGCAGTTGTACCCAGGATAGTGAGTAAATGCGTTGTCTCACTTAAATGGAATGATTTATGACGTGGTCGTGGGGGAATAGGTGCTCTCGTTTCAGAGATGAGAGCACTGTGCCTCTGCAGGCTCCGTGCTTTACCTGTAGTACGTTTGTTGGCAGTTCACCGTGGAGTTCAGAATTCCCACTTGGGTCTGCCTGGTTCTCAGCTCGTCTTCAGTTAAATCTTTATGCAGTGGCTGTTTTAAAAATTGACTGCTTCCTTAAACATTTACAACTCTTAAGTAAAACTTCAGTCAGGTTTTGCTTTGTTTTTTAATAGTCGCGCTGTGCTTATGTTGGAGTTTAGGAGCGAGGTGAGTGGTGGTGTGGGCAGAGGCCAGCGCACGTGGCATGCACACATGCCCCCCCACACCTCCATGAAAGGCCGGCCTTGAACCCCGTCTATCGGAACGCCCTCTGGATGCCCAGGAGCGCAAGGAAGTGGCGGTGGCCAGGGGGAGAGGGGAAGAGGCCGACCTCGGTCCTGAAACATCTTCCTGTTCCCTGGTGCCCCCGAGCAGGAGCGGCCGAGGACAGGCTCACAGACGTGGAGCCTGAGGTCGACCTGGTCTGCCACCTGCTTACTGGCTGGACAGTGCATGCCCCATCTCTGAGCCTGGAGCTCCCCCCCCGCCTCCGCCAGCTGTACTGCTCCAGACTCTCCCATGAGCCAGAGGGCGAGAGAGCCCGTGCCTTCGTGAAGCCTCACTCTTTCATTATTTCAAAAATTGAATTTCATTTTTAAATTCGTTTTTGGTTGTACTGGGTCCCTGTGGCTGTGTGCGGGTTGCTCTAGATGCGGTGCGCAGGCTTCTCTGGTCGTGGGCGCGGGCTCTAGGCATTCGGGCTCAGCAGCTGCGGCTCCCGGGCTCCTGAGCGCAGACCCAGTCGCTGTGGCCCACGGGCTCATTGCTCGTTGCATGTGGGATCTTCCCGAACCAGGGATCGCGCCCCTGTCCCCGGCATTGGCAGGCGGATTCCTATCCACCGTGCCCCAGGGAGGGCCCGTGAAGTTTCATTCCGATTGCTCCGTTTCCCATCCTCAGTACAGGGCCGTGGATCTCGGGGACCTGCCTATGGGGGTGGTTTTGACGACGAGTTGAGGAGACGCCTGGTTAGCCCGGCTCCCGCCCCTCCGCAGAGCTGCCTGGGTTGGTCCCCTGAGGCCGGTGCCCCGTGGCAGTAAGGTCAGAGTCCTGGGCCGCCCCCTGCCCTCGAGGCTGTTCTGAAGGGGCTGGGCGCTCCCCCTCAGCAGAAGGGCACACGGGCAGAGGACCTCCGAGCACAGTGCCCCGCCCTGGCGGTCTCTGGTACAAGGTGTTTCTTTTTCTGAACCCCCTTTTTCCCCTCTTTTTGAATCAAGAAATCCTGCCACATGGGAACCATGAAGTAGGGGCTGGTGGGCTGAGCAAGGAGTGATAAGAAGTCAGTCAAAACATCTCCCATTCTGTCTCATTTCCTTAGTGTTTTTCTGACTGCAAAAGTAATCCCTTATCTGTCTGAACAACATAGAAATGTGTAACTTGGAAAGTGAAAGCAGCCTTATTCCCCCACCCCACAGATACTGCCTAGAATTTGATAGACACACTTGTCTGGCTATGTTCAACACACGTGCTTATATTTAAAAAAACAAATGGCCCCGCCTCTGTAGAAGGACCTTCCCTCTGCCTGCTTCACAGTGAGGCTTCCTGCCCTTCAGATCCTGTCTCCTGGGCGCAAGGAATCAGGGTACTTCGTAGAATAAATCAGCCTTGTCCTGAGGTCAGAAAAGGGGAGCGAAGGTCCTCTCAGGCGCTGCCCTGGAGAAGCAGGTCCAGTGGAAGGGCAGGCAGAAATTAGAGGGGAAATCCAGGAGGGGTCGGACTTTCCCGCCCCACACCCCTTGCAAAGAATCGATCCAGTGTTTGCCTTTACCTTCTGGCTTTCCTGACCCAGTGAAGGCTGTCTGCCAGTTGTTTGAATTTATGGCATAGAAGTCCCATCACAGTAATGGGTGCAGAACCTGGCTGCATCTTTCAGAATTGGGCTTAAATATGGTGAAACTCACACGCTAGTAAAGTAATGTTTAAAATTCTCCAAGCCAGGCTTCAGCAGTACATGAACTGTGAACTTCCAGATGTTCAAGCTGGTTTTAGAAAAGGCAGAGGAACCAGAAATCAAATTGCCAACATCCAATGGATCATTGAAAAAGCAAGAGAGTTCCAGAAAAACATCTATTTCTGCTTTATTGACTGTGCCAAAGCCTTTGACTGTGTGGATCGCAATGAACTGTGGAATATTCTGAAAGAGATGGGCATACCAGACCACCTGACCTTCCTCTTGAGAAACCTGTATGCAGGTCAGGAAGCAACAGTTTGAATTGGACAACAGACTGGTTCAAAATACGAAAAGGAGTACGTCAAGGCTGTATATTGTCACCCTGCTTCTTTAACTTATATGCAGAGTACATCATGAGAAAAGCTGGGCTGGAAGAAGCACAAGCTGGAATCAAGATTGCCAGGAGAAATATCAATAACCTCAGATGTGCAGATGACACCACCCTTATGGCAGAAAGTGAAGAGGGACTAAAGAGCCTCTTGATGAAAGTGAAAGAGGAGAGTGAAAAAGTTGGCTTAAAGCTCAACGTTCAGAACACTAAGATCATGGCATCTGGTCCCATCACTTCATGGCAGATAGATGGGGAAACAGTGGAAACGGTGGTTGACTTTATTTTTCTAGGCTCCAAAATCACTGCAGATGGTGACTCCAGCCATGAAATTAGAGGACACTTACTCCTTGGAAGGAAAGTTATGACCAACCTAGACAGCATATGAAAAAGCAGAGACATTACTTTGCCAACAAAGGTCCGTCTAGTCAAGGCTGTGGTTTTTCCAGTGGTCCTGTATGGATGTGAGAGTTGGACTGTGAAGAAAGCTGAGTGCTGAAGAATTGATGCTTTTGAACTGTGGTGTTGGAGAAGACTCTTGAGAGTCCCTTGGACTGCAAGGAGATCCAACCAGTCCATCCTTAATGGAGATCAGTCCTCGGTGTTCATTGGAAGGACTGATGCTGAAGCTGAAACTCCAATACTTTGGCCACCTCATGTGAAGACTGACTCATTGGAAAAGACCCTGATGCTGGGAAAGATTGAGGGCAGGAGGAGAAGGGGACAACAGAGGATGAGATGGTTGGATGGCACCACCGACTGAATGGACATGGGTTTGGGTGGACTCCAGGAGTTGGTGATGGACAGGGAGGCCTGGCGTGCTGTGGTTCATGGGGTCACAAACAGTCGGACACGACTGAGCGACTGAACTGACTGACTGATGGTGAAACTTGCTTTAGCTGTTTTTTCTATTAGCTGTTTCACATCCTTTTAGAAGGGTTTCTTTACTTTTTTGGGGGATTATAAAATTCTAAAGATGGGTTTTAGACCCATCAACCCATTTACCCATGTGTTTGGAAATGTTTCTTTATATTAATATTGAAGAGTGGGTGGTGGTATAGAATAAAGATAAACATTGTGAATGTCTGAAGTTATTAAAACTTATTTGAATTACACAAATTACACAACTATTAGCTTCAACCATATGAAATTGCCCTTTTTGTAGGCCAGAAATGGGTGATCATTGGCATTTTCATACGGTTCAATATAAGCTTCAGGGGGAGGAGTTTGGATTCTAGAAGAAAAATTGCTTGTAACAAATTTTTTTTTGTGTGTGTGTAAGTCCTTTCTTTTTGCATATACCTGTGGTTTATGATTAGTTATAGGTTCCATATATTTTTTAAATCTTCCTTTTTAATAATCAGTGTGACCGAACAATGAGATGCTACTGTATGGCTGCTCAGTTCAGTTCAGTCACTCAGTCGTATCCGACTCTTTGCAACCCCATGGACTGCAGCACGCCAGGCCTCCCTGTCCATCATCAACTCCCGGAGTTTACTCAAACCCATGTCCATTGAGTCGGTGATTCTGTGTCCAAGGGCAAAGGAGAAGCCCCAGCAAGATGGTAGGAGGCGCGAAATCGTGATTAAAGTCAAACCTCATCCCAGCAGAGATGCTCAGAGGGCTCACAAATACCTTGTGCGCAGCAGGACCCAGAGGCCCCACGGAGACTTGGCTGTGTGTGAGCATCTCCTGTGGAGGTGCAGGTCAGCAGTGCCCGCCGCAGGGGCAGGCGCTCTGACTGCAGCAGGCCTGGCTGTGGCATAAGCCCCCTTGGAGGAGGTCGCCAGTAACCCCACCACAGAGCCGCCAGAACTTAGTCAGGACTGGGGAACCAGACTCCTGGAAGCACAAACAGAACCTTGTGTGCACCAGGACCCAGGAGAAAGGAGCAGTGCCCCCACAAGAGACTGACCCAGACTTCCCCTGAGTCTCCGGCGGAGGCATGGGTCTCCGCCGGCGGTGGCCTGCCGCAGGGTCGGGGCCGCTGAGTATAGCAGACCCTGCAGGGATCCTTCTGAAGGAGGTCGCCATTATCTTCATTACCTCCACCATAGTTTGGCCTCAGGTCAAATACAGGGAGGGAACACAGCCCCGCCCTTCAATAGAAAATTGGATTAAAGATTTACTGAGCATGGCCCCACCCATCAGAACCAGACCCAGTTCCCTCTCTGTCAGTCTCTCCTATCAGGAAGCTTCCATGAGCCTCTTATCCTCCTCCATCAGAGGGCAGACAGACTGAAAACCACAATCATAGAAAACTAACCAGTCTGATCACAGGACCACAGCCTTGTCTGACTCAATGAAACTACGAGCCATGCTGTGTAGGGCCACCCAAGACAGATGGGTCCTGGTGGAGAGGTCTGAGAAAACATGGAGAAGGGAATGGCAAACTACTTAAGTATTCTTGCCTTGAGAACCCCATGAATGGTATAGGTGTTAGAATGACCAAAATGCACAACTCTGACACCACCAGAAGCAGCAGCAATGGAAGGACAGGAGCTTACGTTCATGGCTGCTGGAAATGCCGAATGGCACAGCCACTTGAGAAGACAGCTTGATGGTTTTCTTCGTTTCTCACAAAACAAAATACTGTTAACCGAACAGATGATCTAGCAATTGTGCTACTTGGTATTTACCCAGAGGAGTCAAAAACTTACGTTCACGCGCTAACCTTGCACACTTAATGCTTGTAAAGTTCAATACCTGAAAACCCCACCTGCCAAAACTTGGAAGCAACCAAGATGTCCTTCACCAGGTTTAACGGTAAACAAACTGTGGTACATCTAGACAGTGGTATATTAAGTTGCCAAGCCCTGAAAAGTTGTGGAAGAACCTTAAATGCGTATTATTAAGTGAAAGAAGCCAATCCGAAAAGGCTATGCATGGTGTAATTCCAACTGTGTGACATTCTGAAAAGACAAAACTGTGGAGAAAGTAAAAAGATGAGTGGTTGCCAGAGGTCGGGGAGAAGGAGCGGATACAGGCGGAGCACAGAGGGCTTTGGGGCAGCGCTGGTCTGTGACGCTGTGTGCGGTGGATACGGGTCACTGTGCACTCGCCCACACCTGTGGACTAAGTAACCAAGAGTGGACTTGGAACCGACGATGCAGACTGTGGGCTTTGGGGGTTACTGGTATTGTCAGTGTAGGTTCATCAGTTATAACCACGGTACCACTCAGAGTGGTGGGGGGTGTTGATGAACGGGAGAGGTTGTGGATAAGTTGGGGAAGGAGTTATATGGGAACTCGACATTTGGTGAGATGCTGCTCTGAATGAAAAACGTCTCTAAAAAATCTATTAGAATTAATATCACTTGGAAGTTTTCCTACATTATTCGGCAGTCTTCATAACCATGGTTCCTCAGCGGCTGCTTGGTACTCAGAGAAGACAGACACAGCGGTAACTTCCGGAACACTCCACCTCTAGGTCGCTTCTAGACCACCGTGTCTGTGGTCCCTTTTGCAGTTTTCTGTGTTTGGATCCCTTTGGAGGATGAACCCCATATCAGAGTGGGAACACGCTAACAGCTGTTGACAAATACTGCCAGGTCGTTTTCCCGGGAGTGGCGTGCCGTGTCAGAAGGCCACCGGCAGTGCGACTGTCGTTTACTGCTTCATTGTCAACCTTGGGTGTTTGTCTCCCTTGGTTTTTAATTTAATAAGCCAAAAAATAGTACCTTACACCTCACTGGTAGGTGAACATGTGTGAGTAGTTTTGTCCACGTGTTTGCTGGCCGCCTTCGTTCAATGTCATTTCTTCCCACCTTTGAGCCACACGTGTGCGTGCGTGCGCGTGTCCCAAGTTAGGGAATTACCAGTAGGGAGTAGTTTAGGAAGAGCGCTCCCCAAATGGCACGATGAACCACCCAGTGCTCTCTGAGCCGCTGTTAGGGAAGTGAGAGGTGCCCAAGTGTGGATCAAGGCTGGAAGCGAGCGCCCCGGGCCGCCTCTGCAGTCCCTGGGGCCTTCGGTGATTCCCTGCCATCTCCCGCCTTCCGCTGTTCCGTGTGCCCAGCTGAAATCTGATCACATTACAGTATGGCTGAAGGGCCTAATTATCCGTAAACCTCCGGAAATTCGAAAATTAAAGAGTCCATTAATCCCTTGGCCCCTCCTCTTGTGACTGGCTCTAATTCCCCTTTGGGTTTGCTTGATTTTCCTGCTGTGCTTTAGTAGACACAAGACTTGGGTAGAATGACAGCTTTTTGCTGGAACTTCCTGCCTCTCTGGGGTTAAATGTAACCCTTTAAGCCTCCCCTCGCGCCTTCCCGCACCTCTGAGCTAATCTTTTGAGTTAATAGTCTGGAATGCTTGCTTTTATTTCATTTCCTGGATGAAAATCCTCCGGGGCCTTAAGGTGCCTGTAATGACCCTTAATCGTGCCCCTTCCCACCTGGTGACCTGGGTGATGACACCTCTCACGGAAGTCGCTGTCAAAATGAAGCTGATCCGCGCTTCTTCTCCCCTTAAGATGCCGGCAGGCTTGTGCGGGGCTCTGGCTTCCTGTGGTCCGAGCAGGAATCAGAGCAGTCAGCCCACTGTGTTCCCCCTTTGTGCGTTGACTGCAGCGGCAGCGCGTGGAAAGGTCAGGCTGTTTGGGGCTGTCCCGGGGTCGGAGGGGCTGGGACTGAGAGATGGGGCTGGGGTAGGAATGCTTGGCTTTCGGTGAAGTCATGCCTGGGCGGGGGCGGTTCTGCGCCCCTTCTGAAGCCCTGAATTTATGAGCTGAGGGGACCTTCATTTAACATTTAAGGGAACTCACGACTGGGGTCTTGAGGCTGGTGGTGTTGGAAAGATGTTCCTGTATGCCAGGATCTGTGGAATCAGGTCTCTCGTGTGTGTGTGTGTGTGTGTGTGTGTGTGTGTGTGTGTGTATGCGCGCGCATGCGTGCGCATGCACGCACACGTGTGTACATAAGTGTGCTAGCGTTCTACAGGATACTTGATCCTGCCTTGCGTTTGCAGCAGATCCTCTTCTGAGAGGTTTTAATAGCATTCAGAAATTAGTTTGTATTTCCATCATCTGTTTCTTGAAGCTTTCACTTCTATTTGTAACTCATTCCATTCACTATATCTGTTTGTTCTTTTTAAAATTATGAGCATTGTATATAAGAACCCTGTGAAATGCAGGAGAATAGGTTTTTTAAATTTTTTCTTCCATCAATAACTAGCTCTGATATTGTGATCTCTTCATAGCTCAGAAAGTATCTGGCCATTTGCTTGGGGCTAGATCTGGCTGGGGCCGTGGGCCCCTGCACCTGCCTGTCCTTTGGGAAGAATTTCAGATGACCAGCATGTTCAGACCTTGGGGCTGTTTTCTGCCTGTGGGGCCTCGGCGACTTTTGTAGAACAGGATTGCAAATCCGAAGGGCCAGGTTGGTGAGGGGATGTCAGTGAACTGGCCTGACCGGAGAGACCCCAAAAGTGGCAGGGCCACGACAGACATGGCCTGGATATCCTGCTTGTCCTAAACCGTCGCTGTCTGTGGGATTCTCCAGGCAAGAACACTGGAGTGGGTTGCCGTGCTCTCCAGGGGATCTTCCTGACCCAGGGATGGAACCCGCATCTCTTCTATGTCCTGCATTGGCAGGCAGGCTCTTTATCTCTGGAGCCACCTGGGAAGCCCCCAGTGTGTTACAGGATAGATGAAATCATGAGAAAAGACTGGTGGTCCCAGGCCAGAACCTGAGGACCAGGCAAGGATTCCTGCTTGTCTGGACCACTTGTTGCTGGGCAGGAGACCCTCTTGAATTTTGGCTTCTTTTTAAGTTTTTTTCCTCCGTTCTGCATATGTCTTATAACTGCAGGTTTGTACCTTTTGACTACCCTCATCTGATCTCCACCCTCCCTCACCTCCGCCTCTGGTAGCTGCAAGCATGATCTCTTTTTCCATGAATGAGTTTGTTTTTGAAGTACAGTAGACCTTAAACCTGTTAGTTCCTGGGGCACAACACAGTGCATTGGTGTTTCTGTAAATTTCAGAATGGCCACCATGATGGTGGTGAGTCCATTTGTCATCTGTCACCATACAGATGCACTTGGTAGTTACTGGCTGTATTTGCCACACTGTTACATTTCCTGTCTTTGACTTTTTGTTGTTGTTCCTACAGGAGTTTTAAAAATTGGAGTGGAGTAAATTTACGCTGTTGCATTAGTGTCGATGAGTCATTTGTTTCGTTAACTGAAAGTTTCTCTTAACCTCCCTCACCTCTGTTTGTCCTTCCCCAGGCAGATCGGCCTCTTTTAGAGACGAGTTTGAGATAGAAAGTAGGGGTGGGGAGTCCTGGGAGCGCTTGGTGGCAGTGCCGTCCCGCCATGCGGCGCTCCGCTTCGACCGCTCCGCTCACCTTTGACCTGTCGTGCTTCTCAGACGGCCGGCCGCCTTTGTCTCCTCTTGGTGGGGGTGTGCGTATTTAAGCGTGAAACAAGTGGCCTTGTGGGACAGACTCGTCTCCAGAGGGTCTGTCGTTGCGGCTGGCACCTTGGTTTCCCTGAGGGGTCCCTCCTCCTCGGGGGTGGGTGGGAGAGTGCTGGGCCAGTTTCTCCTAAGCTTTCTTCCAGGACCACCTGGGAGAGGCCAGGCCCTGGGGAGCAGATGCCGCGGGACGGGGGTGCCTGCCCTCCGGGAGCTGCCATCGGTCAGTGCCGCAGACAGAGCTGTGGTCTGGGAGCCCGAGGGGCAGCCCCCGGGGTGGGCGTCCGCGCCGCGGCACTGGAGCTGCTCCCTGCATTCTTCGCCCTCCTCACTCTGAGAGGGGCTGAGCTTCTAGTCTCTCGGGCGTCTCTCAGTGCCCAGACCCCGGGCAGGCATCGAGAGTCATGTGCATCAGGTCTTACTCTGAGGGTGACAGCCAGCTGCAGGATGTTCCACTGAAGTAGGTCCTTCTGACGGCGGCAAGAGGCCAGGGAGGACGCAGAGGGCAAGCACTTAGGGTGTCCAGGCAAGGAGAAGTCGGAGGCGGGTGGCACCGGGGCTGGCGCAGGATCCCAGGACTTGGCACTGGACGCTGATACCAATGAGGAGGCCCCTGGGGTCCGTCTGGGTAAAGTGATGGACGCCTGCAGGTCCGGGCACCCTGGGCCTCCCGATGGCACGCGAGGGCTTGACAGGCAGGCGGTGTTCTTCCCACGCCTCCCTGCCGCGTCCACGTGGGAGGAGAGGGCCCTGCAGGACGGGGGCCGGCCTGCAGCCCCTCTGTCCCCGGTGCTCAGCCGGAGAGCGGAGCCCCCGGCTTGCCCCGTGAATGTTATTCGCCACGTGCATGTGTGTCCAGCCACTCAGTCGTGTCCAGCTCTTATGCGACCCTCTGGACTGTAGCCCGCCTGGCTCCTCTGTCCATGGGAGTCTCCAGGCAAGAATACTAGGGCGGGTTGCCATGCCTTCCTCCAGGGGATCTTCCTGACCCACGGATCAAACCTGAGTCTCCTGCATCTCCTGCATTGGCAGGTGGGTTCTTTACCGTTGAGCCACCTGGGAAGCTGTTTATTCACTGCCCACGAATTAAACTCTGTGCCAGGCCTGGGTGATACCGAGGTGACCGAGAAGGACATCACCCTCACTAGTCTCGTGGAGGAGATGTGATATGTGAAACTCACTCAGTCGTGTCTGACTCTTTGCGACCCCATGGGATTCTCCAGGCCAGAATATTGGAGTGGGTAGCTGTTCCCTTCTCCAGGGGATCGTCCCAACCCAGGGATCCAGCCCAGGTCTCCTGTGTTGCAGGTGGGTTCTTCACCAGCTGAAGCCCCGGTGAAGCTGGACACCTCCGGATGGCCGCTGTGCCCAGGGAGAGGCGTGCCGCCCCCGGGGCAGGCACGGTCAGGGAGGGCGGGGCTTGAGCGGAGGGAATAGCCGCCCAGGCGGGGGGACAGTCCCGGCGAAGGAAGGAGCGTGAGGAAGGAGTGTGAGGGCTGGAAGGAGCAGAGTGGAAACGGGCAGGCGGGCCTGTCTGTATCCCGGGGACCCTTGCAGGGTGCAGTCAATGAGGGCGATAAGCTGGAGTCCGGAAAGCCGTGGAGAAAGGGTGCTGGCGCAGGAGACGACAGATGGGGCAGGTGAACCCCGGGAGTGGCTTGTGGGGGGGGATTGGTGTTGGGGATGGAGAGACATAATAATAAAATAATAATTACAGTAAGTAACAAGTTTAAGTGCTTCATGGCATTGTTACTGACACACAATAAAATTAAAATGCTCGGTACCTGTTAGCTATTACTTACGCGATAATTACAGGTTTGGTAGGGGAAAACCCTGAGGTTCGCTTTACATAAACTGAGGCACTTTTGAGTCACCAGAGCACAGTGGAGGCACTGCAGTGAGACGCGCATCCGTCGCCGATGGTTCCAGACTGTCCTGTGCAGAAGTGCGCTCACTTCCAGCCCCAGCCCTGTCTCGGGGTGGCCGTGCGGCCCTGGGGCGCTGACCCCCTGGGCCCCCGACCTCTCTCCCCTCCCATCTCCTGCTGGCACGCCTGCAGGCTTGGGTGTCATTCTATCCATTACCGGGTGGTCCTCTCGGCCCTTCCCAACACGTGGATCCTGACCATGCCTAGGATTGTTCACTCCTGCTCTTCAAGGCTGCTCGCACGCAGTCTAGTTCAGGAGGTCCTTTTTCACTCAGCTGTAGTCCTCCTTTACCTGGGTGTCGTCTCTCCCCCTGCCATTCCGCTTCATGGTGCCCTGATCCACCCAGACACCTGTGGGGGAGTCTCCTTGGGAACTTTCTGACTCCCCGAGCATTTCAGCGGCTGGAGGTTGATGAGCTCTTGGACAGCAGACAGCATCGTTAAGGCCTTCAAGCAGAGTAGGAACAGCTGGTAATAATGAGAGGCGCAATAACAGTTCCTTCACATAGCTGATTTGCTGCGTATCGGTTTGCCCTGCGGTGAGACATGTATGGGGCAGTGATAATTGTTACAAACTTTGTAATTCGGCAATCTTTGCTTGGCGCCTGATGAGAGCATTCCTGGCATGCAGGAATGAGTCATATAATAGCAGAAATAATTCTTACGAATTTAAACACCCTCTCTGTTATTCCATAGACAGGCCTGTGCTCCTGGTGTCAGGGAGGCTGCTGGCAGCCTCGCATGGGCTTCCGACGGTCTTTCCCAGTCAGACGTGGCGCGTGTCTGCATTGCAGGTACTTTCCCTCCCTGGCCCGCCATCCTTCAGACGCGCAAGGTTTCCCAGCACAGGCCTAAATACCAGCTGACGTTCCAGGAGTGTCAAAGGGTAGTTTTCAGGGCCTTTGTCTCCATGGGGCCTTGGGCCAGCCTCCGCTGTGCCGGGTCCAGCGTTCTGGTTTGTGGGGTGATGGGGAGAACTGGGATCCTCTCCAGGCACTGTCCCCCGCCGCGTCCGAGCAGATGATCCCGGCGCCTGGCCTTTGCTCCTAGAGTGTAGGCTCACTATGGAAGTGGACAGTCAGTAACACAGACTGTGTGTGTGTCAGACACACCCTTAGGGTTGATATAATGAACTTTAAAAAAATTATTTTTTTTCAAGTGAAAAATTCTTCTGTCACGTGGTTATTCTTGGCAGGAGGTCTGGGGTAGGGGGGACTCGGGGAAGGACTGGAGTGCTCACCTGTTTGGTTTCCTAAAGCAGGGCCCTCCCTCCCCCATGCCAGCTGGTCAGGAAGCAGCATCAGAGCCTGGCCATGTGGCTTACTATCCCGTCTTTAAAGGTGCCTCTTGGGAAGCACTCCAGTGTCTGGTTTTGCAAGTGGACACTTGTTCTCCACTGGTCCAGACCATAATCCACAGCAATGCCGTTTCTGTTACCCATCCAAGCCTCCTGAGATTGAGCTTTTTGTTCTGATAGGGTGACCTGGGCAGGGCTAGTGTCCAAAGGTCAAGTGTGTATTAAAAGACCACCACACCACCCTGACCTAGAGTTCAAAGTACCGAATGGCAGCTAAGTCTTTCCACCTGAATTCAGAGCTGAAAAGTAGACTGCTCCTAAGTACAACTTTCAGAGAAGGCAGTGGCACCGCACTCCAGTACTCTCGCCTGGAAAATCCCATAGATGGAGGAGCCTGGTAGGCTGCAGTCCATGGGGTCGCTAAGAGTCAGACACGACTGAGCGAGTTCACTTTCACTTTTCACTTTCATGCACTGGAGAAGGAAATGGCAACCCAGTCCAGTGTTCTTGCCTGGAGAATCCCAGGGACGGGGGAGCCGGGTGGGCTGCCGTCTATGGGGTCGCACAGAATCGGACACGACTGAAGCGACTCAGCAGCAGCAGCAGCAGGTACAACTTTTAAGAGGCAAGGGCCGAAGCTCACTCCCAAGACTTAAGCAGCATCAGCCTGTCTACAAACTTGGACTGACATAAGGATCGTCGGGGGATAATTCAACCGAGGGATCCCGAGACCCGCATTGTAGTCGCGTTAGGTGTGCACTCTCTTCCCTGGGTCCTAAGGAGCCTGAAATCATTGAAAAGAAAGAGCGGTGGAGATGAGAAGCCCGCGGCAGCGGTGGTGGCGGCCGCCTGTCTGTCGTCACCTGGAGCTTGCCCTGGAAGGAAAAGGGGCGGTGAAAGGGGAGTGGGCCTGCAGGTGGGCGGACGTGACCTGAGTCTTGGTCAGCTTCTTCCAGGCACCATGGCTGCAGGCAAGCGCCTGGACGTCATTGACTTGCTTTCGTGCGCTGGGGAATGAGGAAGAGTTGACCAGGCACGTATGTTACATGTATGTTACATGCCCAGTAGGGTGGGCATCGAGAAGTGGCAGCTGTTAGTAACATTTTGGGCCCCCAGGAAAGGATGTAATGATTTATGCCAGGTTCTATGCCAGGAGCGCGCCCTGTGCTCCAGTTTTAGCCCCAGCAAGTTTCCGATGTTGGGTAGTGGTCCTCCCATTTTGTAGGTTAAGAAACGTGCGCTGGTTGGGTGGGAGGTTCAGTGACCAGGTAAGAGTTTCATTACACTTGCTGGGGCTGATTACTGGCAGTCCCTAGTGCCAGCAAACTGAATATATATATATTTTTCAAGAAGATATAAATGATAATGGTCTCAGTCTCCTAATTTTGTAAGTTGTAGAAAGTTAGAAATATAGCAGAGTAGAAAATAAATTAAAGTTACTTTATTCCCATTGCTTAGACAAACCAGTTGTTATTTTGCAATATTCCTCTCTGGTCTTGTCATTTAATTGTTTGGCGGGTATATACATAGATTATAGAATGCCTGTTTTACGTTGTGGGTGGCACTATTACATGGAGCCAGAAACACGGCTTCTGGCCCCTGGTTGCCGGGGTTCACATCTCAGCCCTGCCACCTGCCAGCTCTGTGACCTTTGACGAGTTCCTTCACCTCTGTTTCCCAGCCCTCTTGTCTGTGCAGTAAGGCTAGTAGCAGAAGCGGTCTCGGGCAGGTCGTGAGGACTGAGTGAGCTGACACATGTAAACAAAGCGCTCAGAACAGGATCTGGCCTCAGAGCGCCCTTGGTCAGTGTAACAGCAATCACCATTTTTGTAGCTCATCGGCTTTTCTTTTTAAGCCCGATTTTAGCTGTTTTGTAATATCGCATTGTGTAGACATGTCATAATCCATGTTGAAGACCTGCTTATTCCCTTTCCTGTTGGGCATGTTGGCCTGACAGAGACAAGGTCTCGTTTCCCAGTGTGGTCAGCATGTCAGCAGTGGCCATCCCGGAGTCCTCCCTCTGTGCCGGGCCCAGACTCGGAGGCAGCCTTGTCACACCCGTATGTTGCTTTTACGTGACTGCCGTCAGAATTTTCAAGCCCCGAGACCCTACTCTGCTCCTCTACCACCCGGCCGGCCGCATGGGTCAGACGGGGACGCCAGGAGGGGCACCAGGCTGGGACCCGGGGCAGCGTCTGGTGTCCTGGCATCTAACGCTGCTCCGGCCTCTCCAGCTGCAGAGGGTGGCCGGCGGCCCTCACTTCCTCCACCCTCCAGGTGGTTCCAGGGTACGGCGCTCTCCCACCCAGGCCCCGGGCAGCCCAGAGGATCTGACCCAGCACCTGGAGAAGGGACCCAGTCTCAGAGCTGGTGGAGAGGGCCGTGAGGGTGGACGCGCTCACTACCCTGGCGAAGGAAACTGGCGGGAAGGGAAACTGCAGAGTCACTGGATCCGCATGGCACGTGGGTAGGAGAGAGGGTCTGCCTTGAGCACGGCCACACTGGCAGACCCCGAAAACAGCGGTGCCCCTCCCCCTCCCCCGTCATGTGTTGGCAGTCCGGGGAGTAAAGTCGGCCAGGTCACTGGGCAGCTTCTAACGCGAGTCACCTGCAGTTGGACAAAGAGTAAAAAGCACTTACCGGAAGTAAGACGTGAGACACTTTGCATCTTTGATCCAGTTGTCAGAGCTGCCCCCGGTTTCGATCCGCGGTTCAGAGAGGAAAGTTTGTGAGTTGTTAACCTCTGGGCTTTGTGGGTTAAGGAGGGTGCTGGAGTGGGGAAAATAATGCATTTATCTCAGGCTCTAAACACCCTTCATCTTGAGCAACAAGAGTAGGAAAATATGAATCAGATGCACCAGAAGGTGGGAGGGAGGAGGAGAGGAGAGGACGCGTTCAGACTGATTGACCGCAAGGAGTCAGAGTTCCCCGGACCAGGCCCCTCCCCAGGAGGAAGTGCCAGCAGAAAGACAGCTCTCTGCGTGTTTGCTCTCGCCCCTGGGGCGGCCCCGGTGGTCCTGTCTGTGCCCGCAGCTCATCTCCACCAGGGCACACTCCTCCCTTAAGAGCGCAGGCACGCAGCCTCGATCTTAGGTTTGATCCCTTGGAGGTGGTGTGACTTCCATCCCTCCGTAGTCTGTGGCCCCCACACACTCAGTTGGCTGATAGGTGGGTTGGCTCTTAACCCGTGAAGAGGAAAACCCATCCGAAGTCCTGCCCACCCCACATCAGAGGCTGGGGTTTGCCAAGTACCCACTCCCCCCCAGGGGCTTCCCAGGTAGCTCAGTGCTAAGGAATCCACCTGCCAGTGCAGGAGCCACAGGAGACGTGGGTTTGATCCCTGAGTCCTGGCTTGGGACGATGCCTTGAGGAGGGCATGGCAGCCCACTCAAGTGTTCTTTTCTGGAGAATCCCCTTGGACAGGGGAGCCTGGCGGGCTGCAGTCGCAGAGTCAGACACGGCCGAGCATGCACACACACCCTCCCCGTTAGCTCTGACTCCCACAGCCAAGAAAGCTCGTTAGCATACAGGTGAGAGGGTGCTAATTAGAGCAAGCGTGGGATCTCTTCTAGTTCCTCTTGTTTGTTTGTTTGTTTGGCTGTGTTGGGCCTTGGAGGCCACTCGCAGCGTCCCCAGTTGTGGTAGCGGGGACTCTGGGCTTCAGCTGCGGCGGAGCACTGGCTTGGTTGCCAGGGGCGTCTCTTTGGACCAGGGGTCAAACCTTTGTGCCCTGCATTGGCAGGCAGACTCCTGACCACTGGACCACCAGACACGTCCTCTAGTTCTTAAACGTGGAGTAAACTTTGTCCTTTCACTGCAGTTCCTGGCAGACGGCTCCGGCGGCCGCCGGTTGTCAGCTGAGCTGCCTCTGACCCTGAACCTGGGGTGGCATCCTTGGGGCAGGTCTATGAGACTCACTCAGCTGGGTCGTTGTGTCCGCAGAAGACTCTCAGGAAGGCAGAAAGAGCCTGTGGTTCCAACTTCCTTCTTGGTGACGTGAGGTTCCCTCAAGGATTCTGTCCGATCCTGACCAGAGACTCTGTTTGGTTTTAAATTTGTCAGTGTTTTTCCTTTCTCACATAAAACAAAGCAGCAACTGCTACAAAATTCTTAATTCCCAAAGAAGGTGATGTGAAAGTTGCTCAGATGTGTCCGACTTTTGTGACCCTGCAGATAATACAGTCCATGGAATTCTCCAGGCCAGAATACTGGAGTGGGTAGCCTTTCGCTTCTCCAGGGGATCTTCCCAACCCCGGGATCGAACCCAGGTCTCCCGCATTGTGGGCGGATTCTTTACCAGCTGAGCCGCCAGGGAAGCCCTGTTTCCCAAAGGATGATAGAAATTCTGTAAGTGTAATATGCTCCTGAGGGTGATTACTCGAGGCGGGCTGGGCCAGGCAGCACTCCTCTGAGGCCTCGTCGTCACCGTGTGTGTGTGTTCATCATCAGTTTTCACTCAGTAGGGCTGTAATTTGAGAAAGCGCATCCAGGATTAGAATTTTGTGTCTGGAAAACAAAGTGTAATTTCTACACAGCGCAAACCCTAGAGGGTGAGGTTAACAGAACCCAGTCGGCAGACGGATCACAGACTTTTTAGAGATTGAGAACTACTTTTATAAAAAATTTGGAAAGTTCTGAAAAATAGATAAAAGGAGAAGAAGAATCTCTTAATCTCCTTACCCAAAGAAAAACCCTGCTGACGTTTTCACTTACTGTTTCTCTCCAGGATTTGGACAGCTTTTTCTTAGTTGAAAAAGAAACTAAGAACTTTTTCTTAGTTGAAAAGCTTCCCTTGTGGCTCAGCTGGTAAAGAAGCCGCCTGCAGCGCGGGAGACCTGGGTTCGATCCCTGGGTCGGAAAGATCCCCTGGAGAAGGGACAGGCTACCCACTCAAGTATTCTGGCCTGGAGGATTCCGTGGACTGTTTAGGGGTCCCAAAGAGTCGGACATGACTGAGTGACTTTCATTTAAGGACGCTCTTCACGAACAGGGCAGTAGTTCTGTCTGATCTTTCTCCCATTGTTGGGGAAGTTGTCTCCCCTTTTTGGCAGCAGCATAGTGGGCGCATTTGTGCATAAATGTGAGTGCATTCTTAGGTTAGACTGCTGGAAGGGTGTGAACACTGCAGAAGCTTTGATACACAGTTGCCAGCTGCTGTCTCAGGGAGAGGGCCTCTCCTCCCTCCAGGCGCCCGGTTGCCCTCGTCCAGTCTGTGGCCTCCTGCCTTTCACGTCCGCGTGGTCTCCACTCCCCTCTTCCGATGGCTGCTGTCACGTTCCCCGCTGTGACGTCGGCCGTTTCTTCTCAGCTCTGAGGACGTCCAGGGGGTGGCCCCTTGTCGGGGCAGCTCGTGGCCTCTGCCGAACGAGAGCGGTGTTCCCGGCTCTCCTGCCCCGCAGCCTCCTGAGCCCCGTGAGTCTCGTGGGCCTCCGGGCCAGGCCTTGTCTCCTTGGCTGCTTGTCTGAGGCGAGCCGGCAGCTCTGCCTGAGGCCCGTGAGCGGCCTTTCAGGGCCAGCGCTCTCCCGCATCCTGCGTACACTGGGCCTGATGCATGCACACACAGGGACACACACACTGCTCTCCCGCATCCTGCGTACACTGGGCCTGATGCATGCACACACAGGGACACGCACACTGCTCTCCTGCATCCTGCGTACACTGGGGCTGTCTCACACACACACACACACACACACACACACACACACACACACACACTTGCTCTCCTGCATCCTGCGTACACTGGGCCTGATGCATGCACACACAGGGACACACACACTGCTCTCCTGTATCCTGCGTACACTGGGGCTGTCACACACACACACACACACACATGCACACACACTGCTCTCCTGTTTTCTGCGTACCCTGGATTCACACACACACACACAAACACACACACACTGTTATCTGCTCAGCCTCTCCGAGCAGGCTGTTTGTCCGGTGATTCTGAGAGGGTGCCAGCTTCCGCTGTTCCTGCCACATGGTCTTGCCATGTGCTCCCGAGAGGAGCCGGGCACGGAGCCGGGCGGAGGCGGGGCAGCCCTGGGGCCTGCAGACCTGCTGGCTTTGGCGTGTGTGTGTTTTCTTTTCCAGCTGCTTCATAGAGGTGTGACTTCCATATCATAAAATGCCCTGGTTTTAAGCGAATGATTCAGTTTTCCACATTTTTTTAGTACAGAGTCGTGGCACCATCCCACAGTCCGGGGGGTGGTGGACAGTGTTTCTGTCACCCCAGAGAGTTCCTGCATACCACATGCGGTTACTCCCGGGTCCCACCCCTGCTACCACAGACCTTTCTGGACCTTTCATACATGGGGCCTCGTACAGATTATTCCTTTAAAAGGAATTATATGATTATAAAGGTAATGCTAGTTGGGGAACATCTGGAAGAACGGAAGCCAAGTCATCGTTAGTGACCTTTGGGGAGTAGTTACCTCTAGGTGGTGGGATTCTGGGAGGCCGTTTTTCTTTTCAGCCTTTATTTAAGTGTTTGGCTGCGTTGGGGCTCAGCTGAGGCACGTGGCTCTTGGTTGTGCCCCCGGGGATCTCTCCTTGTGGAGCACGTGTTCTGTAGCTGAGGCACGCCGGCTCAGTTGCTGCACAGCGTGGGCTTTAAGTTGCTCCAGAGCCCGTGGGATCTTAGTTCCCCGACCAGGGTTCAAACCCCCATCCCCTGCATTGCAAGGCAGAGTCTTAACCACCGGACCACAAGGGAAGTCCCCGTAGGAGGACTTTTCACTTTCTGCAATGCTTGAGTCTTCTTACAGCAGGCCGGCAGGAACACTGGCATCAGAAGAGAGGCACAGGGGAGATGGTGCGTGTTTCATGTGTGGAAAACGCACGCACACGCACACACACACACAAGTATAAAGAGGATGAAAAAGGAACAGTCTCTCAGGTCCCCCCGCTCAGGGAGAAACCTCCCTTACTCCTTTGTGCTTTTCAGTTTTCTCTAAGCACATTTCTAGAATACAGCTTTCATATTTTAAATTTTGCATCCTGCCTTTTCTCATTGGCATCACAGAAGTCTTTTCCCCACTTAACATAAAACATCTTTGCAAAACTTCCTGTTAATGACTTTCAGTGGTTCTAATCGTAATGGTTGTACCATAATGTACTTACCTGGGGTGTTTTTACTCTTGCTAATATAAATAATGCTGAATCAAATGTCTGTGAAAAGCTTTGTCTAGGACCTCTGCCACGTTCTGGGCCAAGGGTTTTGTACCCAAAGAAAAACTTTTTCTCCCATTTCGAAGCTGTTCTTACAAAATTGCCTTCCAGAATTCTCTGAATTTCGCCTGCTCCTTGAAATGACTGGCTTCCATCTCAGCATTTCCAGGAGGTGGCTCTTTACGGCAGGTTGGGACGCAGGGCCCGGGGTGTCAGGGAAGCAAGTGAAGAGCCGAGTCGGGACCCACGACAGCTGGCGGCGCCCTTAGGAGCCGGGACATGTCTGTTCCGATGAAACGTTATCATCGGGACCAGGTTTAGGCATGTTGTGTTTTCTGTAAATAGTCCTTTTTAAATTCGTCCTTGATTTTCAGCAGAGGTTCTTTAAAGTCTGAACAGAGGGTTTAAGCCTGGGATGTTGGAGGGACGGGGGGATCTGTGAAGCCACCAAGTGTTGTATTTCACTGTGGTCTGCACATCCTTTCCCTGGGGAGAGGGCCTCTGGCCTCACAGGGGGCAGACCCGTGCAGCCCTCTGCGCTTGGGGTCCTCCTTCCCAGGGAAGGCCGTGTCTGGCACAGCCCGACCCCGCGGCTGCCGCGTGTCCACGGCGTGGTCCTGGCCCGGTGACCCAGCCCCGCCTCGCTTCAGGGTCCGCATTTGTGCAGAGCCGGGCGTGCTGGGGGCATTCCGATTCACATGGAAGTGATGACTTGAATTTCTGGCCCATGAACTTTTTAAAGGCAGCCGTGAACCAGAAATCGCCCTGGCTGACCTCTCTCTCACAGCTGGGCCCTGAGTTGGGGTGGTGATAGTGTGGTTCTGCTATACAACATCATGTTTGTTTTAAAATCAGAGTTGGAGGGCCTTCCCTGGTGGTCCAGTGATTTAGACTCTGCACTCCCCACATGGGGCATACTAGGAAGATCCCACTTGCCATGTGAAGTGGCCGGAATATCCATGTATGTAAGGTAAAGGATGGGATTTTAAAAACCCTTTGATAAGAGACGTGCTCGTTGTGTAGAGGGTATAGTTATGCGTGTTGCTGTAGGGCAGAGAGAGGGGTGAAATGAGTCCGTTGCTCGCCGCCTGTGTGTTCACCCATCCGAACACTGATGGGGTGAACACGGATACTGAAGGCTTCTTTTAATGCAGGTGGTGTGGTGAGGTACCCCAGCATGAAGGAACTGTGTCTTTATGGCAGCCAAACTAAAGCCAGAAGCGATGGAACTTTCCTAAAAACAAACCAGAGTTTGGAGATTCTGGAGTGTCTGGTGGCATCTCTACAGGAAACCAGTGGAAAGCACTGCTTCCCAGGTTGAAGGGGTGTTGGTGATTAGCGGAGACCCTGCGTGTTTGATCCGTGAAGCGCCTGGTCTGCAAAGCTTCGCTAGGGTTTCCTCTTCTCCTCCCGAGGGAGGGCCTCCCTGGACCAAGTGCAAGCAAGAGAAGGTTGCCTGATGTCCCCTGACCGTCGGACACACGCCGGCCTCGACGGCACCCGGGGCTCCCCGCAGGGGAGTGGGGCCTGATTTAAATTATTAAAAACTTTTTATTATGGGAAATTTCAAGCATATAAATTAATGAGCCCCATTTACCTGATGCCATGGCCGATCTTGTTCCATCTATACCCGCCCACTCCACCCTCTCCTGGCTTAAATTAGTTTGAATCAGATTGGTTTCATTTTAACCAGCAGTCTGGGCCCCTCCATCCTGAGAACAGAGTTCTCCTACCTGCTGTACCGCCGGCTCATCGACCAGAGGGATCGCTGGCTTTTGTTGTTTGAAAATTGTCGGTCTGAATACTTTTTTAGCCTTTGTTGTGATTTTTAAAAAAAACAATGCATGCCCATTACAATCGGCAATCCCAAAGGTTAATGCTCTAAAGCCCTGAATAGCTCCCCCACATGGAGACCCCCAGCGTGGTTCTGAAGGGGCGCTTTGGTTGTCCTGGGCTGCGGCCCGCCCTCCCTTCTGCTCTTGCCCCCGACCCCCCTCACCCGGCCCCCCGCGGCCGCTGCCTCTCGGCGCCAGGAGGGTCTGCTGTCCTCTCTGCGGTGGCGGTGAGTGGGTGATGTTGAGCACGCCCGTCACACCCTCGGGTCAACGGCTCGTTGTTTATATGCGTGGTTGGTGCTCAAGGGAGCAAGTTAAATGGGGGTGCTGTACCCCCACTCCCATGGGGCCTACAGAGCCTGCTGTTTCTGCCTTGAAACCCTTCTCTCCCGGAGCTGGGCGGGCAGCAGGGCTGAGTCCTGGAGAACATGACGTGCTCCCAAGGACACCCCCACCCGGCTCTCACTCCGCTTTCCAGAAGAGTCCCCAAGCAGGCGCCCTCATGGGGTGCTGAGGCAGGGATGGAGCGGACCCTGGGCTCCAGCCTGGACTCACAAGCTGCACAGCCAGGAAACGCATGACAAACCAACTGGAATTCACTCGTTTAGCGTTTGCAGCCCCGAGTAGTGTTATGTGTGTTTTCTAATTTCACTGTTCTTTGAGAGCATAGCTTGTAACATACTCCAGCCTGTCTTCAGGCTGAGCTGGAGCGCATGAGGAGACTGGGATGCAGGGACAGGTACCAGACTCTCCTTCTGAGTCATTCCGCTTCCGGGACCTTGCCTGGACGTCTGTAGACTTTTCTTGGCCTTGCTCGTGGGGTGCAGCCCCCACGGCCTAGCAACATGGCTTTGGATCCAGGGTTCGCTGTCCAGAGCGGTTGGCCTTGGGCTGGACTGGGATTTACTCTTCTGCTGTGAGGAAAGGTTGGACTGAGCAGCCAGGGCTGGATTTCAGGAGAAATACTTCGTCTGCATAAGAGCGCAGGTTGTTTTTATGTCATCTTTCCCAGCGTCATTTCTAACAAATACTCATTACAAATGGGTCTTGTGTTAGGGTGTTCCCTGAGTGCATGTACCTTGCAGTACTTTGAGTAGCCTGTTGGACGTGGCTGAGCTGTGTTTCCCTTCAGCTGTTGGAGAGTCTGGTAGCGACCCTGCCTGCTGGCACTCGGGCCCTGTCCTGGCTCTCTGCAGTGTAATCGCTTTCCAGTGTTGCGTTAGTTTCTGCTGTACGCAGTGTGCATCATCTCTGTGTACACGTGCGTCTCCTCCCTCGTGAGCCGTCCTGCTTGCTCACGCCTGGGCGAAGCGTGTGAGGGCAGCCGGAGAAACTGGCAAGGAAGCACTCGATGTGAGGACCTTGAGTCCCTCAAGCTAAAAAACTCCAGAAAAATAAGCAACAAACCCACCCCCAAAAAAGAAAAGAACACCCAAACAAACTCCAGGGGCCGAATCGAACAGGAATGAGCTCCAGGGTGAGCCGCACACGGTGAGCCCTCGGCATGCCAGTGGGATTGACCCCGGGGACCCCAGTGGCGAGGGATCCCCGCACTGTGTCACAGGCAGGGCACAGGCAGAACCCGGGGTGTGGCCGGGAGGTGAGGAAGGACGTGGTGGCTTGCTCCAGGGGTTTGAAGTGGTGTTGCTCGACCCAGAACTGGCACGTTTTTGGATGGCTCTAGAGGACTGGAGTGCAGACAGTGGGTGAGGAGCGGCAGGTGTACACCCGGCATGGCCCTGGGACGTGGGGAGTTTGCCACCGCTGATACCGATCAGAGGCTGAAAGACCGGGTGCTTCAGAGATTTTCTAAGAGGGAAGTGGGCCTGCTAAAACTCTTGAGGTTCTGAATTCTTTAAGGACAAAAGACCTTTAACTCCAAGACTTTGGGAGTTGATAATCATATCCTACCATGTTAATGTGAAAGTGCATGGTTATGGTCTACAGGAAGGACATGGTAGTTAAGATGGTTTTAAAACCTTATTTCTCTACGTGTAGAGCGTTTATAGGAAGGAGGTGGCTTTGTACGTCATCTCATCTCCCCGTGATGGGAGTTTTGCGAATATCTTCCAAGGGGCATGTTGTTTGCTGACTGTGATGGGCTCATCTCTCAGTCAGCACGCACGAGCGTGCGCCGTACACCCTGGTCTTCTGTGGTCTCGGGTGGAGCCCACTGATGCTCACATCGTGCACGGAACCATCCTGGCCGAAGACGACATCTGTTTTCCATCACTGATTGGAGATGGATTCCTGCCCCTGTCCCCTTGCTCTGGATTTGATCCTCCTGTGAGCATCAGCGAAGCCATTCTCCCAACACTGACCAGCTGCCTGCCCTTGACTCTGGGGGAACCCTAAAGGAGGGTGGACAGCCCTTGCTGGTGACCTTGATGGCCCCTCAGAGCCATGAGCCTCTGGTGGGGAGCTGGGCACCTGTCCGTGTAGGCTGGGAACAACTCCGTGCGCCTGAGAGCAGACACCCTGCCCAGGCCTGGCTTCAGTGCCGAGGCTCTCTAGGGAAGCACACAGTGTGGGGCAGACCCGGTCCGGATTCCAGTTCCGCGTGTAAAAGCTGGGACAAGGGCCCAGGTCTTTTGGAGGGCGTGGGAAGCCCTGGGTCACAGTCCAGAGCACCTCGGGGTGCCTCTCGGCGCCGGGACCTTGGGAAGACCTCCTCTTCCGCCTGGCATGCTCCGAGTTGCCTCACCCTTGCTTCCTAATTGAATTTTCTCATTAAAAACTGCAGCCCCTGAGCTGTTGGGAGGCCCTACACTCCAGAGGGGAGGAAGCTTGGCCGGCGCTTTGTTTCTTCCCACCCCCCCACCTCCCCGGCTTTGCTGGGCTCTAACCGAAGTCCTCTGTGCGGCACGTATTTCAAGGGTGCACAGCGTGATCCTTGTCTGTTTGTTTTACGATAACACGGAACATCTGCCTCCGTGCACACCCATCCTCCCCAGCCCGTTAGGATGTGGCGATCCAGCTGGCGGCGCTGGGGCAAGTGTGTCCGTAAGCATTCCCACGATCCTTGAAGTGAGGAGCGTGACCTCAGAACTGTGTGCCCGGCCCCCTCCCCCCAAAATGGAGGAGGTGGGAGGTAAGAACAATACGTGGATGGATGAATCCCCGTCTAGGGCACTGCGGGGAAGCCGAGCATTTGTAGGCCGTCCAAACACTGGCCCTCTCCTGGGATTCACGGGTTAGAGGGGAAAGTGAATTGATTTCTCCCTTCACGTTGGAGGCAGGAGCCTAGCAAAACAGCCCCCTCTGCTTTGTTAAGCTCTCCTGTGGCGCCTCCCGTTCGTTTCTGTCTCAGAACTTAGGAGTGAAATGTAAGGAAATTGGCAAAGTGCTGCAAAGATGTCTTCTGTGTCCACGAAGCTGTCCTGTTGGTGGGTTGAGGCTGACTTCACTGGGGTTCCTGGTAAACAGTGTATTCAGTTTCCCTGGGCTGCCGGGAACCTGGGGAAAATGCCTTGCGAGCCGTGGAGACCTTGAAGGTCGTCTTGCTGAGAGTTTCACTGCCCAGCGTGTCTGGTTCCTGATCGCTTTTCCAGTTGCACAGATTCTCCATTTCACATCAAGCCTTTCAGACTGTGCAGAAGGGCTCTGAGCACCATAGGCCAGCTGACTCTGCCGTCTCTTGTTTATTCCTGTGACCAAGAGACAGGAAGTCATTGATGTTACCATTTATTTCCTTTATTGGAAATTTAGCAAGCGTCCCACTCAAAAGCTTGTTTAGGAAAGCATGTCTCGTGAAGCTCCATTGCATACTGCCTGGCGCTGTCATCTTCCTCTGTGGATGAGGACTGTCCGAGCTGGAGGTGCTGAGGGTGATAACATCCTGGCCCTCGAGTTGTTCAGCACCTGGTCCTCAGATTTCTCCCCATGGTGCCCTCAGAAGCACGTTGAGAGGGCCTCTGCCCTGAACCAGAGTGGTATTTCTTATTTTCATGGACTACCCTTACTCATAGAAGGTCCCAGATTGCAGGACTGCTTTCAGTGAAAGCGATCAGTCAGTGGATTTTTGTATCTGGATGAGATGTGGTTTTATCTCCTGTGGAACAGGAGAACGCTGTTCTGAGAAGTCGCGTGTTCAGAGTCATGAAGAATTATAATAAAAGCCGTCCTTGAACTTTGGCTCCATAGAGGCGTGTGTTGAAATAGGCTCAGCCCAAAGCACCGAGCTGCCTCGAGCTCTTCTTTGATCAGACCGTCGGCCTGCTGGGCTCTGCCACCCTGAGGCCTGCTGGTGCTGTGTCTGGATGCGCCAGCCCAGCGCTGTTTCGTTGGGCTTGGCAGAAACCCAGCGAAGCCTTTATTTTGAAGTTTTAGGTTATATCCATCCACCTTTTGTCCTTCCTCTTCTCTGCTGACTTCCCGTGTAAAGCGCGCAGGGACTGTGTTCCAGCAGCGTGCTCTGTGAGGACGGCCCCCACCTGACCCCTAAAATCACAGCACATGACATAGGTGCTGTTTAGTTAATGGCCCTGGGCTTCTTGCTGTTGTCTTTGGGGGTTTGGTTGTGGTGTTGTTGTTGCGCGTTGTTTTCTTTCTTTCTCTTTTAACTGCAACGGGCTTCTTGTGGGCCCTTGGTCCCTCTACCAGAGCTGGAACCTTGAAGGCCTCCAGCTGTGAAAGCCCAGGGTCCTAACACCCCACTGCAGGGCGTTCCCTCGTTGCCCTGGATCTGCAGAGGAGGAGACCTGAGTGAGGCTCAGGAGGGTTTAGGCACACGGTGGGAGCCTGGTGGGCTCGGGGTTTGAGTGCAGACCTCTCTCTCAAGCCTGTGCTGGCACCTGGAGCGCCACATCGCTCCCGGGCTGCGCAGCTGTGCAGGGATGTTAAAAGCAGTCGTTATTTCCTCCTCTCTTGGAGCCTTGAAAACAAAGAGCTGGCCGCTGTGGCCCTGACGAGCAGGGAGCACAACGGCAGCAGGAGCCCCGGCTGCCAGGCAGGACCGGGCAGGCCTTGGGGTCAGATGAACCTGCTTTGGAAGCCCAGCCCCACCGCCGTTAGCAGTGGAACCTCCCAGAGTCACTGGTTCCACATCTGAGAATGAAACTAGGGCTTAACCTCCTGGGACTGTTTGTGAGATTAGGTGAGACAGTGGCATTTAAAGCCCTTGGAGCACTGTTTTAATAAGTTTTAGCTGTTGTTTTTATTAGTGCGTTCTGAGCCCATAAGTCTGGTCCTGCCATGGACTCGCCGCCCGGCGACAGGCGTTGTTGGCGGGGACGGTGGTGGTGCTGGCGGGGTCTGCTGTGGACGGTAGGCGGAAAGGCAGTCCTCATGGTGCTGTGCAGTGTTTGAGCTTAGTCTCTGGTCTCCTTTTCTTTCTCTCTTTTATTTTTTTTTTTAACTTTCTGCCCCACGGGGCATGCGAGACCCTAGTTCCCCGACCAGGGATTGAGCCCACACCCCCTGCACTGGAAGCGCAGAGTCCTAACCACTGGACCACCAGGGAAGATCCAGTTTCCTGTTTTCAAAAAGCTGCCTTGGCGTGGACACAGACGGGGCAGGAGACGGCGGGGCGGATGCAGAGAGCGGCGCTGACACACACACTACCCTGTGTAAAGCGGGCGGCTGGTGGGCAGCCGCTGGGCAGCAGAGGGAGCCCAGCCTGGTCCCTGTGATGACCTGAGGGGTGGATGGAGTGGGAGGGAGGGAGGGGCAAGAGGGGATGGAGATGCACGCAGTTGCCGCTGACTTGCCCTGCTGCAGCAGAAACCAGCTCAGCGCTGGAAAGCAGCTACCCTCCAATTAAAGACGGTATCAGCATTGGAACTTGTTGCTTCCCTTTGTTTAATTAGTTTTACTCGTTGAAGGACTTTGAAGCTCCTCACTCAGCCACCAACTTTCTCGAGACATAGCACTCAATGTTCAGTGAAGGATGGAAAAGAAAGAAGGTTTTGAGCTTATGAAAACGTCTTGTTGGCAAGCTGTTCTCTAAGGAAACCTGTCTTTTGAGAGAGGAGTGGTGTTTTCACTCATAAAGATCAGTTTGCTCTGACCCAAAAGAGGTGGCCACGGCTGGTTTGATTTTTCAGCTCCTATTCCATGGTTGCCCACCTGGCATGCCTTCAGGTAATGTTAACCACAGACGTGGAGAGGTGTGTGTGTGTGTGTGTGTGTGTGTGTGTGTGTGTGTGTGTGTGAATGCCATGTGGGAATGCTGGAGTCCTGTGCCCCCTGAAGCCAAATTCTGTGGAAGAAGGGTGGTGATAGTATTTGTTGTTTAATTGAGCACTTAGTACGTTCCAGAAACTCTGCTAGTTTCTTTACACATACTTTATAAGATTCTTAAAACAAGGCTGCAGGATAGGTATTATTAGTTTTATTTAACAGATAAGGGAATTGAGACTCTGGAAGGTAAAGGACTTTTCCTGATCTCCATTTCTAGGAGGTGGCATTGAAAGATTTGAACCCATGTCTGTCTGACTTCCAAGGTCTTCTGTGCCACTTGCAGCCTGGCAAGGGGATCTGTTTTAGGTCCTAGATATTGAAGCTGGAAGGACGTTGCTTTTAGGCATCTCCCCGTCTGGTGGGTCCTGACAGCTGGAAGGATGAGAGCCCTGCAACAGGTCTTAGGTTGGATTTGCACATTTATCACAGGTTGGGAAAATGTTGCATTGTCCTTCATTGTCACCAAAGGCAGTGGAAGCTTTGGGTTGTGTTTGGGAGTGCCAGAGGGCCTGGCGTTGTTGCTGTTCCCGTGGTTGACAGTGGGGTGTGGCGCCGTACCAAGGAGCTGCACTTGACCTGGACGGGGCAGGCAGAGACGGGGGTTTCCATGCTGATTCCCACTGGTGTCTGAAATGAGAGGTCAGGGACCCAGGGAAGAAGTGGGCCCACTGTGTTGGTCGATGTGTTAGCCCCATGTTCCTCTTTTCCGCAAACCGCCCTTTGGATGCAGGTCAGAAGGCAGCACTGCTCTCTCCTAGATGAAGTACTTGAGTCGAAGGAGGCTCTATCTCCCTCGTGTCTTTAAATCTTGCAGCTTTCCCATCGTGACTTGTCCATCTGTGCTGTTGGCACTTTGGACCAGTCCTCTGGAAGCCATGTGCAGTGTGTTATTGGCGGAAACCTGTGGCCAAACATCGCGGATTTCCTCCAGGCCATGTTATAAATCAGTTTGGTGGAAGGTTTATGTGAATTGGCTGCTTCTGCCATGAGAAAGGGAGTATCCTTTCCTCAGCCTTCGTCAGTGAACATGTGGGTGATGTTTCTCCCCCAGAATTTCTTTAACTCTTCTTTTGAACGCAAGGGTGCTCTGCTCTTACAATATTTGACTTTGGTGAAAGGCTTCTTGAATTTCTCCTGCCATCAAGGTAGAAATGGACAGCACGCATGGCATCCATTGAGGACGCCTTGGGATCACCCCTACCGGTGTCTTTAACTACCATTGACCAGGTGGAGGGATTAGTCTCGTTACGTGAAACCCGCCAGGACCCTGCAGAGGCAGCAGCCGTAGACATCTGTGAAACATCCATGATCAGACAGTAGGTCATGGCGCCTTGCAGATCTTCTGAGAAGTCCAGGGAACCATCCACCAGAGAGACAGTCTGAAAAAGCCTGTACCATTTTCGAGAAATCCCCCCATCCTGGTAGTGTTTGTGAGGATCGAGTCTGTACTGCAGGGGGACAGGAGGTTTTAGAATTTGTTAGGAGGTAAAACCGTCCATCGTTTGCCCAGCCCGGAATCAGAGACTCCCCGCCCCCGTCTGATTTCCTGAGCTAGGAGTTGTTCTCCCAAGTCACTTGAAGTTAATTTTCTTATAGTTTGGATTGTTTAGCATTCTCTAGAGAGACGGTTAGATGGCATCACCAACTCATTGGACATGAATTTGAGCAAACTCTCGGAGGTAGTGAAGGACAGGGAAGCCTGGCGTGCTGTAGTCCATGGGGTTGCAAAGAGTCTGATACGTCTTAGCAACTGAACACACACACAGTGTTTGGTCGCAGGAGGCAGAATGTGGGTTTGTTCTGTGTTCTTCGCTGTCATGCGTGCTCAGGGTACATGGGCGCACACACAGACACAGAGAGTTTGGTCACAGGAAGCAGAACCTGTATTTTGTTCTGTGTCCTGCCCTGTCGTGTGTGCTCAGAATCTGGACACACACACAGTGTTTGTTCCCAGGAGGCAGAACATGGATTTTGTCCTGTGTCCTTCCCTGTCATGCATGCTCAGGATAACACAGAGACACACACACAGACGCACACACACAGTGGTCACAGGAGGCAGAACCTGGGTTTTGTTCTGTGTCCTCCTCTGTCATGAGTGCTCAGGATCCGGACCTTGCTGAGCCTCGGTTTACTGTCTGTAAGGCCGGGGTGACGGTGCCCACCCCACGAAGCTGCTGTGAGGCTTTCCCGAAAGCTGCACAGTGCCCGGCCCTCCGGTGGCCCAGAACGGAAGCCCGCGGGAAGACTACGCCTTTAGGCCGAGTGCTGATTGGGACTGGAGTGCCCACGCGCAGAACGGTCGGCAGGCTCTGTGAGGTTCGAGCCTGGGCCGGTAGAGGTGGCGGGTGCCAGAGGAGGGGGCCTTCTCTGCCTCCAGAGCACACCCCGCGCTGCGCGCCTTGCTCCCAGCAGGGACTCGGCCTGAGCAGGTGGAGTGCTCGCGCACCCGTGTGCCTCCTCCCAGACCCCAGTTGCTGCCTCCTCGTTGGGGATTTTCACTGTCCCACCAAACTCGCCACGTTAGCTTTGTCACTGCAGAGAATGTCCCCCAGTCTGCAGTTAAGAGATTTGGGGAATGGAAACACTGGGTATCCGAAACCTTTTCCTTCGCCACGCCACAGCCTCCTGAGCGATTCATTTTGGACCCTTCACTCCCTGAAGGGTGTGTAAGGGAAAATCAGCCGATGGCTGTAGGATTCGACACAGAGCCTGTATGGAAGTTGCTAGGTGTTCTATCGGGGGAGAGGCACTTGGAAGTTCTCGTTGCTGGCTGGGAAGTGGAGGCAGTTTTGGGGTCTCTGCTAGGACTGCCCCATCTGTGTGTTCTGATGGCCTCACCTGGCCTTGGTGGAAGTGTCAGTGGCTCAGTCCTGTCTGACTCTTCGCAACCCCATGGACTGTAGGAGACCGCAGCCCGCCAGGCTCCTCAGTCCTTGGCATTCTCCAGCCAAGGCTACTGGAGTGGGTTGCCATGCCCTTCTCCGGGGGATCTTCCCGAGCCAGGGATCAAACCTGGATGTCCTGCATTACAGGCCGATTCTTCACCTTCTGAGCCACCAGGGAAGCTGGCCTCGGGGACTCCAGTAAACAGGGAGAAAAGCGAAATGGCAGGGCAGTGTCTTGGTGCCACTCTGGGCTGAAGAGATGGGTCAGAGGACTGAGGAAGGGAAGCTGACCGGAACCCAGGAAGACAGAGGGCCGGAGGTCGGCTGTGGGTGAACGCGGACTGTGCGGGCGGCTCTCCCTCTTGTTCTCCGCCCGGGAGGCCTGTCCCTTCTCCCGTGCTGGTTTCGGGGAGCCATGCCCTCCTTGCAGGCCGGGGGAGGGTGTTGGTGGGCTGGGCGTTGGGAAGCCTGCCATTTTTGTCGGTACTTAATGACTTGGAAACTGAAATAACACTCCACCTGCTTTTCTTGAGACTCCTGGCAGCCTAAATGGAAAACTTGTGTCAAGTGAGCAAAAGATGAGGGCGGAAAGGGCCCTGGAGCGCCCGCAACTATTGTGTAAAAGTCCTGGCAGATGAGCTGAGCGCTTCCCGCCCAGGAGAGCGCCTCACACTCGGGAGGCCGGACTCTGGGGACGCCCGCTGGGCCCGCTGGGCCAGACGCTGCGCCCGGCAGAGGGCGGAGGGTGGACGGGAGACCTGCTCGGGGAAGCTCACCGGAGCTGCGGGCCCTTCACTGTGAAACACACACGGCGCAGCGCAGCACGGACACACACACACACACACCACACCATACACACACACAACACACCACACACACACCACACCACACACACACACACTATACACACCACACACACACACACCACACACACACCACACACACACACCACACCACACCACACACACACACAACCACACACACAACACACACACACAACACACACACAAACCCCCCACACCACACACCACACCACACCACACACAACACACACAAACCCCCCACACCACACACACCACACCAGACACACTATACACACCACACCACACACACCACACACACACCACACACACACACAACACACACACACACACCACACCACACACCACACCACACCACACACAACACACACAAACCCCACACACCACACACACCACACCAGACACACTATACACACCACACCACACACACCACACACACACCACACACACACACACAACACACAAACCCCCCACACCACACACACACACACACCACACACACACCACACCACACACACACACACACACACACTATACACACCACACACACACACACCACACACACACACACACCACACCACACCACACACACAACACACCACACACACCACACACCATACACACAACACACACACACAACACACACACAAACCCCCCACACCACACACACCACACCACACACCACACCACACCACACACAACACACACAACCACACACACAACCCCCCACACCACACACGCACACACACTATACACACCACACACACACACCACACACACACCACACACACACACACACCACACCACACCACACACACACACAACACACACACACACACACACACAACACACACACAAACCCCCCACACCACACACACCACACCACACACCACACCACACACAACACACACAAACCCCCCACACCACACACACCACACCAGATACACTATACACACCACACCACACACACACCACACACACACACAACACACACAAACCCCCCACACCACACACACCACACCACACACACCACACACATACCACACACACCACACTACACACACTATACACACCACACACACCACACACACACCACACACACACACACCACACCACACACACACAACCACACACACACACCCCACACCACACACACACAAACCCCCCCCACCACACACACACACACCACACACACACACAACACACACAAACCCCCCACACCACACACACCACACCAGACACACTATACACACCACACCACACACACCACACACACACCACACCACACACACCACACACACACACTATACACACCACACACACACACTATACACACCACACACACACCACACCACACACACACACCACACCATACACACACCACACCATACACACACACACACACTATACACACCACACACAACACACACACAAACCCCCCACACCACACCAGACACACTATACACACCACACACACACAAACCCCCCACACCACACACACACACACACACACACACACCACACACATACCACACACACCACACCAGACACACTATACACACCACACCACACACCACACACACACACCACACACACACTATACACACCACACCACACACACACCACACACACACACTATACACACCACACCACACACACACCACACACACACACTATACACACCACACACACACCACACACACAACACACACACAAACCCCCCACACCACACACACCACACACACACTATACACACCACACCACACACACACACACACCAGACACACTATACACACCACACACACACCACACCACACACACACCACACACACACACTATACACACCACACACACACACCACACACACAAACCCCCCACACCACACACACCACACCAGACACACTATACACACCACACCACACACACCACACCACACACAACACACACACACACAACACACACAAACCCCCCACACCACACACACCACACCAGACACACTATACACACCACACCACACACACACCACACCACACACACACACAACACACACACCCCCCACACCACACACACACACACACCACCACACACCACACACACACACACACACACCACACCACACACACCACACCACACACCACACCACACACACACCACACTACACACCACACATACACACACACCACACATACCACACACACCACACCAGACACACTATACACACCACACACACACACACAACACACACAAACCCCCACACCACACCAGACACACTATACACACCACACCAGACACACTATACACACCACACCACAACACACCACACACCCCCACACACACACCACACACACACACCCCACACCACACACATACCACACACACACACACACCCCCACACCCACACACACAGCACACCACACCACACACAACACACACAAACCTCCCACACCACACCAGACACCACACCACACACACTATAAACACCACACACACCACACCACACACACCACACCACACCACACACACAGCATACCACACCCCCCACACACACACGACACACACGCGCACACACACACACCCCTAGCTTCATACGCTGTCAGAGTGCTCACAAACTGGGACGGTGACTCTGGACCCAAGTGTTTGAATCTGCAACTTATTTCTTCTCTCACAGTTGGGGTTTTTTTCCTGTTGTGTTTTGTTTGTTTTTTAACGACAAACAGGCTTCTGATTCCCCAGCCCATAGCAGATGAGGGGAGGAAATGTAGCTGGTGGCCTGACAGAAGAGGTAGAGAAATTTAGAATGCAGACCTAGAGCGTGTTCCAGGCGTGGGCACTCCTCACAGTGTCCCTTTGCCGGTGAGAAACGGTTTGACCACGTTCATGCCGTGTAGAAGGTTTTAGAGGCAGTCCCCTCTCAGGATTAATGGAAAGTTGGTTCATCCGTGCCTCGGGGTTGGCTCAGGAGCCGCTGCAGAGACCGACCCTGACTGAGGGTGCTGAGCTCCTCACACAGGAGGCCTGTGTGAATCCGAGGTGCGAGTCCGAGGCTTTCTGACCGGGATGCAGACGGCCAGCTGGGCCTCGCTTGTCCGGAAGCGTCGGGGAGGAGGCTGCCGGGTCAGCCCTGGCCGTGCTCCTTGGCTCACCAGCCCCTCTCGGGCAGGGACCGTGTCTCAGTCGTTCAGCTCGTGCGCCGGTGCCTCCCGTCACGCGGCGGTGGCTCAGGGCCAGAGTCTGGTGGAAAGATGGCCCGGGTGTGGGAGAATGCTCTCAGCACGCGACCCGGGGCAAGTGCTGGTCCTGCTGCCGACCGTGGGACCCTGCGCAGCTTCTCTGAGCCTCAGTGTCTGTCTGTGAAATGAGGGCTCAGGCCTTAGATGAACTTGGAAAGTCTATCTGGATCTAAACCCCTGTGATCCTGGCAGAGCTTTTATTATTTCTTAATTTTAATTTAGTTTTATTTATTTATTTTTGGCCACGCCACTTGGCATGTGGGATCTTGGTTCCCCGCCCAGGGATCAAACTCACCCACCCACCCCCTCCCACCATGCTGGAAGCACAGAGCCTTAACCACTAACTAGACTGCCAGGGAAGTCCCCTGGCAGAGTTTTGGTTTTTTTTTTAAAGCAGAGACTTGGGTTTATGTTTTCATGGTGATCAAAACAACATTGTCCCAAGGCACTGAACGGCTTCACCTTGAAATGGTTAATTTTATGTTGAAGATGAGCTTGACCCAGCGGTGAAGATTCTCAGCAGCCCCCAAAAGGGCGGAGGGAGGCCTGGTCCGCCAGATGGGCTTCCACTGTGGCTTTGCGGAGCATGGCGTAGGGTTTTGGAATTTCCCATGGGAAGGCATGCCATCCACAGGGATGTCCTGTGTGCGCCTGGCGAGCCGCCGCCCTCCGGGATCCGCTGTCGTCACCACATCCCTCCCAGAAGATTCAACCAGAGGGCACTCAGTCAGGGCAAGGAAACACTTTTTCTTTTTGTTAATCCAAACTGTGCAGTTTCCCAGTGACCTGCAGATGAGCATTTGGCTGGGCCACCCTGCTCATCTTCCCCACTTAGCCCCCGGCACATATTGTTCCCGGGCCACATGGCAGAAAACAGATTCAGCTTTTAAACAGAGTTGCCTGTTGGGTCACAGATTATACAAGACAAAAACCACGGTGCCCTTAGACTCCATAAACTTGTAATAAATCAGCCTGGGCTCCAGCAAAGTTGGCCTTTGTGTTGTCTGTGAAGTATTTGCTAAGCCTCTTGGGAATGTAAACGAGGGAAGGACTTGATGAATTTAAGAACAAACTATAAAGGCCTTGAAGCTTTGGCTGGTTGTTTATGTATAGACAGATGCTGTTGAGTACAGATCGGGCTCAACCAGTCCCTGGAGCAGGCCAGGCGGGGCTTCTGCTCAGAGAGCAGAGCAGTTTGAAGTTCCTGCGTGTCCTTGGAATTACAGACGCTGTTTTAAAAGGGCGCACAGTCACACACACTGGTGAGGCTGCGGCATCATCGGGTGCGGGGGCAGAGGGGCCCTGCTGGAAAGCTCAGGCATCTCAGACCCTCGTTTCTAGTAGGTTTCCTGACCTGTCTGTCCTGCCTCTTAATGTGGCCGTCCTGTCCTCTCCAGCCCCCAGCCCCACCCCTGGTCACATTGCGTCCCCGCAGGCAGCACGGGCCGCCTCCTGCCTCAGTTACTGCTGCCGTCTCACAGAACCACTCCAGAACCTGGTGACTGCAAAGAGCAGCAGTCACACATCTCCATTGGTTCCAGGGGCCTCGGCAGGGCGGTTCTGGCTGGAGCCCTGGGGGGCTGCCCGGGGCCCTCCCCTCCCCTGCGGGTCTCTCCAGGTGGAGGATCTTCATCTTGTGCCGGGCGGCTCCTCCTCAAAGCGTGGCTGCCGGCCTGAGTGTTGAGCAGGCAACGAGGAGGATGAATGATCTTTAATGGCTCAGAAATGACCGAGGTCAGCCTCGCTGATCATAGGAGTCAGCAAACCCCATTCCATGGGGTGGGGGCAGGAGGAATGCCGAGTCACACTGTAAGAGGGGCGAGGGCTGGGAGAGCTTGTTCAGGTGGGCTTTTGGAAACTCGCGTCTGCTTCATTCTCTAAGACACGACAGTATTCCTCTCAGTCCTCTGTGGAGAAATCTTCGGGGGCTCCTCATCCCTCCTGGAGGAGCAGGTTTTGTAGTATTAAAGGCCGAGCAGACTGGCACAGAAGCTGCACTTATGAAGTCGACAAACGCAAAGCTCCTGGGAGCACTGAGGTTCCGTCTGCTCCCTGGAGCCTGCTGAGAAAATCGCTGCCCTCTGGGGTTCGGGCCGAAGCCGGCCTTGCTCTGACCCCTCGCTCCTCCGGGCCGAGCCACACCCCCTCCCTGCCTCTCCTCCGGCTTGCTGCACCCGTGGTCTCCGCGTTGGCCCGGGGCACCCTTGCTCAGCCAGTGATGACCGGTCATGGACACCCTCCCCGCTTTCTGAGGAGTCTTTGGTGGTTCCCGGCACCGCTCATATGCATGTTTACTCCAGGGTTTCTTGTTCTTGTGGATAGAGGCGTTTACTGCATTAAGCTTTGAGCTTATCCCTGGTTAGGACGCGTCCCGCTCTCTGCACCCCCACTGGGAGGTGGAGTTTCTGTTGTTGCCGATGATTTCTGAATTAGTCTTTGCCCTTGGAGTTCCTGCAGCCGGCCAGGTTCCACTGTGTGCAAATGCTAGGCGGCACCACCCGGGGCCTGAAAATCCCACAGAAGATCTCTTCAGCTGTAGTGTTTTATTTGACTTGCTGTCCTGAAAAACTGTTCTAGTCTGTATTCACAGTTGTTTTACTTGTCATAAGGTGATTTGAAGCTGTTCATGTGTTTCTTCAAGTCGTGTGAGAAACTGGCAGAGAGTGAAAACATGCTCTCGCTGTTGATTCTGAAAAAACACAGCCACGGATCTAAACCGCCGCCTCGAGCCTCACCAGCGTGAAGCGGGGTGGCTGTCCCCTCTGCATGCCGCCGTCGTCTGTGTGGATTTTGGCTGCACCGTAAGCTCCTGGAGACAGGGACCTTGTCCACCGGGGAGTGTCAGAGTAGTGCTTGTCACCTCGGAAACACTCAAATTATCACACAGCTAATTGAACGGGTAAAGAATTCCAGAGAGTGATGTGAAATGGTCATTCTTGTCCTTTTTACCTTTCAGCCTGGAAAATGCCACCAGTGGAAGGGGGAGCTGGGAAAGCTCCTTTGATGAAAGGGAAGTGTGTCTAGGACCAGATAGGATTTCGAAGGAACTGTCTCATGGAGAACCCTTGGTCACGGGGTGACAGTGGACAAAATAAATAGCCTGGAAAGCCTAGGAAAAGGATTGATTCACAACGAAGTACACATGTGCACTCAGGGTACTGTGAGCTGCCTCGTCTCTGCAGCTCCTGTGTCCCCTCGTCGTGGACCTCACACTCGCCTCGTGATCCTCTGCTCCTCTCTGGCTGGTTCCTCGAGGGTCGGGACTAGGTTTCATTGCCTGCGCCTGGTTCAGGGCACTCGAGGCTCGGTTGTGGAGCTGAAGCCTAGTTGCGGGCCTGCAGGGGCTGTTGAAGGGCAGGGCGGGTGCAGCGGGCACATCTGCTCTTAGCCTGGGGACGGTGCGCAGCCATAGAAGGAATCTTAGAATCCTCTGCCCAGATCCCAGGCCATGCGGCTAAGAGCGCTCCTGACCTCACACTAAGGGCTGGAGGCAAAGCCCCAAGAGGCCTTGAGCTCCCTGCTCTGAGGGAAGATCCAAAAGGGGTTGCAGCGCTCCCTACCTGCTTCCTGCCAAGCTGCTGTGGTTACCCAGGTGGTGGTTGTGAAGGATCGCTCCGAGACACGTCCCTCGGTGCCCTGGGCAAAGGCGAGGCGCTCAGCGCCCTGTCCTGGCTCTGGAGTCAGAGCAGGGTTGACGCGGGGTGGGGTAGGTTCCATGCAAGAACACCTTCCTTCCTCCCCTCCCCAGGCTTTAGACTCCGAGCTCCTTAATCCCAGGGCCTGTCCTTGGTTGCTCTTTTTTTTTTGTTACCTTTAAAAAATATTGAGTGAAGTGAAACAGTGACAATAAAAAAGAGAACTCATCAACGCATACATATATGGTCAATTCACTTTGCATAGAGGAGTCAAGAATAAATATACAATGGGAGTAGTCTCTTCACTGAATGGATTTGGGGAAATTGGACAGCCACATGCGAAAGTCTGAACCTGGACCCCAGGCTTAGACGGTTCACACATCAGCTCAGAAATACTTAGATCCGTGATAGCTGTAAAGGACCATACTGACATATATGTAAGTCTAAGCGTCTTGATATTATGAATATCCTTGAATCCATTATTTCATGCAGGACTCAATGGATGTCAAGTTTTATTTTTCTCTCGTGGCTTTTCCCTCTTCCGAATTTTGTATTTATCGTTCCCTTGTCTTGGCAAATGAGAAAGAAAGCCTTGCTGTGTTAGTTTAAAGTGTGTGTGTGTAAATGATGGGGAGTTCAGTAATGCTGGGCTTGGAGCTTTATGAAAGTGGCTGCACCCTCTGTAGTGCTCTGGGACTTTCTTCCCCAGCCCCGCGCTCATTCTGTTTCTGGGGCCACTCTTGCTGCTTGTAGCTGTGGACTAGCCGTGTTTTCTTCATCCACTTGTGCTATTTCCTGTTTGGACCTCTAAGGATTTGGGATGACTCCCAAGCAAAGGGCTCCAGTTAACTGTAATTTAAAATTTTTTTGCAAGCTGTCATTAAGTTTTCCCATGTTGCTTGGCTTTATGGGAAGCTTTTTAGTCATTTACTAATTTAAGGACAGACATCCTTAGCCTTAGAAATTTGTAGTGAGTATTTCCTATTGAGATTGTTAGAATTAATGCAAAATACAAGTTAGATCATTTTGCAGCAATAGTTTAATGCTTTCAAACTCAATACAGTCAGAGAAACTGTCCAGAAGGAAAGCCTTCATGCTTCACCTTGAGGGGTGAGGGCTGTGGTCAGCACATTGTGGTTGGGGGCATGTGAACAGGCTCCTTGGAAGCATGAAAACAGTGTCTTTTCATGTTGACCTTTTCTGGTCAAGTTACGTTGTTCCTTTTTCTAGATACTCAGCTTCTAGTTAATCCCTTCTGAACTTCCCGTTATGTCTGAATTAAAAATTCAGTGTAGCTTGACTTATATCTGAAAACTTTCCCTGGTTCTCAGGATTATTGTTAAAATCTAGTTGAGACTATTTCCAAAGACCAGACGTTGTAGGGTTATGGGCAGTCTGTGAGTTAGAATTGTATGTAAAATGTTCTGTGCGTGTGCAGTTTTCCGGATTCTTCACTTTAACTAGAGTCTGGGAGTTTGTAATTCCCCAAAACAATTCTTTGAAGCCGCGGTTTCTTCAGCTTGGCTTTGCTAACCTGTTGGGCCAGGTCGTCGGGGTCTCTCCTGTGTACCGCAGGATGTTCAGAAGCGTCCTGGGCCCTTTCCTGTTAGGTCCCCTCATGCATAGTGATGACAACTGCAAATGTCTCCATGCGTTCCCCTTGTCTCCCGGGGGCTGCGGGGAGGGCAGAGTCAATCCCAGTTGAGAAACGCCAGCTCATTGCTTTAAAGGGCGGTTTTAGGCGCAGAGCACAGGCGAGCAGAAGCTGCAGGGACTTCCCCTGCGCCCGGGCCTCTGCGCCGTCGGCAGCCCCGCGAGGGCCGGAGCTGCCGCACCTGCCCTGCATCATCAGCGCTCAGTCCATGCTTTCCTTCAGGCTCGCTCTTGGCGGTTGTGCATCCTGTGGGTTTGGACAGATTTGAAATGCCATATCCCCCTGATGCCTGCACACATCACCACCAAGCAGGCAGCGGGTCAGCCCGTGTGTGTGTGTGTGTGTGTGTGTGTGTCTGTCTGTGTGTTTTCACTGAGTCGTGTCCAACTCTTTGCAACCCCCATAAACTGTAGCCCTCCAGGCTCCTCTGTCCATGGGATCTCCCAGGCAAGAATACTGGCGTGGGTTGCCACTTCCTTCTCCAGGGGATCTTCCTGACCCAGGGATCGAACTCACATCTCCTGCCTTGTAGGCAGATTCTTTACCACTGAGCCAGCAGGGAGGCCCCGAGTGACACATGCCTGCCATTATCACCATTATATATAGTAGTATATATAGCATTATATATAGTATATAATATAGTTTCACTGCCCTGAAATTCCTCTGCTCTGCTGTTCTCATCCCTCTCTCCCAGCCCCTGGCAACCACTAATTTTTTTTTATTGTCTCTGTAGTTTTGTCTTTTCCACAAGGTCGTAGCTGGATTCACATGGCAGGTAGCCTTTTCAGGTTAGCTTCTTCTGCTTAGTGGGTGCGCACAATTTGTCTCCTGCATGTCCTTTCATGGTGTCATAGCATCCCGTTGTCTGTATGTGTTACCGCAGTTTCTTTATCCACTCACCTCTGAAGCTGTCGTGGCTGCTTCCAGGTTTTGGCAGTTGTGAACAAAGCTGCCATAGACGGTTGAGGGCAGGCTTCCGTGAGAACCGTCCTCTCCAGCGTGACTGCTGGGCTGTGTGCTAAGAGTGTGTGGAGTTTTGTAAGAGACTGCTGAGCTGTCTTTGGAAGTGGCTGCCCCATTGTGCGTATCCTCCGGCAACGAATCAGAGTTAACTGTGGTGCCACGTTCTTTTCAGCTTTTGGTGTTAACAGAATTCTGGATTTCATCCATTCTAATGGATGTGTAATAGTATCTCATTTTACTTTGTATTTCTCTGGTGACGTGTGATGTTGAGCATCTTTTCTATTTACCATCTGTTAAGGTCTTTGGCCCATTAGTTTATACTTTTTAACTAGCTTGACTTGATTCATTCAGGGTTTTCTCTTCTTGCATGGCCAAGGGAATACAGAGCTATTTACAGAGTTTTGAACAGCTAGCTTCTGTTGAGAGTGATAGAAGAGACTTCTGGGTTGGCCTGAGTGGGGCACATGTTATAAAATATTTATATTTTAGAATATTTTAGAAAATTGAAATATGTATTTGTGCACATAACACAGAAACACTCCCAGTCAAACATACACTGGTGTGTATTATGCATTTCACAAGTATTCTCTAAATCATCCTGACAACTCTGTGATGTAGATAGTATCCTCATTTTATGGATTATCAACCTTTAAAAATAAAATAGCTGGTTATTTTACCAGCAGAACGGACTTATTTGGGAATTGCGAAGAAGTACAGTTCAGGAAAAAAATAGCGAAGTGTAGCAAACAAGGGGGAGGAGCCTTGCTTTGCAGAGAAGAAGGAGGACGTTGAGAAGCGGCGCTTGGAAGGAATGGCCCCTGGGGGAAGGGGAGGGTTTGGGGGCTCGGGGGGTGATGTCTTCCCGCGGGCTGGGCTTGCTGCTGGACAGTGAGAAATCCTTCCTCCTCCTGGAATGCAGGGTCCTCTCTTCTGTTGGAGTAATTGGTGGTGTGTGTTGGTGCTTGAAAGCGCCCCCTTCTGGCCGCCTGGCTTCATTTTAAGTGTAGTGTCCTTTATTCCCCTTCACAGAATGAATAGATGTCCCTGGAGGTTAAGAAATTTGCCCAAGGTCCTAAGTTAATGAAAGGCAGAACAGAGCACCGAATATAAGTCAGCAGCGTCAAATTAGTTCATGTGTGTGTTCTTGACCCTAGAGGTACTAAAATGTCTTCCATGTCGGTGGGCCAGACCCATGTCCCGTGGCCTTGGCTGGCATAGAAGGCCTGGGACACGTGGGGAATACCTGGTCGCCGGGAAGTTTCACTAAGCCAAACAAGTGCAGTAAGGTTTCTGCAGTGTATGTATGTCTCTGCAGAGTATAGCCTGTTTGTTGTGTCTCAGAATAAATTCTCGTTGATAACCATCTTGAGCCAGGGGACAGGTTTTTGTTTTCTTTTTTACAGCCTGCTGTATATACTGTATCGATTACCTGCCTTCAGTGAGCACATGCGTTATGTCTCTGGGTGTATATAAAGCGGTCTTTGTCCCGCAGCCTGTTTGTGGTTGATGTACATGGAAGTGCAGGTGGTCGGATTCAGAGTTTATATTTTATTACTGTCAAATGTAGCATTTCCGGGATTACCTCGTATAGTTTATAAAGATTCTGGAGCTTGTTGATTTAGGGCTTTCAGAAATCCTGAAATGGGTCTGAGCAGAGCAGATGAAGGTTGCAAATCAGACGGTGCCTCTGGTGGGTGGTGTTGGGGGCCCCACCTGCCTCACTTGCACTTGCTAGCATCGCATGCGGTGGTCTTCACCTCTTCCCAGGCCCGCCTGTCTCACCTGGCTTCCTTCTGCGTTAGAGCCCACTGCGCACTGAACTAACACTCTGCACTCTCCCGGCCTCACGCCGCATGCAGTTCCTCCCTCGCCCCCTCCGTGGTTTATTGCTCATCTGCAGTGCCCGGTGCGGTGTGTGTATCTCCGTGTGTATCACAGCGTAAGTGTTCCAGTTGATCTCTTTTGCCCGTGCTGGGTCTTCACTGCTGAGCGGGCTGCGCTCTAGCTGTGCTGCGTGGGCTTCTCATCGCAGTGGCCTCTCTGCTGCGGAGCTCAGGCTCTCAGCACAAGGGCTTCATAATTGCGACTCGTGGGCTCAGTAGTTGCGGCTCCCGGGCTTAGTTGCTCTGAGGCATGCGGGATCTTCCCCGATCAGGGATCGAACCTGTGTCTCCTACGTTGGCAGGTGGGTTCTTTACCAGTGGGCCTTCAGGGAAACCGTGCAGTGTGAATATTAAATAAAGAGAGGAGTGTGAGAGCGAGGGCAGTCTTTGTCCTGGCCCTGTGGAGCGCCGACCCCAGTTTATGCCCTTGTCCACCTGGCCAGCGGGAGGGAGCTCTTGGCTGGAACTGTTTCCAGTCTTGGTCTGTTTTGCAAGGGCCTGGCACCTGGGAAGGTAGGCCCGGCCTCGGATGAATGACTGCAGCCCTTAAGCATTGGCGCACATCTTGTTCTTTGCCCTTTTTTTGTCCTTGGCTTGGAGCTCGTTGGGGAACCTCTCCTGGTGACGTGTCCTGACTGTCATGGCCGAGTTACAGCAGAGAACAAAGCGTGGCCTGCTCCTGAGCCTTCTCACTGCAGAACCAGCTGGGAGTCATGCACCCGCCGGTCTGTCGCGGTGGAGAAGGAAAGTGCGTGATACTTTGACACGTGTGTTGAGCAGGGCAGCTTTCTGAACTCCTCAGCCCCCTTCCGCAAACATAACTATCTTTCGAATCCTCCACTTGAGACAGACGCTGCCATGCCAGAGGGCCCGGCCGGTCTCCCCCCAGGAGCCGTGGCAGAGGGCTCTCTGCGGGCCTGTCTGCTCTCAGCATACCTGGGCAAGCTGCAGCTGTCAGAGCGCCTTTGAAAAAGAGGGTTTGGTGTTTCTATCGGCAGAATGACTCAGACACTCCTGTTTGTCTCTTGGCAGAGTGATCAGCAGCTGGACTGTGCCTTGGACTTGATGAGGCGCCTGCCTCCACAGCAAATCGAGAAAAACCTCAGTGATCTGATCGACCTGGTACGTACCTTGTTTGTACGGTTTCATTTGGGGCTGAGGCCATACTCGGCCTTTATATACCTTGTTTGACGCAGAGTTCAAATCACACAAGACACCTCCTCTCCAGCTAGATGCCACCGCTGGCTTAAGAGGCTCCTCCGGAGAGGAGATGAGTTTCCTCTGACTGTCATTCTTTCTGTGCCGGCTGTTTTCATAAAGCCAAAGATAGGCACTCTGAAGTCAGTACTACTTGCCCCCTTCCCCCAGATGCCTTGTTTCCGCTTTCTAGACGTTTACTGTTAGGCCCGGGTAAGCAGAGGCCACACACACCCGGGAGGACCCGGCTGCAGGCTGTGCTCGGCTCTCTGCCGCTGTGGACATTTCTCCAGCTGAAGCAGGACGGAAGGCTAGCCTCCCGAGTGCTCCAGGGACTTCACTTCTAGCTCAAAAGGACACAGCACAAAACTGGGCTTTTAAAGAGCTCATCACGTCTGTTTTTAAAACACTTATTTGTATGCGAACAAATGATACAGAGGGGAACATTTTTAGACAAATACTTTCTGTATTGAAAACTCTGAAAAAAAAAAAAAGAAAAATCTGTTACTCTTCAGCATAAGAAACAGTGCAATTTCAACACCAGATCATCAAAAATGACTTCACTGTGGGAACTTTTGGAATTTTCTGACAGTATTGATTGGAGTGGAATGCAATTCTATTTAGATTTCTTCTTTGATTAGTAGAACTATTTTTAAAATATTATATGTATATAGTTAACTGAGATAATCACAAAATGATTTTGTAATGCGATTTCAAGGTAATTAAATATGTGTATCTTTTAAAAAAAGTATTTGTTTATTCATGTATTTATACATTCATGGAATGACTGGTCTCAAAATGATGCCAGAGATTCACTGGCACCATTATGTTATTTGAAAATGTTCAAAGTATTCAAAAAAGCCTATACTATGAGAAATCATGAAAGAAGTCAAATGAGATCAGGAGCCAGCTGAGTTACTGGATCACTTGGCCGGCGGGTTCTGGCCCCGGGCGGCAACCTGAGCCCACCCCGACCAGCCTCTGTTCTTGTCAGTGTCCCCCAGCTTCTCAGAGGGATGATCAGTTGCCAGCTGTTGCTCATCAGTTAGATGTCTTTTAAAGATAGTAGCTTTAAAACTTGTTCATACGCTGTAGTGATATATTTAGCTCCGTTGTATGCATTCAGAACAGTTTTACTGGGGAAGAACATTATTGCAGGAGACTCAGGCCATTCACAGATAAAACTCTTGCCAGCAGTCCGCAAGGTCCATTGTGGAGCTGTTTGTCAGCTTATAGAGACATAGACCCCAAGAGAAAGGCAGCTGTGTGGACAGAGGCAAGCTGCTGGGTGGAGCTGTGAGCTTGCTACCTCTTCTGTGTAATAATTCAGGAAGGAAGGAGGAGAAGCGTTCTCCAGGAAGAGAGCTGTGATGAAGCCCATTCCAGGTGCTTGTGATGGAAATGGGGCAAAGGTGGCTAGAAACGGTGGCAGCTCCTGGCCCGGCAGTGAGTCATTTCAGATGAGTGTGAAAGAACAGAAGCCTGAATTGCGATGCACGCAAACCCACCATGTGCTCGGCATCGGGGGTCCCACACCTGGCACCTGGTCAGAGTGGCCTTCATGTACAGACGAGGTCTGGCCAGCGCGCCCTTTGCTTCTTGCCCCGTGAGCTCTGATTCTCTGGGGCTTGTTTTCAGATTTCTCTGGGAGTGCCGTACATTGGGAAGTTCTATGTGAAAGATGCTAATTTTTAAACATTGGCTCAGACATTGGAAGGGCGTGTGAAATGTGAGTCAGAGAAACAGTCTTTGTTGGGAAGTGGAGAAACATGAAGTTGGATGGGTAGGAGGTGTCCTTGGAAGTCATCGGAGGGGCTTGGATTTGACGTGGCATCATCACCATCGCCCCATGTCCTGTCTCGTGGGCAGTGCGTTGTCCCGAGCGCTTTCTCTGGCGTGGCCTCAGTTAACTCTCAGCAGTCCCGTCGGGTCGCAGCACACGAGGCAGCCTGGGCCGTGCTGCGTGGCCTGTTTTCCTTGGAGAGGTCTAACTGGCCAGCTGTGACCGGGGGTGGGCAGAAGCCACGGGTAGGACCGGGCCCCTCAGCTGGTCAGCCCAGAGGCCACACTGCTGCTCCTCCGCTGAGCGTCACGGCATGCCCGGCTGCGTGTCGATTCAGCTTGCCAATGTAGTTATTACTGTGTTTTAGAAACAGACCAAACATAGAAGTCAGAAATGATGAGCAGATTGTTTTCTCAGTAGAGTCTTGGTGGTGTTTCGCAGGCTGTTTTGTTCTTATGGCAACTGAAGTGTTTTCCTCCAGCTGTGTCCTGTCGCACTGACGCCCCCGTCCCTGTCACAGAGATGAGTGTGTAGCCGCTTTGGTGGAAACCTGGTCAGTGGGTTCCTGGGTGGCATAGACCAGTTCTCCCTGGGCTCAGCAAGGAAATCGCAGCGTTGATGGTGAATGAAAGAGTGAGTCACGCGCCACCCTTCACCTTGGCCAGGTGACTCCCCGCCTGGGCGTTAGCTTGCAGGAGGGCGCTGAGGCCCAGGTGAGGTCCCGCACTGTGAGGTCCCTGCTGGGCCACGGGGAGGAAGCGGCACCCAGAGGGCATGGTCAGGGGGCACTGTTCTCCCACCTGCAGCGTTTTCTGTGGAATGTGACTGGAGAGGGGACGGAGGCAGGGGGCCAGCGGCTAACGTTTGGTGAGCACATCCACATCCCCAGGACTGAGCTGGATACTGGTTGTGTTATTTCATCTAATTTTCCAAAGAGAAAAGGGGCAGTTTTAAAATTCAAATCACTGGGAATGATCCCTCAGCCAAACCTTACAGATTGTAAGCTTTCGTCATCTGAGCAAGCGATTTGAGTGTATTCCAACTGTTTTTGAACTCGTAACTGTATATCGTAATACCTGGTTCATAACTAAGCTTTTAAGTAGAGTCGTGAGATGTCTCGTTGGCCTCTTTATGTCTGCATTCACATTATACGTGGGTTCCCTGGTAGCTTAGCAGGTAAAGAATTCACCTACAACGCAGGAGACCCTGCGCATGCAGGTTCGATTCCTTCGTCAGGAAGACACCCTGGAGGAGGAAAATGGCAACCCAGTCCAGTATTCTTGCCTGGAAAATTCCACGGACAGAGGAGCCTGGAAGACTACAATCTGTGGGTCTCAAAAGAGTCAGACACTGCTGACGCACGCATGCGCTGATTTTCACAACACCCCTCTAATGTACGCGGGACCGCTTCTCCTTTGTTGAATGACTTAAACTCGGAGGAAGAAGCAGGGTGGTGCTGGGTGCCTTTGCTTCGTATCAGAGCCACAGATTTAACGTGGTGCTTCTTCCTCATCTGTGTGTCTTACCTGTACTGGGGAAATGTTAAATAATTACTGATCTACAACATTTAAAACATAGACTGTATTAAGGAAAATCATTTAAAGTCCGCGTAACTAAAAACAGCCAGAGACCTGAAGGCTGTTCCCTATGGGCTGGCCACTTGGGCTACCCAGCTCGCTCTGGTCCACTGCTGCACTGGGCACTGGGGAGGCGCCTCTGTCCCCTCGCTCAGCTGTGTGGGGCCAGCCTTTTATTTAAAAAAAAACAATTTCACCATTTTTTAAGTCTTTACCTATTTGTTACAACACTGCTTCTGTTTTGTGCTTCGGTCTTTTGGCTTCAAGGCATGTGGGATCCTAGCTCCCAGACCAGGAGTCGAACCCGCCCCCCACCTCCTGGAGTGGAAGGTAAAGGCTCGAGCACTGGACCTCCAAGGAAGTCCTTCGCTCCTTTTTTAGTTTGAAGTATGATGAGTGTCGAAATGGAAATGGAGCCTGACCGTGCACTGAATTAGGGTCTGATGAGGCATGCCTCGTTAAAACCCTATTGACGTGCTTCAGAAATGCAGCCGAGGCCCCTGCTGTGCACTGTGATGGATTCGACGTTTGGGCAGGTTTTGTAGGTCCTGGAAGTCGCTTCCTTGGATGTTCACCTTTCGTCACTGCTGTTTTCCTTCCGTTTTCCCGGGCGGGACAGGCCTGTCTGTGTTGTTTTGTGTTTTTTTTTTTTTTTTTTTCTAACTGGACTAGCAGAATTCCTTCATTCTTATTAGTCAGTCTGTGCTGGGTGCAGCACTATGGCCCTGAAGTTCACTTGCAGTTTCTCCTCAAAGCAGTAATTTGAGGAGACTCGCCCTGTCTTGAGCCCGTCTAGAAGCTGTGCATCCAGGCCTTTGTCACCTGTAATCTGGGATCAGGCAGACATTCTCAGAGCCGCTGTTGGCCCAGCCCGGCCCGGCCCGGCCCGGCACTCTTCACAGCCCTTCCTCTCCGGTTCACCTGCGGCCAGTAATGATGGGGAGGTGGTGCTGTTCTCAAGAAAAGCCTCCAGCTCTTAAGGCTGAATGTTGGGATTTGCCAGCACTGCCCATGGAGGGAATGGCCTCACTTAGATGTCGGAGCCAGGGAAGTATCGGAATCCATCCGGTCCACCGGCGGCCTGATTCCCAAGCAGCATTCAAGAGACATGTGGAGGGTGCCTGGCAGCTTTGGGCCAAGGCAGCCCGATTTATCGTGCCAGGTTGGTTTGCTTTTTTCTTTCCACCGTCAGAGCTTTTGCTGCCTGGGATTATGATGCGTGCTCTGATTGGTGGGAAATGACCTTCCTTTGCAGATGGCCAGGGCATCATTTTATTACATATTAATCCCATTGTGCTCGAGTGAAGCCAGCCGAAAGCCATGGTTAAGCTGTTTCAGAAATACCCGCAGGTCCATGTGGGCCGAGAATCACATGCCGTTAAGATGCTCCCTCGGCTTCCTCAACTTTGACCTTCTGTGGCTTTACTCCACACTGGCAGCAAGAGCCGAGACCTCTCCACTGCGGTGTATTTTGAGCCCTGAGCTGAGGAAGGAGTTTGTTTCTGCAAATGGGCACCCAGCAAGCTAGCCGTCCTTTGCCTTTTTAAGAGCAAACCAAAAATAGACCTAAATCTGTTTAACCAAGCAGGAACGTCTTTGCTTGCAAATGTCGGTCGCTTCATTTTTTAATTCCTCCTCCCTTCTTTGCTTATCGTCACCCGAAGGTCCAGCTCTTGGGTGTCCCCAGACTTTATTTACTCCAGGGAGGGGTTAAAGCACCCAAGCCATCCCCACTCGGTCTGTGAGTTAGAGGTACAAGGGCCCAGTGCTCTGACCAGGGAGTTGAGAACTTGATCGGTTTTCATTTCAGCATATTTCTTTTTAGCAGCCAGAACTGCCCTCCAGAAATAGAAGGGCAGCCTCAGCAGTACCTACAGCTCGAGCAGCTCCCAGAAACGGGCCACCTGCAGGCACACAAGGTCCGCAGGAAGATCCCGCTCGGCAGATTAGCAGGCTGGCGTGCACAGGGCGAACCTCTTGGAGCCAGAGAGCAGGTGGAGACCTCCAGCTTGTGTTGGCCAGGACCCTGGAGCCAAGCTCTCACACCCCTGTGATTAAAATTGAGGCTGCTGTTATTATTTAACAGTCATTAATATCATTGATTATCTATCCGACCTCTGCTACACTTTGTTAGTTTTCAGTCTTTAATAGTTGAACCCGTGAAATCTGGAAATGGTTTTCTCAGTGATAGCTGCGTGTCGTGAGAGCATCAAACTCAGTTCTGTCCCCAGGAGATAAAGCTGAGCCACCTCTGGAACCCTTAAGGCCAGGCGTGATCTCCATCTGTGGCCAAGACTGCCCAGGCCTCCTGTGTTTCCTGCCTGCCCGGGATCCCCGTGATGACAGTCACTGTTTAAAACAGTCTTGCGCTAGCATGCTTTCCTCCTTTATTTCAAAGACAGCATTTAAACACGTCTTCTTTCTGAAGCGGTCTTAGACCTAGTAGGTGAAGAGGGAGTGGGTTCAGTCAGCGTTTCCCGAGCACTCCCTGCGAAGCTGACGCCGCGCAGCTCCTCCGCTCCTCTGTCACGGGGAAGGAAACACGCGGGGACCCGGGAGCTGGATCCGAAGGAGGGACGGTTTTGGATGGAGTTTCTCGCCCCTTTGGACTTGACTGGCTGATCAGCTCCGAGGACGCCTGTCCCGAGTTGCGGAACCCAGTTCTTCCTGTGAGCGTCTGACATCCTGGGTGCCAGACACCATTCTGGGTGCTGCGGGTGCGAGCCGAAAGGCCTGGCTCCGTGGCGCCGACGCCTAATGAGGAACTCAGGGAGGTTTTCTGGGAGGAGGACGGCATGGCCGCGCCAGCTTCGCTCCCTGTCTCTCACGAACCCCAGCAGGCACGGTCGTTTGTCTTCGCTGCTGAGTAACAGCGGTCCCGGCTCTTCAGGATGCTTCGCACTCTCCTCTCCCTCGCTCGGGCCACCTCTCCCCCTGCCTCTCACCATTCCTTAGGTTCTTTTCCCAAAGTTTCCCCGACAAAGTATTCCTGAGGAGAGCAAATATTTACATACCTCTGGAGTTTTGAGGGCAAAGCCAAAAGTGGCCGCCTCTGGCAAAGAATTTTGTTTTGTCTTTTTTTTTTAATTGCATTCCAGTTCATAACTTGCCCACATGCAAGACGTTTTAACATAAAAAGAATGCTTTCTTCACCAAACTCTTTGAGTCCAGTTGGTGCTCCGGGAAGTAGGACACCCTGCAAGGAGACGCTCAGCTGGGCCTTGTGGCTGGGCCTCCCCACCGCGTGTAGGTTCCCCTGCAGTCGGGGTACCCCAGGAGCCTGGGGGAGGGGCTTGGCACCCTGGAGCCAGGGCTCTGTAGGCTTGCAGGCGAGGAGGAGGCAGCCTCCACTGGCGCCCGGCCAGGCTCCTGGTGGGCTTCTGTCGGAGGTGGGTGCCCTGGGCTTCCACTCTCGCACGTGTCATGGGGTCTGTAGGAAGAGTTCTCTCCCCAGCCGGGTGCTGTCTCTGGAGCCGGCCCTGGGGAAAGAACGGAAGAGTTGGTGCTCTCGCAGGGACCCCTCCACAGCCTGATGTTTCTGAGCTTACCGTGAGCTCTGCTACAGGCGACTGGGGCTGCAGTTCTGTTTTACAAGGAGAAAAAGCATTCCATCCAAGGGCCTCCAGCAGGATTTTAATGAACTCCATTCCTTGGAAAGTTGTGGTGAGCCTTTTCATGCGAGTGTTTTTCGCTCTTTGAATGGCCTGCAGCTGTAGTGACGAAAGCAAGGCTGAGGGAGGAGGCAGACCCCAGACCCTGGGTGCCAGATTGGCCCTCTGTTCCCCACCCAGGCGCCCCTCCAGACGGGGGTGGAGGTGGCCTTTCACGACCCCAGCCTGTTGCCGAGTCGAGGACCCCACCACCTGATGGTGATTGATGTCAGGATGGCAGGCTGCTAAGCAAGGACGAAATGGCGTGATCTGCTTAGAAAGAGGAAAGGGGGCTTTCTAGGGGCACTCCTCTGATCCCCCCATAGATATGGCTGGAAGTTGCTTGGAATTCTGATGAGTTCTGTTACATGCAGACTCACAGACCCTCATTTGACCCAGGGCAGGGTGGCCTGGACTGCCTCCTGGTCATGCAGTCCAGACCCTTCAAACCTGAAACCGGTTGAAGAAGAGCAGGAGGTCCGTGCTTTCTTGTGGGCGTGTTCGTAGGGAGCAGAGGGGCTGAGCTCAGGGGCAGACTCCAGGGATGTGTCCCCTGGTCCTCAGCACTCTGCAACAGTCGAGGAGGTTTCCCGCTGTGGCCACGGGCTTGGAATTCTGCAGAGCTCAGTGACTTGAAAGTTAGCAATCTCCTGTCCGCTTTGGTGTCAGCCTCCCGGTAGTATGCTTTTGTTAGATTATAAAGTGCAAGATGGAAATTTTTTTGGTTTGGTCTCAGATTGAGAATTTGACTCCCCTCTTTCGTTCATCATAAGATCTTTTTCAGCGATGACAGAGAAAAATAAATTGCCACAGTGGAGATCCATCAAGTGTCAGGAGCCCTGATGGAAGGGCCTCGTTGTTAATGCGTCTCCCCCGTTACGCGTTTCGTTTCACAGCCGCTCTGTGAAGCAGGCGGGAGGGGACCGCCTTTTACAGACGAAACTGAGAGCGTCCCAGCGCCCTGAGCCCCGGGCCTGAGCCGTGGCCACGGGGACGGCAGAGTCAGGCCCCGCTGTTGATTCCAGTGTGTTGTCCATTGAACTACTGCCTTTAACAAGGAAAACAGGATCATTTGTGACATGTCCTGCTAAGGCCAGATCGTCTGCCTCAGTGAAACTGTGAAAGATACTTGTGATGGGGGTGGGTAGTCACCACGGAACTTGTAAGGACCTCAGGAAAAAAAAAGACCGTCAGAATCTATCTTCTGCTGCAAAGGACCTGCAGGCTTGGATGAGCAAGGAAACTGCTGCCCTATTCTGCCTGGGCTGGCTGCGGGGCCGCTGTGTCCACAGTACACACACACACACACAGACACACACACACATAGATAGACAAACGACACGAGGAAACTGCTGCCCTATTCTGCCTGGGCTGGCTGCGGGGCCGCTGTGTCCACAGTACACACACACACACACACATACGACACACACACACATAGACAGACACACGACACGAGGAAACTGCTGCCCCATTCTGCCTGGGCTGGCTGCGGGGCCCACTGTACCAAGGTGGACGCTTCTATAGGAGATGCCCTCATCACAGCACACACGTAGCTGCGCTAAGGTGCACACTTTCTTAGACGCCCCTACCTCAGCACAGATACACAGACACACACACAGATAGACCCACACACGCAGCTGTGCTAAGGTGAGCACTTCTTAGGAGATGCCCCCACCTGAACACACACAGACACACACACACACACACACAGATACACACACACACACACAGATACACACACAGCTGCACCAAGGTGGACACTTCTTAGGAAACGCCCCCCACCCCAACACAGACAGATACACACACAGCATTGTGTGCATTGTAGACAGAGCGCTCCTTAAAAAGGCATGCTGCCCAAACCCAAATAGTATGATCCTGTTCTTTCAGTTACTAAAACAAATCTAAAATTTTTAGGAAAAGCAAATTCTTGCCCTGCAGGAACTAAAGGGACAGGTCAGTAAAGTGACTGCTTTTAAATCGAAGGTACCAAAGTCAGCGTCCACACTGGCATAAAGCGCTTCGAGTGTAAATGACACCAGGGGACGGCAGGGCAAGATCCCACTGCTGACAGGGGTACCGCATGGCCCCCCCGGAGCGGGCGCCCCTCGATGCAGGTGGGCCGTGTGCACGCGGGCCGGCAGCAAGGCCAGAGCAGAGGCGGTTCAGAGCTCAGCACAGGCCCCGGGATGTGGGGACTTGGGGTGTGTTACGAGCAATAGTCGTGCTTCACTGCGAGAAACAAATTGATAGTTTGATAAAACTGCTGAAACAGCTAATCGTTTTGAAGGACAACAAGCTAAACATCTCTTACACAGCGCGTCCTACGCCCTCCTGATGGACCTAGGAACAAATATTAAATGAACATGAGAGGACCGGGGGGAAACAGCAGTGATCCTTGATGTTGGGAGTGGGGGGGAAGGCCTTCACCAGGCATGGAAGCTCATGCCAGTGTGACCGGCTTGAAATGTGCAAATTTAATTTTAAAGTTCAAACAAAGTGAAGTAAAAAGGCAGAGAACAGGCTCAAAGATAGCTTGTAGCTTCTGGCAGAGAATGTATCTCCTTAGCTCTGCAGAAAGCCTCTTCTGAGGTTGCTGCAGTCCTCCGTCCCCACCTGGGGGAAGCGGCAGCAGGGCTGCGGCAGCCTGTCCGAGGTCGGCGGGTGGTGACGGAGGCGCCCGGGCGGTGAGCGCAGGCAGCCCGGGGTCCTGCAGTGCCGCACCCTGTCGCCCCCGGCAGTGAGAACGTGCGGACACCGAAACGGGCCTCACCTGCAGACAGAGGAGCCGAGCCGGCCGGCCAGACGGTCCCCGCGTCACCGAGCCCTCTTCTGCTCGGGGCGCCATGGCTTCCCCGTCCCAGCTTCCGTGGGGTTGCTCAGCGCCCTTTGGTGTTGAGTCTCCTGAGGAACAAACACAACAAGCCACTGGAGAAACATGGCAAACTCTTAATTACCTTCTGGAAGCGTCTCCACATCGCCACGTTTAAAGGTTCTGAGATGATGCTGCAGCTGAAGCTCCAATGCTTTGACCACCTGATGCGAAGAGCTGACGCATTGGAAAGGCATTCTTTCCTGATGCTGGGAAGGACTGAGGACGGGAGGAGAAGAGGGCGGCAGGGGATGAGATGGTTAGATAGCGTGACTGACTCAATGGACATGAATCTGAGCAAACTCCAGGAGATATTGAAGGACAGAGGAGCCTGGCGTGCTTCAGTCCATGGGGTTGCAAAGAGTTGGACACCACTTAGGAACTGAACAACAAAAACAATTATGTATCCATTTTTTCCTCAAGATTGTGATTAAATTTTTTAATGAAACATTCTCTTTCATATCTTTAAAAAATAAAAAAATAAGGTTCTGAGAAGTCCTACAGTGGGAGAAGGAAAAGCCCGTTCTCCTTTAGCCCACCATTTCTCTAACTTACTGTCCATGCACCCCCCTGTGGAGAACACGGGTTTCCTGGAAAGGTTCATAACATACACTTAGTCGCTCAGTCATGTCCCACTCTCTGCGACCCCGTGGGCTGTAGCCCGCCAGGCTCCTCTGTCCATAGGATTCTCCAGGCAAGAACACTGGAGTGGGTTGCCATCCCCTTCTCCAGTATGGGAGATGGCCTGGATTCTAGATCCTTTGGGGCAGCGGCCCTGCGTGTGATGTGTGAAGCTTTCACAAGCATGTGGTGCAGCCTCATGGCTCTCCTTGTCGTTGAATTGGTTCGGTAGGAGGGAGACAGCGTGGCGGCCGTGGGGCAAGCCCTGTTGGCCATCCGGAGGCCTGCGCTGTGCCTTCGGGGGCCGCCAGCTCGCCCTGTGACCCGCAGGGGTCTCTGGCTCCCCCTCTGAAGCAGCAGCTGGCTGGTCTCAGGCTGAGCACCTGGGCTCCGTTGCCCGGAACTGAAAGAACATCCCTGTGGACACCCTTCAGTTGATGCCACTGCTTTCAGGGCCCCCCTCTGCCGGCAGAAGAGGCACCGACGTCCCTCAGCTCTGTGCATCTGTAGCCTGCCCCGCCCCGAAGCGTGGCTCTGGAGAGAGGCGAGGGACATTCGCTGGCCGCCCGCCATCCGGCAGAGCCAGGCTGGCCAGACCTGGGGCCCGCCTCGGCCGCCTTCCAGCTCTGAGACCGCAGGCAGCTTCCTTCACCCCCCAGAGCTGCTTCCAGGATCCTAGGTGGCAGTAAGAGCCTGCATTCCTGGGGCCGTCGTGAGGACCTGGGAGTCTCCATGAAGCGCTGACATGTGCAAGAAAGGCAGGTGCTTGAGAAGTATCACTGAGGCTTTTACTTCCTTCACTGACTCCCTTGGACCCACTTGCTGACCTCCGCATTCCGCCTGCCTGGGGGCTGCGCACTCACGTTCCAAGCAACCTGCCTGGCTGTTTTCACAGGTGGAGACGGTCCGGACCTTGACCTTCAGGGTGCGGGGGTGTTCCGAGCCAGCACCCTTGGTTGGTCTTGCCTGGAAGGGAGGAGGTGCAGTGGCCCCTGCCCCCACCCTCCCCAGGCTCCCATGTTGGGGTCCCTGCACAGAAAGCTGGGAAACGCCGCTGCCCACACCTCCAAGGCCCGTGGAGTAGGCCAGGGTCAGACCCTGGCTGAGTGGTTTCATGACTGGTAACAGTGTTTGTCGTTCTGCAGAGGTGGGGTAATCTGAGAGCAGGCTTGCTTCTCCCTGGTCGGGGGCGGGGGTCCCTGGATGGTCGGGTTTCTCCCGCGCCCCTTGCTCACTGCTCTGGCAGCCGTTCTCCTCCTGGCTCCAGTTCCCGGGACGCATAGCTGCCCCTGGTTGGTCACTGTCGGAGTCCTCTGGAAGCCTGGGGACGGGAACCCTCAGCAGTAGTCGGGTTGTCCAACAAGGCAGAGAGGGTTTTAAGGTTGATCTCAGCATCCAAGGAGGATCCCGGTCATTTGACCCTGTGGTCTTTGCTCCAGGGGTGCCGCCCAGGAACCTACCTATAGTAGTATCTGACCCCCGGGGCAGGCCGGCTGTGAGTGCTGAGCCTCAGGATCCCTTTGTGTTCCAGCATCCTGCTTTCTCCCCCCTTTCATTCCCTTCGCTCTCGCAGCTCATCAGGACTGCTTGTCTCTTGCCCCTGGCTTGAACCCCTGTCTGGCCTTTCTCTGCCTCGTCCCTGCGGCCGATGTGACCCCGGGCACCTACTCTCCAGCCTGAGACCCCCCAGTCCCACCCCGAGGGCCTTTGGCAGGCAGCCAGCAGTGGTCCTCTGCTGTGTGGCTGGAGGCCCCTCGGAGCCCTCCCTGAGGCTGCTGCTCGCACTGGGGGGCTCTTTCAGCCTCTCACTGACTCCTGCCTGTTCACACCCCCCACGCCTGCATCATCAGCCAAGGAGTGGCGTTTAGGGGGTGGGCTGGAAACAGCGCCCGTTTATTTTGCACTTTTCTTAGAGACAGGTTATTTAGTGGTTCCCTTCCCTCTGCACCCCACCCACACCCCTGTTTGCCAGGTTAAAGTATCCTTTTTTTGCATATACTTGGAGGTCAGGGTTCTGTAAAATTCTCGGTTAGATGTTTTTAGGGCAGCTCCTGGTGTGAGCAGTGGGGTGTGAGTCAGTTGAGCGCTGTGCACTCTGAAGGCCCAGCCACACTCCGCTCTCGTCTCCGTCACAGCTTAGCGGCGTGTCCTCAGAGTTTTGAGTTCCCCGTCTAGGAGACAGTCTGACGACACGGATCTTGAGAACTGGAGATGGCTGGAGATGGCGAGTGGAAAGCTCTAGTGCAGTGCCTGGCCTCGAGGGCCTGAGTGAGGTTCTGAGGTCCCCCTGGCTGGTGTAATTGTGATGTGGTCAAGTGCAAGCAAATAAACACCACGCCGCTCTTCTGGCTTTAGTCGATAACCGTCAGATGCCAGAGGCGGCTCAGGATGCCTTTCCCGTTGGCCACACAGCCAGTCTTCTCTAGCCCCGTTTTCAGTCAGTTCAGTGGCTTAGTCTTGTCCGACTCTTTGCGACCCCATGAACCACAGCACGCCAGCCTCCTTGTCCATCACCAACTCCCAGAATTTACTCAAACTCAGGTCCATTGAGTTGGTGATGCCATCCAAGCATCTCATCTCATCTCATCCTCTGCTGTCCCCTTCTCCTCCCACCTTCAAAAGACCAGCATCAGGGTCTTTTCAGATGAGTCAGTTGTTCGCATCAGGTGGCCAAAGCATTGCAGTTTCAGCTTCAGCATCAGTCCTTCCAATGAATATTCAGGTCTTATATCCTTTAGAATGGACTGGCTGCATCTCGTTGCAGTCCAAGGGACTCTCAAGAGTCTTCTCCAATACAAAAAAGAAAGCTGAGCACTAAAGGGTTGATGCCTTTGAACTGTGGCGTTGGAACAGACTGTTGAGAGCCCCGTTTTACAAATGAAGAAACTGGAAGCTTTGCTGAGCTGGTCGGAGCCTTACGGCAGATCAGCAAGCAGCAGGGTCAGACGCCCCTCCCCACCTGCTCTGCCCCACAGCTCCCCCGAGCAGCCTTCTCTTGTCAGCGCAGGTCACCAGCAGACGTGGACTGAACGCAGATACCGTCGTGGTCGTTAGCACCAGCAGGATGCTGGGCAGTCTTCACAGAATGTGGCTTTCACCTTCCCTTGTTGAGAGGGCGTCCAATTCGGGCTTCCGTAGTTCTAAGCCGAGATGCTGTCGGACGCGCAGCTGTCCGTGGTAACGTGCACGTGTTCCCCACATCCAGGCCGCGGCTGCGCCCCCACACTGCCCGGCCTTTCTGTTGGGGGACGGCAGGTGGGGGGCTTCCTCGCGCTCGCAAGGAGTCGTCAGAGCTTCAGAGACAGCACAGGGCTGAGCGGCGACCGCGCCCTCCTCTCTTTGTGGGTCAGTGGCCCTCATCAGGCCGGACACTTCTCATTCATTAGTCGAACGGCTTGTGGCAGCCCCTTCGCCACATCTGTTGCTGGCTCCTGGGCCCGTCGTGCCCACAATTAAGGTTCATTAGAGACCCCGTCAGTCACAGTGTGCGCAGGGCCTGCCCGTGAGAGGCCTCACGAAGGGGCCATCCAGACTGCCCACCCCCGCCCACGGTCCCCAACCAGACCCCGGGTGTTTGGGGGACAGGAGGGGGGGTGTGAGCGGCTCTTCTGAGACTCCAGACTCCGGGGTCTCGTGGGCCTCTTCCCTTCTGTGCCCTTCAATCTACGGGCAGAGTGGAATTTACAGATGGTGGTGGTAGGAGTTACGTCTGACAGCAGGCCACTCGAGAGGAGGGGTTCGAAGCTGAATACAGAAGAGATTATCGTCAGTCTCCGCGTCCCCTCTTTGTGGAATGTACAGGCACCCTCAATTACTAGCGACTGGAAGCTAAGGTAACACTCTGGGTTTGGAACAGAACGCTTCAGGAGATTGACCCCGGGCTGGAAACGCTCATCCTCCACACAAGTGGGTCTTTCTTCACACTTCACACGAGTGTCTGTCTGAGTGTGTGGACGATGGCTGGGAGCAGGGGTGTGGCCCAGGCCCCCAGCGGTGCCCGCCTGCCGTGGCCTTCCCAGCGTCTTCCTGCCTGTTCACTGGAGCTTCCCCTTCTCAGCCCCACGTGTCGGGGAAGCCGCGTCTCCAGGTTGCCTCATGTGGCAGGGCTTGGCCGAGAGCTCTTACGGTCGATGGTGTACTGGGAACTTGTGGTGTTAGCACCGGGGACCCTCAGGCTTGGAAGCGCCCGTGGGATGGAGCTGTGCTCACCTGTGTCCCCAGACCCTGCGCGGTGCCCGGCCACCCCATTGGTACTAAATAACCGGTTAATGCGTGTGTGCATGCGTGCACGAAATCGCTTCAGTCGTGTCTGAGTCTCTGTGACCCCCAGGACTGTAGCCTGCCAGGCTCCTCTGTCCATGGGATTCTCCAGGCGAGAATACTGGAGTGGGTTGCCATGCCCTCCTCCAGAGGATCTTCCCAACCCAGGGAGCCAACCTGTGATTCTTAAGTCTCCTGCGTCGGCACGTGTGTTCTTCCCCAGCAGTGCCCCCGGGGAAGCCCTGACGAGCTGGTGGTCTCACCCAGCCCCGAGCTCTGCGAGGGGCGGGGCGCCAACGCTGCATCGTCCAGAGTCAGGACCTGCAGGGAGACCGCGGTGCCTCGTGAAGCTGACAAACTCGGGAGACCGCAGCCCCTCATCCTCAGGGCTGGTGGCCCCAGCTGCTGGCAGTCCGTAGGCAGGCGGAAGTCCCTGCGAGTCTCAGGGTCTGGAGCCTGACTCAGCGGCCTCCGGGCGTGCCCTGCGCGTCTGGGTGATCTCAGAGAGGCGGCTCGAGTTCTCGTGCCTCGGCTTCCCCGTGTGTCCCAGGAGGAGAAGGACGCTGGCCCTGAGCTGCCGTGACCACAGGGAAGGCCCCACGGCCTCGAGGACAGGCGGAGCGCGGAGGAGCGGGCAGTCCAGCCCCAGGGCCCCGTGAGCTCCTGGCTCTGCCCGGGACTGTCCAGCGTCCTTCTTAGGAGGGGGAGGCCTGCGTCACCAGGTTCTGAGAGATGGCGCCTTCTGCCGGCAGGAGGGGGGAAGCTCGCTTAGGACAGTGGGGTAGGCAGGTGTGTGACCGTGCGGCGCCCAGGGGCAGGGCAGGCCCCAGCAACGCTGGGCGCAGCTCAGAGCCCTCGGAGGCCAGTGGAGACAGGGTCCACGAGCCCAGAGCAGCCACTTTGAAGAAGCACCGCCGCCTCCAGCCAGCCTGCCGGCTGCAGGGGCGTCTGTCCCCGCGTGGAGCAGTCCGGTGAAGCTCTCTTGTGCCGCCCCCAGGCTCAGCGGTGACTCTGCCGGCCTCAGCCGCTCTGTGGCCGTGGTCCGCCATGTGCGGCCCTTCTGACCCCTGCCTGTCAGCAGGGCTGAGCCCAGACGGCAGTCCGAGAACGCGTGACCGGGCTCCGCCCACCCCTCCTGCCTGCCCCAGGCCCCCTGCTCCAGGGTCTCCCACAGGCCCCGTGCCCTGCCTCGCGCGTCTTTGTCCACACTGTCCCCTCACTGGGAGCACACCTTCAGGCCCAGCCTGGTGTTGCTGCCGCCCTCCGCTGGCCTCCCTCCCCCAGCCACGGAGCTCACCTGTGCTCTCGGCTCTCTGATGAGGGGGAGTGTGTCCACCTTCGTGTCCCCAGGGTGGGCGCGTGATGGGCACCCGGGGAAGGCTTGTGAGGGCTGGAGCCGAAGCCCTGGGGTCAGCAATGGAGCAGTGAGCTCTGTGTCCTTAAAGAGCTTGTGCTCATGGGGGGAACACTGCAACGGGGAGAGCAAGGCAGAGTTCTGTGCAAGCGCCACCCCGGGGCACCAGGCCCCCCCCTGGGTGAGTGGGTTTCAGGGAAAGCCCCTCAGAGTAGGTGACGCCTGGGTGGTGGCCCAGTGGGGCGGCAGGAAGGCAGCCGGCCAGCCAGGGCAGGGGCCACGCATTTCCGCCCCAGGTACAGCCCCTGAGCATGGGCCCTGGCTCAGGCCTGGTGGCTCCCCGCCAGCACGCGTGTGACGGCTGCGCACACCAGCTTCGCCGAGCGCCAGCTGCCGGTTGCTGCTCAGACTTTCTCAGTGGAGGAGGGAAGAGCTAACGATCAGTTGACGCTGTGTGATTTTTTTAAGATTGGAGCCAGGAAATGGGCCCTTTTCTAAGGTAACTCCACGTGTCCGTCTGCGTCTGCCCACATCATGCCTTTCTGGGAAGCATGGCCTTGCTGGCCCTTCTGAGACCGTGTGCTTTCCGGAGCTGCCAGCGCCCCCTGCCTCTGACCTGTCTGACCCGCAGCAGCCCGGGACGTCCTGAATCCTGCCAGTCTGGTGCCCTGTCGAGGGCCTCCTTCGCAGCTCTTCTCAGTAAGAGCTGCTGCCCCCAAGGGCCCCCAGAGTCAACTTTTGACTTTCCATCTTTTGCTGAACTCTTGGCTTCCTGCCTTCGTGACCCTTCACTTAAGGTTTGGTCGCTCTTCTCACACCTGCTGGGTGCCCTCACACAAGGCATCCTCCCCAGCAGAGTTGAGTTCCCGGTGGCCCAGCGCCACCTGCATTGTCCTCATGTCCCGGAAGGAGAGGGTTAGCATGGGCGTTGGCTCTTTGGGGAGAGCCACCACTTTGATCCGGCCCCTCGGGAGTCCAGGGTTCCCTCTGATGGAGCAGGGGATCCTGTTTTCCCATGTTACTGCATATCATCTGCCCGTGTGCAGATATGTAAGTCCACTGGAAATAATTGTGAGAGTGCTGTGTAATACACACAAAGGAAAAACACAGTTCCTAGATCTGGGGTGGGTGTAGGGGGGGTGGTTTTCCCTTGACTTCTGTTTTTGCCTTAAGTCTCCCTGACAGAAAAGCTTTCGTGCGTGCTGTCTGTGGGAGGCACCCTTAGGAAGGAGAAGGTCCAGCCTGTCTTGTCCCAGACCCGGGAGTCCTCTGCGGTTGCTTTAAGGACCCCTGGACCCCTGAAAGGCGGCCAGGGACCGGACCACGTGCCTTCTCCTCCGTGAGAGTGTCCAGCAGATTCGAACTTGTCGACTACCCCACGCTGTGCACATTCTTCCCATTCCGGAGACCCGGGGATCTGCCCAGCGCCCCGCAGGCTCTGCAGACCTTTCCCTAATTAAAGGGCCTCCTGGCTGCGTGCGTAGCTCTTCTGCCTCACACCTCTGCCCTCTGGTGTTTGTGTTAAAATTCCTTCTTTCCAGATTGTTTGCCCCACTCAGCAAGTCTCCTTGAAAGCCCCCACTTTCTTTTGGGGGAAGGTTTTTTCTTTTTTCTTTCTGGCGTTTATTCTGCCTCTGTGCAGGAAATTTCAGTCTCTCTGGAATTGTGTGCGCAGACACCCTGGGCTGGTTTTGTTGCGGTCGTTAAGTCTGGGTGTCACCGGCGCGGGCAGATGGCAGCCGCGGTTGCTGGTGGCCGCCCTCCTGTAACTTCTGGGCGAGGGGCTGCTGTATTTTCTGGGTAAAATCACCCCGAGAGCCGCATCCTCAGGCACTTCTGTTCAGTGCAAGCCGTCACGCAGGGTCAGGGACAGATGTCGGAAGGGTCTGGCCTCAGTAGGGGCTGGGGTGTCGGCAGGAGGCTGTGCTCTCCACTGTCTCTCAGCTGGCCCCGGAGGCCTGAGTCATCACAGACGCCTGAAGACCCCTGCCATGGCCTTGCCCTGATAGAAGTTTCTGGTCGGAGTCTGTCTGGCTCTAAGAGCGTCTCGGGAACTGTGTGGCAGGCACCCTGTTGCCAGGGGCCCTGGTGGAGCAGGGCTTTGTGCTCAGAGCACTTCATGAAGAAGGCTGAGGAGTCTGGGTCAGACCCCGCCCGCGGTGGATGGGAGACGTGGTGCAGGTGAGTTGGAGGGAGATGCCGGGACCAGCAGAGGCGGAGCGTGTCTCCTTTTCTGCTGGCCGTCAGGAGGCCTGGTGCCGGCTGCAGGCCCTGGAGCCGGGGAGCCGGGATCGCCCCTTAGGGCGCGTCTGGCTGGGGAGGCAGAGTCACACCGTTGCGGAGAGCAGGGCCTGCCCAGCCTGGCGTCCCCGCCTTTGAAGCTGGCCAGGGACTGGGTCCTGCAGGACCTGAGATCAGTGAGGGGGCTCTCCTTCACGTCCTGGATGCTGGCCTGTCCTTGGGGAGCAGGAAAGGCCGGGCATCCAGTCAGGGAGTAGGACTGGGGTGGGGGCTCTGGGGAAACCACCCCTAGGAGAGGGAAGGGGGGTGAGAGAACTTTCCTGAGAACTTTAAGTTTGAGCCGGAGTTCAGAGAAGTGTGTCCTGCAGTCACCGGCTTTTTCTTCCTTCCCCTGTTGTGGGTCAGTCCCACGGCGTACCTCGGAGACAGGCCCAGAGCTTAGCTTTGGTAGTGTGGGGTCTCACTCAGGACCTTGCTCAGTAGACATTTTGTTTTGAGGGAAAATGTCAAACATTCTTTTTTTTTTTTTAATAATGTCACAACTTTTTTTCTTATAAAGTGAAAGTGAAGTCGCTCAGTTGTGTCCGACTCTGCGACCCCGTGGACTGTAGCCTGCCAGGCTCCTTCGTCCATGGGATTTTCTCGGCAAGAGTGGTGGAGTGGCTTGCCATTTCCTTCTCCAGATCTTCCCGACCCAGGGATTGAACCCGGGTCTCCCATGTTGTAGGCAGGCACTGTACCACCCGAGCCACATATCCTGACTGGTCATAGAGAGGGTACGTCAGTAAACCTAAGGCTCGTCCTGTGAAATTTTGTAGGATCTTAACACGGAGGTGACACTTACTCGTCATCTAATCTAGTGGTTTTTTCCAGACATTTTAAAAGCTAGTGGAGTCCTCCTTTCAAACTCATTCTTTTGCCGAACTGGAATGAAACAGATGGAGGTGGGCCCAGACTTCCTCACTTCCTCTTAACCACCCGGAGTCCCCACGTCTCCAGCAGCACCCCGCCCCCCACCGAGTGCCTCTTCTCTGCCTTGGAGGATCACAGTCCCACCTTGTTCAGTTTGGGTCCATTTTCGAGATGAGGAGACTGAGGACCAGGGCAGCTGCGGCTCATCTGGTGATCCAGCCCCACTTCTCTCAGTCCCGCCCCAGCCTCCAGGCCGGGCGGTGCGTCCCTGCACATGCTGCGTTGATCTGTTGTGATGTTGGAGAGCGCTGGGTTGTAAGCAGCTGGGAAGATGCTCACGTGAAGAGAAGGTGAGCCTGCTGCCCAAGGGTGATGCCTCATGCCTGCGGGTCACTTTTTCACTAACCTGAGCCTAGGTCACGTAGCATCCCTGCTGGAAACCCCAGGTGGTGCTTTTGTATTTTCACTGAACTTACAGTTCCCTGGGTATTCCTGTGCTGTCTGCCTGGAATATTCTCTCGATTGACTCTTAAAAAAAAATAGAGATATAATTGTGATTATGTAGGTATAACCCATGTACTATAACCGCCCCCCCCCCAAAGTGTGCAGGGGTTTTTCCGCATCTTCAAAGAGTCGTGTGACCCTCCGTGGCCGACACTCCACGCCGCACTCCTCCGGCCAGGTGGGCAGTCCCACCGGCTTCTCTGTGACCCACTCCCCATCTGCGGGCTTCAGTTTACATCCAGGCGGAGGCGTCAGCCCCTCGAGACCTCTTGCCCAGCCTCGCCCGCGCCTCCCACCCCAGAGACGCTCTGGGCGATGCCCCTCGTGTGCGTAGCACCAGTCCCCCTCTTCCAGGGCACAGAGCGCCTCACCTGTGCCCTACACTCCCCTCTGAGACTTTGAGCCCGGGGACACTGCGTTTCACCTCTCATGCGCTTAGGCAGATTGTAACTGGCGGATTGGAGTTTACTTCCTAACGAGCCAAAGTGGAGAGACAGAGGCGCCCTTGATCCGGGCAGACGCGGCCAGCAGGGCACACGTGTGTTGCTGCCGAATGGAGCTGTTTCCCCAGTAGGAAGAGTCACGGCTTCCCTTTGTGCGCGGTCATTTTCTCTGAGTGACTCAGTGAAATGAAAACAAAACCTTGCTGAGACATCCATCCCATGGAAGGAGTCCACTGTGAGACGTTGTGGCCAGCCAGCCCGGATGATTTTTGTGCTAAGGGAGGGGGGAGAAAAGCCACCAGCTTTTCTGGGTGTATGTCCTGTAACGTGACGCACCAGTGCGGGCCCTCACTGCCTCTCAAACATGCGCGTGCGCACACACGTGGCATCGGCAGCGTCGCTGGGTCCTGATGGACTGATGCACTGTCCGGGTTGTTCAGAAGTCGATGGTCACTAGAGTTTGGAAGGAATGTGTGGTGGGCATAGCCAGGACCGTGGCGTGTGACTCAGTGGTCGCATGGCTCTGAGGCTCAGCCTCTTCCTGGCCGCCCTGCAGGGCTCTGAGGGGCCCTGGGCTGGGAGCGATGGGTTTCCTTGAGTTCCCACTCTGCCGCCTCCAAACTGTACGACTGCAGCCTCTGTGCATGCCTCTGTAAGCAATGAGAATTTGGCATGAACTGGTTCGAACAGGGTTGCCATGATAAAACGAAGGATGTATGCATTCTGTGCTTAGGAGAGGGTCCCGTGCATAGCAGGCACTTAAAAAAAAAGTTTGTTGTTGGGATCTTCGCTTTAATACTGATGACATTAAAACAGTAAACTAAAACAGAGGGATCTTCTGTCCTGCCCATGAAATCACACTGTCTTTGCAAAAAGACCATCTTGTAAATGAGTTGTTTTCATGTATTTTTACCTGGTCTTTTTCCCAGAAAGTTCAGAGGTGATTTGTGAGAACGCAGCCAGCGCCATAATAATGCTTTCTCACCCTCAGCCTGAGAAAGCAGGGCCGCGGGCCGCCTGGGAAGAGCTTTCCACTCTGTCTCGGGAGCCTTCCCTGCTCAGCGCAGGCTGTGGGCGCAGCTCCTGGGGGCACCTGCGTGGCGTGGGGGGCGCAGGGCGGTTGGCAACCCCCGGGAAGGGGGTGCAGAAGCTTGATCTGCGCCCGACTCGGGACACCCTCGGTCACGGTGACGTGGCGCCTCCCCAGGTCATGGCCCTCCCCATGTCTGTCTAGACCAGCCAGGCCCTGGTCGAGCTCGGGACGTCTGGGGGAGCTTCCCACTGGGACAGACGCGGGCCTCAGAAGGTCAGAACTTGAGGACTTCCCTGGTGGTCCAGCGGCTGAGACCCCGAGCTCCCCGTGCACGGCGGCCGGGTTTGATCCCTGGTCAGGAAGCTGGATGCCACGTGCCGCCACTGAAGAGCCCGCGTGTCCGAGCTTAAGATCCTGCGTGTTGCAGCAGCAGAAACGGTCCTACACGCCGCAGCAAAGACGGGAGACCCGCAGGCCGCGTTGAAGACCCCGCACAGCCAAACAGAGAGAAAGAGGGGCCGCGCTCCCCCAGAGTGGTCCTGCTTCTGCACAGTTGAGAACAGTCCCACTGACTGGACGTTTAGGAAGCTCTGCCAGGGTCCCACTTGGCCCGGGGCCGTGCAGACCTCCCTGGCCTGAGGAGAGAGCCCCCCACCTTGAATCTGAGGCCCCAGGCCGGGTCTGGTCCAGGCGTCAGGGGCATGGTCCACAGACCATGGGTAACAGGATCGCTGTTGCCGAGAAAGCCTTGGGCACGTGTGCAAGGGCGTCTTGGAGGAGAACCCGGGCTCTCCAGGTGGCACTGGGGGGGAAGGTGATCCAGGCCGAGAGATGGGCTGGGGGGCAGCTGGGGGGCTCGTGGGCGGGGCTGTGGCAGGAGGCTGGGCCCGGGCTGGGTGGGGGGCGCCTCCGCCCGCTGCCCCCAGGGCTGAAGCGGTGCCCGCCCCTTGCGCTGCAGGTGGCTGCAGCCGCTGCCTGCAGCCCTCAGGACGCAGTCCAGGTAACTTTGGACACAGTGAGTCTCCACCTCTGACTTCTTGAAGGTGCTTGTGTATCGCACCCAATCCCTGGGTGCCAGCTCCTCATTAGAGGAGCAGGCAGCTTGGGAAAACCCCGGCCCCCTGTGTGCACAGGTGATGAGGTCACTGCTGGCCAGGGAATGGCGGATTTAATTAGGCGTCGAGCACCTGGTCCGCCCCCTTCAGGAAGCGTGGGGTTACACGTGGACAACAGGAGCTGTGTGTGCCCTTGGGTGACCCACGTGTCCTGATTTTGATTTCTCCTTGCAGTCTGTCTTCTCTCTGTTCTGACCCTTCTTTAGAAAAACGCTTCTGGCCTCTCAGTCCAGGCTGCGAGCTTCCAGGAGGCCGAGCCTTGGGGGATGAGTGGCTGAAACCCAGCCCAGGAAGTCTGCCTTTGTTTATTATTTATCTCGGGGTTGGTTTGGGCACCTGCCTAAGAGAAGAACCACGGGCTTGTTGTTTCCTGAGAAAGCTGTGTCGTTAATGGCATTTGAAAAATGGATCTCTGAGCAGAGTAAGACGTGTTCATTGAAACCGATTCCGTAACATTGGCAGCTGCACGTGTGTTAGACCCTCGGTGCCAGAACCTGGAGGGCAGTGCATGCTGGTCCAGAGTGTGTGCCAGGGCCCAGATCCAGGGGGCGCAGCTCACACATGTTATAATGTTGCCAAAATCAGGAAGTTGCTTCTTACACTCATCATGTGCAATTCATGTTTTCCTTCAAAGTGGTAGTGTTGTTTAATCAGTAAGTCATGTCCGACTCTTTTGTGACTCCATGGACTGTAACCTGCCAGACTCCTCTGTCCATGGGATTTCCCAGGCCGAGGTACTGGAGTATGTTGCCATTTCCTCCTCCAGAGGGTCTTCCCAACCCAGAGATTGAACCCGCACCTCCTGCATAGCAGGCACATTCTTTACTGCTGAGCCTCCTGGGAAACCCTCCTTAAAAGCGTACTCCCAGAGTGTGCAGTCTGCAGATGAAGAGCACAGTCTGAACTTGCACTTAAAGAGCACTGCCCTCCGAGTCCTTCGACGGCTTCACTGGGGAACAGTCAGGACCTGAGACTCGAGGAGGGCTGGCAGCCCTGGGGGTCGGGCCGTGGTGTGTTCGGTGGTCCCGACCCACGATGCAGGCAGGGGGGGGACCAGGGGCCGTGCAGACCCCAGGTCCTCACCAGCTCTCTGCCCTCCGGAGCCCCCCTGGAGGGGTGCTAGGGGCGGCAGCCCCTCGCCGTGTCCGCCCGTCGGGGCTTGGGCTCTGGCGCCCCTGGGTTGGAGCCTGGGATTCACAGCCCTGTCCCCCACCTCCCGCCACTGGCTGGCTGTGTGAGCGGCCCTGCACTCCGGTCTCCCCCCCCACAGTGGGTGTGGAGTCCTGGGGGGCCCAGCCTTGCCCCAGAGGAGGCAGTCGAGGGCATTCCCATCCCATGGTGACAGGGTTGAGGCCTCCTGGGGTGAGCAGGGGCCCTGGGTGTCCCCTGCTCCCTCAGCAGACCCTCCCCGCGGACTTACAGGGAGGGATGCGGGCCCCCCGTGGGGGGCAGAGGCGCGTTCACTTGGAAACTCGGCTTCCGGGGCCCAGAGTACTCTGGCAACAGAGCTGTGCCGGGCGGTCGCGGGAGGCCTTGTGTCCTCCATCCTGAGGAGGGGGTTGGGCGGGGTGTCTCTTACCTCCCATGGGCTCTGGAGGCCGGCTGGGCCCGCTTTCACAGACGGGTCCTCGAGTGCATCCTTAAACCTGGAAGGCTGGTGCAGGGGGGCGCTTTATAAAATAGTGCAAGGGCTGGCGTCACACTGAAAGGGGCCCACAGGCTCCGCTCCCCCGGCCGAGGCCCCGCAGCGGCCCCCAGACGCGGGTCTCCTCCGCATCCTTGCCGGGCCCCGTGCTGGCTCCCCTATCCCGTCACAGTGCCTCCCCGCTCCTTCTCTCCTGGTCCCCATCCTGCCTCCCAGGTCACTGAGCCCTGCAGTCTGCCTCCCGTCACGGCCCTTGGCCCTCCGAGGTGGTGGGGTGGCAAGGGTGGGTCCTCCTGCCCTGCCTGTTTCCAGCGGCTGGAGCGCACTTTGCACGAGTGGGGCTGCATCGTCCGTCTCGTCTGCCTCTGAATCCACAGCACCTCACACGTGCCTGGTACTCAAGGTCATAGAGGCAGGCGCTGCAGCCCCCCAGATCCGAGGTTCAGGAAGGGTGCACTCCGCCAGGAAGTGCAGACCAAGGGTTTGAACTTGGCTCTGATCTGGGGACTGGTGTTTTTCAGAATGCCACCCCATAGGCTGGATTTCTGACCCAGGCATGTGTGTCGCTAAAAACACTCATTTTCTTATTTTTATTAGGGAGAATCAGGGGAAGTTTGGGGCCCTGGAAAGATTAAAAAGGAACAGGTTGTAAGCAGAGACCTCTGCCGGCCGCGGGCAGGGAGCCCCGGCACCTCAGCCTGCTGCGCTCTGCCCAGCCGTGATTTCGGCTGCATTCCCCATCTGAGCATGCGACCAGCGAGCGGGGTCTGTTTTCGATTCTTATCTCTCTGGTGGCGGGCTCTCAGCCAGCAGGCAGATCAAAAGACAGAATGTGTTCATTTGGCCCTATTTAAAAAAAAAAAACAAAAAGCTGAGGTATGGGGCGCCATGAATTAGGTTATCCATGGAGTTGAACTGGCCTGGCTTTTGTGCTTTTTTTTTTTTTTTTTTTAAGGGTTCATCTCGAGTTTCTCTTTCTGGTTGAGCAGTTTTTTTTCAACATTAATAACTAATGGAGAAGGGGAAGAGACAAAGTGGAACCATATGGCGGCCCGAACACAAGCCTCGCTCGTGGCCGGAAGCTTCTGATTTGTATCTCTTCATGTGATCAGCTGTTGGGCTTGATAGTGGGAAAGTGTGCCGTCCGGGGCCACAGCAGGAGAGGATGTGATTCCTGTTGTTGTTTTTTTTTAACCCAGCTGCATCTCACATGTCGTTTCTTAGACACTGGCTGGGAGCTGTGTGACTTGGGGCAAGGGGCTTCTCCAAGGCCCTTCTTTGGAAGAGGGACCGTGGCCGAGTCGGTGTGCAGGGCTGTTGGGAGGGTTCGAGGAGGCGATGCAGGCAGTTTGCAGAGTTCACAGCGCCCGGCGGGCCCCGCCAGCGGTCGGCAGTTCCCGCCTCCTCCTCTCGACTCCTCTCATTCTCTGGCGTCCCCTGTGCTGGCCTCTCTCCTGCCTTCCACCTTCTGGGTTTTTTCCTGCCACCTCCCCATGTCTCCCCGTCTCTGCTGTGGCCCGTGGGCACCCATGAGCCGGATGGGGGTGGGTACCGGTGGTGGAGGGCACAGTGGTTCCCGCTCTCACCCGAGTGGCCACAGAGGGGTCGGTGGCGGTAGAGAAGCGGATGGAGACCTGAACCTGACCGCCAGGAGGAGGGCAGGAAGGCTGTCTGGGCCCAGGCAGCGTTGTTTATTATTCCACGTCACTTGGAATTAGGCTTCAGTCCCCCCAACAGCTTGGATTGGTCTGACACCTTTGTGTTTTCTGGACATTGCTTGCAAAGGCCGTTAAGCGGATCGGATGGGCAGCCTGGACAGAAACCACCCGCCCTCGGGTGGACGACACCAACCTCGCGTTCTCACCAGAGGCCTGCCTCGGGCCCTGAGGCTGCAGAAGACACTCATCCCGAAGGGATCTCCCGGCTTTGTGTGGACCTGGCCTTGCGTTTAAATTGCTTGCAAGCTCGTGATCCCTGAGACTTAATGTGATTTCTTCCACGTTGTAAGCATCTGACAAGAGGAGGAGGCGGGGTGGGGTTGGGATGAGTGCAGGGAGAGACTCATTAACTGATTGACTGGATTTCACAGATAAACCGCTTCATTCTGCTTCTGTCCTGTGACCTCAGATCGCAGGACTGACACCCACTTCTGCGAACATGCCGAACACGCACCCACCAGTGTGTGCGTCGCTGGCCCGGGTCTGGGGGACCAGCCTCTGGGGGGACCGACTCGGGGCTCAGTGAAGAACGCTAAGTGCAGGGGAAGGAGTAACCTGCTCACCAAGGCCGGTGTCAGGACCGCCGTCCCCAGAGCTCTTGGGGTTCAGTTGGCATCCATGTCACTGCAGGAATTCCAGAGAATTTGGCATCATGATGAAGTTGGGAGTTTCAGCTGATCCGTGCAGGATGGTAGGATCAGTATTGGAGGATCAGTATAATTAGACATACTTATGATGAAGTTGAAGTGAAGTTGCTTAGTCGTGTCTGACTCTCCGCAACCCCGTGAATGTAGCCTACCAGCTCCTCCGTCCATGGGATTTTCCAGGCAAGAGTACTGGAGTGGGTTGCCATTCCCTTCTCTAGGAGATCTTCCCAACCCAGGGATCGAACCCGGGTCTCCCGCATAGTGGGCAGATGCTTTACCGTCTGAGCCCCCAGGGAAGCCAGACAATCTTATACTGAAACATCATTCATTCTGTTTCTGAAATAAAAATGTAACCGACCAGTGCGCTACCTTATCCAGCAGCGGGGATAAGTGGAAGAACGCATGCTCAGGCTTCTGTGTCCCGGAACAGCGTGTAGGGCAGGGTGGTGGTTTGCGAGGGTGCAGGCGGAAGTGGAGGGTGGGGAGAAGGGGGACTAGGACGCATTGCCATGCCGGGTCATGACTGCTGCGCCCTGGGGCAGCCACGCTTGTACAGGGGTTGGAGACTCCCCCTTCCCTGGGACAACAGTAAGGTTATTCTTACGGAATCTTATCTTTGATCAGAGAAACAGGACTGGTGGAGGGAAGTCAGATACAAGGATGTGGCCCAAGTTGAGAGTCTATCCAGGAGGCAGAATTTTTGGTACCAGCAGGGGTAGAGGATCATGGCCAAGTCAGCCGTCACTCACAGGGCGCCCTAAGTGTGTCTGTGCTCCGCTGTGGCTCTGTGAGTTGCAGTTCAGACGTGCGTTTTCCTGAGGCAACGTAGTTCCCAGTCATAGGTTCTGAGCAGTCCAGGCGCAGACCTTCCAGGGGGCCGGATCTGGGTGCATAGGTATGGTCTCCGTGGCTCTGCTGTGCTCAGGAACGCAGGGAGGGGGTCTCCGGATGCCTGCTGCACCCCCAGCCCGGCTGCCCTGGCTGAGAGAAGGCGGGCCATCCGCCACTTCCCGTGGCCCAGGAGCACTCTTCACCGCATACAGCAGCGGCCGAGGCCCTCCAGTTGCCCGTGGCGGGTGCTGGCAGCGTGGAAATCAGCCCTGGCTGACCGTGTGGATGGAGGAGCCCTGTGACAGAGGAATAGGAAAGGAGGTGGGGCAGGCAGCAGGAACGGCTGTTGCTGACAGCCAGTCCCACGGATCAGCCCCCCGCCCTGTTGCTTTAATCCGCTTTGTTCTTCGAAGGACTGGGTTACAAAGTGGGGTGGCTTGGGGCGGTCCTACGCCTTTATGCCGACCTAGAAAGTACCCAGATCTGCCTGGGCAGGCGGGGAAGATTGGATCCCACTTTGCAGAAAACTGGCTGCCTCATATTTTTTGCTTTAACCAGGCCAGAAACATTTAAAGAAGAGGAGGAGGGAGGAGGTCATTGGGTTGTGAACCTTTAAAACAAAACCCATTCTCATAAAATTCCAGACATTTTAACACCCCCTGCCCCCCAGCAAAAGTAGAAGGCATTCTCAAATGAAGGGTGAATACGTTTGCCCATACGAACAACTTGTCGTCGTTTTGATGAGTCTTTCTTTCCCTGAATTGTCTGCACTGAAGCCGGGAGGCTCCCCCCACAGCGCAGTAGCTATCTGTGTCTGATGCGGCTCCCTTGCTGTTTGCCGGACGAACCACCTTGGGCCCAGCCCCGGCCTGCGTGCCAGGAGCGCGAACCCGGGTCTCGGTTCTCAGTCTCCTGTGGCTGTCCTCCATGGGGTCCTGTGTTAACGCACATACACCCAGAACTTCCACTGAGACCCCCGCGCACACACAGACACACACTCACCCAGGACACACACACCTAGGACTTCCACTGAGACTCCTGCACACACACAGACACACACTCACCCAGGACACACACACCTAGGACTTCCACTGAGACTCCCGCACACACATAGACAAACACTCACCCAGGACACACACACCTAGGACTTCCACTGAGACTCCCGCTCACACACAGACACACACTCACCCAGGACACAGACACCTAGGACTTCCACTGAGACTCCCGCACACACATAGACAAACACTCACCCAGGACACACACACCTAGGACTTCCACTGAGACTCCCGCTCACACACAGACACACACTCACCCGGGACACAGACACCTAGGACTTCCACTGAGACTCCCGCACACACATAGACAAACACTCACCCAGGACACAGACACCTAGGACTTCCACTGAGACTCCCGCTCACACACACACACACACTCACCCAGGACACAGACACCTAGGACTTCCACTGAGACTCCCGCACACACACACACAGACACACACACACCTAGGACTTCCACTGAGACTCCCACACACACACACAGACACACACATACACACACCTAGGACTTCCACTGAGACTCCCGCGCACACACACACAGACACACACTCACCCAGGACACACACACTTAGGACTTCCACTGAGACTCCCGCAGACACACACACATACACGCACACACCCAGGACACACACACCTAGGACTTCCACTGAGACTCCCGCTCACACACAGACACACACTCACCCAGGACACACCTAGGACTTCAACTGAGACTCCCGCACACACACACAGACACACACTCACCCAGGACACACACACCTAGGACTTCCACTGAGACTCCCGCTCACACACAGACACACACTCACCCAGGACACACACACCTAGGACTTCCACTGAGACCCCCGTGCACACACACAGACACACACTCACCCAGGACACACACACCTAGGACTTCCACTGAGACTCCCGCAGACACACACACATACACGCACACACCCAGGACACACACACCTAGGACTTCCACTGAGACTCCCGCAGACACACACAGATACACGCACACACCCAGGACACACACACCTAGGACTTCCACTGAGACTCCCGCTCACACACAGACACACACTCACCCAGGACACACACACCTAGGACTTCCACTGAGACTCCCGCACACACACACAGACACACACTCACCCAGGACACACACACCTAGGACTTCCACTGAGACTCCTGCACACACACAGACACACACTCACCCAGGACACACACACCTAGGACTTCCACTGAGACTCCCGCACACACACACAGACACACACTCACCCAGGACACACACACCTAGGACTTCCACTGAGACTCCCGCTCACACACAGACACACACTCACCCAGGACACACACACCTAGGACTTCCACTGAGACTCCCGCTCACACACAGACACACACTCACCCAGGACACACACACCTAGGACTTCCACTGAGACTCCCGCAGACACACACACATACACGCACACACCCAGGACACACACACCTAGGACTTCCACTGAGACTCCCGCACACACTCACACAGACACACACACAGACACGCACACACACACACGTGTAGACTTCCCCCCTTCTCCCCACCCCCTGCCATGTTTCAGGGGCTTGTGTGTGTCAGTCATTCCCTGTCCCGGGGACCGAGGATTCTGTGGTGAACAGGATCAAAGTCCTTGCCCTGGAAAAACTTTACATTCTGGGGAGAGAGTAAAAAATCAGTGTTAAAACAAAAACAAAACAAAAATGGTTTCAGTGTTAGTATAAGTGCTTGGAAGAAATTACTGAAATATCTTTGTTCCACAGATTAGCCTCTTGGGATAGTACTGCAGTCAAGCCTGTTTTATACCAAATCCCATCATCTTGGGAGCATCCTGTGTTGGAGACGGAGCTGCCCGCGGCAGGGCTCGGGGGAGCCGGCAGTGGGGCTCTGGGCAGAGCTGGCTTTCAGCAGAGCTGGCTCTCAGCGGTGCCTTTCCCCCCAGCGCCTGGGGCAGTACAGTACGTTCAGGTGTGACCTAGGCTGGAGCTACTGCTGCCCAGGCTGGAGCTGATGGCTGAGAACAGCAGGCAGGGACATCAGTACATCGGTTCCTGACGAGCACACTTGCCCTCCACTGGGCGCTGTGCTGAGTCCCGAGTGAAGGTGTCACCCCCAGCTGGGTCGGTTGTTCTTTTCCCCACTCTGCAGGTGGTAAAGAAGTCCAGTAAGTTGCCCCAGGCCAAGAGGCCAGTGAGGAGTAGAGTGAGGAAGTGTGACTTCAGAGTCTGTTCGCTCAGTCTGTACTATAATCCAGGGTATATCAGGCCAGTAGCGTCCTGGCCCAACAGGTAAGCCAAGGTTCCAGCCCAGCAGAACAGTGATGCTGGGGAGAGGCTGTCACAAGCTCGGCAGGCATGTAGGTGCCTGGGGCCGTCTCAAGTGGCCAGCGACTGGAAAGCAAGGCCACTTCAAATCCCAGATGCCCTGGGCGGAGGCTTCTGAAATCTTCCTTGCCTTGATTTGGACTTTTCTAGGTGAGAGACTCTGTGGCCTTCCATAGCTGAGCAGGGTGGGCTCACTGCTCAGCCGGGTGTACCTTGGGCGTCCTGACTCCTGTTAAGTCGCTCAGTTGTGTCCTACTTTAGACTCTGTGGCCTTCCATAGCTGAGCAGGGTGGGCTCACTGCTCAGCCGGGTGTACCTTGGGCGTCCTGACTCCTGTTAAGTCGCTCAGTTGTGTCCTACTCTTTGCGCCCCCGTGGACTGTAGCACACCAGGCCCCTCTGTCTTCCACTGTCCCCTGGAGTTTCCTCAGACTCATGTCCATTGAGTAGTTGATGCCATCTAACCATCTCATCCTGTCATCCCCTTCTCCTCCTGTCCTCAATCTTTGCCAGCATTGGGGTCTTTTCCAGTGAGTCGGCTCTTTCCATCAGGTGGCCAAAGTATTGGAGCTTCAGCATCAGTCCTTCCAATGAATATTCAGGGTGGATTTCCTCTAGAATGGACCGGTTTGACCTCCTTGCAGTCCAAGGGACTCTCAAGAGTCTTCTCCAACACCACAGTTCAAAAGCATCAGTTCTTCAACACTCAGGCTTCTTTATGGTACAGCTGTCACATCTATGGGCTTCCCTAGTAGATCAGCAGGTAAAGAATCCACCGGTAATGCAGGAGACCCCAGTTCTGTCCCTGGGTTGGGAAGATCCCCTGGAGAAGGGAAAGGCTACCCACTCCAGTGTTCTGGCCTGGAGAATTCATGAACTACATAGTCCTTGGGGTCGCAAAGAGTCGGACATGACTGAGCGACTTTTACTTTCACATCTGTACCTAACTTCCGGAAAAACCACAGCTTTGACTGATGGACCTTGGTTGACAACGTGATGTCTCTGTTTTTAATACACTATCTAGGTTTGTCAGAGTTTCCTTCCAAGGCACAAGCGTCTTTTAATTTCGTCACTGCAGTCACTGCTTCAGTGATTTTAGAGCCCAAGAAAATAAAATCTGCCCCTGCTTCCACTTCCTCCCCTTCTGCTTGCCATGAAGTGAGGGGACTGGATGCCGTGATCTTAGTTTTTTAATGTTGACTTCCTCCTTCCTTGTCGCTGTGTATTAAACCAGGGTTCCAGTCAGAGGGGGAGACTTCTCCCCCTGCTGTTTTCTCCTTGTGTGGGCCTTGGGTGAACTCACAACTGTGGGATGGGAGTAATGCATCACGACTTCACAAGACGGTGTGAGCTTCCAGCAGGCAGCACAGCGCCTGTGAAGAGCGCGGCGTAGAGCACGATGCGTGGCCGACATCTGGTGTTGTCGGCACTGAAACGAGCTGAGGTCAGCCCCAGTTTTGTGTGTCTTTCTCGGGGAGAGTCAAGCACTCGGTGGGTTTTGCTTCCAGAAGGAATTCTGAAACAAGCGGTCGTATAAGGGGGTTAATGGGGGGTGTGTGTGTGTGTGTCTAGGGTGCTGCCCAGTGTTTTGCTCACACAGAACAGCCGTGAGTCGTGGGCATGGTCGCCGTCTCCAGGGTGTGCCAGACAGTGCCTTCTGGGCTGAGTTCGGAAGCACCCCGCAGTCAGCAGAGGTGCCTCAAGAAGCCTGTGGAGGCTGGTGGTCTCCGAGGTGGCGGTGACCCCTGTCCGTGTGTCTCTGGTCGCGGCGAGGGTCTTCCGGGGCCCCCAGGGACTGCCGTGGCTGTCAGCCACGTGATCTAACTTTTCCATGTGGAAGGGTTGTTGGTGCCGTTGGCAGCCGACTTGTCTGGTTAACGATACCGTGGGGCCTCTGTTAACACAGGCCCATGAAGCGCATAAGTCAGCACGTTGAAAATATAGTGTGGAAGTGACTGAAACCTGGAGGAGTCCATTCCTGAGAACGCAGCCCTCCCTGCCTGGAATATTTTGATGGAAGTTGATGTTTGAGTTGGGAGGAAGAGGCCAGAGGCCTGGTTCCTAGCAGAGCTCTGCGTCCAGTTTAGCAGCGTTTGCCCTGGGATTCCGGGCGCCCCCCTCAGTGAGGGGTCCCGGGGGGTCAGCCTGAGCACAGGAGCTGGGGCTTGGCGCTGTGGGAAGCTGGCGGGACGCTACCTTGCTGCGGGTAGGGCTGATGCTGCTCGCCGACCTGGTAATGCTTGGCTGGGGGCCTGGCAAGAATTGGCAGCTCCACCCGGCGCGGGAGCCTGCAGAGAGCCCGGCACGGACAGGCTCTTCTTCCCCCGCGTTCCCCGGTTCCCGTGTGTGTGCAGCTTCCCATCTTCTCAGGACCCCAGCGTGCGCTCTGCCTCCCAGAGAGCGGTCCCCGGCATACGCGCACCCCCACGTGCTGGGCCCCCCTAGCGGCCCCGCCACTAAAGCTGCGGGCAGTTCGGAGGGAGGCCGTGTGGGAACTCATGCTCCATGTGATCCGGAACAGGTTTCTTCACAGCAGGACGCAGTTGGTATCAGACACATGCGGAAAAGAAAGGAACGGGCCCCTGATTCTGGCAGGGTCCCAAGGCCAGATGCTGAATATGCTGACCATGGCCGGCTGCGATGCCGCTTGCCAGCCGGGGCTCAACGCGTGGTCCTAACCCCTCTGCCTTCTCCTCTCTTTCTGCCAGGTCCCCAGCCTATGTGAAGACCTCCTGTCTTCCGTTGACCAGCCTCTGAAAATCGCCAGAGACAAGGTGGTGGGAAAAGATTACCTCTTGTGTGACTACAACAGAGATGGGGACTCCTATAGGTGAGCTCGCGCCCCGGGAGCGCCGCAGGCGTGCCAGGCCCGCCTGGCCGCTAACTGCTGCTGCTCGCGGCTCAGGGGCCGCTGGCTTTGACAGCTGAAGGCCCATCAGCCTCCTGCCTCCTGTTCTGTCCGTCCTTCCGTCCATCCTGCCGTCCAGCCTCGACCAGTCGATGTTTGTGGAGCGCCTCTAGTGCGCATTGGAGGTGCAGCAGTGAAGAGGGGGCCTCTGTCCTGGTGGGGCTCACAGTCTAACGGGAGAGAGATGCTGTTAAAAAACAACGAGCTGCTTCATTAAACATCACATCGAATCCTGCAAAGGAGAAGGTCCAGGGTGTGCGCATGACAGGGATCCCACGTGCAGGGAGGGCCTGTGTGCTTAAGGGCGTGTGAATGAAGCTTGTCAGACAGACATGGGGCCCTCCCTTTGTCTCACCATCACCCTCTCCAGAGCTGTGCATGACTGAGTCAGTGTTCATGCCTGCCCCCAGGTGAGCACGAGGCTAGAGCAAGGGACACACTGGGATCTGGTCACTTTGTGACTTGATTCCTGCAGCCAGGGCCAGTCTTATTGAGGGCAGCATAGAGAAGGCCAAAGTTGACTCCAGGATGACTTCCTGAAGGGGGGGATGTCTGAGCTAGGTTTTTAAAGATGCCTAGAAGTTCTTAAATATTAAAAAAAAAGGTGAAAGTGAAAGTCGCTTAGTTGTGTCCAGCTGTTTGCAACCCCATGGACTATACAGTTCATGGAATTCTCCAGGCTAGAACACTGGAGTGGGTAGCCTTTCCCTTCGCCAGGGGATCTTCCCAACCCAGGGATCGAACCCAGGTCTCCCGCACTGCAGGCAGATTCTTTATCATCTGAGCTACCGGGGAAGCCCGAGACTCCTGGAGAGGGCAGCCTGTCCCGCCTCCAGGGATCTCGCTGACCCAGGAACCGAACCGGGGTCTCCCGCACTGCAGGCGGATTCTTCACCAGCTGAGCCACCAGGGAAGCCCTGATAAGGATGGAGTGGGGGAAAGATGGGAAAACCTTAAACCCGCCCAGTATTCCCAGGATGGCTGGCGACAGTCAGTGCCTTGGAGAATGGTGGAGGAACGCAGTCGGCTTAGGTTTATGCAGAGGCCACAGAGCCTGGGCTAAGTCTCGTTGCCTTGGCCTCGTGCTCTCTGGGGGCCGGGTGGGCCCTCAGACGTAAAAAGCAGGAGAAAACCGCGGGGGGAGCCGGCACGGGCTCTGGGGCAGCACCGCCTGCGGGAGCAGCTGGGCCCTCTGCGGGTCAGCCTCTGGGCCCTGGTTCTCTCGAGTGTCAGGTGGAGGGTGCAGGGTCACTCTCCTCACAGGGCGCTCAGCAGCTCGTCTCAGGGAGCAGGCCCTGAGGCGCTCTTCTGTGCAGCCTGTGTGTCCTGCTGAGGAATCCAGAGAGTAGGCAGATGCGGAAACCGTGGAGATTGTTGAAGAGTGGACAAGGATAGGGAGAGGCGGAAGGGGGCGGCAGGCCCGGCTGGGACAGGCTGGCCAAGGCTGACGTGAGCCTTCAGGACGAGAAGGGTCCCTCCCGCGCAAGTCTGGGGGCAGGGCATCCCGCGTGAAGGCCCCAGGTGGGACGCGGTGTCCAGTGAGCCCGGCAGGGAGGGGAGCCTGGGGTGGAAGGGAGGCCAGAGGCCTTGAAGGCAGGGCGAGGGGATGCAGGCTAGTGCAGGGCACTTGGGGGTCAAGGGAAACAATGCCCCTGGAGTGCCGCCCGGCACAGAAAGTGAAGTGGGGGGGGCGTCAGTCGCTCAGTCCTGTCCGACCCCGTGCGTGGCAGCCGCCCGGCGCCTCTGTCTGGGGATTCTCCAGGCAAGAATTTTGGGATGGGTAGCCGCTCTCCAGAACTTGGCGGGGAGATTACAGAGAACTAATGCTACTTAAAAGAGACCAGACGGCTGTCCTAGAACGGTGTGCCTTTCCTAGCTTCAGATGGAAGTTGGGTGAAGAAAGTACTTCTGCCTGATCCAGACTGGAGCCCAGAGCGGAGGCAGGGAGAGGTGGTCGGGTTTGAGGTCGGTCTGAGAAGCAGAGGCAGTGGGGTTTGCTGATGGCGGGAGTGGGGAGGCGCGGCTGGGGGAATGGGGGGCGCCTGACCTTGGAGGCGAGGAAGGCTCGGGGCGGGGGGCGGGTTTGGGGGCATCTTAAGCTCCAGATGCCCAGCGGATGAAAGTGGAGAGTCAGACAGCCTGTGTATGTTCTTGAGTCCAGGGATGTCTGGGTGGGGATGGAGGTACAGAGGTGGGCATCCGGCTCCAAGGTGGTGAGACCGCCTGAGGCAGGTCCGGCTCAGCCTGAGGGCGCTGGCCACTGCTGGGTCCTGGGCAGAGGGCCGCGTCCCATCCTCAGTGGGGGCATCCTGGAAGAGGGGCCCCAGAGCTGAGGCTTGCTAAGTCAACGTTATCGTCAGGTTTCTTGTTTCCTCCTGAAAATTCGGGCTTGCTGTTTGAGACAGCTTTTCCCCAGTGGCTGCTGGAAGGCTGGGGCTGTGTCCACTCCGGGTCACCCTGCCGGCTCCCATCTGCATTCCTGGGGGCTCCCAGGGGCCTGGGGGTCTTCGGCCGAAGAGGAGCCCGGCACGGGGCTTTCCTTCTTTCTCTTCTCGGTATACAACTTCAAGGTCTTCTGATTTTCTCCACACATTTCTGTCCTAACTGTGTTTGATCGTTTGCTTAAATAAGATCCTTATGGTGTGACAGTTTGCCAGCAGCGCTGTTTGAAACCTGTTAGCTGAAACAAAAAGCATTCTCCGAGGGAAATGAAAGGCCTGACTTTTGAAATCTAAGCGTTCCTGTCCATCTGTCTTTTTTCAAATGGCCTCCATTTAAGCTCTTTAATGTGTTCTGAGTGCCCCTTCCACTCAGAATATTCTGGGTAATGTTATGATTTTTTTCCCCCAGCTACAATTACCCCGGCTCCAGGACTAACGGCTGGAAATGCTGTCGTCTGTGAGCCAGGGGAGATGTGAGTTACAGGCTTCTTGAAAATTCCAGACTCCCAGTCAGCAAGAGAGATGGGCTCCTATGTCTCAGTCGGGTCACCGTTAAACAAAATCCGGCTGGGCGGGTCTTGCAGCACCCCCCGGCCCCCAGACAGCAGTGGCCGTGTAACCGCGGCTGGGAAGGCCAGGCCTCTGAGGGAGCCTGCAGGGCAGGTGAGGAGTGGAGGTTCTCACATTCAGATTCCTTTCCACCCCCTCTGGCGAGCGGAGGTACCAAGCCTCCTGGTTTATGTATAAATAGTGGTGGTGACAGCACTCTTCACCTCTGGGTCTGGTAAGAGGTCTTCATTGATTTTTTTTTTTTTAATTCTTAGGTTTCCCCCAGCAGAAAGAGCAGAGAGTTGCTTCATCTCTGTCGGTTCAGAGGCGCACCTGCCAGATTGGCGGGGGCCCCTTTCCTCCCCGCCCCGTGCTGGGCACTGGGCGCTGGGCCACGAGGGCAGAGCGTGCCGTGGGCTCCTGCCCAGAGCACCCTTGCTGCCCGGGGCCTGGAGGGGGCCGGGCTGTGACCGTGGCAAGCGGTGGGGGGGCAGGCGGAGAGCCGGTTCCTCCTGCTGCGTGTCAGGGTGGAGACAGGCATGCCGTGACCCACACACTCTCCTACTTCACTGCTGTTCTCGAGCACGTGGTGGAGCGCCAGGCCCCCTTCCAGGTGGGAAGCAGGACAGACACGGCTCCTGCCCTCCGGGAGCTTAGCTTCTCAAGTTGACTGTCTGAACTAGGTTCCAGTTCAGTAGAGTTTTAGGGTTCAATTCCGCAGCCACACCGGTGCTCAGGAGCCACCTGAAGCTCCCGGCTACCGTTCTGGATGCACAGACGCAGAACACTGCCACTGTTGGGGAAGTTGTGCCAGGCGGCGCTGTTCTGAGGGGTGAGCGCGGTGAGACCAGCCCTGCCCGGGGCAGGAGAGGGGAGCGCGGCCCTGGCTGGCCCCGGCACCCTTGCCTATGGCCTGGGCACAGCCAGTGTGACCGCGGACTGCCTGCTGGTCACGGGGCAGCGGGGACGGCTCACGCCCTTGTTGCAGGGTCTCCTGACGCGCATGAGTGAGGTGGGGGCTGGTGTGGAAAGAAGGCTGCCCAGGCACCTCCTGCTCTGAGGGCAGCTACCGCGGGGAGACCCTCGGGGTCCCCTGGCACAGCGACTCTGCCCTCACTCGCCTGTGTGGGCCCGCAGCCTCGAAAGGGGGCTTCTGCCCGAGGGCGACGTGGAAGTTGCCTGGCTGACGTGATGGATCTGCTGAAGTAGGTGCCGGGCATCAGGTACCAGGAAGAAAGATGTTTGTACACAGGATTCGTTAAGGAGACAGGGATGCCTTTTGTCCCTTACCGTCAATCCCAAATCAGTCGGTTCTGAGTCCTTTGCGACGTGAAGTGGTGTGATCGGGCGGGGAGACGGGAAAGGCAGTAGGGTTTCTGACCACGGACTTCTCGCTCTTTACAGCCCAGGGTGTGAAGGACTTTGTCCGGATTCCGCGTCGCCCTGCCCGCCTCTCTTTTCCCCTCTCTCCTTTGTGATTCCACCCCCAGCCCTGTGGCGTCCACCTGTGGGAATTAACGAGTGCGTTTCCCTTACAACCACCTTCCCAGCACCCTCTGTGGTTAAATGCTTTCCTGATGTGGCAGAACACATTTTTAAAAACACAGCGAGTCTTTGGGCTGGAAAAAGTGAGGCTGGTTCTCATTACTCCGCAGTGTTCTATGTGCACACAGCCCGTGGAGGCTGGAGGGCCGTCCTCTGTCACGGGGGGGGACTCCGTCCCTGGGGTGCCCTCCGTCCCTGGGGTGTCCTCACGTGCGATCTGCGGTCTCTTTGCTGCCATAACCGAATTTTAGTCCTTAATTGTCTGAGACGATCTGTGAGGAGAGTCACATTTTCTCCAGAATGGCTGGCAAGTCAGGAAGGACTGAGGGGTCTCTCTTCATCAATACAGTGGTGAGAACAAAGGAAGATTTTTAAAAGATGCCACTCTCTGGGCACTTGATGTACTTTCCTCCTTTGCTCCTCGAAGAAGCCCTGTGGGTAAAGAGTAGCCTCTGTTTACACACGAGGAAAAGGAGGTTTAGAGAAGTCAAGACACGTGTTAGAAACACACAGCCAGTGAGAGCTGGGGCCTGGCTGTCACACCCAGGTCTGACACCCTGAGCCCTTGCCCTCCGAGCCTCTAGAAAGCAGAGGCCAGTCTGTGGCCAGGGCCTGCGGGTCGCGGCTGCTCCTCTGAAATCTCAGAAGCTGGGGCTGACGGACTCGACGGCCCTGTCTGCCTGGAATGAGTCGTGTGACCTTTTCCCTCTGCCCTGCAGGTCACCATGGAGTAACAAGTATGACCCTCCCCTGGAAGACGGGGCCATGCCTTCTGCTCGGCTGAGGAAGCTGGAGGTGGAAGCCAACAACGCCTTTGACCAGTACCGAGACCTGTGAGTTAAGGGGCTCCCCTGATATGTAAATTGGAGAGGAGACACGACCGGCCCCCTGGCTGGCCTGACCAGGGACAGCTCGGAGTGCCCGCAGGACGCTGGGTGGGAGTGTGGTCCTCGGGTCCGTCGTGAGAGGCGGCTGGCGTGTCCAAGGGCAGCACCTCCTGTGTGCAAGACTCCAGGCCCAATGCCCCGTACCCGTCGTCTCAGATCTTCCCCAGCGTGGGTGCTATTGTAGTCCCCTTGTTTGCTGACGAAGAGATCAGCTCAGACCGATTCACTGAATTGTGTCGGAGGCCAGAGGCAGAGCGAGGAGTCAAACCCGGGTCTGCTGTCCGCAGAGGCCCCTTTGGGTTTCGTGGCACCACCCGCCCTGACGGTTCTCGCCTGGGGCCCAGGGCCCTGCTCCCAGACCAGTCTCCAAGGCCGGGGATATTGGGGGGAAGGCTGTGGGGGAAGCTGGGGTTCCTCAGTATATACAGCTCCCTCCAAGCCAGTGTTGCTGCCTCCGGAGTCGCTGGGGCCTCAGCCTGCAGCTTTGTTGCTGCGGTTCAGTCACTAAATCGCGTCTGGCTCTTGCGACCCCGCGCACTTGGGAATGTGTTTTTGTTGTGTCTGCTTAGAGTTCTGCCTCCTGCCACACCCCCAGAAAGGGTGGCCACTCACTTCATCTGTCTCGCACGGAAAGGCTCCAGAGAGGCTTATCTCCAAAGCATTTTTTTCTTAATAGAATCTCATTTTTAATTAAGCTCCATATTGAAAATATAGCAAACCTATAATATACACAGTGCTGCCTCAGTACACCCAGTGATTCAGGGGAGGACTTGGCATATATATGTCTGTAACGGACCAGATAGTAAACACTACAGGCTTTGCAGGCCACATCAGTCCTCTCACTTTTTCTTTATTCTTTCTTTTTTATGTATAATTATCCTTACCTCGTAGCTCAGTTGGTAAGGACTCTGTCTGCAATGCAGGAGACCTGGGTTCAATTTCTGGGTTGGGAAGAGCCCCTGGAGAAGGAAATGGCAACCCACTCCAGTATTCTTGCCTGGAAAATCCCCATGGACAGAGGAGCCTGGCAGGCTCCATGGGGTCGCAAAAGTCAGAGCGGCTCAGCGGCTAAGCACACATCCCACACCCTTTAAGAATGTGAAGCCACCTCTTGAGCCTTGAGGTAGGCAGCATTTGGCCTTCAGTCTGGAGTGTGCCCACCCTGACCTGGCCTGGGGTGTAGGCGGGAAAAAGACAGGAGAGAAGCAGAGCATGCGACTGCCGCGGTGTGTTGTCCGGACATGGCGATGTCAGCCTTGCAGAAGGAGCCTCAGGCCCCACCTTGCAGACAGTTGGCGTGGTGGTCCAGTTTTGAGCAGGTTTGATATAATACATGCTGCAGAATGCAGAATTACACGTGTCCATCTGACACACGCATCGACAGAAAGACCCCCCAACACAGGATCCAAAGCACAGCTCTGAGGAAGCCAGGAGCCGACGGCCCCAGACACGTCGCTGTGCAGTCCAGCTTGTCTTCACTCTGCCGTGTGCCAGTATTCTACGTGCAGTGTCTTTAATCCTTTCAAGAACCTCTGGGGCCGTTGATATTCCCATTTTTACTGATGAGACTGGGGTTCCCAGAGGCTAAATGAACCCCCTCACACACACACAGGACTTAGAGGCAAAGAGCTAGAATTTGAGTCTGTATTTTTCTGATGTTTCCACATGTTACCGAGTCTCAGCACTAGAGTAAATTTCAGTGATTGAAGAGTCATCACATCTAGAACGTTGCCCTGTAGTAGAACATCTCCTTCCCCAGCGATGCTGAGAGGTGGTCTCGTTGCTGGCATCTCTGGTTTATTTATAGTTGTTTTTACCCAGCCATGTGGCAAGAAGGCTGTCCAGCTGCTGCACGGGAATTCCCAGGTGGAGTCAGTTTCGTGGGTTAGTGGTAATGTTGAGAGTGAAACAGCAGTGCTGATAGCAGCAGTTAGCAGCCAGCGCCTGGGAGCCTGGCGTTCTCTGCCTCCCTGGTCTTCCTGAGTCTCCACATCGGCCTGTGCGCGAGGGCTGTCCCCGTGCCTCATTGAAATGACAGATTCAGGGAGGGGAAGTCTTATCCGGGTTCACCCAGCCAGTGGCACATTTCACATGTTCTATTCCAGTTTAAAACCACCCTTACCCAACTCCAGAGTGCAAAACTTGCCTCATTTACTCAGCCAGCAGTGGAGTGTTTGACACAAGCCAGATGCTCTCGCCAAGCCCTGGGGCTCTGGCCTTGAGTACAGGTGACCACGTCCTTGCCACGTGGAGCGTCCACTGTGGACACGCAGACAGTAGAGCGGGTCGGTGTCGCGAAGGGTGGTGGGACAGAGCGACCCGGGGTTTGCGCGGCGGGGTCGGAATGTGTCTGGGAGCTGACACTGAGGTCTGGTCCCCAGGTGGGAAGGGGCAGCCAGACAGGGTGGCTTTCGGGTCCTCCGAGGATCAGAACAAGGCCGGTTCTTATTTCTTACAGGGGTAAACACTTGAGTGGTGATTTCCTGGATACAGGGATCCGGGTGCATTTGGGGACGGGGCAGGCCTGGGAAGAGGCTCGTGCCCCCTCTGACTGCTCCCTCCTCCCTGAGTCTCGCTGGTTCATGTGTATGATGGCGCGTGGTCTGTCCGACGTGCCTTCTGCGAGGCCTCAGCGGGCCTCATGTGGTAGAGCATTCCCCCATCCCCCTTCACAGGTCCTCCCCATCGGAACAGTGGCTCTGTAGGGTACATGGGAGGGGTCTACCAGGCCATCAGACCCCTGTAAGGGGAGGGCCTCCAGGCAGTTAGCCTGCTGGGAATCGGCAGGAGCTGGGTTTGTCCCCCAGGTCTAACTCTGCGCACCGCCTCCTGAGAAGGTTCCCCTTCCTGGGCAGAGTCCCCCTTGAAGGGGCTTTCCACCTTGATGACCCATATTGTGCGTGGGCCTGCGCTTCCCTCTGAAGGTGAGCTGACCTGCGGGGGAGTGGGGAGGGGTGACAGGGCAGCTTCCTGCGCCCAGGGAGGGATCTCACAGGACAAGCCGGCCCTGAGGTTCTGGGACGGTTTGTAGGTGGTGGCCGGGCCCAGAGCCGCCTCTGAGGTTTTGGGACGGTCTGTAGAGCTGGAGTCAAGGCCCAGAGCTGCCTCTGAGGTTCTGAGAAGGTCTGTAGAGGTGGCGTCTGGGCCCAGAGCGGCCCCTGAGGTTCTGGGACGGTCTGTAGAGGTGGGATCCGGGCCCAGAGCGGCCCCTGAGGTTCTGGGATGGTCTGTAGAGGTGGAGTCCGGGCCCAGAGCCCCCCTGAGGTTCTGGGACGGTCTGTAGAGGTGGGAGCCGGGCCCAGAGCTGCCTCTGAGGTTCTGAGAAGGTCTGTAGAGCTGGGATCCGGGCCCAGAGCTGCCTCTGAGGTTCTGAGAAGGTCTGTAGAGGTGGCGTCTGGGCCCAGAGCGGCCCCTGAGGTTCTGGGACGGGTCTGTAGAGGTGGGATCCGGGCCCAGAGCGGCCCCTGAGGTTCTGGGACGGTCTGTAGAGCTGGGATCCGGGCCCAGAGCGGCCCCTGAGGTTCTGGGACGGTCTGTAGAGCTGGGATCCGGGCCCAGAGGATGCTGTTCTGTCTGCAGCGGAATCGGCGCACTCTTCAAGGCGGGAGGAGAGGGTGCACGGCCTCCGGGCGGCACCCGCAGAGGAGGGCAGGGGGCCCTTCATTCCCGCATGTGTAGGGGCGGCCTGGTCACCCCTGTCACAGCAGCCACAGGCCCCCAGAGGGGCGGTGTCACCAGTGCGCTGGGACGCCCTCCGTGAGACCCTGTGTCAGGACCATTTCCCAGTTGGTGAGCCGGACCATTTCCCAGTTGGTGAGCCAGCCCATTTCTTTTCTAATAATTGTGAATCCAAGTCTCCTTTTTCTTTCTTTCCTTCCTTCCCCTCCTCACCCCGCGCCCCCGCCCCCCCAGTATCTTACCCACTTCCTATTGTCAGAGTGCCCTGTGGGTTGTCAGTGGTCACACTAGTGACCTTGAACTCTCCCCTTGTGGTTCTGGGGCAGACGGAGATCAGCCCGGGGCTCGGAGGCCTCGCCCCGGTCTTGGGCAGTGCAGGCCAGTGGTCACTGCAGGTCTCCTGGGGCCAGCTTGTTCTGCGGGCCGCGGGGCCGTGGGCCTCGCCTTTTACCCTGTCCTTCGTTCCTGCCCCTCCCTAGTCTCGGCCTCTCCCGCAGCGAGGAAGATTCTGCTGTCACCCCGGTGCTCCTGACGGAGAATCTGCCTGCGGTTGCAGGAGACGCAAGGTCTCAGTCTTCAGTCTCTGGGCCGGGAAGACCCCCTGCAGGAGGAATTGGCAACCACTCCAGCATCCTTACCTGAGAATCCCACGGACAGAGGAGCCTGGTGGGCTGTCGTCCATGGGGCTGCAGAGTTGGACACAACTAGGTGTGCGCGCATGTGCGCGCACACACACACACTGAAGGAAGCCACAGCACTCCTCCATGGAGTCTTCCACCTGCCTTCCTTCAGTTCAGTTCAGTCACTCAGTCGTGTCTCTTTGCGACCCCATGGACTGCAGCACGCCAGGCGTCCCTGTCCATCACCAACTCCCAGAGTTCACTGAAACCCATGTCCGTTGAGTCGCTGATGCCATCCAACCATCTCCTCCTCTGTTGTTCCCTTCTCCTCCCGCCTTCAGTCTTTCCCAGCAGCAGGGTCTTTTCAAATGAGTCAGCTCTTCGCATCAGAGTATTGGATGCTTCATCAGAGTAATGGCCAGAGTACTGGAGCTTCAGCTTCAGCATCAGTGCTTCCAGTGAATATTCAGGACTGAATTCCTTTAGGATGGCCTGTTTGGATCTCCTTGCCGTCCGAGGGACTCTCAAGAGTCTTCTCCAATACCCACCTTCCTTACACATCAGCAAACGGCTCAGAGGGTCCCTCGGAGGGGAGGCTGTCCCGACACTGCCTCGCGTCCGCTGGCTCTGTTGCTGAGCCACTGCCTGAGGGGCTGAGGAGATGGCGCGTCCTGGGCTTGCGGACAGGTGCCCGGAGCCTTGGGCAGACCCGGAGGGAAGAGAGTGATTGCAGGGCCTCTGCCAGGAGAGGCTGGGTGCCCAGGGCTCCCGGGGGTGGAGGGCGCTCCCGGGCAGCCCGCTCTGGGGGGGCTCGGCCGCTGCCCCTGGGGATTGAGGACTGTGACAGGCAGGCCCTCCCCTGTTCTCGCCTGGACTGTAACTCCTGCTGTTCCTGAATCCTGGGGTCCTGGTGGGTTGCAAAACTAGGACCGAGTCTGTCTGTGCTCTGGCTTCTCGCCCACTCATCCCCTACAAGGGGCTGGACGCTGCCCTCGGGCTTCAAACCCCTTGTGCTCTGAGGCGCCTCCAGGGGCTCCTTGTTCTGTGGCTCCCAGCGGGAGCGGCCCTCGTCTACACCAGGGAGGAGCACTGAACTCCTCTCACGGAGGCCGGTCGTCTGAAGGGCTGGGGAGTCAACCAAAGAAAAACGAAGACGGCCAAAGGCACCCTTTCCTGCCGTTCCGCGCTCCGGGGCCCTCCTCTGGCTTCTGTCTTCAGCCTGAGCCTGTGGGCCTGGGAGTCAAGACGGCCCTGGTTCCCGGCCCTGGTCCCCCAGCCTTCTTCTCCCTCCTGGCGCTCTCCTACTAAGACGCAGGGAAGGAGACCGCGGTGAGCGTGAAGGTGGAGCTGAGCTGTGACCCAGCCAGGCGTCCTGGGCCACACCAGGCCTGCCTGCCTCAAGAGGGGGGCTCCCCAGCCCCAGAGGCATCTCTGTGCCGTGGGGGATGGAGGCTTTGTCACCATCATCCCGGAGGAAGCCCTCCAGGCTTGGATCGCCCAGCCGTCGAGGTTCTGACTCTGTAGGGATTAGGATAAGTCACCGGCATGTCGCAATGATGTGGTCTGAGTGAGAGGCCAGGCCGGGACGGGACTGACCAGCAGGCCCTCCGGGGGCCCCCCTGCCGCCTGTGCACAGGTTTCTGCAGCGTGGCTCAGAAGTGCCAGCAGTCGGGAGCATGCCTGCCTTCCCACAGCGGGCACGAGGCGCCTGGGGCCCCAGAGAGTGGAGCCAGGGGTCCTGCCTGGTTCCCGTGAAGCCCATTCCTCACTCCTCCCACCTCCCTGCCCTCCCATCCCTTTCACGATTACAGCGTTCCTGCTTTGCCATTGCCAGTGACAGAGAGGGATCCTGGTGGGAAACTTTCCCAGGAGAATAACTTAAGCAGCTGCTGATTGCACAGGTCTGATTTTAGATTGGAACAGTCCATTTGCTGAAAATCCTCAGGAGATGACAGGCTGGTTTCGCTGGAGTGCTGGCACTGGGGGAGGTCATGGTCTGCTCGCCAGTCGTCTGGAGTGTCATCACCCCTCTTCCCAGACCCTCTCACCCTGGCTGCCAGCATCCCAGTGACTCCCAGTCTCCTCTGCCGCGGCCCGAGGTGCTGGGGCGCAGGGAGAGGGAGCGGGGAGGGCCACCTCTCAGGCAGCCAGCCCACGGGACGCTGCTTTCCTGGCAGAGCCATCTCGGCTTTCTCAGGCCCAGGCCTGGGGTGGCTCATCGGTCCCCAGACCTCATCACGCGGCCCCAGCGAGCCGTCTCCCTAGGGGAGACCTAGCAGAGGCCGGCGCTTGCCGCTGCCAGAGAAGCATCTCATTGCGGCGTGAGCCGCCAGCAGGCCGCCGCGCACCCTGCGGTCAGCGCTTCGTGTTCCCAGGTTCGCAGAGAAGAGGGGAAGCCTGCCCCGCTCTGCCTCTGACTGGGCCCTCGGTCAGCCCGGGTTCTTCCGAGCCCAGATGTTCTAACCCAGGGGCCTGGCACTGCTTTCTCTCAGACATGATTGCTCCCATCTGTGCCAGACAGCTGGCCCCACACTCTGCGATCCTCGGCTCTTGGCTCGCAGCAGATAATACCTTCAAACATGCGGTTGCAATTTATTGGCCTTATAAGTTAATTTTAGTGGGTGTGCAATTGATTGAAATCAAAGCTTAATGAAGGCCAGAGTCGGGGGCGGAGGCACGGGGCGGGAAGGCACTTTGTGTTCTCCCTTGCTTCGGGTCCGAGATAATCTTCAAACGCCTTAATTAGGTTTTCTAATCAGCTCCTCTTGTCTGGAAGAAGTTTACAGAGTGAAACAAGGCTGGCGCCCTGGTGGCAGGCGCGGGGCCCGCGAGCCTCTGCCGGCAGCGGCTGGGGTGCTGGGCCCTCTCCCCCCGGTCCTCTGCCTCCTCTCCTTGCCCTGGGGCTTGCGTTACAGTTGTGGCCGTTTCCGCTCCTTCCTGCCTCCCTTCCGTTCCCCGTGCCTCCGTCAGATGGTGCTTGAGCAACACCAGCCGGCAAGGGAACACCCCGCTCCAGGGGCCTGTAGGGAAACAGCGTGTTGCCCAGGTTTCTTGTGTTCAAAACTCAGACCTCGCACCCTGGGCCCCAAGGGACCATCTCTTCCTGGGGTGTGAGCGTTGGGCCCGGAGGGTTTGGGTGTGTGGGTCCCGTTGGGACTCGTAGGTGGCAGCGGGAGGCTGGCTGCTGAGATGGAAGTAGCAGAAGTGTGCGTCCGTGTGCTCACTCAGTCGCGTCTGGCTCTGCGGCCCCCACGGGCGGTAGCCCGCCAGGCTCCTCTGTCCGTGGGGTTCTCCAGGCAAGAACACTGGAGCGGGTTGCCGTGCCCTCCTCCAGGGGATCTTCCCAACCCAGGGATCACACCTGCATCTCTTGTGTCTGCTCCATTGGCAGGTGGGTTCTTTAGCACTGGTGCCACCTGGGAAGCCCAGCAGACGTCTGGGAAGCAGGTAACTGGGGGTGGGCGGGGCCCAGATGCCTCCCAGGAGCTGGCTCTGACCCCAGGACTGCGTCCGGGTCAGGCTCCAGAGTGGGGAGGAGCTGTGCCGTGGAGGAGGCCGGGCCACGGTTCTCTGCTGTGTCCTTGCTGGCTGACGGTGGGCCAGTGGTCCCCTTGCTGAGTCTCCGTTTCCTTGTCTCTCAGTCTGCCGTGCCCATCCTGGTGTGGGGCGCTGTTCCCCTCCCAAGGATCCCCTTTGTCCACTTGCCCTTCCAGGGTAACAGAATCGTCCTCGTTGGGCAGCAGTCCCGTGCGTGGAGGTCTTAGGGCGGGTGTGTCTGCGGTTGTGGCCGTGGGGTGGTGTGGGTGCAGACGTGGCGGACAGCGGGCCGCACCCAGGAGGCTGCAGGCTCTGCTGGGGCCCGGCCCCGGCCCACAGCGAGGCCGCGAGGAGGTCTGCTTCAGCAGCGGGCTGCGTGGTCGCTGTGTGCGGTGACGGGAGGCAGAACTTGAGACCGAGCCTCCAGGGCTTCCCGGGATCCCGCGGTGCTCTCGGAGGGGCGGGTGCCACGGGGGCGGGCCTGGCGAGCCCTTGGTGCGCAGCAGGGGCGAGGGGTCCCCAGGGGAAGAGGGGAACCGAGGCACAGAGGACTCGCTTGATGTGGTAAGCGCTGACCAAAATAAGGGCACGGTGGCGGGGAGAGCTCTGCAGCGGGGCCGGGGAGGGGTCGTGGGGGCCCCGGAGCGGTGTCCCTGTCGCAGGGGGAGGACGTCCCGACGTCGCAGGCCGGAGGCCCCGGGCTGGCCTCTGGGAGCTCGGACTCGGGAGGCTTCCTGCGCTCCCTGATAGGAATGGTCACGGCGCGGAGACTGTGACGTAGACACTGCGGTTTAAGCCGAGCTGCAGCCTCCCTCCCAGAGCCTGTGGACGAGGCAGGGGTGCATCAGGTAGAACCCTGGGCCTTGAGACCCCGGGGGGCTCCCCGGCCCGTCGCTGGGAGATGAGGTCCCCGTGTGATTCGGTGCTGGGCGCCGGAGGCGTTCCTGGAGCCCGCACGCGGTTCCCTCCACGGCCTTGGCTGTCCCCTTCCCCTGGAGTGACTCGGGCCGCGAGCACGGCTCTTCTGAGTCCAGTGAGTCCTCCTGGGGAATCAGGAAGCTCAGGTGGTTGTGGGCAGCCAGGCCAGGCTGTGTTACCCAGTCCAGGAGAGGTGGGTGGGCTTCTCTGAGCCGAGGGGCTTGCTGGCGTGGTGGGAGAGTGCAGGCCGCCAGGACAGGAGGGTGGAGAGAGGCGCAGAGGCCCTTGTCCGGCGTGGCCGGGATGTCGTCCTCCGCGCCTGGGGAAGGGGCTGGGGGTCCTGAAGTACATGGGACAGCGCTCATTGTGCACCCTCCGCCGTCCCCCAGAGGCTTTGCAGGCTCGGGCGGGAGACCCTGACCTGGGCTCCTCCTGGCCTGCTTCCTGGTCCTGCCCAGTCTCCTAGTCCGACTGAGCGGCACCTGTGGCCTGAGGTTACCCTGTGTGTCCCACCCCAGAGACGGCCATCTCCAGAATCGCAACCTAGGTGGGAGACAGGTGGGAGCAGTGAGCAGCATAAGCTGGGGTGATGGAACTGTTGAGGAGAGCTCCGGGGCGGGTGAGGCCTGGACCGCCTGCTTTGGCCCTCCCCCTCACTGTCTGCCCCTGTGGATTTGTCTGGAGGGTCCTTGCCCAGAGGTGGAGGGCCTCTCTGTTTGTGGGGGCCCTGCCCAGAGGCCCTGCCACGGCTCCCCTTGCTACAAATCCTGTGCTCCAGGGACACAGGGCTAGAGGCGGGGACGTTGCGTCTGCTCTGAGCTCGTCAGCAGCATAATTAGTGTTTGAGTTTCCACGTATGTTCTTTGTATCTTCAGCCACACATCCATTGGAGGGCCTCTGGGAACCCGCCCTGCCTGCGGACTTGGGCTAAGGGAGAAGGTCAAGGTCGCCTCAGCTGCCCTGATCTGATCGCCTGGGAGGCAAGTGGGGAGAAGCCAGTCCGCCCCGGGGGAGTTGAGTTGCTTCCCGCTTTTGTGGGTTAAGTTTCTGAGGTGGGGGCATCAGCGGCGGTGACCGGAGCCCCCGCAGCCAGGGTCCAGACGGCCGCCCACTGCTCCCAGCCTGGAGCCCAGTGACGGCCCTTCCACCCGGTCCCCTCCGCCAGGGCCTGCGTGCCTTGCCACTCACTGATTGTCATCTGCTGGAAGAAAGTTAAATGGAAAACAGGAGCATGCGGACAGCGTCGGGGACTGGCTCCTCCGGGGCTCGCGGGCCTCCGTCCCCACGTGGCGCCGGGTCAGGGTGAAGCAAGGATCTGCTCCCCCTGGCGGTGGGCCTCCCGGGCCCCCTGGGAAGCAGTTCCGTGCAGGCCTCCAGGGCAGTGGTCTCACAGAGGCTCAGCCAGCAGCCCCTGCCACCCCTGCAAGTGGAGGGCCCCCCTTTCCAGGGCTCCGTGTGTGGGGCGCTGAGCGCCACCTGACTCTTGGAGACCCCTTCCTCCCTGCCCTGACTTTGCTCCTCCACCTTGCGCCAGCTGCGTGGGGGGTTAGCTTACCTAAGTCCAGCCTCGCAGGCTGAACCTGGGCCAGCGGAACAGGGCGCACCTTTGGGGCCGCCAGCTCCCCCTCCACCGCGTGACTCGGGCGCGTTCCTTTCTCTCCCTGGGTGTCTGTGATCTTAACTCTAAGGTAACGTACGGAAACCCTGTGACAGCTGGCAGTGGCTCCAAAGCTCTGGAAGACCTTGACTGTCCACGTCCCCCTAGGGAGGGTGGCATCTTCACGGACAGCTCAGAGACGCCGAAGGTGCTTGCGGGGTCACGGTCGGATCCCAGGGCCGCTGTTCCTCTTCAAGGAAAAACGCAAAAGCCTTGTAAAGAGGCTGTAAAGCGCCTCAGCCGCCATCCAGATGTGCCCCGCTGAGCGCACCCAGCGGTTGAGCAGCGCGTGCCTGAGCCTGTTGGCCCGTCGGCCCTGGCAGCGGATGCACCTGTGTGTGCTGCGGGCGTTTCTGCAGCATACCTGTCCCCAGGCTGCGGGCAGGCTCTGGACACGCTTCCGTGGCAGAACCGGCGTCCCCGGAGGTGCACGTGACGAAGGGGTTAAGAGGCTGCACCGCGGCTCTTGGAGCCGCCCTCACACCAGCCCTCCCGCAGCCTCCAGATCCTGGAGCATCGTCAGGGTCAGCGTTTCCATCTTATGAGTGAGAGTGCCGGACGGACCCCATGCACCCCCTCGCCTTCCTCCTGGCTTTATTCAAGGACGCCTGCTGCAGAAGCGCACAGGCCAGCACCTGGGGGCGGGGCCTTGTGCCGCCCCCTCCCCTGACCGGTCTGGGTCTGGGGGTGACCGGCCGTCCTTCACCTCCGGGGGGTCATTGCCCTGCCAGAGACCCACGGCCACGCCCGCCTCCCGCCCAGCCCTGGGAGGCGGCTTGCCCACTCCCGGCTGAAGGCCCGCACGTTGGAGGGAAGCCGCAGGGCCTGTGCCCGCAGAGCTGTGCCGGCCGTGGCTCTTGCATGGGGGTTGTGGCGTGTGATCGTCACTTGCTGGGGCCTCTGCATTAGAGCCGAGTCCAGCTCAGCTCCCAGGAGGCGATCTGATGGGCAGGAGGGAGGCCAGGCTCGAAGCTCGTCCAGTCCCGCCTTTCCTGTTAGACGCGCGGCCCCGTGTTGGCCAAGGCCGGTCACAGCCCAGACTCCTGAGCCGAGTTTCCATCCCCGTTTCCACGCACACCTCAGCCTCAAACACCCCGTAAAGCTCTGAGAGCCGGAATAGGCGGTTGGTTCTTATTCCTTTCTTTTGTGAAGTAGATCATTTTGAGAGTGAAGCATTGCATTACGTTTTTCCCTTTTTCTCTTCTCCTCCCCAGAAGTCCAGAGGTTGAAGACTTAGGGTCATAGAATATGTATGTGTGACCCTGACTCTGGCCCAGTGGAGGAGGGCATTTCAGGACAGAGGAAAGGCTCTCTGGGGAGAAAGGAATCACGGACGCCCCAGGCGCTTCACTGACCCAGGTGGAGGGTCTCACTGTGAAAAGGCCGCCCACCCAGGCGCTCCGCCAAGGTTGGCTGTGAGGGCAGCGGCCTGCCGCCTGAGGGCTTGCCTGCAACTCCTGGCCCCTCCAGCTGGCCCCTGGGGACTCGGCCTTTTGGAAGTTTATGAAACCTGGTTGTAGTCAGCACGATGTTTTTAGACGGTGGGACTTAAAGAGCCAGTCCATGTGCCCCCTGACCGTAGTCCCTGCGGTCTGAGCTCCACTTGGCTCCGTTTGCCTTCAGAAACGTTCCTCTTTGCCGGGGCGGTCTTGAAAGCCACCGAGACCGGGACCCCGTGGTGGATGGAACCCCCTCCCAGTGGACTGCAAAGCCGTGTTTCCTCTCGATCCTGGGCCGGTCTGGGCTGCTCTCCCATCCCCCTGCTCCTGATGATCCTGGGATCTGAAGGGCTCGTGGTTTCCTGGCTCATCTTTCCATGGCGGCTTCTTCACTGTGTCCCCACCCACCGACTGAGCCTTACCACGTGTGTGGGTTTCAGCCCTGAGAGAAGCCCAGGGGGTTCAGTTTGGGGCGTCTGTGTTTTAACGATGCTCCCCAGGAGGCCTGCTTGACTGGAGACCTCCGGACCGTTCCCATTGAGCCCAGCTCAGTGGGGCTGTGGCCGTGACCCTGGGCCTGTCTGCCCTCCCGGGCGACGGGGTCCCTGATGAAACCAGGTCAGAGCACAGGCTGCCGGGCAAACCCCATTCACGCCCCCGGCGATGGCGGAGCCGCCTTATTGAAATGGCATGCTAGCATTTAAACAATATTAATACTGTTTGACTCATTAAATACACAAAGGCCAGTTAAAGCGCTTCCATGTGTGTGCTGTGAGTTCTGGCGGGCCACTCCTCAGATGGCTTTATGTGGTTTCAGACAACATTTTAGCACATTCTTAAAATACCCACAAAAGCCTTTATGTAAAAACTCATAAATGTGAACCACATAAAAATTATTTTTTTCCCCGTTTCATGTCATTACGATCAAAGTAAGGTAGGTAGGAATAAGTTTCCAAAAACCTGTTGAGGTCCCTTCTTTAATTAATGCTTGGCGCACAGAGCCGGGCCGTAAACGGCGGGACGCAGGCTGTCTGTGCCCCATGGGCGCCTCGCCCCAGCGGCAGCGTTCCGAGCGGTGCTGAGCCAGCCCTGCCTGCTTGCTCATCCCTGCTGCTTTTGCCTTGGAGCCTCAGGCCGAGACCTGCAGCCATGCAAGTCCCCGGAGGTCCCTCTAGGAGGAGCGGAATGCGAGTCTCGCTCAAGCCGCACCAGGCGGCGCGGCCCCTTGGGGTGCAGCTGCCGTCATCGCTTGATTAGAAGTCCGCTGGACCATACGTTCGGACACCACCCCCCGGAATACCGTCCCTGCTGTTAAAACCAGCTCTGGGCGTCACGTGGCCCACGAAGGGGCTGGGATTCCCGCCAAGTGGGGAGGAGCCAGGCCCGGCCCCGCCCCCTTGTGTGCTTCCAGTTACACAAAAAGCAAGCGTCTGGACACAGACCGGAGGGAGCTTGGAAAAATGAAGTTTATGGGAATGTTGATTTATGGTGTTGGGGGCTAAATGTTAAATTTCTCTTTCATAGAACAACATTGTAACGATTTTTTTTTCTTTTAATTTGGAGGAAAAGACTAGTAACCACCATGAGACCAGACTGGAGCTTGCACTTTGACCTCCTGTGTGCCCCGCATTTTGAACCTAAAGGGCCCTGGCCAGGGTGGCCCACAGGGCAGTGGACACGCCGGGGAGACGCTGCCCCAGTGGGAGCCGGGAGTGGGAGCGGGCCAGTTCCGCCTTCCGTATCAAACACCGCTGTGTGGTTCCTCTGGAGGAAAACAGGAATCAAGGGAGGGGCCTGGAGGGCTCAACCACAGACCGCCTGGTGCTGGGTGAAGGGGGCGAGGGCTGTCAATCCGCCAGGCCTTCGGCCTGCCCTGCCCCCAGCCCCAGCACAGAGACCAGAACAACCATCTGGTCTGGGGGCCAGGTGAGGCTGTGCCCGCGAGGGGGCGGAAGGATGCACACGCCTGCTGGGCTCCGTGCCTCCTCCCCAGGGTGGCCAGTGGAGAGAGGGAGTTGGCGGCCCACCCTTTGTGCCTGCGCGAGAAAAGCCACGTTTTAGAAGGTGGTGTGTTTTCCCTTTTGACGTGGGGCTGCTCTCCCGACAAGCAGACGAGCAGGGAAAACCATGCGTTGGGAGCCAACCACCTGTCGCCGCCAGGACGGGCATCGGCAGGTCTGCTGTGGGCTGCCTGCTCTTGCCCAGGGGTGCTGCTCTGCTCCCTGGTGGATGCGGGGTGGTGGGGGTGCCAAAACCCCAGAGAGCGGGCGGGGGCCCCGAAAGACATGCCTTCCGCTCGCCTGCGTTAAGGCCCGGGGCGATCTGGGGGGCCCTGCGTGCATCCAGCCTGCTGCGGGCCTGGCCAGATCCAGGTGGCCCTGTGGACAGGGGGCGCGTCTCAGGCTCTAGGCCAAAAGCCTTACCCGCTAGGTGTTTGGAGAGCGATCTAGAACAAGGGAGAGAGCCTTCTTGAGCGTGGTCCCTGAGTGCCCGGTGCCGGCCGGTTTCCTGGAGGTCACTGGGCCCCCACAGGCGGGTCTCTTTCTTCTCCCACGCTTTCCCTGCACTGCCGCCCTGGCCTGGAACCGGAGTCCTCCCTGGCCTCAGTCTTCTGACCAACTTTCGGCCTGGGGGCCGGCACCTCCTGCCGTCAGCCCACCCCTCGCGGCCGGCTTGCCAGGGGACACGAAGCCATGAGTCTGACCTGACAGTTCATGTGCATGGGTAGAGCGGTGATGAGTGGTGGGGGCAGCCTGCCTGAGGGGTCCTGGCAGAGCGGGCTCCAGGGAGCAGACCGAGTGTGGAGCCTCGGGCACACAGCCCAGGGGGCCGCGCTGGGCCAGAGCAGGAGGACCGGGCCACCTCGGGCCTGCAGCTCAGCAGCATAGGAGCGCCTGCCTCCTCCATCTGGTTGTCCCCTGGTTTTACCCTGGCATGGATCACACACTGGGGCCTTTGCGCAAAAACTTTTAGTCTGAAATGAGTTTCAGATTTATAGCAAAATTATCCAAACAAGAATACGTAGAATTCTTGCACATGCATTCTCTAAAGAGTACCATTTACCACTTATATTTTTTGTTATGTAATGGCGTCATCGAGGTATGCTTCTCACTGCAGTGGCTTCTCCGTCCCACGGGCTCCAGGGCTCGGGGGCCCGGTAGTCGGGGTGCTCGGGCTTAGTTCCCCTGCGGCTCACGGAATCTTTCTGGACCCGTGATCAAACCTGTGTCCTCTGTGTTGGCAGAGGGATTCTCACCCACGGGACCACCAGGGAGGTCCTCTTGTGTTGTTTTTATCACTGAACAGTCCTGGAGTAGGTGGTGTCCCTGTGTCATAAGGAGACCGAGGCCGAGTTCGCACAGCTGTTGGTTCTGGATGAGGCGCTGTCGGGCGGGCGGGCGCAGGCGCAGCTGGTGATGGGCAAGCGGGGACGGGGACCTGCATCCGCCTGACACCCTGCCTGCGTGTTTCTGTGCCTGCCCGCTGCTCGTGTCTGAGGCCGTGCACGGGCCAGGCCCTGCTGGACGGACCCAGAATGTGCCTGCCGCACCGTCCACACGGGGTTAATTGGGTCAGAGAGGCCACAGACTTCCTGGTAAAGGATGTGTGAGCCGCCAGAGGTGAGCTCCTCCCAGGGTCTTCGTTGGGAGGCGCTGCACGCCTTTGCCTCCTGAGTCCCTCAGGCCTGCGCGCACAGCCGCTGCCTTCTGCCCTCGGACTTGGGACCCTGTCCTGATTGTCTCTGCTCCGCTGGCCTTTCCTTGGCCTTGTGCATCTGAGCTGCGTCGGGAGCTCTTCAGTACCGCCGCAGACTGCAGAGGAGGCTGAGTCCCAGCCTCGGTGTTGCCGCCGGCTGCTCTGAAACACCCGTAGACCCCCCCGGGGAGTGCAGGCCCTGCGGCGTCCAGAGGCGAGGAGCGCCCTGTCCACTCAGCGGGAGGGTTTGGACCGGCGTCACTCTGCTCTTTTTCTTCTCTTTCCGCCTGTGAAGTAGCCATCTCAAAAGATAGGAATATCAGGTAATAATGATGACTCAGTAGTAATGAGCCCCATTGAGTGTGTGTTACACGTCACACACATTACCGGATCCTTCCTCTGAAAGGAGCATGAAGCCTGGAGAAGTGGAGTCAGCTGCTGGCGTAGGCCGCAGAGCTCGAGTCGGGGGCAGCTCAGACGCAGATTCATCTCGGGACTCCTCGCGCTGTGTTCCTTCTGTGACCCACCCCCCGGCCCCAGAGAGTGCCCCATCCTCTCCCCTGCCCAGCAGATGCGCAGGACACAGGCATGAACCACCCGTGGCGTCCCCATAGGAAGGGCCTGTAAGCCCGGACGAACGTCCAGACGACTCTGGGCCACACACCCAGCCCTGGGACCTGGGTCGGCGATCTGCAGTTTGACAGGCTTGACATCTAACAGGATGTGGGCCTCTTTCCTGCAGATATTTTGAAGGTGGTGTCTCATCTGTCTACCTCTGGGATCTGGATCATGGTTTTGCTGGAGTGATCCTCATAAAGAAGGCTGGAGATGGATCAAAGAAGATCAAAGGCTGTTGGGACTCCATCCACGTGGTGGAAGTGCAGGTAAGGCCCCCCCTGGTCGCTGGCCCTGGGGCTGCTTGATGAGGGGATGTTGTGATGTGTAAAACCCTGCTTTTCCTGTGAGTGCCCACAGCCACGTGGACAGATAAGTCGGGAGGACAGTCGTCACTGATAATAAAGATCCCTGGAGGGCTGGGGTACACATGATTGCAGATTCAGCCCTAAATTTAAAAACCGTGTGGGATTTTTACAAGATCACGTCATGGTGAGGTCTTAGGAAGGGAATGCTCGAATGACCTGAATTCACACGCGAGGTTCCGATCTCGGTCTTGTCCTGCAGGAGAAGTCCAGTGGTCGCACCGCCCATTACAAGCTGACCTCCACGGTGATGCTGTGGCTGCAAACCAACAAATCGGGCTCTGGCACCATGAACCTCGGGGGCAGCCTCACCAGACAGGTAGAGCAAGCGGGCAGCGCCCACACCAGCCCCAGAGCTGGCCTTGCGTGGAGACGTGTGGGCAGCTGCCCCCACAGGGTCTGGGTGCGGGGTGCCCCGCAGGCCTGTGGGTAATTGCTGAGACTCAGTCACAGGAGGTGTTTTCCTCTGGGTCAAGGTATTTACGCTAAGATGCTCCTGTGATGTTTGGGACATACTGCTGGCTGCACTTTAGAATGGATTCATTTCTTAGTTGTGACTCCTGCTCGCAGATGGCAAAAGTAACAGTCTAACCGGCTTAAGCAAAAACAGAAACAAGACAGCTCACATACTTGTGAAGTCCTGTCATCGTCCAGCCCAGCCCGGGGTCTAAGACTCCCAGTGTGGGTGGGACCCCCACTCTCTGCGTGGGGGCACCTGGCGACCACTGGCCATCCTTGGGAGAGTGTTTCCCTGCCGGCTTGGGCTGCTTGTCCAGAACAGAATCACTTCTGGGGTCATGTGACTGACTGTGGGTAGAGTTAGACCGACAGGGGGTGTCAGTTTCCTGAAGTGAAATTGGGCAGCTTTCCATAGTTGGGGGGATCGGTGTGGGCAGCGTGAGCAGTGATGGCGGCCAGGGTTTCTGAGCAGCAGGCTGCTGGGGGCGGCCGTCAGGGTCCCCAAAAGGAGAGAAGCGGCTGAACCGGAAGCTGAAGGGCTTCAGAAGAGGGAGAGCCTGCTTCAGTCTCCGAGCTGCGAACCAGCCTCCCTGGGCAGCTGCCGGGTGCTCACATCTGCTCTCTGCTCTGCTCCGCACCCCCCCCCCCCAGCAGTGCCCCAGGGACGCGGGGTCGCAAGGGAATAACAGTCACCAGCATCCTCCACTCTGCACCCAAGCAGGGCACTCTGCAAGCCCAGAACATCCGTTCATCTCATGCAGGAAAAAAACGAGTGTGTCTGGCTAAAGCAGTCCACAGCCTGCTTGAGTCACAGGGTCTGCACGTTGGAAGAGTTCAGAGGTCATCTCCCAGCCCGACGGGACGCCCCGTGCCGCCCTCCTTGGTGGCACCCCGGGGCGCGCGGCCCTGGGGGGTAGCCCACTTCCTTCACGTCAGCCTCGGTAGGAAGTGGCACCAGGAGGGAACCTGCTCTCCAGGGTGGGTCCCCTGCCGCCTGGTGGGCACCTCGCAGGTATGCAGTTGACTGGACAGCCACCCCCTGCCCCCGTCTCTTCCCGTGAACTATTGACGGTCCAGGGATTTCTCATTCTGTTTCTGTGTGGTTGATCTTTCTTAAAATGAGGTTTTACCTGTGGACCCACATTTTGGGTTCTGTCCCTTCTGCCCATGACGGATGCGTGGAGTCTCGGTTTCCATCATCCCTGGGTTCATTGTTCCTTCCGGCTTTGTTCCTGCACATTAACTCAGATGAATGATTCTGTCTTCGTAGTCGTTCACAGCCAAGTTCAGAGCTCTCCGGCATGGCTGTCAGAGACTTGCGTGGAGGAAGTTGCAGGGCGCTGGTCTTTAGGGTGAGCTGGTTAGGCTCTCATTCACCATCTAAGCAGACTTCACATTTCCAAATAGATGCTGTTTGAGCTGCCTGTGGCTGAATGCCACCTGCTGTTTCCCAGCCAGCTCCCTGCCGTGCTGCGGGCTCGGTCCTCCTCATCCTCAGGACTCCGCGCGTCTCTGCACCTCAGGCTCCTTTGATGTGGCGAGAAGCCTTGCTTTGCTCTGTCTCCTGTCGCTGTGGTCCTGCACGCCTGGCCGGGCAGGTGGGCTCGCTGCGAGCCTCGTCCTCTGCAGCTCAGGGGCACCTTCGTGCCCACAGCCTGGTGCAGGAAGGCCCTGCATTAGCGCTGCACACCGCAGAGCCGGTCACAGACCCAGAGAGCGAGGGCCCCACGCTGACCCACCAAATCGAGACCTCAGTTTCATAGAAGTCTCAAGTAATTTATGTGCCCATTAACATTTGAAAGACGCTACTCTCCTGGGTTCCACACCCAGTGCCATCTTGGCGGGGGTGGGGGTGAGGCCCAGTGCCACCACCGACAGTTCTACAGACCCCAGCAGGGTGTCCTGCGCGTCACTCTACCTGGAGACGGTGTCAGGCTGCGTGTTCAGGGCTCAGTCCCAAACGGCTGCCTGCCCGCCTCCCCTTCAGACACACCTTCAGACTCTAGAGTCCAGGTTGTCACTTGGGCTTCTGACCTACAGGCTGCACATCAGAGGTTCCCACGACCCTGTCCTTGGGGTCCATTAATTTACTAGAGCTGCTCACCAAACCCAGAGAAACCTGTTTACTCATTAGCCTTGCAGCTCCTTTCAGTGGACGTTTAAACATTACGGATCAACAGCCAGATGGAGAGACCCGGAGGGTGAGGTCTCAAGCAAGGCCTGCTGTCCGGTGGGGTTTTGGGGCCCTGCAGGTGGCGCCTGGAAGCCGCTGGTTTCTCGGCCGGGCAGCTCTCTGATCCCACCTCTGGTGGGTTTCACGGACACTACCTTGGGCTTCCCTGGTGTCTCAGACGGTAAAGAGTCTGCCCGCAGTGCGGGAGACCAGGGTTCGATCCCTGGGCCGGGGAGATTCTAGAGAAGGGAATGACGATCCACTCCAGTGTCCCTGCCAGGAAACTTCCACGCACAGGGGAGGCTGGGGGCTAGCGTCCATGGGGCCACAAAGAGTCGGACACGGCTGGGCGACCAGCAGACACGGAGGCTGCCCGACGGGCGTGTGCGCTAACTCACGGGCGAGCCGGTCGACCTCCAGCCCTCCTCCCCCCGGAGTGGCACTCAAAGTGCCACCCCTCCATCTGTGATCGGTGCCCCTGGCAGCCAGGCCCCATCCCGAGGTGGTTTCCAAAAGTCACCTCGTTCGCATCAACCCAGTCGTGGTGGAAGGAGCTTGTTATGAGTGACAGGGCGCTTGTTTCCCCTTCATGGCCCTGAAGCGATTGATTTCGGGGACTGCAGACGAGACCAAATACCATAAAAGATGCTGCCATCGCTGCTTTCGCTCAGGAAACTCCAAGGGTTTTGGGATCTGTGAGCCAGGAACCATGGATGAAGACCAGAGGTACACGAGAAATGGAGTTGGGTCATCCAAATGACCAAGGACATGTGCCTTTCTCTTGCCCGTCTTTGGCTCAGTTCTCATGAGCAGCTTGTCTCCAAGATGTCCCTTCCAAGCATGCCTCAGCTGAACTGGGAGCTTGGACCAGGAGGTGCCGCCTTCTCTAGAACAGCCTTCACTTCCTACTTCATGTGCTGTTTTGAGCTTCTAAGCAAAACCCTTGCTTAAGCGTCCACGTTTAGGACTCGTAACAGGCCATCCCTCGGGGAGGCATTCGCGCCGGCCGGTGCCTCTGTGTGAGGGCAGAGGGCGCACGGGCCTCGGGGAAGCCGTGCGGCAGCCCTGTGCACAGCCGTCCCCGTCTTCAGCCCGGAGCCCCCTGAGGGTCCGTTTTAATAGCAAGATTTTTTTTTTCCAGTAAGATAATTATACTTTTAATAGCCATTGATTTTTTTTTTAATGTGGCGGAAACTATAACTTAGTGACTTTATTGTTGTTTTTGTCGCCCCGGTCTCCGTTGCTGCGCACGGGCTTTTTCTCGCTGCAGCTTGCTTGGACGGCTGTTCTTTGTGCTGCACGGGCGTCCCATTGCGGTGGCCCCTCTGGTTGTGGAGCATGCATTCTCGGCGGGCTTCGGTGGTTGTGGCCCACGGGCTTCGTTGCTCAGAGGCACGTGGAATCTCCCTGGACCCGGGATTGAGCCTGTGCTCCCTGCGCTGCAGGTGGATTCTTACGCGCTGTACCGCCAGGAAGGCCCTTGGTGACTCTTTTTTTTTAATTAAGTATATTTTAAATTAGAGGATAATTACCTCACAACATTGCAGTGGTTTCTTCCGTGTGTGTGTGTGTGTGTGTGTGTGTGTTAGTTGCTCAACTGTGTCCAACTCTTTGCAACCCCTTGAACTGTAGCCCGCCAGGCTCCTCTGTCCGTGGGATTCTCCAGGCGAGAGTACTGGAGAGGGTTGCCATTTCCTTTTCCAGGTTTCTTCCATACATCAGCATGAGTCAGCCATGGGTATGCATACGTCCCCTCACTCTTGACCTCCAGTTCAGTTGCTCAGTCATGTCCGACTCCCTGCGACCCCGTGGACTGCAGCACGCCAGGCCTCCCTGTCCATCACCAACTCCCAGAGCTTACTCAGACTCGTGTCTGTCTAGTGGGTGATGCCATCCGACCATCTTGTCCCCTGTCGTGCCCTCCTCCTGCCTTCAGTCTTTCCCAGCATCAGGGTCTTTCCCCGTGAGTCAGCTCTTCACCATGGTAACTCTTAACTGCATTTGTGTTGCAGTCACAGAAGCATCTCCATGCTCTTCAACGGAAGTAGTGCAAGGCAGGTGCCTGCTCTGAGGGTCGGAGCCTCAGATTCTCCACGTAGAACCTGCCTGGAGCCACAGGGGGTCTCAGGGGTCACCTTCTCTGGCCTCGGGGCAGGGCTGTCCCCAAACCCTCCCAGAGCCAAGGCGAGTGCACGCTGGCCAGAGCCCATCCTTCCGAAAGGAAACAGGCCCTTCTCTTGCAGCAGCACTGATGAGGCGGGGCAGAGGAACCCCCAGGCAGCTGGCTCCCACCACCCGAGGAGTGGTGGAAAATCCTAAATCCGTATCCGGAGGCGGCTTCCTGCATCACTTACCGCTCTGAACTGTTTATAATTCCACCCAGTTTACAGTGACCTGGACAAATATTTAATCCCCAGCCTTCCTAATAGTTTAAATCAGAGCTGTCAGCCCACAGCCAGGGCCTGGTTCCGGCTTGCCATGCATGGCGCCTGCTGCCAAGCCAAACGCCGGCCCGATGAGAGGCTGTCCTCAGCGCGCCGGGCTGGGCCGCGGCCTGTGTGGGTTGCCTTGTGCTCTCGGCCCTAATGGGGAAACTCGGGCTTCTGTCATCATCCTCGCGGCCGGTCACATAACTCATCCGAGGCACATTAAAGCTGGGGCTGGTTTCCAATGTAAGTAACTGCAGGAGGCATGCCCGGGAAGCCGTGAGGGTGACAAATCTCAGTTAATGATGCGTAGCTTCTGCGCAAACAAGGGGAAATGAGAGTTGTGGGTTTAGCTGTTTGTCCCAGGTGAGCCTTGGGAAAACGCCTCTGGCCCTCTTGGACCGCCAGGGGGTTCCAGGAAAGCCGAGCGGATCTGTGATAGGTTGGACACGCATGGTGGCGCGGGCTGTCTCCATGGGGCGGGTTGTGAACAGCATGGCATCACTTAGCAGGTGAGGAAACCGGGGTTCCGGCTCTTCAGTAGTTTGCCCCATGGTGACTTACTGAAGCAGCGGGCAGAGCTGGGACGTGAACCCAGATTTGTCTCCTAGGAAATAAAAAAAGGCTGTGTTCTGCCACACTGCATTTTTTGGTCTAATCCGTCCCCTGTGCCTGGCATTCGGGAGATGCTCAATAAGCATTTGCACAGGCATCTGTCGTGCTGTCAGCTCAGTGTGGACAGGACGCCGCCCTGTGGGCGCCCAGGACTCTCCCGTGGGCGAGTGGGCCGCACCTGCGGAGGCCGGTGGAGGGGCAGCAGCCGTGGGCAAGTGGGCCGCACCCGCGGAGGCCGGTGGAGGGGCCAGGCCTCCCTGGGCCGTGCTAAGCCGTCCTGCCCTTTGGGTGTCTCTTGTAGGAACCAGGTTGACCTCATGAGACGCCTACACCTCCGGAAGCAGTGAGGAGGGCTTTAAGATTTTTAAGTGGTCGACCGATCGGATGTGTGTCTCCAGAAGGTGGCCCTGGGGGTGGCGTGGAGGCCGTTAGACCGTGCGGGAGAGGGGTGGCCAGGGCCCAGCGGGGCAGCCCCAGGGGCCGCAGCATCTGGCCTGTGGCCAGCGGGTCAATGAGGGGGCCTCACGGCAGGAGACACGAGGAAGGGCAGAGGCAGGAGGAGGAGAGGGGGGACGGGTTAGAGAATCTTGGTGACTCCCAAGGTGTGCGCCCTGGGTTGAGAGGGCTCTTCCCTGGCATGAGTGCCTCCGTGAGGCCACAGTTGCTGACCCTGGGCGTGCGGAGGGACGGCCCCGGGTCCTCAGTGCCAAACCCTTGCCGCCCTGGCCCCAGGGGTCAGGAGCCGCCAGCCAGTCCGAGGGCTCCCAGCGCATCCACACCACAGCCATGCTGGCCTGGGCCGCCCTTCCTGGGGTGACCCCAGCCTCCCCCATGTTCCTGCTCCCCTCACCTTTCCTGGTTGATGTGGCCGGGCCAGGCCTTCCTAGTGGACGCACAATCTGTAGCTGTGGCATATGGAATCTAGTTCCCTGACTGGGGATCGAACCTGGGCCCCTGCACTGGGAGATCGGAGTCTCAGCCACTGGCTGTGGCTCAGGCTTGGCGGCATTTACCGCCCCCACCCCGTCCCCTCCTCTGGCTTTGCCTCCGTGCCCTCCTTCGTCGTGTGGACAGTAGGAGCCACTCGCACTGACTGTCTTTCCCTCTTGGTGAGAGTGCCAGCCTGGCTGACCCGCTGGCAGTGGGGATGCTCAGACCACGGCGCCCTCCCCCACTGCCTGCAGTTCCGCCTTTGGCGTCCCTTAGGGTCATAGGTCCCTGGAAGACAAAGCAGATACTGTGTTTTGGCAAGTCTCTGCAGCGATGGGGCCATAGGAGGCAGGTGGGGGGTGGTCCCCACAGGGGCTTTCACAGCCCATCCTGAGGGGCTGAGGGGTGGACACTGGCCCCGGGCCGCCGGCCAAGCACCAGCGCGCCCAAGAGGACGTCGCTCTGTGAGGTCACTGCTGCATGTCAGAGGAATGTGGGAAAAGGCGGGACCGCAGGTCTCTGGAAGGAAACCCACGGGCCGGGCCCTGCAGATGTGTGTTTGATTTGTTTTTTTTTCATGTTCTAAATATTTAACAACAGAGATGGAATGTCTCGTGGGGTGGGGAGGTGAGGCCAGTCCCCTGGCCCCCGCGCAGTGTCTACACGCAGTGAGGCTCCAGCCGGGGCCACTGCGTGCAGGCTGAGGCCGAGAAAGCCGCTTCGACCCTCGCTGGGCAGTCAGGCGGGGGCTGTGCTTGAGTGGGGCAGAGGCCCTGTGCATGTCCCGTGACCTGGGGCAGAGCGGCCCCGGCTTGGTCAAGGGGGCGAGTCAGTGTGAGGCTGTCACCCTGGGCAATGTCCCCCAGGAAGGTCGGGCAGAGCAGAGAGGAGATTCGAGGAAGGGCAGGGGCAGGGAGGCAGGCAGGGCAGGGACGGAGCCGCTCAGAACGTCTGAGCCCTGCACTGTGGTCTGGCCTTGATTTTTCCGGTAAGGAGTGTGGATGAGGCTGAGCAAACGGAGAAGTCTCCTGGAAGAAAACAGGTTTTGAAATCATCCAGGCTGTCGTCCCAATCCCAGGCCAGTTTCCTTCCAGCCGTGTGACCTGGACAGACCACTTCCCTTCTCTGAAGTTGAGCATTTTCACCAGCGAGCCCATAACGCCCCTTTGGAAGGACTGTTAGAGCAGAAATAAAAGCCACCTTGAGGCCCGGGTTCTGCCCAGTAAATAAGGCAGGAGGTGTTGCTGCTAGTACTGTTACCATGTAGGCCAGGCTCTGCTTAATTTTTCCTGAACTGGGCGGACGGAAGCTCTTCTAAGAGATTGTCCGGCCACTGTCTTCCGGCTTGCAAGCACGCCAGGCCCTGGTCTCCAGCCCCGCGCTGACCTGGCGCCCAGCCCAGGGCCCAGGAGGATGCTGGCCTCAGGCTGGAGCCGGCCTGAGGCAAGTCCCAGGATCAGCGCGGCGGTGAAGCCTGGCGCCACTCTGGGCCTGGGGCGGGTGTCAGCTCCTCCCGAGTGCCGGGCGGCAAGGAGTTAGAGGCTTCGAAGGCCAAGGCCTGGCCCAGGGCTGCAGAGTGGAGCCGCCTGCAGGGCCCTGGAGAAGCACCGCCTGGCATTCTGCTCACATCTTCCCTCTTGAGGAAAACGGCCGGCTTTCTAAACAGGCCCATGTCCCCCGCGTCTCTCAGCCGCGGAGGGGAGCCCGGGGTACCAGATGGGGGTGGGCAGGCTGGGCTCTGACTTTAGACTCGGCTGGAACCACCTTGTGGAACATCTGTGCGACCACAGCCCATAAAAATGTTTTCCCCTGGCAGCCGCTTTTATGAGATGTAATAATATCCGTGTTGCAAAAATAGCTCTGTTTTTGGTGGGTCAGCATTGCCAGCAAGCTGACCCTGACCAGGTGTGGAGGGAATCGGCAGGGGGGCCGTGGAAACACGTCCGTGTGCCAGGCCCCTGCCCCCTCCCCGCCCACCCTCTTCCTTCCCTCCCCCGGGCCCCTGCTGGGCCTTTGCCTTGGCTCAGATTCCTGGCCTTCGCAGCCCCGTGGGTCCTCCCGGGGAGTCGGTCTGCTCCTGGAGAAGGCTCGCGCCCCTGCCCAGGCCCCTCTGACCTCTGAGGGCCTGGCAGGGCCAGCCTCTCCCTTTGTTGGAGGATGGCTCTGATTCTGAAGCAGAGATGACGCCCAAGCCGTCTGACACCCAATGGTGCTTCACTGACCCCACAGCCCTGAGCCCTTTGCCTCCAGTCCTGGCTTCAGCTTTGGATGATGGGCGCTCATTTAAGATGGGATTCTCGTTGAGCTCACCGCCTCCCTGCTTCTCTGGGTGTCCCAGGGATCCACCGTCTGTGCGGAGCTGGGAAAGGAGGGAAACTGATTTGTGGGAGGACGTAATCCACTTGGGTCAGAGCCCCAGACCTCTCCTTGCCCAGAAGAGCAGCCCTGAGCGGCCATCCAGCCAGGCACGGGAGCCTCCTCCCCGTGGTAGGGGAGAGCCCTGGGTGCCAGTGTGTCGTGTGCAGCTCACCTTTTGGGGTTGAGTGGGCAGCCTCTGTCCTTCCCCATGGCAGATGGGGTTCTCCCGTTAGCATGCGTGTGCTCCAGCCGTCAGGGCCAAGTGCATCTCACAGATGCTGCAGCTCTGCCCGGGGTCGGGGAGGCGGGGGTGCTTCTCACACCTGAAACGGTGAAGTTCACAGGCATGTGCACCCCCTGTTTTGTGGGGACCCCTGGGATCTCCGAGGATCGAGTCTCCCCAGGATCCTTGGCTAGAGTGCCTGGGACGGCTCAGCTGGTCCTGCTGGCATCTCGCCGCCTCTCCGGTTCGGCCAGCCCTCCGCAGAGCAGTCGCCCAGAGCCAGGCGTCTTCCCTCTCAGAGACTTGGTGTCCTGGCTTCGGAAGGCGAGGATGTGGGTTCCAGGCTGTCGCTCCACTCTGGTTCCCCCTCTCCCCAGCTTGCAGCCGTCGTGACACAGGGCCTCCCATTTCTCCCCAGACCCCTCCGGGGACCTGGGGCACTTGGCCATGTGAGCGGGCGCTGTGACAGCTCCACTGCCCTCAGCGGTGATGGGATCACTGGACGCGCCCCGCCAGGCAGCAGGTTTCAGAGGGCAGCCATGACCTCCCGCGTCCTCCTCCTGGCCTGAAAGGCCCAGGTGCTTTCCCATTTCCTGGGCTCGGGGCATGCAGACCTTTGACGCAGAAGAGCGTGTCCACAGCTGTCTGAAACCCAGACTGAACCCGGCCAGGCCGAGAGGGGGCCCTGCAGCTCCACAGGGAAGGGGGTGGGCACGCAGCCCCTAACCTGGGCACCAGGAACAGCTTCATTTTGATCCTGAAAGGTGCACGAACACCGTCCTAGCAGTCACCTCGCATTCTTGTCGAGCGAAATCACCCAAAACCCACAAGTCTGTCTGCTGGACCTGTTTCCCATGTTGTTCTCGGAGAGATTAACGTCTGAGCCAAAGTATGTGGTCTGCGTTTGCCCGGGTGCACGTGGTCACGCTGGAGCAGAAGGACCAGAGGCCGCCAGGCCCAGTAGGGCTGTCGGGACAGGCTCTGTGACGTCTCCCTGCCTCAGTTTCCTCGGGTGCAGGGTGGTCCTGAGGAGGGGGAGACAGATTGGGACCCGGAAACTCTGTGCCCTGCCGCCGACCGTGTCTCTGGCTGGGAGCGACCCGTCCATCACCTCCACCCTTGATGCCCCTGGCACCGCCCCATGAGCCCTGTCGGGCACGCCTTCCCTTAGGTCCTGCACAGACAGACGGACCCAGGGCCTGGCAGGGAATCCTCCTGGATGCCCTGGGGAACCAGCAGGCTGTGGTCCAGCCGGGGCCGCGGGATCCTAGGTGGGAAGCTGCCGCAGGGCCGTGCTCTCGAGGAGCCTGTGTTCCTCAGCCCAGCATCCCTGTCACATTGTGTCCGTAGCCAGCCCACGCTGGCTCCTGGAGCATCTGATTTGAAAATGTGCCAGGAGATGGGTTTTTGTTTTTACTGGTCCCATCTAAAGTTGTCTGGATCAGCGTCAGGCCAGTGTTTAACTTCCAATTCCAGTCTTCCTTCATTATGAAAGTGTGGGGTCAGCCTCCGCCCTCCACAGAGTTCCAGCACCCCTGAAGCATGCTCTAGCTTTTCAGGGATGTTTGTGTCACAGAATCGAATTTTAAGATTCAGTTTGAACCTGAAGCCTAATCATTTTAAATGACTTGGTTCTCTCCTACCACCACCTGATTCTGGCTCTGTCTCCCTCTTAACTGGGTCTGTTGTACCTTTCCCAGTCTAAAAGTCACCCTAAAATTCATCGGTAAGAGAAGTCAAACCAGGTGAGGCGACGGAGGCCTTTAGCATCTGAACAGACCACCGTCTAGCGCAGGCATCTGCCCTGCCTGTTCCAGCTCTGAAGGTAGTTAGCCGTCCACCTTCGCTCTGCTGTTCTCACTCATCTGAGTTCATCCTGAGCTCTCGGCTTCCTGATCCGGTTCCTGTCCCGTCGTCCTGCTTCCTGATTGCCTGTGTGTTAAGCTTCCAGAGTTTATTTCAGTAACAGTGCTGACTGCAGTGTGGTTCCAGTCAGGTTGACCAGCATTTGTGCACTTAGTAATCTGCTCGGCGCCTGTGAGGGTGAAACAGGTACATCCACCCTTAAGGGATATGTGATCGTGGCGAGCAAGAAGCCCTAAACCTGGGGAGGAAGTTGGGGGAGAGTCGTGTTGTGACTTGCCGTTCATGTCAGGGTTCCCCATGCCTGCTCCCCTTTCCCGCTGGCCCTCAGAGGGCGCATCCCTGGGCCAGGACCAACTCGCTGGGTGCCCCTCCTCCAGAACCTCCACCATCCCTGCGGAAGGGCCACATCTGCATTGTTAAATACTAAAGAGACACGAGTTCAAAAAAGTCATTGGTTTGGACAATTGGAAAATAGTGGAGGGCTTTGAGAGAATTATTTGAGAGGAAGAAGAATACTGAGATGAGTTACAGGAAGTCGGGAGAAAAGAACTGTGTTCCCTCGACAGGCGTGGCACAGAGGAAGGCAAGGACTCGGTCTTGAGATGGCTAAACGGGGGGTTTTATGCAGCGTTTTCACAGCTGCAGGTCGCATGTGAAAGGCCGCCTGGATGGATGGTGTGCATCCTTCCCTGGCCACGCACTCCCCAGGAAGGACCGCCCCTTCAGCAGGAGTAGACAGAATGCAGGCTGGGAAGTGGGTACAGCGTTGATCTGGGCAGGCTCTGCCTCCCCCGCCCGTGTGACCTTGGGCGAGTCTCCCCTTCGGCCTGAGTCTGGGGTCCCCTGTCTGACGCCTGGGGTCGGCATTGTTGGCCCCACCCCCAACCCCCGTAACTGCCAGGCACGGCTGCTGCTGGCAGGCGCCTTGCAGGCTCACCTGTGACATCAGGGCCTGAAGCCGCGCGAGTGCCCTCCTGCCGTGGAGCCGGGGAGGGCTGTGCTGTGGGCCCAAGATGGCCCTGGAGACAGGCCTCTGACCTCGCGCTGGCCCGACCGCCTGTGACCCTCGTGCCGGGCTTCCTGCGGCCCGCCCCCCGGGAGAGCAGGTTCTGTGCAGCCCCAGCGGCCGCCGCCCGGCGCTCTGACTCAACCATGTTCCCTTGCAGATGGAGAAGGACGAGACCGTGAGCGACTGCTCTCCGCACATAGCCAACATCGGGCGCCTGGTGGAGGTGAGTGGCCGCCTCCCGGGCGGCTTCCCGCCAGCTTCCAGCCACACGGTGCCCGTTTCTGGGCCCCGCCGGGTGTCTCTGCGCCTTCTGACCCGTTCGCAAGCTGGGCTCAGCGCCAGAGGCCCCTCCTCTGCCGCCCCCAAACACGCGCACCTAGAGACTCAGCACAGGAAGCCCTCAGCCCTGCCCCCCCCACCGAGTGCGGGTGGGGGGCACCAGCTACCCCTCAGTGCCCCCCGTCCCCACGCCCTCCGGAAGAAGGGCTTCCCTGCAGAGCCGTCCCCGAGCCTACGGGAGGGCATGAGCGGCGGGCCAGGCCCTGGCCGGGGGCTCCCGCACCCCCCCGTGTGGCCGCCACGGGGACTGCAGATTGCCGGTGGGGCGGGCGCCTCCTGATTGTGCCCCCGACTGGCCGCCTCCCTTCCAGGACATGGAGAACAAAATCAGAAGTACGCTGAACGAGATCTACTTCGGGAAGACAAAGGACATCGTCAACGGGCTGAGGTAATGTACCCACGAGCGCAGGCTGTGGGACCCGGAAGATGGGGGTGTGGGTCCAAGGTCACCGCCTAACAGCTGCGTTCACGCAGGTTTGCGAGCTGAAGCCCTGCGTGCAGGACTTGTTCTCAGGGTAGACGCGCGTGCCGACCTCCTCCCTTTGTGTCTCCTGGGGGCTGTCTGCCTTCACGGCTTTCGTGCCCTCGTTCCTGTAGCCACCTCTCGATCCCCCGGGCTGAGTCCTGCCTGAAGGTTCTGCCCAGACCCGCTGGCCCTGGGGCCTGAGTACCCCCGGGTCAGAACCTCCGACACAGCGGGGAGCGCAGCCTACGGTTGGCCAGGTTTCGGGCAGTGGTGCATCCCCCAGAGAGAGCCCCGGCCCGCTGCCTTCTGCCGGGGGCCCGGCTCTGTGACCTTAGACCAGGGACTCCTCTCGGGGGCGTCCTGCCCGTCCAGGAGCTGGGGCAGGGGGCCCGAGGCAGGGAGGGTGGAGTCTGGGTCTGGGGGCTCGTTCTCCACCCTTGGTCCCCGGCCCTGCCGTCCTCCTGTGGACAGACCCCTCCTCTGGGCCGGGCAGCAGCAGGAAGTGGCCTGGGGGTGGCCTGGGTTTGAGTCTGTCCAGAGGAGACGGTTTGGTCTCAAACAGCTGTGAGAGTGGTGCTCACGCTGGACTCACCTTTCTGATTCCCCGTCCGTGGGGAGCCTGGTCTGGCCCTGGGGGTTTACTCCCCCGCTCACCCCACACGGCATTGCTCTCCTTGGGCTGTTGAGCCTGGGGCGTCATCTCTGCGCAGAGCTTCCTGGCCTGGGGCCCCTGCATCCTCCACGCCAGACACACCCATCGGCCTGCACCGTCCCGGGTGACGGCTGAAAACCCGCAGCCCCCACTTCCTCCGCGCTGGGGCCCCTCCGCGGCCTTCACTCTGCACACTTTCTGTAGATCTGTTGACGTTATCCCCGACAACCCCAAGTTCCTGCAGCTGCAGAGGGAGCTTTCCCAAGTGCTGACGCAGCGCCAGATCCACATCCAGCCCGATAACTAAGCCGCTCCAGGTACCCTGCCTGAGAGGCCTGAGCGCCGCCCCACGTAACAGGACTCACCCGCCCGCCAAGACCCCGCCGGCCCCTTAAACACCACTAACCCGTGTCCGCTCGGCCGGGAGCCGCCCCGTAACTGCCGACCTCGCCCTGCGTGACGCGGGCCCGAGCCACGTGTGCAGTGTGTGTGCTTGGCCACTCCGGGCAGGGCCGCGTGTGGGGTGGGCCGGCGGGCCAGGGTGCGGTCACCACGCTCGGCCGGAGGCTGGGGCGGCCTCTGCCTGCTCTGTGTGCGGCCGAAGCTTCGCCACCTTTCCACCAAGGATCCCAGAAACTCAGAAAGACGCCTTTTCAGTGGGCAGTTGCCTGGCGCTGGCTGGTCTAAGAAGGGTACTGCCCTGAGTCTGAGGGTGGAACACAGAGCCAGCTCTCCTAAGAGCACTCTGTAAGTCGCTTAGTCGTGTCTGACTCTGCGACCCCATGGATTGTAGCCTGTCAGGCTCCTCTGTTCATGGAATTCTCCAGGCAAGAATACTGGAGTGGGTAAAGATTCCCTCCTCTGGGGGATCTTCCTGACCCAAGGGTCGAACCTGGCTGTCCCACATTGCAGGCCGATTTTTAATGCCTGAGCCACCAGGGGAGCCCAGAGCGAGACTGTAGTGTCTGAGCCAGGCCTGGTGCCCCCAGACCCCCTGCAGCCACCGGGACCAGCATCACCCCCTGCCCCCGATGAGCTGCGGCCATCCTCCTAGACGCCTTACAGTTGACAGAAGGGAGATAGTGTTGCTTGTGAACAACGGCCGAGAACCATGACTTGAGCGTATGATGGATACAGATGTGCAAAAGCCGTCAGCATCCCCGGAGAGGAGAAGGGAAACTGGGTTTAATATCAGGTGTCTGGAGACCAGAGCCCGGGCCTAGGGGCTTCCTCCCAGGCCCGGGAGCTGGACGTGGGGCCCCGCCCCAGAAGAGGCTCGGCGGGCTGTCGCGGGGGCGGCCCCTGTTGCAACCAGGGAGGGCTGCTCTGCTGTGGCTGCCGCGGTCTGGCCTGGGTGCTCTCCGGCGTCCGGCCTGGGGCGTCTCTCGGCCTCCAGGCTCGTGCGGGGATCATCACCTTCCCATCAGAACGTTAAGAGGCCCCCTTTTAAAGGTGTTCTGTTAGAGTACAGTTCCCCCCAGCCGCTCCGCTTCTGGGGGGGGTCTAGAATCTTCTGGACCCCTCCCCTCAGCCAGGCCCTGTGGGGACATAGGACTCCCCCTGCCCCCCATCCCCTGCTGCCCAGCCTGGCACCTTCTGTCCGGGACACACGGCGCCTCCTGCAGACACTTGTGCCCGGGGGCTCGGCCGTGGCCTGAGCTGCTTTCCCTAAACAAGCGCCCTCCCCGCACGCGCGCCTCCAGCCGCTCCAAGCCTAACCTCCTGTCTTACGGGTCCTCCCTCTGGGCATTTCTCCTGGGGGTGGGGGGTGCTGGGTGCAGCCCAGGCCTGGCGTGCCCCTCCCAGAGGAGCCAGCACGCGCTGCGGCCAGGGAGCCATGGGGGCCGCCGCGGTCTCCTCCCGCCGGAGCTGTGGAGGAGCCCGAGGGCCCCCAGGCCGCCCGAGCAGAGCAAGCACTCAGAAACGCATGTTGTGCGGCATCAGCCAGAATGTCAGCACTTCTCATGGGAGGTTTCTGGCTGCACGTGGAGTCTCTGAGAGTCTTGTCTCTGCCGTCCTCTTTACCTTCTCGAGGGCACTTCCCAGGGCGTGCCCGGGACAGGAGCCAGCACTCCATGTGGGTGCTCCTGGTCCTAGCTCATTGTGCTTAAGCCACATTTGGCGCTGGCTGGGGGGTTATTTTTTGTTCTCCTTCCCGTTCTGCTTCACGGCCAGTGCGCATCAAGCTTGAGGTTCCTGTGGCTCCACAGTGGTCCTGCCAGGCAGCCTGCCGCCCTTGCTTTCCACTGCCTTGAGACCGTTCTGAAGGTTATACATAGTTTAATAAGCCCCTGGTTAGCCTGTACATTGGGAAAACTTGACCAGGATCACTAAGGTCGTTGCCAGGGGCATTTCTCAGAGCCTCAGTTTCCTCATCTGTAAATTGGGACTAGTGCTCGGACTCCTCTGTGGTGCTCATGAGAGTTGTGTACTGGAGAAGCACCTACGAATGATAAGTTACATGTCGTCCACAAAGCTTAGCTGTTGTGCGCCTTGTCTAACCCGTGTGTCGGTGCACTCACGTGAACGTTTGCACGAATCCAGGTGTTGACCCACAGCCACTCAGCTGCATCGTGCTTGGAAGCCCAGAGGCCACTTGTGGTTCAGGCTGATGTTGTGACGTGTGCCCGGAGTCCAGGTCACAGCCAGCCTGGGGCAGAACTGGGCCGTGGCCTCCCCTGCAGGGCCCGGCGAGGTGCTGAGGGGCCAGCCTCCGGCTCTGGGCCCTCGGCACCCCCCGACCTTCCCGCATGGCTTGCAGCTCCGCTCCTAGAGGCGACGTGGGTGGAGGGGCGCCCGGCCCCTTGACCCTCCCACCCCGGAGGCACCGCGTGACAGCTCTCCCCTTTTCCTTTCCTCTTCCACCCACTCATGACGATTCTTACCCCCTCCACCCCGCAGGTCTGTGCAGACTTTTGCAGACAAATCAAAACAAGAAGCTCTTAAGAACGACCTGGTGGAGGCTTTGAAGAGAAAGCAGCAGTGTTAAAGCCTCTGCTTCCCACTGACCGGAGACGCCGCGCGCTGTTAGGCTCCTTTCTTAGACACTCGTTTCCCGCTCCCTCCCTCGTCCCTTCCCTCCCCGACAGGTCACATAACAACTCGCATCACCACCGCAGCGCCATCTCTCCCGAGAATAAACCCGGTAAACACCCCTGGTCTCGGAGGCCTCCTTTCCCCACCACGTTTTGCTATCACGACTCGGTATTCCCATAGAGACCGCGTTTTCTGTCCGCCCCAGCCCCCCCGTCTCCCCACCACCCATTTATAGGCATAAAAATACACTGTCTGTCTGCCTCCCTCCCCTCCCACCTTTTTGTTACATTGGTGTAAAAAATGTAAAACAAAAAAATTTTATGAAATAACTGTGGTGTGTGAAAGATAGAAGAAAAACTGGAAATCTGATTCCACGTGTGTTTGGGAGTTGCTTGGGGTTGGGGGCCGGGCGGGGGACAGGGGACAGCTCTGGGAGAAAGGAGAGGTGGCCCTCGGCACGGTCCCGCGGAGACCACGCGGTGGGGGGCGGGGACTGCGGACCGTCCTGCTCTTCTGGCCAGGTGCTTTTCTGTCAATTTTTATGGAATGCAAAAGGAGTTTTTGTTTTATTTTGTTTTTTTGTAAAGCTTAAAAAAAAAATCTACATCTTATACTTGAGCTTCCATACTTAAAAAAAAAAAGAAAAAAAAAGAACAAAAAAAATAAATAAAAAGAAACTGGGACGCAGTTAGCCTTGTGTTTTTTCTCACCTGCCTCACTTTCCGAGGATGTGTGACTGTGGCCGTCCCGCTGGGGGGCGGGGGCACGGCGGGGTGTCGGGCGGAGGACGTGTGGAGCCCATGCACTGAGTGAGCAGGGCGAGGGGTCCCTGCAGGGCCCCAGCTGCTTCTCCAGGCCCCTGCCCCGCCTGTCCTGAAGCACTGGGGCCGTCACCTCGTCGGGCATGATGGGGTGGGGGCTCCCCGACCCCGTCCGCTTTCACTGGGCACAGGCATGACCTGTCCAGACGCAGTCCCGGCTTCTCTCCACTGGGTCTGATGAGAAAGTTCCCAGATGGGGGTGCACCTCTGAGTGCAAAGCACCGCTGAGGTGGAGCGGGGAAGGAGAGACCCTTGCGCGCAGCGCCTTTTGAGGACCTTCAGGTGGAGAAGATGAGGTGAACAGGTGCAGGCCGGTGGAGCCAGGGCCAGCCCCCCAGGCGGGCTGCCAATCTGACCTCCTCACGGGCTCCTGGGGGCAGGACGCCTGGCACAGACAGCGAGTTCATTGTCAGCAGGTGTTCAGTGCCGGGATCAGGAGTGACACTTCAAAGCCAGAAGCTGTAACTATGATGTATGAGAGGCCCGATCTTAGTGTTCTAGAATCTCCTGTCACTGGAAGGGCCGTCGCTGCTGTTTTCTGGCGCTGGGTCAGGCTGGTGTGATGGGGAGCCACGGGCTCAGAGACCAGCCGTCCCCGGTGAGGGGCAGCCGGAAGCAGGAGGCAGGAGAGCAGTGTAAGCCGCTGGCTGAGGGCCACCCCCGACCAGTGCTGACCCTGCTCGGACAGGGTGGGCACCGTGGTGGCTGGCAGGCCCCCAGCGTCCTGCAGAGGGACGCGAGGCCGAGGGAGCCACACCGGGGCTGCGGGGGGCCCACCGGCTCTCTGAGGCCCCCTACCGCTGACAGTGACTCCTGGGGTTCGGGGGCAGCATCGCATGCTCCCCTCCAGGGGTGCACTAGGTGCTTGCTGGCACTTGACGGATGATGGGAGGCTGCTGAGGTGATGGAGGGGCAGCAGGGGTCCCGGTCTGGGCCCGGGGCTTCCGATCTTGCCCGCCTTCCGATCTCAGCCCTGCCAGAGTCGCCCTGGCGCGCCTGGCACCCATGACGGTCCCCGTTTCTAGAAGCGCGAGGGCTCCGGCGGGTGACCTGGGGATCCGTCTGCACGGCCCTCGCACTGTCGTCTTCCTGCAGCCTTCACAGGCCAGCCTCTCGGATGGAGCCCTTCCTGAGCCCCGATTCCAAGACTGTCCTCAAACCTTCATTCATTCAGATCCTGGAGCAAGCAGCCGCCGTGCTTCAGGGCAGGTCCGAGGGGACCCTTCCTCGGGAGGGTAGCCCAGACCTGTGGGCCTGCTCTGGGCTCCTCTTCCTTCTGTGGTGCCGCCGCCTCCCCGCAGCCCAGGGGCCGGGGCAGCCTTTAAGCCCTCCGCACGGGCAGAGGCAGGTGCCCGCCCCCCAGGGCAGCCGTCCCCTCACTCACCCTACTCCCTCGGTGCAGAAATCCATATGTTTCATGGAATCACTCTACTGTACACCTAAACTAACACATTTTTCAATCAATTATACTTAGATAAGGAGCTTCCCTGGTGGCTCAGTAAAGAATTTGCCTGCAGTGCATGAGACCTGGGTTCGATCCCTGGGTCGGGAAGACCCCCCGGAGAAGGGAACAGCAACCCACCCCAGTACTCCTGTCTGGAGAGTTCCATGGACAGAGGGGCCTGGCAGGCTGTAGTCGACGGGGTCACAAAGAGTCAGACACAACAGAGAGACTAACACTTTCATGCTTAAATAAAATTTAAATATTTATATATAAAATAAATAAGCTGTACAAATCCAACAGTTGTGTGACGGTTCCATGTCTCTCTGTTTGAGGGCTCCTGGAGGGACTGTGTTTCAGGCATTCACTTCACTCGCTCACTTGTTCACCACTGTCCTGGGGACACAAGGGAGACGGGGGCTGTTGGTGTACGGTCTGGTGGAGGAGGGAAATACTTGCCAACAAGTCTTCCGAGCACTCGCGTGTGCCGGGTGAAGAGCCTCTGCTGGGTGGCTGTCGGGTGGCACGGAGCTGGGGGACAGATTCGTGGTCATCCTCTGGACTGAGTTAATCATAGGAAAGGCAGTCCCGCAGTTCAGTCACTCAGTCGTGTCCGACTTTGCGACCCCATGGACCGCAGCACGCCAGGCCTCCCTGTCCTTCACCATCTCCCGGAGCTTGCTCAAACTCATGTCTGTTGAGTTGGTGATGCCACCCAACCATCTCATCCTCTGTCACCCCGTTCTCCTCCTGCCTTCAATCTTTCCCAGCATCAGGGTCTTTTCCATTGAGTCGGCTCTTCACATCGTGTGGCCAAAGTACTGGAACTTCAGCTTTAGCATCAGTCCTTCCAATAAATATTTCCTTTAGGATTGATTGGTTTGATCTCCTTGCAGTCCAAGGGACTCTCAACAGTCTTCTCCAACACCACAGTTCAAAAGCATCGATTCTTCAGCACTCAACCTTTATGGTCCAACTCTCACATCCATACATGACTATTGGAAAAATCATAGCTTTGACTAGACAGACATTTGTTGGCAAAGGAACATCTCTGCTCTTTAATACGCTATCTAGGTTGGTCACAGCTTTTCTTCCAAGGAGCAAGAGTCCTTTAATTTCATGACTGCAGTCACCGTCTGCAGTGATTTTGGAGCCCAAATAAAGTCTTTCACTGTTTGCATTATTTCCCCAAGTATTTGCCATGGGACCGGATTTCATGATCTTAGTTTTTTGAACATTGGGTTGTAAGCCAGCTTTTTCACTCTCCTCTTTCACCTTCATCGAGCGGCTCTTTAGTTCCTCTTCGCTTTCTGGCATCAGGGTTCTTTGGCTGCTCCCCACTCCCTGCCGTCGGGCTCACACTGATGAGGTTGACGCTTGGACATGCAGCTCCTTCTGTTTCAGGGAGCCCTGTGGTCCCAGCATTCCGCCCCGATGAGAGCCAAGTGCAGCAGGAGGAGGGGTGAAGAGGTGACTGTAGGTTTCCCCTTTTTCTCAGCTTCGGGAACTGAAGGCCACGCAGCCAGGGCAGAAAGGCAGTCCACCTCTGGGGCCTCACTGGCCAGTGAGCACTGCCGGTCTGGGCAGTGGAACCGACTGATGGTCAGACTGGTCCACCCACTTCGGGAGGAACCCGGTCCCCGTGTGGGTGGACACGCTGACGCGCCTTCATCTGGCAAACCTGCCTTGTGCGCCCACTGCCCCGAGGGCCTCTGTCAGACAGGGCATGCCCACGTCTCCACCATCAGACTCGCTGAGGAGGAAAGAACCGGAGCTCTCGTTAGACTGGGTGGTGCCTGCAAGCAAGAGCCATCACCCCACCAGACGGGGTGTTCCCCAGAAGGAAGGGATTATGTCAGCCCCACCCCCAGGGCAGGCGCTGTGCTAGCTGGTCCCTTCCCCGCCATAACCCTAACCCTAACCCCGGTGGGCACCTGGCTTCACGCTGAGCCCCCGGTCCTCTGGCTGGGGGGCCGCCAGCCTGGCCACAGCCCTGGGTGGAGCCAGACCCTGGCTGCAAAGGGCACTGAGGCAGCTGGCACGTGGGCGTGGGAGGCGCTGCTCGCGACAGTGGGCAGGGGGCCCGGGCCCAATAGGGTGGGCCCCACGGGCAAGGGTGGGGCTGGGCCCCCAGCCAGGGGTGGGGCCAGAGGCGGGGCCCATTGGCGTCTGCAATGAGGGGCCTCACGCCGATGGAACTGCTTCTGGCCCCAGGCCCCGGCTGCTTAGCTCTTCAGAGCCCGTTTTCCCATCTGGAAAATGGCCACGATGACCGCACCTCCCTCAGATGGGGCTGCGGGGAACAAGGGGGCACAGCCTGGCCCCCCACACAGCGTGTGCTCAGCAAACATCAGCTGCAGGCCAGGTGACACTGGGGCCCCCGCAGGCCCGTCCCCTCACCCCACTGCCCGGCTGAACCTCAGAGGGGCTCCCCAGTCCCCAGTTCCCTCCCTGCAACGAGCCTGGGCATCCGGCCCAGCCCCCACCACCATCCTCACCTGGGCCCCACGTAGGGGGCAGCCCTGACTGACACCCCCAGGCCTTTGCACACACTGTTCCCTCTTCCGCTCCGGGGCCACTCCTCCAGGAAGCCTTCCCTGATTGCCTCCCCACTCCTCCAGCACTTTGTGCCTTCTGGCCACAGTCCTTTCCTCCACAGCCCGGCAACCGTCTCCCCTCCTTGAGGGTGAGGACCAGAGTTGGTTCACCCCAGATGCCCAGCACAGCATGGGCCAGGGTGGAGAGGAGAGCTGCCTTTGGCAAATTTTTGTGGCACCAGACTGGGCCACGCATCCCTTGAGGCTGGAGGAGGAAGATGCTGAGACGGGCTCATGCTGAGGCCCGCCTCCTCCCCACCAGCCTTCGGCCTCACCTGGCGCCTCCCACCCCACTGGCTCCTGGGACCTGGGTGGGCAGGGCGCGGTGTGTGGGGCCAGCACAGGGGGGAGCTTTGTCACTGGCCCCCGAGGGGCTGCGGCCAAAAGGAGGTGGACTCGGGATGGGGTCTGGGAGACACACCAAGGTGGGACAGGGGAGCTAGAGCCCGGGGCTGAGCCCCGCCTTCCTCCCCACCCTTCCCACCTGCAACACCCTTAGTTCCCCCAGGTTATCTCCCGCTCATCCTTCTGCTGCGTCACCTCCTCCAGGAAGGTCTCCCTGATTTCCAGGGGAATCTGATTGTCCTCCTCCGCCATCAAAAAATAATCAAAGCTAACCTTCATGGAGCTTTTACTGCCGCCAGACCTGGGGTAACCTCCGTAACCACACCATTTTATTTACTCCTTAGAAGGACGTGTGAAGTGGTGGTACTGTCGTCCCGTTGCACAGATGAGGTAAGTGTGGCACAGGGAAGCTGAGGTGCAGAACCAGGGTCTGAACCTTAACTGTCCTGCTTCTTGCTGAGCGCCGCAGAGCAGGGTCCCTGTTGGAGGGTCTTTTCTCGCCACTGTGTCCTTACCATCAGGTATGGAGCCGTCACAGAGAAACAGGTTGAAGAACCCAGAGGCCCGGGAGGCTGGGCAGGGACAGGCCAGCAGATACAGCCCCCTCCGACCTGGATCTCCCACACTCTGAGCCCTCAGGCCCACCTGGGGCCTTACTCCCATCCCTCCCCATCCCCCAGAACCTGGCACCTGGGGAAGGAAGACCACCAGGCCGCCTGGGAGTACCGTTTACTAGGCCACGTGTGGTGGACAGGGCAGGCCTGGGTGCGCCTGGGCCCCTCCTTGGGGGGTGGGGGGTGCCCAGGGGGTGACAGGCAGTGAGGTAGGTGAGCCATGGGGCTCAGGTACTCTGAGGGGCGAGTGTCTGCTGCAGCCCCTCCCCAGGCTCCAGGGAGAGCAGCCTCCGGCCCCGCGGAAGACAAGCCCCAAGTCAGGGTGGGGGGCCCAGGGGCCGTCCCCCAGGAAGAGGCGGTCAGCCAGGGCTTCAGCTCACGAGCCTTTGGGGGTGCTGGGGGGGCATTTGGGCTGGCAGTTCCGGGCTCCCCGGCGCTCCCCCGGCCCAGACCGGGGCAGGCAGCGCCGTCACTGCACGCCTCTCCCTTCCTGGGGGCGTCAGGAGGCCCCAGGCACCTCCTGGGCTCGGCCTAGTCCTGCTCAGCCGGGGAGGAGTGGCTGGCGCTCGGATGAGGGGGTGGCGTGCCGGTACATGAAGAACTGCACAGAGATCTGGGGGTCGACGTCAAGGCCCAACACGCAGAGACGGGCAGGTCCCGCCCCGGGGGCCTGCTCAGAGATGCACTCCTCTGCCCTCCCTCCCTGCCCCGCACCCTGCTGCTGGGAAGGGTCAGCCGTGGCCTCCCGGCCCGTCTGTCCCCCTTGCCAAACCCCATTCATCTGCCAAGCCCAGCAGCCTCCTCTGACCCCAGCCCCACCATCTGGCCTTCCTCCCCTCTCCAATATCCTAGGGGGTCCCCCAAGTGGCGGTGGTGGGGGGCGGGGATCTGGGGACACTAGAGCTTAGCTTTTCATCTCTCTTTGCACCCACCCGGAACACCACAGACATTAAAACAAGGGCCACGTTTACTTCCTCCCAAAGGAGATCAAAGTAACGCCCTGCCTGCCCCTGGCAAACCCTTACTGAGCACCCACGGTGTGCGAGGTCCACTGCCAAGGACTTCCAGAGACCTCAGGTCGTGTGACTGCCTGTGACTTGATGGAACACCGAGATGGGGACACGGAGGCACAGAGAGTGCCCCATGTCACACAGGACACAGGGGAGCCAGGACTGGAACTCAGCTTTTTCTGTCTCTAATGCACGTGTGTCTCCAAGGTGCAGCTTTCCTGTCTCCAGCCTGGATGGGCTGCCTTATGCCCTGCTCCCCAGGGCCTTTGCACGAGCTATTGCCGCAAACATTCCTCCCTTGCCTCTGGCTCCCTAACTTCTCCTTCAGGGCACAATTCAAATGGCACTCGTGGAGGCCTCTGCTGAGCCTCTAAACCAGGACAGCCCCCTGGTCACACACACTTACAGTTTTTCTCCGCGGTACTCGGTGGCACCGCAGTGAATTACTTATGATTATGTGTGTCCTGTTGGCCTCTCCACTGAACTATAAGCTCCCCAAGGCAAGGGCCATCTGTTCTAGCTCATGACTGGATCTGGTGCCTACAGGAGTGCCCAGAACGTGGGAGGTTTGACTCTTGAATGGGTGGATGGATGATGGATGGATGCACAGATGAATCGATGGACGGATGGATGGATAGATGGATGCGTGGATGGATAGAAGGATGGATGGATGATGGATAGATGGATGGATGCACAGATGGATAGATGATGGATGGATGGATAGATGGATAGAAGAACAGATGGATGCATGGATAGATGGATGATGGGTGGATAGATGGATGGATGGATGGGTAGATGATGGATGGATGCACAGATGGATAGATGATGATGGATGGATAGAAGAAGAGATGGATGGATGGATAGATGATGAATAGATGGATAGATGCATGGATGGATGGATGCATGGATGGATGGATGGATGGGATGGATAGATGGGATACATGGATGGATAGAAGGATGGCTGGATGATGGATAGATGGATGCTGAAATCGTGTACAGGGGAGGCTGCTGCAGCCCCAGCCGCCCCACCCACCCTCACACCCTGAAGGATACGATGGTGTCGAGCAGCAGGACACCCAGGCTGCCCACGAGCCAGGGCAGGTGGTGCAACACGTAGCTGCCCTCACTCTGGCCCTCCTCGGGGTTTTTGAGCAGCACACTCAGTCCATACAGCGTGTTGCCTAGCATCACCAAGGCAAACAGTGAGTACGAGATCCCCTGGGTTGACTTCCGCAGGAACTGGAGGCAGAAAAGGAGAGAGTCAGAGACCTCCAACAGTGTTCCTGTCTCTCTGGACCGTAACTGTCCACGTGCCCGTCTGCCCTGTTACACTAAGCCAACTGCACAGGGTGTGACCAGAGCCTGACACAGGCCTGGGGCCCAGACCATCCCTTCCAGGGCCTGATTCCTCATCCCGTTCCAACATCCTCACCCAGGTCGGCAGGAGATCGGGGCTGCACTACCCTGCTGGCCCCAAGCTGCCCGCTCCCCAGCCCCATGCCAGCTCAGCTCAGCAAGCCCCCACAGCCCTGGTTCCCGCCTCCTCTTCTGCCCCCAGCCTCTCGCTCCCACCTGGCCTCCTACCTCCCCGGGGCACGCAGTGGGCCTGTACCCCCGGATAGCAGCCCGGCATCTCGTGCCCATTCCCAGAGGCAGACACTGAGGCTTGGAGAACCAGATTCAGCTACCCAAGCCAACAGTGAGGGTGGACCAGACCCGCTCCACGAAGACCCTGCACCCCTGTGCTAATCCTCCACCCAGGGGCCCAAGCTGCCCGTCGGCCCTGCCCCCGGCCCTGCCCCCTGCCCGCGGCTCACGTTGGTGCGGATCTGAGGCAGCCGGGAGAACAGGTACAGCGCGCTGGACACGGAGCCGATGACGAAGCCAATGATCTCCTTTTTCGTGAAGGGCTGAGAGGGCGGGGGAGGCTGCTCGGTGCCCGGCAGAGGTCAAGGGTGAAGGGCGAGGGCCCCAAGCTCCCTTCTGGGGAGGGATCCCCCCGATCATGTGGCCCCAACCCCACTCCACCCTCTCACGCCCGCGTCTCACCTTATTGCCCGGCTCCACGGACAGGAGGGTCCGCCCCTGGAAGACCTCCCTCGGGGCGGCCACCGAGCCAGCGCTTCTCAGCAGCGGGGTGGTGCACGCCACGCCCAGGATGAACAAGAGCAGAGAGTTGATGGGGGCAGACCCTGGACGTGAGGTGGGGGGACGCTGAGGTGAGGGGTCTGAGTGCGGGCAGACAGGCGGGGCTGAGTCCTGGCCTTGCCCCTCGGTGGCTGTGTGACCTTGGGCAAGTGACCTAACCTCTCAGCTTTCATCCTTCATCTGCAGAATGGGTATAACGAGAGTACCCTTCTCCTAGGGTTGTAAGGGTGACTCGGTGAGGGCGATGGGGGCAGGAAGGGGGCTACGGAGCAGGGAAATACTAATGAAGCCCCACCCCACATATCTGGGTCGTTTCTTGTAAAGCCCGGGATCTGACCCCTTGGGAACACTTCAGGGCAGCGATGGCCTGTGGGCCAGGTGCAGAAGGGCAGCCGACGCGGTGTTCATTGAAGGAGACTGTGCGCATGACGGGGACTCCCCGTGTTCCTGCCCGGGCGTGCTCACTGCCCTCTATCTCGGTTCATCAGGGCATCAGGCCGCGGCAGTCAGATAAGGCCAGAGGAAGCCTTTCTGGGGTTCGGTGTATCACCAGCCACAGGACACCGCCTCCTCCCAGCCTCCCAGGCCTCCCCCAGGCCCCTGACACCCAGGGGCCCCCGTACTCACACGGAGAGGGGCGCTTCTTAAACTTGTAATAGAAGTACAATGACAGCATCAGCACGTCGGCCAGGACGTAGTACACGGCCGTGTAGGTCTGCAAGGGGGGGCCCAGGGCGTTGGCGGCGGTCCCAGGCGTGGGGGCCACACGCCAGCACCGGGCAGCTCGGCCTCATGCCGGCCGGGTGGCCCTGAGCCTCAGCGCTCGGGACTTCTGTCTGCAGGTCTGGAACGGAGCAGGTGGCAATCCCTAACCTGGCAGAGCTAGACATCAGGTAGGGGACGGCCTGCAGGTGCCCGGCTGGGCAGAGGGAGGAAACGGTGGCCGGGGTGACCAGGCAGCACAAAATGGGGTGTTACAGTCCAGCCTGACCCTGGAGCAGGTACTCACGGTCCCCCTCGGGGAGACAAGAGAGTCCTGATTTCGAGTCTCAGCTCCACCCAGTCACAGAAGGGTGATACCCAGGCTTCCCATGGGAAAAGCTTCCTCTTCCAGGGCCCCAGGCCCTGAAAGCTTCATCAGGCTCTTAGCACCTCAGAGGCCAGAGCCCCGAGCCACCCTCTGGTTTGATGTGCTCAGTTTGTAGATGGGAAAACTGAGGCCCACCGGAAGGCAGGGACCAGCCTGTCGTCACAGCGGGCAGCAGGCAGAGGGGGGCCCTCACTAGATGGAAGGATGCCTCTGCCGCGGCTGTCCCTGGCGGCCCACCCTGCCCAGGGGCTGGCCCACCTGCAGGGGCAGCTGGTCAGCGAGGAAGGAGCCAATGAGATTGCAGGAGTCTCCGCCTATCCAGCCCAGGAGGAACCACAGCGACAGGGCCTGGTCCATGTTGCCCGTCTTGCAGGCCTTGATGTACTGGCTGCGGGGGAGGAAGGAGATGGGGGGAAAGAGGGAGACGGGGTGGGGAGGAGGGAGACGGGGTGGGGAGGAGGGAGACGGGGTGGGGAGGGAGACGGGAGGAAAGAGGGAGACGGGGGGGGGGGGGGAGGAGGATAGGAAAGAGGGGGGGGGAGGAGGGAGACGGGAGGGAGGGAGACGGGGGGAGGAGGGAGACGGGAGGAAAGAGGGAGACGGTGGGGGGGGGGGAGGAGGGAGACGGGGTGGGGAGGAGGGAGACGGGGGGGAGGAGGGAGACGGGAGGAAAGAGGGAGGGGGGGGGAGGAGGGAGACGGGAGGGAGGGAGACGGGGGGAGGAGGGAGACGAGAGGGAGGGAGACGGGAGGAAAGAGGGAGACGGGGGGGGGAGGAGGGAGACGGGGGGGGGAGGAGGGAGACGGGGGGGGGAGGAGGGAGACGGGGGGGGAGGAAAGAGGGAGGGACGGCGGGGGGGGGGGGAGGAGGAGGGAGACGGGGGGGGAGGAGGGAGACGGGGGGAGGAGGGAGACGGGGGGGAGGAGGGAGACGGGGGAAAGAGGGAGACGGGGGGGGGAGGAGGGGGACGGGGGGGAGGAGGGAGACGGGGGGAGGAGGGAGACGGGGTGGGGAGGGAGACGGGAGGAAAGAGGGAGACGGGGGGGGGGGGGAGGAGGGAGGAAAGAGGGAGACGGGGGGGAGGAGGGAGACGGGGGGGAGGAGGGAGACGGGAGGAAAGAGGGAGACGGGGGGGGGAGGAGGGAGACGGGGGGGGGAGGAGGGAGACGGGGGGGGAGGAGGGAGACGTGAGGAAAGAGGGAGACGGCGGGGGGGGGGGGAGGAGGAGGGAGATGGGGCGGGGGAGGAGGGAGATGGGGCGGGGGGAGGAGGGAGTTGCGCGCTCAGAGCCCCCGGCTGTGACACCGCGTGGAGCGTAAAGGTGGGAGACCGGGGCTGGGGGGCGGCCGCACAGGGGTCTCTGGGGCTGACCCCCTCGGGCGGCATCCTCATGGGCCTATCTTTGCCCTTTGGGGCTTCTCACTAGGGAATCCCTTCCAGCCCAGCTCTCTGGGACACGCCTCCTGTTAGAGTCCAGGTCGGGTAAGGACTCCCCCCAGAGCAGGCTCTCACTGGGACCGGGGCTCAGAGGGTCCCGACGCTTTGTGTCCCAGAGACCCTGGGCTCACTCTTCTATGGAGGGGTCTGGGGTCGGGGGTGGCGTGAAGGAAGGATGGCTGTGGCCGCAGGCCCGGGGCCTGGCCGCTGCCCTATCTACAGGGAGATGGAGGATAAGATGGACCAGACCTCGCCTGTTATCAGCGAGAAGGGGCGGGGCTGCGGCTCTCCCCTTACAGATGCCAAGGCGGCAAGTCCCTGTGGCTGATGGGCCTCTCTGGGGGTGCAAAGTCCGGGAACCAGGATTCATACCCCAGCTCCTGGGCTCCAGCCCTGCTGTGAGTCATTCCACGAGGGCCACCTGCTGCTTACATGTCTCTTTAGTCGTTTGCATGTATTTAAATTAGTAAAAGAGGATGCCTAAACAGGACCTCATCGGGCGATTGATCACTGGAGACAAACTGGGACAGCTGGGTGGGCGCTGGGCCTTCCCCGCCGTCTCCTGCCGAGCGCCCCACCAGGTACCCCTGCAAGCCGGTGCCCCGCAGTTCCAGCCTCCCTCTCAAGGATCTTTCTTTTCTTTCTCTCTCATTTTTATTTATTTTCTTGGTCACACTGTGTGGCCTGTGGGATCTTAGTTCCCCGACCAGGGGTCAAACCCAGGCTTCCTGCACTGGGAGGCAGATTTTAACCCCCAGACCGCCAGGGAAGCCCTCAAGGATCTTTCCAAAACCCCCGTCTCGCCAAGATCTTTCAGAGGCTCCCACGGTCTTCGGCAAGGACCAGAAGCACATCCTGACCAGACCACAGGCCACCCCACCTCTCCACTCTCCTCCCCCAAACTCCGCCTCCGCGGACAGCCCACCAGCCCTTCTCTGCATCCTTCAGGAAACTTCAGTTCCTCTTCAGGTCCTTCTCAGACGCGAGCGCTGTCAGCGCTGGCCACCTCCTCCTGGACTCAAGCCTGCTGAGGGACGGGACTGTGTCCAGCACAGGCCAGGCCCTGAGAAGGCCCGAAAGTTTGACCTGCAGCCCTGAGTAAAGTACCTCCCAGAACATGGTGACCTGAAGAGTCTCCATCCATCGGGGATGGCCATTCCGTCACTCTCACAAAAGGCCAAGTAAGTCCTAAGGAGAAGCTGGCAGGTGGCTGCCTTTCCAGCCTCACCTGGGGCTTCTCCCAGACCTCTGATGCCCCCTCCCTGGTTAACCAGCCAGGCCCAGGGCTGGCATCACGCCCTGCTGGAAAGGAGATGCCTTAGCCCGCTCCTCGTGGCTTTGGGGACGCTCTCACCCCAGGACGGGAAGTCCCTCTCTGCCCTCCAGCGGTCACCCAGCTCTGCCCACTTTGCCTCCTCAGGGCCACCGAGCCGACCGCCCACCGCTTGCGGACAGCTGGCATAGCCTCCAAGGCAGCCTCTCCACCTCCAATCTCTCCCTGGCCCTCACCCTCTTCCTCTAACGGAAGTTCTGCAAAGGCAAGGATGGGGTCGGTTCCACCTACTTTTGGCACATCTGGAGTGGCAGCTGGGACAAGGTGAGCCAGAAACATGTCAAGCTCCCAGCAGCATGCTGGTACACAGGGTGACGGTAGTCCTTCTAACACCTGGTCCGGGGACAACTGGGTACCACGCACAAGAGAATGAAGGTGGACCCCTACCTCACACCGTGTACCAGATACAGCTCAACTGAATCAAAGCTCTACATTAAGGGCTGATTTGTGATACCGTGATTTTTAACAAGAAAGATATACACTTGCTTTTTTTCCCTGCTCCCTACAAAGCTATTAAAACCCCTGGAATGTCCCAAGGGGTGAGAGAGAGAGAGAGAGAAAGAGGGAAAGAGGCGTCATTTGTAACGTTAACGAGGTGACTTTTGGAAAGCCCTTGGGTTGCCTGAGTATGAGAACCACCTGTGTGATCGGATGGTTAGGACGTTCTTTCAGGCTGGGGGTGGGGGCTGTCCTGCCCCCTTCACCCCACTGCAGAGGGGAGAAAGGCTGCAGGCCCAGTCAGTAAGACCAACGACTGTGTAATAAAGCCTCTACAAAAATCACTTCACTGAGTTCCATGAGGTGCTCTAGCAAACTCATTGAACCTGACGAGGGGTAGGGGAACGCCCGATCCACAGCAGGAGGTCAGAAGCTCAGGGGACACCCTGGCCCGGTCTCTAAAGTGGGGAGGAGAGAATACTCTTGTGGGACTTGGAGGACTGAGTCCTTAACCTGTGGGACCTGAAGTTGTCTTCAGGTGTGGACAGTGTAAGAACTGACTGCTTGATTGTGTGGGGAAAAGACACACATCAGAATTGGTGTCAGACTTGGAGAAATCTATATAAAACTCTTAGAAGAAAAGATAAGAGTGAATCTTTTTTACCAGGATTAGGCCATCATTTTTTAGAAATTACATCAAAAGCATGGTGGCGCTAGTGGAAAAGAATCCGCCTGCCAATGCAGAAAACATAAGAGATGTGGGTTCAATCCCTGGGTTGGGAAGATCCCCTGGAGGAGGGCATGGCAATCCGCTCTAGTGTTCTTGCCTGGAGAATCCCGGGGACAGAGGAGCCTGGCGGGCCACAGTCCACGGGGTCACAAAGAGTCGGACAGACTGAAGCGACGGAGCACACATGCACACACATCAAAAGCATGAGCAACAAAGGAAAAACTAGACAAATTGGACATCATCAGATTTTTGAATTTTTGTGCTTCACGTGACATCATCGAGAAAGTGAAAAGACAACCCACAGAAAAAGAGAAAAATCTTAGCAAAATACATCTAGACTACATAAAGAATTCTTACAACTCAACCACAAAGAGACAAATAATCCAACTGAAAAATGGGCAAAGAAGCTGAATAGACCTTTTTCCAAAGAGACTAAAAGTTGGCCAGTAAGTACATGGACAGCTACTTAATATCACCAGCCATCAGGGAAACACAAATCAGAATGACAGTGAGATACCACTTCACACCCACTAGGATGGCAATAATAAAAAAGATAGACTATTAACGAGTGTTGATGGGGATTCAGAGGAACTGGAACCTTCATATGCTGTGAGTGAGAATGTAAAATGGTGCGACCACTTTGGAAACACACTCTGGCAGTTCCTCAGAAGATTAAACACAGGACTTCCCTGGTGACCCTGTAGTTAAGAATCCACCTGCCAATGCAGGAGACACAGGTTTGGTCCCTGGTCCGGCATGGCTCCACATGCCTCGGGGTGATTAGGCCTACGCGCTCTAACAAGAGAAGCCACTGCAAGGATATGTCCACGCATCACGACTAGAGAGCAGCCCCGGCTCATCACAACTAGAGAAAGCCGGCAGGCAGCGACCAAAACCCAGCACAGCCAGAAATAAATTAAAGGCATGTTTTAAAGACTGAAGACAGTTACCAAGTGACCCAGTATACCCGTATACTCTTAGGTGTACGCCCAAGAGAAGCAGACTCGAGAGTCCCCGCAAGAACTCATACGTGACCCTGCAGAGCAGTCTTAATCATCTGGCCAGAGGCAGAAATCACCCACGTGTCTATCAATGGATGAATGAATGCACAAAATGTATATATATACAACAAGCTACTATTCAGATGTGAAACAGAATGAAGTGCTGGGACTTCCCTGGTGGTTCAGGGATTAAGGATCCGCCTTGCAATGCAGGGGAACACGGGTCTGATCCCTGGTTGGGCAGCTAAGCTCATGCTTAACAACTAAGACCTGATGCTGCTGCTGCTGCTAAGTCGCTTCAGTCGTGTCCAACTCTGTGCGACCCCATAGACGGCAGCCCACCAGGCTCCCCCATCGCTGGGATTCCCCAGGCAAGAACAGTGGAATGGGTTGCCATTTCCTTCTCCAATGCATGAAAGTGAAAAGTGAAAGTGAAGACGCTTAGTCGTCTCCAACTCTTCGCAACCCCATGGACTGCAGCCCACCAGGCTCCCCCGTCCACGGGATTTTCCAGGCAAGAATACTGGAAGTGGGTTACCAATACCAGCCAGTCAAATAAATTTAAAAAATAAAAATAAATCTTTTTAAAAAACGATGAAGTATTGACACTTACTATGTACAACATGGATGGTGTTGTGCTGAGTGGAAGAGGCCATTCACAGAAGGCCACGCAACATATGACCTACTCACGAAGCATCCGGAACAGGTAAACCTACAAACAGAAGTAGACTGGCGGCTGGGCCGGGAGCTTTAGAGGGAACTGAGGAATGACTCATTTCTTTCCGGGTTTCTCTGCAGGGTAGTGAAATGTTTTAAACCCTACTGTGGTGACGGCTACACAGCTCTGCAGATACTAAAGCCGTGAACTCACACATTTAAAAGGGCGGACTCTACAGTGCATGAATGATCTCTCAGTTAAACCACTCTCTCTCCCACGGGAGAAAGAGCATAAGATGCCCTGACGGTGGAGAACGCTCTTCCACTGCAGGGCCCTTGATGACCGTTTTGACCTCTCCTCTCCCTGCCCCCCTGCCAACCCTACCCCCTTGCACAGTGTGTGAAGGCTGTCCTCCTAGCAACCCTGTGAGGTAGGGAACAGTATTCCCATTTTACACATGAGAAAACTGAGGCCCGGGGCAGCGAAGGGACTCAGGGGCCCGCCGGATCGCTGTCCCCAACCACAGCAGTGGCCACGCTGTTTCGTAATCGTGGCGTGCCCTCCCCAGACGGTCTCATGACAGAGGCCGAGCTAATGCACCCCAGCCCTCCACTCTGACTCCTCTCTGACTGGCTGTGCGACTCAGGGCCAGTTACTTAACCTCTCTGGGTTCCCAGGAAAGACAGGATAGGAACGCTACGGATTTCACAGGGTGGTTATGGAGACTGTCGCTCAGTCACTCAGTCATGTCCGACTCTCTGTGACCCCATGGACCGCAGCACGCCAGGCCTCTCTGTCCGTCACCAACTCCCGGAGTCCACTCAAACTCACGACCATGGAGTTGGTGACGCCATCCAACCATCTCATCCTCTGTCATCCCCTTCTCCTCCTGCCCTCAGTCTTTCCCCGCATCAGGGAAGACTCATCCAATGAGTGAGCTCTTCACATCAGCTGGCCAAAGTACTGGAACTTCAGCTTATGAGGATTAAATAGGGTGAAGCTATGTCAGGGTCTTAGAAGAGCTGGGTACACGGGGGGTCTCAGCCAACAGGTGGTGTGATTCTCATCTGCGTGTCGGCACGGCTGAGTGCCGGGCGAGCCCTAGAGGGGCTTGCTGTGGGGCCCTCTGGGGGGGCTGGAAGTCAGTGAGCGGGGCTGGGGGGGAGCACACGTGGCCGCGAGTCTGGAGAGGCCCAGGGCCATCCGGGCAGCCCCTCCTCAAGGCAGCCCCCTGCCCACCCCGCGCAGCCCAGCCCTGGTGCTACTCACGGGAAGGTGGATGCCGCGAAGCAGAGGATGGAGAGCAAGCCCAGGCCCACGCTGGCCTTGTCCCAGCCGTCCTGGGCGCACTCGCCCAGCACGTCCCATATCCACTGGCTGGAGCCGTTGGGGCAGCTGGAGAAGTTGGCGGAGCCCAGCTTCACCCGGACCATGGCTGCGGAGGGACGAGGGGAGGGAGCCGCGTGCTGAGGCAGGAGACGGCTCTGCGGGGAAGAGAGGGACCTTCAGCCTCAGGAGGTCTGGGCCTCGCTGTGATCCTGCCACTCTAAGCCCACCCCAGGCGTCCTGCCTGGCCCTGATGGAGCCCCTGAACCCCAGGACACAGTCAGGACGGAGATCAAAGTGGCCACACACTGCCTCTGCCGTCAGACAGGTGCGTGCGAGTCCCCGCCCCGCCTGTGAACACCGTGACTTCGGGCAAGCCGCTCCGCCTCACTGTGCCTCAGTCTCCCCATCTGCAGGATGGGGTGATGACAATGCCTCCCCCCACCCCATACACTCGTGAGGGTTCAGTGAGTTCATAAATCTAGTGCGGAGGACGGAGCCCTCCAACAATGCCACCTCTGTTCTAACTCTTGAACGTTTCGATAGTTTCCAACCTTTTCTTCTTGTAAATCGTGCCGCGAGGGTCTGCTGAGCCCAGGCACACCAAGTACGTCCTCTCGTTTAAGGTACGGCTCGCGACTTCCCTGGGGTCCCGGGACTAAGCCTCCATGCTTCCAATGCAGGGGGCCCGGATTTGATCCCTGGTCAGGGAAGTTCTGCAAGCCACGCGGCCAGAAAAATTAAAAAGTACAACTGTCCTGGGACTTCCCTGGTGATCCAGTGGTTTAGGACTTGGTGCTGTCACTGCTGGGGCCAGGGTTCAATCCCTAGCCGGGGAACTATCCCACAAGCCACATGGTGCAACCAAAAGGAAGAAAAAGAAAGAGTATGGTTGTCCCCCACTATATTGGTCAGCTGAGGCAAGCCGCAAAGAAGGACCAGGTGAGTCCAGTTACACAGGTGGCTGGAATTCAAGCTCGCAGCTCCCAAGCCGCATTCTCCCAGCAGCCCGCGTGTGGGGGGAATCTGTTGGCAAGGAGCTGGGAGCCACTTCCCTGTTTTCACCGCCGCCAAAGCCAGGAGCTGGCTGGCGGGTAGGGAAGTCCCCTCTGGGTGTCTGCCCCAGAGCAGTCACTGCTTAAGTGAAGTCCTGCGGAGGGAGAGGAGGCGGGCTGCCGGAGCGCCCCTGCTGGCCAGGATCAAGCCCTGATCGCTGGGCGGTGAGTCGGCTCTGTGCTCAGCACGGGGCAAGCTTTTCCGCATTTTGCTGCACACCGACTTCCCTCGTGGCTCAGCGGGTAAAGAACCCGCCTGCCAATGCAGGAGACATGGGTTCCATCCCTGGGTCGGGAAGATTCCCTGGAGGAGGAAATGCAACCTGCTCCACTATTCTTACCTGAAAAATCCCACACACAGAGGAGCCTGGCGGACTACAGCCCAAAGGGTCACAAAGAGCCGGATGTGACTGAGGACACATACACAGCACGGCTCTATGAAGCGGGGGCTACGGACACGTCCACGAGGACCCGGGAAAGCGACCTGCCGGGGCCGCCCGGGCAGGAAGCGCCCATGGCACCATACTTCTGTCCCTGGGCACGGCAGCACCCTGTGTGGTCTGGCAGGCCTACCCAGGGTCTCCTGCAGCCAAAGGCGTGCTTCCCCTTTTCTCATGCTCAGAGGGGCCCTCCTCACCCAGGATGAGGCCTTCTCTAGCCACTTTCAGTTTCTGTTGGTGTCAGAGGGCCCTCATAAAACGACATGCGTAGACAAGGCTACAGACTCAATCCTACGTCCTTCCTGCCCCCAAGTTCGTGTGTTGAAACTACCCCGCAGTGCGGTGGGGTTTTGAGGCGCAGCCTTTGGGGAGGATTTAGGTCATGGAGACAGAGCCCTCATGAATGGGATTAGTGCCCTTATTTAAAAAAAAAAAGACCCCAGGGAGCTCCCTTGCCCCTTCTGCCAGCTGAGGACCCAGTGAGAAGACAGCCATCCGTGAGCTAGGAAGTGGGTCCTCACCAGACACTGACTCTCCCAGCATCCTGACCTCGGACTTCCCAGGCTCCAGAACTGTAAGAAATCAGGGTTTGTTTCTAAGCCGCTCAGACTATGGTCCTTTGCCACAGCGGCCCAAATGGGCTGAGATACCCGGCTGGACCCTGGAACTGCTGAGGCCACGGCAACCAGAGAGCGGCGGGCAGGGAGAGGAAGCGACTCTGCCACTTTTCTCGGGAGGCTCCAGGCTCTCAGCGCTAACGTGACTTGCCAGGGGGCCCCAGAGCTGGGGGTAAGGGCACTGCAGGTCACTGCCTGGCTGGTTCTCACCACAGTCCCTCTGGGGCCTCGCAAGGGGGGCTGAAAGCCTCTTCCCGTGCCTCAGTGGCCCACCTTGACCTTCAACACAGCTGAGCTCGGAGCCGTCTATCTTACGTCCAGCCACCAGCAGCTCCAAGGCCAGCCCAGGCTGACACCCAGTCCAGGTAGGAAGGGTGCCTTTGCGGCACCAAAGTCACCTCAAAATCAGTCCTTTTGCTCCCCAACCACCCCACCCCTGGATCGCCTCCTCCACCCTCTTCTTGTACAATAGAGCCCACACACCACCGCAGGTCATCAGGGTAGGACACCGCCAGCCTCATTAACTTCTCCGCAAGGGGAACACGGTCCTCATTCTAAAGATAAGGCTGAGTGACCTTGCGCAAGTAACCGTCTGAGTCTGGGCATAAAATGAGGAAAGCGATGCTCACACTTTGGAGTTGCTGTACCGATAAGACACACACACACAGCTCTTAGCCCAGGGCCTGACGCCACGGGAGTGACTGAGGATGAGAGGCTAGCATCTCAAGCACCCCGAGGCCACTCCCACCCCGTCTTTTCACCAGGTGAGCCAAGAAAGAGGGGCTTCCCTGATAGCTCTGTTGGTAAAGAATCTGCCTGCAATGTGGGAGACCCGGGTTCAATTCCTGGGTCGGGAAATTCCTCTGGAAAAGGGATTGGCTATCCACTCCTAGAAAGAAGGAAGGTGGAGGGCTTCCCTGGCAGCTCAGTGGTAAATGCGGGAGACACAGGTTTGATCCCCGCTCTGGGAAGATCCCACGTGCCGCAGACTAAGCCCACGCCGCAGACTAAGCCCATGTACAACCACCAAGTCTGTGCTCGGTCTGTTGCAACTAGAGACAGCCTCTGCACAGCGATGAAGACCCGGACCAGCCAGGGCTAAATAAGACAAACAATAAATTGAAGAAGAGGGGCCACTGCAATGAGAAGCTCCAGCACCAGAACTAGAGAGTGGCTCCCACTCGCCACAACTGCAGAAAAGCTGGCCTAACAGTGAAGACCCAGCACAGCCAAAAATACAACAAAATTATTTTTTCTAAAAAGGTGGACACGTGCCCGGTGAGGGAGGGAGGGAAGGGTGTCTTGAGGGATGTGCTTTGGCGCCCAGGGCCCTGGGTGGGTGGTCCCCTGTCCATGCACAGGGCCGTGTGTAGCTCAGGGCTCAGGATACACACCTTTGAGACACACCTGAGCCCCAAACAGAAGGCGATTTCCTCTGAGGGCCACTGTGTATACAGCCTGTCACTCACAGCTTCTGATCCAAGCAGGAAGCCAGCCTGGGCCTACCTTCTGGTCAACAGCACTGAGAGAATGGATGTCCGGGGTTGAGACAAAACTTGCCCAGGTCTGTAGGTGCGATGGGGATCACAATAGGGATTTTTTTTTTTTTTTGGTAAGCTGTACTTCATGGGTGCCTTATCAATGTTGGTGGTGCTTTTAATTTTATTGAAGCATAGCCGATTCAGGGGTGCCTTGTGATCATGAAGGCCGCATATCTGCACTTCAGGATCCGTGTGTCTGGGCTGGGGAGCAGGGATGTAAGAAGCTTCTCCAGTGGAGTCGGAGCCCTGGGATTCTTTGTACACGATCACACCTGAAGAAAGGCATCCCCTGCACAGCCAAACAACTCTTCCAGATCCCAAGCTGAGTCACAGAGATGCTCCCCAATGAAGCTGCCTTTATCTACCAGATAAGTTCAAACGCCTTGAGACAGAGCCCCAGGGTACTCCAGATGCCCCTCCCCATCTCCTGTCCCTCTCTCTAGGCCTTCAGAGGGTGATCCCAGGTCTCCAGATTTATGTCTAGGCTGTCTCCTCCCCCAGGTTTCTCCTTCTCACCCTGAAGGGCATACCAGTGGCGGCTCAGATGGTAAAGCATCTGCCTGCAATGTGGGAGAGCCGGGTTCAATCCCTGGGTGGGGAAGATCCCCTGGAGAAGAAAATGGCAACCCACTCCAGTACTCTTGCCTGGAAAATTCCATGGACCAAGGGGCCTGGTAGGCTACAGTCCATGGGGTCGCAAAGAGTCAGACACGACTGAGCAACTTCACTTTCACTTCACAAGACCACTTCTAAACTGTCCTCTCAATACAGATGGGCCTCACAGGAGTGGCTAGACAGCACCTGTCATCTCTTCCCCTGCCCTCCTCCACACACCAGAAGAATGCTCATCACAGTCCTCAGGGATCGCCACTTTTAAGCTCACTCTTCTCTGTCATCCTAGTTGGAAACTTATTCTTAGAACCTAGACACAACAGCTGCACAGTAAAGGTTCAGAAAACAGCAAAAGACAGAGAGGGAGGGTGGGGGAGAGAGAAAGGAAGGAAAGAAGGAAGGGAGAGAAACAAAGGAAGGAAGGGAGACCTAATTGTCAGCTAATAGTCAGGTTGAGAAGAAAGCTCTCCGGAACTGGCCTACCTGACGACTGCTAGTGTAGAATTCCTGGGCAAGTGACTGGGCCTCAGAGTTTCAACCTGTAAGATGGGGGAATAATATAAGAATCCACCTGGGAGGCTAGCTGCAGAGTTACATGAGATAATACAGGCAGAGCGATCAGAAGGGTGCCCGGCACAAGTTAAGCACTCAGTAGAATAAGGAGGGATGGTGTTATTCCCTTCTGGCTGAAGCGTTCCCCTCCGTCCCCACCCCCACCCCCAGAGTCCCTGGCAAACAGCAGGCTTCAGCAAGCGCTGAACAGACAAGACCGCGCCAGCCCTCATACTTCCGAAGGCAGACTGCCCATGTAGGTACTTTGGAAACCTGTCCTAGGCATGGGGTAACAGGGAGCAATCTAGGCTCCCTGCAGACTTGGGGCGCATCTGAGGGGAGGAGCCTCCCGGCTAGGGGCTACCACCCACTCCAGCCTTCCAGGTCCTCGGTCACAATTCCCTCCGAGTGACTCAGCCCAGCACGGGGCCGCCTGTTTAGCGAAGATAATCATAGGGAAGCCGCTGGGGTCAGCGCTCGTTCGCCGCGAGGCCCCCTCCCCTGGCCCGCCTTTGGGGAAAACAAAGCCGTCAGAACAGAAGGGGACAGTCGGCCGGGATCGGGAGATGAACAACGAACCCAGACCCTAACCTCTGTGCAAGGCTGGCCGGAGAGGTCGTGATGGTCGCTCCTGATGGGGGAAAGGGTGAGGAATTGGGCCCTCGAGGGCCTGCCAATTCCAGTCCGGAGAGCCTGGCTCCAGGATCTCGCGCCCCAAGGTGGGGGCAGCAGCCCCCAAGGCCGTCCGGGGACTGGGGGAAGGTGTTAGAAGGATGTGGCAGCGAAGGCCCGGGGTCCCCGCCCGGGGTCCCCTCCCCGGCCCCCGGCAGCCACAGCCTCAAATCCGGCTTACCGCGTCTAGATCGTCCTGACCGCCTGGCTTCTGGGTCCTCCGCCTTCTGCCTGGGTCAGCTGATCGGAGGCCCCGCCCCGTCTCGCCTCGCCCCGCCCCTGAGCTGCTTGGCTCCGCCTCCCGAGCGGCGTTGCGGGCGGGGGCGGTCCCCGGAGGCGTGGCCAGCGAGCCTTGCGCGCGGAGGGGCGGGGTGACGCCGGGCCCCGCCCCCGCGGCGGGTGGACTGGGCCTCAGGCGTCCCAGCGCGCAGGCGCCGGCCTCATGCTGAGGACCTTGACTCGCGCGGTGGGCCGCGCCGCCGTCCGCTGCGCTCCCGGCTCCCGGCCGCCTGAGGCGCGGGCCGCCGCCGCCGCTGCCGCCATGTCCCGGTCCCCGCGGGCCGCCTCTGGCTCCCCGGCCCGGCCCGCCACCGTGCTGGGCACCATGGGGATGGGGCGCCGCATGGACGCGCCCGCCAGCGCCGCGGCCGTGAGCGCCTTCCTGGAGCGCGGCCACGCTGAGCTGGACACGGCCTTCATGTACAACGACGGCCGGTCCGAGAGCATCCTGGGCGGCCTGGGGCTCGGGCTGGGCGGCCGTGACTGCACAGGTAACGCCCGGTGCTCCGACCGCCCGTTCTCACCCCGCCGCGTGCGGCGCAGACCCGTGCGCCGGACGGCGACCCAACCCAGCCACACCCCTGCAGCGGCCAGGGCCGGCAGCTCCGTCCGCTCGGTGCCCTCCCCTCGCCGTCCCGCAGTTTTGTGGACCACCCCCCCGCTCGCTCTTCGAGCTCCGTGCGCATCCAGTCCGGACAGCTGAAGAGCGCTTTCTCCGGACGACCTTCCCCTCCGCTCTTGTGGGGTTGCAACTCGGTAGCCCCCGAGTCTTAGCCGAGCCTAGTCTAGTCCTTGCTTTCCTACCTCTCTCGCTCTCTTGGTGCTGCTGTCTGCGGCACCGGACTCCAGAGCTGTGCCCTAACCCGCTTGCCAGGTGCGCGTAAACGGTCCACAGGCGCTCTGCCTCCGCCACTCTCCCCATTGCCTTCCCCGCCGGTGCGCCCCCTCGAGCTCCCTTTTCATCAGGCACTAGACTTCGTTCATTTGGCAGTACCCTTGGCTCTCCCACGGAGAGCTGCAGCATTGCCCCTGGCAAGGCTGGGAGAGCAGGGGTGGTGGGCTGAAGAGTGGGGAGGTGTGAGAGATGGGGTAAGGGCTTCGTGTCCACTTCTGTAGCCCCGTGCCAGCTTCTTATGGAGGTATAACCCACCTCCAGGGAGCTTGTCATCTAGTGGGGAAGATGGAAGCAAATGATGGCAGAGGAGCCTAGAAGAGGAAGCACTTTTAGGGGAGGAAGGCTTGAGGAGGCCAGGGAGAGGACCTCCGAAAGGCTCAGAATGTCCTGGAGCTGGCCCCTCGAGGACCAGGTGTACTTTGCTGGGCAGAGAATGAGAGAAAGGGGTTTGAGAGGCAAAGGGCACAGCTGTGCCAGGACTGGTGTGTGGAAGGATGGCCTGGAGGCAGGTGTGGCTTGAGTAGAGGCTGTGTGTGTGGAGGGATGGTCCCTCATCGGCCTGATGCCACTGGACGTGCCTAGGAGGTTGCCTGGAGCTTGGTAGGTCCGACTCAGTAAACTCGGCTGTTACTGTTCCTACCGCACTCTGCCTCCTCTCTTTCATCCTGAGGCTCTTCCTTCCCAGCCCTTGTGGGTGGTGCCCTCTGGGTTGGCCTTAGATTCACAGCTTGGTGGATCTGCAGGAACTGGGAATGTGCATCTCAGACCCATGCTCTAGCTCACCTGCTGCTTCTCTTGGCTAATGAAAATCTGGTTTCTGAACTGGTTTTTCTCACTCAGGCCCTTTCCCGCTTCCTTCTTTGAGGCCAGCGCTCACTGCTTACTGAGTCCCAAGTCCTCACGTTGGACCCAGGGCAAAGTTCACACCAAGAATGCAGCAGGGAGATTGACAGATGTGGGGATGGAGAAAATCTGGACTGGAAGCTGAGGGACTTGTTCCTCCCCTCTGAACCACCAAGTTGCCTTTGCCAAGTGTGAAAAGTACAGAATCCAAAGAGCTGGCATTCTTCTTTCCTTTCTTTTGTTTGCTGCATTGCAAGGCTGAGGCCTGCGTAGTTCCCAACCAGGGATCTAAACCCCTGCAGTGGAAGCACGGAGCCCTACCCACTGGACCACCAGAGACGTCCCAGAGAGAAGGCATTCTTTACAGCACTTCCAAGCTGCCTGCATGACAGACAGAGCACTCTCCTGTTCTGCTGAGGCGGGGGTGGGGGTGGGGGGTGCACCTCTACAGTGGGGGTGCAGCTGTGCATGCTTCCAGGAATCGAGAAGGGAGAGGCAAACTGCCACTGCCTTCTGCTCATTTTGCCTTCTACCTCTCTCTTAAATGGACCTGCCAGGGGCCACGTTCTGCAGCTGCATCTCTTTCCCGAATTCTTGTAGCAGCTTGTATACTTGGTCCATCTCCAGACGTGTCTGTCTTATGGCAGCCAGAGTGAACGCAGCTGACTGGTTCACTCATGAAACCTTTGAACCATGGTTGGGATTTGAGAAAACCCTTTGGAATTGGGCCTGGGCCCCCTTCTTGTCTCGTGTCCCAGTGCTTCCTGCCTGGGGTTCACGCTCTTATAACTCAGTGATCCACCTACTGTGCTTTCTTGCCTTTGCCCAAGTTCCCACCCTCTGAAACGTGCTTCCCACCCTTCCTTGTTAGCTGGACTCTTTTTTCAGAGACTCAACTTCGGGGGTCAGGAAGCCCTCCCTTGAATTCCTCAGTTGGACATGCAGGTCTGCTCTGGGCTCTACTGCGCATTCATATTTAACATCAGCCTCTAGCCTGTGAGCGCCTTGAGGGCAGAGATGGGAGTGTGTTTCGGTCATCTCTGCAGACTTGGGCTCTGCCCCAAGGCTCACCAGCCAGCAGTCGTGACTAATAGCGGCAGTGAACATCAGGAGCTCACATGAGACATTAATTCTCATGCTCTCCTTATGAGGACAGATCCATCGTTTTCACCCTCATGTTGTAGATTAGAGAATTGAAACTCTGAGAACTTAAGTAATTTCTCCAGGTCATGTGGCCAGTGAATGGTTACATTAACCATTACATCCTTCCTCCAAAGCGAAAATTGCCACCAAGGCCAATCCCTGGGAGGGGAAATCATTGAAGCCTGACAGCCTCCGGTCCCAGCTAGAGACGTCCCTCCAGCGGCTGCAGTGCCCCCGGGTCGACCTCTTCTATCTGCACGCACCAGACCACGGCACCCCCGTGGAAGAGACGCTGCGCGCCTGCCACCAGCTGCACCAGGAGGTGAGGGCGGCCCCCCGCCCCCCGCTCCCCGCCCTGGCCTGTCAGTGCCCAGAGAGCAGAGGCTCCAGGGCGGTCCCGGAGCAGAGCCGCCGGGGCCGGACCCAATGCCCAGGGTCCCAATCTCTGGGACTGGCGTTCTGGGCTGTGGGGGCATCTGACCGTGGCCTCTCCCCCGCAGGGCAAGTTCGTGGAGCTCGGCCTCTCCAACTATGCCGCCTGGGAGGTGGCCGAGATCTGTACTCTGTGCAGGAGCAACGGCTGGATCCAGCCCACCGTGTACCAGGTGAGGCCGGGGCTGCAGACGCCCGTCTCCAGGGCGCCTGCGGTCCCAGCTCCTCTTGGGCCATCCCCTGCCCCCACCTGCCCGCTCCAGAGCAGCCACTCCCCTGCTCCCAGCCTGTAGACGGCCCCTGGGGGCCCTCAGCCTGGCCACGGGCGCCCGCCCTCTCAGGCCCTAGCCCCCCTTCCCGCCTGCTTCTGGCTCTGTGGTCAGCCCGGACTTGCCTCCCCCTTCTCCCTGGAAGGAGTGCCCGGACGTCACTTAGATACCTTTCCTCTGGAAGCCTTTCCCGACAGCCCAGTGGGTCCTCCAGTCTCCAGACCCCATCTTTACGCATTGAGCGAGTATTTCTGAGAATCCGCCGTGATCACAGAAGCCACCTTTCTGTGATCACCTGTCCTGTCTTTTCTTTTTTTGTTGTTTGTTTATTTGGCTGCCTCAGATCTTAGCTGCATCATGCCGGGTCTTTCTTGGCGGCCCATGGACTCTCTAGTTGCGGCTCTCAGGCTTAGTTGCCCTACCAGGGATCAGACTCGTGTCTCTTGCTTTGCGAGGTGGAGTCTTAACCACGGAACCATCAGGAGAGCCCACTCTGCTTTGTTTTTAACTCGACTCTGACATCTCTTGAAGCAGAGGCCTCACCAGATCCACGTGTTTGAGAGCTCAGGCTCCAGCCCGCGTGCGGTTGGTGCCTGCAGATGTGTGTGGGATGGCAGAGCCAGGCCGCCTTCCCTTCCTGGGGCCCAGCACCATCTCTCCGTCCAAAGTAGTGACTTTGAAACCATGCTGGAGTCCTGGGGGGGTCTTGACCGAACACTTTGAGAGCAGGATGTGGCCCCGTGGCCAGCCCCCGCTCAGCTGGCCCTTCCGCCTGCAGGGCATGTACAACGCCACCACCCGACAGGTGGAGACGGAGCTCCTGCCCTGCCTCCGGCGCTTTGGACTGAGGTTCTACGCCTACAACCCTCTGGCTGGTACGGGCTGTGGGGCTGCTGTGGGCACAGGCTCCCCTGGGCGGGAGGGCCTTCCCGACCCCGTTTCTGCCCCTTCCTGACCCGGGAGAAGCCTGGCCCCAGACCTGGGAAGGGGAGGGGGTTGCCAGGACCTCCATCCCTCCTGGTTCCCCTGCTATCACCCCCACTTCCGGTCCAGATGGCGTCTGGGGGCGGTGGCTGGGGGTCTGACTGCAGCCTTCCCGCAGGAGGCCTGCTGACCGGCAGGTACAAGTATGAGGACAAGGACGGGAAACAGCCCGAGGGCCGCTTCTTTGGGAACAGCTGGGCAAAGGTCTACAGGGATCGGTGAGCTGCGGGCGGACGGTGTCAGGACGTGTGGGGTGGGAGGGGGTCCCCAGAGTCTGAAATGGAGACACTCTAGGCTGCTTTCCTAGGGCCTGCAGGCTTTTCCTTGCTGCCTGGACCTAGCTCTCTTGAATCCTGGAGGAATTAGGAAACCCTCTGGAGGGTTTCTTCTTGTATTCTTGGAACCCCTGAGAGGAATGAGGCTCCCTGGACCTCATGCTCAACCTTCCAAGGCATGGTTCATCCCTGAGAAGTGGTGATCACCCTCCAAGAGGGAAAGACAGGGCCCCGGATGGAGGAACAGGCGGCCGGGGCCGGGTGGGGCCACTGTACTGGCTGCCTGTTTCTCCAGGTAAAGTAAGGGCAGGGTTAGAGTTCTAAGAGCAGAGACATCCTTGAGGTCTCTGGTGAGGGAGCCAGCATCCTGGGTGGTTCCGCTGCCCCCCAAAGCAGGAGACCTCCTGCTTGAGGGGACACCAGCCCCTCGATACTGCAGGCTTGGGGTGGGTGCAGCTGCCCGGTTGACTCTTAGGCAGTGGCCCCCCGTATGACCCCGTGGTCCTGACCCTGTGCTACCCTCCCCACCTGTCCAGCTACTGGAAGGAGCACCACTTCGAGGGCATCGCCCTGGTGGAGAAGGCCCTGCAGGCTGCATACGGCACCAGCGCCCCGAGTATGACCTCAGCCGCCCTCCGGTGGATGTACCACCACTCCCAGCTCCAGGTAACCTCCCCTCACCCCCCACTATCCCCGGAAGACCCGCTCCTGCTCTCTTTGAGGAGCCAGCATGATTTCTATATCGTTTTTCCCTCTGAAATCTCCCTCTGGTCCGGTTCTCACGGCAGCCTTCCTGTTGTTCTGGGTAGCTACCCAAATTCCAGGCTCTGTCACAAGGGCGTTACAAGCACGGATTGAATGATTGCTTAGGGCTGATGAAGTGGGATTGTTCCAGTTTTACTGATGAGCAAACATCTGTGAATGGGAGAGAAAGTTATGGTCACGGACTTGATATAAAACCCGCCGGTCCTGCTCCTCTGGGGGGAGAGGGGTTTCCTTCTCTCTTTGGTGTCCCTTCTTCTGGCTGAAGCTTTTCTCCAGCCTCAGCCGTTCACAGTTGCACAGTCTCTGGCACGTATACAGCAGGTTTGCAATAAATGGGAGTTAGGTGCTTTGAATAATTTCTCATTCCTATAAGCATGGTGAAAACTGAGATCTGAGTCTTGGGGGTTAAAAAGCTAAACCACATTCACACAGCTGCTGATGGCAGAACTGGAGTCTAAACTGAGGTCTGAATGAGGGTGAGCGTCGTGGCAGCTGGACGGAAGAAGACGGGGTTTTGGGGGTCACATAGTTATGATTGTTGAAGGCACCGTGAGCGCTTGTACAACTATGTAGGGTGTGAAGAAGATGCCCAACCCCAGGTCCTGGCAGGGGCGGGACTGGGAGGGGGTGTGTGACGGGGTCCCTGTGGAGCATCGGTGTGTGACGTCTGGTCATCTCCCCTTGCAGGGCGCCCATGGGGACGCGGTCATCCTGGGCATGTCCAGCCTGGAGCAGCTGGAAGAGAACTTGGCGGCCACTGAGGAAGGGCCCCTGGAGCCGGCCGTTGTGCAGGCCTTTGATCAGGCCTGGCGCCTGGTTGCCCACGACTGTCCCAACTACTTCCGCTAGGCTCCTGCCCAGATCAGGCGCTGAAGAGTTCTTCCTTTTCTGTCGCCTCTTCTGCGCTCTCCCTGGCTGGTCTTTGCCTTAAGCTGGTTTCGCGTGGTCTTCCTCCACTGTCTGGATCCAGGCGTTACTCTTCTAGACCCCCGCCTCGCTCCCTGTTGCCCTCACAATGTATAATGCTGTGGGCTGAGCCCCTCTGGGGCACTTCCCGTCTGAATGAAGCCAACCCTAGGCCTGCCTGTAGCCCGGACACTGAGTGGACCCGCAGATCTGTCTCCTCAGCTGTTGTGACTTGGCTCCTCCCTGCCTGGGCCTTCCTGCCTGAGGGGTGGAACCACGGGCCAGAGCCTCCATGGGGCAGAGGCGGCGGGAGGGCCCCCAGCCTGGCCTCTCGGTGGGCTGCAGGCGGCCCTCACGTTCCCCCATGCCAGAGGGAAAGGGGGCCGTCCCCCCTGAGGTGGCTTTTCTCTCCGAATTATCTCACTAAATACTCAGAAATGGAAGGATTTGGGCAAAAACCTTGCAAGAAGGGTTAAAAAACCGCAGGATGCTGTGGGACATTTTAACACACAGTCATTTCAGCAGTGGCTATAAAAAAAGGGAAAAAGTGGGCCTTTCCTGGAGGTCCAGTGGTTAAGACTCTGTGCAGGGGGTGCAGGTTCGATTCCTGCTTGAGAGGTGAGGATCCCACATACTGTGGGGCCCACCCCTCTAAACAAAAGCAGTGCCTCTGCTCGTAGCTGAAGCCGCCTGTCATCTGCTCATGCACAGATTCTCAGCTGTGCTGCTGAGCCCCCCTCTGTCAGAGCAGGCCCGGGCAGCCAGGAACCGTTTCCCTCAGCAAATCCCTGCTCCAAGCAGGAGACCCCCAAGGCTGCAGAAGAAATGAGATCCCAGGTCCGGTTGTTTCTGTTAGAACATCACGCCTGGGTGAGGGCTGTGAGCCAGGCAGCACCGGAATCTGTCTCTCAAGTGGCGACAGGGGCTCAACTCAGAAATGCGGCCAAAGGCACCAATCAGAGGCGCTTTAGTCCAAAGGAAAGTCCTGCTTGCCGTCTGGAAGGAGACACTCTGCAGATACAGTTTGAATATTTGGAACTTTGCTTTGTCTTCACCCGTAATAAAAGGATGCTTTCCCTAATGGGGTAATTGCCCTGCTTGTATGATCAGCCATTGTTGCCCAACAAGCCACCCCAAAACTGAGTTGCTTAAGATGACGAAGTCTGAAATGGACCTAAGAAGATGCAATTCAATTTCTATCAAAACCCCTGCTAGATTTTTTCTTACAGATATTGACAAAATTATTTTTAAATTCATATTTGAAATTCAAGGGATACAGAATTGCCAAAACAAGCAAGAGCAAAGTTCTCCAGTTCCTGATATCAAAGCTTACTACAAAGCTACAGAAATAAAAAACAGTATGGACCGGCATGAGGATAGATATAGAGACTGATGGAACAGACTTGAGAGTCCAGAAATCCATAATAGACTAAAAGCAGAAATAGCTCAAAAGGTCCAACAACTGGTGGATGCATAAATTAAAAGTGATATATCCACACCGTGGAATATTCTGCCAATAAAGAAATGAAGTAATGAGACACCTATGATGCGGATGAGCCTGTTTTGCTGTAAGCTTTACTTAAACATTTTAAGTTCAAAAGATTTGTCAGCCAAAGAAATCAGTTGTTACACATAAACAATTTTGATTTTTTGTAATTATTTGTCTTAATTTCAATATACAGTTATTAAAAGAAATAGAAACAGTAAGGAAAAGTAACTCTACGTATATCACCAAATTGGGCTGACCAACTTCCCGACTTGACGAGTGCTGCAAAGACCCTTGTTAATAGCAATATGGAGTCGCAACTGGGAAAGGGTCCATCCCACAGGTGAGACTTCAAATTGCAGTTTCGGGGCTCCCGCTTATAATTCCAGGGTGCAGACCGATACGCAAAAATGCAACTCTTGTTTTACTTTGACAGTGCTGTTTGTTTAACTTTGTGAGTTGTAAGACTTCTTAGACCTGGGGGGCTTGGCCAGGCCTTCGGGGGCTTGAGAGATTCCAAGACCCCCTCCCCTTCTTATCTGAAGTGCTGCCTGACATGCTGTGCTTGCAGCGGGCACAGAGTCCTGCAGCGTCCATGCAGGTTAGAATCAGAGGCCTGCTCTCCTGCCTCTGAAGCCTGAGCAAGACTACCTCCCTTTAATTTCCCTAACAGAACCTTGAAGGTGATACACAAAGTGAAAAATGACAGTTCCAAAAGGCCTCATATTATCTGATTTTCGTGGAATGTCTGGAATGGGGAAATCTGTTAGAGACAGAAACTAGACTTGTGGTTCCCTAGGGCTGAGAGACGGCTTGGAGATTAGCTGCTAATGAGTACAGGTTTCTTTGGGGGTGGTGAAAATGGAGGAAGAGGAGATTAACTGTTAATGAGCAGAGATTTCTTTTGTTGTTCAGTTGCTAAGTCGTGTCCAGCTCCTTGCGACCCCGTGGACTGCAGCACGCCAGGCCTGCCTGTCCTCTATCTCCCAGAGTTTGCTCAAACTAATGTGCCTTGAGTAGGTCATGTTTCTTCTGGGGGTGATGAAAATGCTTTAAATTTGATTGTGATGCTTGTACAACACTGAATACACTAAAAGCAAAAAGACGACACTTTCTCGTGTATTCTTTTTTAAAGAATTGTGTGTGTCTGGCTGTGCTGGGTCTTTGCTGCTGCACGCGGGTTCTCTCGTTGCGGGAAGTGGGGGCTGTTCTTCGCCGAGGTGCCTGGGCTTCTCGCTGCAGTGACTTCTGCTGTTGCAGGGTACGGGCTCTGGGGCACACAGGCTTCAGTAGTGGGCTCTGTGGTGTGGCCCATGGGCTTGGTTGCTCCCCGGCATGTGGACTCTTTCTGGACCAGGAACTGAACCCATGTCCCCTGCGTTAGCAGGCAGACTCCCAACCACTGGAACACCAGGCAGATCCTGAATTGTGTACTTTAAATGGGTGTCTAATAATGTGGATTATGTCTCACTAAAGCTGTTTAAAAAAAAAACCAACACAGTCATTTAGCTCAGAAATCTGTCACTTGGCAGGGCCCAGTGGGGAACAGGCCTCTGTTCCCCAGTGTCTGAGAAGTGGCATGACACCTGGAGGCTAAAATCACCTGCGGCTTCTTCACACATCTGGCAGTTAATGCTGATGGTCAGCTATTGTCATCACTTAACACACGACCCCTCCATGTGGCCTCGGCTTCCACACAGCATGCCAGCTGGCTTCCAAGGACAAGCATGTCAGGAAAACCAACATCTCTCTTGTCTCATGGAGGAGTGTCTACGCTATGTTGTAGAAAGAGGACGGGAAAGGAATAAATGGTCGTCTTTGGAAAATAAACTCTGTCTCTGGGTGCAGTGGTTCTAAGTGGTCAAGTCAAGAAGATGAACTTGACTGGTCAGGAGACCTTTAGCACTGAGTGTCTCTGTTAGGGATGTGTTATCTGCTAGGTCATTTCCCATCTGCTAGAAACTTTCAGGGAGTATATATCACACATACTTGATGGTGACTTGGATTCAGTCATTTCAGTGCTAAAAAGACAGAGTTGGTTCTAGAAAGTGACAAACATAACCTCACAGTAGAGACTCATGTGTAGGGTATAAAAGACTGGAGAATGGCTTGGTACAGGTTTTGTATTCTCAAATCAGTATGACAGAAGGGGGACTCCTGAGGCTAAAGACTCACAGGAGGGCATCTGGGCTGACCTGGGTGCCTAGTCTTCATCCTGGCCTGCTTGTTACTTGTGGTTGTGACGGTTAATTCACCATGGTGATGGTTAATTTCAGATTTGCATTCTGAATACATTTTAGAAGCAATAAGGAAGGTAAGAATGTCAGGATCCACATTGCTTATGAGAAAGTGCGTGTCTGTTCCATAGGGTTTTAAATGGTTTGTGTGTTTTGTCCTGTTCTGCCAGGCCTTCGCTGCCGTGCGGGCTTTCTCTGGCTTCAGCGAGCGGGGACTGCTCTCCAGTTGGAGTTGCGGTGCTTGGGCTTGGCGTCGTGGCTCCTCCTGCCGCAAGGCACGGGCTCGAGGTGCATGGGCTTAGCTGTTCCGTGGCGTTTGGACTCTTCCCAGACTAGGGATTGGACCTGTGTCACCTGCATTGGCAGGCAGATTCCTATACGCTGTAACACTGGGGAAGTCCCATAGGTTTTTCATTTATTTATTTTTTTTAACAATCACTGTCATGCACGAAAATTTGTAAGTGTATGGCCACCACAGAAACATGTATATTTTCATTATTGAACTTTAAAACGGAAAGCTTTACTTTGAATTACATGAACTGGGTGGAAAAATGCTAGCTATTATTGAAATTGACGGATTTTCTGTTTGAAGTATGTGACGGAAATACAAAACTGGCAATCTTTTCTTTCTTTCCTTTTTTTTTTTTGTTGTTGTTGTTGGCTGCATTGCATGGCATGTGAGAACCTAGCTCTTGACCGTGGATCAAAGCCATTCCCCCTGCAGTGGAAGCATGGAGCCTTAACCACTGGACCACTGGACCAGGGATGTCCCTGGCATTATTTTCTATTTGTGAAGTATTTCTGTTCTTCATACCACACATCAAAAGCTATTGCTTTACTCCTCTGATGTGCATAAGAGATGTTAGGATGAAAAACCAGCAAATTAAAAAATCATTTTATTCAAGTATGGTTGATTGACAATGTTCTGTTAGTTATAGTTATCCAGCAAAGTGATTCAACTCTTACATCTGTTCTTTTTCAGATTCTTTTCTCTTATTTTTTTCTTTTTTCAAGTCGCTCAGTTGAGTCCAACTCTTTGCGACCCCCTGGACTGTAGCCCACCAGGCTCCTTGGTCCATGAGATTCTCCAGGCAAGAGCACGTACAAAATACTGAGTATCGTTCCCTGTGCTGCGCGGTAGGTCCTTCCCGGCGTCTCTTTTATACATGGCAGTGTGTACATGTTAATCCCAAACTCCTAGTCTGTCCCTCCCCGCCTTTCCCCTCTGGTGACCGTAAGTTTGTTTTCTGTGTCTGTGGGTCTACTACTTTTTTGAATATAAATTCATTTGCATCTTTTTTTTCTTTTTTTTAGATTCCACACATAAGTGATATCGTCTGATGTTCGTCTTTGTCTGACTTACTTAGTGTGATATTCTCTAGGTCCATCCCTGCTGCAAGAGAGACATTATTTCATTCTTTTTTATGCCAGAGAAATATTCCATTGTGTACATATATTTATATATATATATATATACATATATATATATATATACACACCACATCTTGATTCACTCATCTGTCAACATTTAAGTTGCTTCCATGACTTGGCTATTGTAAGCAGTGCTGAACTGAACATAGGGGAATGTGTATCTTTTCAAATTAAGGTTGTCTCAGAATATGTGCCCAGGGATGGGATTGCAGGATCATATAGTAATTCTATATTTGGTTTTTAAAGGAGTCTCCATATTATTTTCCATAGTAGCTGTACCAATTTACATTCCCACCAACAATGTAGAAGGTTCCTTTTTCTCTATACCCTCTCCAGCATTTAGTATTTGTAGACTTTTTGATGATGGCCATTCTGACCAATGTGAAGTGATACCTCATTGTAGCTTTGATTTGCATTTCTCTAATAATTTTATTGAGAAAGAACAGTTATTTAATCTAGATCAGAAGTTATGTGGTAAGAAAATAAACTCCCTATATTGTACAAGGTAAATCACCTTTTTCCAGTGAAATTTTCTACTTCAAAAATTAGCAATTATTGGATATTTCCTGGTGGTCCAGTGGTTGAGGCTCCGCACTTCCACTGCAGGTTCAATCCCCACTTGGGGAATTAAGATCTTACAAGCACACAGCCCAGTGCCACCCCCCCCCAAAAAAAATTAGCAATTATTTCAAGATGCTCATGCAACTTGTCTCAGTTACTTTGGCCTGCTATAACAAAATACCGTAGTCTGGGTGGCTTAAATAACAAACAATGCTTTCTCATGGTTTTGGAGGCTAGAAGGTCCAAGATGAGGGCGCCAGCATATTTGAAGGCTGTGAGGGCCTCTTCATGGTTGGAGAGCCTCTTTCCTTTCCGCTGTGTCCTCACGTGTCTGACAAAGAGCTCTCTAGTCTCTTCCTCTTCTTCTGAGGATGCTGATCCTATCATGAGGCCTCCAGCCTCATATCTCATCTAAAGCCAGGCACCTCCTGAGGACCCCGCCTCCTGACACCATCACCTTGGGCTCAGAGTTTCAACATATGAGTTTGGGGAGCACACACATTCAGTCTATAACCCCAGTTCTGGTTTGTGTTTTCTGCTTTTCACATGGCCAGTGGTGTGATTACATTCCCCAAGGCAGATGGTAAATGTTGACTGATACTATGAACAAGTTATGAATTTATTATCAGCTTTCTTAAGAAATCAAAATTTTGTGTTTAATATTTGATGAACTAGGCATCTGACCTTTTCCAAACCGACAGTTGCTTTGACTCTGATCCTTTGGCTAATGCTGTTCCTGATGAAGGAAGTCCAGTGGCTAAGATGCTAGGCTTTCAGTTCAGGGGGTCTGGGTTCGATCCCTGATCAGGGAAGTAGATCTCCAGTGCTGCACCTAAGATCTCAAATGCCTCAGGGAAGACTGAGTGCAGCCAAATAAATAATTTTTTTAAAATCAAGTACAAAACTATAACCTATTTTTTAAAGAAAAAATAATAGCTCTTCTGTGCTGATGCATCCCCTGCCTTCAGGGAGGAAATGCAAAACCTGAGAGGTTTATGCTGAGGTGGAGGGAATGTTCTCCTCATGTAAAGTTCTGTCACTGTGGCTTGTTGATAAAGGGATTGGTACTATGGCCTGAAACTGAACTGAGCATGAGAACTTTTGAGTATTTCATCTAGAGTAAAGTGGCCATTCCCTTACTGAACTGCATAGCTGATTAAAGCACTTAGAATTTGGTGAGGCCGTCCAAGCACAGGTGGGAAAAAAAATTTCCAGACACAGAGCATTTCGGAATGGAGTGAGTTTATTAAGAGCAAGAAGCAGAGATAATGAGGGTGCCGGAAGCAAGGAAGCGAGTCAGCCTCCTGACAGGCCAGGGAGAGCTGAGGGACCCTGGGAACAGTGGGCTGGCTGAGGGGGAGCCGGCACTTTTCGGGTCAGTAGCCAGTTTTTCTAGCCTCGGGATGAAACTCCTGCTGGAAGGTCGGGATTAGCTGATTGGTTAGAGAGCTGCAGGGTGAGTGCGGGGTGGGCGCTTCTGCCGCATGTGGGGTCAGGAAGCCTGCTGCTGATGGTCAGGGGGCTTTTGGCAACAGTTACAAAGGGGCTCAGTCAGCTTCGGAGCTGCCCTTGGTTCTGGCCTCTGTGCCTGTGGCCTTGGTACAGCCTGGCAGCTGTGGCCTTGGGGCAGGACTGCACAGAATTGTTTGTGTGAGGTGCAGATGCTTTGATGTGCTGGTTAGAAGCATTCATGATGCCTAAGGATTGCCTCCATAACTTTAGCAGAAAGCATTAAGGGGGACATCTGATATTCCAGAGACTTCAAAGTCAAGGGGCTGTAACAGCACCACTCATAGGGGAGAAAAAAGTACCCTCCTCAATCAAGGGTTACTGCAATGCTGTCTCTCAGTTTAATAGCCTTATCTCTGAAAAGAGAGAAAGTGAAAGTCGCTCAGTCGTCTCCGACTCTTTGCAACCCCAGAGGCTATATATAGTCCATGGGATTCTCCAGGCCAGAATACTGGAGTGGGTAGCCGTTCCCTTTTCCAGGGGATCTTCCCAACCCAGGGATCGGACCCAGGTCTCCCAATTGCGGGTGGATTCTTTACCAGCTGAGCCACTGGGAGCTTGGCAAATCATTGTGGTCAATTGATGTTTAAGTAAACGTGGCCACTCTTGCTCCCTCAGCATTGAACATTGGTGAGTGAATTGTTGCCTCCAGTGGCACTTGGTATGCAACCTTGAGTTTTGCTCATGTCTTCTTTCCAGTATGCATTCAGGGAGACATGCTTTCTTTTACCTGGCAACATACGCTGTACACATTCTTGCTTTCACTGGGTTATTTAAAATTCCCCTGAATTATTTCATTAATGGGTCAAACTCTTATACAATAATATCTGCCAATAGATGTTTAAACATTCCATTACAATAATGAAATTAAGCAATATATTCTGATAGTGGCCCCCACAGAGGAAAGTACTCTCATTGCATGCTATTCAAGCAGCTGGATATAAACAGGTCTTGAATGAGGAGAAAATCAGGCCATATCTCTTAAGTATCTTTATGTGGGGCTATTTAGGTAGCTTTCAAAAGCATTTCCCAACTCATATAAAACAAATTATTAGCTCCTGGCCCCCAAACATGAAGGATAAACACTCACATTGTCATAGCCTGAGGAAAGCACATTCTAAGCTGGAAATTCTATTAGATCTCTGTATTAAGTTATCGGATAAACACCTAAATGTGAAAGAGGCTCCTAAAGTAAAAAAAGAAAAAAGATTTGAAAGTGTTCTAGATGGCAGTAAATCAAGCTCTACTTTCTATCCCATTCAAACCCCAAAGAATTATAGGTGACTATAATAATCTCATCACTGCTTAGAGGCTTTGGCATTTACATACTGATGGTATTTGTTCTTCCCCGAACTTTGAATTTGATCCTTCTGCTGAATCACGCATACCCTTTGAGCTAATCTATTACTAGACTCTAGTGAGAAATTGTCTGATTTAGAAGAGAGTTCTAATTCTCCAGTTCAGCATTCTCATCCTTAATAGGTTCTTTCTGAATTGAAACCACGTAAGTTGGGTCACAGTGGCAGATTTTATTTTTTTGGGCTCCAGAATCACTGCAGATGGTGACTACAGCCATGAAATTAAAAGAATCTTGCTGCTTGGAAGAAAAGCTATGATCAACCTAGTGTATTAAAAAGCAGAGGCATTACTTTACCAACAAAGGTCTGTCTAATCAAAGCTATGGTTTTTCCAGTAGTCGTGTATGGATGTGAGAGTTGGACTATAAAGAAAGCTGAGCGTTGAAGAATTGATGCTTTAGAACTGTGGTGTTGGAGAAGACTCTTGAGAGTCCCTTGGATTGCAAGGAGATCCAACCAGTCCATCCTAAAGCAGATCAATCCTGAATATTCATTGGAAGGACTGATGTTGAAGCTGAAACGCCAATACTTTGGCCACCTGATCCGAAGAGCTGACTCAGCAATATTTCTGAGATTCACACATGTTGTTGTATGTCAGTAATTCATTCCTTTTTATTGCTGATTATATAATTCTCCATTATATGAGTGTACCACAAGTCGATTGGTTGTTTCCAATTTGGGGCTCTTGTGAATGAACTGACATAAACATTCAGTTCAGTTCAGTTGCTCAGTTGTGTCCTACTCTTTGTGACCCCGTGGACTGCAGCACGCCAGGCCTCCCTGTCCATCACCAACTCCCGGAGTTTACCCAAACTCATGTCCACTGAGTCAGTGATGCCATCCAACCATCTCATCCTCTATTGTCCTCTTCTCCCACCTTTAATCTTTCCCAGCATCAGGATCTTTTCAAATGAGTCAGTCGTTCGCATCAGGTGGCCAAAGTATTGGAGTTTGAGCTTCAGCATCAGTCCTTCCAATGAATATTCAGGACTGATTTCCTTTAGGGTGGACTGGTTGGATCTCCTTGCAGTCCAAGGGACTCTCAAAATTCTTCTCCAACACCATAGTTCAAAAGCATCAATTCTTCAACGCTCAACTTTCTTTATAGTCCAACTCTCACATCTATACATGACTACTGGAAAAACCATAGCTTTGACTAGATGGATCTTTGTTGGCAAAATAATGTCTCTGCTTTATAATATGCTGTCTAGGTTGGTCATAACTTTTCTTCCAAGGGGCAAGCGTCTTTTAATTTCATGGCTGAAGTCACCATCTGCAGTGATTCTGGAGCCCCCAAAAATAAAGTCAGCCACTGTTTCCACTGTTTCCCCATCTATTTGCCATGAAGTGATGGGACCAGATGCCATGATTTTAGTTTTCTGAATGTTGAGCTTTAAGCCAACTTTTTCACTCTCCTCTTTCACTTTCATCAAGAGGCTCTTTAGTTCTTCTTTGCTTTCTGACATAAGGGTGGTGTCATCTGCATATCTGAGGTTATTGATATTTCTCCCGGCAGTCTTGATTCCAGCTTGTGCTTCTTCCAGTCCAGCGTTTCTCATGATGTACTCTGCATATAAGTTAAATAAGCAGGGTGACAATGTACAGCCTTGATGTACTCCTTTCCCTATTTGGAACCAGTCTGTTGTTCCATGTCCAGTTCTACTGTTGCTTCCTGACCTGCATACAGGTTTCTCAAGAGGCAGGTCAGGTGGTCTGGTATTCCCATCTCTTTCAGAATTTTCCAGAGTTTGTTGTGGTCCACAGTCAAAGGCTTTGGCATAGTCAATAAAGCAGAAGTAGATAATTTTCTGGAACTCTTGCTTTTTCAATAATCCAGCAGATGTTGGCAATTTGATCTCTTGTTCCCTCTACCTTTTCTAAATCCAGCTTGAACATCTGGAAGTTCACAGTTCATGTACTGTTGAAGCCTGGCTTGAAGAATTTTGAGCATTACTTTACTAGTGTGTGAGATGAGTGCAATTGTGTGGTAGTTTGAGCATTCTTTGGCATTTCTTTGGGATTGAAATGAAAACTGACCTTTTCCAGTCCTGTGGCCACTGCTGAGTTTTCCAAATTTGCTAGCATATTGAGTGCAGCACTTTCACAGCATCATCTTTTAGGATTTGAAATAGCTCAACTGGAATTCCATCACCTCCAACAGCTTTGTTCATAGTGATGCTTCCTAAGGCCCACTTGACTTCACATTCCAGGATGTCTGGCTCTAGGTTGGTGATCACACCATTGTGTGTGATTATCTGGGTCATGAAGATCTTTTTTGTATAGTTCTTCTTTGTATTCTTGCCACCTCTTCTTAATATCTTCAGCTTCTGTTAGGTCCATACCATTTCTGTCCTTTATTGGGCCCATCTTTTCGTGAAAGGTTCCCTTGGTACCTCTAATTTTCTTGAAGAGATCTCTAGTCTTCCCCATTCTATTGTTTTCCTCTATTTCTTTGCATTGATCACTGAGGAAGAGTTTCTTATCTCTCCTTGCTATTCTTTGGAACTCTGCATTCAAATGGGTATATCTTTCCATTTCTCCTTTGCCTTTCACTTCTCTTCTTTTCACAGCTATTTGTAAGGCCTCCTCAGACAACCATTTTGCCTTTTTGCATTTCTTTTTCTTGGGGATGGTCTTGATACCTGCCTCCTGTACAAAGTCATGAACCTCCATCCATAGTTCATCAGGCACTCTGTCTATCAGATCTAGTCCCTTGAATCTATTTGTCACTGACCGATCATGGTGGAGAGTTCTGACAAAACGCGGTCCAATGGAGAAGGGAATGGCAAACCACTTCAGTATTCTTGCCTTGAGAACCCCATGAACAGTATGAAAAGGCAAAAAGATAGGGCACTGAAAGAGGAACTCCCCAGGTCGGTAGGTGCCCAATGTGCTACTGGAGATCAGTGGAGAAGTAACTCCAGACAGAATGAAGGGATGGAGCCAAAGCAAAAACAACACCCAGTTGTGGATGTGACTGGTGATAGAAGCAAGGTCTGATGCTGTAAAGAGCAATATTGCATAGGAACCTGGAATGTCAGGTCCATGAATCAAGGCAAATTAGAAGTGGTCAAACAGGAGATGGCAAGAGTGAACGTCGACATTCTAGGAATCAGTGAACTAAGATGGACTGGAATGGGTGAATTTAACTCAGATGACCATTATCTCTACTACTGTGGGCAGGAATCCCTTAGAAGAAATGGAGTAGCCATCATGGTCAACAAAAGAGTCCGAAATGCAGTACTTGGATGCAATCTCAAAAATGACAGAATGATCTCTGTTCATTTCCAAGGCAAACTATTCAATGTCATGGTAATCCAAGCCTATGCCCTCACCAGTAACACTGAAGAAGCTGAAGTTGAATGGTTCTATGAAGACCTACAAGACCTTTTAGAACTAACACCCGAAAAAGATGTCCTTTTCATTATAGGGGACTGGAATGCAAAAGTAGGAAGTCAAGAAACACCTGGAGTAACAGGCAGACTTGGCCTTGGAGCACAGAATGAGGCAGGGCAAAGGCTAATAGAGTTCTGCCAAGAGAATACACTGGTCATAGCAGACACCCTCTTCCAACGAAACAAGAGAAGACTCTACACATGTACATCGCCAGATGGATGACACTGAAATCAGATTGATTATATTCTTTGCAGCCAAAGATGGAGAAGCTCTACACAGTCAGCAAAAACAAGACCGGGAGCTGACTGTGGCTCAGATCATGAACCCCTTATTGCCAAATTCAGACTGTAGTGTTTACTACTGAATAAAAAAATTGATGTGTACGTGGACCTGCCCAGTTCAAACCTATGTTGTTCAGGGGCCACCTGTAGTCAGAAGGTCATATATATTAAACGTATACTTCTAAGATCTGTTTTTAGCATGTACACAACATAATCTGAGACTTAAAAGTTTTATCTTGATTAATTCAGACAAAGATCATCAGTACATGAAACTGTTAGGGGAAAGACTGACTGAAACCACACCCTTGGACCAGGCACCATAGTAAGTATTTGCATGCGTTATTTTAGGACAGAAGGTGCTGGTAAGGAACAAGGAACTAACAAGCCACCACCTGCCAGAAAAATCTGGGCAAGGTCAAAAGGAGAGAGGAGAGGCCAGTCTGTATGTCCTGCGAACTTCCCAGAATCCTCCTTGTTGGAATCCATCTGGGCCGAGCAGCGTGTGTGCCACCAGGAAGGACCCTGAGTCAGATGATTGGCCAGAGACAACCCAGAGACTCTTCCCATTACTGTAAGATCCGAGACTGCAAGTCCCATGGCAGGGCAGTCCTCCTGGGTTCCCTGACCTGCTGTCCGCCCAGGTGCCCCTTCCCGGTAAAGGCCTTGCTCTGTCAGCATGTGTGTCTCCTCGGACAGTTCATTTCCAAGTGTTAGACAGGAGCTCACTCTCAGACCCTGGACGGGGTACCCCTTTCTGCAACGAAACCCTAAAATGAAAGATTGGGAACTTGCGGGGGTGAGGCAGACTGACACCACGCGAACCCACTGCTTGATCTCAGCATGATTAGGAGTGGGTCACCCACGCACTTGTATCTCCTTGTTGTTACGCATCAGGAAGTACACGGACCGCTGATGAAGCATTCTTAGGGGGAAAAAATGTTGAACTAGAATATAAGCGAGTCATTAGCACTTCCATTTGGTGAAAAATACGAGGAACAAGTTCAGTGAAACTATGACTATGCAAAAAGAATGTGAGATGTCCTACAGGCCAGCTGGTAGGTCTCTTCCATAAACAAATGCATGAGAAGTGGTGAGACTGCTGAAGTTTAAACCAGACTTTTGAAATATAACAATGAAATGTAATGTGTCAACCATGTCTTATCCTAATGGAAGCCAACTGAAACTTCTTTTTTTTTTATCTTCTGCATTGGGGGCACAGAGTCTTAGCCACTGGACCACCGGGAAGTCGTGAAGCCACCTGAAACTTTTTTAAAACAATCAGGGATATTTGAATATAGATGTGGTATGAAGTGAAACAAAAGAATTGTTCCTTTATTTTCAGCGTGACAGTGGCTTTGTAGCTATGTAAGAGGTTGCCTGCTGCAGTGCATGCACGCTGGCCTACACTGGCATCTCCAGCGCCTCCAGCACAGCACTGAGCGAGAGGTGTGAGAGTGACCTTGGGTAGCCTCGGCCTGCAATGGCTTGAAGCGGGGCTTGGGTTCCCAGCCAGAGGTTCAGGCCGTGTTGCGGCGCTGAGAGCACCAAATCCTAACCACTAGACCAGTGGTCACGGACAAGGGCCCTGGCCCTTCAGTTTTGCAGAAAAGGATTCCCACAAAGACGGAAAGTGGTGAAACAGGTTAAGAATTTTTTAAGTGGGAGAAGAGTACAGTCCATGTGGATAGATAGACTAGCCGACGCAGAGAGAGAGGAGAGAGAGTCGCGCCCTTGTGGCAATTTGGATTACTTTTACCAGGCATGTCTTCCGGGTTTTCTTTGGCCAATGATTTTGATTTTCCTGGTTCACAGTCCACAGTTAGGACATCTCAGGATTCTCCATGTGGGCGCACGCATCTCTTAGTCAAGACGGATTCTACTGCAAAGACCTATGGGTAGAGTATCCCTTGATGTCACTCCCCTTTGACCTCTGAGGAGCCCTCTGTGCATGTGTGGTTGGGAAGGTCTTCTGACTTCGAGAATGAGAAATACGTGGTCTAGTCAGGGTCTGGCTATTTCTCTTTAATTGTCCTGCTCTTCTCATCTTGGAGTTTCGGTTCACAGGGAATGAATGTCTAATTAGTTTACCCTGGTGGGACCCATCTACCTCCTGCCTCAAGAGCAGACATCACTGCCTGGTTACCAACCTTAAAGGGAAAATTGTTTCACTATTAAATATAATGTCAGTTATATGTTTTCTGTATACGCCCTTTTTCATTTTGAGGAAATTCCCTGCTCTTATTTTGCTGAGGGTTTTTTTTCTTTCTCCTTCATGAATGGGTAGTGAATTTTGTTAAATGCTTTTTCTGCATCTATTGAGATAATCATAAGGGTTTTATTCTTTGATGCTAGTATGTGTACATGCTAAGTCACTTCAATCATGTCTGACTCTTTGGGACCCCATGGACTGCAGCCTGCCAGGCTCCTCCTCTGTCCATGGGATTCTCCGGGCAAGAATACTGGAGTTGGGTGCCATGCCCTCCTCCAGGGGATCTTTCCAACCCAGGGATCAAACCCCTGTTTCTTACGTCTCCTGGGAGGCAGGTTCCTTACCACCTGCGCCACCTGGGAAGGCCCCGGTGTTAGTACACTCAACTATATTGATTGCTTTTCCTGCCACCTTGCAGGCCCCAGACGTCAGCTCTGTGATTTTCTTGTTGGGACTTGCCAAAAGCTCCAGCCAGCATTAGTATTAAAGTACTGAAAGAACTCAAGCAAAAACACCTTTCAGAAATGAAAGCAAAATAAAGACTTTGCTCAGACAAAGGTTGAGGAGAATGCATAGTAGCCAGCTCTCACTATAGCAAGTATTTGGAAAAATTCTTTAGATGGAAGAAAAGTTGGATTTACACACAAAAAGAAGAGTGCTAGAAATGGTAAACGTGAGGATAAATATAACTTTTAACTTTTTTTCATGTTTAGCCTTTTAAACAGAGAAGTGAGTTTTTATAAAGTTAAAAAAACACTTACTGTATGACTCAGCAAAAACTAACCCCGGTAGTCTTCATGAACCTGCCTACAAAAACCTCTGACCGACAGAGTTGACTAACCAACTGATTGATGTCATTGCAACATTGATTGATTTGTAAACATAAAGCAAACTGTATTCTCGGAACGAAATGTAATGAGTCAGGATGTATTATCCTCGTTGTATATTACTGTATTCAGTTGGCCAGAGGTTTTGTCGGTCGTTCCGAGTTGGAACGACCTCGGGTCTTTCTTGAGCCAGCCCACTGTTCTGAAGCAGCCTCTCAGCTCTCCCTGGAACATCAGGAGGTCGACCCAACCTGCTGGGCTCACAGCGCCCTCATTATCCCTGCTCCTTGCTCTTAGTAAATGCACTCCATTCCAAATGCTCTGTGTCCGGAATTTTTTTTTCCAACCCGAGCTCAGACTGCCTCAACAGATTCCAAATGCACTTATCAAACTATGCAGTCCAGTAAGGGAATGGCCACCGTACTTTAGAGACGACATCCTCTAACATGTTCAGTTTCAGGCGCTAGTACCAACCCCTTTATCCCCAAGCCACAGAGCTTTACATGAGGAGAGCACTCCCTCCACCGCAGCATAAACCTCTCAGGTTTTGCGTTTCTTCCCTGAAGGCAGGGGATGCATCAGCACAGAAGAGCTATTATTCTTCCTTAAAATATAGATTATACTTTTGTACTTGATCTTTTTAAGATATTTATGATAGAAATTGCATTGAACCTTCTTAGCTCAGTTTCAGATTTTGTCATCTCAAGCAACAGAATTTTAGGGTGGTTTGTTGCGCAACAATAATTTTTATATTATTATTAATATGAGCAGGTAGAGAAGGGAATGGCAACCCACTCCAGTATTCTTGCCTGGAAAAGTCCATGGACAGAGGAGCCTGGCGGGCTGCAGTCTGTGGGGTTACATGACTGAGCATGCATGCAGGAGGGTGGATGGAGAGGGGTTGGTAGCAATAAACTGGGAGAACTAAAATAAGTAATAATAATATGAGGAGGGTAATTACCCTTGGGGAAGCATCCATTTCATTATGGCTGATGACAGAGGAGGGTGTCTTTGTTGTAAATAATAAGACTTTACCGCAGGGTGTGTGTCTCCTTTTATTAATGGCGAGTAGGACCTTCCTTTGAACAGAATCTCTTTTCAAGAATTATTTATTTATTTATGGTTGTGCTGGGTCCTTTCTTTTTTTTTCACATTTTTAAAATTTTATTTTCAATTTTTTTATTCTCTTTTTTATTTTTAATTGGAGGCTAGTTACTTTACAATATTGTAGTGGTTTTTGCCACACACTGACATGAATCAGCCACAGGTGTACATGTGTCCCCATCCTGAACCCCCTCCCACCTCCCTCCCCATCCCATCCCTCAGGGTCGTCCCAGTGCACCAGCCCTGAGCGCCCTGCCTCATGCATCCAACCTGGACTGGCGATCTGTTTCACATGTGGCAATATACATGTTTCAGTGCTATTCCCTCAAATCATCCCACCCTCGCATTCTCCCACAGAGTCCAAAAGTCTGTTCTTTACATTTGTGTCTTTTACCATCTTTCTAAATCCCATATGTCTGCGTCAGTATGCGGTATTGGTGCTTTTCTTTCTGAATTACTTCGCTCTGTATAATGGGCTCCAGTTTCATCCACCTCATTAGAACCGATTCAAATGCATTCTTTTTGAGTGCTGGGCCCTTGGTGCTGTGCGCGGACTCTCTCCAGCTGTAGAGAGCGGTGATTCCTCTTGTTGCAGAGCTCAGCTCGAGGGTATATGGGTAGCACACGGGCTTAGTTGCCCCATAGCTTGTGGAATCTTCCTGGACCAGGGATTGAACCCATGTCCCCTGAACTGCCAGCTGGATTCTTAACCCCTGGGCCTCCAGGGGGGTCCAACAAAGACTCTTTGACTGGTGGGTTCGTCTGAATTTCCAAGCTAAGCCCCTTTCATCACCTGCTGCTGCTTGGCCCATGACCCCCCGCTCACCCAGGGTGTGATGCCTGGGCATGTTCAGAAAGCAACCACCAGGCCTGGGATTGCATTTCTTGGGTGAAGTTCTTGGGTGCTTCCTACGTGGAGCAGGGACTTGCTGACGGAGATGGGGGTCCTGGCTGCCAGCGCTACTCCCATCAAGGAGGCCCAGCAGCAGAGCGGAGAATCTGAGGACGAGCAGAAGACAGGGGCAGAGGAAAGTCACTGATGAGTGACTGCGGGTAAACGTCCCATGGCATCCTGGGGGTTTTATTCTTCTTGTGACGCTAATGCTAGGTTTTTGCCCAAATCCTTCCATTTCTGAGTATTTAGTGAGATAATTCGGAGAGAAAAGCCACCTCGGGGTGGACGGCCCCCTTTCCCTCTGGCACGGGGGAACGTGAGGGCCGCCTGCAGCCCACCGAGAGGCCAGGCTGGGGGTCCTCCCGCCGCCTCTGCCCCGTGGAGGCTCCAGCCCGTGGTCCCACCCCTCAGGCAGGAAGGCCCAGGCAGGGAGGAGCCAAGTCACAACAGCTGAGGAGACAGATCTGCGGGTCCACTCAGTGTCCGGGCTACAGGCAGGCCTAGGGTTGGCTTCATTCAGACGGGAAGTGCCCCAGAGGGGCTCAGCCCACGGCATTATACATTGTGAGGGCAACAGGGAGCGAGGCGGGGGTCTAGAAGAGTAACGCCCGGATCCAGACAGTGGAGAATGACCACGCGAAACCAGCTTAAGGCAAAGACCGGCCAGGGAGAGCGCAGAAGAGGCGACAGAAAAGGAAGAACTCTTCAGCGCCTGATCTGGGCAGGAGCCTAGCGGAAGTAGTTGGGACAGTCGTGGGCGACCAGGCGCCAGGCCTGATCAAAGGCCTGCACGACAGCCGACCCCAGACACCCTGCCTTGACGGCTGCTAAGTTCTCTTCCAGCTGCTCCAGGCTTGACATGCCCAGGATGACCGCATCCCCGCGGAGGCCCTGCAGGGGGAGATGGCCAGACGTCACACACAGATGCTCCACAGAGACCCCATTACACACACCCCCTCCCAGCCCCGCCCCTGCCAAGACCTGGGCTCAGGCATCTTCTTCACACTCTACCTGGAGAGAGAGTTAATTCTCAGGTAGGTTGATAAGAAGTCCGGAGTCCCCAAGGAGGAGAAAAGGGTCTGGGGCTCTCAAGAAGGAGAAAAGGACAAACTTTTTTTTCTTACATTCCTTAGTTTTAGTTACATAAGACCTTATTAGTTTCTTTAAGCCCAGAGCTAATGATTAACAAAACAACTCATCTTAAACTCTGTACTAAGGCCAAAGAATGCTCAAACTACCACACAACTGCACTCATCTCACATGCTAGTAAAGTAATGCTCAAATTTCTCCATGCCAGGCTTCAGCAATACATGAACCATGAACTTCCAGATGTTCAAGCTGGTTTTAGAAAAGGCAGAGGAACCAGAGATCAAATTGCCAACATCTGCTGGATCATCAAAAAAGCAAGAGAGTTCTAGAAAAACATCTATTTCTTCTTTACTGACGATGCCAAAGCCTTTGACTGTGTGGATCACAATAAACTGTGGAAAATTCTGAAAGAGATGGGAATACCAGACCACTTGACCTGCCTCTTGAGAAATCTGTATGCAGGTCAGGAAACAACAGCTAGAACTGGACATGGAACAACCGACTGTTTCTAAACAGGGAAAGGAGTACATCAAGGCTGTATATTGTCACCCTGTTTATTTAACTTATATGCAGAGTACATCATGAGAAACGCTGGACTGGAAGAAGCACAAGCTGGAATCTGGGAGAAATATCAATAACCTCAGATATGCAGATGACACCACCTTTATGGCAGAAAGTGAAGAGAAACTAAAGAACCTCTTGATGAAAGTGAAAGAGGAGAGTGAAAAAGTTGGCTTAAAGCTCAAGATTCAGAAAACTAAAATCATGGCATCCGGTCCCATCATTTCATGACAAATAGATGGGGAAACAATGGAAACACTGGCCATTTTTTTGGGCTCCAGAATCACTGCAGATGGTGACTGCAGCCATGAAATTAAAAGACGCTTGCTCCTTGGAAAGAAAGTTATGACCAACCTAGACAGCATATTAAAAAGCAGAGACATTAGTTTGCCAACAAAGGTCCATCTAGTCAAGGCTATGGTTTTTCCAATAGTCATGTATGGATGTGAGAGTTGGACTATAATGAAAGCTGAGCGCCAAAGAATTGATGCTTTTGAACTGTGGTGTTGGAGAAGACTCTTGAGAGTCCCTTGGACTGCAAGGAGATCCAACCAGTCCATCCTAAGGAAATCAGTCCTGAATATTCATTGGAAGGACTGATGCTGAAGCTGAAGCTCCAATACTTTGGCCACCTAATGCGAACAACTGACTCACTGGAAAAGACCCTGATGCTGGGAAAGATTGAGGGCAGGAGGAGAAGGGGACGACAGACGATGAGATGGTTGGATGGCATCACCGAGTCAATGGACATGAGTTTGGGTGGACTCTGGGGGTTGATGATGGACAGGGAGGCCTGGCGTGCTGCAGTCCATGGGACCGCAAAGAGACACAACTGAGCGACTGAACTGAACTGAAGGATTATATAACAACAGTGTATCTTGCTGGAGGACATGTTTCTCCTTTTTAACAAGAACTTTCTGACTAATCCTGTTATGTGAAGTGGGAGTGGGTCTGGTAAGACCTTTCAATAGAAAGATTAACATATGTTGTGGGAGTGGGTCTGGTAAAAGTATATAAAGTGAAAGTGAAGTCGCTCAGTCGTGTCCGACTCTTTGTGACCCCATGGACTGTAGCCTACCAGGTTTCTCTGTCCATGGGATTTTCCAGACAAAAATACTGGAGTGGGTTGCCATTTCCTTCTCCAGGAGATCTTCCCAACCCAGGGACTGAACCCAGGTCTCCCGCACTGTGGGCAGACGCTTTACCGTCTGAGCCTCCAGGGAAGCCGTAAGAGTATATAAGGCCTCGATAAAACTAGCGCATGGGGCGCTCTCTGACCCTTTCTGATGTCTGTGTCAGAAGCTTTCTTTGTCCTTTCTCACTGTAATAAACTTGTGCCACACGAAAGCTGTGAGTGATCAAGCCTGGTCCTTCGTCCCTAAGCTGAATCTTCTTCGGAGGTCAAGAAGCCGGCGTCGTTCACTGTAAGCGATCGATAGTTGTACAGAGCACGTATGGTGCGTTCAGCAGCCGTAACTGCGCGACCCTGAAGCCCGTCTTCTTTGCCCTGCTGCCACAATGTTCGTGCTCGTTCAGACCTCAGTTCAGAGCCCGGGTCTGCCACCCAGGACCCGTGCAAACCTGACTTAGCTGTGCAAGCCCAGGGACTCAGATCTCAGTTTTCACTGTGCTTGTGGGAATGAGAAATTATTCAAAGCACCTAACTCCCACTTAATGCAAACCTGCTGTATGCGTGCCACAGACTGTGCAACTGTGAATGGCTGAGGCTGGAGAAAAGTTTCAGCCAGAAGACAGGACACCAAAGAGAGAAGGAAACCCCACTCCCCCCAGAGGAGCAGGACCAGCGGGTTTTATATCAAGTCCGTGACTACAACTTTCTCTCCCGTTCATAGCTGTTTGCTCATCAGTAAAACTGGAATAATCCCACCTCATCAGGCCTAAGTAATCATTCAATCCGTGCTTCTAAAGCCCTCATGACAGAGCCTGGAATTTGGGCAGCTACCCAGAACAACAGGAAGGCTGCTGTGAGAGCCAGACCAGAGGGGGATTTCAGAGGGAAAAACTGTTTAGAAATCATGCTGGCTCCTCAAAAAGAGCAAGAGCGGGGCTTCCAGGGATGGGGCTTACCTGGAGCTGGGAGTGGTGGTACAACCACCGCAGGGCAGCTGAGGCCAGGCTGGGGGCCTTGATGTTGTACATATCCCTCTGGGTCTGCAGGGCCTTCTCCACCAGGGCGATGCCCTCGAAATGGTGCTCCTTCCAGTAGCTGGACAGGTGGGGAGGGTAGCACGGGGTCAGGACCACGGGGTCATACGGGGGGCCACTGCCTAAGAGTCAACCGGGCAGCTGCACCCACCCCAAGCCTGCAGTATCGAGGGGCTGGTGTCCCCTCAAGCAGGAGGTCTCCTGCTTTGGGGGGCAGTGGAACCACGCAGGACGCTTGCTCCCTCACCAGAGACCTCATGATGTCTACTCCCAAGAACTCAAACCCTGCCCTTACTTTACCTGGAGAAACAGGCAGCCAGTTCAGGGGCACACATTGACCCCAGGCCGCCTGCTCCTCATCTGGGGCCGTCTTTCCCTCTTGGAGGGTGATCACCACTTCTCAGGGATGAACCATGCCTTGGAAGGTTGAGCATGAGGTCCAGGGAGCCTCATTCCTCTCAGGGGTTCCAAGAATACAAGAAGAAACCCTCCAGAGGGTTTCCTAATTCCTCCAGGATTCAAGAGAGCTAGGTCCAGGCAGCAAGGAAAAGCCTGCAGGCCCTAGGAAAGCAGCCTAGAGTGTCTCCATTTCAGACTCTGGGGACCCCCTCCCACCCCACACGTCCTGACACCGTCCGCCCGCAGCTCACCGATCCCTGTAGACCTTTGCCCAGCTGTTCCCAAAGAAGCGGCCCTCGGGCTGTTTCCCGTCCTTGTCCTCATACTTGTACCTGCCGGTCAGCAGGCCTCCTGCGGGAAGGCTGCAGTCAGACCCCCAGCCACCGCCCCCAGACGCCATCTGGACCGGAAGTGGGGGTGATAGCAGGGGAACCAGGAGGGATGGAGGTCCTAGCAAACCCCTCCCCTTCCCAGGTCTGGGGCCAGGCTTCTCCCGGGTCAGGAAGGGGCAGAAACGGGGTCGGGAAGGCCCTCCCGCCCAGGGGAGCCTGTGCCCACAGCAGTCCCACAGCCCGTACCAGCCAGAGGGTTGTAGGCGTAGAACCTCAGTCCAAAGCGCCGGAGGCAGGGCAGGAGCTCCGTCTCCACCTGCCGGGTGGTGGCGTTGTACATGCCCTGCAGGCGGAAGGGCCAGCTGAACGGGGGCCGGCCAGGGGGCCCCATCCTGCTCTCAAAGTCTTCGGTCAAGACCCCCCAGGACTCCAGCATGGTTTCCAAAGTCACTACTTTGGACGGGGAGATGGTGCTGGGCCCCAGGAAGGGAAGGCGGCCTGGCTCTGCCATCCCACACACATCTGCAGGCACCAACCGCACGCGGGCTGGAGCCTGAGCTCTCAAACACGTGGATCTGGTGAGGCCTCTGCTTCAAGAGATGTCAGAGTCGAGTTAAAAACAAAGCAGAGTGGGCTCTCCTGATGGTTCCGTGGTTAAGACTCCACCTCGCAAAGCAAGAGACACGAGTCTGATCCCTGGTAGGGCAACTAAGCCTGAGAGCCGCAACTAGAGAGTCCGTGGGCCGCCATGAAAGACCCGGCATGATGCAGCTAAGATCTGAGGCAGCCAAATAAACAAACAACAAAAAAAGAAAAGACAGGACAGGTGATCACAGAAAGGTGGCTTCTGTGATCACGGCGGATTCTCAGAAATACTCGCTCAATGCATAAAGATGGGGTCTGGAGACTGGAGGACCCACTGGGCTGTCAGGAAAGGCTTCCAGAGGAAAGGTATCTAAGTGACGTCCAGGCACTCCTTCCAGGGAGAAGGGGGAGGCAAGTCCGGGCTGACCACAGAGCCAGAAGCAGGCGGGAAGGGGGGCTAGGGCCTGAGAGGGCGGGCGCCCGTGGCCAGGCTGAGGGCCCCCAGGGGCCCGTCTACAGGCTGGGAGCAGGGGAGTGGCTGCTCTGGAGCGGGCAGGTGGGGGCAGGGGATGGCCCAAGAGGAGCTGGGACCGCAGGCGCCCTGGAGACGGGCATCTGCAGCCCCGGCCTCACCTGGTACACGGTGGGCTGGATCCAGCCGTTGCTCCTGCACAGGGTACAGATCTCGGCCACCTCCCAGGCGGCATAGTTGGAGAGGCCGAGCTCCACGAACTTGCCCTGCGGGGGAGAGGCCACGGTCAGATCCCCCCACAGCCCAGAATGCCAGTCCCAGAGATTGGGACCCTGGGGGTGAGGTCCGGCCCCGGCTCTGCTCCGGGACCGCCCTGGAGCCTCTGCTCTCTGGGCACTGACAGGCCAGGGCGGGGAGTGGGGGGCGGGGGGCCGCCCTCACCTCCTGGTGCAGCTGGTGGCAGCCGCGCAGCGTCTCTTCCACGGGGATGCCGTGGTCTGGCATGTGCAGGTAAAACAGGTCCACTCGGGGACACTGCATCCGCTTGAGGGACGTCTCCAACTGGAACCGGAGGCTGTTAGGCGTCAGTAAGTTTTCTCCCAATGGATTAGCCTTGGTAGCAATTTTTACTTTGGGAGGAGAAAAATAGAAGTTCAGGTCAACTTACCAAACATTGGAGAGATCTAGGGTTAATAGTTAAGAGGCAGGCCTGGGTTCGCACCTCAGCTCTGCCAATACCAGCTCTATGACCTTGACCAAGTTATTCAACCTCTCAGCCCCATGCCAGAAAATCTCAGGGACAGAGAAGCCTGGCAGGCTACAGTCCATGGGATCACAAAGAGTCGGACATGACTGAGGACGCACATGGGTGTGTGCGCACACACCACACAAACACACACAGAATCTCAATTTTCTCAATTGTAAATTGAGAGTGTCAATGGAACTATCTAGTTGGGAGGCCGTGAGGATTGGTCAGAACGTTGACACACTTGCTTATTATGAGCGTCTGATGTTATCACCACCGTGACTATTTAGCAGACAGCTAGGGATGCCACGCCTGGCACTCGGGCTGCAAGAGGAGTGCCAACCCTGGATGTCTGCCCTCAAGGACCCACAGTCTAAGGGGGCACCACAGAGTAAGTGAGGTGCGGACACACAGCAGCAGGGGAGAGGAGCCCCGAGAATTCAGGGAAGGCTTTCGAAGGCTTTGCATCTCCAAAAGCCTCCCTGGGGCAAGAACATGGCTTTGAGGAGTCATGCCTGCGATCCCACGGACCTAAAACACCAGGTGTAGGGGTACACAAGACAAGAGAAGGGGCCCCAGACCAGAGTGACGCAAAGGGCCCTGAGGGCACCGCTTAGAATCTGACTTCAGGGGACCACAGGGCGACTCTGAGCACTTCCAGCCAGCAAGCTAAGGGGTCGACTTTGCAGTTTTGAAAGATGAGTCCGAAAGAAGCACAAAGAACCTCGGGCCCAGGTCTGGAAACAGGGAAAATGGCAAGGAGACTGTGGCAGGAATTCCGGAAAGAGGAGCGAGAGGCCTCAACTGGGGCCCCAGGGAAGGAAAGGCAGAGAAACGTCCCACTGAGAAAAGGCCAGTGTGGTCAGGAAGGAGTTAGATACCTTTCCCCCTGTCTGCGGTAAGAATCAGGTGAGCAAAGCAACGGCTGAGGAGCAAGCCCTTTCTGCACTGTTCACTCTTGGACAGTCACCGCAGCAGGCCAGGCCCCCTGAGGACGGAGAGGCCGGGCTGGAGGCCTGCTCATTTGGAACTTTCCGTTCCACCACCTCCTCCCCTTCGGCCCACACCGCTTCTTGACATTAACTTCAGATCTGAGATTTAAGAACTGCAGCCCAGCCGGTTCCAGCCCAAAGGAGGGAGGAGGAGGCGCTGCAGAAGAAAAGGAACCAGAAATAAGAGCAGTGTGAGTGCCTGTGGACAGACGAGTGGATAGACAAGATGTGGTGCCCATACAACGCGACAGTCCTCAGCCATCAGAGAAGGACGGAATGGTGCCATTTACAATGACACAGAAGGACCCAGAAAGGATCACAGTAAGTGAAGTAAGTTAGACAAAGACAAATGTGATACCGCTTACATGTGAAATCTAAAAAAAAATTATACAAATGAATATATTTACAGAGCAGAAATAGACCCGTGGACAGAAGACAAACTGACGGCTACCACACAAGGAGGGGGTGATAAATTAGGAGTCTGGTAGTAACATACGCACTAATATAGAGAAAATGGGGATTCCCAGGTGGCTTAGTGGTAGAGTCCACCTGCCAATGCAGGAGACGCAGGGGACACGGGTTCAATCCCTGGATCAGGAAGATCCCCTGGGAAAGGAAATGGCAACCCGCTCCAGTATTCTCGCCAGGAAGATCCCAGGGGCAGAGGAGCCTGGCAGGCTACACTCCGGGGGTCACAAAGAGTTGGACACAATTTAGTGATTGGGCAAGCAATATTTATAAAATAGGCAATAAGGACCTACTGTAAAGCAAAGGAACTATACTCAATATCTTATAATAATCTATGATGGAAAAGAATCTGAAATATATAGAGAGATATATATAAGTGAATCCCTTTGCTATACACCTGAAATTACCACAACACTGTAAAGCAACTATACTTCAATTAAAATTTTAAAAAATAATAAGACCAGAGTGATCATGGCGAGGCAGCCAGGTGGCCTAGAAAGAGTGCGGCTCTGAGACACGTGCATGTTCTCATCTTGTTCCAGATTGACCATGCCGTGACCCATTTCTCCCTGAGACACCCCGGAGTGAAAGATGGCACAGGGTGCCAACAGCATCTACTGTTATTACAACCACACAGCTACTAACGGATCAGCCAGCGTTGCAGAGCCGCCACTGTGCCCGCCCGGCACATTATTAGCACTTCGGATGGCATCAGACAGGTGGGGGACCTTCCCCTGGGCCCACACACCTCTGCTCGGCTCCAGTACGGCTCCAACACCCTCAGCACTGCCAAAGCTCACTGCCTTTGCACATGCGCTGCCCACACCCACTGCCAGGAATGCCCTTTCTCCTCTGCTGGAAAAGTATCAGTTCAAGGTCTGACGTTCCCTTTTCTGAGCGTTCTTCTTTGGCCCTTTCTGGGAAAGGGTCCCTCTTCTGGGCTCCCCAGCTGTCTCTAGAATCTGAGCTCCCTGGATTGGGTGACTGTCAATTCCTCTTCTATGGCTTCGGACAGAGGCTGGCACAGATGGGGCAGTTAGATAGGGCACCTCCCCACACCCATATCCCAGCTACTGCTGGTAGCTCCTGCTGCTCCCAGGCACGCCCACCCTGGTGAAGTGGAAAAGTGAAACTGTTAGCCACTCACTCCTGTCCCACTCTTTTGTCACCTGACGGACGGTAGCCTGCCAGGCTTCTCTGCCCGTGGGGATTCTCCAGGTAAGAACACTGGAGTGGGTCACCATGCCCTTCTCCAGGGAATCTTCCCGACCCAGGGATTGAACTCAGGTCTTTGGCATTGCAGGCAAATTCTTTACAGTCTGGGGCACCAGGGAAGCCCTGGTGAAGTGGGAGGCACTGCGGACTGAGCGCCCAGGGCTCCAGGGAGGAGTACAGGGCTCAGAGCAATGAGGTAGCCGGTCCCTGCCGGTTCCAAAGACCGATCTGCAAGAGTGCGAGGGAGTGCCAGGGATTGCCAGGGCGATAAGGGCAGGACTCCTGTAGATCCGGACCGCACCGGGCACCTGCGGAGGAGGGGGAAGGGGGCAAGCCCAGCGCCAGATTCCGTTTTCAGGGCCCCCTGAGACGGGTTAGCCAAGTCGTTCCAGGCTCGGCCACGGTCGGGACTTTACTGGGAGAGAGGGAAAAGGAGAGGAAAAGAGTCAAGACCAAATACTGTCCAGCTGTCCGGGCTGATGTGCAAGAGCGCTGGGAAGCGGGGGTTTCACAGAGCTGCGGGGGGGCCAGCGGAGGTGGGCGTCCCAGCAAGGTGGACAAGGCGGTCGGTCCCGGCCGCGGCCAGTGCATGGTTCGGGGGCGGTCACAGGGCCGAGGTCCGGGGCGCCAGGCGTTACCTTTGCAGTCGCTGCCGCCCAGTCCGAGCCCCAGACCGCCCAGGATGCTCTCTGACTGGCCGTCGGCGTACACGAAAGCCGTGTCGATCTCGGTGTGGCCGTGCTCCAGGAAGGTGCGCACGGCCGCGGCGCTGCTGGGCACGTCCATGCGGCGCCCCATTTCCATGGCGCCCAAGACGGTGGCGGGCCGCGTTGGGACACCCCGTGGGTATGAATAGGCCATGGCGGCGGGTTGCGTTACACAACCGTCTCGAAGCCGAGCGCACCTGGGGGCAACGCGGTGAGGGCGGGCGCTTTAAGGAGAGGTATGCCCCGCCCATCTGACAGGGGGCGGAGCGATCGGGGGCGGGGCGACGTGAGCATGTTGGCCCCGCCCCCCACACGTGCCCCTTACCGAGGACCCCTCGGCAGGGGCCTTTCCTGAGGGTTGAAGAGCCTAAATAATGTGACAGACTTTATTTTGGGGGGCTCTGAAATCACTGCAGATGGTGACTGCAGCCATGAAATTAAAAGACACTTGCTCCTTGGAAGAAAAGCTATGACCAACCTAGACAGCATGTTAAAAAGCAGAGACATTACTTTGCCAACAAAGGTCCATCTAGTCAAGGCTATGGTTTTTCCAGTAGTCATGTATGGATGTGAGTTGGACTATAAAGAAACCTGAGGGCCGAAGAATTGATGCTTTTGAACTGTGGTGTTGGAGAAGACTCTTGAGAGTCCCTTGGACTGCAAGGAGATCCAACCAGTCCATCCTAAAGGAGACCAGTCCTGGGTATTCATTGGAAGGACTGATGCTGAAGCTGAAACTGCAATACTTTGACCACCTGATACGTAGAACTGACTCACTGGAAAAGACCCTGATGCTGGGAAAGATGGAGGGTGGGAGGGGAAGGGGACAAGGTGACAGAGGTGAGATGGTTGGATGGCATCACCGAGTCAATGGACATGAGTTTGAGCAAGCTCCGGGAGTTGGTGATGGACAGCGAGACCTGGTGTGCTGCAGTCACGAGATTGCAAAGAGTCGGACACGACTGAGCAACTGAACTGAACTGAAGATCCTAAAATGTGGTCTTGGCTCAGGGGTGGTGCCTTGTGGCTGTCCCACCATCTTGCAGGCCCCAGCGGTTGGCTCTGTGGTTCTCTTGTTGGGACTTGCCAAAGGCTCCAGCCAGCGTTCAAGTATTAAAAGAATTCAAACGAAAACACCTTTCAAAAATGACAGCAAAGACTTTGTTCAGACAAAGGTTAGGGAGAATTCATGATAGCCAGCTTTCACTATGGGCTTCCCTTGTGGCTCAGCTGGTAAAGAATCCATCTGCAATGTGGGAGACCTGGGTTTGATCCCTGGGTTTGGAAGATCCCCTGGAGAAGGGAAAGGCTACCAACTCCAGTATTCTGATCTGGAGAATCCCATGGACTGTATAATTTATGGAGTCACAAAAAAGTCAGACACAACTGAGCAACTTTCACTTCACTTCACTTCTTCACTATAGCAAATATTGGGAGAAATACTTTAGATGGAAGAAAAGCTGGATTTATGCACACACAAAATCAAGAGTGCTGGAAATGGCAAATACAAGGATAAATATAATCTTTAACCTTTTTTCATGTTTAACTTTTTAAACAGCTGAGTTTTTATAAAGTTAAAATACACTTACTGTATGACTCAGCAAAAACTACACCCTATTAGTCTTCGTGAACCTACCTTCAAAAACCTTTGACCAATTGAGTGCAGTGATATATAACAAGAATAATACATTATGACACATTGAATTTCACTTAGGCATAGAGTTGGCCTTAAACTGGCAAATCAATCAATGGAGTTAATGTTAGTCAACTACATTGGTCAAAGGTTTTTGTAGGTAGGTTCATCAAGATTACCAGGGTGTAGTTTTTGCAGAGTCATATAGTAAGTCTTGGCTCCCTGGTGGCTCAGTGGTAAAGAACCCTCCTGCCAATGTAGGAGATATAAGAGATGTGAGTTTGATCCCTGGGTCAGGAAGATCCCCTGGAGGAGGGCATGGCAACCCACTCCAGCATTCTTGCCTGGAGAATCCCATGGACAGAGGAACCTGGTGGGCTACAGTCCATAGGGTCGAAAAGAGTTGGACACGACTCAAGTGACTGAGCACACACACACATAGTAAGTCTATTTTTCAGTTTATTAAAGCTCAGGACTGACAGCTTTGTCCCCTTCCCAGGGTGCCGACTCCTCTGGCCACCCCACAGCTCTGTGAATCCCAGCGCCCTTGCACATTAGCCTGTGTAGCTGGACAGTACTTTGTCTTGACCCTTTTCCTCTCCTTTTCCTTTCTCTCAGCAGCCCTCACCTAGCCTGGAACAAGTTGGCTAGCCCCTCTTAGGGGGCTGAAAACGGAATCTGGTGCTGGGCAGCCCCCGCCCCCTTCCCCACCCCTGCAGGTGCCTGGTGCAGTCCCAATCTGCAGGAGTCCTGCCCTTATCACCCTGGCACTCCCTGGTACCATTGTAGATCGGTCTTTGGAACCAGCGAGGACCGGCTTCCTCATTGCTCTGAGCCCTGGACTCCTCCCTGGAGCCCCAGGCGCGTGGTTCAGTCCGCGGTGCCTCCCACTTCACCAGGGTGGGTGCGCCTGGGAGCCGCTGGAGCTACCAGCAGTAGCTGGGATGGGGAAGTGGGGGAGGCACCCTGTCTAACTGCCTGCTCTGTACCAGCCTCTGTCCAAGGCCGTAGAAGGGGAACTGACACTCACCCACTCAGGGAGCTCAGCGTCTAGAGACAGCTGGGGAGCCCAGAAAAGAGACCGCTTCTTGGGACAAGCCAAAGAAGAACGCTCAGAAAAGGGCACATCAGACCTTGAACTGACTGTTTTCCCGGAGAAAGAGGAGAAAGGGCATTCCCGGTTGTGGGCGTGGGCAGTGAGTGGGCAAAGGCAATGGGATTTAGCAGCACTGAGGGTGTTGGAGCAGGCAGCTGTGGCCAAGCGGAGGTTTGATGTGTGAGGGCAGGGGACACCCCCATCAGTCTGATGCTGTCTCAGTGCGTGTGGCCTGTGCTGGCAGGCACACAGTGTGGGCTCGGCAACATTAGCTGTTACTGTTAATACTGGCATCGTCGTTGGCACCCTGTGCCGTCTTTCACTCCGGGGTGTCACAGGGAGAAATGGGTCACGGCATGGTAGATCTGGAGCAAGACGAGAACATGCATGCGTCTCAGAGCCACACTCTTTTTAGGCCACTTGGCTGCCTCACGGTGACAACTCTGGTCTTATTGGGTTTTTTTATTTTAATTTTTTGAAGTATAGTTGATTTACAATGTGGTGTTAGTTTCAGGTGTAACCAAAGTGATTTTGTTACATATTTCAGATTATTTTGCATTATAGGTTATTACAAGATATTGGATATAGTTCCCTGTGCTATACAGTAGGTGCTTGTTGGTTATCTGTTTTATATGTGTATATATGTATATTAATGTATATGTTAATCCCAAACTCCTGATTTATGCCCCCCTTCCCCCTTTGGTTTCCCTGGTGGCTCAGAGGTTAAAGCGTCTGCCTGCAATGCAGGAGACCTGGGTTCAATCCCTGGGTCAGGAAGATCACCTGGAGAAGGGGATGGCAACCCGTTCCAGTATTCTTGCCTGGAGAATCCCATGGACAGAGGAGCCTGGCAGGCTGCCGTCCACGGGGTCACAGAGTCAGACACGACTGAGCAACTAACACACACACACACACACTATATTTGTCTTTCTCTGTCTGACTTACTTCATTTAGTATGAAAATCGGTCCGTCGTGTTGCTGTGAATAGCATTATTTCATTCTTTTTGATGGCTGAGTAATATTGCACTGTATATGTATACCACATCTTCTTTATGCATTCATCTGTTGGGCATTTAGTTTGGTCTTATTTCTAATTGCTTTTCCTTCTCCAACTCCTCCTTCTCGTCCCTCCTTCAGGCTGGAACTAGCTGGGCCAAAGTTCTTAACTCTCAGATCTGAAGTTAACATCAGGAAAGGGTGGGGGCCGTGGTGGAGGAATGGGAGATCCCAAATGAGCAGCCCTCCAACACTTTGCAGATGGCTCCGTGGTAAAGACCTGGGTTCCGTCGGCTGCAGTCCGTGGGGTCAGGAAGAGCTGGACACGGCCGAGCCACTAACACCTTGACTTTCAATAACCAAGTGTGTCAAAGTTCTGATCAGTCCTCTGAGACTCCCAACTAGATCGTACCATTGTGGTTCTCAATTTACACTTGAGCAGACTGAGGCTGTCTGTGTGTGTACCCGTGTGTGTGTGTGTGTGTGTGCGCGCGCACGCGTGCTTGGTTCTGTCCAACTCTTTGTGAACCCATGGACTATAGCCTGCCAGGCTTCTCTGTTCAAGGAATTTTCCAGACACGATTACTGGAGTGGGGCTTGAAGAAGTTAAATAAAGTGATGAAGGTCACAGAGCATGTCCTCTAACTCGACTCTGACATCTCTTGAAGCAGAGGCCTCACCAGATCCACGTGTTTGAGAGCTCAGGCTCCAGCCCCCGTTGGTGCCTGCAGATGTGTGTGGGATGGCAGAGCCAGGCCGCCTTCCCTTCCTGGGGCCCAGCACCATCTCCCCGTCCAAAGTAGTGACTTTGAAACCATGCTGGAGTCCTGAGGGGTCTTGACCGAAGACTTTGAGAGCAGGATGGGGCCCCCTGGCCGGCCCCCGCTCAGCTGGCCCTTCCGCCTGCAGGGCATGTACAACGCCACCACCTGGCAGGTGGAGACGGAGCTCCTGCCCTGCCTCCGGCGCTTTGGACTGAGGTTCTACGCCTACAACCCTCTGGCTGGTACGGGCTGTGGGGCTGCTGTGGGCACAGGCTCCCCTGGGCGGGAGGGCCTTCCCGACCCCGTTTCTGCCCCTTCCTGACCTGGGAGAAACCTGGCCCCAGACCTGGGAAGGGGAGGGGTTTGCCAGGACCTCCATCCCTCCTGGTTCCCCATTACCCCCACTTCTGGTCCAGATGGCCTCTGGGGGCGGTGGCTGGGGGTCTGACTGCAGCCTTCCCACAGGAGGCCTGCTGACCGGCAGGTACAAGCATGAGGACAAGGACGGGAAACAGCCCGAGGGCCGCTTCTTTGGGAACAGCTGGGCAGAGGTCTACAGGAATCGGTGAGCTGTGGGCGGACAGTGTCAGGACGTGTGGGGTGGGAGGGGGTCCCCATAGTCTGAAAATGGGGAGTCCCTGGGGATGCTTTTTTGGGTTCCAGAGCCTCCCCTTTTGCTCAGACCTTGGCCCCTCAAGCTCAGCTTTACTGAGAACCCAGCTGGCACCGGTCAGGTTTCCCCAGTGTCTCTGGGAGTGACTGGGGACCTGGATTGGGAGTGTGTGGTGCTCTGGTCCTTCTGCTGGGTCTGCAAGACTGTGTCTCCTCCTTCGAAGAGCCTCCCCCTTGCCCACGGTGGCAGGAGAAACCTTGCATTGGGACTGAGGAATCCTGAAGCTTGCTGCTGGCCCTGTCACCTGGGGCAACTGAGTCTTAAGTTTTGTAAATTCTTGGCAATAAAATTGTCATCAATGTCTAAAGTTATAGTTGAACATCTGTTGGGACCAGCCCTTTTTCCTTTTTCCCTTTCATTTTTTTAAAGTTTGAAAAAGTTATCGATGTAATACATGCCTGCAGCTAAAAGCAAGCCCTTTCCAAGTCACATTCCTTAGAGGTGATGCTTTTAAACTCTTTCAGCTTGCTCTCCCTCTGGTGTTGACTGTAAGACCTCTGACGTATATACTTTATTGCTATTCCTTAACGTATCAATTTAGACATTATCTGTGGACTGCTGGGAAGCTCCTCATCTTTCAAGATTTATAGAAGCTGTCTCCAAAGCTTCAGTGCTAATTTCGTTGAAATGTCCCAGGACTTTTCAAGCAGCACAGTGTCTCATATTTGTAACTGCCTGTGTGTGCAGTGGTGTGATTTAAACCTTAATCCAGGCGCCCACTGCTCCAGGGTTTCTGACTATCTGACTAGGTTTAGAAGCCATTTCCTTAAGCAGTGTATCAAGGAGCTTGTCACACCACCAGTGCCTGGGCCTCTCTCCTGGTGGATATTTTTTGTAAAAAATAATTTATTCACTTATTGTTTTGGGCTGTCTTGGGTCTTAGTTGCTGGGTGTGGGCTTTCTCTAGTTGTGGAGAGCCGGGGCTACGCTTTATTGCGGTGAGCAGGCTTACTGTGGTGGGTTCTCCCATCGTGGAGCGCAGGCTCCAGGGCACGGGGGCTTCAGGAGCCATGGCCCCAGGGCTCAACAGCTGAGGCTCCTGGGCTTTAATTGCCCTGGGGCATGTGGAATCTTCCCAAACCAGGGTTTGAACCGGTGTCCCCTGCAGTGGCAGACAAATTTTTACTCACTGTACCTCCAGGAAAGTCACCCCTGTAGGATCTTGTGCGGTGCTTAGTCGCTCAGTTGTGTCCAACTCTTTGCACCCCCATGGACTGCAACCTGCCAGGCACCTCTGTCCATGGGGATTCTCCAGGCAAGAATACTGGAGTGGGCTGCCATGCCCTCCTGCAGGGGATCTTCCCAACCCAGCAATCGAACCCAGGTCACCCTTGTTGCAGGCAGATTCTTGATCATCTAAGCCCCAGGGAGGCCCAGGATCTTGGCTGATGGTTTTTACCTTCTCTGCTCTATTTAGTTGAGAAAGCATGGCAGGTCCATCATCTCCTTTATGCTTTGCGCTCACCGTGTGGGGCTGGCTTGGGCTGTCTTCTCACTTAGCAGGTAATTGAAGGCAGGTGGCTGACCCAAGGAGCTGGGTCTGGAACCAGGACTTGTCCTGTCTGTAATCTGGGGCCCACAGACGTGGTCCTGACATTGGGGGTTGTCTTGTTTGCATCTGGTGAGCATGTGCCATGCAAGGATTCTTGCCCACTGTATCTGCGCTGGCCCCAGCGCTGGGCAGGGACTGCCGCGATGAGGAACCCGGAAATCCACATGCATTCTGCTGCTCAGGGAGCTAAAGCCTCCACTTGAGAAGAGTGACGCCCTGCGGGAAACCCCCGCTTCCGAGCCCTGCCACCCTCCCTACCTGCCCAGCTACTAGGAGCACCACTTCCGGGCTGCTGCCTTGGTGGGGAAGGCCCTGCAGGCTGCACAGGTGCCAGAACCCCCGGCATGACCTCGGTCGCCCTCTGCCGGATGTACCACCACTCTCAGCTCCGGGTAGGAAGGAGGAAGTGGGAGGGAGGGCTGTATGATTTCATTTTTAGTTTTTTAAAGTTTTGCCGAATGGTGGCTCAGATGATAAAAGAATCTGCCTGTAATGTGGGAGACCCGGGTTCAGTCCCTGGGTTGGGAAGATCCCCTGGAGAAGGAAATGGCAACCCACTCCAGTATTCTTGCCTGAAGTCAGACACAACTGAGTGACTGAGATAGAGGAGCTGTGTGACATTGACATGTGTTTTCCTCCATTAGCCTTGGTCTGTCTCTGGCTGCCCTCTCTGCAATCTGTCCTATTCCCACCATTCAACTTTTCCAATACCTTCCTCCAAAAGGGGTATCACATATACCTCTTTCTTGAGCCCCTAAGTGCCAGGCCTTAAGTAAAGTACAAAATTTTAATCCCCACAATCACCCTGCAAAGGAAGCTGAAGCTTAGTGAGGTCATGTAAATAACTCAGGCCTGCCCAGCTGCAGAGCAGGAGGGGAGAGGCTCTGAGCTCAGGCCTGCCTCTGTGAGTCTAGGGAGGCAGGGCTTTGGAGCTGTCTGGGATAATGCAGGGTACGGACATTGGGGGCTTCCTGGCGGCCCAGTGGTAAACAATCTGCCTGCCAATGCAGGAAATGCAAGACACTCGAGTTCAATCCCAGAGTTGGGAAGACACCCTGGAGGAAATGGCAACCCACTCTCAGTATTTTTGCCTGAAAAATTCCATGGACAGAGCCGCCTGGTGGGCTACAGTCCATGGGATCAGAGTCAGACATGGCCAAGGGACTGCACACACAGATATCGGACCCCAGGTCTTGGCAGGGGTGGGGGTGGGAGGGGGTGTGTGTGACGTCTGGTCGTCTCCCCCTGTGGGGCCTCTGCGGGGATGCAGTCATCCTGGACACGTCCAGCCTGAGCAGCTGGAAAAGAACTTGCCGGCCGTCGAGGAAGGGCCCCTGGAGCCGGCCGTCGTGGGGACCTTTGATCAGGCCTGGCGCCTGGTCGCCCATGATTGTCCCAACTACTTCCACTATGCCTAGTCTGGGGTGGCAGAGGGCACACTGCACCTGTCTCCTCCTCTTCTCTCGCACAGTCGATTTTGACCTCAGGCTGCTCTGCGTGGCTGGTTCTTCCCTCACAGTCCTGTCCACAGACGTTTATCTCCCAAGTTCCTGTGAACACCCCCGCAGCCTCCACCGCAGGAAAAGGCCGGGGCTGCAGCGTGTTTACCGTCTGAATCAAGGAGCACCAGCCGGGCGGGAGCCCAGGCCCACGGTGAACGTCTCCTCTGCAGCCGCGGGCTGTTTCCCGCCCCCACAGGCTCGGGGAGAAGGGGCAGGAGTAGGGATCAGGCTTTGAAGGGCAGAGGCGGCAGGAGGGCCTCCAAGCCTCACCTCTCAACAGCAGGGCTGCAGGCGGCCCTCACGCTTCTACACACGGCAGAACGGGGGGCCGCGCACCCCGAGGTAGATGTCCTCTCGTGTAGAATCACCTCACTAAATACGTATAAACAGAACCATCTGGGCAAAAACCCACCGCCCAGAATAAAACTGCTGGGGGACATCCCTCACACTTGCTCAGTTTCAGCGGCGGCTTTATTCTGGCCTTAGCCAAGCCTCCTGTCTTCAGGTCGTCCCCAAGATTCCTGGCCTGGGTGTGGGAGGAGGGGTGGGGAGAGAGAACACAGCTGGGGCAGGAGCGGGCGGGCGAGGTGCCTGTTCCCCTCAGCAAGTCCAGCTTCCAGCCAGGGCCGCGAGGCCGGAGAGAAGGCGGTTCCTCCCAGGCCCCCGGAGCCGCCCGGCCACGTGGCCAGGCAGGAGCCAGTCCTGGAAACTGGCTTGAGGTGAATGACCAGACTCCTGGGAGTCCAACCCAAAGCCCAAACCCACAGCGTCTTTAGCTGTTTTTCCCAAGAAAAGTCCCTTTTGCAGAAGACAGCCTGAATGGCACAGTCTCATTATTTATAGAAAAACAGTCTGTCCTTGCCCCCGCTGCTCATGCTCGTCCACAGCAGACACACGGCCGCTCTCGAGGAGGGCGGTGGCAGTGCCTCGGGTCTGTCCTGGCGAGGCCCGGGGCCCCGGCCCCTCAGCCGTCGTCGTCCTCCTCTTCCGACTCTCCTTCTGACTCGGGCGCGCTCTCGGGCAAGTCATCTCCCATCTGCTGGAACCTTCCGGACTGCGCGTCCCACATGTATTTAACGCTCACCTTGAATTCAGCCATCTCATACCCGAAAAGCTTCTGCGAGGGACAGAGGGAAGAACGGTCAGCACAGGCGAGTGCAGTCAGAGGCGGCCGCCAGGTGGGTGGTGGGGGGCCGGGGGTGGGGGCCTCACCAGGACGCGGGCCTGCTCTGCGGTCAGCACGTCGCCCTCTCTGCACACCTCGTAGTTGGACAGCAGGGTCACCACACCTGCAGAGAGGGGGCCCCGGGCAGTTACCCCAGCACGGAGGCCTGGGCGGCCCTCAGCGCGCGGCCAGCTGCCTGGGGGCGTTCTGATGGCGGGGGTGGGGGGCACCGACCCCTCCTTCCTTATCCCTTAACTGCCGTATCCTAGCTGCAAGTCACTGTCCACGTTCACCCCGACCGCAAGGCGGGCACGCCTGGTCCCATTTTCATACAACGAAACACAGGTTGATAGAAATAACCTTCTCCGCCGGAAAGGTGGGGGTTGGGGTGGGGAGAGCTGTCTGCTTGGACACCTGTGCTCTCGGCCCTCAGCTGTGACCTCTCACCTCCAGGGACACCCCTGTACCTTTCTTGAGGGCCGTGGGCAGGCCCAGCTGCCTCAGCTGGGGCTCCATGGAGTGGGGGAACTGCTCCAGGGGCCCCGGATCCAGGTTCACAGTGAAAGTGGCTTTGTTCCCTGCTCGGGCATAGTCCATTTCCGTGTACTTCGTGAACCACCTGAAGGAAAAGAAAACAGTCGTGTATGGATGCGACAGCTGGTAAGAGGGCTGAGCGCTGAAGAATTGATGCTTTCGAACTGTAGTGTTGGAGAAGACTCTTCAGAGTCCCTTGAACAGCAAGGAGATCCAACCAGTCCATCCTAAAGGAAGTCAGTCCTGAATATTCTTTGGAAAGACTGATGCGGAAGCTGAAACTCCAATACTTTGGCCCCCTGATGAGAAGAACTGACTCATTGGAAAAGACCCTGATGCTGGGAAAGATTAAGAGCAGGAGAAGAAGGGGTCGACAGAGGATGAGATGGTTGGATGGCATCACCAACTTGATGGAAATGAGTTTGCGCAAACTCCGGGAGTTGGTGATGGACAAAGTCTGGCGTGCTGCAGCCCATGGGGTGGCAGGGAGTCGGACACGACTGAGTGACTGAACCACAAACAACGCCCATCCACCTGAGGTCACGCTCCACCTGGCCTTGCCCGGCCTCCCCGTCCTCCTCGGCTCAGCCCGGAGCTCTGAGCTGGGAGGATAGAGACCCAGTGACAAGGTTACAGGAACCAGGTCTTCCTTGGACCCTCCACTGGACCAAGTCCTGGGTTACTCCTTCCCGGGAGACCTCACCCATCTTCTCCTTCCCACCGCGCCTCCAGAGCACTTACTCGTCCACTTCCTCCTTACTGCGATTGGTGAAAAGGAGACCAACTTCACCCCTCAACTTCTTGCTGACCTGCAAAACCAGAGGAGAGTGGCGTCCGTCACGTGGGAGCAGTGGTTCTCAGCTGGGGATGACTCTGCCGCCCCCGCCCCCCAACATTTGGCAACACCTGAAGAGTACTGTGAGGGGGATCTGGAGACTAAAGGAGAGCTGAGCCTGACGCCCACCCCTGGGCCGTGGCTGGAGAGTGCGTCATGTGAGAGCGGGGAGGGCAGTCAGGTCGCCCCCGGCCCCGGTGAGAGCGGGGACCCACCTGATGCAGGTTGTCTTTGTACTCGTCAGACGGGCTCCGACCCAGCGCCACCATCATCACCTTGTTTTTGCCAAAGAACATCCTACAGAGAAAAAAAGGGCTCTGTGGAGGAGGCGCCTCGCCTCTAGCCCAGAAGGAGGCGTGGCCAGAGGGTGCTTTCCACGCAGCCCAGGGCCCTCTCGTTCTTTCCCGCACAGATCTGACCCGCACACATTTTGTCTCAGCCCACCGGGAGTGCGTCTGGGTCTGAGGAAGAGGCCCGCTGGACAGTCTGAACCAGAGCTGCTGGATGTTCTTTAAGGGACCAGACCCCAGGGTTGAGGGAGCCCCCTCTCCTGGAGGGATCACTGCTCTCCCTGCGCCCCCAGGGCAACAGCGACTTTAACAGTTAGGGACTTCTCCGGCGGCCCAAAGGGTAGGACTCTGCGCTCCCACTGCAGAGGGCCTGGGTGTGATCCCTGGCTGGGAAACTACGATCTCCAACCAAGCCAAGCAGCCTGACCGAAAAAACCAAACAACTCCCCGCCCCAAATCAGTTAGAAAGCGTCCTTCATCATGGGTTGGGGACAGTGGCACTCTGTCCTTACGAAGGCAGTGCTTGTGGCCCAGGTACCCAAGGCCACCAACTGCCCCTGTGCTTTCGAGCAGCCTGGCCCTGCCTCCCACTGCCCGCTCACCGACTGTGCTTCCAGGCGTTGCGGACGTCCTTCAGCTTGCTGTTCCTCATGTTGGCCACGGAGAAGATGAAGAGGTACTTGTACGTGTCCACACATTTCCGAAGCTACGGGACAATTCATGGGGCTCTGGAGTCCTGGGGCAGCAGGGGTCGGCAGTAATACTCTGGCCCCAGAGGGGAAGAGGCTGCTCCAAGGCCTCTGACAGCCGTGGGGGTTTAGAGCTGTCCCTGACAGACAGTCCCACACCCACCTTTAAAACCAAATACGAGGGCTGGGAAAATATAATAATAACAAAAAAACAAGCCCTTACCTCTTCTATCAAGTTCTGTTTCAGTTCCAAGCCCTTCTTGGCAGTTTTGGTTAGGGAGACTAACACAGAGAAGAAAAAGGAGAGATGATGAGAGAGAAACCTGAGCGTCCCAGAGGCCCATCTCTCCTCCGGCACCCAGCCGGATGGAGCCGATCTGAGGAAACTGGCAAGGCTTTTGTGGCTACTGCTTCTAGCTCGCAAGGCTACCCCCAGGTCCGCAGAGCGCCTCTCCAGCTTTCCTGAGCTGAAGATCCTGCCACATCTGTCCTGTCACTAGATAAAGCAGCTATCTACAGCCCCTCTGGGGCTAACTCCCTGCTGAGGAGTGGGGGTGGGGCACCCCCAGAGACCCAGCCTATGACGAGGGCTGGTCCCTTCCTGCTCCGGGCTGCAGTGTGTGGAGACCATCTACGGCTTCTCTGTGCTGTGGAAGGATGAGTCTGGGGCCTCTCCTCTGCTACACCACGTCTTACAATTTGGATCCGTGCATGCAGCGGCGCCTCTTTGGGGAGGGACAAACATCTCTTCTCTAACAAAAGCTGGGACCCAGTTTTCCCCTTACCCAGAAGGGTTTGGCACTTGCCAGGTTTGACCACGGATTCCGCCACAGAATCCAATCATTCCACAAACGCTTAACAGAGCATCAAATGCAAAGCCCTGGGTCCAAGGAGGGACCTGGATGGGTGAATAAGAAGTCCCTCTTCACGAAGCAAATGTCAGAAAGGTAATCACAGCAGGCAGGGGCGAGTGCAGTACAGGAGGGCAAACAAAATCCAGCCGTCCCGTTTCCCAACATTTCCACCGCCACAACTGTGGCCCAAGCCGGCACGGCGTTCTCTTGGATTACTGCTGGTCCCGCTGCTTCCACCCTTGCCACTGCCCCTGCCTTCCGAGGTCCATTCTCAACAAAGCAACTAGAGTGATCTTTTTAAAAGTAAAGCGGAACCCCATCACTCCTCTGCTCAAGCTCTCTCCTCCCACCTCACCTGAGTGTGAAAACCAATCCCGCGCAAAACTCTTTCAAGCTCTGCGCACTCTGCTCGGTTCTCTCTCCCTCCTTTCGCCCACTCTGACCTCTGGCAAAAGTTAAACATGCTCCTGCTTCAGGTCCTCTGCCCTTTGTGTTCCCTCTCCTTCGACCACCACCCTTCCAGGTAACTCCTTGGGTTGCCTTCTTCCTTTCTGCAAGTTCCTGCTCATTTGTCAATCTTAACAGACCTTCTCTAGCTACACTGCACAAGGGAACGTCAGCTGCTTTTTTCCTACATGAGGCTCATCACTATCTGAATTTATAGATTCAAACTTTTAGTATCCTGGGAAGACACACTTCCCAAAACTAAAATGTTAAGCTCTATGAGGGCTCTAGACCTTCCATGTTGTAACTGCAGTAACTTTCAAAACCTAAAGAGTTGCCAGGTCTTTAACTTATTGAGTGAATGTGCCGGGATGAAACAGACGCACCATAAGTAGAAAGTCAGAAACAGTCTCTTAGGAGGGGTCCTACGGACTGCCACCTAAGATTCAGCCATACGAAGATAGGAGCACGACCTTGCCGGCAGAAATAACTTGGAGAACACAACAACCATACTCGGGGATAAACCCGGGCTGAAGGAAAGGAGGTGAGGGAAGGGGGAGCGCGGAGAGCAAGAGAGAGAGACGGGCTGAGGTCGGAGAGGTGGGCCAAGACGAGATCGCCGGCACCCCGGGGGTGCTGAGGCTGTTCCCCGGCCACCCGGCCTTGGGTAACTCTGGAGGTCAGGCAAAGTCCTCTTCGCTTCGCCAACGCGGCTCCAGCTTCCCCCGGGGCTTCCGCCACCCTCAAGGGCCCAACCATTCCAGCGCGCCGTGAGCCCGCTCCCTCCTCGCAGAGGTCCCAGCGTCCTCCCCTGTCCTCCCCGAAGCCCTAGTGCAGCTGACAGCCGGCCCACAAACGGGCCCTCGGGGGCCCAGTGCGCCCTCTGGGCTCACCTTTCTTGTCGCGCTTGGACTTGGGCATCTCGCCGCGGCCTCGTGGGCGGAAGACGCTGCTGCCGGTCAGGCCCTCGGCGCGCGGGGGCCTCTGGGAAGGCCCTCGGTAGGCGCCCTCGCACGTGCCTGACCCAGCCCGCGCTGAAGCCCTGTTCTCCCTGCCCGGCCGCCGCCTGCCCTCTGCCTTGAGTCTCCAGGTAGACTTCCCACGCGGGCGGGGAACGCCGGAGTCTGGGGCGCCGCACCGAGAACCCCGCCTGTGGGCCCAACTCTATGGTTCCGCACCAAGGACCCCGCCTGTGAGCGCAACTCTATGGTTCCGCGGAGGCGGGGCCCGCGGCGCGGTGCATGCCGGGCCCAACTCTACGGTTCCGCACCGAGGACCCCGCCTGTGAGCGCAACTCTATGGTTCCGCGGAGGCGGGGCCCGCGGCGCGGTGCATGCCGGGCCGGCGGCGGGCGGGCCCGCGCTCCCATCATGGCGGTGGTGGCGGCCGCGGCTTCCCGGCTGTGGCTCTGGGCTGCCCTGCTTATCCCTGCGGCCGCGGTCTACGAAGACCAAGTGGGCAAGTTTGATTGGTGCGTACGGGGCGGGGGACGAGGGACGGTTCCTCTTCGGGAACTATTGTCCCAGTACCTGTTCTTCTGTTTAAAAGGAGGAGGGCTTTACCTTGCAGCAGGGCCGGCTGTATAACTTGCGGGGCCCAGGGCGAAATGAAATGTGAGACCCCCTCGTTCAAAAATTTTGAAAGTTTTAAGGTGGCCACGGCAGAGCGTCAAAGCGAGAACTGGGGGCTCTTCTGAGCCAGTCCCGGTACGGCGGTGCGGGTCGCAGGCCAGTAGCGGGCTCTGCCCTCCGGGCTCGCTTGAGGTTCTGGTCGGAGGTCACGCTTCTCCTCCCCGCCCGGCCGCGTTTCTGTGACTGTCAGCTGTTCGACTTGCTGGGTGTCCGACATCGACCGGCTTCGGTGAAGATCCTCCTTCCCCACCCTTCGAGCCCAACTCTACCATGGGCTCAGAACTGGGCCGCCCAAGACACTAGCCAGGAGGTGCCATTCATTCATTCTTTCCTTCACTGACTGGCTCACTCACTCACTCTTCATTCGTTCACTCATTCAGCACTTTTGTTCATTCACTCGCCACTCACTCACCCAGCCAGCCACCCACCCACCCCATCCTTAATAAGGCCAGGGAATGGGCTTACTTTTGCTTGACATGTCAGTTTGCCACTTAAGCATTGTGTGATCTCAGGAAAATGACTTAACCCACTCTATGCCTCGGTTTCTTGATCTGTAATTGAGTTTACTGACAGTCCATTACCTCCCACAGTAGCTGCAAGAATGAATGAGGCAATTCTTTTAAATTACTCAGCGCAGTGACTGGCTCGTTGAGTACAATCATTATGTTACCAATTATTGCTAGTCAGGGAACACTTTCAAAGCCTAGCTCCTCTGTGAAGTCTTCTATATCAAACAAATGGATTCGCATGTTTGTTGAGTGCTTGTTGTTGGCACAGTGGTCGTTCTAGGTGCTGTGGATGCAGAGCTGGAAAGGAACTTAGGCTGGTAAGGGGGCAGATATATAAGTACATGATATAAAGCAGTGTGACAAACGCAGCATAGGTCATGTTTGTTTGTTTGTTTGTTTTTTTGGTGGGTTGGGGGCAGTGCTGTGGCTCTTGGGATCTTAGTTCCCTGACCAGGGATCAAAATCATGCCCCCTGCATGGGAGTCCTAAGCACTGAACTTATGGACCATTCCCATAAGTCTCATTTTTAATGATGTGGGCAGATGCTCACAATATAATATATACAGTTGACTCTTGGACAATGCAGGGGTTAGGGATGCAGACCCTCTGTGCAGTTGAAAATCGAGTGTAACCTATAGTAAGCCCTCTGCGCCTGCAGTTCCACACCCACAGAGTCAACCAACCATGAGTTGTGTAGCGCTGCAGAATTGACTGTAGAAAACAACCAGCGTAGGGAATTCCCTGCTGGACCCCATGTTTTAGAGTGCGGGGGGCCCAGGTTTGATCCCCAGTTGAGAAACTAAGACCCCCACAAGCCTCAAGGTGCCACTAAGAAAAGAAAGAAAAGAAAACAACCAGCACGTAAGTGGATCTGCTCAGTTCAAACCCGTGTTGTATATGTTACACATGTACATGTCATCCAATTTAGCAGAATCCTAGGTATATGCAGTTTATAAATTGAAAAGTAAACAAATACACCAAAATGTTGAATGTTTATCGCTAGAAAAAAAGTTTATGGCTGAAAAAAAAAGTTTATGGATGATGGTATTTTAGGCACTTTTTTGTTTTCTATTTTATACCCTTGTGTATTTTCATGTTTTCTTCAATAAGCAGGCATTACTTTTATAGTCCAGATAAAAGATATCAGCATTTTAAAAGAGAGCATGGGATTTAGACTTAGAAGATTAGATTAGATTTAGATTTAGACTTAATTTTGCATCCTAGTTCTAACAGCAATTTGTTGATGTCAGTGGACTTTGGTTTTCTCACCTCTAGAATGACAGTAATAGTATTTGCCCTGTATACTTCATAAAGTGTTCAGTGATTACAGTGAGATTAAAGTAGGTTAAAATACAGATGGAAATTGTCAGATGTCATATAAACCTGTCACTCTATACTAGTATAGTTTCTTCTTTTGTAAAAAGTTAGACCAGACAGTGTAACAAGGGAAATTCTGTATAAATGTTATGTGTTTAATTTGCTAGAGGCCGCATTCGTGAACAGCAACATGCAGCTCACCTCCTTTGTACTTGGTAGTGTGCAGGGGAAGCTCATTGCATTCCCTTTATGCAGAGATAAGAGTGTTGAAAGTGATGGGATATATTCCAAGTAAAGTATGAGTAATGAGTCAGATGCATCCTGAGTACCGTGTGGGTTAGAACAGCCTGCAAAGAACAAAGGCCTGACTCAAATCTGTCAAGTTTTGTTAGAATATTTGTATAATTTTTCTCCAAAGGTCAGTGAAAATAAAAGGGAAAGTTGGATTGTGTGCTCATTGACAACAGGGTTCACGTCTCTTCTCTTATGTGTAATATGAGTGTCTAGTCCCACTATTTTTTTTTAATTTTGCAGCACATGGGATCTAGTTCCCTGCCCAGGGATCAAACCTAGATCGCCTACATTGGGAGCACAGTGTCTTACCCACTTGACCACCAGGGAAGTCCCTGGTCCCACTATTAATGAGTACAGAGAAGACGGTAATTTTGTTCTAGTGGGATTTAGGCCAGGTGCCCTTTTGAGTAAGGTAAATATGTGCTTGCATTTAGAAGGAAAAGTGTTACATTAGGCATTAGGGTGTATTCTTTCTTCTTCCCTTTGTTCCTGAGTACATTGCCTGGAAATCTTGCTTTTGGTCAGATCTCTTCATTAACAAACATTTCCCGTGCATCCCAAGACAGGTGTGACGGTGATAACTTCCTGTATTTGTGCAGTTGTCTTTTTTCCAAAGTGTCCTGTGCGGCGATGACATTGGCCCCTTCCATTTCCCTGGCCCCTTTCCTTTAGGAGACAGCAGTATGTTGGGAAGCTCAAGTTTGCCTCTTTGGAATTTTCCCCTGGATCGAAGAAGTTGGTTGTGGCCACAGAGAAGAATGTGATTGCAGCATTGAATTCTCGGACTGGGGAGATCTGTGAGTGGACTGTGTAGATGGGTAGCTGGGGATGGTGTGGCTGCCCGTAATGAGTCCAGGATGTCCTGTGGCTGGAGACGTCTGTCTGGCTGATACCCCACCCTTGGGGACAACATGGCCGAAAGATGCGTCTTTTATTGGATTCGGATCATTTATTTATTTTTCAGTTTTGCCGTTTTTGAGTATTTAATATATTCCTATAACTGGCCTTTAAGTTTATTTCCTCAGCCCGTGTCCTGACTGTTCCTAAGTAAGATATTGCTGTAAAAAACACATTTTTCTATTAAGATTTTACACTGAAGCTTTGGATGTTCCCCCCTCCCCCACCTCCAATTATTTATATTGCCTTTGTGGATTTTTTAGGCATTAAAATCATGGAAATGTGATTTATAATCACTGCTTTGCTTGTGAGTTGTAGAGATTTTGTGAATTTTGTCTTTGTCCTTTTCTGTATTGGGTGGGGTGGGGTGGGGATGGGAAGAGTGTGATCTCAGATCAGCACAGCGTGGCTCCCCTGGTTACCCAGGGAGTGGGGGTGGCTCACTGCCCACCCAGGGTAATCCTTCCCTGGATACTTGTGTGCAAGCAAAGGCTCCCCGGGCTCTCTCCCGCGCGCTTCCTGGGTGCCTGGCCGCGGCTCACAGTAACGTCTCACTCTCCTGCCTCCCAGTGTGGCGCCACGTTGACAAGGGCTCGGCAGAAGGGGTGGTGGACGCCATGCTGTTCTGCGGGCAGGGTAGGTGGAGCCCGGCCTTGTCCCTGTGACGGCGTCAGCGCCCTCTCCTCTTTCCTTGGTTCCTTCCTTTGTTCAGGGTCTGGGAGGGAAGGGAGTCGGGGTGTTCCCAGCAGGAAAGGACGGGTGCAGTTTCTGTTTGCACTTGTACATGGGAGGTGAGGCCACTGGTCACAGGCCCTGGGAGGCTCCAGACAGTGCAGCAGTTTGGGAGATGAGCTCATGTAATCTTTTCTCTTTCAGATGCAATCACTGTGTCCAATGGAGGCCGGATCATGCGCTCCTGGGAGACAAACATCGGGGGCTTGAACTGGGAGGTTACCCTGGACAGTGGCAGGTAGAGGGAAAGAAGCTAAATTTCGTCCTGGTTTGGTTAAAGCCTTCGTTGGAACACACATTCTATGTGGACAGCAATTCTGGGCCTTTTGACTTTTTTCCCCAGGGGGAGAAAGCACCAAAGAGCCAGAGAGCATCAGCTATCCATTCTTGATGTCTTGAGGTTATGGGACACGTGCTTACTCCGCATTTATTGAGCGCCTGTTAGAGGCAGAGTTCCATGTTGGGTGCAGTGTTCATTTCTGGTATCAATTGCTTTTCCTAATCTTACCATGACATGAGAGCTTTGCAGTGTTCTAGGTATGAGAAAGTGAAAGTGGAAGTTAGTCACACAGTCCTGTCCTACTCTTTGCAATCCCATGGACTGTAGCCCGCCAGGCTCCTCTGTCCATGGAATTCTCCAGGCAAGAGTACTGGAATGGGTTGCCATTTTCTTCTCCAGGGGATCTTCCCAACCCATTGAACCTGGGTCTCCTGCATTGCAGGCAGATTCTTTACCAACTGAGCTACTAGGGAAAGATTCTAGGTATGAGGATGGAGTATAAAACTTCCTGTGTTTTAATTTTATGTTTAAAAACCATTTGAGCTACTGTTTCAGCTACATCTTGCTAAAGTTGTTTAAATGATGGAGTTGCTTGCATTAGGTTATACGTCTTCTGATAGTAATTTATTAGGTAAGGGCTTGGGGGTGCCCCCAGGCAGTGGGAACCCACTTGTGAATGTGAAACAGTTTCCATCATCAGCTAACTCCATTGTCTTTTGGGTGCGGCAGGCATGCAGCCTGCTAATGACAACTGTCTGATGGCTGCAGTGGTGGAGGGTTGGCCTGGTTACTGTGAAGTCCCAGGGAGAGAAGGGAACAGCCCTTAGGAGGTCAGGGAGTTCCAGGGAAACAGTCTAGTCGAGTGGCCGAAGGTACAGTCTTTCAAGTCAGAGCCAAGATTTGGGTCCGGACGCGTTTGACCCCAAAGCCTGCTTCATTAGCTCCCGAGCTGTGTCCCGGCTCTCCCAGCCTGAGGCCCGGAGGCTCGGGCGCCTCTCACACCACGCCTGTGCTCAGTTTCCAGGCCCTCGGGCTGGTCGGCCTGCAGGAGGCAGTGAGGTATGTTGCGGTCCTGAAGAAGACCACGCTCGCCCTCCATCACCTCTCCAGTGGGCACCTGAAGTGGGCGGAACACCTCCCGGAGAGGTAAGGCTGCCTCCCCCCAGGTGGCGGCCACCTCCTCCTGCTCTGTACCAGCCCGTCTTCCTCCTTGAGAGTCAAGCGTTTGAATCCTGGGCAGGGTCCGGCGCTCACTGGCCGCTAGGCCTGGACTCCGAGGCTGTGGCTGCCTTGGAGTCTCCTCTGCTGAGGGGAAGACGCTCCACCTGGGCCCGAGAGCCAGTCAAGCGAGGGGAGTGGCTCATTCACTCAGCTCGCCTTGTCAGGGACCCAGCGCTCAGATTCCACAGCTCAGATTCCTGTGGAATCGTCGGGGCCGAGTGCGCAGCCTCCATGCGCAGGGCAGGCCTGGTGGGGAGTGTTGGGAGCTGCAGTGTGCCTGGCCCGCCTCAAGGGGGCAGCCTGACTCATGACGGTGCCCTGTGTAGTCAGGCCTAGCATTACCACGTCTTAACTTTTTAAGAAAAGCTAGAAATCTTACTATTACATGCTGAATCTCAGTTCTAAATGTTGACAACAAATTCAAATTAAAAAAAACTGAGGCAAACAATACCCGTCTGAGACGGCTAGTTTGTGACTGCTGGCCAAGCCCCTGGCGGCCGGGTGTCGGATCCCTGAGGGTGGTCCCGTCCTGTGGTTAAGCCGTGGCTCCCTGCTCTTCCTTCCCTCTCTCAGTGACAGCATCCACTACCAGATGGTCTATTCCTACGGCTCGGGGGTCGTGTGGGCCCTCGGAGTCGTCCCCTTCAGCCATGTGAACGTTGTCAAGTTTAACGTGGAAGATGGAGAGATCGTTCAGCAGGTACGGTCTGGCTGGAGGAGACTCGTGAATTGCGGAGGGGAGCAGGTACAGCCTTTCTTTGCACTGGAGTGCAAAAGCCGGGTGAATGCAAAAGCCACTCATGGTCCCTGATGCTGGGCACTTGAAGGCTGCCTTCTGCTCATCAGACATTTATGTAGAGCCCACAAATTTGCACATGGTGCTCTCTTGGGGTGGCTAAAAAAAACCTGCATAGATCTGTTCATTGCCCGTGTTATCTTTTTTTTTTTTTTTTTTTTTTTTTTTTTTTAATTTTTATTAGTTGGAGGCTAATTACTTTACATCATTACAGTAGTTTTTGTTATACATTGATATGAATTAGCCATGGATTTACATGTATTCCCCATCCCAGTCCCCCCTCCCACCTCCCTCTCCACCCGATCCCTCTGGGTCTTCCCAGTGCACCAGGCCCTAGCACTTGTCTCATGTACCCAACCTGAGCTGGTTATCCGTTTCACCCTAGATAATACACATGTTTCAATGCTGTTCTCCTGAAACATCCCACCCTTGCCTTCTCCCAGAGTCCACAAGTCTGTTCCATACATCTGAGTCTCCTTTCCTGTTTTGCATATAGAGTTATCGTTACCATCTTTCTAAAGTCCATATATATGTGTTAGTATACTGTAATGGTCTTTATCTTTCTGGCTTACTTCGCTCTGTATAATGGGCTCCAGTTTCATCCATCTCATTAGAAGTGATTCAAATGAATTCTTTTTAATGGCTGAGTAATATTCCATGGTGTATATGTACCACAGCTTCCTCATCCATTCGTCTGCTGATGGGCATCTGGGTTGCTTCCATGTCCTGGCTATTATAAACAGTGCTGCGATGAACATTGGGGTGCATGTGGCTCTTTCAGATCTGGTTTCCTTGGTGTGTATGCCCAGAAGTGGGATTGCTGGGTCATATGATTGCCCGTGTTATCTTACAAGGTGATACTGAGGGTGATAATATGGAACCGCGTGTGACAAACGCAGTAGAGAGATGCTAATCGGAAGGGTCAAGTATTGCTGCCCTGCAGCTTCCAGCCTTGCCGGCACCGTGGCTACGGCTGCCCTGTTGCACCTGTGACATTGGGGCAGAGAGGAAGTGGCTATTTCTATGCTCAGTGCTCAGAACTGAGCGCTAAGAGTGAACTGCAGCCGGACTTCACCAGGACAAGAGAAAAGTGTCCAGTATTGAAAAGGGCCTGGTTTAGTTTTCAAACCACCAGAAGGCAGATCCCGATCTTCTCCAGCTGTGGAGCTCTCGGAGGCTGGGAGGGACAGGAAGGACTCCTTCACAGCCCCCCAGGAAGACCCTCTGAGCCGAGCCCCTCCCCTGGGATCTGGTGGTGACGGGCTGGTGAGCTGAGAGGGAAGTGTGAGCGTCCCCAGGAGCCTGCTGTCCTTTCGTCTTCCATGTAGGTCAGGGTGTCGACCCCCTGGCTGCGGAGTCTCACCGGGGCCTGTGGTGTGGTGGACGAGGCTGTCCTGGTGTGCCCCGACCTAAGCTCGCGGTCCCTGCAGACCTTGGCCCTGGAGACAGAGTGGGAGCTGAGGCAGATCCCGTTGCAGGTAAGAGGCTAGAGCTGCTTCCCCGGCCCGAGGTGCTGCCTTGGCCGCTGGGAAAACCCTTTCTCCCAGGCAGCCCCCTTGAGGTCAGACCTCTGGCGGCACTGGAATGAGGGCAGACGGGCCACTCTCCCCCTTGGAGAGCCTGAACGAGAGCTTCCGGAGCCCCGTGCCGAGGCCTCGGTACTTTCACTGGCGAAGTGGGACAGAGGCCGCCAGCCTGGGACAGTCCGTCCCCCATCCTCTCCTGGCCCTCAGCCTCTTCCTTCTTGTCCCCCAGTCTCTTGACCTAGAATTCACAAGTGGATTCCAAGCCCGGATCCTGCCCACGCAGCCCAGCCCGGTGGACCCGTCTCGGGCGCAGTTCTTCCTGCAGTTGTCCCCAAGCCACTATGCACTGTTGCACTGTCACCACGGCGTCCTGAGTCTGCTCAAAAACTTCCCGCAGGTAACTGCAGGCAGCATGGTGCACTAGGATTCAGGCGGGTCTAGCTGAGGCCTGGATGCTGGAAATCCTTGCCTTTGAATTTGGAGATACTTACTCAAGACAGAAGTCCTCTTTCCATGAGTGTTTTGAGAGGGGTTAGCCTTAGAGTAGAAATGGAATACTTTGTTCTTTTGAGAGTTACAGAGGATTTTTGGAGTAAAACTGGTACCTTCCTGAATGCATGGGAGAGTGGGCACGTTAATTAGGACTCCCCTGTAGATACGGAGAGCCGCGCTGAGCTTGCCTGTCCTGGAGGTCCGGCAGGGCCTGGCTCAGCCGTGGGTGCAGTGGGGCTTCCTCTGCCCTCAGTGCTCTGGCCGTCATGCTCCAAACGTGGGAGTGTTTTTAACTCAAGGCCATGAGTTCTTCTGGTGGAGGCGACCCTAAGACTCAGGCTAGGACAGGCCCTGTTTAGGGACTGGCACCTGACTTCACCCGCAGGCTGCCCTGGTGAGCTTCGCCACCACTGGAGAGAAGACAGTGGCTGCAGTCATGACCTGCCGGAACGAGGCGGTGAGTGTTGGGAAATAACAGCGCTTGGCCACATGCGGGATCTTAGTTCCCTGACTAGGGATCGAACTCATGCCCCCTGCTGCAGAAGCACTGAATCTTAACCGCTGGAATGCCAGGGAGGTCCCAGGGTTTTCTTTCCTTTATCTTTGCTGGAAGCCCTGAGAACCAAAAGCCTGGGCATGTTCACCTGGTCACTTTGACCCGGGGCGGGGGTGGAGGCTGTTCTTTGTGCCCGGGAGTGGGATGCCCTCACAGTCATCTGGGCCTGTTCCGGGTCGCGTGAGGTGTGTGTGTGGAGATGGGGGGTGGGAGTTGCCCTCTCCCAAGGGCTGAGAAGACCTGGAGGTGGAAGCTTCGTTTTGGTGGCTGGGAGGTGACCCTTTGGCTGTGTTTTCTCTTTCTCGTTTCCATAGCAGAAGCCCAGCGTTTCTGAAGATGGGTCACCTGGGAGCTTTTCGGAGAAGTCTGGTCCCCAGGTAGGGTGTGGTCTTGGGCAGTGCGCTGGACCTATCCGTGGGTGGGGCAGGCCCCCCCCCCCCCTCCGTGAAGCTGGAGGAGCGGTCCAGGCTGGGAGCCAGTCTCTTAAGTTTTGTGAATTAAACCGTGCTTCTCTTGATCTTTTTCAATTGAGAGATTAGAAAGTAGAATTCCTAGATTCTGTTCTTAAGTGTGTTCTCCTCTGGGCCTCCGTCTCCTCATGTCTTGTGGGGTCCCCACTGGCGGAGTTGAGGGTTGGTCTGAGCAGCTGCCCTGAAGCAGAGTGTGGGGCGCTGGCCGGAGGCACGCGTTTCTGTCGTGGCTTCCGTCTCCTCGGCTTTTCCCAAGGCGGGGTGTGCTTTCCCTGCCTACGTTCTCACAGTAACTCTTCGAGAAGTCTCTCTCCACTCTCCTTGCTTTTCTGGAGTAAGTTATGTATGGTGGTTGTAATTTTGCTTATTCATTCATGCTCCTTATTTCTGCCTTAGGATTTAGCTTTGCTTTCTGGCCCCGGGTCCTTCTCTAGGATGTTGCCCACCCCCCCCCCCAGCCCCACCCAGGTTCTTGGACTTCTCTGGGGGACTTTGCTTTGCGGGACTTCTGTAGTTGAACCGTGTGGTCTGTGCCCTAGGACTCGCTGGCTTGCTTCAACCAGACCTACACCATCAACCTCTACTTAGCGGAGACAGGCCGGCGGCTGCTCGACACCGCGATCACCTTCAGCCTGGAACAGAACGGCACTCGGCCGGAGCGGGTAGGTCGGGGCCTGGGGGCTTCTCAGCCTGGGGCTTTCTTTCCTCGGGCTCAGCTCCGCACCACAGGTCCCAGACGTGGACTGTAGTTCTGCCTGAGCCACTAGCTTGCCAGAAACGCCTATAAATACCAATAAAAGAAGTGCCATTTAAGCCAAGCTGCCAGTGTGCTGGGCTCCATGCTAAGCTTTTCACTTACTCATGATGGATTCAATCCTCCTGATGAGGGACTTCCCTGATGGTCCAGCGGTTAAGACTCTGCACTCCCAATGCAGGGGGCTTGGGTTCGATCCCTGGTCAGGGAACTAGATCCCACATACCACAACTAAAGATCTCACGTGTGGCAACAAAGGTCCCAAGTCCCACAGCTAAGATGGGGTGCAGGCAAATAAATATTAAAAAAAAATCCTCCTGGTAGTCTTTTGATTACCACTGCCCTAGCCTCATAAACGAGGAGGCCGTGCCTGGTGAGACTGAAGACGCTACCGCTGCCCAGCCTTGCCTCTCTGCACATTCAATGGTGCTCCTCAGCCTCCCTGGGCGGTTGCTGCTTAGTCTCCAAAATGGAAAGTCCACTCCGGGCCTCCTGCTAACTTTGTGGGGCGTGATCAGTGCATAGTGAATGCTCGGGTGGCCGAGACAGTCTCAGGCTCCTCCGTAGAGAGGACCCGGGCTGGCTGCCTGCACTGTTGCTGTCAGCTCCTCAGGATGCGTGGTGTCTGTAAGCAAGAGTCCAGGAAGCGCTGTGTGGTTTGGACACTCAGGGATGCCGTGACCTGACCTCTGACCTCTCCTCGTGCTTTGAATCTTGGGGTTTGGGCTCTGAGAGGCGTCTGGATTCCCGCTGACTGCAGGGGTCTTGGCTGTTTGGTTCACAGCTATACATCCAGGTCTTCCTGAAGAAGGATGACTCCGTGGGCTACCGGGCCTTGGTGCAGACACAGGATCACTTGCTGCTTTTCCTGCAGCAGCTGGGTGAGTGGGCCCCATTTAGCTCCTGTTTGTGGACCGGCCCATGAGTTGCATTCAGACCCTTCATCTGGGGCTGTGGCCAGACTTCCAGGAAGGATTCAAGTGCAGTGTATCCTGCCTATTTTCCCAGAGCGCTACCTAGGGACCTGTCTGAATAATTCCTTAGCACTTCTGGGCGGGAGACAGAACGCTCCTCACTTGACCTCCTGACCCCAGCCCCCGGCCCCGTGTCTCTTTTTGGCCCGAGAGCCTCCGAGAAGGGTCCATTCAGGGGACGGCGGAGGCGGGCTGAGTCTGGTGACCTTGGCTCCTGCAGCAGGGAGGGTGGTGCTGTGGAGCCGCGAGGAGTCCCTGGCTGAGGTGGTGTGCCTGGAGATGGTGGACCTGCCGCTGACCGGGGCGCAGGCGGAGCTGGAAGGGGAGTTTGGCAAGAAGGCAGGTAGGAATGGGGGGCTGGGAAGCAGAGCTGCTGGTGGGGGGCTCTGGGACCGCCGGCAATCCTGTGGCCTGCATCTCTGGCTTCCGGGTGCGGCCGCTTTGCCAGTCTGTTCTGAACCAGCTCTGTGCCCCATTTCCAGTGCATTTGTGCCCTGGTGGCTTATGGAACCACTCCTCTCCAAAAGGAGTGACTTGTGACTCTTTCTAGGGAAAGATCCCAGTGAAAAAGAGTCTTAACGTAGCATCATCATAGCTGCTTGTTTGAGGACCTGAAATCTGCCAAGCACCGTGTCAGGCCCTATACACCTGTTTTCCCCAAGGCAGGAGTTCCACCTTTCCAGAGAGACCTGGCTGGGTTGGCCAGGTTCTGCGGGAATAGGCCCGTGCCCTTCGAACCCGGCCATGGTCCCAGCACCCAGAGAATTTGCTTCACTCTCCCCTGGGTCCGTCCTGCCCCCTGCCCCCCCCCCCGCCCCGTCCACCCGCCCGGCCAGCCAGCTGGTGTTTGCTAGGAGCCTGCTCGGGCCAGCCACCCTGCTAGGCACCGCGGGTGTTCTCAAGCCGAGGATTAATGTGCCTTTACTGTTTACTTCCGCTGCCGGGATCCAGCCATCCAAGGTAAAGCCCGCCTCCGCTGCCTTGTTGCTTGCTGCCTGCTCACACAGCTGGCTTCCAGGCCGTCATTTGTTGACCTGGGCTTGCTCGGTGCGGTGTGTGCCACGTGCGCGGACTGCCTGCCTGTGACTCGCCCCGTTTGCCTGCCGCTTCTCTCCCTTGAGCCGGGGTTGACGGACGTTGGCCGAGGAAAGGCCCGGCCCTTTTCCCATGAGCGTTCTGCACCCGTCCCGGGGAGGTCCCGCGTGTCCCTCACAAGGTCTGGTCTTGGCAGCAGCCCAGCAGGTGCTGTGCCCTTTTACAGACGGGGAGCTGGAGGCTGCAAGGTGAAGGACGTTTCTCAAGGTGGTGGTTTGATTCCTCAGTCGGGTCCGACTCTCTATGACCCCATGGGCTGCAGCCCACCAGGCTCCTCTGTCTGTGGGATTTCCCAGGCAAGAGTACTGGAGAGGGTTGTCGTTTCCTTCTCCAAGGCCACCTGGCCTGTAAGCAGTGCACCTGGGAAGTGAATCCCGACCTGCAGACTCAGAGGCCTTGCTTCTTACCGTGCTGCCTTACCACGGTGACCTGTCTCCAGTCCAGAGGAGATCTGAGGGTGGTAGTCTCCTAGATGGAGGAAGGGGCGGAATGAAAGGGAGCCCTGGGAGTGGGCTGCAGGGAGGTCTGTTGGGAGCAGGTTGAGCAACTGACAACGTAGGCCTGACGCCGCGAGAAACGGAAGTGTCTGTTGATGACGCACACACATGCACCCCGGCGCCCCCACGCCCTGCCCTCCTCCGGCTCTGCACGGCGCCCGGAAGCCTTCCGCTGGCCGTTGTAGATGTGGGCTTGTGGTGGAGATGCTTGTGGCACAGCCGCACCCTGCATGGCTGCACCCTGCCCTCCTAGTCTCCTGTCCCGAGATTGCAGGCGGGCGGCGTGCTGAGAGCCCCGTGAGTAGGTCTTAGAAGTTCCCGCACGGCTGTGCCTGGGTGTGAGACTGTTGGCATTGGACATAGGACTGCTCCTTGGGCTCGTGGCCTGGGGTGTGGATGACTCGAGTGCTCCGGAGGAGAGGGAGAGAGCCCTCCTTAGGGGGAGCACGTGCCCCCTCACTGGAAAGCCCCACTCCGCCGAGGAGAGAGCCTCAGCTGTGGTCCCCTTTCCTTGACACCAGATGGCCTGCTGGGCATGTTCCTGAAGCGCCTGTCCTCCCAGCTCATCTTGCTGCAGGCCTGGACCTCCCACCTCTGGAAAGTGTTTTACGATGCTCGGAAGCCCCGGAGCCAGATCAAGAACGAGATCAACATTGACACTTTGGCCAGGGATGAATTCAACCTCCAGAAGATGATGGTGATGGTGACGGCCTCGGGCAAGGTGAGCCCTTCAGAGGCCCCGGGAGGGGGACAGGAAGCCCGGGACGGGAGCTGGAGCCAGTTCTCGGTTCAAGGACAGAAGTAGCTCCGGGTCGGCCTCTCTGTCTGTGTTGCAGCTCTTCGGCATCGAGAGCAGCTCCGGCACCATCCTGTGGAAGCAGTATCTCCCGCACGTGACGGCAGGCTGCTCCTTCACGCTGATGGTCCAGCGGACGACCGCGCACTTCCCCCAGCCGCCCCAGTGCGCCCTGCTGCTGCGGGATGGGGTGAGTCCCCGCCCCGCCGCTGCGCCCAGCGGCCGCGTGGCTTTGCTTGGGCCTCGGGGCTCTCTGAGGGCGCAGGCAGGGAGTCAGGACTCAGGGCTGCGTTCTTCCAGTTTTTGCCTGGATGGAGCCCCCTCCCCCACTGGGGGTTGGGGGTGGCCGATGAAGAAGCGCGTAGGTGTGATGTCGCCAGGTCCCTAGTGAGCCAGCCCTGTCTCTCCCAGACACAGGAGGCTGTCGGTACCTAGAGGGTGGCTTGCTCTTCTCCCGGTGGTGGAGGGCAGGACAGCAGCTGTTCATGCCTCTGTCTCCCAGGGAGCAGATGGCTTTTTGCACGTACATTCTGCCGTCATCGGAAAGGGGGCCAGGTAGACATTTCATCTGTTCCTCAGTGTGACCCATTCTTGGCTTTGGGCTAAAGGCAGTTACATTTTTAGCCTTTGGACACATCGGCCTTCAGACGCTTTCACCTTCAGCCAAAGCTTTGTTTTCCACAAGGCGGGGAAAGACGAAGGGATCCTCTGTGGCTGAGTCAGGTCCCCAGTTCCTTAGGATTTGCAGTCTTTTCCTGTTGGAAGCTGACCGTTGCTTGCCCATTTCAGGAGACGGGAATGAGTTCGCTCTATGTCTTCAACCCCATTTTCGGGAAGTGGAGCCAGGTGGCGCCCCCCGTGCTGAAGCGCCCCGTCTTACAGTCTCTGCTGCTGCCCATCATGGATCAGGACTATGCCAAGGTGCTCTTGCTGATAGACGACAAGTACGAGGTATGCGTCCGCAGAGGCTGCGAGGCCCCTGTCAGCCGGGGGCAGGGCGCCCCACCGCAGCCTGTGGGCCCCAGGTGGGCTCGGTCTGCAGTCAGCACATGGTGGGGCTTGAAGGCTTCTCTAAGCAGTGATGGCTCTTTCTGCGCTTGTGAAAACTGGGTCTCTTAAGAGAACTCAGTTTAAGCCCTGATTGAATTCAGCAGACTTTAATTCCTTTAAGATTTGTTTTATTCTTAAGGCCCTTTCTGACAGGAAACAGTGAAGAGTCTGGAGAACCCACGCCTAGGGATTCCTTTTCCTTTAACTTTGGTTTTTAAAAGCCAAACATTTGTTTGATTTATTTGGCTGAACCTTAGTTGCGGCTTTCAGGATTTTCGATCTTGGTTTCAGCATGCAGGATCTTCAGTTGTGGGATTTAGTTCCTTGACCAGGGATCAGTCCAGGGTCCCCTGCACTGGGAATGCGGAGTCTTAGCCACTGGGCCACCACGTCCCCCTGTAACTCTTCTCTGGGGTTTTCCAGGTCACAGCCTTCCCAGCCACTCGGAATGTCTTGCGGCAGCTCCATGAGCTCGCCCCTTCGATCTTCTTCTACTTGGTGGACGCAGATCAGGGGCGGCTGTGCGGATATCGGCTCCGGAAGGTGGGCACTGGTGTCCTCCAGGACCCGTGGTGGGAGGGGTGTAGGTAACAGGAGTGAATTATGCTGGTTGTGGTGTTGTAAGCATAGATGAGTGTCATCGTGATGTCGAAGGCCGTCATTCTCGTGTTTGTGGAGCAGGCCTGGTTGCTGCTGCCGCGGAAGGAACCGGGCATGACCGACGGGGTCTCGGCCCCTTGGAGCTTTCACTCCACATGCCTCTCCTGCGGCAGGGGAAGGCGTGTTTTCGCCATCCTTAGGGTGGGAGGTGGGAATGGTGACTGAGCAATAGTTTTCTGTATGAAGGTGGTGTTACTGATCCACTCTTAATCAAATGTGAGTTTTGAATTTTACTTCTAGAATTGGGATCAATTTGCTCCTGTCCTGACATACTTGAGTCCAGCTCTTGCAAGTACTGATTGATGCTGGCTCTGAAGCCCTGCTCTGAGCTTCACAAGGGCTGGCCTTGGCCCCAAGAGCAGGGCCGTGTTGAGGGCTGATCTGAGATGTGTCCTCTCCAGCGGGTCCTGCCATCCTGTCTGTAAGCCTTTCGGAGAGGCTCAGACCTTGGACCTGGTTGCTCGTGCAGGAAGCCTGTCTGTATCACTTTTTCACTTTGTGTCCTCGGGCAGATGACTTCCGTCTGGTCTTCTGCTTTCTTGTCTGTAAGACAAAACGGTAATAATACTATGTCAGAGAGTTTTTGTGATGCGCTGGAGAGTTAATATGTGTAAGTCACATAAAGAAGTGCCTGGCACACAGTACATGCCATATAGGTTTCACCTGCTGTTGTTTAAAAAACACAGTGCCCTTTCCCAGCGTTTTGTAACAGCTAACCTTCCGCATAAACAGCATAGTAATGGTCTGTCCAGAAAGCATGCTCTTTACCCGGTGGGTGAAGAAACACTGTTCTTCTGAGTTGATGAAAAAGGGACCTTGAAAGAGAGTTCTTCGTGGGTAGGGGGTATGACCCAGGGTGCGGGTGTCATGGACCAGTGGAGCCCTGAGGTATCATCGTAAAGACAGTCGAGGGGAGCCAGAGGAGGCAGAGCTCCAGAGGGAGTCAGCGAGGGTGGGCTTCCAGGCTCCGACCCCCGGGGCTCCCTGGTGACCTTGCTCTCCGGGAGGGTTTTAGTGAACTCTGATGTTTTCATAGGAGTCTGTGAAGTGTTTTCATCGGAGCCTTGTTTTTTTAATAAAGATTATTATCATTAAAAATATTTTTTAAAGAAGTAACATGTGAATACATTCCCACGGTGAGAGATTGCATTGATACAGAGTTGCATGAGCAAACTGTGAAGGGCCCTTTCAGCCCCATCGCCAGCAGCTTCCCTGGCTGGAAGGTGCGTCAGTGGCCGCACGCCTTCCGTGGCCCGCCGCCACGCCCACTGCTGGGGAGACTGCCGGCCTGCGTGGGCAGGCACGGCGTGTGTACGTCCTCCCTGAGCTGGAATCGAGCCACATTCCATCAGTAGGAAATCTGCTTTGTTCACTTGATGTGTTTCTGCCGCCTCCTTTTGTTAAACCCACATCTGCTGAAAACAACCCTGAGAAGAGAGCAGAACCCTGCGGTTGCTGCGCAGGGCCCCCCAGGAGGCCTGCGGCTGTGCGCACAGCAGTCAGATCGGGAAGCCCTCTAGTCACCTCCCGCCCCCCATCACTTAGGGCTCCACGCACTTCCACGTGTGGAGGTGTAATAACGCACTTAGCCATACAGGTTTATTGGTTTCTCTTGACAATAAAGAGCATGTCTTGTCACATTCTGAGGTCCCTGCCAGTTTAGTGGTTCACTGCCAGCTCCGTGTAGGGACCTTAGGTGTTAGTAATAAGTGGTAAGTTTTCTTTGAGTTAGTCCAGATAAACAGTGGGATACTACTGACTGTTCCGCTTCTTTCACACAGGCTGTAGTATTTCTTCTTTTGTTTGTTTGTTTGACAGAAAGTAGGCTTTATTGGCGGGCGTGAGTGAGGAGGGGTGGCTCTGAGGTCCCCATGGGTGCAGGGCCCGCCCCCGGTCTAGAGGGCCACAGGTCAGGGCTGCGTTTGACCCCACAGCCGTGTTGGAGGAGCTGCTTTCCAGCCGCGAGGCCTTCAGGTTCACTGCGTCACACTTGGTAAAGCTGCACTTCTTGGAGATGGGGATCTGCTGGCAGCCAGGGAACTTGAACTTGGCTCTGCGTTGGGTCTCAGCCACATGCCCCTTGCTCTGCAGCTTGGTACAGATGGACTCCATGGCTTGGCTGACCGCTGCGCCCTGGGGCTCTCCAAAGGCACCGCGCTGTGCTGTTTGGAACTTTGGACTGGGGACAGCATGGGGTCAGACGCATGTCCCTTGGAGAGGACTGTCTCCCAGGTCCCCTTGGGCAGCCCAGACGAGCAACAGGTGCCTCCACCTGCCCAGGAGGCTGTTGTTCACAGCCATTGCACACCAGGCTTCACTGGTTTTCTTACTTGAACCAGGAGTTCCAAAACCTTCCCAGACTAGACCCTTATTGCTGCTTCCCTAGGACCTCTGACCCCTGTCCCCTCCTGCACAGAGGCGCCCGCTGGGCTACAAGACGGGTCTCGCCACAGCTGTCGTGGCCTAAGGGTACCTTCCTGATGATCGGTGCCGGTTCCTTCTCTTTGGCCCCACCCCAGGACCTCACCACTGAGCTGAGCTGGGAGCTGACCATCCCCCCGGAGGTGCAGCGCATTGTGCAGGTGAAGGGCAAGCGCAGCAGTGAGCACGTGCACTCGCAGGGCCGCGTGATGGGGGACCGCAGCGTGCTCTACAAGGTACGGGGGGGGGCCTGCGGTCGGCGGAGAGGGGCGCTTTCTGCGGGTTTTTTAATCCCTTTGAGCCTTAACTTTTTGTCTGTGAGATGGGCCTGATATACGCCCTCCCCCTGGGGTTGTGATGATCGCACGGGATACCACCCAGTGCCAGGCACATGGCCGCTGCCCAGCAGCTGTCGTCTGTTAGGACTAGTGGTCGTGCTGGTAGGCCTTTATGGGCATAAGCCTTAGTCGATCCATCAGAAACTCCATCTGTGATCCAACATCCTCCTGAGTGGGAGATGGAGAGGTGACTCGTCAGCTGCAGAACCATCCTGTGAGGGAATGTAATCCTTACAGTGATGAGCATGAGTTACAGCCTCTGGCAGAGCAGAGACGGAGTTGAAGGAGGAGGTGAGGGCTAGAGGGGAGCAGGTTTTGGCAGGCATAGACCAGGAGCTTAGCTTGGGGTGTGTTGAGTTTGCATTGAGACGTCTGAGAAGTGATTCTGACACAGCGGTCCATTAGTTGGGTCTGGAGTTCAGGGGGAGGCCTGGCTTGGACGTGTAAACATGGGCGCTGCCAGCCCCTGCAGTCCTGAAACCATCAGACTGGCTGAGATCACTGGGAGAGCGCGGGCAGATGGAAACATCTGGAGACTGGGGAGTGGAGGCCAGACCTGCAGAGGGGACTGAGAAGGAGCGGCCACTGAGGCAGAGGGCAGATGGGGCCTGGGCGTCCTGGATGCCAGGGGGCGAAGGCGTCTTAGGAAGGGAGTGATCACCCATGCCACCTGGTCTAGTCGGTCAAGTGAGATGAGAGCTGAGACCTCTCCATTGCTGTGGTAGTTGCAGGGCCCTGGTGGAGAGACGTCAAGTTGCTGGACCAGTGTCCTTCCATCAGGAAGTGGGCCAGCTTGAGTTGTGTCTTGAGTGACTGTTTGTGACTTGAGCGAGTTGCTTAACTACGTTAAGACGTTTCATCTATGGAGTGTAGATGGTAACTTCTATTTGCAAGGATGTTTATGAGAGTCAATGAAATGATGGAGGCCAAGCCCCTGTCATGACTTCCAGCCCCCAGTAGACACTGAACAAGCACAGTGATGATGACCCCTGAATAGGAAGTTCTTCCACCCAGAAAAGCTGCTTCCTCTGCCAGCCAGAGGGCTCTGTGCCCACCTCCCTACCCCGGGCTCACAGTGGGGTGCCACTCACGGAGTGCCACTGTGGTTCTGAAGGAGCTTTTCTCTCCATCTTCCCAGAGCCTGAACCCCAACCTGCTGGCTGTGGTGACGGAGAGCACAGATGTTCACCACGAGCGCACCTTCATCGGCATCTTCCTCGTGGACGGTGTCACGGGGCGCATCATCCACGCCTCCGTGCAGAGGAAGGCCAGGGGCCCTGTCCACATCGTGCACTCGGAGAACTGGGTGGTGGTAAGGCGGGTGGGTGACCTGGGCCTGACCCAGCCTCAGGGGACTCGGCCGGCCTCCTGCAGCTACGTCCTCCCCTGACTTCTTCTTCGGGAAACCAGTCTCTGCTTGGTGTTTTCATAGAATTCAGAACCCCTGGCTGGCAGCAGAGGGTGCTGGGTAGGGGGCTGGGACACTTAGATTTGATCACGTTCTTCCATTTTATAACTGTAAAACCTCGAACTAGTTTTTAAGCTCCCTGTGTCGTATCAGAGGGGTAACGACAGTTACCTCCTGTAATCAAGTTTAGAAGAGTGCCTGGCATGTAGAAAGCACTCAGATGTTAGCTGTTAGTCTTCTGACTTGTAAGACACTTGTGAATTCATTTTTTCTTGGAGTGCACCTGGATAGTCCAGATGCAGCTACCCTGAAGGTTAATGAATTCAGTGAAAGTGATGGTCACTCAGTCGTGTCCGACTCTTTCCAACCCCATAGACTACAGTCGATGGAATTCTCCAGGCCAGAATACTGGAGTGGGTAGCCTTTTGCTTCTCTAGGGGATCTTCCCAACCCAGGGATCAAACCCAGGTCTCCCGCATTGCAGGCGGATTCTTCACCAGCTGAGCCACCCGGGAAGCCCAGCTCAGTAGCAGGAGGAAAGCTGTATGCTGGTGGCTTTTTCCTCCATGGACGTGCCTCTGCATGTCAGTTCCCCTTCCAGCCCAGCCAGCAGCTGGGCCCTGAGCAGCGTCCCCTCCTCTCTCCGCAGTACCAGTACTGGAACACCAAGGCCCGGCGCAACGAGTTCACGGTGCTGGAGCTCTACGAAGGCACGGAGCAGTACAACGCCACGGCCTTCAGCTCCCTGGACCGCCCGCAGCTGCCCCAGGTCCTGCAGCAGTCCTACATCTTCCCGTCCGCCATCAGCGCCATGGAGGCCACCATCACAGAGCGGGGCATCACCAGCCGCCACCTGCTCGGTGAGTGAGCCGCGCCCTTGGCAGCCTTGCTGGGGGCAGAGCTGGGATCCGAGAGGAGCGCTTTGTTTCAGCAGAAAACGTTCCCCAGTGGGGCTTGCGGTCCATGAGGGAGCGGACACCCCCCACCCCCACCCTCGGGTCTGATGGACCGTTCCCACGGCGCCTCTGCTGTTTGCCCCTCGCCCAGAACGTTGTGCCCTGACGGCGTCCCTCACAGGTGGCCTGTGCAGACGCGCTGCAGAGACTGGCGAGGCCTAGGGTCTCACCTTTGTGTACTTCAGATTCAGGACTCAGTGCCTGCAAAACAGGCTGCTCCGTCCAGTTGTTTCTACCAAAGACGTTTGGGGGTCTGAGCTTTGACAGACACTCTTCACCACTCTTTTACCCTCAGAAGCGAGGAAGATGGCCCTCTTAGCAGTTTCCCCCATTTAATTCCCGCTGTTCCTGAAACAGGCAATCCTGCGGGACCTCATGTTGCCAGGCCCTTCCCATCTCCTACCCCATCCCCTCCCCCCTGTCCCCCTCTCCCCCCACCCTCCCGCCCCCATCCTGCACCAGCCTCCCTGCTGCCCCAGCGCACATGCTCGCTTTTGGCAACAGCGAGGAGCCCTGCTGAGCTGGGCGGGTGCTACTGCAGGACAGGATGGGGGATGCAGAGATCCAAGTGCCTTCGACTCTTTTCTCTTTCATCATTCCCTAGTTCTTGATTCTAGAACTTTATTTTCTGATGTCTCAGGATGATATGTGAAGCAGCTAGTGTCTTCAAAAGTTGGAACCTTCCTACAGACCCATGTGTATTAAGATTATTGTCTTTGACCATTGAAGGGCAACTCATTGAGCTGTATTTTTGATTTTAAGCTCTGTTTTGATTTCTGTGATAAGGACATTTTTGTGAGTAGCCCTAATCTGGGATTGGTCTGCGTGAACACTCACTCCTGCTGACTTGTCTCTGTGCAGTCGGGCTGCCTTCCGGAGCCATCCTCTCCCTCCCCAAGGCCTTGCTGGACCCTCGCCGCCCTGAGACCCCGACAGAGCAGAGCAGGTAGGCTCTTGTGGGTGCGCCGAAGGCTGACGTCAAGGAACTCTGCCTGTTGATGATGTTTGCTCCTGTGTCTGCTGTGCTGCGGACATGGCCGTGAACAACTCTGCCCTCATGGAGCTTGCATTCTAGTTGGGGAGGCAAGATGGACAATAAATAAGACAAACAAGTGAAATAATGCTATGTTGGATGCTTGTAAATGTTCAGGAGAAAAAACTCTTACAAAAGGGGCGGGGGCTAGGAGGGGTGGTACATGGGGTAGGATTTGAGAGGGTGGCCTGGAAAAGCCCCTGAAAAGGCGACATTCGGGGAGACTTGAAGGAGGCAAGCAGCTGGCCTTGTGGATGTCTGAGGGAGAACCTTCCAGGCGGAGGAAACCACCATCGCAGATGCCCTGAGGCCGTGTCTGGCGAGTTACAGGGAGGGTTGGAGGCCACTGCGGCTGGAGCAGCCAGCGGCGGGCACAGTGGGAGATGCGCGGAGGGAGGTGACCAGGTCCGGGTCACGTGGGGAGGATGGTGGCTCATCACTGAGAGTGTCCATTTTTGAATTTCTGGCCATCATCTCTGTGTTTTCTTGCCTCTGTCCCGAGTTTCCCTCCCCAGGGCTGTGAGGAACTGTGGGCAGGGTGAGGAGGCAGTAGGCATGTCCTCGCGTGGAGGGGAGGGAGGAGTATGGCTCGGAGCGAGGGAGGCTGCGGCTGTGGACTGAGCCAGTCTGGAGTGAAGAGCCGGGATCGGCCTCCTGGCTCAGTGTTTTGGTTTTAAAGTGGCCCTTGCTTCCTCTCGTGTGAAATACTGGTTTTTCTGTGTTCAGAACCAGGCGGGCCTGCAGGTCTCACTCTCCACACAGCTTCCTTCCTGACGCCCAGCTGCTCAGTGTTCAGCCCCCGGCGCATGGAGGCCCCAGAGGAAGGCTGAGGCTGATCCGTGGCCTGGAAACTGCCCAGCGCGCAGGGCAGCCGGGGGATCCCCTTACGGCAGCTTTGAACGCGATCCTGGCTGGTGTTTTTGCAGAGAGGAGAACCTGATCCCATATTCTCCAGACGTGCAGATCCACGCAGAGCGGTTCATCAACTATAACCAGACAGTTTCTCGAATGCGAGGTATCTACACAGCTCCCTCGGGCCTGGAGTCCACTTGTCTGGTGAGTAGAGCCCCCTGCCCAGCCTGTGCCCCCTCGTCCATCCACAGCCGACCTGCGTGACACCTGCTGTTTGCTTCCCTCTTGGGAAAATGACTGAGGAGCCTGTCTCCTTTCCGACCGGAGTCTGCGGCCGTGGCGGGCCACCAGCGCCTTTCTCACGGGTCTCTCGCTCCCTCTGCCCTCCAGGTCGTGGCGTACGGTTTGGACATTTACCAGACTCGTGTCTACCCGTCCAAACAGTTCGACGTCCTGAAGGATGACTATGACTACGTGCTCATCAGCAGCGTCCTCTTTGGCCTGGTCTTCGCCACCATGATCACGAAGAGGCTGGCGCAGGTCAAACTCCTGAACCGCGCCTGGCGATAAAGGCCTGAGACCCCCCTGCCAGAGAGCAGAGGGCCGAGGAGAGCGAGGGGCGGGCGCCAAGCTCCAGCGGCCCTCCCAGGTTGAGGGGGACGTGTGTGAGGCGCTCATCTCAGCCAAGCGCTGTGGGAGGGGGACGGACTCCCATGGAGACTGCTCTGGGGACGCGTCTGCTGAGGAGTCTTCAGGGGCGGACACAGGCTGGACTCTGTCAGCCGAGAGCGTGGAGCATCCTGAGGACTTTCCCCTGGAGTCCCAAGGCTGTTGTCATTCCCGGACTCTGTCAGCCGAGACCGCAGAGCATCCTGACGGCCTTTCCCCTGGAGTCCCAAGGCTGTCGTCGTTCCCTCTGTGCCTGTCCACAGATGTCACTGTTTGATAAGACCTCCAGCAGACCTTTCATGAGGCCTGCTTAAATTGATGTCAGTTTGCCTTCTGTCTCCCAGGTGTATCTGGGAAGCCTTCTCCTTGCTTCCAAAGTCAGAAGGAACTCTTACCGGTAACTCTACCTTATAGGTGCGTTTGCTGTTTCACACTGGGGAGAAAGAAGAGCCACACTTAGCTGAGGTTTGAGAACCGATCCAGCCTCTCATGGCTTCTTTCCAAAGTAACTGTGCGTCAAGGAATCTCTGTTTGTGTCAAAATTTCTCTTAACTAAGCCTCTCATTTCATGCTCCCATTCATGAATGGGCCAGCTGGCCTTAGATTCAGTTTATCGAAAACTGGGTGCATAGTAATATCTTTCTTTGTTGGTTGTTGTCGAAGCTCTTCTAAAATGTGTCAGAGCTGAGGCCTTTTCAGTACTACTGAATCGTCTGCACCTTGAAGGGATTTTAAGGGAGGAAGGCAGATCTGCCCATTTTACAGTCTCTCTCAACCTCTCATTTCACCCTTAGGCTGACCTGATCATCTTATAACCCAATTGGAAAAAGTTGTCCTTCTTTAAGAAACCTCATTATTTATGTTTGGTTATGCGTTAATGTGTGGGTTACTATACTTCTTTTAAAATCAGCAGCTTTTAAATCTTGTCTCTAAACAAGGGGCGGAAAGGGTAGGGGTGGGACCCGGGTGTCTTGTGGATGTAGCCTTGTTGACTGGCTGCACTGTTTTCTCTGCTGCAAATTGAAGATGGCCTAAAAATTTCCCCTGTCAGTGGGTTTGGGGGACTGATGGAGTTTTTCTCTACTGTGAAGAATGAAATGTACAGAGAGCCCTGTCGGGAGAGAGGTACGTTTAAGTGTCCGAATAAAGTGAGTGACAAATGACACTGTTCAGGCCCTTTTCTGTGGCTTTGGAATGCACGTTGAGGCCACTGCTGCCTCGGAGGGGACAGAGAGCTGGGCTGGAGTGGAGCAAGTGCAGCGTTTAATTGGGAAGCATGCCAGTTGAAGCATGTAAGAGCTGTGTTACATAAAAAACAAACTGTTTTCTTTCTGTGGTCACATGCTGGTGGTAGAGAAGGAAGAGAAAGGAAAATAATTTTACTTTATTATTATTTTAGCATTTATTTACCTGGCTGCCTTGGGTCTTGGTTACAGCACACAGGATGCTTGTTGGGTTATGGGGGATCTTTCCTTGCGGCTCACGGATTCTCTAGTTGTGGCCCCGGGGCTCAGTAGTTGCAACTCGCAGGCTTCGTTGCCCCTCGGGATGTGGGATCTTCGTTTCCTAACTGGGGATTGAACCTGTGTCCCCTGCATTGCAAACTGAAATCTTAACCACTGGATCACTGGGGAAGTCCTGTGAAATTTGATTTTAATGAATGAATGAACATCTGAGTATCTTCAGAAAAAAACAGGCATCTATGCATCCTGACTCAAGGTGTGTTTTGTTTAAAGTGACCTGGGAGATGGGGATAAGTACAAATTAAAAAAAAAAAAAATCTGCCCTAGTTTTGAGGAAGCCTGGCTGGGATTTTGCCTGGCCTGTATGAATGTGTACCAGCTGTATCCTTAGTTGTTGCCCTGATGCCTGCTCTGCTTACATAGTAGCCCAGTCAATCTGCTAGATTCTAGTTTCACGTGTGTGCCAGAATCTGAGAGAAGAAGCTGATGAGAGAGGAGTTACCTGCTTTTCCATAAAATTCCTTATATTTTGGCTTTAATCATAACTATGTTACTGAAAGATACTGAAAAGCATTTAAAACAGCTGATGCTAATGGCATGATCAAATCTCAGTTTCCTTAGATCTCAACCTTTCTTAATCTTAGGGCAGCACTTGCTTCCGACCAGCTACACTGAGCCTCTGCCTGTGGCTTTTGAAACTGCTTCCTCTGAATTCTCTGATGTGTTTCCTTCCTTCTTTCTCCCTTCCTTTCCTTCTTTGCTCCTCTCCTTTTTCCGTGCTGCCGGCAGTGGAAGTGCAAGTCCTGACGTTGGACTGCTGGGGAATTCCTGCCTGACCTTTTCTCGTCTTCCTCTTTTTCTGTGTGTGTCCCGAGAGCTGTCTGTTTCCCCCCACCTTCATTGTTCACTCGCTCAGTTGTGTCCGACTCTGTGGGATCCCATGGACTGCAGCAAACCCAGCTTCCCTGCCCTTCGCCATCTCCTGGAGGTTAAATCTTGTCTCTAAATGAGGGGAGGAAAGGGTAGGGGTGGGACGCGAGCGTCTTGTGGACGTAGCCCTGTTGACTGGCTGCGCTGTCGTCTCTGCTGCAAACTGAGGACGGCCTAAGCATTTCCGCCGGTGGGTTTGGGGACTGATGGAGTTTTTCTCTACTGTGAAGAATGAAATGCACAGAGAGCCCTGTCGGGAGAGAGGCGCTTGCAATGTCTGAACTGAGGAAGGAAGTTCCTCCGCATGTTTATCTCTGTGGTCGACATACGTGATCTTTCCGTGTGAGCTTCTGCCATTGGGCACCATTGAGGAGTGTTCAGTGATCCTCTGTCTCTGTTGGGAATCACGTAGAATGGTCTGTGGCTTCTGCTCTAATTTCTCCTCGTCTTTGACTCTGGTCAGAAGTCAGTGGTTGGGAAACATGAATTGCAGTTAGAACATTCAGGATCAGTAAGAGTTTTTTAAAATTTTGGTAGTTTTCTTTGGCAGAAGTGTTTAAAAAATCATGTATTATGCCCCACTGACCCTCTTAGAATTATACAGCCTTTTAATTTAACAGCACTTTAAGAGTGGTGATAGTTGTCCCCCTTCTCATCTTTAGCAAAGAAATTTGGTGAGCAGGCTAATGCACAGTTAATACAGTTTGATTGTCATAAATTAGGAGAAGTTGTTCAGTTGCTAAGTTGTGATTAGGGGTGGTTCTCTAAAACAATTTATAGAGTTACCCAAATAATTTTTGCTAGCCTTTTTCCAATATTTATTTTGCCTACAGTCTACAACTTTAACTCACCAGTCATTTTGCCTTTCTCTTAGTTGCAGCATGTGGGATCTAGTTCCCTGACCAGGAATCAAACACCAGGCCCCTTGCATTGGGAGCACAGAGTCTTAGCCATTGGATCACCAGGGAAGTCCCCTATAACTTGCCTTTTTTTTGATACGAGCTTATTACATAGGGCTTACCTGGTAGCTCAGACAGCAAAACGTCTGCCTACAATGCAGGAGACCTGGGTTTGATCCCTGGGTCGGGAAGATCCCTTGGAGAAGGAAATGGCAACCCACTCCAGTATTCATGCCTGGAAAATCCCATGGGCCGAGGAGTCTGGGGGGCTACAGTCCATGGAGTCGCAAAGAGTCGGACACAACTGAGCGACTTCACTTCACTTTATTGCATAAGCTACAGTTATCAGGCTTTCCTGGTAGCTCAGCTGGTAAAAAATCCACCTGCAATGCAGGAGACCCTGGTTCAATTCCTGGGTCAGGAAGATCCCCTGGAGAAGGGACAGGCTGCCCATGCCAGTGTTCTTGGGCTTCCCTGCTGGCTCAGGCGGTGAGGAATCCACCTGCAGGGTGGGAGACCTGGGCTTGATCCCTGGGTTGGGAAGGTCTGCTGGGGGAGGGGATGGTCACCCGCTCCAGTGTTCTTGCCTGGAGAATGCTATGGACAGAAGAGCCTGGTGTGCTGAGAGGAGCCTGGCAGGCTGCCGTCCATGGGGTCACAAAGAGTCAGACATGAATGAGCGACTTTCACATAGGGCTTCCCCAGTGGCTCAGATGGCAAAGAATCTGCCTGCAGTGCGGGAGACCTGGGGTTGATCCCTGGGTTGGGAAGATCCCTGGAGGAGCGCATGGCAGCCCACTCAAGAATTCTTGTCTGGAGAATCCCTGTGGACAAAGGAGCCTGGAGGGTTACCGTCCATGGGGTTGCAGAGAGTCAGATGACTCTCTGAATGACTAAGCACTATTGCATAAGCTACAATTATCAGGATTGTCCCCAGAATTACTTATAGCTTTCTGTTCATTTAAAATTTTGTTTTAAAGTCATGAATCTATTTTTTATTTGGAATGCTTTCTTCCCCTCTCAGAGTCTGGTTTGTCTGAAATCTAAACCCCATAAAGCCTTGCCTGTTGACTTTGGCTACCCAGGACCTCCAAGATTCCTGGCTATGAAACACACAATTTCCTGAATGATGTATCCTCATATTTTATTATTTCAGTCATTCTTTGCCTCCCAGGGATCGTCAGACTGTTTTCTGAATTCCTCATGGTACTAAGCATGAAGCTGCCACTTGACTAAACAGTTCCCCACATGGTTATATCTTCTTCGTAGAAGCCTTAGGACATTCGTCCCTAGTTTCTTAAGTTTCTACAGCGCCTTTGGTGACTTAGTACGGAATTCTTATATATATATTTAAATTTACTTAAAATTGGAGGATAATTGCTTTCAGTGTTGTGTGGGTTTGTGCCTACAATGGCGTGGATCAGCTGTATGTATACTTACCCCTACTGTGCCTCCCACCCTCTGGGTTATCACATGGCACTGGGCTGAGCTCCCTGTGTTAAGGAATCCTTATATTGATTGAAATGCCAGGAGATAGTCCTAACCCACCCTTTCCTGTTGTGCCTGGAGCTCTGATAAGCCTACTTTACCACTTTTAAAAAAATGCCCCTAAAGTCAGTATGGGAAGTGAGGGATTTCCCTGATGGCCCAGTGGTGAAGACGCTGCACTTCCACGGCAGGGGATGTAGGTTTGATCCCTGGTCAGGGAACTATGATCCTGTGTGTCATGGGGCATGGCCAAAAGGAAAAAAAGGAAAGGTATCTTTTTGATGTTATATGTTCTTACATAAAATAAAAGAACTTAGATTACTTGGACTCAAAGTCCAAATATTCAAATATTGACAGTTATCATTCTTGTCAATCATCACTTGACAATAATGAAAATAAGACAGATGGCATTCTGTGCACTTTCATATTCTGTAAACTGCACACTGGGGACCCCTGGTCCAGCAGTTAAGGTTCTACCCCACCACTGCAGAGTGTGGTCGGCCCTGCTTGGGGAAGTCTCACATGCCGCTCCGTGCGGCCAACAAGTAAAAAAAAGGGAACTGCTTCCACTTTTGCTGCTGAGTTTTTTATTTTAAAAGACTATAGAAGTTAAAAAAAATTGAAGCAATGCCCAAGGAGTATTAAAGCAAGTTTCCCCTTCAACACTTTCCCCAACCCTCTATTTCCGAGTTAAGAAAAAGAAATGCAAAAAAGCAAAATGGCTGTCTGAGGAGGCCTTACAAATAGCTGTGAAAAGAAGAGAATCAAAAAGCAAAGAAGGAAAGGAAAGATACACCCATTTCAATGCAGAGTTCCAAAGAATAGCAAGGAGAGATAAGAAAGCCTTCCTCAGCAATCAATGCAAAGAAATAGAGGAAAACAACAGAATGGGAAAGACTAGAGATCTCTTCAAAAAATCAGAGATACCAAGGGAACATTTCATACAAAGATGGGCTGAATAAAGGACAGAAATGCTATGGACTTAACAGAAACTGAAGATATTAAGAAGAGGTGGCAAGAATACACAGAAGAACTGTACAAAAAAGATCATGACCCAGATAATCACAATGGTGTGATGACTCACCTAGAGCCAGACATCCTGGAATGTGAAGTCAAGTGGGCCTTAGGAAGCATCACTACAAACAAAGCTAGTGGAGGTGATGGAATTCCAGTTGAGCTATTTCAAATCCTGAAAGATGATGCTGTGAAAGTGCTGCACTCAATATGCCAGCAAATTTGGAAAACTCAGCAGTGGCCACAGGACTGGAAAAGGTCAGTTTTCACTCTAATCCCAAAGAAAGGCAATGCTAAAGAATGTTCAAACTACCACACAATTGCACTCATCTCACATGCTAGTAAAGTAATGCTTAAAATTCTCCAAACCAGGCTTCAGCAATACGTGAACTGTGAAATTCCAGATGTTCAAGCTGGTTTTAGAAAAGGCAGAGAAACCAGAAATCAAATTGCCAACACCCACTGGATCATCGAAAAAGCAGGAGTCCAGAAAGACATCTATTTCTGCTTTACTGACTATGCAAAAGCCTTTTACTGTGTGGATCATAATAAACTGGAAGATTCTTCAAGAGATGGGAATACCAGATCACCTGACCTGCCTCTTGAGAAATCTGTATGCAGGCCAGAAAGCAACAGTTAGAACTGGACATGGAACAACAGACTGGTTCCCAATAGGAAAAGGAGTACATCAAGGCTGTATATTGTCACCCTGCTTATTTAACTTATATGCAGAGTTACATCATGAGAAATGCTGGGTTGGAAGACTCACAAGCTGGAATCAAGATTGCTGGGAGAAATATCAGTAACCTCAGATATGCAGATGACACCACCTTTATGGCAGAAACTGAAGAAAAACTAAAGAGCCTCTTGATGAAAGCAAAAGAGGAGAGTGAAAAAGTTGGCTTAAAGCTCAACATTCAGAAAACAAGATCGTGGCATCCAGTCCCATCACTTCATGACAAATAGATGGGGAAACAATGGAAACGGTGACTGACTTTATTTTTTTGGGCTCCAAATCACTGCACATGGTGACTGCAGCCATGAAATTAAAAGACTCTTGCTCCTTGGAAGGAAAGTTATGACCAACCTAGACAGCATATTAAAAAGCAGAGACATTACTTTACCAACATAGTCAAGGCTATGGTTTTTCCAGTAGTCAAGTATGGATGTGAGAGTTGGACTATAAAGAAAGCTGAGTGGCGAAGAATTGATGCTTTTGAACTGTGGTGTTGGAGAAGACTCTTGAGAATCCCTTGGACTGCAAGGAGATCCAACCAGTCCATCTTAAAGGAGATCAGTCCTGGGTGTTCTTTGGAAGGACTGATGCTGAAGCTGAAACTCCAACATTTAGGTCACCTGATGCAAAGAGCTGACTCATTTGAAAAGATCCTGATGCTGGGAAAGATTGAGGGCAGGAGGAGAAGGGGACGTCAGAGGATGAGATGGTTGGATGGCATCACCCATTCAATGGACATGAGTTTGGGTAAACTCTGGGAGTCGGTGATGGACAGGGAGGCCTGGCGTACTGCAGTTCGTGGGGTTGCAGAGTGGGACTCGACTGAGCGACTGACCTGACCTGACCGAGTGAACAGTTTGGTCTGCTGCTGCTCCTGTTGAGTCGCCTCAGTCGTGTCCGACCCTGTGCAGCCCCACAGACGGCCGCCCACTGGGCTCCTCCGTCCACAGGATTCACTAGGCAAGAATACTGGAGTGGGTTGCCATTTCCTTCTCCAGCGGATTGGTATGCATCTCTTCAGACCACATAATATTCTGCATCTTGATTTGATTATGTGATAGATCATGGCGTGCTTTCCTTATTAGCCATACAGATCTCTCGCACTCTGTGTTTAGTAGTCACAGGGTTGAAATTCTCTCTCCTTTTTTTTTTTGTTGGAGTGTTGTTGATTTACAGTGCTGTGTCAGTTTCAGGTGCAGAGCAGAATGAATCAGTTACACGTGTATCCACTCTTCCGGATTCTTTCCCCACAGAGGCCATTTCAGAGCGTTGGGTAAGCTCCCTGTGCTGTATGCAGGTTCTTATTAGTTATTTATTGTATTTTATACATGGCAGTGGCATTTGTCAATCCCGGACTCCCAAGTCATCCCTCCCTCCCTTACTCCTGATAACCGTGTTTGTACCCTACATCTGTAACTCCGTTTCTGTTTTGTAGGTAAGTTCATTTGTGCCCTTTGTTTTAGGCCCCACATATAAGTGATGTCATAAATGTCTTTCTCTTTCTTCAGGCAGCATGACAGTGTCTAGGTCCATCTACGTCACTGCAAATGGCAGTGTTTTGTCTTCTTCTGGCTGAGGGCTGTTCCCCTGTATGTATGTATGTATGTACCACGTCTTCTCTAGCCAGCCCTCTGTTCTTGGACATTTAAGTTGCTTCCATTTCTTGGCTATTGTGAACAGTGCTATAGTGAACCCTGGGGTGCATGTACCTTTTTGAATTACAGTTTTCTCCAGATATGCCCAGGAGTGGAATTGCTGGATCCCGTGGCAGCTCTGTTTTTAGTTTTTTAAGGAACCTCCATACTGTTTTCCATAGCGGCTGTACCAGTTTACATTCCAACCAGCAATGTAGGAGGCTTCCCTTTTCTCTACTCCCTCCAGCCCATGGGGTCGCAAAGGGTCAGACAGGACTGAGCGACTTTCACCTTCTCCAGTGTTGATTGTTTGTAGATTTTTTGAGGATGGTCATTTTTTTTTTGAATTTAAAGTTTTTATTTTGTATTGGGGTATAGCTGATTAACAGTGTTGTGATAGTTTCAGGTGGACAGTGAAGGGACTCAGCCACACATGTATCCATTCTCCCCCAAGTGCCCCTCCCATCCAGGCTGCCATATAGCATAGACCAGGGTTCTCTGTGCTATACAGTAGGTCCTTGTTGGTTATCCATTTTAAACATAGCCGTGTGCACACATCCATCCCAAACTCCCTACCTATCCCTTCCTCCCATCCTCCCTCCCGGCAATGTAAATTTGTTCTCTGTGAGTCTCTTTCTGTTTTGTTAGTAAGTTCATTTGTATCATTTCTTTTTAGATCCCACATATTAATATAAGGGGTGTCATATGGTATTTCTCCTCTGTCTGACTCACTTCACTCAGTATGACAATGTCTAGGTCCATCCACATTGCTGCAGATGGCGCTGATGGCCATTCTGACCAGTGTGAGGTGATACCTCATTGTAGTTTTGGTTTACATTTCTCTAATAATTAATGATGTTGAGTATCTTTTCTTGTGCTTTATAGCCATATGTATGTTTTCTTTGGAGAAATGTCTATTTAGAGTTTCCGTCTTTTTCTTTGTGACACTTCCCTGCAGCTTGTGGGATATTAGCTCCTCAGCCGGGGGCTGAACCCACGCCCTTGGGAGTGAAAGTGTGGATGCCTCTAACCACTGGAATTCCCTTCTACCCATTTTTTTAAAATTGTTTTTCTTTTTTTTTTGGATTTTGAGCTGCATGAGATATTTATGTATTTTGGAGACTGATCCCTTGTCATTTGCTTCATTTGCAAATATTTTCTCCCATACTGAGGGTTGTCTTTCCATTTTGTTTATGGTTGGTTCCCTTTGCTGTGTGAAAGTTTTTACTTAGGTTTCATTTGTTTATTTTTGGTTTAATTTTCATTGCTGTAGGGGTAATGCAGGGAGATGGTTAAGGACAGGGAGGCCTGGCATGCTGCAGTCCACGGGGTCACAAAGAGTCAGGCATGACTGGGCGATGGAACAGGAGCAAGTGCAGGAGGCGGGTCAGAAACGGTCTCGCTGTGGTCTGCATCAGAGAGCGTTCAGCCCGTTTTTCTCCTAAGGGTTTTACAGTATCCAGCCTTACATTCAGGTCTTTAATCCATCTTGAGTTTATTTTTGTGTGTGGTGTTAGGAGTGTTCTACTTTTATTCTTTTATATGTAGCTGTCTAGTTTTCTCAGCACCACTTATTGAACAGACTGTTCTCTGAAATACTTAGGTGTTACTCCATTGAAGATTTTTATGAGATCAACTGAGTACCCTTTCAGGTAAGTCTCTCTTGCATTTTCCATCTTTTATAATAAAGAATGTATACACCCGCCTCCTCATTTTTTAAGGAGCTTGGTGTGATGTCAGTTGAGAGTGATCTCCAACCAAGAAGCCATTTTCCTTAAAGTCCTAGGGCTTATCTAAATTTCTGATTGCTGATGCTGGGAACATGCCTATTCCATTAGAGACCGAGCCCATTTAGAAAGGTATCTTTATAAAATTGGGCTTTCCTGGTGGCTCAGATGCCACCTGCAATGCAGGAGACCCTAGCTACAGATGTATAGTGAAGCACACTACTTTTTAATTTTTTGTTTGGCTGAGCTGTGCAGTTTGTGGGATCTTAGTCACAACCAGGGATTGAACCCATGGCCCCTGGAGTGGAGGTGTGCAGTTCTAACCACTGGACCACCAAAGAATCCCAAGCGCACTCTTGAGTACTGCTGCCTGATATGCAATCTGAGAGAAAGTTAAGAAAGCAAAAATACGCTTCAAAGGCACACCTATTCATATAAGCTCCATCGTGCTTTATAGTCTTGGTGACATTATACATCCCATGTACTGTGATAAGATAACCTAGGCTAGAAGACTGATAACCAGAATGCCAGTTTATTGATGACCATGAAGACAAATTGCAAAGAGAAATAGACTACTCATGTCTGCGAGTTGGAATATATATTCTCTCCTGTGAAAAAACCTGGAAACTTTGAAATGCCATTATAAGTTGGCTTGGTCATTACGGACTTAGACTAGGAGGTGTGATGTCCCATCCATGACTTTTGTCAGGGACATATATGTGCACAAGAGACTAGATTACTCACTTCTGCAGGCCAAGGCGGCCCCTCCCCACATCCTAACAGTGCAAATGTATAGCCGTTTGACTCCACACTTCCCAGACTTCATGTACACTTCTTCTGTTAAGTGCCCGCCACGTCATTATACTCATGCTCACCAACTCAATGGACATGAATCTGAGCAAGTTCCAGGAGATAAAGGACAGGGAAGCCTGCAGTCCATGGGGTTGCAAAGAGTCGGACACAACTGAGCGACTGAACAACAAATGATAACTGTGTTTTCCTAATTACAAAGAAAAATGTTTCCAAATGTGTTTTTTAAAAATTCTTATTTTGATACAATTTCAGACTTACAGAAAGATTATAAGAGGACTAAGGATTCCCCACATGTTGATATCTTCCCCCCATTTGTATTATCTTCCCTCCAGTCTCTCAAGGCAATGGTCCAAAACTTTGCTGAATGTAAATCCTCAAAAATGGCAAGAGCAGATCTGAGGAATATAAAACCATTTTACAAAGCAGAAACCCTTCTGATTTAGTTTTTTGGCTGTGCTGTGAGGCATGTGGAATCTTAGTTCCCTGACCAGGTATTGAACCTGTGCCCCCTGCAGTGGAAGGGTGAAGTCTTAACCAGTGGAATCTCCAGTGAAGTCCCTACCCTGTTTCTTTTGTTCTGTAAATTTAGAATGTGGATGCCATTCCAAATCTTTGTTATGAACACAAGAACAAACCTCCGATACTGAAATTAATGTGGTATTTATAATGAAAGGTCATTACCTTAGAATGCATTCTTCAAATCTGTAAGTGCAAGATATTAAAAAATTTTTTTAAAATATGTTTACATATAGGTGCAAATCTCCCTGTGATAGTCTGTTTGCCTTTTTACTGTCTTCCAGCTGCAGCAGATGAAGGGGATGGAGGCAAGCAGGCTCATTTGATTTTTTATTATTTCCTGAAACCTCTCCAAGATAACCTTTGCAGACTAACTTTGTCCTTTGTGTAAAATAAAATTAGGGTCCCAAAAGCCACTAAAAAATGCTGGTCTCCAGCATAGGGCTGTGATTCTGCATCTTGTGATAGGGCAGTGTTTCTTGTGTTACAGAAAGGTTTCTTTTACCATCTTTCATTTTTTGTATTTTTTATATTTATAAAATCTGCTGTTAATACATTAAGTAAGACACTAATATAAGTAAGACACTGAAGGAAAGTCCCTACTGTTAACTCTGAAGCCAGGTTTTCCTCCAAGACTGGCCTTGTCTTGACTGAATTTTATTTCTAATGTAAAATAGGTCTTTCCTTACAAAAAGCCTATATTGATCACTGGGACCAACTTAATCAGTATTACACCAGGAATAAAAGGCTTCCCTGGTGGCTCAGATGGTAAAGAATCTGCCTGCAGTGTGGGAGACCTGGGTTCAATCCTTGGGTTGGAAGATACCTGGAGGAGGGCATAGCAACCCACTCCAGTATTCTGGCCTGGAGAATTCCATGACAGAGGAGCCTGGTGGACGACAGTCCCTGGGGTAGCAACGAGTTGGACACGACTACACACAGCAGAGCACAGAAGGTGTTCTTCCAAATCCTGGGGGAGAAATTCAGGGCTTCCAGGATTTTCAAATGGGGTCAACAGGTCTTGTGAAGACTTTTTGATTTTGGTGGACTGTGGACCTGGGGCTTGATGCTGTCTGCCAAGAATGCATATACAAGAGGGCCAGCAAGGTCTGCCTACCTTTCCTTAAGTCAAACTGCTTTTTCCTAGTAGATCTGGAACCCAGATCACTTTTTATCAGCAAAAATATATACAGTATCCCCTGTGGATAAATGTTCACATTCTTTTCAGTTCAGAGCAATGATGGTAAAGATGATGAAAGAACTTGGGAGGAGAATGGATACACAGAGCAAGAAATTATGTTTTTTTTTTAAAAAACTTTTCCATTATGTTTTATTACAGGATATTGAATACAGTTCCTTACGTTATACAGTAGGACCTTATTTATCCATTCTATATGTAATAGTTTGCATCTAACATCTACTAATTCCAAACTCCCAATCCATCCTTCTCCCGTACTGCCCTGCCCTGCAACCACAAGTCTGTTCTCTGTGTCTGTGAGTCTGTTTTATGGATACATTCATTTATGTCATTTTAAAATTATTATTTATTTATTAAGTGGGCCTTATGAAGCATCACTACACACTAGGATAGTGGAGGTGATGGAATTCCAGTTGAGTTATTTCAAATCCTAAAAGATGATGCTGTGAAAGTGCTGCACTCAATATGCCAGCAAATTTGGAAAAGTCAGCAGTGGCTACAGGACTGGAAAAGGTCAGTTTTCATTCTAATCCCAAAGAAAGGCAATGCCAAAGAATGTTCAAAGTATCACACAATTGCACTCATCTCACATGCCAGCAAAGTAATGCTCAAAATTCTCCCAGCCAGGCTTCAACAGTACATGAACTGTGAACTTCCAGATGTTCAAGCTGGATTTAGAAAGGTAGAGGAACCAGAGATCAAATTGCCAACATCCACTGGATCATAGAAAAAGCAAGAGAGTTCCAGAAAAACATCCTCTTCTGCTTTATTGACTATGCCAAAACCTTTGACTGTGTGGATTACAACAAACTGTGGAAAATTCTTCAAGAGATGGGAATACCAGACCATCTTACCTGCCTCCTGATCAATCTGTATGCAGATCAAGGAGCAACAGTTAGAACTGGACGTGGAACAACAGACTGGTTCCAAACTGGGAAAGGAGTTATGTCAAGGCTGTATATTGTCACCCTGCTTATTTAATTTAAATGCAGAGTTACATCATGCAAAATGCCAGGCTGGATGAAGCACAAGCTGGAATCAAGATTGCCGGGAGAAATATCAATAGCCTCAGATATGCAGATGACACTACCCTGATGGCAGAAAGTGAAGAAGAACTAAAGAGCCTCTTGATGAAAGAGAAAGAGGAGAGTGAAAAAGTTGGCTTAAAACTCAACATTCAAAAAACTAAGATCATGGCATCTGGTCCCATCACCTCATGGCAAATAGATGGAGTAACAACAGAAACAGTGAGAGACTTTATTTTTGGGGGCTCCAAAATCACTGCAGATGGTGACTGCATGAAATTAAAAGATGCTTGCTCCTTGGAAGAAAAGCTATGACCAACCTAGACAGCATATTAAAAAGCTGAGACATATAAATAAATAAATAAAAAGCTGAGACATTACTTTGCCAACAAAGTGTCTACTCAAAGCTATGGTTTTTCCAGTAGTCATGTATGGATGTGAGAGTTGGACCATAAAGCTGAGCGCTGAAGAATTGATACTTTTGAACACTGTGTTGAAGACTCTTGAGAGTCCCCTGGACTGCAAGGAGATCCAACCAGTTCATTCTAAAGGAAATCAGTCCTGAATATTCATTCCAAGTACTGATGCTGAAGTTCAAACTCCAATACTTTGGCTACCTGATGTGAAGAAGTGACTCACTGGAAAAGATCCTGATGCTGGGCAAGATTGAAGGCAGGAGGAGAAGGGGATGACGAGGATGAGATGTTTGGATGACTTCATCGACTCGATGGACATGAGTTTGAGCAAGCTCTGGGAGTTGGTGATGGACAGGGAAGCCTGGCGTGATGCAGTCCATGGGGTGGCAAAGAGTCGGACACAACTGAGCGACTGAACTGATTATTTATTTTTGGCTGTGCTGAGTGGTATGTGGGATCTTAATTTTCCAACCAAGGATCAAGGCCCCCACCCTCTTGCAGTGGGAGTGCAGTCTTAACCACTGGACTGCCAAGGAAGCCCCTATGTCATATTTTAGATTCCCCATGTAAGTGATATCATATGGTATTTGGCGTTTTCTTTCTGTCTTACTTCACATAGTATGATCATTTCTTGGTCCATCCATGTTGTTGCAAAAATATTCACATTATAGAAGTCCCAGAAGAAAAGAAAGGGCCTGAGAAAAATATTTGAAGAGGTAAAGCCAAAAAGTTCCTTAACCTGGGAAAGGGAACAGTCACAGAAGTCTGGAAGTGCTGTACAGGAGATTAACCCACAGAGATACACACCAAGATACAATGTAACCAAAAGGACAAAAATTGAACATTGAGAATATTAAATGCAACAAATAATATACAAAGGAACTCCCATAAGGCTATCAGCTGATTTTACAGCAGAAACTCTGCAGGCCAGGAAGAGTGGCACAATACTTAAAGGAGAAAAACCTACAGCAAAGCATACTCTATCCAGAAGACTCTTATTCAGATTTGATAGAGAAATAAAAAAAAACCTTACAGATAAGCAAAAAGAATTCAGCACCACCAAACCAGCTACAGTAGAGGAAGTTCTGTATTCTTTACCCAAAGGGATCTAAGGTAATCTGTAGTGCTGCTATTAGCATAAGGGTATTTTGCATAATGGTTTATTTATCTCTAAAAACGTGCATAAATTATCTCCTTGATGTTGGCAACAGCCTAGTGAACTTGGTAGGGACCTGCATCATCTCCACTGGGCAAATAAGGAAACTGCAATACAAGGAAATATATCCAACATCATTACTGTTCTATAAGACACAGATTTGTATAAGATATATCCTGTTTTACAGAGAAATTTTGAGTAACAAAAATTTTTATTTTTCATCACAGCTATCTGAAGGTTTAAAAGGAAAATGTTTTGGTTTGGTAATGCATACACGATATCCTATATAGTTGAAGGCAGTAGGTTATCATAGGGCTTCCTTGGTGGCTCAGATGGTAAAGCGTCCGCCCGCAATGCGAGAGACTCGGGTTCGATCCCTGGGCGGGGAAGATCCCCTGGAGAAGGAAAAGGCAACCCACTCCAGTACGCTTGCCTGGAAAATCCCACGGAGGAACCTAGTGGGCTGCAGTCCATGGGGTCGCAAAGAGTTGGACACGACTGAGAGAGAGGTTCTAAACCAGCTTTACCACAAAAGCTAAAGGAACTTCTCTAGGTGGAGAAGAAAAGGTCACAACTAGAAACAAGAAAATAACGAGAGGGAAAAGTTTATACTCTTGCTTTGCTGGTAGAAAAGGTGGGGAATGGGGTCTGGCACGGCAAATCACAGTGATGCAAAGGCAAGCTGGTAATCTTACTAATGCGGGTAATCGAAACATAGAAGAGGCTTCCGCGCGAAAAGCGGTAGGGCCTGGTGACTGCAAGGACAGCAGGAGACGGTGGGAGGAGAAAGAGCTAGGCGAGCCGTGCGGCACTGTGCTGCAACTACCGGGGCCATCCGGGAAGGGAAGCCGGGGAGCGTGATTAGGCGACGCCCTCCGCTTCTTCTTGGCTGTCTTGAGCCGGGGCCGTCATAGTCGCCGAATGCAGGTCTACTTCGAAGCCTCGGTCTAGCCAACTGATAACCATGCTCCAAACTCACCTCCCTGGGGTGCCCACCTAAACCACGCAGTCCCCAGCTTCAGGCAGGACTACCAGCGCTTAGGCCCAGAGCTTAACACCGTCGCCGCCTTCCAGAGCGCTGCGCCCGGCCTGTGCACCGCCCCTCGACCCCGCCCCCTGCCCCGCCCCGCGGCCTCCCAGCGGCGCCACGCTTCCCTTGCGAGAGCGTAGGGAAGCCGGCCTCCCGAGTTGCGCATTTTGGCCGGCGACCGCGTCGCGCTTTCTGACGCGCCGGTCGCGTCACTTCCGCCCCCTCCCGGGAGGCGGTGCTGGGCCGGTGGCAAGCCCCCGGAGGGAGCCGCAGGAGTACGACGGAAGATGGCGACGAGCGGCGGCGAAGAGGCGGCGGCTGTGGTGCCGGCGGCCGGGGTCCCGGCCCCGGCGGGAGACACGACCCCGGGCTGGGAGGTGGCGGTGCGGCCCTTGCTGTCCGCGTCCTATTCCGCCTTCGAGATGAAGGAGTTGCCGCAGCTGGTGGCCTCAGTCATCGAGAGGTACCGGGCGGCGGCGCCGGCGGGGCGGGTGCCGGGAGGGGGATGGGAGGTCGTGCCGGAGGGTGCGGGCCCCCAGCTTCCCGACTTCCTCCTGCGGCTCCGGGACGCCGCGGCCCCGGCTTCGGGGCTCCGCGGCCCCGCGAGTCGAAGGATTGTCTGGCATTCCTTCCGCCAGCCCGGGCGAGTACCCCGTGCCTCAGTTTCCCCCCCCCCCGAGCAAAACTTCTGAGGACGACTTCTCGGGAGGGCGCGGCCGGCCGGGCTGGGAGTAATTTTGCGGGACACGTCGCCCTGTGAGGGGTCTGCCTTCGGGGACTGCCCCCTCTGTTAAGGTCAAAGCTCCGATGAGTTTGCATTTCTTGTCCGCGCTCATCCCCCTGGCCTGGGCTGGAGCGGACCCGCGGGGTTTAAATCGGGGGCCTACCACACAATTTAATAACGGTCTCCGTTGTGCAGTAATCATTCGGGCACGTGCTGTTTCTGCTCTAGGTATTGATGACTTTTTTTTTTTCCAGGTTGCATTTATGGTATGTTACTACTGTGACGGTCTTTGATTAAAACCACGTTAGTGTTACTCTCAGAGGTCATTTCCTCCCTGACACCGCATACACTCACTGTCTCGCAACTAAACAATGTTCAGGCTTTTACCATCAGGACTGTTTATTGGTTTGCTGTTAACATGGTTTTGCCCTTTTGAGATTCTTAAATTATGCGAGTTGTGTCGTACAAGGCCAGGGATAACCAGAGTGCCTGGCTTTTCCTTTCTTAACCTTGCTCAGAGCGGTCTCTCGTTAATTTAATGGTAGACCTGCCTTTAAAGCCAGTCTCACTTTCATTTTTCTAGCCAAATGTGACTTCAGCAACTTTCCGCAGTTGCTTACTGGCTCATTTTAGCTTCCTGCCAACAAGAGTATTACCTACATGTTATCCAGAAGGTTAGAAATTGCTATTTATTTCTCAAGGGAGGCCCATGATTTGACAGATGGTCTATTGCAGTGTTTATTGTTAGCTTTGTGTTACTTTGGATGAGGTTTAAAAAATAAATTAGATTAAAATAATGGTTTGGTTTAGTAACTTCACAGTTACCTTTCAGATGGATTTTCCTGTCTAATTATTAAGCCGAGAAGGTTCAGATGATGTAAACGGATATCAAAGATACTGCTCTCAAATTATGTAGCCTCATTATATAACTGTTTTCAACATTTGGATTAATGGTATTTTCACAAATTATACTTGTCATGTTACTTAGAATGGACAGTGTTCCACTCTTTTTAGAGCATTTACTTTTATGTTTTTATGGACATAAGCTGTAAGTAATAAAGTCATTTGTTGACACACTCCCATACATCCAGTATTGAGGCCTGTGTCTTTTAAACTGTGATAGTTAAGCAGCTCCCTTCCACCTGTAGAAGCTGCCGAAACAAAGTACATCCAGGTATGTCTGAATTTTGCCAGATGAGTGGCAGGGGCCCCTCGTGCACTCTGTGTAGCTAGGATAGTCAGGAGCGCCTGTGTGAACGCTGCTGAGGCCTCTTTTCATGGCTCAGAAGAGAAGGCCAAACTGACTGCTGTTGAGTAGCTCATCTTCTTTATTGGAAGGCGAGACCCTTGAAGTCTCTGCTGTTTTGTGGCTCAGTCAACTTTGGAACACAGCAGTGTGTCCTCTTCAGGCTCTCTCAGAGCAATGTGATCTTAAGGTTGCACTTATTGTCTGAGAGATCATTTTTCCACAGAAAGCAGTTATTCTCTCTCTGTCTTTCCCTCCCTCTCTCAATAAGATCTTTTCAGACTCTTGCACATGGGAGTGTTTATTGGTTTGCTGTCACATGGTTCTGTAATTTCCAGAAGAAATATCTGGCTTACAAGTTCTTTACGGTTAAAAACAACCTAAACGTATCAAGTGTTCAGTTTGGTGTAGAGCAGAGATCAGCACACTTTTTCTGTAAAGGGCCAGAGTAAATTTAATCTGTGGGCCATAACAGGGATGTATGCACTAGTCCACTCAGCCATTGTGTGGCGAAAGCGGCCATATGCATTATAAATAAATGGGCGTGGCTGTGTCCAAAGTCTTGTTTCTGGGCACCCATGTGAATTTCATGATATTTACATGTCACAAAATATTATTTTGGTTTTTTTTTTTCCCAGCCATAAAGACACATGTTAAAAACTACTCTTAAATATGGCCTGTACAGAGCGGGAAGACTGGCTGGATTTGACCTGCAGGTCATAGTTTGCCAACCCCTGGCTTAGAGCATAAAAATTAATAACCTGCTATCAATATTCTGTTTCTCAAAGATTTAATTTGCCTTTCCAAAAAAAAAAAAAAAAGTCAGAATTGTGGAATTATTAGGACTGGGTCAAAGCCAGCCCTGTACAGATGCTGTGAGGCCCTTCTCTTTGTGGCTGATTTGGTGCCTGGCTGCTGTTTTATTTCTACATCTGTGATTACTGCTCCCCTGCAGTCCTGTGTTTCTTTCTATTGTTACGCCTCCCGTGTTTTTCTTCTTTACCTCCAGGGACCTTCTATTTTTTGTTACAGCCTACTACTCTCTGCTTCTCCCTCCACGCTCCCCCACCCTCACCCTCTTTTGATGTCCTAGCTCCATCATGTCAGCTCTTACTTCCTATCTGGTGGTTGGTTGCTCATTCCCTGAATTCCTCCCTTTTTTGACTTTTGGGGATGATGACACATGCTCTGAGATTCCTCAGTACTCTGCCATTCTACTTTCTGTCTCTATCTTTTCATACCTTTATAATTGGAATTGATCTTTGGTTTGAAGAGAAGGTAGATGAAATAATTCTGAGGTCCAGACCCTGTAGTTTAGTTTTTGTTTTTTTGGCTGCACCACACCCGTGAACCTGGGTCCTTGGCGATGAAATCCCCTAGTCCTAACCACTGGACCTCCAGGGATTTCTCTGAACCCTGTCTGTTTAGTTTGACTTTGTAACCAAACTGAAACAAAGGAGGGATTAGTATGGATAAATTAGGAGGCATCACTTCATTGCAAATAGATGGGGAAACAATGGAAACAGTGACAGACTTTATTTTTCTGGGCTCCAAAATCACTGCAGATGGTGACTGCAGCCATGAAATTCAACAAGCTTGCTCCTTGGAAAAGCTATGACAAACCTAGATAGTGTATTTAAAAAGTGAGACATTACTTTGCCAACAAAGGTCTGTCTAGTCAAAGCTATGGTTTTTTCAGTAGTTATGTATGGATGTGAGAGTTGGACCATAAAGAAAACCGAGCACCAAAGAATTGATTCTTTTGAACTGTGTGTTGGAGAAGACTCTTCTGAGAGTCCCTTGGACTGCAGGGAGATCAAACCAGTTAATCCGAAAGGAAATCAATCCTGAATATTCATTGGAAGGTCTGATGCTGAAGCTGAAGCTAATACTTTGGCCACCTGATGCAAAGAGCTGACTCATTAGAAAAGACCCCGATGCTGGGAAAGACAGAAGGCAGGAGGAGAAGGAGACAACAGAGGATGAGATGGTTGGATGGCATCACCGACTCAATGGACATGAGTTTGAGCAAACTCTGGGAGATAGTGATGGACAGGGAAGCCTGGCGTGCTGCAGCCCATGGGGTCACAAAGAGTGGGACATGACTGAGCGACTGAACAACAACTGTGAAAAGTGATTTTTTTAAAAGAAAAAGATAATCTGAGTTTACTTAAAGCGGACTTCATTTCTTCCGCTTGTCGATAGTATGTCTTTTAGTTCAGTTCAGTTCAGTCACGTCCGAGTCTTTGCGACCCAATGAATCGCAGCATGCCAGGCCTCCCTTAGTGGTAAAGATTGAAAATCTTTCAAATACCTTTGCTTTTCTAGACCAGAAATGAAGCTAAAACTAGCTTAATGGAGCACATGCTGTATGTGGGCTTGATTGGTGTAATTGTTGAATGTAACTGTATGTACTATCAAACACAGAATTCCGTCCTTAACTCTGCAGGATATGCTGGCGCGCATGGTTGTCACTGAATAATTCTGTGAGTCTTCATAGATTAAAAAGAAAGTCCCCCTCCGTTGGGCTTCCCCTGTGGCTCCTCTGGTAAAGAATCGGCCCGCAGTGCGGGAGACCTGGGTTTGATCCCAGGATTGGGCAGTCCCCTGGAGAAGGGAAAGGCTACCCACTCCGGTATTCTGGCCTGGAGAATTCCATGGACGGTATGGTCCATGGGGACGCAAAGAGTTGGACATGAATTAGGGACTTTCACTCACTTTCTTAGGCTGCACTCACTCTCCTAGGCTGTCCTGCCTTTCTTAATGATAAGCCTCCTCGAGTCTCTGCCTCCCAGCTATTTGATGAAACTTAGACCAAGGAGACCTACTTGGGAAGGCAGAAGCTGTTAGTAACATCCCCATTAGATAATGCACAGTCATTTTCTAAAAATCTTAAAGAGGGAGAAAGGGGTACATTGGTGCCATCATCAGTTGAGTTTGTGATTGACCTTCAAAAGAAAGCCTATGTTTCTATGTCTCAATATCGCGTTCCCTACAGTTTTGTTGAGAGTGTGAGAGACGTATGTGAAAATTTTCACTTGTCTATTAACATGTATTAAGTACTCTGTGACACACAGTGGATGTTCGTTAAACATATATTTTTAAAATGTTTTCTGTATCTCATTAATTTATTTTTTGTGATTGTTTATAAGTGTATCTTGAAACAAACCTAGTGGATTCTATACTTGGGAGCTGGTGATTCTGGTGAGGGGAAAGGGCTTTGAGTTTCCCCAGTTGACGGCAAAGATATAACTAGTAGTTACATAACTAGTTATAAGTTCAGTGGTAAAGAATCCGCCTGCCAATGCTGGAGACATGGGATTGATCCCTGGGTGGGGAAGATCCGCTGGGAAGGAAATGGCAGCCCATTCTAATATTCTTGCCTGGGAAAATCCCATGGACAGAGGAGCCTGACAGGCTACAGTCCATGGGGTCAGAGAGTCAGACACAGCTTAGTGACGAAACAACAAGAGGGAGAAGCGGCAGTGAATCCAGAGTCTTTTATTTTGCCCATTACATTTTTCACTCTTCTTGGAACACCCAGGTATTTCCAGACCCTGGCTAGTTCTTTTTCACTTACATGTCAAATTGGGTTTTTTTCTGACCTGGCTGCTTAACTGCTGTTTTCCTTTGTACTCTGCATTGCATTTATTTTTAATTGGTATGTAATTTTATTTTAAAATGGAATATAATTGCTTCAGATTCCTTGTCCTTTCAGCAGTTTTTAGGCTCTGTGGTACTTTGTTGCGAAGTTTGTTAGGCAAGGCACATGTTTAAGGAAAGTAGCTTGACTGCCTGGAGGAAAAATACTTTCACCTTTATGTCTCCTTGTTTTTCTTCTGTGTTATACTTGCCTTCTCGCGTTTCTACTTAACATCTTGCTCTGTTTTCCATTTTTACATTTCTTTGCCTCCTCTGGTGACTTGGTGTCTGTCAGATTCTCAGGGAACGAGGTGGGGTCAAAAAGGGAGGTGACACTTGACTAGGTTCCTCACACACACGTTTCTTTAGAATCACAAGATAACCACGTTGTCCTTTGAGCCACGTGTCTACCTGCCCACTGTCCCCGTTTAGTCTTTTAAACGGGTTTCCCAGGTTTACCCTTCCTTGCCCTGAGCACACTGTGAGCGGGGCTCAAGACTGCTCTGCTCGGGCTCTTCCTGTTGTCCATGTCCATCTTTCCCCAGAGGGTATTGTTGCTTGATCGGAATAAGGCAGTTGTGTATGTCTAGGGCAGGAGGAAGGGTTTGTTTAATCATAATGTGGCAACCTTGAACCACGCAGTTACCGTGTTTACGCCTGTGTTTCGGACGTATTTTATTATCAGGATGAGAAGGAAGCAGCGGGGAGTTCCTTCTTCGGATGGGCAGTGATTCTCTAGGTTGTGGTAAGCCTGTCCGGTTGAAAAACGGGGGCACGGGGTGTGGCAGTAAGCAGCTCTGAAGTTCTGAAATAAAGCAGAGAAGGGAAATGCTTCATAAAATCCATCAGATTTCAGGGTGGGGGAACCTTAGAACTATGGATGTGGGGTGTCGGGATGGGAGTGAAGGAGCAGTTCTTCCCAAGAGCTAGAAGCAGGGGTAGGGGGCTCTCTTCTGGGTGTGGTGGGACGCCCCCTGCTTCCCCCCTGCAGTGTGATGGCCCTGTGGACTTTGAGTGTTGCGTGATATTTTAAGGATTTTGTGTCCTTTTGTCCATCCGACAACTAGAGAGAAATGATCCTTGGTGGGCAGGGAGATTCTTGCACATCATAGGTGCTCCATAAATATTTTTTTTAGTAAAGGAGTTATTCTAAGATAAGGAACCGGTCTTTGATAATACCTATTTATCCTTGATGAATTCCCAAAGAGGGAAGTGTCAGACTCTTAAGTGCTGTTTAAGGTGATTCATCACTCACATTAGCACCTTCCAGATGTGGAACTTGCTTTTTGGCTCCCATGTTGATTGGCAAGTGAACCGAGTCTAGACTCTGTTTATGTTTCCCTTCCTAGGCTGATAGTTCTTGTTGGAGAATTAACTTACTGTGGAAACTTTAAGCACATTGCTCTCTTTTTTCCATTTAAGAACATACATTTTACTGTTTTTCTTTGCCTTCTTGTTTCATGGGTTGTGAATAGCATCTAATGCGGTAAAGAGAATGACATTAATGTATCCAGCTTTTAGACGTAGCTGGGCTCCAGATTTTCACTGAAGAGCCCATTTCTTCTGGTAAAGATAAGGGATGTGGTTAAAAATCACTTTGTTGTGATCTAGCTATATATCCTGTGGATGTGGGGAGTGGGGTGGAGGACTCTGGTACCTGAAGAATTTTGGATTTTAGCACCCATCAAATGATTTCTCCCCTTGAAATGTTTATTCCTTTTAAGTTGCTGTGTTACGGACTGGCCTTGTTTGGTCTTCAAGATGCGTTCCTGTAGCCTGTATTCCCACTAACAGTGTTTTGAGTGTCCTGCTCTACCCTCTTTTGACTGGCTTGTGGCTTTATTAGCTTTTGGTCTTTGCTAATGATCAATACAGGACACAGTGGTATCCTGTTGGATTTTTACTTGTATTTCTTTAATTCTAAGTGAGTTTTGAAGTGTTTCCTGTTAGCCTTTGCCACTTACTAAGCCTGGTACCTCTAAGCTCCACTTTTGCAGTTTGAATATAGGGATGGTAACAGGGCCTACCAAGTAGCATTGCTACGAAGATGAAGTCAGGTAATGCCTATCGAGGGCCAGAGTATCTGGCCTATAGTAAGCACTAAGTAACTGTTGGTTTTTTGCAGTGAATCCGAAATCCTGCACCACGAGAAGCAGTACGAGCCGTTCTACTCCTCTTTTGTCGCACTTTCCACACACTATATCACGACAGTTTGCAGCCTCAGTAAGTATCCCCTCTGGTCGCTCCCTTTCAAGGGCCCGTGAATGGGGAGCTGTGTCCTCCTGCCTGAACACGCTGTTAGTGATGCCTGTGTGTTAGTTCTCACCTGTCCACCCGAGAGTGGAGACGGCTGTCCGTGTGGTGAGGCTTCGGAAGCTTCTTGACCGAGGCCAGCCAGAGGGATTGAAAAACTGTTTGGTTTGGACATCCGTTTCGTAACCATTAACTTTCCTTGCTTTCTTATGGATTTTACCTATGTAATTACTAATGTGCTGATTTTGGGGGGACGGCTGGGATGGGAGGGTTAGGTGGGGATGCTGAGCTGAGGTTAGCAGCCACTAACCAAGGCTCTCTTCCTTATTTGGTTTTGGTGAGGAATTAAATTCTCCTTTTGTGTTCTCTGTTATACGAAGGATTTCAACTTCAGTTCCCCATCTTTAAAGCTCTTCTCCCCCTAAAGTAACCAGTCCCTTACTTTCAACTATTTCTAATACTTGGCATTTTCGTTTTTTCCCCCAAGCCTGATTCGTGTAGTTCTGAAGAATTCGAATTATTTGTTTACTTAAATAATTTGCTAAGCAAGCAAAATGAAAGGAAGTTAGAGGGTTGCTGAGTAATCTTTTGGAGTCTAGTGCTGTTTATTCTAGGCATTGGCTACCAGTGTAAGAGTCACTTTTAGCTTGGAGAAGCTTTGAGTGGGAAGCCCACTGCAGAGACAAAAAAGAGAGGTAGTATATTCTAGTGGGTTAACAGCTTGAACTTTAGAGCCAGACACCTGGATTTGAGTCTAGCTGCGTGACTTGGGCAAATCATTTAACCTCTCTATGGTTTACTTTCCTTATCTATGTTTTTTAAAAAAGAGAAGAGGTTAACAATATCTATCTCATAGCATCGGTTTGAGGGTTAAATGGATTAATATATCTGAAGTGCTTGTTACTTCCTGTGATGTATTTCCTATTATACTTAATTTCTAGTAAATGTAGGATAAATTGATCTAGAAGCAATTGATGATTATCAGTGCCAAGATGCCTTTGTTTGCTTGATGGATTGTTGATTCTGATAGAATGATACTGGGAATGTTGACATATGGAGCTCAAAACTTACTTGGTTCATTGAGTGTGAGGCTGAGGTTAAGTAAAGCTTATTCCTTTCTCAGTTCCCCGGAATCAACTTCAGTCTGTGGCGGCAGCATGTAAAGTCCTGATTGAATTTTCTCTCCTGCGTTTGGAGAATCCAGATGAGGCATGTGCTGTGTCCCAGGTAAGAGTGGTGGGCCTGTTTCTGGCCCTTATTTTGAGGTTGGCTTGTGACTAACCCATGGAATGATGGAGAAGGGATGGCATAGAGCAGGGATTGGTGACTTTTTCTGTAACAGGCTACACAGGAGATAATTTGCTGACCATCCAGTCTCTATTAAACTCTGACTTTGCAGTGTGAAGGCAGCCACAGACAGTATGTAAATGGACGCGCACAGCTGTGGTCCAGTCAAATTTATTTACAAAAACAGTGGGCAAATTGGGGCTGTGGTTTATCAGCCTCTGGTGTAGAGAGCTGCAGAGGTCTCTTCTAGACGACAAAGCTGCATGACCGTGGGGGCCAGGCAAGCAGCGTACAATGAGCCAAGCACGCTGGCTGAGAAGGCGTGTGGCCCAGCTGTAAAGGAATCAGTCCCTGCTTAGCTCCAGCTGATCTTGGGAATTGTTGGAGGAGGTAGGAAACCTCGGTTTGTGTGTTAAACCTCCCCTGCTGTAAAAAGGTAGCCATGACTTTGAATTTAAACAACGACGACATCACTGTGAGACCAGTAAGAGACCTGCAAAGAGGTGTGGTCTGAGGATCATCAGCTTGTGATCTCTGCTTCCCGAGTTTGCAGTTCTTGGTTTGAACCTAAATTTGGTTTTGTGCCAGCTAGAAGTCCCTAAAGAATAGAACCCCTAAAAGGCATATTTGATATAATCCAGAGGAGGCCTCTCTAAAAGGCATATCTGAATTTGTTTTCTTTTCAGAAACACTTGATTCTCCTCATCAAGGGCCTGTGCACTGGCTGCAGCCGACTAGACAGAACTGAAATCATCACGTTCACAGCGATGATGAAGTCGGCCAAGCTGCCTCAGACAGTGAAGACGCTCTCAGATGGTGAGCGCTTCCCCCAGACTTGGTTTCTTGGCCACGCCCCTTGCCAACTGTTTCCTCTTTGGTCTGCTAGTGACACTCCTCGTTGCTCTCCTGTTTCATATTTTATAGTGGAAGATCAGAAAGAACTGGCCTCACCAGTAAGCCCAGAGCTGAAGCAGAAGGAGGTCCAGATGAATTTTTTGAACCAGCTTACGTCAGTTTTCAACCCTAGAACTGTAGCATCATCACCTGTAGGTCCACAGGCTCAGGTGAGTTACTTCAGTCAAATGACCTCATCCTGTAGGATTTGTTAAGATGATAATACTAGAAAAAACAGCTAATGCATGCATTTTATATTTGTGATATAAAATGATGTACCTGCCAAGGGTAGAAAGAAAGTTGAAGAATACTAACTGAAGATAAGTAGCATTCACCCCGATTCCTTCTGTCAACAGTTATTACTATTTTTTTTAACAATACAGTTATTTATATCTTTGACCATGCCTAATGGCATGTGGAATCTTAGTTCCCTGACCAGGGATCGAACCTATGCCCCTTGCATTGGAAGCATGGAATCTTAATCACTGGACCACCAGGGAAATTTCTAGTGATTGCTATTTTGATGACCATTCTTCTGACAATTTCTCCGTGCAAGTAGACAAAGAACTTGCACTCCTACTGTGAAAGGCATCACTCTCTGCTAGTTACAGAATATATTTAAAGCTATATATTCCACCACCACCCTGCCTCCCCCAGAAAAATAGCTTGTATTTTTCCCTATGTTAGAGAGGATTTCCCCCTTATTAACTGGGGAGTCTGACAAGTATCCTCAGAGCAGCTGTAGTTTGTACAGTTGGTTCTATCCTGAACTTGAGGATGACAATCAACAGATGACAGTATCTTTTTGTTTTTTAATTTATTTTTTGGTCACATTCCCCATGGCATGTGGGATCTTAGTTCCCTGAATAGGGATTGAACTTGGGGCCCTTGCCTTGGGAACATGGAGTCTTAACCACTGGACCACCAGGTAAGTTCCAGGGTGCTAGTGTCTTCACAGGCCTTTCACATCCTTTGTTTCTCTTCAGGTGGAAGGAGAAAGTGATGAGCAGTCATCCACAGACCAAGCTTCTGCTATCAAAACCAAGAATGTGTTCATAGCTCAGAATGTGGCTAGTCTTCAGGAACTTGGTAAGACTCTGTTGTCAAAAAGCTGGTTTCTCTGCTTTCAAAATGTCTTCAAGTGGAAAAGAATTAAGCAGCAGAAGCCTGTTTGTAAGGTTGAGCCTTTTCGTTAATTCAGGCGGCTCAGAGAAGCTGCTGCGTGTGTGTTTGAACCTGCCCTATTTCCTGCGCTACATCAACCGGTTTCAAGATGCAGTGTTGGCCAATTCTTTCTTTATCATGCCTGCAACAGTAGCAGATGCCACTGCTGTTCGTAATGGGTAAGGTGCTCCAGGGTGCATATGCTTTACATTTTAAAACTGTTCTGCAAAAGAGAAGAACTGTTTAGTTTTTATGGCATGCCCACTTTCTTTAACAGATTATAGAAGCAAGTGAGTCAGAGACACTTTTGTTAATCTTCTGTTATGTTCCAGTTTTCATTCTCTGGTGATTGACGTAACCATGGCGTTGGACACCCTTTCTCTACCTGTGCTGGAACCTCTCAATCCTTCTCGTCTGCAGGATGTGACAGTCCTCAGCCTGAGTTGTTTGTATGCAGGTGAGCAGTTACATCTGATCCTTTCCTCAGCCAGGCACAGACTTTCTGGAAACCATGAGATCCTTCTGCGTACTCTCTCCCCCTTATTTAGTCCCTTCCCCCAAGGATCATGTAGTATCTCATCTAGATGGACTGAGGTCTCAGTAGGAGTTTTGTAGATTCCCTTATTGCTCAGCCGCTGCTGCTGTGTTACGTGGATGTTTGATTTCATAGTGTCTGCACATGTGAGTGTCTGCTGTGTCAGAAGCGCCGTGCTGAGTGCTGTGGGGACGTTGCGATGAGCGGCCTATGATTCTTGCTCTCAGGGAGCCTGTACCTGAGCAGGGGAGGACAGATCAGACCGCAGAGTGCGGTATAAAACAGGAGACGCTGAAGGCAACAGAGATGATAGGATATTACGGGCATACAGAGAAGGGAGCCATGGCGCCCTGCTGTGGGAGCAGATTTGCAGACGCCTTCTGGAACAGGTGGTATCTGTTTACATTGGTAAATACAATGAGTGTTCTTCTCCATGCTCCCACAAACCCCCCCCTTCCTGTTGATTATGCTGCCTTGGAAGGGGGGCCTAGCAGCTGGTGTTTATGCTGTTTTAAGTTATTGTTATGGTGACTTTTTAACCCAAATCACTGATCCTTGGTTTTAAATACCATAGTCCTAGTATGTCTTGGGAGGCCTCACAATTTCCGTTGTTTAGTTGATTCTGTGAGTGAGGGTTTGAACAGTGTTGGAAACCTGACTTTGGGAGCATGAAGAAATTGCCGAGGTTAATTATATCCCTGCATTCTTTGAATGCTTTATTATAAACATCTGTGTGTATATAGGCATGTAAAGATAAAGGCACTTTCACTGGGGAAGGCTGTAGTCACAAACGGGTTCTGTCGATGTATCTTGCAGGGCAGGTAGGATTTCAGCTCGGCTATCGGTCAGCCAGAGGCAAAAGCAGGACCAAAAGTATCCTGGTATTTGGGGAAGCATTTTGAGAGAGAGTGTGTGTGAGTGGTGGGTGTTCTCCAGCCGGAATGGCCTCCTCAGAGGGGGCTCCAGAGCGCAGTCTCAGTCCTTTGGACCACACCCTGTAGACAGGAGAGCCCACTGCGGATCTTGAAGAGCGCCACGATCTGAGCTGCGCTCCGGCAGGCGCGCTGCGGCAGCAGTCCACAGGGGTCTGCGGTGGGGAACCTGCGAGGCCGGAAGGTCTGCTGGAGGAGTGTTTGCTCGTTCTGGGAAGACACGCGCAGGGCTGAGCGAGAGCAGGGCTGTGGGGGAGAGCGCCAATGCTGCCTGGGAGCAGGCGCGCTCTTCAAGCCCGCTCCCAGTGTTCACTCGCAGTTCTCGGGCTTTGATTTTTGCATTTTTAAGTTTGGGATTCATGAGGTTCAATTTTCAGGGAGTTTCTTGAATATCCTGTGCATCTCATTGTGCTTCGTCAATAAGAATTAAGAGTCCTTAAAAATTCTTAGTTGTTAAGGGAACTCCCTGGTGGTCTAGTGGTTAAGACTCCGTGCTTTCACTGCCCCGACGCTGGTTCAGTCCCTGGTTAGGGAACTAAGATTTCCACATGCCTTGTGGGTGTGGCCAAAAAAAGGTCCTTCATTGTTTTAAAGAGCCCCCAGATTTGGTTTGTTACTGAAATTTGATCACTTGGGATTTGAAGTAAAGAAAGGGATTTGGCCTAGATGTTTTTGAGAAATAGTGTGAGTTTTTTTTTTAATCATTGTAAAATTTTTAAAAAATACTTTTAAAGTAATAGATTTCAGTTTTTAAAAACTTATTTGTTTATTTACTTTTGACTGTGCTGGGTCTCTGTGGCTGTGCAGGCGTTTTCTCTGTTGTTGTGAGTATGCGTCCCCGGCGTCTCTCGTGGAGCACGGCTTCAGTAGTTGGCGGCTCATGGCTCAGTCGTTGCAGCTCCCGGACTCTTGGAGAGCAGGCTCGGTAACTGTGGTGCGCGGGCTTAGTTGCTCTGCAGCATGTGGGATCTTCCGGGCCAGGGATGGAACCCAGGTCACCAGCATTGGAAGGCGGATTCTTAACCACTGAGCTACCTGAGCTACCAGGGATGTCCTAGATTTCATTTTTAAAGCAGCTTTAGGTTTGCAGAAAAATGCAGCGTTCCCAAACTCTGCATTTGGAACAGTACAGAGTTCTGTTCCCATACACTATCTCACCCCGTGTACAGTTTCTTCTGTTAACATTGCATTAATAGGTTGCATTTGTTATAATTGATGAAGCATTACTGATACATAGTTCATTGAAGTCTGTGATTCACCGCATTAGGGTTCCTTTTTCACATACAGTTCTGTGGTTTTTGACGTTGATACAGAATCTTTTCACTGCCCTCCAGATCCCCAATGTTCCACCTGGTAGTCTCTCCCCTAACCCCAGCCCCTAGAAACCGCTGATCTTTTACTGTCTCCATAGTTCCCTTTTCCAGAAAGTCCTATTGTTAGAATCATCGCCTTTTCAGACTGGCTTCTTTTGCTTGCGGGTGTGGCAGGGGTTTCAGGACCCCCCTGTTGGTACCAAAATTCATGAATGCTGAAGTCCCTTGTGTGAAGTGGTGTAGTACAGTTGGCCTTAGCATCTGCAGACGGCCCATCCACGGATTCCACCAGCTGCATCTCCAGATGCAGGACCTGCAGATGTGGAGGGCTTGCTGTGTGCAGTTAAGCTTCCTCTCTGTCTTTCTGTATCTTGGTAGCTGTTGTTTGTACTGTTGTTCACTTGCTAAGTTGTGTCCGACTCTTTGCGACCCCATGGACTGCAGCACGCCAGGCTTCCCTGTCCTTAACTGTCTCTTGGAGTTTGCTCAAACTCTTGTCCATTGAGTCAGTGATGCCATTCCTTGTATGGATACACCACAGTTTGTTTATTGATTGATTGATTATTGATTATTAGAGGACATCTTGATTGTTTCCGTTTGTTGACAGTTGTGAGTAAAGGCACCATGAATATTTGTGTACAGGTGTTTGTGTGGATGGAAGATTTCAGCTCATTCGGGTAAATATATCTAGGAGTGTGCTTGTTGGGTCGCATGGTAACACATTTTGCTGTTGTTCAGTCTCAGGCATGTCCAACTCTGCAGCCCTGTGGACTGCAGCACGCCAGGCTTCCCTGTCCTTCACTGTCTCCCGGAATATGCTCAGTCTCCTGTCCGTTGAGCCGATCCCTGATGGGGTCTCAGTATCAGATCCTGGAATTGCTGTGGGTGGGTCATGTTTCTGTGTTTCAGCTTCTTGGAGTGTGTGTCTCTCTTCTTTCTCAGGTGTGAGTGTGGCGACTTGCATGGCCATCCTTCATGTGGGTAGTGCCCAGCAAGTGCGGACAGGCTCCACGAGCTCCAAAGAGGAAGACTATGAGAGTGACGCTGCCACGATCGTCCAGAAATGTGTAAGCTCTGCCTCTGGGGGTGGGGAGCCCTGAGTGTTCAGTTGAGGGAGTATGGCGGCTTCCGCTTTGCTCCTGTTTAGAGGGAAGGGCGTGGAGTGCTCTCCATACCCCTCCCCCTTGGGTAGTCGGCCTGACACGTCGGCCTCTTGCTTGTTTATCCGGCAGTTTGGTTAGCTGTGCAGGAAACACTGCAGCTTTGTAGTGGCAGCGAACCTTGTGGAAGAGGAGTCATTCAATCAGCAAACGTGTAGAAGGGCTTACTGTACTGTGTTAGTGTACTTTCAGTGGAGGTAGATGTCAGGGACGAGGGTTTCTGAAGTGGTAGGTGGATTGGATGAACAAGTGTGGTAGAAAGTGACCTGACGTGGTCCTGGGCATGTTGCTTTAGATGGGGTGGAGGGGACGCTTTTGAGAAGGTGTTGCGAGCTGAATGAAAAGACAGAGTCAGCGTCACGTGAGGATCAAGGAAAGCATGATGATAAGCCGCCATCGGAAGTGGCTTGAGGATATTGAAGTCTTCAAGCTGAATGGTTTTGGGTAGGATTTAGCATTTATAATGAACTATGTCGCCTTGCTCAGAGTTTTGTGTATGTTTACTTTTGGACAGCTTGAAATCTATGACATGATTGGACAAGCAATCAGCAGTTCCCGCCGGGCTGGTGGTGAGGTAAGACGTCTCTGCCTCCTGTTTGACCTGTAGTCTCTAAGATGTGTAGCCTGTAAAATCTCTGTCTGTATATTTATATTTTGTGCCTTTTTCACAGCACTATCAGAACTTCCAATTGCTGGGTGCCTGGTGTTTGTTAAACAGCCTTTTCCTCATACTGAACCTCAGTCCTACTGCCTTGGCTGATAAGGGGAAAGAGAAGGATCCACTGGCTGCTCTCCGAGTCAGAGACATCCTTTCTCGTACCAAGGAGGGAGTGGGCTCTCCGAAGCTGGGCCCTGGAAAAGGGTATGTGTCCATTTGATGCTACTCCTGTTGCGTTTTCCTGCCATTTTCTATTGATGGGGAGCTGGTGTAACTCCTTTCATCTCCATAGCAATAGGAAAGTTTGCCTCCATCCAGTTGATTTGAACAACGAAGATGGTGATTGTAGTTCACTCTCTGTATATCATAGCTATGTGATTTTGGGTAAATCGCTCATTCTTTCCAATCTTGCTTCCTTCTCTGTAAGAGGGAGAAAATACCTGTGTAATACACATTTTTGGACTTCTGTGAGGTTCAAATTAGGGAAGAAAAGTGCTTCTATTTTGTAAAATGGGCTCGTTTGACTTGGAGTTGGTTACGCTCTTGCACGTTGAACCTGTAATGTGAGGATTCTGTCTGGCCTCATGGCTTACTTCCTGAAACATTTGCTGCTGTTTTGATGAAGTCTGGACAGAAACTCTTGCTTGCCAGGAATAAGTTAGAGATATGATTTCTGTGTTGCTGAGGTTTTATTTTTGAAGTCCAGGCTTATTTCTGGATTTCATTTATTTTTTCAGTCCTTTCCAGGTACCACTAAGCTCTTTCCAAGCATTGAGGCACTAATCAAAGCAATCTCCTTGACTTTATAGAGTCTGTTTTTTTGTTTTTTTTAATAACACTGTTTATCTGAAGCTGTGCTGGGTCTCCGCCGCTCTGGTGTGCAGGCTTCTTGTTGCTGTGGCTTCTCTTGTTGCAGAGCACAGGCTCAGGAGTTGTAGTGGATGGGCTTAGTTGCCCTCCGGCATGTGGGATCTTCCTGAATCAGGGGTCAAACCCGTATCTCTTGCACTGGTAGGCAGATTCTTTACCACTGAGCCACCAGGGAAGCCCTAGAGTTTATTTTTCAACTGAAACAACAGTGACCAAATAGTCGTTTATAACAAACAGTAGATTTATAATTGATTATCATGTATGAGTGATGTGAAGAAAAATAAGCCAGAACAAGGAGTTAGGGACTGGCAGGGCCTGTTATTTTAGTTAGCATACTCGGGAAAGGGCTCTAAAAACAAGATGTAGAGTGAAGTGACAGATGACCCTCGAAAATATTTGAGGTAGAATTGTTTAGGTCTCGAGGTGAAAGTATGATTGGCATTTTTAAGGATCAGCAAGGTCAGTGTGTCTAGAGCAGAGAAATTGAGGAGGAGAGTGGTAGAAAATCCAGTCAGAGAGGTAGCCAGGGCCAGATCATCTTGGGCCAGGTGTAAGCTGTAGGTATCAGAGGGTCTGCAAGAGTGGAGTGATAAGATCTGAATTGTTAGTGACTCAGAACCCAGCTGGCTCAGGGAGAGTAGACTGGGTGGGTTTGTAAGGTAAGAGGGAGCGAGAACAGGTGGGAGGCTCACACCTTCCTCTGAGCAGGCGAGCTGGGGCGGGGGATTTGGAGTCTGGTGGTGCTGGGAAAGGCGGGGAGAATGAGTCATGTTGGGAAATGATAGGATTTGCTGGTGGCTTGAATGTTGAGTGTAAAAAATATGTCAGAAGTTTCTGGCATGAGCATCTGGAATTGTGTAATTTACTGAGAGAGGGCACACCAGTTTAGGAATAGATTGAGTGAGAGGAAGGGGAAGAAATGAAGAATTTCATCTGGGCCATGCTGCTTTTTGAGAGGACTGATAGGCTGTCTGTGAGATGCTGAGTAGGCACTTAGGTATGTGAGTCTTGAGTTCAAGGAGGAAGTCGAATTCTTAGCAAATCATTCACTCCCTTGTCTGTCCCATGCTCTATATGAATTCTGGAATGCTGCAGTGGACAAACAAAATAGACGTTCTGAAGAGAGAAGATGATATTCATGCAAATACATGTCAGATTGTGTCTACAGAGTATTATAATAAGGGCATTTGACCTGGCTAGAGAAATCAAGGCAGGCTTCCCCGAGGAAGTGTACTGAGCTGAAATCTGAAATAGGCATTGAGATAGTAGGCAGTAGACACCAGGCGAAGTAGGGAGGTAAGCATGTTCCAGAGAGAAAAACAGTTTGTGATTTTGAGTGTCTGTTGTTACACTTGGCATCGTAAAGGGAGTAGAATGCCAATGGGTGTGTCCTTTGAAGTTGAAGAAACATTTAAAAGGTAGTTGTAGTTTCCTGAGATTTAAAAGGAATGTTGTATACATTGTGTAGGTAGCAAGTCATAAGGAAGCAAAAAAAAATCATCAAAAATTCTACCACCCAAATTGGTAAACATTCTTCCAGACATTTTTCTGTGTACATATGTTAAACAGGTGTATTTAAGAAAACAGGATCACTGTTACTACATATTGTAGACATTTTCAGTGACACAATTGTAGATTCTGTGTTTTTAATGACAGATGGTATTCCACTATATCTATGTACCGTAGTTAACCGATTAACTTTTTGAACACTTACTTAGGTTGTTCCAAATTTCTTGTTTTGATAAAGTGTACTTTGATAATCCTTCTAAAACAAATCTCTGTGAACTTGTTTAGTTATCCCCTTGATAACTAAATTTCTAGAAGTATAATTGTTCGGACAAAGAGTACGCGTATTTAATAATGAGAAATGTCTTGCTAAGCTCTCTACCGTGCGCTCCTGGCTGTCGCGTATGATGAAGTTGCCCCTTCCCGGTCCTCCCTGGCAGTGGGTGTCTTTAGTCTCCCTGTGTGCCGATCTCAGAGGAGAGCGATGTTCCTGCAGTGCTCTCACGTGTATTGCGTTGAGTGCTCGTGTGATTGTGGTCATTTTCACACTGCCTGTATCACTTGCTCCAGGTTTCCTTGGTGTTTGTCCTTTCTTCTCACGGATGTATGGGAGCTCTTTGTATATTAGGTATACTGACTCTGTGTCATGTGGTCATTTGGACAGAAAGAGAAAGTTCTACTCAGATTTAATGTAAACCTTTGTTTTTATTCTCTTCCTGTCCAGATACTTTGTAAAAGTTGCTACTTTTTAGCCTTTCCTTCTCAAAAGAATGACTTTTTAAAATATATGTGTTTATTTTTGGCTGTGCTGGATCTTCGTGGCTTGGCTGCGTGGACTTCCTCGGGCTGTGGCAGCCAGGGGCTTCTCATTGGGCGGTGTCTCTTGTTGCAGAGCATGGGCTCTAGAGCACAGGCCCACTAGTTGTGGCACACAGACTCAGTTGCCCCTTGGCATCTGGGATCTTCCTGGACCAGGGATCTAACCCGTGTCCCCTGCATTGGCAGGTGGATTCTTATCCACTGTACCACCAGAGAAGTCCCCAAAAGAATGACTTTCAAATGTCAGTTTTCACATGACCCAGTAGCTTTGAATTGACAGTTTAAATTGCAGGGTTTTATGGATTTGGAAGAGTTTCTTCTAGTCCAGGAGTTCTTAGCCTGAAGCCTGAGGATCCCTAGGTAGTCTGTAGGTAGGCTTCAGGGAGTGTGAACTTCTGAAATTATATGCAAATTCTATGTTTTTGCAATTTTTTCACCCCCTGGGGAAAGGTCAGTAGATTCCTAAAGGGCCTCAAGATTGCACAATCCATGATTATAATTTGTTGTGAGTTATCTTAAAGTTTGTTTCCCTTTTGCTTTGTGTAGGCATCAGGGCTTTGGGGTACTCTCGGTAATACTGGCAAACCATGCCGTCAAGCTGTTGACGTCTCTCTTTCAAGACTTGCAAGTGGAGGCTCTGCACAAGGTGAGGGCTTGTCCTCAGAATCAGCACAGTGGCTGTTGGCTTCTCTTCCATCTTAAGTTCGCTTGAGCCATCAGATCAGGTGCTTACTCCTGTTGAGACCTAACGTTAACTCTCTTTTTACCTTCAGGGTTGGGAAGCAGATGGTCCACCTGCAGTCCTGAGCATCATGGCCCAGAGTACCTCCATACAGAGGATTCAGCGGCTGATTGACTCTGTCCCACTGACGAACCTGCTATTGACACTACTCTCAACTTCCTACAGAAAGGTGGGTGGGGTCATGCCACTGATAATCTGTAAGGTCTTCTTATATATCCTTCTTAAAACAAATGAGACGGAGTGTATGCCTTAATCTTTATAAACTCGTTTCTGATAATGGTTTTGAAGATGAGAAAAGCTCTTACTGATTCCAGACATTTGAATTAGTAATTGATTATCAGCATTGTGATACAGGTGGGCCGTTGGCAATTTGTGACAATTGGCATATGAAGCAAAACCTAGAGGACCCTGGAAACATTGCCTTTTCAGTCCTTGCCCAGGGTTCTAGTTTTGGAGTGCTCTTACCGTGGTGGTCCCCAGACTTTTTGTCACTAGGGTCCAGTTTTGTGGAAGACAGTTTTTCCACAGATCGGGGATGGTATTGAGGGTGGGGTGGGGTGGTGGTTTTGGGATGATTCAAGTGCATTACACTTATTGTGCATTTTATTTCTAATGTCACCTCCATCTCAGATCATCAGGGTTTAGATCCTGGAGGCTGGGAACACCTGTTTTATAGGATAAAGCTATGAGAATCCTGAAGGGAGCTATTAGGAGAAATGCTTCTTGGATTTAGAAAAAAGAGACGCAGAGAAGACTTCATGCGGTGAAAGGGCTGAAGTAGGATGGCGTCATTTTTGGGGTCACTGATTGCAGAAGCCTCGCTGTTTTCCCAGGCATGTGTCCTGCAGCGTCAGAGGAAGGGCTCCATGAGCAGCGATGCCAGTGCCTCTACTGACTCAAACACCTACTACGAGGACGATTTCAGCAGCACGGAGGAGGATAGCAGCCAAGGTAGACACCCTGCTCTCCCGGGGGGTAAACTCCAGAGCGCAGCAGGACGCGTCCCGGGAACTTCCTGCTTACCGTCTGCTTTCACCTGCCCAGCTTGGGTCTTGACCGCATGTGCCTTTAAAGGTGACCTGGTACTCAAGAGTAACTGGAGCGGCTGAAGACTGAGTGATTGAAGCCACCATCAGCAAAGCTCAGATTGCTTTCGTTTCTTTTCCTCCACAATCAGTATACTTCTCACTTGTTTTTGTTTCTTTCTCCACCAGCTCATGTAAACTCCCTCTTGCTTACTAGTTCCTAGTAGCAGGTTATTAGTAACTAGTAATTAGACCAGGTTACTAGTAACATTCCCTCCTGCCTTGGTCTGGAGAGAGAGTAAATAAAATAAGCATATCAGATTCTTTCTATTCAGGTTTATGGGAACAATGTACATAGTATTGCAAAAAGTGAGATGCTTATCTGGAGGCTTAGAATTGATAGACAAGTAAAAGTTTGCACTTGAGAACATTTGGCTTGTTGCCAGTAAAGTGAAGTGATTCTCTTCCTTCCTGGGGTTCTTTTAAATAAAATATTGGTCTTGTTGAGGTATAATTCATGCACAATAAAGCACTTCATATACATGCCGTATACATTTATATGAGTTTTGACAAGTTTATGCCACTGTGTATCCTCCATCATAATTTAGATACCTTGTATTCTTTTTGACTCAGGCACTTTTACAAGGCAGGTGTGCTGAAACAATTTAAAAAGTGCCTTACTTTTGTTAACTTTTCTGTTTCCTTGTTAGATGATGACAGTGAACCTATCTTGGGGCAGTGGTTTGAAGAGACCATCTCCCCCAGTAAAGAGAAGGTGGCTCCTCCGCCTCCTCCCCCGTCCCCTCCCCTGGAAAGCTCCCCTCGAGTCAAGAGCCCCAGTAAGCAGGCTCCTGGCGAGAAGGGCAACATTTTGGCCAGTCGGAAAGATCCTGAGTTGGTAAGAGTGGATTTCTGAGTGGGGAAGGAGAAATGGGGAGAAGGCGTGTGAAAAGCAGATCATTGGAATAAAACCATTTTGTATGTTGAATCATTAATTTTCTGAAACTGATTTATTTTAATTGCAGGATAATTGCTTTACAACATTGTGATGGTTTTTGCCATTCATCGGCATGAATCGTTAATGTTTAAAGATGTTCTTACTTAGGGCTTATGTGTATTGATTGTGTTTCATTAAATAACTCGTGTACTCTTGATGGTGTTACTCTGATTGAGGGTCAGTAACAGCATTTAGAATTAGATAGAAGCGAATTGAATCCTGCTCCTACTGCACCTCCTAACTGTATGACTTCAGGCGAGAATCTGAATTTCTCTAAGCCTGCTTTCCTCCTGTAGTGTGGGAGTGACTTGCCTCCTCTGAGAGTGCTGTGAGGAGTTAACGGGCCCGTCCCCTACGTCCAGCGTGGCATAACTGACTGCTGCCTGACTGTTCAGCCAGCGTTTATGGGTGACACGCTGTGTGTCATTCCTTCTTCCAAAGCTTTACCAGTAAACAGGTCAGATACAGTCTTGGCTTTTATACGCTTAGTGTAGTCAGGGAAGTGGATTTAAAGCAGTTACGTGATAATTCAGCTCGGTTCACTTCAGTCTGGTTAGATTCTTACTATTCTTTTGGTCACTGCTCTGCAGCTTATGGTGTCTCAGTTCCCCGACCAGGGGCAGAACCCAGGCCCTCGGCAGTGAAAGTGTGCAGTCCTCACCACTGGACCATCAGGGAATTCCCCAATTTAATTTTAATAGAGAAGTGAAGAGCTGGGCATTCCAAAGTGTATAGTGATAATGCAGGCTTCAGAATTGAATATGTCAGTAATATCTTAGAGCTGGACAAATGTAGAACCTTAGCAGAATGAAAGAGATTGAGTCAGTCTGTTTGCAAATCCTCCGTCTTCGTACAGCAGCACTCCGTGAGGTCTGTTGTATTAAATTGGTACACCATTTTTTAAAATTGGTTCAATCACATGGGAAAGGCTGTCGTAATTAAACTTAGTCATATTGTCAGTGATTTAAAATCTGAGTCTTTGAGTGATTCTGTTTATTACATGAGATCTATGGACATAGTTTACTTTGTATTTGTATTTAGGGTTTGTAGGAGGTCTGGGCTTACAAACCTGGTATGACCTTTATGTGTTCTTTTTAGTTCTTAGGCCTGGCTTCCAACATTTTGAACTTCATCACCTCTTCCATGCTGAACTCCCGGAACAATTTCATCCGAAACTATCTGAGTGTATCTCTTTCAGAGCACCATATGGCCACATTGGCCAGCATCATTAAGGAGGTGGACAAGGATGGGCTCAAGGGTCAGTAGGCAGGATATGTGCCTGTCAGACATTTTTCTAGCAGCAGTTGGCTGCTGGCAGGGTGGTGCCCTGCATCAAGTAGGTGCTTGGGTAATTGGTTTCCCCCTGTGTTCAAGGTGCATCAGATGAAGAGTTTGCGGCCGCCCTCTATCACTTCAACCACTGCCTGGTAACCTCGGACCTCCAGTCACCTAACCTGCAGGTGTGTGTGCACGGCCCCACTCGGGCCAGGGGCCCTCTGCGTCTGCTGTCAGTATTTCTGTGGCTAAGGAGCAGTTTGTCCTGGGATCCCATCCCTGGAAAGAGTGTTGAGAGACTACGCTAGGATGTCCCTCTGCCTTAATTAACATCATTTCAAGAAAATGTGTCTTATCCCCAACTCACTCAGTAAGTTTAAAGAAAAGGAAAAGCTACAAAACCCACTCCTGATAACTATCCTAGTATAAAAGTAAATAGACAAGAAGATGTTTTATTAAAAAATAATAAATGGCCAAGAAATGTAGGAAATGTTAAGCGTCATTAGTAATTTGAGAAATATAAATTAAAATGCTTGTCTTAAAAGAATCAGTCAAATTATAGGAGGTGGATGTTCTTTTAGTTCTTAGGCCTGGCTTCCAACATTTTGAACTTTATCACCTCTTCCATGCTGAACTGTCGGCACAGTTTTGTCTGAAACTATCTAAGTGTATCCCTTTCAGAGCACTGTATGGCCATATTGGCCAGTATCATCAAGGAGGTGAACAAGGATGGACTCAAGAGTCCATGATGTGCTCCCATAGACAACCCACCACCGAAATAAAGTCTAGGATCTTGATTGTGGACTTCTAAACCTTGTAGCTTTGTTGACTCACTGAAGTAGCTGATACCTGGAATCCTGAATCTTAAATTCCTCATTTCATTAGTTTCATCTATGTATGTGCTTTTGTATTCAAGGAATATTCTAAAATTTAAAATTATTTGACTGCTTTTAGCAATGACATCATGTTCTGTTCAACTTTGTAGGCATTTTTCACTTAACATTATTTGGTACTTTATTATCAGAGTTCATCTCTACTGCTGCACATTTCTGTAGTTTTTGCTTTGACTGCTATATGTATTTCATTGTGTTTGTGACTGTACCAGTTTATTCACGTCCCTTCTCCTCCAACTGATGAACATTTGGGTTGTGTCAGTCAGATATCATCGTTATTCCAGGTGCTGGATGATCTTTCTTTTTAAAAAGGTTGTTGATTTTGGCGGCACTGACCTGCTGAGTGGGGCTGCTCCGGCTGCCGTGCGCGGGCTGTTCGTTGCCGTCGCGTCTCCGCTTGTGGGGCGAGGGCTGTCTGTGCCTGGGCTTGCTTGCTCTGCAGCTCGTGGGATCTTCCTGGACCGGGGGTTGAACCCATGTCCCCTGCATTGGCAGGAGGATCCCTAACCACTGGACTGCCAGGGCGTCCTGCTGTGCTCTTTCTTGTGCATATCCTCTATGTGACCCCTGTTGCAAGTGAGTCTCTTGGGAATATAAACTGAAGTAGGATTGACAGGCTGTAGCGCCCCTGACCTTACGCAGATAACACCAGAGTGCTCTCTGTTGTAGCACCAAGGTTTACTCTCACTAGCAGTGTGCCAGAGATACGGGGATTCACATTCTCTCCCAAGATTTGGCAATGTCAGATCCTGATAATAATTTTATTAACATAGTTAAAGTTAGTGTTTCTCAGCCTTTAGTGTGCATAAGGATTCCTGGGGAATCTGTTAAAAATTCAGATTCTTAGTTAATGTGGACCCCCCCCCCAATATTCACCCCCAACCCTCCCCAACCAACCCCAGTAGAATTTAATTTGGTAGATCTCCAATAATTAGCTCAAAGATTGTTAATGAAAATATTTTTGTTACTCTTAGGATTATTTCAGTGGTTTCTCAGAATCAAAACACAATTCAAGGACTTGTACTTGCCCCCAAAGGGGCAAAATCCAGGAACCTATTTCATGAAGTTAAAAAATTGATTCTCACAGGGAATTCCCTGGCGGTCCAGTGGTTAGGACTCCGCGCTTGCCCTGCAGGGGGCATGGGTTCCCTGGTCGGAGAACTAAGATGCCGCGAGGTGTAGCAAAAAAAAAAAAAAAAAAAATTCTCACAATCCCAAGCTATTTGAGAAATCGTGAAGCATTTCTTTTTTTTGTTGTTTAAAAAGATGATTATAAAAGCTATTTATGCTTACCTACTGGTACATGGGAAAATTTTTTATTTAGCAGGAAAGAGACTATATCAATGAGTAGAGTAGAAAAGCTAATTGATCTGTCTAAGGTGAAGAGCTGAAAATGCTTTAGCTATGATATTGCCTGCAATAACTTCTCAAGAGTGAAGGGTCCGGGTTTCTTCCCAAAATTATCAGCTCCTTGCCCAGATCTGAGTTTATCAAGAGAGGTCTCAAAGGCCAAAGATTTGCACTTTTCTTGGCTAAACTTGTCTAAATAATGGGGAAGAAATATTTTTCTTTAGAGAGTAGGGATTCTTAAGACTCCTGTGATGATATTGCTCTCTTAGCATTTTATTTTATTTTTTTTTTATTTTTTTTTTTTAAAATTTTTATTAGTTGGAGGCTAATTACTTTACATCATTACAGTAGTTTTTGTTATACATTGATATGAATTAGCCATGGATTTACATGTACTCCCCATCCCAGTCCCCCCTCCCACCTCCCTCTCCACCCGATCCCTCTGGGTCTTCCCAGTGCACCAGGTCCAAGCACTTGTCTCATGCACCCAACCAAGGCTGATGATCTGTTTCACCCTAGATAATATACATGTTTCAATGCTGTTCTCCTGAAACATCCCACCCTCGCCTTCTCCCAGAGTCCACAAGTCTGTTCCATATCTCTTAGCATTTTAAAAATAATTACAGACCTTGTGTGGATGTGCAGCTGGGCTGCCCATAGCTGCCCATAGCTGCTGACACTGCAGAGGAAGCCCTCAGATCTCTGTTTTTCATTCCATCTCCAGGTATGGGACTGTAAACTGTTTCCCCATATTTCACTGCTTTGAAGGGTAGTCGTTGTAATCTGTCTGCTGTTGAGTCCCCCACCTTGGATATTATTTCTTTGGAGTAATGTGCAAAGTTGTCTTACCCAAGATGCCTGATTTAAGTTGCCAGATACACAATGTCTTGTAAGGGATGTTAATAAAAGGTATTGTTACTGTTATTGTTTAATACTATATTTAATATTGCATGTAAAATTATCATAACTGAATAATACTGTTACTATGGTGATCTAGGTTCATTTATAAGTATTCACTGAAAGTTATCTATGTTTCAGGTACTGTTACAGGAACTGAAGAAATAAAGATGACTTGAGTTAGTGTGGCTTCATGAGAAAGGGGAGATAGGGTGGATAAAGGACCTAGTTTAGAGATCATGGGAAATTATTTGAATGAGGTGAAAGACAAGGAGAGTTTAGGAATCTAAGGTACTACCCAAATTTAAAACCCTTAAAACCCAAATGAGACCAGCAGGATGCTCTTAATAGAAATAGGGAAATCAGGAAAGAGAGTTGGTTTGGGGGTAAAAGCAGCGATATTGAGGACTCAGTGGCTCGTTCTTCTGGGTTTAAGTCGACTCAGATTGTATTTACTCATGCGTCACTTATTTTTCAGATTTCTATTAAACATTTTTTTATTGAAGTGTAGTTGATTTACAGTGTTGTGTTGATTACTGCTGTATAGCAGAGTGATTCAGTTCTTCGTACACATTCATTTTCAGTATATTCTTTTCCATTATAGTTTGTCGTAGGATACTGAGTGTAATCTCCTGCTCTGTACAGTAGGACCTTGTCCGTCCGTCCTGTATATTGAAGCTTCTCCCTGCTAACCCCAGCCTCCCGCTCCACCCCTCCTCTAGCCCTCTCTGCCTTGGCAGCCACCAGTCTGCTGTGTCCCTGATTCTGCTTCTGCTTCATAGACAGGCTCTTTTTTGTCATAGTTTGGATTCTGCGTGAAAGTGGTATCCTAGGGTATTGGTTCCTCTTTCTGAAGTGTCTCACTTAGTGTGATCATCTCTGGTTGCGTCCATGTTGCTGCACGCGGCATTCTTTCGTCCTTCCTTAGGGCTGAGTAGTACTCCATTGTGTATGCGCACTGTTCTTCTTTCAGCTGTCTGTTGGTGGGCATTTAGCTTGTTTCCATGTCTTGCTATTGTGAATAGTGCTGCTGTGAACCTAGGGGTGCATATATCTTTTTGAATTATATTTTGTCTGGGTATATGTCCAGGAGTGGGATTGTTGGATCATAATTCTACTTTTAGTTTCTTGGGAAATCTCCATACTGTTTCCCACAGTGACTGCACCATCTTGCATGCTCATGGGTCACGTACTTAGTCTCAATTACTCAGAATGATCCTATGGGTTCTTTAGGTACAGGAGGCACGATTTGCCATTTTCTGTTTTTAAAAATGAGTCAATGTCAGGTCTCCCAATAGGACTTTTAGGTCTTTGCAGCAGGGCAGCCTTGGAGTTGTTTGCAGTCAAGAAAATTGACTAGGTGAAGGTGAAGCTCTCCTTTACCAAAGGAGTAAGCTGAAGACAGTTAGCAGAGGCATTGTCTATGTGATTGTATTTTTTCCTTTATCAGTATATTAAATTCTGTAGCCCTTTCAATCAAATGAGAAAAACTGTATTATCAGTGTTTTAAATTTGAATAAAATAGCCACCATTACTGCTTTTGAGAAAAAAAAAAAAACACACCTCTTTAAATAGTGAAATTTTGAGGTGCCAGAGGGATGAAGATGTCTTGGAAAATAGTTGGAAATGTGAGTCTGAAATTTAGGAGTTAAAACATTAAGACTGATACTACAGTTTTGGGAATTGCCTACTGAGAGGCCGCTGTTGCAGTGATGAGATACATGGAGATAGGTCGGGGACAGCAGGAGAGATGAAGGCTGAGGCTGGCCTCAGGAGTGCCGGCGCGGAGGGGCCGCGGGGACGCTGCTCGGAGGGCGTCCCGGGGCGCGTTGGGCCGGGCTTCGCTCTGTCGTGGCTCAGGCTTGCTCCTTAGGAGGTCAGAGTGCGAGGGGTGAGGAGCGTTGGCTCGTTTGTTACGGCTCTGAGGCCTAAGCCACCTGACAGACAAGCTCACTTAGAGGTGGTCGACAGCAGAGAGCAGACGGCAGCTGTGATCCTCTCGCCGAGTTCCTGCTCCCTTCTGTCGCAGTCCACATAGAGGCATGGCTTACAGCTGGTAGCAGCGTCGGTGTGTCCCTCGGTGTCTGCCTTCTCAGACTCGGTGGTTTTATGTCTGTGCTGACATAGCGTATGGAGTGTGTCTCTACGTTTACGTGGTCTTTATGGCTGCCTCCATTACAACTGCATGTGCCTTGATTTGACTTTTTATTACCAGTAGTGCTCCAGTTAAGACTTTTGCAGTAGATCAGACATGTTTGTTTATTTTTTGATTTGTTTTCTTGAGTCAGGAATGGAGAAGTTAGCCATCATGCCTTTGCTGAGTACAGTGGTTAAGAATGTGGGTTTCCGAGAGACACTTGGCTTGTCCCTTGGTGATCCTGTGGCTCTGGTTGTGTTCCTGCCCCTCACCGGTGCAGCGGAGCACGCCCCGTCTGACGCAGCAGCTCAGCCTTGAGTGTCATGGGCTCCATACAGCTCTCACCCCAGCAACCCCCAAATACATCGGCGCTGCGCTCGACGTCCATGACTTTTTGAACATTTTCGAGGAATAGGGTCCTCTCGGATGTTTTTTACAAGAGTATAATTTAGTTCGGCAGACTTCAAAATTTATCCTCTGTCCTGAGGTAACCATGATTTGTGTTTTCTAAAGCCAAATGAGAAAGCAGGGTTTTGTCTGGTTTTTCCGTTGGCATCCTGCTCAGGTTGTGTGTGTGTTTGAGGAGATAAATTGCAACTTAGATGACTGAGCTGAAAGCAAAGCTTGTTTAAAAGACGCTGCAACTGGAGGCAGAGACAACAGCCCTGATCAATTCTAGATGCCGTGACATCTTGGAGGCAAGATTTCTCTGCTAATGCTGTTAATACAAGTTGTGGGCCCTCTCAGTTGTGGCAGCTCCCCCTTTGGAGTGTTATTTGTGGTCCAAAACAGACTTGAAGGAAAAGCTTAGCTATTACAGTTGAAGTTTTCTTTCAAAGACACAGTGTCCGTTGAAACTGACCCCGGTTCTGCTGTCTCCAGGCACCTGTCCTTTTGGGGACCTGATTTCTGACACTAGTGAGCTGCCGCCGTTACAGCGCGCAGCAGCCGCCCCCCTCCGTGCCCTCGCTGATGGCCTCTTTGTCTTCCATGCTAGAGCGCGCTGCTGCAGCAGCTGGGAGTCGCCCCTGGCTCTGAGGGCCCGTGGCCCTTGTATGTTCACCCTCAGAGCCTCTCTCTGCTCGCGCGTCTCCTGCTCATCTGGCAACATAGAGCCAGCGCCCAGGGTGACCCTGACGTCCCTGAGTGCCTCAAAGTCTGGGACAGGTAAGGTAACTCCCACAGAAGCCCCAAGGAGAAGGCTGCCTTTTAAAACTTGTTTGACTGATTTGTAGTTCCTCTGTGGCCCTGAGATGGTAGTCTGATGATAGGCATAAAGCAGCAAGGGTGGAGGAGTGTGTCTCTAACGGGGGGATTTGGGAGGAGCTGGGGGGCTGTTTAAAAAACAGATGTACATAAACTAGGGTCTGGAAACAGAATCTTCCTTTAGCACATGGAGGATTTGATTGCAATTATCAGAGGGAACCTGAATCCGGAACATAACCAATTTTATTCTGACCTGGTTTTTTTGAAAGAGAGGAAACAGGGAAGCCAACTCTGTCTTTGGTTATTTTGCTTTCGACAGAAAACCACTTAGAGTGACTTGCAGTCTTTTTTGGACAACTTTTAAAGAATATTTTTACTTGGGGGAAGCTCAGATTAATCATCTAAATCCTCTTTAGATGGACCTATATTTGCCATTTTTGTTTACATGGTTGGGAGTCTTCAAAGCAGTTAGTTTTCCTAAAAGGCTTTGTTTTCCTCTTTCCCATTCCATGATCAAATAGCTCTGCTGCTGGATTTGAGAAATTATAAACCCCCTTGAACACCAGACATGCACTGTATTTTTCCTGGTGGAATCTTGCGAAAAGGCCGGAAGGTGGAGGGTGGGGGTGGTGGTGAGGGAAACCCTTATTAATTAAAACACAAATCTCTTCCCTGATAGCCAAAGGCCATGGAAATAGTTGGCTACATTCATTCCTTTTTTGCATGAAAGGTTTTCTCACAAGTTCTCTAAATAGTGTAAATTTTATATTTTTTAGTGCAACGAGTTATTTTCAACTATTATTTTTAACCTGTAGTATGAATTCTCAAAATGAGAAACTGTAGAGTCAGATTGTAAGAGAAAAAGTAGTTGAATTGTTTCTATCTAGCCAGATTTATTAAAGAAAAAAAGCCACCTTTTAGAGAACTTTCAGTTCTTTCTCACTGTCAGAAATGGCAGCGTGGGAGTTAACACGGCCATGGCCACAGGTAAAGTTGCTGAGGGCTGATGGAAACGCTTTTGTGGCCGAATCTGGCTCTTTGCAGCCCAGATGTAGTTTCACCTTCTCATTACATAGAGCTCCTTGTCTTCCTTGGTGCGTTCTCTTCACGCCGGGGCTCAGGACAGCTGCCTCTTCCGGCACTGCACGCTGTAACTCTCGGGGGATGCTCGGGCTTCCCCCTCCAGGCACGTTCTCCTCTCCTCTCTGGTAGGTTTTTGTCGACCATGAAGCAGAATGCCCTGCAAGGGGTGGTGCCTGCTGAGACGGAAGATCTGAACGTGGCACACTTGCAGCTGCTGCTCCTCATCTTCCACAACTTCTCTGAGAAGGGCCGGCGGGACATCCTGACGCTGCTTGTGCAGATCATCCAGGAGCTGAGTGCCAGCATGGATGCCCAGATGCGCTCGGTGCCTCTCATCCTGGCTCGCCTGCTTTTGATCTTTGATTATCTGCTTCATCAGTACTCCAAAGCCCCCGTGTATCTGTTTGAGCAGGTACAGAGGAACACGTTCTTTTTTACTTTACAGCTGTTCCTGAGAACATTGTTATTCTCAAATTACCATGTCCCAAACCAAAGTGACCTGTTCACTTGAGGTTTTAGGTGTCCATTGTGGTGTGTTTAAGTGCCCTTAGGAAGACCCTGGGACTTTGTCTCTGTGTCCACACTTCATGTTTAGTCAGAAGCGATACATTTGAATTTATTTTATTTGATGTGTTTGCTGAAATTGGATCATAGGTTCTGTTCACAGGTGTCCTTTGAACTGCTGTACTTAACATGTGTCGTGCACGGTGCTGTGAGTGTCAGGCCTCAGTTTACTAGTGGTTGAATGATGGCTGAGCAGTACATTTTATGGATTGGTAAATTGCTTTGTTCCAGGGAACCAGAATGAGAATGGGAGGGCCATTTAAGGATTATTGCAGTTAGAGTTTCTGACAGTGCTTCATTACATACTGTTCCCTTTATACTCTGGCAAAAAAATGCTTCCTAAAAGAAGTCACAGAAAAGTCTAAAATTTTATTTTGGTAAAGTTTCGCAGACTTTGCTGTATCAATCTGATGTCATGCCTGGAGTGAGAAGCAGAATGGTGTCTGTGTCTCTTTCTTAATTTGAATCTTTGTGTTTTAAAAGGTGCAGCATAACCTGCTTAGTCCTCCTTTTGGGTGGGCAAGTGGATCCCAGGACAGCAGCAGCCGCCGGACGACCACCCCTCTCTATCATGGGTTCAAAGAAGTAGAAGAAAACTGGTCTAAGCATTTTTCATCAGGTCAGAAAGAAGACTGTCGATAATAAACTACCTGATTCTCACGGGAGGGGCGGAATTTGGAGCTTGGGGCATCCTTGAGAACCTTTGGTCACTGGTGTAGTTTCAGATACCTATGGATTCAAAACTCCTGGCGGAAACAGACCCTCACATATCCCATGTTTATTTAAAAGGAAAAAAATCTGAGATGTGTTGAGCTGGAATCCTCTGGCCTTAGGGTGCAGTATATACATTCTTAGCACTCGGTGACTGAATTTAAATTTCTCTTAGGGACATGGTTCTCACCGAGAGGCTATTTCTTGGGTCATGGTCTTCAGACTGTGGGAGTGGTGGTATTCTCCCCAGTGTTTCTCACATGGCAGTGGTCCTACTCTTGATAAGGTGCCTCCTGTGTGCATTGCGTGTGTTTGCTTTCATCTGAGGATTGTTAAATACAAAGTGTATTTGGTGGACATGTTCATCAAGCCCTCATGTGAGTTTACTATCATTGGAATCTCTTAGTAGTTGGTCCCCTTGATGTGGGGGAGACAGCATTTAAGACTACCAGAACCATGATACAGTTCTGTCGATTCACGTGATGATCATGGAACAGAAGTTGTCAGCTGGGGGTGACTGTGCTCCACACCCCGACAGGGGCCCCGGGGCTGTGTCCGGAGACACATGTGGCTGTCCCAGCTGGGAGGCCGCTGCTGGCCGTTGGGGGACGGGAGCCGGGCTGGTGCTTGGCATTGTGTTGTGCAGAGGGTGGTTCCCGCAGCAGAGAGGCACCTGGCCCAGGGTGTCCGTGGGTCGTGCCGAGCTTGGGAAACCGCGGTCCAAAGGTCTTCTTACGTTTCACACTTGTTCGACTTGAGAGTGGACCCGTTCTTTCAATAAGCACATTGCTTTTCAGATGCCGTCCCACAACCCAGATTCTACTGTGTCCTGTCCCCAGAAGCCTCAGAGGATGATTTGAACCGACTTGATTCTGTGGTACTTGGAATTTAAAAATCCCATTTTGCATGTGGGTTAGGTGGTCTCCACCAAAATCAGGCTATCAGGAGGAAAAGGAATGATGTAACTTTCTAAGGAGTGATTTTAGCCTGTGTTGGGATTTGAGTTTATTCTAAAAGGAAAATGTTATTTTGAGATTTATTTTCTGGGCTGCAATTTGCTGGTAGGGGATGTCCTTCCTAGCAATTGACACCTCTGACAGATTATTTCTAAAGACTGTCTGTGTTAGTGTTTTCACAGGCAGCTATTTTAATGTACAAAATAGTTGTTTCACTCTAACTCCTGCACTTGTGTGCTCACAGTATAATCCATAAGCTGAGTTGGTCCGTGAGGGGGATCTTGCTGCAATAGACATTAATAACTGTTTGGAATGAGCTGTTTTGTCAATCCTGAGGTTAAATGGTAGTATATGGGTAGTAGGAAAAAATATTTCACAAAATAAGAGAAAACGATTGTCTTGTTTTTCTTGGTATTAGGCCTGCGATGTCCTCTTCTCCAAGCTCGTCAAGTATGATGAGCTGTACACTGCACTGACATCCCTGCTGGCAGCTGGGTCCCAGCTTGACACAGTTAGGAGGAAGGAAAACAAGAATGTAACAGCCCTGGTAAGACCCTGGCAACCTGGGCTAATTATGAAGAGTTGGGCATGTGTCTGGTTATTGGGGAGCAGTCTACCAGGAATTTCCTTCTGGGATCTAGTCAGCTTTTTTGACTTTTCCTTTTGGTTAACATTGAGAGGAATGTGACTTTGAGAGGAAGGGTCACCTCAGTTCTTATCTCCTGATGTGTCTGCTGAGTGCTGGTCGATGTATGATACTGGAAGCCACACACTTGAGCTGTTTCTGTGCCCCCGTGAATGTGTCTCGTGCCTGTAGAATTCGTAACAGCAGTTAAGGCCACAGGAAGGGCCTGCTGATTGCAGGCCTGCTGAAGGCAGTGTCTGCTCTCTTTCAGTCACTTGGTAAATTACTGGAGAGCCAGGGACTCAGAATTGCTTCCTTGTCCTGTGAAATATACAGAATGTGGGACAGATTTTATATGTATATAAAAGGTCTGTTTCTACCATTTTCTGCTTTGGGTGTGTATTCTCTGGGAAGACCCAGTGAGCTGACTTCAGAGCCAAATCTCAGTTGAAAATTGGGACTGTACCCTGTTCTGCTTTAAAAATTGTATTGATATTTGGATCAGTTTTTATTGTTAGGGAGATCTTGAAAGTGAAAGAAAGTGAAGTTGTTTATCTTGTCCACATCTTTGCAACCCCATGGACTGTAGCCTACCAGGCTCCTCCATCCATGGGATCTCCATGGGAGATTCTGAGGCAGTACCATGAGCTCCTACCCCTGAGACTGCTGTTTTTGCTTCTTGTAGGAAGCCTGTGCCCTTCAATATTACTTCTTGATACTGTGGAGGATCCTGGGCATTTTGCCACCATCGAAAACTTACATGAACCAGTTGGCCATGAACTCGCCAGAGATGAGTGAATGTGACATCCTACACACCCTGCGGTGGTCATCCCGCCTCCGGATCAGCTCCTATGTCAACTGGATAAAGGTACTGCTGAGCCTGCTGCCATGGGGTAGTCAGCCAGCAGGCTCTAATTTGGGAAACTTTTAAATTTAAGGCTGAGGGAAGCATTAGACCCTGCCTATTTTGCTCTCCTGAACACTTTTCTCTTGCTGTAAATAGGACCACCTTATCAAACAGGGAATGAAGGCTGAACATGCTGGTTCTCTCCTAGAACTGGCATCCAGCAGGTGCAGCTCCGTGAAATATGACGTTGACATTGTAGAGGAGTACTTTGCCCGACAGGTGTGTGAGTTTGGGTCCACAGTGACAGAACTTGGCTTATGCTGCAGGGTTTTTTTGCCACAGCTAACTAAGATCTTGGGTATCTTTTAAAGATCTCGTCCTTCTGTAGCATCGACTGTACCACCATCTTGCAGCTGCATGAAATCCCCAGCCTGCAGTCCATCTACACGCTGGACGCTGCTGTCTCCAAGGTCCAGGTCTCCCTGGACGAGCACTTCTCCAAGATGGCCGCCGAGACCGACCCACAAAAGTCCGCCGAGGTCACCAAGAACCTGCTCCCCGCCACGCTGCAGCTCATTGACACCTACGCCTCCTTCACCAGGTGCGGTGGGCCGCCTGCCCAGAGACGTTGGAGATGGGGACTGTAAATGCTTGGGTGGGTTACTTTCCTGTTTAAATATTTTCTAGCGTTTTTCTTGTAGGGTGCAAAGAGAGGTAATGCAGATTTTCTGGACACTATCTTTTCTCTTATTCACAGAGGTGAAGCTGTTTAAACTTCATGGTACATAGGTAGAGAAGACATTTTCTTACTTACTCATCTGTTTGGCTGGGTCGGGTCTTAGTTGTAGCCCTCGGGGTCATCCTTGTGTCACGGGGGTCTTCTCTGGCACCATGTAGCATCGACTGTACAGGGCTCTGGAGCCCACGGGCTCATTACTGGCAGCGTGCGGGCTCCAGAGCCCACGGGCTCGCTGCCGGCAGCGTTTGGGCTCTCTGGTTGTGGTACGGAGCTTAGTTGCCCTTTGCCACGTGGGTTCCCTGACTAGGAAGCAAACCCTCGTCTCTTGCATTCCAGGGCAGATTCTTAACCACTGGACCACCAGGGACTTTGAAATCCTTAGAAAAACCTTTTTTAATGAGCTAGTATTTTGAAACCCAGTCCTTTTTATAATAAACATTGCAAATTGCACACCCTGTAGACTTCCTTTATTTTGCATAGTGTTAAAATATTTTAGAATTCATTTTTAGTGCGTAAAAAGTAGGAGTTTATTCACCATTCACAGGATGTCTGGCTTTTCTTCCATTGGAAGAACTGGCAAAACTGCACCTGTCTTCCCATGCGACAGCAAACCGCTGCTAAGGACTGGCTGCTTCTCCTTGGCTGTTCTCACCTGGCCCCTTCATGCTCACTCTTTCTGGTCCCTGTAGGGTTTCACTCTTCACTTCCTCTTTTATGGGACGTTGTTGCTGAAGGGGACTTGGATCATTGTAAAACTTAACATGTCTTTTAGTGTGAATGCCTTGCAGTAGACAGAGGACTGTTGCTTGAGGCAAAATTTTTGGATGGATATGAGCTATAAACTTGAGTAACAACGATGAATGCTTGCTATGTGCTACTTACTTTTTTAGGTGCTGGGGGTACAGCAGTTAGCAAAGCTGATGAGTCAGTGCCCCTTGAAAGTGTCTAGGCTCTAATCTGGCTCAGCACTGATAATGCATGTTCCTGGGCAGAGAAGTTTGGGAAGTGTTTTTTTTTTTTTTTTAAAGAAAAAATAATACTTCTCAGGGCCTGTGATACGTGCAATGCCAGTCTTCTGAGGCCAGGACAAGTAAGGTAGATAATGTCCTGGAATTGAGTTTTGTGAGCATTTCCAAGGATGGCATGTTCTTTGGGAAATAATTACCCATTGGCATTCTTAGGAGACCCAAAGGGGCAGGCACTGTCAGCCACATTTACAGGCTTAGGAAACTGAGCTACAGGTTTTTCCATTTGTCTAGGGGTTTTTTTTTTTTTTCTAACCAGAATGTCACTAGGTTCCTTCAGCTTTGACATAGCTCCCTCTTTTTTCCTCCAGAGCCTATTTGCTACAGAACTTTAATGAGGAGGGATCCACTGAGAAGCTTTCCCAGGAGAAATTGCACGGCTTTGCTGCTGTTTTGGCTATTGGCTCTAGTAGGTGCAAGGCGAACACTCTGGGTAAGTGAATGTGCTTTTGAATAAGACTGCTAATACTGGTATGGCTAGTAGTACCGTTTCTCTCCCTTTCTACCTGTTCACTACATTTACCATTTATTGGGATCTTCCTGTGTGTCACGCATTGACATAGGTTTATCTGTTTTGATCTTTGCAATAATCCAATGAGGTACATTTTATTATCATCCCCCATTACTCATTAGGAAACTGAGACTTAGGTTATTTCCCCATGTCCTACATTCTGCAAGTGGCAGAGCTGGAATCCAGGTGAAGATCAGTTGATTCCAAGGCGTTAAACTCTTTGGCTGTTGGCAAAAATCTTTGTTCTCCTTTCCATTTTATAGAGGTTAGGAAGACTATTGAGCTACTGCTTCGTACTTGGGAAAACTTTTTCCTTGTGTTGGGAATGATCTGTAGAAATTTGGGATGGGAGATCGGAAGGACTTGAGCAGGGCTGGAGTAAGTGCAGTAGTCACCCTTCAAAGTGCACAGGCACTCGTATACTCCTGCATTTCAAGGCTTAAGTACCCTTTTAATGTTCAGATAGTCTCACTTTTAGAAATTTAATTTCATTACTTTATTGACTACTGTTCTTAATGTGCATTAATGTTCCCTGCCCTTAAGGTCCTTGTTAAGGAGAAAAGATCGAAATGCTCCCTGTTCTTAGAGGGTCTAGACATTGAATAGTGACTTGTAGTGACTTGCTATCACTTTGCATCTTGTATTCAGTTGTCTTCTTTACTCACAAGGTTAGAAAGGGACTATGATGGGGAGTGAAAATCTTATAATTGAGATTGTTAGTTGTTAAGCAGTTAGCAATTTCTTGGACAGAGTGCTGCTATTTAAATATGCTTCCAAGCTACCTTAGTAATTATTTTGACAACCTGGGCTGTGGTGTGTCTCTCTCTGCATTTGGGATTGGCTTTTAAAATGCTGTATGTTGTTCTCTCTCTTTCTTTCTTGTGATGATTCCTTGTCCTTTCTATTGCCTCCAGGTCCAACGCTGGTTCAGAATCTGCCATCATCAGTTCAGACTGTGTGTGAGTCCTGGAACAACATCAGCACCAACGAGTTTCCCAACATTGGGTCCTGGGTGAGTGTCCATCTGTCCGGGATGTTTGGTTTCGGTGTTCTGTTCTTATTCTTTAGGCTTAAACTGGTTCCCGAGAGATCCTAACATGCTGCACTGGTATTTGCTGTGGCTGGACCCATAGTCAAGGCCTTGAATCACCCAGATGGTCCTCATGATCGTTTTGCTAAGAATGAGAAGTATGTTACTGTGTTACAGGATAGCCACTGTATTACAGTGGACTCGAGCAGCACAGGGTTGTAAACGGTGTGCGTCCGTTTATACACTGTTGTTTTCACGGAGTCTGGGCTGCAGTACTGAATGATCTGTGGCCGGCTGAGTCCGCGGATGTGGAACTGCATGTATGGAGGGCTGACTGTAATGTTATACATGGGTTTTCGACTGCATGGATGGTTAGCACCCCAACCCCTGTGGTATTCGAGGGTCAACTGCTAGGACCCTAAGGTTCTTTATCTGTTAAATACTGGGAGGTGAAATCAAGGATATTAAATGTAAACTGCCTAGCACATTTTCTGGCACATGAATTGTCAGTAAATGTTAACTGTTTCCTTTCCCTTCTAGGTTTTATGGCAAGAACATGCTCCTTCTGTCATAATTTTATGGGGTAGCATTTATTCTCTAGGCTTTCAGAAGACTGTTGCATCTTCTGTCAGTTCCCTTGATCTTCCTGTGTGCTGTCCTCAGATTAACCTCTGTTAACAGATTATTGTGTTATTACAGTTCTTTGGAAAAGCCAAGTGTTATAATCTTATTATCCTTGCTTTGTAATTGTGACCTCTGTTTACATCACCCGGAGCTGTAATGCAAGGATAATTAAGATATTTGTAATGGGGACCCAGATGCATTGTAAAATCCTGATCTTTCTCAGTTATTAGAGGCAAACAAGCATAGTTTTAATATTAAATATAATATATTCTAATTATTTGAAAAGTAGTTTGGGTGTCTTAACTTTGTAGTAACTAAATTTTAGCTCAGCTTTAACTTTTCTGTTTAAAAGACCTTATTTACTTGTGGCCGTGCCGGCTCTTCCTTGCTGTGTGGGCTTTTCTAGCTGCCGCGAGTGGGGACGGCCCTTTGTTGTGGAGCGCGTCTTCTCTTAAGGAGCTCGGGCTCTAGGGCACACGGGCATCAGTAACTGGGGCTCAGTAGCTGTGGCACACGGGCTGAGTTGCTCCAGGGCATGTGGGGTCTTTCTGGACTAGGGCTTGAACCAGTGTACGCTGCACTGCGAGGCGGATACTAAACCGCTGAGCCACCAGGGTCGCCCTTTAAAAATTTTAACTCAACTCATACTAACTGAAATTTGTTAAGTGCGTCCTTCACTCCGCTCCACTTTCCTTCCCAGATGACTAAGAGTGTATACTGAATAGAGTCCTTGCATGTGAACCCCAGTGGGGTCTTCGATTTTCTTTCTGCGCGTGTAAGTATCTGGAGATGGATGGTTTCTCCATTGATGTCTGCTTTGCCTCCTTTCAGCGCAATGCCTTCGCCAATGACACTGTCCCTTCTGAGAGCTACATCAGTGCTGTGCAGTCTGCCCACCTGGGGACGCTCTGTGGCCAGAGTCTGCCCCTGGCTGCGTCCCTGAAGCACACCCTCCTCTCCCTGGTCAGGCTGACCGGCGACCTCATCGTGTGAGTACCGGCGGCGCAGCCCCGAGTGCTCTCCACGTCTGCGCTCTGTCACAGCTGCAGGAGGACAGCGTTCTGTTAACTGCGGGTAGTGCTCGTTTTGCCTGCTTCTGTGGCAGAGAGAGCCTGTTGCCTTAGAGTGTGAGCGTCTCCCTAGAAGGATTTTGAACTTAGATGTGAAGGGCACCAGAATACCTCCCTCTCTTTATGTGTAGTATGTTTCAGAGAAAGCATGCTGGCTTTAAATCATACCATGACTTGGAGGTGCTCTGGGTTTAAGTTTCAAGGTGACGATAATGTATTTGAAGTCATGCTTCTCCAAGTTCATTGTGGAGCTTTGATACTGCTGGCATGGGGACTAGGGCAGGCTTCCGATACATAGGTCACGAGTAAGTTCCTTTATCTCATCACCTTAAAAGTGATCCAGATTCCTGCTAGTTCTTCTAGAAAGATTGTCTGGGAGGGTTACTAGCTTAGGTTGCAGTTAATTTTCTTTTCTGAGTATTACAGAATACATCTTATGTTATTAATTTAACATTTTAATGAACGGATTTTTCAAATGGAAATGATTCTAACTTCTGATACAGTGATGAGAAGGAGACCGTGGAGTTGCATGACTGTGCCCGTGTAAAAAACAACTGTCCAAGGAAAAAAGCCCTTCTCAATAAATGACTGGATTGCCCTCTCCTCCCCTTGCAACTGTTCAGAGGAGTACATTCACTGATTTGATTCTGTTTTCTTTGCTGAAGTTGGTCCGATGAGATGAACCCGCCGCAGGTAATCCGGACGCTGCTCCCCCTTCTTCTGGAGTCGAGCACTGAGAGTGTGGCTGAGATCAGTAGCAACTCCCTGGAGCGAGTCCTGGGCCCCGCAGAGTCCGATGAGTTCCTGGCTCGTGTGTATGAGAAGCTCATCACTGGCTGTTACAACATTCTGGCCAATCACGCAGATCCCAATAGGTGAGCCTGACTAGGGAGAAGCATCCGGTTCCTGTGACCTGCTGTTGCCCTCAGTGAAATATACCAGCACTTGCTTCTCTCTGTCATTCGTTAACAGCTTATGATTGTGCCTTTTTAAGAAATTTAATTTTGGTTATGCTGGTTACACTGGGTCTTGGCTGCTGTGCGTGGGCTTTCTCTAGTTGCTGGGGAGCTGGGAGGCGGCTCCTCTTCCGCTGCGGTGCGAGGACTTCCTGCTGCACTGACTTCTCGTGGAGCACAGGCTCTAGGGCGTGGGGATGTCAGTAGTTGCGTCTGTCAGGCTCAGTTGACCCAAGGGATGTGGGATCTTAGTTCCCAGACCAGGGGTTGAACCCGTGTCCCCTGCACTGGCAGGTGCACCCTTAATCCCTGGGCCGCCAGGGAAGTCCCTGGTTGTGCTTTTTAACAGAAAGTTTTGTGCTTCGCGTGCATTTTGCATTCTTGAGGACACATACGAAAACTTACTTGGAATCGTCTTTTGTGATTCATTCTTAGGAATAAGCATGCTGTCCTAGATGTGGTAAGGTGTGCAAAGGAGCTTGATAGAGTTTCTAATGTTTTTGTGATGATGCTTCTGAGATAGATGTTCTGTGGCATGAAGGTGATCTCATTGCATTGTTTGACCATGATGGTGTAGGCCATACTGATGTAGGCGAGTCTTAAAAGAGCAGTTGAGTAAGTTACAGTTTTATCCCACTGAGAACTACATAGATAAAGGGTTCCAGGTGTTGGGATTTCCTGCCTTCCTCTTGTCAAGCAGTCCAGGTTTTCATAAGGGGCTGCCCTTTTTTTTTTTTTTCCCTCTCTCTCCACTTTTCTTTTGTCACTCCTACCCTTCTCCGCCTGTCAATGCAGGAGACGTAGGTTCAGTCCCTGGGTTGGGAAGATCCCCTGGAGGAGGGCATGGCAAGCCACTCCAGTATTCTTGCCTGGAGAACCCCACGGACAGAGGAGCCTGTTGGGCTGCAGTCCACGGGGTCGCACAGAAGAGCGACACAGCGTGCCGTGTGCCCCCTTCCCTTACGTCCTCTCCCCACCCAGCCCTTCGCCCCCTCCCCTCCTCTTTCCAGTAGTTTGAGGTAACAGCTCTGATTCTTTGAACTCTTAGCTGCTGACTGCATCACTTATCTCAGATTTTAGAAATTTTTTGTTTTACCACAGTTTTAATTCCTCATTTATTTAGCACCCGCTCTATGCCAGGGTTTATGCCAGGCTTTGACAAAACAAAACTGAATATTGCCCTCAGGGTATAGCCATAAGTAGACTTAGGATTTTTTTTTAATAGTTTGGGTTTTTAAAAATATATTTTAAAACTTCATTTTCGGCTGTGCTGGGTCTTCATTGCTGCGTGGACTTTCTGGCGGCGGGGAGTGGGGGCTGCTGTCTGCTTGTGGTGCGTGGGCTTCTCCCTGTGGTGGCTTCTCCCATCACAGCACAGGATCCAGGGCACTCCGGCTCCGGCGCTTGTGGCTTACGGGCTGAGGGGTCGCCCTTGCGGCTCCAGAGCACAGGCTCAGTGGCTGTGGCGCGTGGGCTCGTCCCATGGCGTGGGGGGTCTTCCCGGACCAGGGATCGAACCCATGTCCCCTGCGTCAGCAGGTGGGTTCTTTATCGCCAAGCCACCAGGGAAAGCCATAGACTTCTGAGTTTTTAAAGGTGAGTATTAGAACATCGAAACAGCCCTTGTTTCTATAATTTTTCTTTTGGATTTTCAGTGGACTTGATGAATCCGTCTTAGAAGAATGTCTCCAGTATTTGGAAAAGCAACTGGAAAGCAGCCAGGCTCGTAAAGCTATGGAGGAATTTTTCTCTGACAGGTGAGCTATGTTGTGTTCTCCTCAGTGAGGGTTTCGAATGTCTTCCAGAAGCAAGGACTGTGTTGACCTGGCTGTTCTCTCAGGAAATACAATAGCCTGCTTAGATGTTTGTACTTCCTGGAGCACTGGTTAACTGCTGGCGCCTTGAGGTTATTGGTGAAGGGGGTTGTTTTTGACTCAGTAGTATTGCTGACTCACAGGTGACCAGTTCTCCTAGAGGGGATGAGACTGTGAAGAAATAGGAAAGGATGCTTTTTATTTGACAGCTTAACATGATTCTTCCATTTTTTCCCCTCCTGCCTTTCAGTGGAGAACTCGTGCAGATCATGATGGCAACCGCCAATGAGAACCTTTCTGCTAAATTCTGTAACCGAGTTTTGAAATTCTTCACCAAACTCTTCCAGCTGAGTGAGTGACAGCTTTTAACAGTCTTCTTAGGGAAACTTTGATGCCCAGCGAATGGCTGTGCCTGTCTTCTGCCCTAGTGTAACTGCAGCAGGAAAATGCCAGCAAGTGGAGAGAATTCCTCAGAGAAAGTTCGGGAGGAAGTGGAGCCTTTCCCCCTTCCCTGGCTCGCTGTCTGGGCCTCCTCCCTTCCCCTGCCCTCCTTCACTGATCCTCGCCTCTTGGTCTGTCCCCAGCTGAGAAGAGCCCTAACCCTAGCCTCCTGCATCTCTGTGGCTCCCTGGCCCAGCTGGCTTGCGTGGAGCCTGCGCGTCTCCAGGCCTGGCTCACCCGCATGACTGCGTCGCCCCCCAGAGATTCTGATCAGCTGGACGTGATCCAGGAGAACAGGCAGCTGCTGCAGTTGCTGACCACCTACATTGTTCGGGAAAACAGGTAGACGCCTGCACTCATATCACACGCTCTGGCAGCCCCAGCCACAGGGCGAGCGCGTTTGCAGCTGTGTCTCCTTCAGCCTCAGTCCTGAAGCAATTCCAGTGACCCCATAGCTGCCCCTCAGTAGACTCGAGCCATCTAGCGTATATCCTTGAGTTTTCTCCTGGAAAGACTTTTGCAGTGGCTTCGCCTGTCAGCCGTAACTCGTGAATGTTTTATGGTCTCGTAGCCCAAGTCCACAACTTGGCTTAGTGTGTATGATCACGCATTTAATGTTTAATTTTAAACGCCTCTTAGAAATTCTAAATTCTTACAAATTTAATACTTCTGATTCCTACTGAATACTTACCAGTGTGATGTTTCTTTTCTACCAGTCAAGTTGGGGAAGGTGTGTGTGCTGTGCTTTTGGGCACCTTGATCCCCATGGCAACAGAGATGCTGGCCAATGGTGATGGGACCGGTTTCCCTGAACTCATGGTTGTCATGGCTACCCTGGCCGGCGCAGGTCAAGGTGCTGGCCATCTTCAGCTTCATAATGCTGCTGTGGACTGGCTGAGTAGATGGTAAGGGGATTAAGTGGAGGATCGCATCTGTATGTTACACCATTGCTCTTAAGGGGGATAATTAATTGCAGGCCATTTTTTTGTAGCTCAGAGTGAGTATAAAAGAAACTTGAAGGAAGCTCTGTCTTTTTATTGGGGATTATTCACTATAGATTTAATCAGTTCACTTAATCTCTATTCTTTTATTAGTAGGGTTTCTTGTTCATTATTCCTAGGAGAAGTCTTGGGAAGGTGTACCAACTATCCCTGATAGGAACAGAACCCCCAATCGCTGATGACCCACATAATTTCCAAAGAATGCCTTTAGTTCACATTGTCTACAAATTGATGCAGGACACATGGAAAAGCTTCCTTTCTTTGGTTCCGTGGATGATTTTGTGTCCCCCACCCCCTTTTTTGTTTGGCAGCAAGAAGTACCTGTCACAGAAGAACGTGGTTGAGAAAATGAATGCCAGTGTGATGCACGGGAAGGTAAGGCGCGTGAGGTATGCGGGTGGCCAGCTGAGGGTCCTGCCTGTGGCTGCGGGGCGGGCCCCCCTGCCTGGGGTTTTGGCCCTGGCTCTCCTGCACAGCGGAGGCCTGGAACCTCAGTGCGTCATTGCCAAGTGCATGCCTTTAGGCCTCTTCTTGGGGGCAAGCAGTGATCCAAAGGAAATGTTCTGCTAAACAAACATACAACAGAATCTTTCTTAAAACTGTGAGTTCCTCTATTTTTAGATAGTGGTGTTCCCTGGAAAATTGTCCACTGCTCCTGCATTGGAACTGTGTGCTCTGAGTGTTAAACATGGGTTACAGTTTACCTCCTCAGCTCCATCCAGATGCTAGAATTATTTACATTATCTGAAGGTTCAGGCCACTGTGCTGAGAGAAAGGGTGGCAACTGGCAGAAATGTTGGCATTCAAGCATTTTCTCCCCCTACCCAACCTGTCAGCCTGTCATTGTGGCTGATTTAAATATTTTTCACTAATGGTTTAAAAAAAAATGATTAAGACAGGGAAAAAAGCCAGTGAGAGCTTACTCACACTTTAATATAATCTTTTTATTTTTTTCTTGAGGTGTAATTGACATAGAATATTAGTTTCAGGCTTACAACATAGTGATTTGATATTTGTATATATGGCAAAATGGTCACAGTAAGTCTAGTTAATATCCATCACCATACATAGTTAAGTTTTTTTTCTTGTAATGGGGACTTTTAAGACCTGCTCTCTTGGCAACTTTCAGATGTGCATACATTAGTATTAACTCTAGTCACTGTGCTTGACATTTCGTCTCCATGACTTCCTTATTTTACAGCTGGAAGGTTGTGTCTTTTGAGGCACATCAGCCACTTCACTGAACCAGCCTCCTTCCCCCGCCTCTGCGCCACCTCTCTGTTCTCTGTACCAGGCTGGTTTTCTCTTGAGTGACTTCCGTGTCTGTTTCAGCTTTGTTTTCCTGGTTTACGTTGGGCTTCATTTTATGAGACTTTTACATATGTATAAAATATATATAAAATATATACTGTGCTGGGCCCTTGTTGCTGCCTGGGCTTTCTGCAAGCCCTGAGTTACTGCAAGCAGGGACTGCTCTCTAGTATTCGTGGCCTCTCTTGTTGTGGAACCTGGGCTCCAGGGTGCGAGGGCTTCAGTAACTGCAGCTCCCCGGCTCTAGAGCACAGGCTCAGTAGTTGTGGCCCATGGCCTTAATTGCTCCATAACATGTGGGATCTTCCAGGATAAACGATCAAACCCATGTCTGCTGCATTGGCAGGTGGATTCTTTACCACTGAGCCACCAGGGAAGCCCTATTTTATGATTTTTAAAGAGTCGTCTTTGTGCTTAAGAAGGGATGAATCATACTGATTCAGTGCAGTTTCTTTTATTTTTAATTTTTAAAGTTTTTAAATTTTTTGGTCACGCCATGCAGCATATGGACTCTTAGTTCCCTGACCAGAGGTCACACCTGCATCCCTTGTCTTGGAAGTGCTGAATCCTAAGCACTGGCCCCCCCAGGGAAGTCCCAGTGCAGTTTATTGACCAGCTACTTGCTGTTGTAGTGCAGAGAGCTAAGGAAATAGAGAATTAAAACGTGATATTTTTCTTCTTTGCATTTTGTGCTGTTCCTTTGATCAAGGTGTGGCTTCTTTTACAGCACGTGACAGTCCTAGAGTGCACCTGCCACGTCATGTCTTACTTGGCTGACGTCACCAACGCCCTGAGCCAGAGTAACGGTCAGGGCCCGAGTCACCTCTCCGTGGACGGGGAAGAGCGGGCGATCGAGGTGGACTCTGACTGGGTGGAGGAGCTGGCAGTGGAGGAGGAAGACTCCCAGGCCGAGGATTCAGTAAGTGAAGTGACCACCACGGTCACGGCTGGCCGGCACTTGCAGAACTCACGTTAACAAGCCTTTGACCTTCTTTTTTGGCCCCTTTGAGCTTCAGGACTCTTCCCAGTCCTTGTTGCTTATTCATAGCTTTCATGACTAATGTCAGGCTGATTTTCCGGACCTGCAGAACAAGTTGTAGGACTCTAATCTCCTAGAGGAAGGACCCCTAAATAAGCCTGGGCCTTCTTCAATCTAGAGGTACTTGTCCTGCAGTTCCAACTGGTTTTTGCATCCAAAATGGAGTTTCAGAGATGAGTTTTTCAGGGGATGGTGTGAGCTACATTGTAGAGAAAGCATAAGGTTTATTTTTTTTCCTAGTCACCAAACTTTAACGTCTCATCTGAAATTATATCACACTTATAGCCTGCGAGCTCTCTCCAACTGGAATAGGTTTCTGCTAGTCATTTATGAAGTCAGTGGTTTATTTTCTATAGAGTGTGTTTTTGTGGGTGCCTGTGTGGAAGGATGTATTTCTGATTAAAAAGACTTACTATCTTTGAAGGATGAAGATTCCCTTTGCAATAAACTCTGCACTTTTACCATCACTCAGAAAGAATTCATGAACCAGCATTGGTAAGAGTACTTTTTCACTTTAGGTGGGGCTTTCCAGGCTGTTGATTTTGGGGACTTGTGGTCTCATTGCCTGGTTTCATATTTTTTGTAGGTACCACTGTCACACCTGCAAAATGGTTGATGGGGTAGGTGTGTGCACAGTGTGTGCCAAGGTCTGCCACAAGGATCATGAGATTTCTTATGCCAAATACGGATCCTTCTTCTGCGACTGTGGAGCCAAAGAAGATGGTAGCTGTTTGGTGAGAGATTAGAACCTTCTCTTGGCTCTAAAGGGTGACTTGTTAGTGATACAAATGTGTAAGCCAAACTGGGAACTTCCCACGTCACTTCGTGGTGTGCTGGGTCTAAGAGGACCAAGTTCTGATTCTGTCAGTGATCAGTTGTACAGTCATGGCCTCAATACTTCACTTAGGATAGTAGAACTTGCAGTATCCTTAGAGATCTTGCAGTTTTTTGAAAGACCCCACCCCCACCCCAATTTTAAGATTTGTCGTTGTGAGTGGGTAAAGTGTTAGCTATTAGGTGAATACCACGAAGATTAGAATTCAGGCTTTTGGATATTCTTTAAATGGTTAGGCAGTCTCCCCTTTGAGTCAGATTTTTTCTCTGAGATCTTAGGCAGTATTTCATCTGTGCTTGTGGCAAGACACTGGGGGCCCCTGACATTTCCTGTCCCTAGGCTTTGGTGAAGCGAACTCCCAGCAGTGGCATGAGCTCCACCATGAAGGAGTCAGCGTTTCAGAGTGAACCCAGGGTTTCAGAGAGTCTCGTGCGCCACACCAGCACCTCCCCTGCGGACAAGGCCAAGGTCACCATCAGCGATGGAAAGGTTACTGACGAAGAGAAGCCCAAGAAGAGCAGCCTGTGCCGCACTGTGGAGGGCTGCCGGGAGGAGCTGCAGAACCAGGTGGGCCCTGGTGGGAGGAGCCGCGGGACGGGGCGGGCCCTGGTGGGGGGAGCCGCGGAACGGGGCGGGCCCTGGTGGGAGGAGCCGCGGGACGGGGCGGGCCCTGGTGGGAGGAGCCGCGGAACGGGGCGGGCCCTGGTGGGGGGAGCTGCGGAACGGGGTTGGGGTCTGGGGGAGGAGCCGCGGAATGGGGCGGGGCCTGGGGGAGGAGCCGCGGGACGGGGCGGGCCCTGGTGGGAGGAGCCGCGGGACGGGGCGGGCCCTGGTGGGGGGAGCTGCGGAACGGGGTTGGGGTCTGGGGGAGGAGCCGCGGAATGGGGCGGGGCCTGGGGGGAGGAGCCGCGGGACGGGGCGGGCCCTGGTGGGAGGAGCCGCGGGACGGGGCGGGCCCTGGTGGGGGGAGCTGCGGGACGGGGTTGGGGTCTGGGGGAGGAGCCGCGGAATGGGGCGGGGCCTGGGGGAGGAGCCGCGGAACGGGGCAGGCCCTGGTGGGAGGAGCCGCGGGACGGGGCGGGCCCTGGTGGGAGGAGCCGCGGAACGGGGCGGGCCCTGGTGGGAGGGGCCGCGGAACGGGGTGGGCCCTGGTGGGGGGAGCTGCGGAACGGGGTTGGGGTCTGGGGGCGGAGCCGCGGAATGGGGCGGGGCCTGGGGGAGGAGCCGCGGAACGGGGCAGGCCCTGGTGGGAGGAGCCGCGGAACGGGGCGGGCCCTGGTGGGAGGAGCCGCGGAACGGGGTGGGCCCTGGTGGGGGGAGCTGCGGAACGGGGTTGGGGTCTGGGGGAGGAGCCGCGGAATGGGGCGGGGCCTGGGGGAGGAGCCGCGGAACGGGGCGGGCCCTGGTGGGAGGAGCTGTAGAACGGGGTGGGCTTTGGCGGGGGTAAGGGGGCAGGGGAGGGGAGCTGCAGAGCTGGTGGGCTCTGGCTGCCCACAGCACAGGAGGGCAGAGTGCAGAGCCTGATACACGGCTCTCCCCACTCCACCAGTGGCTATTTTGTCCTCCAAGGTTACTCATTTCCATCCTATTCCCATGAGTCCTGTGTGTTGTTGATCATTGCTTCGTAGGGAGTCTGTGACTGAGGAGTGTTTGGGGGGCTTGTGTGAAGGGGAATTTTAGTTATGTGATGCTCCGGGGCACCCTTTCTTGATGCGGGCCCCTCATCTGCAGCAGAGAACACAGAAAGCAGTGGGTGGTAGTTGGGTGGTCGTCATCTCGGTCTCCCAAGTGGTGCATGACTGGACGTGCTCTAGATGCCTCACTGTGCTTGGTGGGTGTGTGGAAGCAGTAGGTATCAGCAGGGAACCCCTGGTTTAGGGACCCAGTCTCATGCTGACTGGAATCAAATCCAGTGCTCGGACAGAGTGAAGTGAGGGCTGAAACACCTACTTGAAGTGAGGAAGCTGGGTCCTGGGTTCTGTAGGTCGTTACTGGCAAGATGATGATGATGAGTGTGATCTTTTTTTTTTCTTTTTTTTTTTTTCACTTGTGTGTTTGGATTTTTCTCAGGCCAATTTCTCCTTCGCTCCTCTCGTGTTAGACATGCTCAATTTCCTCATGGATGCCATTCAGACCAACTTCCAGCAGGCGTCCGCGGTGGGGAGTAGCAGCCGGGCCCAGCAGGCCCTCCGGGAGCTGCACACAGTGGACAAGGCGGTCGAGATGACAGACCAGCTGATGGTGAGTGGTCAGGGTCAGGGGTCAAGGGGCACGTGGGAGCCAGCACATCCACTGGGAAGCCAGAGGGTGCTTGATGCTCTGAGATGCATCCTTAGAAAGCCACCCATGGGTGTTCAGAACCTAGACTGTAAGAACCTGTGACACCCAATGTGAAAATCAGTATGTGAGGTGTGTCATCTAACAAAGGGGATCGTAGGGCACGTGGACCAACAGCGAGTAAGTCTCCTTTTCAGTTCACGTAAATATGTGAACCCCTGTCTGTGAGGAGTGACATCTGGAGACAATTTTAATAGCTAGGAATGTCTTCTGTATGTAAAATAAAAGACCACCTTATTGTGTCTTCTTCTCCCCAGGGTTCACATTGCATGCAGAAGTAATGCTGTCCTCTCTGGCTTAGAGCCTTTTGGGCAGTCCCCTTCAGCTCTTGCTGTGGCGTGGCTGCCGAGCTCTGCGTTGCCCACGGCAGCCCTGCTGCCCGGCGCGGACTGCAGGACCCCTGCAGTGGTTTGCTTGGCCTCTGGAGCAGCTGTGTAAAATAAAATAGCAGGACTTCTCTGGGGGGCCAGGGGTGAAGAACCTGCCTGCCAAGGCAGGGAACATGGCTTTGATCCCTAGTCCAGGAACTGAGATTCCCCATGTGGGAGCAGCTAAGCCCGTGTGCTACGATTACCGAAGCCTGCAAGCCAGAGTCCATGGTCCAAAGCAGGGGCAGCCGCTGCAGTGAGAAACGCGAGCGCTGCACCGAGAAGGAGCCCCTGCTCACCACAGCTGGAGAGAGCCCGTGCGCGGCCCAGGTCGAGGGCAGCCAGAGTTAGAGGAAAGGGGAGAGGGAGCTCTAGTGCTTGCGGAAGGGCAGTATAAAAATGAGTGAGGTACACGAATAGATCGCACAGCGTGCCTGCTTTTGAGGGAAACATAATCACTTGGCAGTACACACAGAGACAGACACAGATATTCTGACATTTTATTGAAAATAAGTCACTGTTGGGAATTCCCTAGGACTCCAGTTGTTCGGACTCTGTGCTTCCACTGCAGGGGGCCTGCGTTTAATCCCTGGTCAGGGAACTAAGATCCTGCAATGGCCAACCTCCCTCCCCTAAAAATCAGTCACAGTTTTAGATCAGTGGTTTTAGACTTGCAGATGTTAACGATGAAACTAGAAAAATATTGGGATGGTGTTGGTAATCCATAAGGTTGCTGACTTTTAATTTTATTGGGGTAAATCAATGAAAAAAACACTATCATCGTTATCATTTTATTTTTTAAAAGGGCATTTTGGGAATTCCGTGGTGGTCCAGTGGTTAGGATTCAGTGCTTTCACTGCTGAGGGCCCAGGTTCGATCCCTGGTTGGGGAACCGAGATCCGACAAGCTCTGTGGCGTGGCCTAAAAAGAAAGACGGGGGTGCTTTTTAACACTTAAAAAAAAATCAGTACTTATATTAATTTAGTTCTATGCAGCATTTACTGCATTATTCTTATTGGACTGATAGTAATTTTGATGAATTGACTGTCCATGGATTAGAGATTGGAAATCTTTGCTCTTGAGTAACTGAATTGTACAATATTTCAGTCACACGAATAGTGTGTGTATGAATCCACTTGATGTATTTTGCCTTACTACTGCCTACTCTCTCTGCATCCGTCTTTGCCAGGTTCCCACGTTAGGCTCCCAGGAAGGTGCCTTTGAGAATGTTCGGATGAACTACAGCGGAGACCAGGGTCAGACCATTCGACAGCTGATTAGTGCCCACGTGCTCAGGAGGGTGGCTATGTGTGTGCTCTCCTCCCCTCATGGGCGCCGCCAGCATTTGGCTGTCAGCCACGAGAAAGGCAAGGTGGGTCCTCCAGTCCCCTCCCTCTCATTTGAGGTCATGTTTGTCTTAGGTGCTGAGCAGAACACATAGGGGACAACACCCAGACTGGCCCGCTAGGAAAACGTTTGTTTTTCTGAATTCTAGCAAAGCTTCAGGGACAAATCTCAGCAAGCTCTTATGCTGGAACCCTGAGTTACTTTACTACACTTAGAACCGGGATGCCTGGGACGGAGGCTAACTAGTTACTTCCCACTCTGTGATTCGAACCCCAGGCGAAGGTAATGACTGGAGGCTTCCTAGGACAGTGTGGCTTGCAGTCTTTCTCGGGTTAGCCACCCTGGAAGACACAGTGGAGAGGAGAGTCTTCCTTGGAGGGCTCAGTGGTCCTTATTTAGTTCTTCCCTGCCCTCCCAGCCCTCTTGAAGACCCAAGGAAGTTTATGGAATTTTATAGAACAGCAAGAGTTAGAGGAGAGTGTCTTTTTTTTAATTTTCATTTTTTATTTTTATTTTTTGAGTAGAGTGTCTTTAACTCAAGCCTTTCTGTTTTCTGGCTTCTTCATTTGTCTCCTCTTTATATTAAGTGAAAAAGAAACGAGATAAAAGTAGCTCTAACATACTTTCAGAACACTTTCATAGAAAAATGAGAAGGGACAGTAGTATACAGGAATTGTTCAATATTTTATGAACAGATTATATGAAGTTGGTTTCTTTTGTCACCTCTAGAAGGAAGAAATGAAAGGCATTCCATTCTTTAAGCCAGAGAATATAGAGACTGGTACTGGTCTTGGATTTTTGGAGAGACTTAGACCGCTCGGCCACGCTACCAGATGGTTTTTGGAGAGACTTGCTCACAAAAATAGCCTCCAGATCAGTGAAGGAGCTTTTGTTATTGCTGCTGTTCTCTGAGAGGAAAAGGGTTGAGAATAAATTGATAATTATTCCCTGGCAGATCACTGTCCTCCAGCTCTCAGCTCTCCTGAAGCAAGCAGATTCCAGCAAAAGGAAGCTGACTCTGACCCGCCTGGCTTCTGCCCCGGTACCCTTCACTGTGCTGAGCCTCACGGGGAATCCTTGCAAGGAGGACTACCTGGCTGTTTGTGGGCTTAAGGTAATCTTGAGCCAGTTTGGTTCTGTTGAGCTATAGGTCACTGTGACCTTCTCTCCTGTTCTTAGCTCCACCTTCTCTTACTCATTGTTGAGATTGGAACTTAAAAGCCTTTGGGAAGACGAATTGAATTTCTTCCACGTCTTCCAGATTTCTCTTCTATTGGAAATAAGCTTTGTGTGTTCTTGACTCCTGAATGTGTTACTCGACAGTCTTGAGTACTGTCTGGAGGCGGCGAATGCCAGGGAAGAAAAGGCACCGTCAACCTCTGAAATGAGGTGGCCTGCTTTCCAGACCCCCTTTAACCGCCTGTCCCTTCACCCGTGTCCAGGACTGCCACGTGCTCACCTTCAGCAGCTCAGGCTCCGTCTCGGATCACTTGGTTTTGCACCCCCAGTTGGCCACAGGGAACTTCATCATCAAAGCCGTGTGGTTACCCGGTTCACAGACTGAGCTAGCGATCGTCACCGCAGACTTTGTCAAGGTATAGGTACAGCTCTCTGATGGTCTGGCCCTACAGTGGTTTTGCTTTTAAATTCAGAATGCCTGATCTCCATTACGTCTGCTGACTTCTTTTAGAGGTTAAAAATAAAAAGTCCTTACATTTTGTTACCTTTTGTCCTGTTGCTGAGCAGGGGCCATCCACGCACAGGTAACAGATAAGCGATTCTGGTGCAGCCTCTCCGTGCCCAGTGCGCCGCTCTCAGTCGCTATTCTTGGTGCAGACTTTGCTGCTGGGCCTCTCCTCTGCCATTCCTTACAAGAGAGTGGGAAGAGGCCTTGTTTATCTTTGTGCACTCAGCGCCCAGCCCTGACGGGTGTGTGCTGAGGGGAAGAGTGCCCTTCCTCACCACTGCCGCTCCCTGGATGCACCGGGAGAGTTTGGGCCTGGGGCTGAGATAGACCTCCCTTATTTGATCTTTCTTCCTTCTCTCTTGCAGATTTATGACCTATCGGTTGATGCCTTGAGTCCAACCTTCTACTTTCTCCTGCCCAGCTCAAAGATAAGAGATGTTACCTTCCTCTTCAACGAGGAGGGGAAGAACATCATTGTTATAATGTCCTCGGCGGGGTACATCTACACACAGCTCATGGAGGAGGCCAGCAGTGCCCAGCAAGGGCCCTTCTACGTCACCAACGTGCTGGAAGTCAGCCACGAGGACCTGAAGGTTAGAGCGCACGGTGCTGCTTCCTTCTGGGCTGGGGTTCATCAGCCCAGTGGCTGTTGCATTGTTCCTCTTTTCTTTTAACTTTTTACATGACAGCAAAGCTCTAGTTCTAAAGGATTAAACTTGAAGTTCTTTTATTCTCATGGTATTTTTAAGATTTACCACTGAGATCTGATGCTTAGAGGATGAGAGCCCCTAATCATGGTATAGAATGAATGAGCAGAGACTTCCCTGGCGGTCCAGAAGTTGAGAATCCTCCTGCCAGTGCAGGGGGTGTGGGTGTGACCGCTGTCTGGACAGAGTCCACATGCTGTGGGGCAGCCAAGCCCCCAAGCTGCAGTGCTGAGCCTGCTGCTGCCACTGACGCCCGCGCGTCTCGAGCCTGTGCCCTGCGGCGGCAGAAGACCCTGCAGTGAGGCCCTCGCACTGCGGCCAGAGCAGCCCGCCTGCGCCGAGTTAGAGAAAGCCGGGCGCCTCATCGAGGACCCAGCGCAGCCAGAAATAAAGCGCCCAAGTACATTAGAACATGAACACGTAAAATGAGGGACCAGCCAGAGGCCTTACCGTGGTGTCGTCTGTCGCACAGGACAGCAGCGGCCAGGTGGCGGGCGGTGCCCCGGGCGGCCTGAGGCCTGACCGTGGTGTCGGCTGTCACACAGGACAGCAGCGGCCAGGTGGCGGGCGGCGCCCCGGGCGGCCTGAGGCCTTACCGTGGTGTCGGCTGTCGCACAGGACAGCAGCGGCCAGGTGGCGGGCGGCGCCCCGGGCGGCCTGAGGCCTTACCGTGGTGTCGTCTGTCGCACAGGACAGCAGCGGCCAGGTGGCGGGCGGTGCCCCGGGCGGCCTGAGGCCTTACCGTGGTGTCGGCTGTCGCACAGGACAGCAGCGGCCAGGTGGCGGGCGGCGCCCCGGGCGGCCTGAGGCCTTACCGTGGTGTCGTCTGTCGCACAGGACAGCAGCGGCCAGGTGGCGGGCGGTGCCCCGGGCGGCCTGAGGCCTTACCGTGGTGTCGGCTGTCGCACAGGACAGCAGCGGCCAGGTGGCGGGCGGTGCCCCGGGCGGCCTGAGGCCTGACCGTGGTGTCGCCTGTTGCACAGGACAGCAGCGGCCAGGTGGCGGGCGGCGGCGTGTCCGTCTACTACTCGCACGTGCTGCAGATGCTGTTCTTCAGCTACTGTCACGGCAGGTCGTTCGCGGCCACCGTCAGCAGGACGACCCTGGAGGTGCTGCAGCTCTTCTCCATCAGCATCAAGAGGTGGGGCTGCGCACTTAACTGTGAACGTCCACAGCGCCCGTGTTCAGCGGGGGAGTTCCGCCCCGTCCCCGGGACTCTCCCTTCCCCGCCCGGTATCTCTAAACTAGGCAGCGTCCAGCGTTGGCCGGCCGGCCAGTCTGCATGGTTTGTCCCCCCAGGCTGTTGGAGGTGGTTGGGGGGGCCACTGTCACTCAGAAGGAAAGCTGTGGTCAGGGTAGCAGATGTGATCTTAATTTGGTGAGTTTTCAGAAGGGGATGCCAGTGTCTTTCTCCCAGACATTCCTGCTGCTAAGATGCCCTTGAAGTGTCCCTCCTGGTTGGGGTGGGGGGCTGTTGATCAGTAAATAGAACATGATGTCAACATATGGGGCATGGTGGGAGTTTGGGGAGGCGGGGGCTGCCATCAGGCTTCCAGAAGATAGGAGTATGTGAGGTAGGGGTGTTTTATTTAAGGAGGAGGCAGAAAAGGTTGAAGGTTTCTTTCCCTCTTCCTTTTCTGTCACTGAAAAGGCATTACAACACTTTCTCTCTGCCCTCTGTTTGTGAATCAGCTGGTTTGGGGTGAAATAAAATGGTTACCATTCATACAGAGCTTGACGTGCTTGGAAATTCTTAAAAGGAGACCGGTTGTTAGCCTTTGACTCCTCCGTGGGCCTGTGCAGTTGATAGCCTTAGGCACGTAGGGACCCCGATCCTTCAGACAGGGGAGAGCCTGAATCAGGGCTCCCGCTGGGCGCGCGTTGTGTGAGACTGTGCATGTGGCTCAGAGGAAAACTGAGTGATGGGTCATTCGAGTCCTCGGGTGGGAGTATTTCTCTGAGACTCAGTAGGTAGTGAGGATGCCCTTCAGGTCCACGGAAGAGCTGTTAGGTGGTGAGTGACACCCTGACTGGCCACCTTTGTCGTCTGCAGTTCCAACGGCGGCAGTAAGGCGTCTCCTGCCCTTTGTCAGTGGTCTGAGGTGATGAACCACCCTGGCCTGCTGTGTTGTGTCCAGCAGACTACAGGCGTGCCCCTGGTGGTGATGGTGAAACCGGACACTTTTCTCATCCAGGAAATCAAGACTCTTCCTGCCAAAGCAAAGGTGAGTGCCACATTCCCCCATCGCTTGAGTAGACTGTGACCCTGCCCTATTTTTGTATATCTTGTCGCTTTCCCAGCTCTTCTGTCAGAAGTCTATAGAAGAATCTTCTAGACGTCTTTTCTTTGCCGGCCTTTTGCACCCTCCGCCCCGTTGACCGTGAGACCAGTGGCTTCTCTGCCTCTTTGTGTAGGCCCTGCTCCGTACATGTGGGAACTAACATGGCCCGTCCCCTCCTCCTAGATCCAGGACATGGTGGCCATCAGGCACACGGCCTGCAACGAGCAGCAGCGGACGACGATGATCCTCCTGTGTGAGGACGGCAGCCTGCGCATCTACATGGCCAACGTGGAGAACACCTCCTACTGGCTGCAGCCCTCCCTGCAGCCCAGCAGCGTCATCAGCATCATGAAGCCCGTTCGCAAGCGCAAGGCGGCCACCATCAGTAAGTCCCGCCCTGAGGCCTGCCCGGGGAGGGGGCTCAGAGTAGACGGCCATGGGTACCCGTGAAAAACGGGGACTGGGCCCTCTTCAGTGGTTAAGATTCTGCAGTTCCAGTGCAGGGGGTGTGAGTTCAGTCTCTGGTCAGCTAACTAAGATCTCAAATGCCTTGTGGCACGACAAAAGAAAGAAATGGGGACTGTCTTGCTTGTGTGGCTTATAAAGGTAGAGATTGTGCTAGCTAGTTCCCCAGAAGCAGAGACAAGTTTCCTTCAACTACCCCCTTTCTGAGCATGGCAAACATCTGTTGGCTCTCTGCAGATAGTAGTTCCTAGGTGCCCAGGAAAGAGTGCTCTCTTGGATCTGCTTTGAGATAGTTTTCTCTCCGTTTAGGGAGAGTTGTTTGCCTGATGGAGCAGGCAGGGTGGAACTGGCGGAGGAGTAGATCCTTCAGTTGGTTTATTCTCACCAAGTAGTGTAGAAGCCAGGCCTTCCCTGGTGGCTCAGCTTAAGAATCCACCTGCAATGCAGGAGCCGTGAGTTCACTCCCTGGATTGAGAAGGTCCCGTGGAGGGGAGGGCATGGCGGCCCACTCCAGTATTCTTGCCGGAAGAGCCCCAGGGACAGCCTGGCGGGCCCGAGCCCACGGGGTCGCGGAGTCAGACACGGCTGAAGACGCTGAGCTTGGGCGCGCGCCTTGGGGAAGCCGTCCTGGGTACTGAGCTGGGGGTCCTGCGCCTGAGTGGTAGAGCGGGACTCCTTTAGGAGCGAAAGCTTGCGTTTAGCAGTGAGTGACTTGGTCTGAGCAATAAAGATCATTACAGCGTTCTTCCCACTCCCTGGAGTCTGTTCTAGAGCCTGTGTTTGAGAAAATTGTGCAGCTCATCCTCTACAAAGAAATAGTTCCTGTTGTTCATTTTAGTTAAGCCAGCTCTGAGAGAGCCTGTTGTGAGTGAGTGTTCCAGATCCTGACACCAGATCTCTTTGCCCTGCAGGGTCTTCTTGTGGTTTGGGGTGGTGACTCTTGGGCAGCTGACCACATGTAGGCATCATAGTGATGCCAACCATGTCCTCACGAGTTGGCCCAAGGTTGGGGCGCACGTGTGAGCTCGGGTGCAGAGGATGAGGCTGCGCTAATGACAGTGCTCTCTGGCCCCCGGTGCTGCCCTCCACAGCAACCCGCACCTCCAGCCAGGTGACCTTCCCCATTGACTTCTTTGAGCACAACCAGCAGCTGACTGACGTGGAGTTTGGTGGGAATGACCTCCTGCAGGTCTACAATGCACAGCAGATAAAGCACCGGCTGAATTCCACTGGCATGTATGTGGCCAACACCAAGGTGAGGACCGGCTGCAGTGCCCTGGGTTCAGTCCCTGGGCAGCAGGGCTCACGAACGTATGATGTGAGGAACACATCTCCTGTCGGGATACAGGGCTCACAGTCGCTAACCCTTGACTGTAGTCTGATGGTCCCCAGAATAAACAGATACTCTCAACTCCACGCAGAAGGGCTCCTGCTCCCGTGTTACCAGCAGGGTTACCGTGCACAGGGCGGCAGGAGGTGGTTAAAGCCGGGGAGAAAAGGAGCCTGAAATGGAAGGGTCTCCTCCCCGCCTGTGCTTCCCGTCCTTGGAAGCAAGTCATTGCCAAGAAACTGAAGGATAAAGGTCTTGTGTAGGATCATGCATGTGTCACGGTCTCAGGGAGGACTGGGAGTTGGCCCGTAAGAGCTTGTGTCCATTTGACGACGTGCGCCTCTCCCCCTCCAGCCCGGTGGCTTCACCATTGAGATCAGTAACAACAACAGCAGCATGGTGATGACGGGCATGCGCATCCAGATCGGGACCCAGGCAGTTGAGCGGGCCCCATCGTACATTGAGATCTTCGGCAGGACTATGCAGCTTAACCTGAGTCGCTCACGCTGGTTCGACTTCCCGTTCACCAGAGAAGAAGCCCTGCAGGCTGATAAGAAGCTGAACCTCTTCAGTGAGTCCCCGGCTCCTGGCACAGATTGTATCCATCTCATGATTAATTCTGACTGCAGGGCCACTTCTCTGTGGCTCTCCAGGATTCTGGGGTCCCTCTGCTCTCCCGATAGCTCTGTGGTCTCTGCCATCAGGAAACGTTGAGCTTCATTTGGGATATAAAGGAGGCAAGGTGACAGGAAAGGGATATACTTGAGAATGGGAGGGGTAGAGAGGCGGCAGCTGCTTCAGGGCTCCCTTCTGTAGGCTTGGGTGACCTTGCCAATGGGGCTGCCTGCCTGTCTAGGCAGAGAGGTGGTGAAATTAACACCTGACATCACAAAGCTGTCTGAAGGTGCAGTTGAGGGCCTCAGGGCACATGTCACTGAGAAATGTTTAGCAATGCCCTTAACACCTCAGAGTAGACATCCCTGAGCCTTCCATGAGGTTGACAACTTTCCCTACCATTTACTGGCCACCTGTCTGATACTCTTTCTTCCAGAAACAGTTGCTGTTAGTACGAATGAGGATGATCTGTGCTTTGAACAAAAGGAGTGTTTAGAGATCCCTGGGGGTGGAGTTGGGAGACATGGTATTCTGATAGCACCGGAGGATCCCTGCACTGGTATTTGGGGTCTCTTCGTCTGCGTAGGACTTCATAGACTTTTGGTTCATGGAACTGTGTCTGCATGTATTCAGCATCTGTACCAGGTGAAAGTGCTGCTGAAGTCTCAGGAGATAAAGTTCCTCTGTGACTGTGAAATGGTTGTGGCTCACCATGTTGTCCACACCAGTCTGGTCTTTGCTTTGTAGGGGATGCCCTTTAGAGCCCCTTAGAGAGTGTGCTTCCTAAAGGCTTCTCTTGCTTATCATAGTTGGGGCCTCGGTGGATCCAGCAGGCGTCACCATGATCGATGCTGTGAAAATTTATGGCAAGACTAAGGAGCAGTTTGGCTGGCCTGATGAGCCTCCGGAAGAATTCCCTTCTGCCTCCGTCAGCAACATCTGTCCTTCAAACCTGACCCAGAGCAACGGCACTGGAGACAGTGACTCGGCGGCCCCTGCCGCCACGAGCGGGCCCGTCCTGGAGAGGTACCGGCGCCGGCGGGTAGCCCTTTGTTCTCGCCCGTCCACTCTTCCAGCAGAACCCGAGTCTTGAGAGACCAAGCCCCCATAAGTGTCCCAGGCCTGGCCTGTGACTTCCAAGATTTCACACTGCCCGCCCCCGCATGCAGGGTCTCCTGATGAGCAGCCACGGCTTGCCGGTGTGGCTCCAGGGCTCTGCCCCGGGGCCGCTGTCCCTTCCCTTCTCTTACTGCTCAGGTGCCCTTGGGAGCAGTCGGAGGCTGCTGACCAGAAGACGCTTGAGCCAGAATTAGAGATTAGGATCCAGTCTTGCTGAAATTATAGGGAAAAGTCTTCCCTTTCGTTCCAATTTCATCATCTTCTCATCTTTCTCTGCAGCAGTTACTTCCTGTGGTAATAACACTGCTGCCAAGAGGCTGTCCCAGGCTTCTTGTAGCAGAGTTCAGAGCCCCCTGGGGCTCCCCCCAGTGGCCTTCTTAAGCACTGCGCTTGGCTTCTTCGTGCTGGGGCGCTGCTGGTTTGCCGCCGTAGAGCCGGCAACTCAGGATGTAAGATGTGCAGTTCTTACATTGAAGGCGTGAGAGTAGCCCGGCTTGGAACCACTGCCTCCCACCAGCAGCCTCCCCGCCCCTCCTTTTCTCTGTCTCCCCACGCCCTTCCCACTCTGTTCTTATGTTGTTTGCTTAGGATGTGTTTCCAGGTTTCTCTGAGCTTCACATTTTTTTCCTTTTTTTTTTTTCCTTTTGCTTCTCCCCCAAGTTCTGAAACTGAGTCCCTAACCAAGCTGGACCGGTTAGTATGCCCTCTTTCATTTCTTTGCACGAGCGAGTGTGTGTTAGAGAGCCGTGTAACTGATGGCGTGGCTTTGCGTTGGTTCTGCTCCCGTGGCGAGCCCTGCCGCTTCTCTGTCCCCCTCGCTGCATGGCCACAGAGCTGCCCCGTGCCCCCTGGAGGATGCGGGGGGTTGGACGTGCGCGCTCGGCGTCAGTGCCCCTGCCTTCCCCACCCCGCTCTGCAGGGGTGAGGAGGGGGTGGCGTGCCGAGTCGGGAGGAGCTCTGTCGTCGGAACAGCCGCCAGGGAGCTTGTCCTGTCCTCCTGGGTTTTATGCCCCAGGTCCCTCTCTACTGCCGCCCTCTGCCCCTTGACCTTTCTCTCGCCAGCTGCCTTCTCCACACTTTCCCCTGTCTGTCCAGAGTTTCAGCCCTCAAGTCGTTGGTCTTTTTACTGTGCTGCCTTCAACGCACACGAGGGAGCCCTGGGGAGTGTGGCCCTCTGTACCCTTTGGTGGTTGGGCTTCTTATCCTTCCCTGAGAGAACATTGCCCAGGTTTCTAAAGGGGCTTCATCCTACGCTTTGAATATTGGTAATTGGCGTGAACCTAAAAATCCAGTTGGTTCTCTTCCCCATGCTGGGTGACTCCTACGAAGTGCTTCTGTGCATTTTCTTGGAGGTGTAAGTCAGGTGTAGCCATAGCTCTCCCAGTGTAAGAAGATGGCTTGAACCTCTCCCTTTGTGTATCCCCTTTGCCTACTAATCTTGGGGCACCTGAGCTTCGGGTCCCATCGCATCAAGACTGTTAAGCCTGTCTCCGTGATCCCTGCCACAGGCAGCAGAAGGAAGTGCCCTTATCCTCTTTGAGGAAGAAAAGCCCTGTCTTTGAGTCGCGGATTATGAACGTGGCCTCAGGTTGATCTGCAAGCAGGAACCAGGTTCCTTCCGGCCTGTGATACAGGGAACGACCCACGTGGTGCCTGTGGCAGGTCTTACCGAGCTTTGATTTCGTGTTTGGCGTTCACTCCTGTCCCTAAGGGCCTCGGGACTGTAGTCTGCGCAGGCTAAAGCACCAGGCGGAGAGAAGGGGGGCTTTTGTACTCAAGCCAGCTTTTCTGTCTCCCCAGGCTGGTTGTGAGTTCTTTAGAAGCCCTGGAAAGCTGCTTTGCAGTTGGCCCAATCATCGAGAAGGCAAGTTACTTTTTTAAAGCCCATGGGAGCTTTCTGAAGAGGCAGGAGGTCAGTGGAGTGGTCAGAGGCCCCAAAGCCTTGCAGCTCAAGTACATTTATAGCATGATCTTGATTTGCAAAGGTGATCCAGAGGAGTCTTCAGCTTAAGGCTTTATGTCCTACTTTCAGGGGACCCATGGTGAGAGTGTTTTGTAAAACAGGATGAGTGCTGATTAAAGAGCACTGTTGTAGGAGTCCTGATCTTGGTCTCGATTTCTGTACCTATGTTGTGGGAGGGCTGTAATTTCCGAAGTTCTTTGTTTTGTTCCTTGTGGTCCGTGGAGCCCAACCTAGTCCTGTTAGGCTAGAAGAGGGGGAGGGGGAGGGCAGGGTGTGGGCAGTTCATCCTGCATGGCTTGTGTGGGTTCGTGGCAACCCTGCTGTCTTCTGCATCAGGAGAGAAACAAGACTGCAGCCCAGGAGCTGGCCACGCTGCTGCTGTCCCTGCCAGCGCCCGCCAGCGTCCAGCAGCAGTCCAAGAGCCTGCTGGCCAGCCTGCACACCAGCCGCTCAGCCTACCACAGCCACAAGGTAATCGGGGGTGTCTTCCGTCAGAGTGGACGTGGTGGGACTGACAGGAGAGCAAGTAAGTTGGCGTCTTGGACCTCAAGCCAGGGTGTCGCGGAGTCAGGTGGGGAGAGGAGAGCGCTGAGGTCACACCCACACAGCCTCGTGTTTTCCCTGAGAATGAGTGTCACTCAGAACGAGGACAGGCCCCTGACAGGCCCCTGGTCTGTGCTCTTTTTTTTCCCGTTACTTTTAATAGAATTGACAAGATTTAAGGAAGGGAGGGGAAGGCCATTTGAGTTGGGGTGCTTCTCCCTGGAGGACAGGGGAGGGACTGCTGGGGTCTTCACTGCTCCAGGCCTGCACAGGCCTCAGGGGGGTGCACGCACTTGCTTGTGAAGAATTTGGTGAGTGGGTGAGAGACTTGGGGGAGGTCTGGGGAGAGGGAGTCTCACAAAGTAAGTAGCGACGGAAGGCAGGAAGTTTGGCCAGTTTGGTAAATAGAAAAGAGTGTCAGTATTTCAGATCCATGAGGAGGAAGCCACCAACCCAGATGCCTTGGTTAGCTTCTGCCTCCAATGCAGAGAATTGAGAAATGTGAGGTTAACTTGCTGAACCTCTCAAGGAAAGACAGTTTTGGAAACATAGCTTTGGTACGACCCTGCAGAGAAATGACTTTGTAGGAGAGAGATCTGGGGTGTTGCTATTCCGGAGAATCGGCTGGTTCTGGTTTTTCAATCAGACTGTGATACTGATTTTTGGCTTGTGAGTGTTTTTAAGTGGCTTTAACATTTTGTGTATTTAAGAAGTAGAGCTGTGCTGGGCTGCCTTGAAGGTTTGTTTCCGGTAGTCAGTGGTGACTAACCTGTTCCCTTGGGAGGAAGTCGCCAAGCTGACAGTCTGCCAGCTGCCCTCTCCCCTGGGCTTTAGTACCCAGGCCTTCTTTGTCTTTGGCTCACCCTCTGTGATTCTTCTGTTGTAGGATCAGGCCTTGCTGAGCAAAGCTGTGCAGTGTCTGAACACATCGAGCAGAGAAGGCAAGGATCTGGACCCCGAGGTCTTTCAGAGGCTGGTGGTCACAGCGCGCTCCATCGCCGTCATGCGTCCTAACAACCTCGTGCACTTCACGGAGTCGAAGCTGCCCCAGACGGAAGCAGGTGAACTTGGCCTGCCTGGCCGCGGTCCCGAATCTGCCTGCTCATCTTCTCTACTCTCCCATCTTCTCCTAGTTCTCTCTGGCCTCTGATGGACTTGGTGCTCTAAGACAGGGATCTCACTCTCGTCTTTATAGCTTGTAGGGCTTCTGACATTAGAGTTGTACCGTTTTAATAATTAGGTACTCTTTCCAGTGCTTACCCCTTGGATTACTCTTGAGTTTACTTAGTGTTGTGGACATCAGATGTTATCGGTCTCTGAAAGCACTGCCTCTTTAAAGTCTTCAGGGGAAAGTTAAGCGTGTGCCCTGTGGCTTTAAAGTGACAGCATCAGTCATAGCTCCTGCTCTCGTGCTGTTCTCTCGCCAGTGTTCTGTTAACATGAGTAGCAGCCTCTCTCTCAGCGCTTGATGCCGTTTCCTCCTCTCCTCATGCTGGCTGGGTACCGCACCTGCTTGGCTTTCATCAAATAGAGCTTATCGATGCCTTTACGGTTCTGTTATGTACATGCGCCCATAGGTTGTCTTCATCCTGTTCTTCCCCTAATACCGTAATCCAGGAATCTTTTTAGAAAATCTTAGATGTTCCCCTAGTTTTAGAAGTCGAACAGTTGGACCTGAGATCTCTGACTCTGCTGTAAGATCCTGAATGCTCCCCCTTCTACTTAATTCTAACATACACTGTTTTCTGTGATATTCCTTTCCCAGACTGTTTTTTTCCTAGATGTGCCTGCTGGAATCTAGGGATAGTTGGCATATTGATTGGGGCCCCACTTGAAACTCCCTCCCCAGGCAAGCTTCCTTGACCTGAGTTAACCTTAAAACAAATTAAATTCCATCTTCAATTTACCGTCGTTAATCATTTTTTTTTTCTCCTGCTTAGAAGGAGCAGATGAGGGGCGAGAACCTCAGAAGCAGTTGGAGGGAGACTCCTGTAGTTTCATCACGCAGCTGGTGAACCACTTCTGGAAACTGCACGCCTCCAAACCCAAGAATGCCTTCTTGGCGCCTGCCTGCCTGCCAGGTATCATGTTAAAAGGGACATTTGCTAGTGAAACCTGATGTAAGTTCTTTCTTTGAACAGATTGAACTCTTCACCTTGAGCCTTCCTCATCCATCTCTTCCAGAGTGAATATTTAGGAAATACAAGTCTGTGAGATCAGTGTTCCTGATGGAGGAATTTGCGGTGTGGCAGAGGGATGGGCCTCTCTTGATCTCCCCACGTCGGGTTGCATACTTTCCATAAAGACGTGTGTGTCTGTGTGTGCGCGCGCGAGTGCCTCCTTAGTGGTGTTTATGATTGTTTAAAAAATCTGGGAAGGCTTGATACAAAGCCAGTTAAAAAGGTGAAAGTTAAACGTCATCCTAGAGCATTATTTAGTTTCTAAACTATTGCTGCCTTGAGTGTCTGATTTTCCACGCTGTCCAAGGGGTAGGGGGAAGAGTAAGCTCTGAATAGCAATCTGGAAAATAGAAGGACCTCTGTGCTCACTCGTGTTTGCTTGGGCAGTAAACCCCAAACGCATGTTCAGGGCGTCTTTATCACCTGAGTTCTGGGGATCACTGGGAACATTTGGACTCCACTCGGCTCGTCACACTGGTCTGCTCTGTATTTTGACATCTATGGAGAGTAGACCTATTTATTTCTGTGATGCAGGTTATCTGGAAAAGCTTTTGGGGGAATTGGAGAGATTTAGGAGACTATTAATGGAGCAAATCATAAATAATACTGGTGGCCTACATTCTGTGTGTGTGTATGTTGTTTGTTTCTCTCTGTATGTGCTCTCCTTTAGGCCTGACCCACATTGAAGCTACCGTCAACGCTCTGGTGGACATTATCCACGGCTACTGTACCTGTGAGCTGGACTGCATTAACACAGCCTCCAGGATCTACATGCAGATGCTCTTGTGTCCTGTACGTTTCCTCACCACCCCGATAATCCCTACCAGCCTAATGTCTGGACAAGATGTTTTTACAAGTTTGCTAGCTAATGAAATAAAATAGTCTTAAGGGAAGGCAATGGGAATTAAGAATTTTGAAGATCAGTAAAACCTGTAACATCTTACTCATTCCATGGAAAGAAAGGTTGGGAAAGGGAGTGAACTTGGTCTTTCTCGTCCAGTCGCTGAGGAATATGCTGATGGTTGTTTCACAGTTAGTGCTATGTTAAGTATTAATTAAATGAGTACCTGGATGAACACCATCAGGGTCTGCTTTCAGTGACTCTAGCAAAGAAGCTAGTGTTGCAAGGACTGATTTTAGCACAGAGTTAAGATGAGCCTGATCCTCTGATGAAAAGGCAAAACCCGTGTGTAGAGAGCTGAAGGGACTTCAGGGACAAGTGACCTGCCAGTCTATTACCAGGAACTAAGATACAGGATGCAGTGTACAGGTCTTCTCTATGCCAGGTCGGGGAGTGGACTTGGCTGCTGATCTGATGCAGCAGGTTGCAGGCGAGAGTAGGCAGATTTTCCATGTGCGTGTAAGCGGTGGTCCAAGGAAGCAAAGTGTTTTATAGACAGTGTCATAAATAACATTAAAACCTAAGAATGATGGGTTTTTTTTTTCAACCTCAGGATCCTGCTGTGAGCTTCTCTTGTAAACAAGCTCTAATTCGAGTCCTCAGGCCAAGGAACAGACGGAGACATGTGACTTTGCCCTCCTCCCCTCGAAGCAACACTCCAATGGGTAATGTGAGGTCTGCGCTTAGGCGCGTGTGAGCGTGGTGGGTGTGGCAGAAGGGAAATGAAGCGTTAGGATATACTGCTCACGTTGACCAAGGTCCTGGAGACTTCTGTTTATGTGTCCATTGGTACACTCTGCCTTATTCCATAAAGAATTTAAGATGGTGTATAAAAAGCTTATAGCAAGTAGAATAAGGAGAAGGAAAGTTGAATCCAAGGAAACATAAAGGTACAATAGTAAAATCAAGCCAAGGAGATAAAATCTACATCACAGAGTCCGGTATGATAGTTAAGTGAAGCGCTCGTATTTGGCTGAAAGCTTCTAAAAAGCCATAGTGCAAATGAAATGAGAACAGTTCAAAAATCAAAGTGACTAAAAAAGCCCTCCATTTTTCAGGAACTGAAAAATTTCCTGGCCTGAATGCTCTTGCATTATGGGTCCATTTTGTTGCCTAATGGTTAGTATGCTCAGTGGTTTTACTTCCAGTAAAATTGAAGGTAAATTTCACAAGAAATTTCCCTCTTGATACACTTGGATACAAGTTAAGGACATAACATTTATCATTTTAGTAAAAGCAGTTCTAAAAATTGTCTGAATCGTAGCCTTAGTATCTTGTGTAACTCTGGTTACTTGGTTTGGCTCAGTAGTAAAAACTCCTGGTTACTTGGTTTGGCTCAGTAGTAAAAACTCCAATGAAAGTCACATAGGTAGTTTAAGGTTTTCTATTAGCCACTTGATAAAGAGTAAAAAGAAATGAGACATTAATTTACTAATATAACCCAGTATATAAAAAATATTATTTTAACATGTAGTTAATCTAAAAAATTAATAATAGTAGTAAAATATTCTCCATTCCTGAAACAACTTTTTGGAAGAGCTTTAAACATCTGGCGTGTGCCGTGTACATCAACACACCCTTTCCTTGTGGACCCGCCACTTTGTAGCTAGTGGCTGTGGCTGCTTGTGGCACAGTGCAGGTCTAGATGCACTCATGCAGCTTCACGACCTTCAGATAATCTTCCTTGAATGTCATTCACCTTATCTAAGTCTTCGATTAGTCAGGCAGCCATTTGTGCATCTTTTCTCTGAGGAGACCCTCCAGTCGGTAAATAGTTTGTTTCCAGTTAAGGCCACATCCACATGTGTTTTCAGCCCGTCAGGCAGAAGGCGAGGTCTCCATCCTCTTCTGATGATTAGGGGTCTAACCTAGGCTTCTCCACTTTCAGAAGGCCTTTCCCCTTCACACCGAAGCTGGTTGGGGTAGTACTGTCCTCAGTTTCATCCAGTGGTTTCACATTTCAGTTGGCTCTTCTCATAATAATTATGTAGTGTGAAAAACCTCACAGACCCAGTTGTTTCTGGGGAGAAAAAAAGGGAAAATAACACTCCAAGCTGCCATGACTGATAACAGATAAGCAGTCTCAATTGTAGTGTTTGGTCTCTTGAGGGTTGATGGGAGCTCTTGAGGTCTGCTGGTCTTAGACTTTTCTGCTTTATGGAATCCAAGGTTTTTTTGATGTTGTTTTCCTTCATCGGCCAGAAAAAACTTACCCTAAGGGGGTCCAGCTGTCACTGCCAGCCCCCGCTCCCCAGATCCTGCCGGGTCCAAACGCAAGAGAGCAAGGCCAGACACGGCCCCTGGGGTTGCCCCTTGGGGCACCGGGTGCTGGCTGGCAGCATGTCCTGGCGCTTGTCTGCTCTGCAGCTTGTCCTCCCACGCGCTGTGGGAGGGACGAGCCAGCGCCCTCAGGTGACGGAGCTTCCTCTGACTCAGGAGACAAGGACGACGATGACGATGATGACGCGGATGAGAAAATGCAGTCATCGGGGATCCCGAATGGTGGGCACATCCGTCAGGAAAGCCAGGAGCAGAGTGAGGTGGACCACGGAGATTTTGAGATGGTGGTGAGTCTGGCAGCAGGCGGGGAGGAGGAGCCTCGGCACGCTCCTCCAGCTCTCATTCGGGGACTTCCCCAAGCTCCCGTGACCACGGGACACTGACGGAGCTCTCTCTCTGCAGTCTGAGTCGATGGTCCTGGAGACGGCGGAAAATGTCAACAATGGCAACCCCTCTCCCCTGGAGGCCCTGCTGGCAGGCGCAGAGGGCTTCCCCCCCATGCTGGACATCCCGCCTGACGCAGATGACGAGACCATGGTTGAGCTAGCCATTGCCCTGAGCCTGCAGCAGGACCAGCAAGGTAGAAGGCAGTGCCAGGAGCATAGCGGCCCCTTGGCCTTGCGCAGGAAAGAGGGTTTGGCAGTTACTGATAACCAGCTGGCTTAGCTTATCCCCACACCTGGGGAGAGGGCGATCTGGGTGAGAGCTGTGCAGAGACGCAGATGGAGAGTGAGGGACTGAGCCGGCTTCTCCACGTGGGGGCCACTCTCATAGTGCTGGCGGTTTGCTCTTTTGGCTTGTCTCCTCCCGGATTGGGTAGAGTCCTCCAGCCTGTGTCCTGCCTGAGCTGAAGGGAGCCTTCCACCATCTCTGTGACCGGACTTGGTGGGTGGACAGCAGTGGCTGTTGAGTAGCTTTCTCTAGGCCAGAGTGGGTCACACGCTGGCGAGTTCAGGCTCTGAGGGCGGCAGGCGGCGGGGCGGGGCCTGGCGGGGACGCCGTGCTCACTCCCCGCTTGTCCCCCAGGCAGCAGCAGCAGTGCCCTGGGCCTGCAGAGCCTGGGGCTGTCCGGCCAGGCACCCAGCTCTTCCTCTCTGGACGCAGGAACCCTCTCTGACACCACAGCATCAGGTAACTGTCCACAGCAAGGAGCGCGGCCTAGGGCCCCAGGAGCCTCGGGCCTCGTCTCCGGTGCTGTGAGAGTGTCACGGGCAGCTGCTTTGACAGGCCATTCTGGACTTCCTGCTTCTGCCTTGGCTTTAGAAATGCGGGCGCGGAAGGCCCAGCGCTGCAGCTCGGCAAAGACGCTATGGCTGCGCTTCCCTCCACTCTGCATGCTGCCTGGCTTCAGCTGATTCCCCCACAAAGGCCAGGAGAGCAGCCTGCAGGTTGACCAGCTTTAGGGCTGAAATCGCCGCTTTCAGGCTTCTTCACCAGAGTTCTAACATCTAACATCTTAGATAAGATCAAAAGGGAGACAGGAAACAGAGCGCATACCTTTTAACTTCTTTCTCTTCATCTGCTGCAAGAAGCAGAGTGAACGTTTCAGGTCAGCGTGGGTCACCACCAAGGATCTGAGCTTGGGGGGTAGGGTTTTTACGGACAATTCAAATGCATAGGAAATCTTCAGACTTCTTTTTGTGTTTACTTTCAATCTCTTTCCTAATTTGATTTTTAAAAAACCAACATCCTGAGTGGAGAGTTGGGCTGGAATAGAGGAGGTTGGAGCATCTGGACAGTCTCCTGGAAAGTCAACCCCTGAGTAATCTGAGGGTTGACTGAGAGTCTTCAGACTGATGTGTGCCTCTGTGTGTGTGTGTGTGTGTGTGTGTGTGTGTGTGTTTTCCTCTCTTTCCTGTTTTGATGTCTTACCCTGCGTAGTTGAGAAAGGGAGAGACTGGCTGTCCCCTGTCCCCGCTGCCGTGGCTTGCTGCTTCCCTCAGGTCCCCGAGTTGCTGTCACGTCAGGCTTGCTCGCTGCTGTGTGGTGCCGGCCGTGTTCTGCCGTGCTCTGTGGCTGTCTTGGCTTTCCTCCCCGTGTATCTCATCCAGCATTTTCCTCCTGTCTCAGCTCCGCCCTGATCCTGGATGCTGTGGCTGTCTCTGGGGAATTTCCTTGCTTCATTATTAGCATCTGATGGGGAAGTTTGAAATTTCCCAGTGAGCTCCCCTCTGGACCATCTGATTAAAAAAACAAACAAACAGGGTTGATTCAAGAGCTCATGAAAAGGGATTTCCTAGCATTAGTGTAAATTAGTTACAAAACAAATCTGAAAATTCAGAATCTATGCTTTTGAATGGTACTGACTAGTTTCTGATCTCAGCAGGTGTCAGTAACACCTAGACTATGGTGACCATAAAGCATTTTAGGTAGAAAACTGTCCATGTCACAGATTCTTGAATCCCTGCACTGTTTTACTCGCACTGTGATGTAACAGCGAAGGAAATGCCCAGTGAACTGGGTTTTCACTTCTGTCTAAGTACTGTGTGCAGCGCACCATGTGGAGTGTCTGTTAGTGATTAACCAGCAAAGCAGATCTTTCCCTTTTTCCTTGGACGACAGGATGTTTAAACTGTATTGTGTCTACCGTGCTGTGTGGTTTGCTGCCTTCGCCCCGAGAAGGGGTTTTTCCCTGTAACAGCTCTTGTTACTCTCTCAGCCCCAGCCTCGGACGACGAGGGCAGCACGGCCGCGACGGATGGCTCCACGCTGCGGACCTCCCCTGCCGACCACGGGGGCAGTGTGGGCTCGGAGAGCGGGGGCAGCGCCGTGGACTCGGTGGCTGGCGAACACAGCGGTAATGTGCCTGGAGGCCCCGGCCTCCTTGGAAGGGGAGGGTGGGGACAGAGTAGGCGTGCCTGCCTGGGTCCTGAGCCGGGTTTCAGCAGAGGGACGTTTAATCATCTGTTAGTGGAAGAAAGAACGATGTACGTAATTCCAAATCAGGATTCACTTAAGACAACTATGGTTTGACTTTGAAATCAGTCATGCTTTGGTCTTTGCTTCTTTCATTGGGGAAAGAGATTGGGGGCAGTGCTGCTGTTCACAGCCTGGTGTATTAATAGAGCAGGCCATCTGTGCTAGCTGGTGGGGGCGGGGCTCTAAAATGAGGAAGCATGACAGAGCCATTTTGGCTTGATCTTAAAAAATCAGTCTTTGTTTGAAAACTGGCTGTGAACATTTTTTTGTGAAAGAGATACAGAGTAGCTGATAATTTTCTAGAGTCCCAAATCAATTTACGTTTCCTCTGAAACACAATATGGAAATACATCAGCAGCTGTTTAAGATTAGTCTTGTGGGTAGGTCTTACGTTCTTTGGGTACCCAGAAAGTCAATTTAGTCATCGTGTGCCATGGGGCCGAAATCGTGAATTCAGTCCTCACTGAGCTTCACACGAAAGGAAAAATTTTTCTAAAGCTACCAGTCAGATAGGTTTGGAATGCATTGGATTTCACCAGGCTCTGCGAGTTGATTTGCACTTTTTAAACCGTCTCCCTCTAGTGTCTGGCCGGAGCAGTGCTTATGGTGATGCCACGGCAGAGGGGCATCCGGCTGGACCAGGAAGCGTCAGTTCAAGCACTGGCGCCATCAGCACCGCCACCGGTCACCAGGAAGGAGACGGCTCCGAGGGAGAAGGGGACGGGGAAGGGGAAGCAGACGTCCACGCTAGCAACAGGTCAGGGCCAGGCCGCTGGCACGCACGGACTTTCCTGGGGGGCGCATGTTTGAGGGTTAGGATGGTGGGTCACTTGCTGGAGATGGAGAGGTGACAGTAGTGTATTTCTTTTGAAATGTGAAGGTTGTAGACTCAGAAGCAGTTTGAAAATGGTAGGAAAGTTTAGGTCTGTCTCCTGGTCCTAACTGCAGTTGTGTCAAGTCGGTTGCAGAGAAAATACAAAGTGGTTTTTCTCATAAGGGCTGCCTGTATCCCTTAAAGTGATTGTCATAAAACCACGTGTCCTCCTTACTGAAATCTCTCTTTACTAAGCATACCGTAGACTCATCTTGTAGCATTCTCCTTATAAATGGCACTGTTGTGGGCCCAGCAGTGACAGGTGCTCAGCAGCACTAGCAGTAGCTCCTTGTTCAGCGTGTTAGGTAATAGAGAATTAAGACAGCTAGTGTCAGTTTACAGCTAGAAACACCCCTGGTGAGGCACTTGGCAATTTGAAAGTAATCCATGAAATTCCTAATCCAGCCCCTTTAAAAATTTTGGTTGGAAAAAAAATTGTTTTTGGTGGTATTTGGTACTGCATTGGTGGAGTGAGTGTATCCTTAACCAAGAGGAGATTAGAGAAAGAGAAGAGAAGGAAGGAAAAAACCCCAAGACTATACCCAGGTGGCACTAGTGATAAAGAATCCGCCTCCAGTGCACGAGATGCAGGAGACGTGATCTGATCTCTGGGTGAGGAAGATCTCCTGGAGCAGGAAATGGCAACCTGCTCCAGTATTCTTGTCTTGAAAACTGCATGGACAGGGGAGCCTGGCTGGCTACAGTCCATGGATTTGCAAAGAGTTGGATACAGCTGAGCACACACACTTGTGATCTATCTGATGCTTGTTACATTTTGTGTGGCCCGTAGTTACCACATTGGTGCAGGAATCAGTATTTTGAACTGAATGGTTTCTTTCAGGAAAAGAGGTAAGTGAAGCGGTCAGGTGTTGGAGGCGTTTTGAGAGGGCGTCAGCGAGTGTCTCCTCTCCTCCCTGTATCCTGCGCTCCCACCTAGCTCCTGCAGCACCCCTTTGGGGACGGTGCCCTCTGACGGTTACCTGAGGCTAACCCCGTCCCAGCCTCGAGGCTGTTGCGGAGCCCCAGTGTGAGTCCCCACTGGCTGGCTGTCGCACACACAGTAGTGTGTGTGCGTCCGTGTTACTCTCCACTCGTCCCCCACGCCCACCCCACTGCGTCCACACGTCTGCACTCTCGGTCTGCGTCTCCATTGCTGCCCCGCACATGGGTTCATCAGCACTGTCTTTCTAGGTTCCATGTTTGTGTGTTAATATATGATATTTGTTTTTCTTTTTCTGACTGACTTCACTCTGTAGAAGAGGCTCTCGGTTCATCCACTTCTTTAAAGCTGACTCGATTGCATTCATTTTCATGGCTCAGTACTACTCCACTGTGTATGTGGACCGCAGCTTCTTACCCGCTCATCGGCCAGCGGACCTCTAGGTTGCTTCCGTGTCCTGACTATTGCAGATAGTGCTGCAGTGAACACTGGCACACACGTGTCCTTTTCATTACGGTTTGCTCAGCGTATATGCCTCGTGGTGGGATTGCCGTGTTGTATGGTGGTAGTATTCCTGCTTTTTTAAGGAGTCTCCATGCTGTCTTCCACAGTGGCTGTATCAATTTACATTCCCACCAGCAGTGCAGGCGCATTCCCCTTCTCCACATCCTCTCCAGTATTCATTGTTTGTAGATTTTTTTTGGTGATGGCCATTCTGACTGGTGTGAGGTGATATCTCATTGTAGTTTTGATTGCATTTCTCTATTGATGAGTGATTTTGAGCATCTTTTCATGTGTCTATTAGCATCTGTGTTCTTCTTTGGAGACGCGTCTGTAGGTCCTTTGCTGACTTTTTGACTGGATTGTTTGTGTTTCTGGGATTTGTTCTTTAACTGCTTCACCTAAAAGACATTTTCTACTTAATCTTTTGTTTTCCTCTTAATGTGATTTCTAGGTTAACTATGTGTGTTCAGGTAATGTAATCTTTGTGATTTTTGCTTCTTTGAAGTTTATTCTTTGAAATATTTAAAATCTACTCTATCGTTGCTTTTTATGGTTGCTTAACTTTTGAACAGTTAGGTTCACTTCTAACTAATGTTAATCACTGATCTATTTGCGTTTATTTTGTGCTTCTTCCTTGTTCTGCTTGTTTCTGAGTTTCTTTTTGTCTTCTTTGTAGCCCCTTTGGGTTAATTTGCTCTCCAGCCCCACCTCCCCACCTTTGCACCTTTGGAAGTTGTTCACTCAGTTTCCAATCTTGTAATAGTTGTACTAATCATTTCAATATGCATACTTAACCCGAAACTAAAGTTAACAAGAGCTGTATCTTCTTGTAGAAAATATATAATAAGACTTCTACATTGAAGACTATGAAAACTAGTTGAGAGAAAATAAATGAGCGGATACACTATATTTATGGATTGAAAGATTCATTGTTTAAAGATAACAGCTGTCTCTAAATTGATACAGGTTCAGTATAATCCCAGTAAAAAATCTCAGCTGGCTTTACTGTATGTGTAAGAATCGACAAGCTGGTACTAAAATTCATTTGGAAGAGTAAAAGACTAAGGTCAACCAAGACAGTACTGAAGAAAACCCCCAGAATTATGAGCACTGCACAACTGCAGCCTATTATAAAGCTGTGTTCAGTAAGACAGTGGGATTTTGGTTCAAGGATAGACAAAATAGATGAGTGCAACAGACTAGAGCTCAGAAACAGATTCGCATGTACCCGGGCACCTGGCTTATGATACAGTGACTTCTGCACAGTGCGGGGAAGGCATGCTCTTTTTCAGCCAGTGGCAGTGGGTTGGTTGGAAATTAATCTGTAATAAAATGAGTCTTTTTTTCGTTTTATGACCTGATCATAAACAAAAATCCATTGCACTGTGGATTTAACTGCACAAGATAATGCTCCGCTGGTTTTATTTTTCATTTATTTCTATTTTTATTGTGTTATAGTTGCTTTACAATGTTCTGTTGGTCTCTGCTGTGCAATGAAATGAGTCAGTTACACGAGCGTGTCTTCTCCCTCTTGAACCCTTTCCCCAAATCTCATCCATCGAGGTCACCACAGAAAGCTTACTAGTTTTAGCAGACAAAACGTCTTCATAACTTAGGGTTGGCAAAGATTTCTTAGATAGGACACAAAAAGTATTAACTAAAAGGAAAAAATACATAAATGGGACTATATTTCAGCAGCTAATGCTTTTTTTTTTCCTACTTTTCTCTCACTGTCAAGATTTGAGAGAGCTAATTTTTCTCACAGGCTCCTTGGAGAAGTGGTATATATTTCTGTTACTTTTAGACTCAGGTTTTTTCTTCTGTGGATTTTTCCTGAGGTTCTCATAGAAGGCCCGCCCCACTTGGAGCAGACTCTGGGTGTCCTTTCCCTATTCCAGATGCCTTGTAAGGTCCTAGCAACCTGGTGCCCAAGTGCTTTCAGAGCATCATGGCCTCAACTTTTCAGATGTCCTAAAATCAGTGTCAGGGCTCTGCTTACCCTTCTGGATTTTTGTCTTCACTCATCCCCTGACCTAATAATTTCTTCATTGCTGGTGAGTTCTTTATTGCTTTTAATTTTGTATTCAGTGATCTTTCTAAATTCACTTAAATTCTAATTATAGATTTTGGTAATTAGACTAATCCTAATTATGAGTTTGGTTAGTAGATTAATTCTTATCATAAATTCTGCATGAATAATCCTGTCTTCTGTAAATAATGGCATTTAACTTTTTTCTCTCCAATCTTTATACCTTTTAATTGCCTTTTCTTGCTTTATTGTTTTGGGTCGGACAGAAGTGGTGATGTGGAAAACCTTATCTCATTCCCAGACACAGGAGAAAAGGTTTACTATTTTACTGTTAAGTATGATGTTAACTGGAGGGTTTTCCAGGATATTCTCTATCAAATTTTGTTCCTAGTTTGTGGGAGATATTTTACCTTGGAGATAGTGAAGGACTGAAGCCTGGCGTGTTGCAGTACTTGGGGTCGCAGAGAGTCAGATACAGTTTAGTCGACTGAACAACAGTTTTATCTCGAATTGGTTTTTGAAGCTTTCCAGTTGTTTTTGTTGCACTTAGTTGATTATATGTCTTTTCTCCTTTATTCTTTTTAAGGTTGTAAATTACAGTAATTGATATTTTCCATTATTAAGCCAACCTTCTGGGGACACCTAATCATGATATCTTATCCTTTGTATCACTGGATTTTATTTGCTAATATTTTATTTAGGCCTGTAGTTTTTCTTCTTTGAAACATTTTTGTCAGGTATCGATATTCATATTATTCTGGCCTCGTAAAGTAAGTGAGGATGTGTTTCCCTTTCTCTGTTCTCTACAAAAGGTTGTATAAGATAGGTTTTATTTCCTCTATAAATTCTTAGAAAAATTTATCTGTGGAGTCATCTGGATCTAGACTTCCTTTAAGAGAAGACTTTAACTATAGATTCACTCTTTAAATGATACAGAATTATTTTTGTTGCTTCATGTGTCGATTTTTGTATGTTGTGCATTTCAAGAAATTTGTTCATTTTATTGTCATGACTTTGTTCATAATATATCTTAACATCCTTTTAATGTCTTTAGGAATTATGATGATACCCCTTTTTTTCATTTCTAGCATTGGTAAGAAATTTTTTCCCCCAAAAGTCAGTCTTGCTAGAAATTACCAACTTTATAAAGAACCAGTTTTTCAACTTCACAAAGCACCGGTTTTTGGCTTAGGTTGTTCTCTGTTGTGCACCTGCTTTCTGTTTCATTTCTACTCTTAATTGTTTGCTTTTTCTCTTAACTAGCTTTTTCGTTTTATTATCTTTTTTTGGTGGTGGGTTAATTTTCCATTTTTTTTTTTAAGCTTTTTAAGATGGAAGGTTAAATCATCCATTTTAAACCTTTTCTTTTTCAGTATTTATTTGAAGTTATATATTTCTTTCTAAAATTCCCTTTAAATATTATTTTGACAGGAGCCCACATATTTTGATATGTTGTATTTTCATTGCTATTCAGTTCAAAATGTTCTCTAAATTTAAAGTTTTGATTTGATTAAAGTTTTGATCCATGGGGTATTTAGAAATATTTTGCTGAATTTCCAAACTTTTGAGGATTTTCTAATTATTTTTTTGTTATTGATGTATAGTTTAATTTACTGTGCCTGGGGAATATACTATGTAATTGTGATCATTTGAAATTTCTTGAGACTCATCACTTCTAAAATGATGTTATGCATTCTTACTGTTTTCAGTTATTTCTAGCTAGCAGGTCAGTTTAGGTAACCTCCCCATATTGCTAATGGAATTTGCTAAAGTTGTCTTAAGTTAACTTTATTTTTCAGAAATAAGTTAAAGAATTGTTAAGTGACTTTTAAAAATAATTGCTTTTACTTTAAGTTGCGAGGAGGAAATTGTCATTTTTGGTACAGTGTGTAATGTTTTTTCTTGAAGAAACTCTTATCTTAAGAGTTTGAAAAGTCAGTAGTCTGACATGATCTTGGTCCAGGTCAAGACTCTGCTCATTATGTTGATTTTTCATGTGTGTTAATATTTACGTGCATGTTTTCCAAACCTGAGGATTTTAACCTGTCTCAAAACTTGTACGTTTTATCCTAGAAATATTGAGCTGTTGCTGTCATCTCATCTTTTGTCACTGGTACATCATTGGTTCCTCAGTAGTTTTTATTCATTTGTAGTCCCCACAGGGCTGGTCCAATTATTTGAAGACGTATGCATGGGCTTTTGTGTATTACTGTATTCTGACGGTCGTTTAGCTCATTCTTTCAAGTTCGTTTTAGGATGATTGCCATTTATAATTCAAGACTCTATTTTTATACAGGTTTTTATTATTTGGAAAATATTCAGGATACCTATTAGGATATGTAATACATGATAATCACACTTTAAAAAAAAATGTAGGCATGTGGCTTCTTACGCATAGTCTATAAAGTAAAATGAAGCAGTTATTAATTATGAGAGTAAATCCATTAATTGATTCAGCAAATGCACTGTTGATCTGTGTAAGATTGTGTTAGGTGAGACTGCCACACAGTTTGTTCACAACACCCTAATTAATTTCCACAGTGGTCCTCTTCTTAAAGGGTAGCACTCTTTTTTAAGAATCTGTCTGTTTTCGGCTGTGCGTGAACCCTCTCTGGTTGTGGCCAGTAGGGCTGGTCTCCGGTTGTGGCGTGCTGGCCTCTCACTGTGGGGTGGCTTCTCTTGTTGCTGAGCGTGGGCCTTAGGGCCCGTGGGCTCAGTGGTTCGAGCACTCGGGCTTGGTTGCCACACAGCATATGGGGTCTTCCCAGACCAGGGACCACGCTGCTGTGGCCCGCATTACCAGGTGAGTTCTTAGCAACTGGACTACCAGGGAAGCCCTGTACTGGTCCTCTTGAATTGGCACATTGACTGGAGAGGCAGACGCACACATTTACTGCAGAAGCCCAGGTGTGTATCGGCAGATGAAGAAGGCGAGGTAGTGGCCAGCTGTGTGTGCGGAAGGGCTCGCGGTTCTTGTATTGATGTTGAGATTGAATTTTACACTAGGGAAAAGGGTGGCTGCGCTGTGAGAAGGCAGAGCAGTGACTAGCCTTGCTAATGACTTGGGAAGCAAGAGGAAAGGGCTGGGTCACTATGCAGCTGAATGACATGAAATGTGTAGATGGGAAGATTCCAGAAAATAATGCCTGGAGGCAGAGTAGGGCAACGCATTGAAAAAAGCCATGAAGCCTACTATTGCAGGTTGGAGTAGTGAGAACAGCAGGACCTGATTCTTGAGCAATATTTTTTAGCTTTCCTGTAAGTACATTTTCAGTACCATCGGTCATATCTTGAAACAGTTTGGCTCCACTGTAGCAAAGTGAGATTTTCCTTCTGAGTTGCTATTAATAGTATTCCAGGGGCATGTCTTAAATGCTAGGATTGTTCCTAAGAAGTAGGTTCCTTGTTTACCTTGCTGGCAGGAAGAAAGAACTATATTCATTGGTGTTTGTGTATTAGCTCATATTTTGTTTATCCTCCCTGGTCTTTTAGGCTGCACATGGTCCGTCTGATGCTTTTGGAGAGACTACTGCAAACTCTGCCCCAGTTACGAAGTGTTGGAGGTGTCCGGGCCATCCCATACATGCAGGTATCCCACAGTCCACCTGGGTCTGTCAAATCATAGGTGGACATCGTTAAGCATGCTCACACTTCTCCCGCCGAGCCTCTATGAGACTTTGTTTGGTATTAGGTCATAGAATAATGTAATATAATTTTGAATTGCAGGTTACAGCCCTTCATTTTATAAATGAGAAGACCAAGGATCAGAGAATTTAAAAAAACGTCTACAGCCATCCGGCTAGTTACTGACAGAGACAGGAACAGAAGTCTGCTCTAGAGACTCTTTTAGTATCTATCTAGTATCTCTAACATCTTTATCATGTTAGCAGTAGAGTGAGGTCTGCTAGCTGCCTTCCTCTTAGGCAGAATCGTTCTTTAGCACAGCACAGTGCTGTATCTTAAGCCACTTGGACTGGATATAATGTGGGTTAGTCAGTTAGTTGTGCAGACTGCTTGCAGAACGTTTTCTGCATTGCCAAGGGTAGCATATACCACCATTTGGTTTCTCTAACTCTGGACCCCTCACCTTCAGGTACCTCAGGATTTCGAATCTTTCCATGGGCTGTAGTTGCAGTTGACAGGGCAGCAGGAGGGTTGGGGTTCCGTGTGAAACACTCCGTGTTTGGAGTTGCTCTTCTTCAGGGAATTGGCTTTCACGGTTTGCTTCTCTGTTGACTTGCAGGTCATTCTGATGCTCACGACAGATCTGGATGGGGAGGATGAGAAAGACAAGGGGGCCCTGGACAACCTGCTCTCCCAGCTGATTGCTGAACTGGGCATGGACAAGAAGGTGACATTTGAGTCATTATGTGAGAAGCAGGCATTGAGATCAGTTTTTTTCCTCCCTTGCGAGTTGCAGGGGGTGACTCTCCCCTGAGGCCCCCAGCTCTGCAGGTCCATTAGAATTGTTTTCCGTGTGTGCTTTGGCCCAGGCATGCTTGTGTGTTGGAGAAGGCAATGGCAGCCCACTCCAGTGTTCTTGCCTGGAGAATCCCAGGGACGGGGAGCCTGGCGGGCTGCCATCTGTGGGGTCGTGCAGAGTCGGGCACGACTGAAGTGACGCGGCGGCGGCAGCTCCTAGGTGTGTCAGGCTCTCGGGCGTCCAGATGTGGATCGCAGGTGCACTGGAGCTTGTTTGGTCTGAGATTCCGTGTGAGAACCATTTAGCGTTGATCGGAGTGAGGAACCTCGTTGAGAGGATGCCTCCAGGTTACAGCCAGCGCCCCCTGGCTCCCCCGCTTGTAGGACGTCTCCAGGAAGAGCGAGCGCAGCGCCCTGAATGAGGTGCACCTGGTGCTGATGCGGCTTCTGAGCGTCTTCATGTCCAGGACCAAGTCCGGGTCCAAGTCTTCCATCTGCGAGGTGTGTGGCTGCGGGCAAGGAAAGAGGATTGTGTCTGGTGCCAGGGCGGCGGGCAGAGGCGACAGACCTCCCTCACTGAGTAAGGCTGTTGGCACTCGGGAGGAGTAAGAGTCTAAGCTGTCACCTCTTCAGGAGCAGAGCTTCCACCTTTTTCAGAATCCCTTCCAAGCTCTGATCTTTTCCAACAATCCCTCCAATGGAGGGGGTTAAAGGGTTTGGAAGTTCCATTATTGAAAAGCAGGAGACTGTTCTGCAAGCTGCAGAGTGGCTAAGAGGATTCCCCTGCTGTATGTTGCTATAAGGTATGGTAATAAAGCAGAGAGAAAGCAGTGCGTGCGTACTGGAAAGGAGATTAACACAAAGCAGAGAAGGTAGAAATGGAGGCTGAACTGCATCCAATCTTAATGAGCTTATGAGCTGTGGGGGCTGCTGGGATTTGCAAGGCTCTCCTAATGGTTTTATTTACAGTAGCTTTTCCCCTGCCTTTTTATTTGTGTGATCACTCACCCCATCTCCTTTGGAAGGTGGTTCTGTGGGAAGAGCCCCTACTGGGAGGGTGGGGTTGCAGAGAAATGCCTTTAGTGAAAAGTTTCCTTTCTTCTTAAATAGGCTTCTTTTCTAGATGCCCAAGGAGAAAGAGAAAACCTCTCCCCTCCAGGTGGAAGGGTTATCTAATTCTTGCCTCCTTGGCCTCTGGCACATATGTGTTGGGAGATTAGATTTGGGAACTGGTGTGTCTTTATTTTCTCTCACCATGCTGTTGTGCAGAAGAGTTGGGGAAACGTTTGAGCTCGTTGGGAAACTTTCAAATTAAGAGATGGACTCACTTTCATGACAGCTAGTTCTCAGACTATCGTGAGTGCGTTTCCTGCTCTCAGGCTCAGCTGGACTGCACTCTGGTCTGCCAGCCGTTCTTAGCTTCTCCCCGCTTTTCTGCAGTCGTCTTCCCTCATCTCGAGCGCCACGGCCGCCGCCCTGCTGAGCTCCGGGGCTGTGGACTACTGCCTGCACGTGCTCAAGTCCCTGCTGGAGCACTGGAAGAGCCAGCAGAGCGACGAGGAGCCCGTGGCCACCAGCCAGTTGCTGAAACCACATACCACGTCGTCCCCGCCTGACATGAGCCCGTTCTTCCTCCGCCAGTATGTGAAGGTGAGGGCCTTCCCCGGGCAGTGAGCCTCTCCTTTCCCGCCCCCGGGCTCCGGGTCCTCACTCCCCTGGAGCAGCGCCAAAGGAGCCACGGATGTCCCTTACTCCCCCTGCTATCACCAGGGGCCCTTCGGCACTCTGGTTTAGAAGGGCTTTTTCTGGTCGGATGAATTTGGGAACACATCCCTGGGAATAGGCGTTCCCACGTAACCGCCGTGAAGCTTGGAGAAGCCCTGTCTAACTTTTAGTAAGCCTCAGTTTGTACATCTGGAGGATGAGCACACACAGAGCATCTGCTTCATAGAGCTGTTGGGAGCCTCGGATGTTCGGAAAGCACAGCGCCCAGCACATCCCAGTGCTCAGTAGATGTTAATCATCATCCCCATTTCTGTCCCATTCAAATCCACGTAGCAGAGCAGGATGGCCTGGGCTGGGTGTGCTGCTCACTGCATGCTTAGAACTGCTTTAAAGAGTATGGAAGTGAAACAGGACAGAGCGTGTCCTTCTCTTTTTGTATAACCCTTTGGTGGTTTTCCATAGCTCTTTGGCCAAAAAGTTCTTGGTGGATCCAGCTGTCTGCTTAACTCTCTATCCTCTACAACAATCCTGCACGCAGCGCCACTGATCTCTGCGCCTCCCCCAGGGTCTATGCCATCCCTTCTGAAGTTCTTTCCTCTCCTTCTGCGTCCCTTATGTCCCCCATCAATGCCAAGGGGTTCACTGGTGGCTCAGATGGTAAAGAATCTGCCTGCCATGCAGGAGACCTTGGTTCGATTCCTGAGTCAGGAAGATCCGCTGGACAAGGGACAGGCTGGCCACTCCAGTGTTCCTGGGCATCCCTGGTGGCTCAGCTGGTAAAGAATCCGCCCGCAATGCGGGAGAGCTGAGTTCGATCCCCGGATTGGGATGATCCCCTGGAGAAGGGAAGGGCTACCCACTCCAGTATTCTGGCCTGGAGGATGCCATGGACTGTATGGTCCATGGGGTCGCAGAGTTGGACACGACTGAGCGACATTCACTTTTCACTTTCTAAGACGCAGCTCACACACCGGGTCCTTCCACAGCACACACTTGGCCGCTCTCCAGGCTGAGCCTTTCCCTGGGTCCCAGAGCACCCTGACCACACATGTGGGGTCTTCCCTTCCAGGCTCACATCATGACCCTGCTTTATTCCTCCTCACACTGGCAGTGCCTGATCTAGATCTGATAACATCTGAGGGTTGCCTGCATGGCGCACTGACTCTGGCAGCCCCTTGGGGAGCACAGCTCGTAGGGCAGCTGCTCCGCCCCGTCCAGAGTCTCTCAGTGGCCCTCGACGCACTGCCCTTACAGAAATGCTTCTGTCGTCATGGGGAACTTTGGTTCTCGGGAATGGAGAAAATCTCCAAGAGAACGTCAGACGTCCTTTTCCCTTATGCTTTCTTCAGTTTGTTTCCTGTTCTAGCTCTAATTTTTGTGTAAGCAGAGTAAAATCAATCCAGTGTCAGAAACCAGAGTGAAATGTTAGAACTTTTAAGAGTGGTGAGATCTGTCGCTACCATACGCTCTGCATGTGATGAAATTGCCCCCAGAGCCTAGGGTCTTCTGGGTTTGTGAACTAAACGGTCAGTCAGTGTCCGCTCCAGCTTTGGAGGATGCCATTTACCATCTCCAACATAACGTGTTCCTACTGAGCAGGAGGCCAGCCTTGTTCCTAGCTGTGGTCACGGAAAATTCTCAGTCATGGCTCTTTCACGCGTGTTCTTCTCCAGGGCCATGCTGCTGATGTGTTTGAGGCCTATACTCAGCTTCTGACGGAGATGGTGCTGAGACTGCCATACCAAATCAAAAAGATCGCCGACACCAACTCGCGAATCCCTCCTCCTGTCTTTGATCATTCATGGTTTTACTTTCTCTCAGAGGTAAGCAAGGGTCCCAGTTGAGGAGAGGACATGGACCGTGACTGCCTCTGTGCCCCCTTGCACCCCAACTCTGGCGTGGTATTTCCCCCAGCAGAGCCCCTCCCACCACTGAGGTCTTGCTCCTCCCGAGTATACCATATGGTGACACCGTGGAAGCTGTGTGTCAGAGCAGGCCGTCCTCTTTAGCGTCTGATTCTGTTTCTCTAATGTCCCCCACACATGGTGACGGTGGCCGTGTTTAATAGCTTGGACTCTGTCTGGAAAACAGAAAGTATACTAGTTAAGTGAACCGAGAGATTTTAAATGTAGAGAGTTGGTTAAACAGCCACTGAAGAGCCAAGAAGCTAATAAGGGAACACAGGTAACACAGCGGCAGTGACTGTGAGAAGCAGCTGCCGGCAGCCCTGCCGGTGGGGAGGACAGCCCTGGTGGGTCTGACGGGAGGCTGCTGTGGGACCCCGGAGCTCCGAAGGGATGTGAGCTGGCTGATGCTGGAAGTTCTGAAAGAAGCCAAGCAGCAGGACCCCCTGGGCTTGGTTTGTCCTCGACTGCTGAGTTGCTGGGGGGTGCAGGGCTGCTGCTGGGACAGCGGGTAGACGGGAGGTGCAAGTCCCTTCTCCCCTCCGGCCTTCTGGAGTCCTCGTCCGGTGCTCCGGCCGGCAGGGGAGCCGCTGCAGAGGAGCAGCGCAGCCGGCCTGGCTCTGGACTGGACGCCACAGAGCAGGCGGCGTGGGGCCTGGAGAGCCTGGCGGCATGCCCCGCAGAGCGTGCCTGAGCTTCACCCAAGGAGAGCAGTGTCAGCAGACCCCAGAGGCCCAGTTCACATTGTGGAGGTGCAACCACCCAACTTCTTCCCCACCTGCTTAACCTGAAAGAGAGCTTCTGAATGTTTTTTCCTTACAGTTTCACTCTGGGCGGACTGGAGTGGAGACCAGCTTCCTTGTAGATTCCTCAGTACTCCCACGAAGAATAGTAGGAATATTGCTGTTTTTCCCTTTTTAATGTTTTTCTTTCTCCTGGTCCTTGTAAGGAATACAGAAGCTAGCTCAACTGTGAGGAAGTAGCTTGGTTTGTGGTTGTTTTTTTTGGAGTCCACGGTGCTGTGGCCGGTATGGGTACAGTCCCCGAGTCCCTGACTGTCGTTTCTCCCCTCAAGTACCTGATGATCCAGCAGACTCCGTTTGTGCGCCGGCAAGTCCGCAAACTTCTGCTCTTCATCTGCGGGTCGAAGGAGAAGTACCGCCAGCTGCGAGACCTGCACACCCTGGACTCGCACGTGCGGGGGGTCAAGAGGCTGCTGGAGGAGCAGGGCATCTTCCTCCGGGCCAGTGTGGTCACGGCCAGCTCCGGCTCCGCCCTGCAGTACGACACGCTCATCAGCCTGGTACGGCCACACCGTGCGGGGGTGGGGCACAGGGAGAAGGCGCGTGACGAGCCTTAGCCTGGTGGTCATAGGACAGAGCCCTGCACACAGGGCTTCCTACACCCACTGATAAGTAGTTGGCCTCAGGCTCTGCACTCCCCCGCCCTCACTGGGCAGAGGTTCCTCTGTCACGAGGAGGGTTGACGTGGGCTTCTTACCTGTGTTGTTTGTCACATTGTGGGCAGGATCAACCCGTGGTTTGTGCATCTCTGCTTTTTGTCCCAGAATACTTCAGAAATGATGTATTACCACCTAAAATCAGTTGTTTGACTCTGGGGTATAAATTGAATGATGGCATAGGAAAATCTAGAAAGAACATCTTTAGCGTTAAAGACTCCTAGTTCAGTGCTCTTACTATAGTGCTCTTAGTAAGAAAAAAACAAACTGGATTGTAGTGTCTTTGGTCCTAGTCTACCTTTGCTGCTGCATTATTTCAGGGGTTGAAGGACCCCTGAAAATGAAGGGCCTTTGTGTGGGGGCATTGAATGAAGGAGGCTTAGTGAGGGCCGCAGTGTGTGGGCCCTGGTCCCAGGTTTACTAGGGTGTTCGTCAGCCGTGCCCAGAGGACAGGTGTCTGTAACCCAAAGCCGGGGAGGGGACCCTGAAGGCTGCAGGTGTGGGTCATTGCTTCTACTTGGTTTGTGTTGCAGATGGAGCATCTGAAGGCCTGTGCCGAGATTGCTGCCCAGCGCACCATCAACTGGCAGAAGTTCTGCATCAAGGACGACTGTAAGCAATGCCTCTCCATTTGGTTGCTCTTCATGCTTTCATTCCTTCAAGAACTATTCATCGAGGCCCCCTGTAGGCCAAGCGTTAAACTGGGTGTTAGAAATAGAGCCATGAGCAAGCTGGACAGGCAGCACTCTGCCCAGCAAAGAAGACAAGACTTCCAAGACTGAGAAGGGTCTGTAGAGAGAACGTGGGGTGCTGTGGGCGCACAGGGTCAGTGTCTGCTGGAAGGTCAGCAGTGTCTGCTGGAGGTGCCTGGGGTGGCCCGCTGATGAGGCGCATCGCCGCCGTCATAGAGGTGGGGGCTGGGAGCCACACTCTGTCGTTGCTGCGGGACCCTGCAGGGGTGTCCGCAGTGGTGAGCCCTTCTGGGTGACCCCCAGCGCAGCCCTTAGGCAGGAAGCTGGGGGAGGGAGGCAGCCTGGCGCCTGGAGCAGCCGCCCCTGTGCCTGCGCGTCCGTGGAGCTGAGCCCCGCCCCTCTGCCTGCAGCCGTCCTGTACTTCCTCCTGCAAGTCAGCTTCCTGGTGGACGAGGGGGTGGCGCCCGTGCTGCTGCAGCTGCTCTCCTGCGCCTTATGCGGCAGCAAGGTGCTCGCTGCGCTGGCGGCCTCGGCCGGCTCCTCCAGCGCGCCCTCGGCCTCTGCCCCGACGGCTGCCAGCTCCGGACAGGCCACGGCACAGCCCAAGTCGTCCACGAAGAAGAGCAAGAAGGAGGAGAAGGAGAAGGAGAAAGAGGGTAAGGACCACCCCCTTGGTGATGAGGGTGATGTGTTCTCATCTCTCTGGGAGCACGCCGTTGATTCCCTTCCTCTGAAAGGGTTTTCACCCTCGTTTGTAGAGACCTAAAACCCAAGTGCCCCCCAGGGCCTGCTCGTGGTCTTGTTTTCAGTTATGTTCAAGGTGACACCGTAAAGAGTGTGACTTCCCATACCAAGTGTCTGTAATGGGGAAAGCCAGAGGTGCACTGAATGTTTTTACTAGCCCGGGGTAGAGAGTGTCAGCATTAAATGAAGCTATGTTAGTTAAGAAATGTGCCTTGTAAGCTGCTAGGTGCTTTATAGATAGATGCTGTAGTCATCTTTAGCCGACTCCTTGCCATCAGAAAGGTGAAAGCTTTGCTGTGTCCCTGCCTTTCATGATCCTTAGAGGCCTGAGAAATTCCTTCTCCAGTGTGACTATCTTTGTTCAGTGCCAGGTTTGTATAGGCACTTTATCCTCTGCTTTTATTGGTAGCATTATTTTATTTGGGGCTGTTTGTCCCTTAGTGGTGGTGGTGGTTTAGTCACTAAGTCATGTCTGACTCTTCGACCCCATGGACTGTAGCCCGCCAGGCTCCTCTGTCCGTGGGATTTTCCAGGCAAGAATACTGGAGTGGGTTGCTATTCCCTTCTCCAGGGGATCTTCCTGACCCAGTAAACAACTGAAAAGTGAAAGTCGCTCAGTCATGTCCGACTCTTTGCAACCCCATGGACTGTATAGTCCATGGAATTCTCCAGCCAGGATACTGGAGTGAGTAGCCTTTTCCTTCTCTAGGGGATCTTCCCAACCCAGAGATTGAACCTGAGTCTCCCGCATTACAGGGGGATTCTTTACCAGCTGAGCCACCAGGGAAGCCCAGGAACACTGGAGTGGGCAGCCTGTCCCTTCTCCAGCGGATCCAAAGTTGTTTTCAAATTATAACCATTTTGGTGAAAACTTTTAAGACCCTGACAGCATCTCCTCTCACTCCACTTGAGGGCCCTAGACCACCTCTTCCTATCTTCAGCCCTCAATCCTGCTCTCATTTTGCAGGTGAGAGCTCAGGCAGCCAAGAGGACCAGCTGTGCACAGCTTTGGTGAACCAGCTGAACAAATTTGCGGACAAGGAGACCTTGGTCCAGTTTCTGCGCTGCTTCCTCTTGGAGTCCAACTCTTCCTCGGTGCGCTGGCAGGCCCACTGCCTGACATTGCACATCTATAGGTAGGGCCTGGGGCTTGGCTTTAGCAGGGTGCGTGGGGCTGGGACCAGAGTGGGTGGCGAAATTTTGTCATGTCCTTACGGTACATACCCAAGGTTGCAGTATCAGTATTTACACCAGTCTGAATCCTCTTGACTGTTGCAGATTTCTTCATGAGTTGTTGGCTTCTTAGCTATTAAACTGATGTAAGAAACAAGAGGTGATCTGTTTTCCACCAAGAAGAGTGTTTAAAAGTCTGTTAAATGACCAAACTTGACTCTTTAGGCTAGCAAAACCCAGTTTCAGCCCTTGAGTGATGTTGGAAGATGGGAATAAACCACCTTCTGAAGACACGAAAGGATTGTGCTGAATCTGTTAGGGTTGATTCTCTAAAGAGCAATAGCACCATTCAGACTTAACCCATAGTTGTGGGGAAAGAGGTAGATTGCCAAAACAGTACTTGGGCCTTGTTGATTAAAATAAAGGAGCCCCTAGGGTTTTTTGCTACTGATAAGATGAACTGTCATTTATCTCCAGAAACTCTAGCAAATCTCAACAGGAGCTGCTGCTAGACCTGATGTGGTCCATATGGCCAGAACTCCCAGCTTATGGTCGTAAGGCTGCCCAGTTTGTGGACTTACTGGGATATTTCTCCTTGAAAACCCCACAGACAGAGAAGAAGGTAATAGATGGTTGATGGTCAAAAGGGCTAACTTGACACATTTAACTTTTTTTCTCTTGAATTAAGAACGTTAGGACTAACCTACAAGGGGGTATATTGAGGAAATCTCTTTTAAATATATATTGAGCACTCCTAATATGTATGTCACCTAGATGATACACACTAGCAAAAAAGCACAATCTGAATTTGGCTTAGCCAGTAGACGTAGATAAAGTGGGGAAGAAAATGCATCTCATTAAAGTTGCTTGGGGAGAGAAGTGTGGTCCTCTGGTTTTCCTGGCTGTCCTGATCACACATCCAAAAGTATTTCTGCAAGGAGATAATCATTTCATAGCTTCTCCATAATAATAACATTTCTCTTCTTCCACAAGCTGTAAAAATATGGCTGCTACTAAGACTGTGGAAACTTCTAAAGAAGATGGAATCCTTTAAATGATTAGGAATTAGGCTCAGCTTTGCATGATTCTGAACAAGGGCTGGTACTTCGAGGGCAGTAGCAGCTGGAAAGCAGAGGAGAGAAGTCTTTTCTAGTGAGACTTTCCCTTGGGCTTTAACTCTGGCCCTCTGTTGACTTCTGTTTTCAGTTGAAAGAATATTCACAGAAGGCTGTGGAGATTCTTCGAACTCAAAACCATATTCTTACCAATCATCCCAACTCCAACATTTACAAGTGAGTTCTGTTCTGCTTTCTTTCTATTTGAGGCTCAGTCAACAGGGCAGTTGGTGTTTCCGCGCTGATTGGCTTGTTAAGAAGGTCTCTGGTTTCAAGGGTTTGAGTCTGAATCGCATAAGACAAGTTTACAGGAAATAGCTGCATTTAAAAGAAAAAAAAAAAAACCTTTGGAAGACAGTGTTGATTAAAATCTTTTATTATTTCCCTGGTTTGTTAGCGACTCTTCTTTTTTTCCCCCCTCCAGACTTTATTGAGGCATAATTTACACACAACAATATGTACCCTTTTCAAGTATACAATTTAGTGACTTTTAGTAAATTTAGTTGTGACTTGAATAAAATTTTAATGTAATATTTAGGGTTCCCCTGACCTCAGAACAGATCAGAAATAGGGATGTCTCACATTTCCTTGTGTTCTCACTGGGGTGGGGCTCGCCCTGGAGAATAGTGAGCTGTGATTTTCTCCTGACCTCTTTGTGAAACTCCATGCTTTCTAAGATGAACCTTTAATGCTGAGGCTGCTTTCCCACTTAGCACCTTGTCTGGCCTGGTGGAGTTCGATGGCTGTTACCTGGAGAGCGATCCCTGCCTGGTGTGCAATAACCCAGAAGTGCCGTTCTGTGTAAGTGACAGCTCTCGCGTGGGTAGTCCTGGCTTCTGGAGACTGATGTTACTGCTTGGGTGTCCCTCTCCTAATGGTGGGTCAGAGTGGTGTGAATTCTTACCTGACCAGCTACCTTAAATCAAAATCTCATCCGTGGAGAAAGAGCGGGTTACACCAGAGTTTTTTGAAGAGGACCAGACGAGCTGTTAACCTCGCACTGACAGTGTTCTGTGTGTGCCTTCACCTTTAGTACATCAAGCTGTCTTCCGTTAAAGTGGACACGCGGTACACCACCACCCAGCAGGTTGTGAAGCTCATTGGCAGCCACACCATCAGCAAAGTGACCGTGAAAATCGGGGACCTGAAACGGACCAAGATGGTGCGCACTATCAACCTCTACTACAACAACCGGACCGTGCAGGCCATTGTGGAGCTGAAAAACAAGTACGGGCGTCTCAGTCCTGGAGGGGGCCGCGGGCCTGCCAGGCTCAGCGCCGGGCGTTGGCTTTGATGGCCGGGGTCAGGCCAAGCGGCACATTTCTGGAGGCCTAGTATGTCCTCTTGCGGCTCTGGTCATGGCTGGGGGACACAAGTGCAGTACCAGTTCTTAAGGATGCTGACGAAGGTTATTTTGAAATTGTGTCTTATGGAGCCCTCGAAGTCTAAGCTCTTCTTCAGCAGCCTGAAGAGAACTTGAGTGATGGGGCCTCCAGGCTTCTCTTACCCATGCTAATAGAGCAGTTCTGTTTTCATACAGATGCTTCTGTACGGGAAGTAGTTGTTTGTTAGATTGAGACACTGTTCTCTTGTTCACGGAGCAGGCAGCAGTTCTCAAGGATCTTCTCTAGTATGAAGTCCTTCCATTTCTACGTGGTGCCTTTTGTCTACATATGCTGACGCTGGATCTTTCTAGCTTATCTGTCCTGACGTCTGAAATGAGGCTTGGTGTGTATGGGCCAAAGAAGACACCAACATGGGTTGGTGTCGACTTTTACTGAGACAGACCACTTACTGAGGACTCCGGCGTTGCTCTTGGGCAGAGAATGTGGGTAGAGGCTACTGGGATGCCAGGACTTGCAGTGAGGGCTGCTCGGTGCTCAGGATGGACGCATCAGTGTTGCTCTAGGGGCAGAGAACAGCTAGCGTGTCCACGTGACCAGAGGGCCACCAGGGGCTCTGCTCTTAGAGCAGGTTTTGTCCTTTGAGAAGCAGGGTCAACACTGGTGACCTGCAGGTAGAAGCTGCTCACTGGGGTGACCCAGCCCCTCTGGAGGAGGGAGATTTGGTTTCTGTTTTGCAGAGTTAGCTCAGCTGCTGGTAAAGCCCTTACACTCTGGAATGAGACTGTGGTTTACATCCCTTGGAGAATTTATGTAGACTCACTTTCCTTACCTGTACTACTTTCAGGGTGTTCTTTTAAGGATTAAATGTGTTAGCATATGTGAAATGCTGAGAACAGAGCCTGACACATAGTAAAATTTCAGTAAACAGTAACTCTAACTATATAATTACCTCTAAATTATCACATGCCTTTACTCTTTCTAACTCTTCTTGGCACTTGGTCTGGATCCTGGTGTATCCCTCTGCGTCTCTGAAGCAACCTGAGCTTTATCCTTCCAAGGTAGCTGCCATGAGCGGGACTCACGGCAGTCATCATGGAGCCTCTTGGGAGTCCAGGCTCCAGTGTGGCGTGCTTTCAGAGTGACGTCTTCCTTTGATGTACATTCCCTTGTTTTTCTGGAATCTCAGGAATTATCATATATGATGTCTGAAAGCGCCTGTATGTTCTACCGTTTTTTTCAAGAGAGAGAGAATAGTGGAAACATATCTCTGAAATTAAGTTGCTTTTATTTGTCAGAGTCACTTTCGTTACAATAACCATTTCACTGTCTTGGGAGAACACGTCAGGAAGGTCTTCTGTCCGTCTCATCAGACTGTCGTTGCTGCGGGTCTTGTGAGAGGCTCTCAGGCCCTCTACCCGTCTGTCCGACACCGTTTCTCCTAGGCCGGCGCGCTGGCACAAGGCCAAGAAGGTCCAGCTGACCCCTGGGCAGACGGAGGTGAAGGTTGACCTGCCCCTGCCCATCGTGGCCTCCAACCTGATGATCGAGTTCGCGGACTTCTACGAGAACTACCAGGCCTCCACGGAGACACTGCAGTGCCCGCGCTGCAGTGCCTCGGTCCCCGCCAACCCCGGGGTCTGTGGCAACTGTGGGGAGAACGTCTACCAGTGTCACAAGTGCAGGTGCGCGAGCGGTGCCTCGCAGGTCAGCTGCATGCCTTGTGTTTCCCAGGAAGAGCCTCGGCGTGGGCAGTCCTGCCGTGTGGGGCCCTCACAGTGGAGGACTATGGCCGTCTAGAGCGTGGGGTTCACAGCTACAGGAGAGGGCGGGGGAGAGTTGTGGGGAGGTGGATGGGGTGGGGTTCCCGAGTTTAGTTCCGGGTCCCTTCTGTGGTTGCCTGGTTGCCTGAGTCGTCCTTGCCCATTCACTGCTGCCCCTCCGAGAGCCCTGCGGGGTTCCTAGTGTCTGTAGATGTGGTGCATGCGTTCCCTCTCCCCTCCGCTCTCTGCTGCCCCCTGATCCCTCTCCCCTCTGCCCTCTGCTGCCCCCTGACCCATGCTCTGGTGTTTTCAGATCCATCAACTATGACGAAAAGGACCCCTTCCTTTGCAATGCCTGTGGCTTCTGTAAATACGCTCGCTTCGACTTCATGCTCTACGCCAAGCCCTGCTGCGCAGTGGACCCCATTGAGAACGAGGAGGACCGTAAGAAGGTGAGGCCGCGCCCATGCCAGGCCCAGGCCGGGCTCTGATCGGAGCTTGGGGCCCAGCTGGTGTGGGCAGCATGCTTTTTCTTCTTGCCCAAGTCTTCTCGGCTCAGCGTGTTTTCAGGTCTCAGCTTTTGAGTGGCAACAAATAAGATGGATTGGAACACACGTTTTCAGTAGAATTTTGGAGACGGGTTGGTAATGGAAATTGAGTATCTCGGGCAAGTGACGTGGTGGGATTGGAGATGGAAGGACAGGGCAGAGGAGGGCTGTCAGAATAGTCAGCAGCAGCAGCAGCAGCAGCCCGGCAGAGCGGAGTGACGTCTAGCTTCAGAGTCAGCAGGATGAACGTCCCAGTTCCCCCTGTGCTTCTAACGCTGTGTGGCCTGGCGTAAGTCACTGCCCTCAGCATTGTTTATTTGTATGTATGTCGTATACATTGCATACCCACTTCACAGGATTATTGCGATGAGTAGAAATACCACATGAAACACAGTACTTGATCGGATCACTGAGGGGAAATCTTCAGTGTTGACAAGCCTTCGTGCACTTCCCGTCTCTTCCTGTCTAGGCGGTGTCCAACATCAACACGCTTCTAGACAAAGCTGACCGAGTGTATCACCAGCTGATGGGACATCGGCCACAGCTGGAGAACCTGCTCTGCAAAGTGAACGAGGCAGCTCCTGAGAAGCCGCAGGTAATCCGGGTGACTGGGTGTTGGGAGAGGGTTCAGAAGCAGAGACTGGCCCCGGGTGAGGCCATCTCCCGGTGGAAGGCTGACCACATCCCTCTGTGTTGCAGGACGACTCAGGAACATCTGGGGGTATCAGCTCCACTTCGGCCAGCGTGAATCGGTACATCCTGCAGCTGGCGCAGGAGTACTGTGGAGACTGCAAGAGCTCTTTTGACGAACTCTCCAAAATCATCCAGGTAGAGGCAGGAGCAGCTGCTGAATGCCTTTTGTTGTGCATTATCAACATTGTTTTCGAAGCAGTTCTTTGCTCTCCCGCCGTGGTTAAGCTCCAGCCACACAGTTACCTAGCGCAGTTTCGGGTGCTCGGTAGAAAGCTGAGTTCATACCAGCGCACCGAGAGTCATGGAGATTGTTACAGATCTGTTTTTCTTGATTGGTCACATTGGTGGGTGGTATATTACAGACCTCACCTCCATGGGGCGGAAGACTGGCTGCAGACAAGAGCAACCAGGGTTCTTGTCCCCAGAGTGACTATGGCTGGTAGGCCATCTTCACTCCATGTGCCTATATCCCTAACTTTATTCTTTAAAGAAAGTGTTATGTGGGTTTTAAGGACATGTGCCTGTGATCAGAGGCTGAGTTCTAACTGCCCCTTACCTTGGTCAAGCCAGCCTCTCTAAGCTGTTTCCTCCTCTGTAAAACGGGGATAAAGTATCTTAACTGCTAAGGTCATTAAAAAAAAGTTAGTTTCAAGTTGTGTCCTACACTTTGTGATTCCATAAGACTGTAGCCCGCCAGGCTCCTCTGTCCATGGAATTCTCCAGGCAAGAGTAATGGAGTGGGTTGCCGTTTCCTTCTCCAGGGTACTTCCCAACCCAGGGATCAAACTCGGGCCTCCTGCATTGCAGGCACATTCTTTACCAACTGAGCTACTAGGCTAAGGTCATTGAGAGGGTTAAATTAGATAATACCAGTAGTGTTTTTCAAACCAAAGCTGATTTCCAGTTAGCTTCCTTTTTCTTCCTCCTTATTTTAATTGCTGATTTTTTTTCCCCTTTGTCTTTCTTTTCCTCAGAAAGTCTTCGCTTCCCGGAAAGAGTTGCTGGAGTACGACCTGCAGCAGAGGGAGGCGGCCAGCAAGTCGTCCCGGGCCTCGGCGCAGCCCACCCTCACGGCCAGCCAGTACCGCGCCTTGTCTGTGCTGGGCTGCGGCCACACGTCCTCCACCAAGTGCTACGGCTGCGCCTCGGCCGTCACGGAGCACTGCATCACCCTGCTGCGGGCGCTGGCCACCAACCCCGCCCTGCGCCACATCCTCGTCTCCCAGGGCCTCATCCGGGAGCTCTTTGACTACAACCTCCGCCGCGGCTCCGCAGCTATGCGGGAGGAAGTCCGCCAGCTCATGTGCCTCCTGACTCGGTCAGAGCCTGCGCCGGGCCGGGGGCCCTGCGGGTGGGGGCTGCGGCGGTGCTGGGCGCGCTGGAGGGGGCAGGGGGCTGTCCAGGGTGCAGCTGAGCGGACGGAGGAGCTCGTGAAGCCCAGGTTCCCGCGTATCCATAGGCAGTGTGTTTGGCTTGTTCTTGGTTGGTTCCAGTGGGGTTTCCTGAAGAAGCGGTTTTTGAGTTCCGGTGTTGGGAGAAGGGAGCAACCGGGCACTTGGACTCAGGACTCACCCAGAAGACAGCTTGAGCAGTGGGGCCTAGGGCTTCGGAGCTTAGATCTAGCTCAGAAGGATGCGGTATCTGATCCTTTATACCACGTGCCATGGACACATTTCTTAATGTTCTCTGAGCATAAGTTTCCTTATCTGAGAAATAATGGTAATAGCTAGTACTGTAACGGCTTGTGAGGATGGAATGACATAATTCATGTGAGCGATAGCTCATACTTGTGGAGTCCTTAATCCATGCTGATACAGTACCCACAGCTGGATTTGCATTCTTTACCGAGTGTGGGCCATAAGTTCTAGAACATGTTAGCTGGTTGCTAAATATGACTTGCTGTATCATGTATTCCCTCATTTAACAAGTACTTACTGAGCATTGGCTAAATGCTAGGCTTTGTTCTGGACTCTGAGGATGCAGTGGGAGATGAAGCGGCATCCCAGCCCTCATGTGGCCTCCGTTCTAAAGGGGAGAAGGGCAGTGAATGGATGAATGTGGCTTCCACTCTAGAGAGGAGAAGGGCAGTGAACGGATGAATGTGGCCTCTGCTCTAGAGGGGAGAAGGGCAGTGAGCGGATGAGGGCCCAGTGCAGTGTCAGGAGGTCAGATGTGAAGAGCAGTGCAGCTGGGATGGCAGATCTGATTGCAGTCAGGGTCGCTGCAGAGGGCAGGGTGGGCAGGGGCAACCGCTGAAGAGGTCAGGGAGTGAGGCGTGCAGGTATGAAAGGCATGGCCTGCCCGCCGATGTTAATAGCAAGTGGTGGGGTGAGAGGTAGGGTGTGCTAGGCATGTGAAGCCGGGGCCGCGAGGAAGCCCGTGAGGATGGAGTGACGGACGCCGTGGGGAACAAAGCAGAGGGTTAGTGAGACCAGGGCCAGGTCCCGCAGGGTCTTGTAGGACACTGTGAGGACTTGAATTTCATTCAGAATGTGTTGGGAAGCCTGAGTGTGATTTGACACAATTCATGGTCTTTAAGTTATTAGTGTGTGCATTATTACAAAGGGACGTAGATGGGAAATGTGGATGCCTTGTGGGAAATGAAGTGGGGGTGGTTAGAGAAGCTGAGGAAGGAGACCGAGAGTGGACACCTGGGTTCTGCAGACCGACATACCAGGCGGGGTCTGGGCGCTGGGCAGCCTGGGCGTGGAGAAACCCTGCATGCGGTCTTCCCTCCATCAGCCTCGCCTCCCCAGGAAGGTGACTGGGCCCTCTCGTCACACAGCAGGGTTGTTGTTTTTTTGTCCATTTATTTTTATTAGTTGGAGGCTAATTATTTTACAATATTGTAGTGGTTTTTACCATACATTGACATGTATCAGCCATGGATTTACATGTGTTCCCCATCCCGATCCCCCCTCCCACCTCCGTCTCCACCTGATCCTTCTGGGTCTTGCCAGTGCACCAGCCCCGAGCACTTGTCTCTTGCATCCAACCTGGGCTGGTGATCTGTTTCACACTTGATAATATACATGTTTTGATGCTGTTCTCTCTAAACATCCCACCCTCGCCTTCTCCCACAGAGTCCAAAAGTCTGTACATCTGTGTCTGAACATCTGTGTCTCTTTTTCTGTTTTGCATATAGGGTTATCGTTACCATCTTTCTAAATTCCATATATATGTGTTAGTATACTGTATTGGTCTTTATCCTTCTGGCTTACTTCACTCGGTATAATGTGCTCCAGTTTCATCCATCTCATTAGAACTGATTCAGATGAATTCTGTTTAATGGCTGAGTAATATTCCATGGTGTATATGCACCGCAGCTTCCTCATCCATTCGTCTGCTGATGGGCATCTGGGTTGCTTCCATGTCCTGGCTATTATAAACAGTGCTGCGATGAACATTGGGGTGCACGTGTCTCTTTCAGATCTGGTTTCCTCAGTGTGTATGCCCAGAAGTGGTATTGCTGGGTCATATGGCAGTTCTAATTCCAGTTTTTAAAGAAATCTCCACACTGTTTTCCATAGCGGCTGTACTAGTTTGCATTCCCACGAACAGTGTAAGAAGGTTCCCTTTTCTCCACACCCCCTCCAGCGTTTATTGCTTGTAGACTTTTGGATAGCTGCCATCCTGACTGGCATGTAATGGTACCTCATTGTGGTTTTGATTTGCATTTCTCTGATAATGAGTGATGTTGAGCATCTTTTCATGTGTTTGTTAGCCATCTGTATGTCTTCTTTGGAGAAATGTCTGTTTAGTTCTTTGGCCCATTTTTTGATTGGGTCATTTATTTTTCTGGAATTGAGCTGCAGGAGTTGCTTGTATATTTTTGAGATTAATCCTTTGTCTGTTGCTTCATTTGCTATTATTTTCTCCCAATCTGAAGGCTCTTATCACCTTGCTTATAGTTTCCTTTGTTGTGCAAAAGCTTTTAAGTTTAATTAGGTCCCATTTGTTTATTTTTGCTTTTATTTCCAATATTCTAGGAGGTGGGTCATAGAGGATCCTGCTGTGATTTATGTCAGAGAGTGTTTTGCCTATGTTCTCCTCTAGGAGTTTTATAGTTTCTGATCTTACATTTAGATCTTTAATCCATGTTGAGTTCATTTTTGTGTGTGGTGTTAGAAGGTGTTCTAGTTTCGTTCTTTTACAAGTGGTTGACCAGTTTTCCCAGCACCACTTGTTAAAGAGGTGGTCTTTTTTCCATTGTATATTCTTGCCTCCTTTGTCGAAGATAAGGTGTCCATAGGTTCGTGGATTTATCTCTGGGCTTTCTGTTCTGTTCCATTGATCTATATTTCTGTCTTTGTGCCAGTACCATACTGTCTTGATGACTGTGGCTTTGTAGTAGAGGCTGAAGTCAGGCAGGTTGATTCCTCCAGTTCCATTCTTCTCTCTCAAGATTACTTTGGCTATTCGAGGGTTTTTGTATTTCCATACAAATTGTGAAATTATTTGTTCTAGTTCAGTGAAAAATACCGTTGGTAGCTTGATAGGGATTGGGTTGAATCTATAGATCGCTTTGGGTAGTATAGCCATTTTGACAATATTGATTCTTCCAATCCATGAACACGGTATGTTTCTCCATCTGTTTGTGTCCTCTTTGATTTCTTTCATCAGTGTTATAGTTTTCTATGTATGGGTCTTTTGTTTCTTTAGGTAGATATACTCCTAAGTATTTTATTCTTTTTGTTACAATGGTGAATGGTATTGTTTCCTTAATTTCTCTTTCTGTTTTCTCATTGTTAGTGTATAGGAATGCAAGGGATTTCTGTGTGCTAATTTTATATCCTGCAACTTTACTACATTTGTTGATTAGCTCTAGTAATTTTCTGGTAGAGTCTTTAGGGTTTTCTATGTAGAGAATCATGTCATCTGCAAACAGAGTTTCACTTCTTCTTTTCCTGTCTGGATTCCTTTTACTTCTTTTTCTGCTCTGATTGCTGTGGCCAAAACTTCCAAAAGTATGTTGAATAGTAGTGGTGAGAGTGGGCACCCTTGTCTTGTTCCTGATTTTAGGGGAAATGCTTTCAATTTTTCACCATTGAGGGTAATGCTTGCTGTGGATTTGTCATATATAGCTTTTATTATGTTGAGGTATGTTCCTTCTATTCCTGCTTTCTGGAGAGTTTTAATCATAAATGGATGTTGAATTTTGTCAAAGGCTTTTTCTGCATCTACTGAGATAATCATAAGTTTCTGTCTTTCAATTTGTTAATGTGATGTATTATGTTGATTGATTTGCGGATATTAAAGAATCCTTCACAGCAGGGTTTTGTGGGACTCTTGAGTCGCGTTGCCCCCAGGAAGGCCAGTAGCCCTAGACGTTGATTTCTTTTACCTGGACTCTGTCACGTGGGGAGGGGGACGCACCCAGTGGAGTAACAGGACTCTCTTCTCTGCCTCCCTAGAGACAATCCAGAGGCCACCCAGCAAATGAACGACCTGATTATTGGCAAAGTCTCTACAGCCCTGAAGGGCCACTGGGCCAACCCCGATCTGGTGAGCAGGCCGCCGTCCCCCTGACTGCCCCCCTCACGCTCCTCCTTCGTTGCCGTGGCTCCCCCCAAGGGCGTCTCGTTGTGATGACCAGGGCAGGCGAGGGGGGTTCGGGGGGCACGTCAGCAGGGCTCACATCCCAGGAAGACCTTTCTGAGTCAGCGTCAGGCTCAGAGAGCAGAAGCGGGCAGCGGGCCATGCTGAGGGTCTCAGTCTCCTTCTGTCTCTCTGACGGTCCACCTGACCGCACGGGTTAGTTCTGAGTCTCTGGGTCAGAGTGTGGACGCGAGCCCTTGTCCTGGACTGACCCTGCAGACCGCCTTCTGCTCATGTCTCTTCCTCTTGGCCCTCAGGCAAGTAGCCTTCAGTACGAAATGCTGTTGTTGACAGACTCCATCTCCAAGGAGGACAGCTGCTGGGAGCTCCGCTTGCGCTGTGGTGAGTTTGGGGGATGTCTGGCTGGCAGCCGGCTGGCGAGGGGAGCTCAGCTCGCCGAGGGGCACGTGAAGCCAGGGGCGCTGCCCTCAGGTGTCTGTGCGGCGGCTGGTGAGGCCCGCCTCTGACTGGTCTCTGCCCTGCCTTCCTCGCCCAGCACTCAGCCTCTTCCTCATGGCTGTGAACATCAAGACCCCCGTGGTGGTTGAGAACATCACCCTCATGTGCCTGCGGATCTTGCAGAAGCTGATTAAGCCACCTGCTCCCACCAGCAAGAAGAACAAGGTTACGGGGCTGAGAGGGCGGCGGGGGGTGGGCTCCAGCCAGCACACCCTGTTCTAAGGCCTTTGCTCACCCAAACTCGCCTTCCCTGGAGCACCAGTGCTTCCTTGGAGGCAGTTGAGCGGAGATGGATTGGGGTTCCTGAGAGGGAAAGTCTCTCAGAGGGAGCTCAAGAGTGACAAGCAGGAAGAGGCCGGGGACCGTGGTTCGCCCCGGAGGCCTGCCCCTTCCTCCAGTACCCTCCAGTCCCCTCCAGCGGCCCGCAGCTCCCGGGGGGCGTGGCGTTCCTCTCTAACCCCTCTGCCTCTGCCCAGTGCGGGAAGCCCTTCCCTTCCCTTGCGCTGTGACTTGGGCAGGGATCGAACCCTGGCTCCTGTGTGGGCAGGCGAGTTTTCACCACTGAGCCCCTGGGAGGCCCCTGGCCTTCGGTGTCCTTGTGAATGTTGTGTGTGGCGGTGCGGTGTCTCCTCTGCCTGGCCTGCCCACTTCCCCTTTGTCAGCTGCTGCTTCAGTGATCCAGTTCTCTGTCAGGCTGGCCATGCACCACTCCTCCAATCCAGGGACTGTTTTACTAAGATGTTTTTTTGGTCCAGTGCATAGCATGGTATCTCACTTTATAACAGTCAGTCAGTAAGTCATTGTTAAATGCGTGAGTAAAGCTGAGTTTTTAGTTCTGAAGGTGGCCTAGCTGCAGATGGACTTGCTCATATTGGTGTGAGAGCTTGTGGGAGGCCTCGTATTAGTCCTGGGGCCCTTCTGACTCCTGCTCCATCCTGATGGAGCCCCTTGCTGGGACATGGAGTCTTCATTGCAGGACGCTGAGTGGCAGGCGCTTCGTGGGAAGCTGGACAGGGGACAGTTTACTCTGCTTCCCTTTCTTGGTCTACCCCGATAGTCCGCAGAAAAGACCCCCATTCCTTCACTTTGATGAAGGCTTTCTTCCCCTCAGAGCTCATTCTCAGCAAGTGAAAACTGGAGGAACCTCATCCCCACATAACTGTCATTTTTCTCACAGTGTGAGGGCACAGATTTCCACCCAAGAGGGCTCTTTTCCGCAGAGCATGGAAGCCTCACATTTTGCCTCGTTTTAGCCTAGAGAGAGCAGCGGTTCTCAGAGTTTGGCTCATAGATCTGGGTGTGCCCAAGACAACTAGGACATCTGCGAGGTCAGCATCATTTTCATAATTATCTCGAGGCATGATTTGCCCTTTTCTTCTTTGGTGGCACTTGTGCAGATGGTACAGAGTCAGTGGTGGTGAGACTGACGGAGCCTCAGCACCACGAGGCATGCTCTTCATGTGCTTGCAGCCTCACCCAGGAGCGTCCCTGGTGAAGCACTGCAGATGAGTTTAGTAAATCACAACCCTTGAATAGCAGTCATTCTAGTGTTTAGTGAGACAGTGCGGGAGGCACACTGCGGGGCGGAGGTCGTCCTGGAGAGAATTGGTGTGACCGGGATGCAGGCTGCACCTGAACTGGCTGCTCTTTTCATGGAACCTCATTTGTGCTTGAAAGGAGGGCTCAAGAGCCAATTGTGGTTCTTCAGAATCGGGTATTTAGCAGACCATTTTCTTGGAAAGTGAATAAAATGAGCCTGTCACTTAAAGAGGAATTGGTGTAACTCTGTCAACCAGTATTTTCCAAGTGACCAACACATGTTCATGTGTGAGTAAAAGGTGAATTTTAGTGGAATGGGATAGGAAATGTTTTTTGATTGGTTTTAGATTCCACACTGCAACCAATCTTTAAGAACCTATAATTTGTTGAATTTTGGTTTAGTATTAAAAATCCACGATTAATTTAAAAAACTATTAAATTACTTTTCTTTGCAACTGTACATCTGAGCGCTTCAGCAGAACAGCCTCTCGCCACAGTTTGAACGTAAAAGCAGAGTGAGAGCCTGGCTGTCTCACTCGGGTGGCCAGTAGCCAGCTTCACAACATGCAGCGGCGTGGCTCCTGTCGCTGTGTTGTTTTTGTTTTGGGAAATAATGATAAAAAATGTTTAGGTTAACAGGTAAGGCATTTATTTTTATCTGTAAATGAGTTAAATATTTTAAGAACTGCCGAACTTTAGTTTTTAATAGATCCATATTGATGGATAGAGCTACACACAGAAGAACTCTTTGGAGTCAGTAATTTTCAAGAGCACAATGGGGTCCTGTGGCCGAAAAGTTTGAGAATTGCTGGCTTAGAATCCTATCGGGGGCTCCCCTGTGCAGGCCACTTGGGATTAGTAATGGCTCTTTAAATTCTAGAGGCTGCCTAGTGACCCCTTGAAGATTTTTATTTGGGGAAACTACAGATCAGCCTTGGCATAGGAATTAGTGTATGTGGCTGTAAGAGCCTCTGTATGAAGCCAGTTACACCTTATCCTGCACAGGCAGAATCAGTGACCCTAAGCTCAGCATGGTGATGGTCTTGCTAAATTGAATCAACATGCTATAAAGGAGCACAGATGGGGCATAGAACACGTGAACGCTGCCCTTCTGATCTTGCCTTTGTGCTTGTCCCCGGGGCAGTCCCACTGTGCGGCCGCTGCGGCTCGGGCGCGCCCCCGGCCCGCTCACCCGTCCGCCTTCCTCCTGCAGGACGTCCCTGTCGAAGCCCTCACCACTGTGAAGCCATACTGCAATGAGATCCACGCCCAGGCCCAGCTCTGGCTCAAGAGGGACCCCAAGGCATCCTATGAAGCCTGGAAGAAGTGTCTTCCCATCCGGGGTGTGTCTGCCTTTCGGGACTTGCGCAGTGGGCCCCTCCTGCCCCTGGCTGACGGCCCAGCATCTCCCCCACCTGTCCCTTTCTCTTCCTTACCTCTCCCTGCATCCCTTTGCCTGCCAGGGATCGATGGCAATGGGAAGTCTCCCAGCAAGTCAGAGCTCCGCCACCTCTACTTGACCGAGAAGTACGTGTGGCGGTGGAAGCAGTTCCTGAGTCGGCGGGGGAAGCGGACCTCCCCGCTGGACCTCAAGCTGGGCCACAACAACTGGCTGCGGCAAGTGAGTGACCGGTCTCCTGGGCTTCTCACCGCTGCGCTGGCCCCAGATCCCAGGCAGGGCATTTCTGCTCCTCACCGCATGTCTCCTCTGCCTTCTCTTCTTTCCCTTTGTTAGTCTTGCTTCCTTTCTAATAGGTAGAGGCTCTTGGTTGCAGCTGCCCGCCTGGTGGATGGGCCACATCAGAACCCTTTCTGCCCTGCTCATCAGGCTCCTGCTCTCCTCCCTGACCACCGAGCAGAGCGAAGCCTCAGCGCCTGCACTGCCTTCACCTTCCACCTTTCATGTTTTCTGTCCTTTTCCTCTTTCCAGCTAATGGTTTTAAAGGTTAAAGTAACAGTATTTTCGAGAATTCATTTGTCCATCAGTATATAATGTGAACACTTGGTTTAAATTTAACATAAGTGTTCAGCATGTTGTTGTTGTTCAGTTGCTAAGTCATGTCCGACTCTTTGTGACCCCGTGGACTGCAGCACGCCAGGCTTCCCTGTCCTTCCCTCTCTCCCAGAGTTTACTCAAACTCATGTCCGTTTACTCAAACTCATGCCATCCAACCATCTCATTGTCTGTCGCCCCCTTCTCCTCCTGCTCTCAGTCTTTCCTAGCATCAGGGTCTTTTCCAGTGAGTCAGCTCTTCATATCAGGTGGACAAAGTATTGGAGTTTCAGTCCTTCCATTAAATATTCAGGATTAGTTTCCTTTAGGATTGACTGGTTTGATCTCCTTGCTGTCCAAGGTAGCTGTCTCCAAAATAGAATCATAGATGTTTTTGCTAAGGAGAATACCTGCCTGTCTTTTTTCCTGGTCCTGTCGTCTTGAGTATGTTCTCCAAAGTACTTGTTGGAGAAAAGCACCATGGAGACGGGACTCTTAGACAGCCTTTTTGCCAGTCTGCAGCAGCCGGATCTTGAGTTAGCTGGTGATTTTTCCTTTACCCTTTTGCTCGTGAGGTGCTCAGAGGATTTCCCCTGGATGCGTGGCAGTTGACTGTGCCTGGCGGGGCCGGATGAGAGGCTGTCCGCTGAGCCAGGCACTTCTCCCCACCCCCTGCAGGTGCTCTTTACTCCGGCGACACAGGCTGCACGGCAGGCGGCCTGCACCATCGTGGAAGCACTGGCCACCGTCCCCAGCCGCAAGCAGCAGGTCCTTGACCTCCTCACCAGGTACCATCTGAGAGCAGGATGGGCAGGGTGGCGGGACTTCATCCAGGGAGCCCTCCCGCCCTCCCGGGGGAGTCAGCAGACCAGGGCGACGGGAGGCACGCCTGTGCAGTAGCCGCCTCATTCCTTGTGGAAGCCCACGAAACCAAGACACACTGAGCCGCCGCGTGCCGTGGTTTTAATAGCAGTGGTTCTGGTGGTAACAGAGTCAGCGCTAGTGTATTTTGAGGTCTTACGAGCTTACAAAAGCTCGGCACACATTATGTTTAGTGCTCACCTGAGCTTTGACTGCTTAGCTACCTTGTCCCCAGGAGGGCAAGATTTCAGTCCAGGCAGTCTAATTTCCGTGTTACTGGCCACTAGACTCGGTGGTAAACTCGCCTTGGGGGCGATTCAGTCACAGCACCCTCGCTGCCCCAGGAGCCGCCATTCGTGTATTGGTGCTTTATTCCGAGTGTGTACAGTGTTGCACTGCGTTCCCTGCTGTGTGCTCTTGAGCTTTCCCCAGGCCTGAGGAGTTCCCGAGTCGGGGTTCGGGGGTGTTCTCAGCCCCGGTCCTCCCCAGCGAGGCAGGGGGAGAGGAGGACGCAGAGGGGCAGAGGCGGGGGGCTGTGGGGCGGTGTGGGCTCAGTCTCAGCGCCCGGCTCCGTGGCAGCTACCTGGATGAGCTGAGCATTGCTGGCGAGTGTGCGGCCGAGTACCTGGCTCTCTACCAGAAGCTCATCACCTCAGCTCACTGGAAAGTCTACCTGGCAGCCCGAGGAGTCCTGCCCTACGTGGGCAACCTCATCACCAAGGTATGTCGTCCTGGCCCCGCCGGGGGAGCCCCTTCCCCGAGCCCCGCTCTCCTTGTTCTCTTCCTCTGTGTAAACTTTGTGGTGGTCTTTTATGCCAGGAAGAAATATTTGTTAAAAATGCAGACATACCTTGCTTTATTGTGCTTCTTAAAAAAAAAAAAAAGGTTGTGGCAACCCTGTGTCAAGCAAGCCATTTTTTCAACAGCATTATTTTTTAATTAAAGTGTATGTATGTTTTATAGACATAATGCTACTGCACACTTACTGGATTAAAATAGAGTGTGGACATAAGTTTTATATTCGTGGGAAAAAATGGATTCGTGTGACTTGCTTTATTGCGATAGTCACTTTATTACAGTGGTCTGAAACTGAACCTGCAATATTTCTGAAGTCTGCCTGGGGTACTTCTGTGATTTCATTGTGTTCCTCATGAGGATGTAGTAGTCTGTTGGGGACATTTAGACTGTCCTCCATGTCTAAGCAGTCCCTTGGCGTCTTTGTAGCTCTCCATGGCTTCTTAGGAAGGAGCTCTGCACAAGTGCAGGGTGAGAGAGCGCCCTGGGCCATGGGGGAGCTGGCCGGTGGCACTGGCCGTGCCCTCTCACTAACCGTGCTCTTCTTCCTCTTCAGGAAATAGCCCGCTTGCTGGCCCTGGAGGAGGCCACCCTGAGCACCGATCTGCAGCAGGGCTATGCCCTCAAGAGTCTCACAGGTAGAGGGAGCCTCCTGGCCCTTCCCTTAGCACACCCTGCGGCTAGTTTGGGGTCTGACCTTTCATTCCTCGGGTGCTGAGGTTGACCGCTTCTCTCTCGTGTTGACCGCACTGCGCTTTTTAAGCTCCGTGATTTTCCCTGGTGGAAGGGTTTACATCTTTGAGTACCTGTTGTCTGCTGACCAGTTCATTTCATTGAGCACCAGCTCCATGTCAGGCACAAAGATGGTGTTTCCCTGCTTTTGAGTTGCTCGTCGTCTTTTGAAAACATGGACCTTCTTTGCTTAATTCTCATTCTGAACTTATGTAGCAACTTTTTCCTGTCCCCACAGGCCTACTTTCCTCCTTTGTGGAGGTGGAATCCATCAAAAGGCACTTTAAAAGCCGCTTGGTGGGTACTGTGCTGAACGGATACCTGTGCTTGCGGAAGCTGGTGGTGCAGAGGACCAAGCTGATTGACGAGACGCAGGACATGCTGCTGGAGATGCTGGAGGACATGACCACAGGTAGGCCTGGCCAGCGGCCCGCAGCCCACAGGCCTGTGTCCCTTCTGGCTCCACTTAGGTGCATGGTCTGAGTTCCCCAGCCTCCTTAGACCCAGGTCACGGGCAGCAAACGTCTCCTCACATTTGAGTAAAGAAGGAGAGGACATTTCTCTCGAGACTGTTGGTGCTTGGAATTTAAAATTCCAGATCCGGCCTCAGTAAATTTGGACTCTTTTTTTAAAAAATTTATTTATTTATTTATCTTTGGCGGTGCTGGTTCTTCGTTGTGCACACAGGCTTCAGTAGTTGGGGCGCACAGGCTAAGCCCTGTGGCGTGTGGGGTCTTCCAGACCAGGGATTGAACCCATGACCCCCGCCCTCTGAGTCAGATTCCTAACCACGGGACTACCAGGAAGGCCCTGGCCTTTCCGTAGTGAGCTCACAGGGCAGGAAGAGGGCAGGAGTTCTCAGACAGGGGTCTTCATTGGTTCTAGAAGGTTCTCAGACATTGTGGCTCAGTTGCCTCTTCTCTGTCCTCTTTCCTTGTCCTGGTGGATCTCCACCCTCACTGTCAGCTGTGTCTCTCCCTCCCGCTTTCATAGTGTCCTTCTCATTGTATCTTTATGTGGATTTTGGATAATTTCTTCCATCCTATACCATATCGTTTATTTTTTCTTTACTCTGTGTTATCTGTTTAATCTACCCATCAAATTCTTGCAATTTTATATAGATTTTATAGTCTGTAGTCTTTTGCAGACATCTTCTGTCCCTTTTATAGTCTTTTAACATAACTTATTTCTGTATCTGCTAATTTTAAAACTTGAAATACTTATTAATCTGATTCTGTTGTTACTCTGGCTCTTGTCTGTGGTGCTTTGCTTTAAATCTTGCATTTTATGTTTTTTTTTTTTTTTTTGTACTGTAAGCTTGTGTTTTGGGGGTTTTTCTGTGGAAATTCTTCGGGACCTGAGTCAAAGACGGGTTTTTCCAGAGATGATTTGTAGCTGCTTCTGTGAAGCAGCTCGGGGCATGGCCATCCCAGGGCCACCTTGAACAAAGTTCTGAACTTAGAGTTTTCAGATCTCCTAGGTAGTTTGAGCCACAGACCTCTGTGAGGGACAGCTTGTTATGACTGCTCAGAGGAGATTTTTCTTCCCCTCCATTCAGTGCTGCATTCTAAGGAAGGACTGTGTGCTTTCATTGATTTGCTTCAGGGAAAGGAATAGTTATTTTTAATTGATGCTTATACCAAACAGGGTTTCCTAGGTGGCATAGTGGTAAAGAATCTGCCTGCCATTGCAGGAGATGTGGGTTCCATCCCTGGGTCAGAAAGATCCCCTGCATTGGGGTGTTCTTGCCTGGAAAATCCCATGGACAGAGGAGCCTGGTGGGGCTATAGTCCGTGGGGTCACAGAGAGTCAGATGCGACTGAACACCAAGGATGTAGCTCTTTGGGGGTACCAGATTTGTGTGTGTGTGTAGGCGGTGGTTCCTGCCAGATTCTCCCTCTTGGGAGATTTGGGGCTTTGTAGCTAGCTCTCAAATCCTGGCAGGTTTTGGAAACCAAAGCTCATGGCAGAAAATAGCCTGAGTGCTTTGCTGACCTCCCTGGGTTCCCAATTTTTCCTAATTTTGGAGCTGTGGCTTTCTTTGCTAGCATAGCAGTCCACTGATACCTTTTTCCCCCACCATTTTAAATTGTTTTTAAGTGGAGGAGTGAAAAGTAGGTCAGGGGACACAGTCTGCTTTATTGCCAGACATGGAAGTCCTTCTGGTGCCATTTTTAGCTGCCCTGCTGAGCTGGTTTGTGACCTTGTCAGCTGGACCCTTTTCAAGAATGTATGGCTTGAAGTTATCTGTTTGGCTTCTCGAGGGCTGTCTGCCTAATCTTTTAGAATGAAACTGAAAACTATAGCTTCCTTTTGCTTTGACAGGAGTGCAGTTAGGATTGTTATTTCACATTCTTGAGTACCTATTTTGGGCAAGAGGATGCAAGGTTATAATTCCCAGAGGGAGGGAGATGTGTGCACAGCTAAGTATGATGCTCTGTGTTGACTTGGGTATGAAGGCTTTCAAATGGAATGTGGTTTCAGTATAAGAATCCATCAGCTTCAAGTTTCCAATTGAAATATTGATGTTGCCACATTGGATATTATAGACTCACCAGGCAGAGAAGATCTGTCAGTGATGGAACTTTATTTAAAGCCTCATCTTAGCTTCTGTGTGTGAAGCTCTTTCCTCACTGACTTGGCCACGTTGACTTCTGGCAGGTACAGAATCGGAAACCAAGGCCTTCATGGCTGTGTGCATCGAGACGGCCAAGCGCTACAACCTGGATGACTACCGGACTCCCGTCTTCATTTTCGAGAGACTCTGCAGCATCATCTACCCCGTAAGCATAAGCCATGGTGCCTCCCTTGGCGCTCGGGGTGTCAGCCGAAGCCATTTCTCCAGAGCTTCCTGGCGATTCCTCATAGTCGTGGGTAATCGTCCCAGTGGTGGCCCGTTCAGTCGATATTTTGGGAAGCTCCACACATAAAGCAGAAGCAACCTCATGATTTTCCCATTCCTGATGATGGGAAGAAACCTAAAGACCTTCCTTGTCCCATTTCCTCGATTCAAAGTCAGAAGCAGTCTTTTTCTTTTGAGCCAGGTCTGACCTCCCGTTGCCCAGATCCCGGTGTTTGTCAGTCCACAATCCCGTGAAAGAAGCAGCCCAGAGCGGGCAGATGGACATTTTCACTCTCTTTTTTCCCTGCCCGCGTTATGTGCACACATGGAAGTGTGTCTCTAGCCTGAACTGCATAGATCCCTTTCTGTTACTGAGGAAGGGTAGAGAGCATCAGTCTCATCAGTTAACGACGAGAGACCCCTGAGTATCATGTAATACAGAGAAGACATTTTCTTGACCAGAGGGCCACCAGTGACAGAGTCATCTGGCCCCGTACTGGTTAGCGTCAGGTGGGACGAGCTGGAGGGAAGCCCCTCTCCCCTTGTGTCAGTGATCCACCTTTCATGGGGCACTCCTCATCTGCTTATTTGGTTAGGCTTTTTCTCTCCTAACCCACCCTTGAGTTTCAGAGAAGATACTTGCTCTTTAATGCTATTTGAATTATATTTGGGCTTTTTGAATCACCTCTGAGCTTCCTGTCCTTTAATCTTTAACTGTATAAAGGGCTGGATGAGTCTGGTGTGTCTCCCGGAATGTCCATGAACAAAGCAGTGTGGTCTGAATGTAAGCAATCTCTGCACATGTACTCATGCCCATCCCTTCTGCTTCCTTTTCTCGGTCCTTCAGGAAGAGAATGAAGTCACTGAGTTCTTTGTGACCCTGGAGAAGGATCCCCAGCAGGAAGACTTCTTACAGGGCAGGATGCCTGGGAACCCATATAGCAGCAACGAGCCAGGCATCGGGCCCCTCATGCGGGACATAAAGAACAAGATCTGCCAGGACTGTGACTTGGTGGCTCTGTTGGAAGATGACAGCGGGATGGAGGTAATGCGCATAGCTCACCCCTGTCGTGGTTAGGCTTCCTTTCCCTTGGGCTGATCAACCCTGGGCATCTTTAAATGCAGCTCCATGATTCCCACCTGCCTGCCTCACCTGTAAAGGGCTCTGCCCCCTGCCTGGATGTGGCAGTAAGCAGATGGCTGTAGCTTGTCAGGGCATAGGGTTTTGTTGTTCTTGTTGCTGTGGCAGAGGCCTCCAGTGATTCCAGGTTAATCAAGCTCCCTAAATACTGGCAAATTAGCCTCGGTGCAGGTTTCTGGCCCTGTATCTGGTACCTTCTGGCAGACAATGCTAAGATCTGCTGTTACCATATACATGGTGAAAAACGTGTTGGGTGAAAGAGAGAAAACTGTCCTTTTTGGTGCTGAGCTGAAATAGACTTGGGATAGAAGGTGCTCAGCAAGGCTTTTAAACCTGGGGTCCATGGTTTGGGTTAAGGCTATTTGGAACCCCTGAAATTGTGCACAAAATTCTGTGTGATGTTCACACACGTGCATTTTTTAGAGAGGGAGAGTCAGTAGGTCCCTAATGCATAGACAATATGTGGTAAAGCACCCTTTGATCTTAAAATGTGCTTGCATGACGATTATTTGGAATAACAGCCTCATCTTCTTTTCTGTTCAGCTTCTAGTGAACAATAAAATCATTAGTTTGGACCTCCCTGTGGCTGAGGTTTACAAGAAGGTCTGGTGTACCACAAATGAGGTATGTGTCTGAGGTGTGGGTTGCCTTCCAGACTTGTTAACGATCACCTGCACAGCTCGTAGCGGCACTGAAGGATCTGTACTTCCTGGTCGTGTTAGTGTGCAGAAGAGTCATCGCCTTGTCCTCCTTGTGGGGCAGCTGACCGGGGAAGGGAGATGAGCTGCAGGAAGGGGTGAGCAGCTCCTGGCCTAGCAGCCGGGCCCGCGGGCTCTGAGGAAGCCCTGTGATGGAGAGCGCCTGCTGTCGTGCTCCCTTCCATGTGGGCACCGAGATCGATTCTCAGCTTCTAATGGACTTGCTCACCTCTCAGAGTGTGTTTCAGTGTGGTGTTGAGGAGCGTAGTTTCTGCTTTACCACTTGGGGAGTTGAGACTCCAAAGATGGGAAATGAAGGGAGCACAGCGCTTTGGCCGTTTTGGCCCCTCAGTCCTGTTTGTCTGATCGTAACAGTCAGATGGTCCTCTTCCCCCCTCCCGCCTCTTTTCTTAGTCTCATCTCTATTCTTTCCTGTTTCTCTCCTCTCCTTTTCTTTCTTCCCTTTTCTTCTGTTAGGGGGATTTTTAATAAATGAATCATCTAGTTGAACTACAGCAAACTAGTGTACTAGTGAAGCAGAGTGAACTTTTCTGTCTTTACTCCCAAATATTTCTGTAGAGTCTAAGAAGCTAAATTGGTAGTGTGCCAACAGGACTTTTTAGCCTTCCATTTGTTACATGCTTTTGCTTTTGTCTTTTCTGTTCTCCTGCTGTGCTGGGAATCCTGGTCACTGTGTATTGTTGGTCTACTGCCCGTTGGGTAGATATAGCACAGATAAATACACAGACGACGTCTCCATCCACTGCATCTTGTCACTGACTTCTCAGCCTCAAAACAGAATGGTACAGGTTTAATCCCTGATGTGCCTAAAAATTAAGACCGAGCTACAGGCACCCTCGTAAATGGTGGTATAGGACCCAAAGAATACACATGGGCAGCCTCCCATTTTGAACCAGGAGGCAAGAAGTTGGGGATCTTTGTTTCTCATATTAATGCTTAATTCACCAAGGGTTTCTTGTGGCCAAGTCCAGAGTTGGGAGCAGCTTTTTATCCTGGCTTTCATCAGTTTCTCTGCTTATTTTATCCCTTATTTCCCTGATAAATAGCCTACCTCTTCAGCTGCTGACCAGGGTCTGTCTCACATGTTTCTCTCTTTCTGTCCATGGTCTGTGGCTGTCCCCTCTCTTAGTTTCTTTGGGCTTCCACAGCTAGAAATGCTCTGAGACCTGGCCTGACAAGTTCTCTCCCTCCAAGATTTTCTGTCCTGAAGCTGAGCATGGCTTAGGAGCAGGCAGCGTGGATCAGTGTGGTACCCGCTCGCCCTTAACTTCCTGCACTGTGACTTCAATCCCCCGCTTCTCACCTCCAAAATGAGTGTAATTCCTCAGAGTATAGACTGGAGTGCCTAGTCAGTACCTGGCGGATAGTGAAGTCTCATGATCCCTCAGTTCAGGAAGGTTGCTGTAATCTTGTAATTCATGACTTAATTCCATTCTATCAAGTTATAGTTTTTAGCTTGAGATTTGGATGAATCCAGTCCTTGCTGTGTGGTTATATGAAGGTCTCAGGATCTCCATAGGCAAAGATGGATGTATTCTGTTTTCTTGTTTTGATTCCTGAGATTTGAGTCAAAGCCTTTTGATCTTATTGACTTCCCTTGACCTGATTCTTTGAGTAGTGGTTCATATTGATTAGAGAGATTTTATAATTCTGAGGGAGACACAGGCTTATAGTATCAGGCTGAGTAAGTTTGAACAAGCTGTGTAACCTTGTGTAAAAGGATAATATGAAGTGCCTAATTAGTGTAGGGCTTGCATGGGTGTCTGCTTGTTAAGTTGCTTCAGTCATGTCCAACTCTTTGTGAACCTACGGACTGTAGCCCGCCAGGCTCCCTTCTCCATGGGCTTCTCTAGGCAAGAATACTGGAGTGGGTTGCCATGCCTGCCTCCAGGGGATCTTCCTGACCCAGGGATTGAACCCTGTCTCTTACGTCTCCTGCTTTGGCAGGCAGGTTCTTCACCACTAGCGCCACCTGGGAAGCCCTAGCATAGGGCTCAGCACAGAGTAAAACAATAAATCACAGTTGTTACGGCTGTTATATATATTTAATGAAACTAAATGAAGTAGTGTCTATAAAATGCTCCACACAATTCCGGGCCTGTGGTAGACCCTGCATAAAATGAGCTTTTCCTCTAAGTGAGTTGTAGGGCATTTGGATCCTAGATTTTGTGGTTAAGACCCTGCGAAGAACAGGAGTTGTCTACAGTGCTGAAGTGTTCGTTAGATTAAGCAGACCAGGTGTTGGGTCCTTTGCATTTTCTGAGCCTGTTTACAAGTCTTTCTCCAACCTCCTCCCCTTAGGGAGAGCCCATGAGGATTGTTTATCGGATGCGGGGGCTGCTGGGGGATGCCACCGAGGAGTTTATCGAGTCCCTGGACTCCACCACAGGTATAGCCTTCCACAGACACCGCAGCACATCGGGCCTGAGGCTTGGGGCCAGTGGCAGTTCATGTTCTGAGTCTCCAGGGGTATTTGGGACAGATGCTCCAGGAATTCTCTTCAGAAGTAGGGGGGTTGCTTCTTCTCTGAGGAAAAATACAGTCATTTACAGCCTCGTTCGGGTACCTCTGGTATTGAGGGTAGGTGGGAACTTAGGGAGGAAATGAAATTAGCACCAAACAAGCTCAAGTTTATTTATTTAGGGCTTTTTTTTTTAAGTGATTGTAGTGCTTATATTTTCACATATTTGAGTAAGCAATTTTAATTAAATAGAAACTTTTAAAAAGAGCTATCAGGAGCAAGACAGTGTAGTTTAATATCCAGTACTGACCTGCTTCATTGACTATGATATGGAAGAGAGAAGAGCTATCAGCTGAGAAGAGGGCTGTGCTTAATTCTGGGCTTCCCTTCTCTCCCAGATGAAGAAGAGGATGAAGAAGAAGTGTACAAGATGGCTGGTGTGATGGCCCAGTGTGGGGGCTTGGAGTGCATGCTTAACAGACTGGCAGGGATCAAAGATTTCAAGCAGGGACGCCATCTTCTAACAGTGAGTTGGAGGCAGCAAGGTGGGCCCAGCCCTCTTCTTCTGGAGGGGCCCCTGTGGACGGGCTGGCCGCTGCCTTGTAACCTGGGGGCAGCGTGGCGCCGTGGACCGACCGCTGCCCGCCGGGGCTGACCTGGCTGTTGCCATGACCCTCGTCGCTTTAGGTTCCTTCCCCCAGTGCCTTCTTCTGACCCACTCCTCCCAAAAACCAGTGTGATAGAAAGCCTTCTGCTTTTTCTTTAGTCACCTGTGGAAACCAGTGTCTAATTGTCTGTCCACCCAGAATTGCACTTGTGTCAGTTGCTATTATTGTTATTATTACTCAAGTGGATTTTGTAAGTAACTGTAATTTTTTGGTAGGACTTTGTTTGGTCATTCATCCAGCTATCTCCTAAATGAGAAGTAGACAATTGTAAAGGCACCATGCATATTGCACTATTATTTTCCACCTCCAGGGGACATAAGAACATGTACTGATTTTTATACCCATGCCTTAAATGACAGATGTGGTTCTGAGCTCCCGTGGGCCACGAGCTTTGGGATCTTTTTGTTTACTGTTAGTTCAGAGTCTGAGTTAGTACTGGAGTTTCCCGCAAGGCAGCAGAGCGTCACCTAGTCCACTAGGACTTGGTGGCAGAGACAGACCCAGCCCACGGGAGCTACTGCTGGAGAAGTCTGCCGTTTAGATGCCAGACCCCAGCCACCTTAGGATGTCTCCCTAAAGCACCTCCACCTTCCTGTGTATGTCAGGAGGAGTGTCTGCTGATGGGAGCACGACCCCTCCACCCCTCAGGATGTTTCTCTCCTGCTTGTCCCCACCCCTCACTGTCAGCTGTCTCGTGGGTTTTGACTGACTTTTCTTGTCAGGTGCTCCTGAAATTGTTCAGTTACTGTGTGAAGGTGAAAGTCAACCGGCAACAGCTGGTCAAGCTGGAGATGAACACTTTAAACGTCATGCTGGGGACTCTCAACCTGGTAAAGAGTGTGGGCTGCAAAAACTGAGGAATGAGCAGGGCTGGGGGAAGACATCTCACCTCTGCCCTTAGATGAAATGGGTTTGCGACCTTTGCAAACCTCTTCTCTGTCTGACTAATGGGCACAGAGGCTTGAATTATTCAAGCTGCCCCTTATCCCCCTGCTGGCTCACCCCTGCTGCTGCCACAACACACAGGAGCATCCTTGTTTCTTTCCTGAACTCAGAAGCAGGAGGAAGTTAGTCCCTGTAGCAGTCCTGACTGCACTCCAGTGGGAAATTGGTGCCACTCACCTCGGGGCAACCAGAAAGAAACCAAAATGTTGTTTTCACTGTCCTCAAAAACCCACACACTCTCTCTGACACACGCCCATGCATGCACACCACACACACACATGCACACACGCACACATGCACGCACGCACGCTGTGTGTGCACAGATTGTCAGGAACACGAGGTCCTGGAGGAGGAGACCCCATGAGCAGGGCGTGGTGGCCTTCTCCTCCGTGTGACTGGCCCCCTCCTCCCGCAGGCGCTGGTGGCTGAGCAGGAGAGCAAGGACAGCGGTGGCGCTGCCGTGGCCGAGCAGGTGCTGAGCATCATGGAGATCATCCTGGACGAGTCCAATGCTGAGCCTCTGAGTGAGGACAAGGTGGGTGGGGCCGGGCTGTCCAGCCACAGGCACTGTCTCATTGCCAGCCACTGGCTCACTTGGATCTAGCAGTGTCATCCGGGAATGACCGAACCTTCTCAGCTTGTAGGAATGGCAACTGATGGTGACATCGTTGCATCAAAGCCTGAAATCCGTGGATTCAGAGGAAACAAAGTGGCTGGTCCAGCTGATAGACGGGGGCCTTAGTGCAGCCCCTCACTTCACAGTTGAGGATCCTCCAAGCCTAGAGAAATGAAGCGAGCCGTTGAGCAGCATATAGCTGGTTACTGTGTAGTTAGACGCCTAGAGCTCAGGTCTGCAGCCCCCAGTCCGTTTCTCTCCACTTTGCGGCGTGTGTATGCCTGTGTTCTCATCGGTGCTGATGTTTTGGCTGGAGATACGACCAAATGAATACAGGGAGCCTGCGTTGTTTTGGGGAAGGGAAAGCCTGTGTTGTATTTTGACCGCCTGTGTGAGTATATTTGACCACTAATAATAGAACCAGTGCAGAAACTTAGAAACTAATTTTTGAGCTGGAGCTCACACTGATTATTCCCCAGGAAGTGCTGAGACTCTGTTCTTCTGGGGCTACTTCTGGTGGCTCTGATGGAAGTGGATAACCTTTCAGGACCAGCTGTTGGCTGCAGCCAAAGTCTCGGCCATACTAACAGGCCTTGCATCCTCTCTCCTTGTAGGGCAACCTCCTCCTGACGGGTGACAAAGATCAGCTGGTGATGCTCTTGGACCAGATCAACAGCACCTTTGTCCGCTCCAACCCTAGTGTGCTCCAGGGCCTGCTTCGCATCATCCCGTACCTGTCCTTCGGGGAGGTGGAGAAAATGCAGATCTTGGTGGAGCGGTTCAAACCCTACTGCAGCTTTGATAAGTATGTGGCTTAGATTCAGACAGCTGACTGAGAGTCGCTGTGAAAGCCCTAAACTAGTTCTGTGAGACCAAGGAAGAATCACCTGCGTTTCTGTTAGATTTTTGGGTACCAGTCTGGCCTTTAAGGGGACTGGTCTAAGTGGGGAGGCAAAAAGTGAAAATATGTTAAAGCAGCAATCGGTGAGGCGGAGAAGGCAAGCTTGTTGGTGACACAGGAAGGGGATAGGACAAGATGGAGGGACTCAGGTGTGCAAAAGCATGAAAATGGGAGAGAAAGTTGGGAATTTGGGAAACATGGCGGAGAAGAGGGAGCATGGCAGGAGGCAGGTGGGAAGGGTCTTCTGTTGTGCTCAGGAGTTGGTACTATAGGACTTTGAGGATTGTGAGCCAGGAGAATGACATGGTCAGCTTTTATTGCTCCTTTCACACACTCAGGGTCTTTGCTCTTTCCTCCAGGTATGATGAAGATCACAGTGGTGATGATAAGGTCTTCCTGGACTGCTTCTGTAAAATTGCAGCCGGCATCAAGAACAACAGCAATGGGCATCAGCTGAAGGATCTGATTCTGCAGAAGGGAATCACCCAGAGTGCCCTGGACTACATGAAGAAGCACATTCCCAGTGCCAAGAAGTAAGCAGCTCCACCCCCCTTCCGCTCTCCCTGGCTCTTTCTCTCCTTCGTTGTCCTGCCACCCCTCAGCCTTCCTTGGGGTAACCTCCCCTTCGGGAAACTCATGGCGACCATGCAGCCCGTGGGGCTGTGGGAAAGGATGGCAGTTTCTTGGCTTCTGTTTCCAGTACTCCCTTCTTTTTTAAAGACTTATTTATTTGGCTGTGCTGGGTATTAGCTGCAGCATGTGAGGTTTTTAGTTGCTGCCTATGGGATCTAGTTCCCTGACCAGGGGTCAAACCTGGGCCCCCTGTTTGGGGAGCTCAGAGTCTTAGCCACTGGACCATCAGGGAAGTCCCTCAGACGCTTACTTCTTCCTGGTTTCTCAGCTGAGTTGGGTGGTCCCCTGGGATTCCTTACGGTAGCTTGAAGGTGTGGCCACGTCTGAACGAGCCAGAATCGCTGCCGGTTCTAGGTGACCTTTGCCTCCCGGGCCTGCTCATAAGCCTCTCTTCGCTTTGCAGTCTGGACGCTGACGTCTGGAAAAGATTTTTGTCTCGCCCGGCCCTGCCCTTCATCTTGAGGCTTCTTCGGGGGCTAGCCATCCAGCACCCTGCCACACAGGTGAGTAACCAGCATGCATGGGGCCTTATTCTGGGGTGGACATGTGTGAGGGAACCACACCCTCTCGGCTCACCTCCCATGACTTGAGTCAAGGTAACTGCCTCGATTAGCAGTGCTGAGAACTGCCCCAATGTATAAGAGTCCCAGAGTGGACGGACTCTCAGAAGTCACCTGGTTCATCTCTCTGTGTGCAGAGAGGATGCAGTTACATCTGTGTTTTCCTCATTCAGCTCATTCTTAACGTGGGGCTTCATTGTCTCATGGCTCAGCTGAGCAGCATTTGTGAGGGTGTGGCTGGCCAGGGGGTAAAAGCCGGCTTCTGGCCACAGTCCCCGGGACGTTTGTAACACCATCACCATCACAGCAGAGCTGTCTTCTGCTCTGTGCTGGCAGCCGAAAACTCGGTTCTCGGGGGGGCCACCTTGTGCACTGTGCTGCTCACTCCTGGTGTTCACTGGGTCGAGACATCTGTTACCCTCACAAATAATAATTGACCCAGACAGGAGGCCGGTCAGGACTAGTTTTTAAATTAAACTTTTTATTTTGAGATGACTAGATTCAGATGCAGTTGCTAAGAAGTATTACAGAGACATCATGTGTCGCCTTTACTTAGTCTGTCTCAATACTGTGTCTTGCAAAGGTGTAGTAAATCATCACAGCCAGGGTGTGGGCATCCATGCCGTCAAGTTCAGGACCACTCCTCACCACAGGGCGCTCTCCTGTGGTCCTTCCCAGCCGCATCCGCCTCTCTGGGCAGCCGCTGACCTGGCCTCCATCTCCTGCTTTTGTCCTGTCGAGGATGCCGTGTACGAAGTGGAATCAAACACCAGTGACTTTTGGGGATAGGCCTTTTTCACTCAGCATAATTGTTTGGCCTTCATCCTGACTGTCGTGTCTGTCAGTAGTTTGTTCCTTCTCATTACTGAGTAGTCCCCGGCGGGCATGCCCTGTGGCCTGTTTGTCTGTCACCAACTCAAAGGCATCTGGGTTGTTGTGATTTTGAGGCTGTTGTGAATAAAGTGGACTAATTTCATGTGCAGGTCTTTGTCAAAGTTTTCATCTCTCTGGGTTAAGTGCCCAAGACTGCAGTTACATTGGCTTACGTAGTGGTTGCATCATTTTGTTTTGCAGGAAACTGCCAGACCGTTTCCTAGAGGGGCTGCAGTGTTCTCCTCTCCCCTCGGCAGAGTCTGAGCAGTCCTGCTTTATTGCATCCTTGCCAGCATTTGGGGGTGTCACTGTTTGTTTTTTTGTTTCAGCCACGCCGATAGATGTCAGGTGATGTCTTGCGGTTTAATCTGTTTCTCCGGTGGCGAACGACGCTCGTCGCACGTCTTCTCGTGTCTCCCGTCTGTCTTCAGTGACGCACTTCCGCGTTGTTTGCCCCGTTTCTAGTTGTCGTGTTTGTTTCTGGATGTTGAGTTTCGAGAGTTCTCATGGCTGCCTTTTCTCTTGTCATTGTTTCGGGTGGTCTCATTCTCATTTAGTGATGTTTTCTGATAGCTCATTCCAAAAATGTGGTTAATTGGCCGCAATAAAGATGGTCCATATGTCTCCCTCCCTCAAATAGCTATTGTTTTCAACTTTTCTTCAATTTAGTAGTAATCGTCATAATCAGTGCATCTTTATGGATAATTCTTCCTGCATAATCGTTTTCACTATTTTCCCCCCATCTTTGTAACATCATTATTTTGAATGTGGATAAATCAAGGGACAGAATTGTAATTTGACCAGTGGCAAGACATTGACTTGAGAACTCTGGTCAGTGGGTTCCAGGCTTATTCTTAGTTGCTGATTGGATTCTTTTTTAAAATAAGGCTTCATCTGGGTAGGTGCTTGGCATTCACACTCCTGACCACTCACTCTTCTTTCCCTACGAGTGTGTGTCCTGCCTGTCATGTACTCGAGCTGTGCTAGGCTGAAGCAGCATTGGTGAACGAAGCAGTCCTCATGTGAGTCTTCCAGAGCTTCCTGTCTGGTGGAAGACAGAGCCCAGGGTGTAGGGATAGCAGAGCACGGGGTCAGTGCAGGGTGGAAGGGGTCAAAGGAAAGGGGGTTTCTAATGGAGACCATGGGCTGCAAAGGCTCAGAGGTGAGAGAGCTTGAGCATGCCAGGAGGTGAGAGCAGTTGCATGACTTGGCGCCGGAGCCATCGGCGCGGGTCCATGTCAGGCTCCCCAAGGAGAGCAGTGTGTGCTGTCTCCAAGGGCGGTGCCCCTGGCTGTTCCCTGGAGCGCGGGGTGCGGGGCGGTGAACGGGAGGCAGGAAGGAGAGTTATCAGAGTCTGGGTGAGAGCCCCTGCTGGCTGAGCTCCAGTCAGTGAGGCAGACAGTGAATGGATTCCAGAGACCTGGGGGGCGGAGTAAATGGGGTTTGGAGGTTGATTGCTCGTGGGCAGTGAAGACGCTGGGTGAATCAAGAATTCTGCTCGGTGTCTGGACTGAGCGACAGGGGGTGGTGGTGCCCTCGAAAGAGATGAGAGCTCTGGGGTTTGGAAGTGAGTGAAGGGAGGTGGGGCCGTGATACTCGATCATTAGTGTGTGGTCTGTCCTCCTGAGCAGAGTGTAAGCTTCAGGCGTGCCGGGTGTCACGTGCATGGGTGTGCACGCACGCTCGCACAGTAGACAGCCCGTGTGTGCTGTTCAGTGGGCGGTGCAACTGCGGGTTCAGCGCTCAGAGTTGTTGAGATGTGAGCTGACCTGTCGTCGCGCTGAAGGACAAAGTGGACACGTATGCACGTGCTGTGAGGCTAGACTGATGAGCTAGTGACTTGAGTTGGTTGCCGAACTTTCACGTCACAGGCTGACCTTGATTTCCGTTTATGGTCGACTCTGTAGTGATTGGTGACCTGGGGAGTGGCAAGGCCTCACAGCGAGCAGAGCCCCCTGCCCTCAGTGGGGCGATGCACTCACAGCCCTGTGGGCAGCGGGCCGCTGTCCTGTAGCTCCTGCCAGCGTTTTTAAGCACAGGGTTTTTTGGTTTACATTTGTTTCTTTCTCCTATTCCCAGGTGTACTTGTATGTCTGGAATACTTAGGTTGAGAAAATGCCTGTGTGCCTGGGTTTGGTGGGCCCCAGGGGCCCCGGGTGCAGCACGCAGCCCAGCCCCGTCAGGGTGGGGGGCCAGCCCCACTTGGTGCGGGTACTGAGTTCGCCACGGAGGCCTCACTCTCTGGAGCGTCTGACCTGAGCCCCTGCTCACCTTCGCTGTGCCGGGTGCTTTACGTATGTCACCTGATTTAATCATCAAGCGACCCTGGCCTGCCTCCATTTTACAGACAGGGCTGCTGAGGCTGCAGAGTGTGGTGACTCCTCGGTCGGGGGCAGAGCCTAACCTCCTCCATTTGTCCCGATCTCTCGAAGTGTAAAGTCAAAGGATCCGATCGAAACCAAGCAGATGATGTGAGATTGTGCGCATTCTGTATTTTTTTCCAACCTTGAAGCTTCTGAGAAGAACCCTTGCCTGTGTACTTGGCCTTCAGCTCGCTGGTCCGTTTTTGGCAGGTTCTGATTGGAACCGACTCCATCACCAACCTACATAAACTGGAGCAGGTGTCCAGCGACGAGGGCATTGGGACCTTGGCTGAGAACCTGCTGGAGGCGCTGCGGGAGCACCCCGACGTGAACAAGAAGATCGACGCGGCCCGCAGGGAGACCCGGGCTGAGAAGAAGCGCATGGCCATGGCCATGCGGCAGAAGGCGCTGGGCACGCTGGGCATGACGGTACAGCCTTCCCGGGTCCCTACCCTGTTGACAAGGGGGTGGCCATGGCACAGTCATGCGTGCTTAGAGGTTTAGGAGCTGGGGTCGGGCATGGTGAAGATGCAGGCTGGGAGGTGGGGTGTGAGGCACCCTGCCCGACACTTTGCCTTAGAGATGTGACTCTCATTGTTCTGCTCTGCAGAGAAGACTCAGAGGCTAAACGGCTCAGATTTACAGAAACCTTAGAAGCGGTGATAACCGTTGTTAAGATTTTATTTAAGCCCCTCATGTGGGTCTGTGAGGTTGATATTACACCCATTTTTCAGAGGAACTAATTGGGGCTGAGAGGTGCAGTAAGCAGGCCAGGGCGCCTAGCTGATACACGGCTGGCAGGCGTTTGAACCTAGGTCTGTGTGACACAGGGGCCCCGGGCTGTCCTCACTGCCCCACCTTGGAGGAGGCCGCAGTCCTGTGAGACCTTCTCCAACCGGCAAACTCGAGTGTCAGCAGATTTAAAACTCTCATGGGAACAGTAAATGAATCATACGCCGCAGCTCAGGCCTGGTCTTGCTGGCACAGAGAGGGGCCTTGCTGGTGGCCGGCGGCCACTGGTCAGGGTTCCAGCCGGATGGTTTCCTCTGCTTCAGTGGTTCCTGCAGGGAGAGAAGAGCAGGGGAATCTGGGTCTGTACCCTCGTTAGAGGCCAGCTAAAGGGGTTTCCTCTCAGCGCAGCCATCCTTCCCACATGCAGAGGGTCAGCATGTGCCCGCGTGTCCTGGGCCTGCGTGGAAGGTGGGTCGCAGCCACATCTGACCCGCCCCTGGACCCCCCTTGCAGACCAACGAGAAGGGCCAGGTGGTGACGAAGACTGCGCTGCTGAAGCAGATGGAGGAGCTGATCGAGGAGCCGGGCCTCACGTGCTGCATATGCAGGGAGGGCTACAAGTTCCAGGTGCGCTGCCGGGCCCACTGGGGGCTCACGGCCGAGGACCAGCCGTCCTCTTCAGAGGCGGGAGGCAGGCTGATCTGGACAGTCCTCAGCAGCAGCAGCTGCCGCTCTCTGAGTCCCGCCCTGTGCCAGGCCTTGTGTTCAGAGCCGTTATGTCCGCTGGGTCATTTTATCTTTAAATGTGTAATGATGAAAAGCTCTCATCTGTGGATGAGGAAACAGTACCTGTAGCAAAGGCAGAATTCTAGGCCAGTTCAGAGCCGGGGCTGTTAAAAGACACCATGCTGCCCCCGTGCAGGTAAGCTGGCGAGAGGGTCAGGACCTTAGCCTTCTCGGCGCCCCCAGACTCGCTTTACCACCTGGGAGCAGCGCAGCAGGCGACCGTGTGCTGCCCCGAGGCCTCGGGGGTGCCCTCTTCCCCTCCAGCACGAGCTGACTGCCTCGCTCCCTGGCCTGCTGACGGGCAGGCTGCGGGGCTCCAGGCCTGTAAGTCCCGAGGTGACAGGTTCCTTGGGGCTTTCTGATCAGTTTTGAAAAACAAGCGACTGACCAGGAAGGCGCTTTTGTCTTCATTTTCAGGTGAAGGCTGCAGAAAGAAAAGGACGGTTCAACCTTGCGTTTCTGCCCCTGTCTGCCCAGCATCCACCTTATTCTGGTTGCCCCCCACCATGCTCGTTTCACCGGGGCTGTTCCCTGCCAAATGCTGAGCCAAGGGGCTGCAGGGCTCACCGTCCCGTACTCATGAGCCCAGCCCTTCATGGGAATATAGCCCCCAGGGTTCCCTCTGCTCAGCTTCCCCTCCTTCTAAAGCCTGCCGCGGAGCCTCTCCTCACCTCTCCTTCTCTTTCCTTGTCTTTGCAGCCCACTAAGGTCCTGGGCATTTACACCTTCACCAAGCGGGTCGCCTTGGAAGAGATGGAGAGCAAGCCCCGGAAGCAGCAGGGCTACAGCACCGTGTCCCACTTTAACATCGTGCATTACGACTGCCACCTGGCGGCCGTCAGGTGGGCCTGCTTCCTGCGGGGCCCCTCCCACGGGCCTCCCCCATGTGTTCCTCTGTCCCAGACCGGGCACTGCAGGGGAGCAGGCAGCTTGCTGGAGGCCCTGGCCTGGGAGGGGGTAGGGCTGCCAGCCCTGAAGTTTTCATCCTGTCCCTTACGCTTTGGGCAGTAGGGTGTCCTGCCTTCAGCCATATAGGCCCAAGAACCATTCCTGGGAAAATACACTTGGCTTTTGGCCCAGGGCTGGTGAGAGCAGTCTTGCCTAATGGAGGCTGTGGGTCCGGCGTTTACCATCTCGTGGTTACAAGCGGCTGCCCCTCTGTAGAGTCAGTAGTCACTCACTGGTCCCTGCTCTCCTCCCAATCCAGGCTGGCTCGAGGCCGGGAGGAGTGGGAAAGCGCCGCCCTGCAGAACGCCAACACCAAGTGCAACGGGCTCCTTCCGGTCTGGGGGCCCCACGTCCCCGAGTCGGCATTTGCCACCTGCCTGGCGAGGTGTGTGTGGAGCAGGGAGCGCGATGGAGAAGCGGGGGTCGGGCTTCCCTGGTGGTCCAGTGGCTAGGCTCTGTGTTTTCACTGCCAGGGGCATGGGTTCAGGCCCTGGTTGGGGTGCGTGGTGTGGCCAAAGAAAGGTGGAGGGGGGTTCCCAGGAGGTGGAGGAAGATCAGCCATCGGCTCAGCCCCGTCATTGGAAATCCATGTCCATCCTCGCTTGCTCACAGAAGCTGCCTAGAGCAGGAGTGACTCTGTTGGGAGGACCCTGCACCCTCAGCTCCTTGGGCCCCAGGGGGAGTCTCGGGCTTTCTGCTGCCTGCCCTTCTTTGCTGATCTTAGGACTCAGGACACGGGACCCCTGACTTGATCCTCAAGGCCAGAATTTCCCAGAGTTGACTTCCCGTTCCTCTTGAGTTTTAAATAATGAAAATAGTTTATCGGCTTGGGGAATATCGGGCTACTTTCAAAGCTGCCATTGTCCTAAAATCCAGAGTGGAGCTGCGGAGCCCTCTTTGAGGCCCTCGTCTCCCACGGATGTCTAGGATGGCGATGCGCGTCCTGAGTCCCGTTGCTGAGCTCAGGGATCAGGTACTTGGCAGACGGGCCGCGGTGAACTGCCCACTGTGTGTCGTTACACACGTTCTACAGGGGAAGAAACCGAGGCCCAGAGTTAATTGAGCAGAGCCCAGGTAGATGGTGACATATATTCACCATGGAAAAACCATTTTTTTTTTGGAGGTTGAGTGGATGATGCTTATGGATAGATCACCTTGGCAGAGTGGATAAGTCCTACATTTCTTCTTCCAAAATGTACTTCAGTTGTGGTCACAATACGTTTTATGACGTTAGTCTCTCAAGGAATGGCTCCCGAGACCAGTTCGTTCTCAGAGCTTGTTGAACATCATGTTCAGTCACAGCAGAAATGAAAGGGTGCCGTGCTCGCCCCCAAGCCCTGCCCGTCCTCTACTCTCCCTGTCCTTGGTGTGACCTTTGCACCCACCCGGCCGGCGGGGGTAGCAAGGCCGGCTGCCTCGCCAGCGGTCCTGGCCGTGGAGCTGGCTCCCACTTCGCCGTCTGTCCCCTTCCCCCAGGCACAACACTTACCTCCAGGAGTGCACGGGCCAGCGGGAGCCCACGTACCAGCTCAACATCCACGACATCAAGCTGCTGTTCTTGCGCTTCGCCATGGAGCAGTCCTTCAGTGCGGACACGGGCGGGGGTGGCCGCGAGAGCAACATCCACCTGATCCCATACATCGTGCACACGGTGCTCTACGTGCTGAACACGTGCGTACCCCCAGGCGCCCGGCGCCGCCACACCCCACAGGCAGCTCAAGAGCTGGCGCGGGCCCCCGGGCAGTGTTTACTGCAGTGGGAACGTTGGTCTTTGTGGACTCACTCAGGACGAAGCGGTAGGCGCTTCCTTCTCCACTGTTGTCTCGGCTTCCTCCGAGGGCTGTGTCCTAGGACTGGCCTCTGGCTGGAGCAGGAGCAGGGAGTGGAGAGGCCAGACCGTTGAAGCTTCTGCTTCAGTGTAGCCCCAGCTTGTGAGAATGTTCCCTTGGGTGGGGGGACCTTGGGCCAGAGCGGACAGGCTGTTCCCAGTGAGGTGTCACGGCTGGAGGACGCAGCAGGACCACAGACCAGGTATCCGTAAGTGGAGACTGGACTTGCTGTCCCTGTTTCCTCTCCAGTGAGTGAGGCTCTGGCGACTGTGAGAGGAGAGGGCTTGTTTAAGGTAGCCCAGGAGAAAACCCAGGTGTCTTCACCGGGGTGTACGCTGGGAGCGGCCGGGGGCCCTGAGACGGCAGAGAGTAGTCAGTGGTCTGCTCTGCTTTAAAAAGCCAGCTGAGAGATGGAACGTGCTTAGCTCCTCGATTTGACTGAAACGGTGTCATGCCTTTGGGCCCCGCTCTAGTGAGAGTCTCCCGTCCGTGGGGCCGGTGCCGACAGGTGCAGAGGCTGAGCACAGTCCACCCGAGACAGCTGCACTCAGTTTAGCAGCAGAGCGATTGCTCTCTTACCCTCCTGGTCTTCAGCAGAGTGATTTTCTCCTTCCCTCCCGTTTTCCTGTGAGGTAGAAGGCCGTTTCCTGTGAGGTAGAAGGCCGTTTCCTGTGAGGTAGAAGGCCGCTCTGGGGACGGCAGTCTTCATTGTTAGAGAGGCGCTGGCGGGTCTCCACCCATCATGACCTCACCCGCTCAGCTGTTTGGACCGAGGAAGCAGCCTGCGTTGTTGACAGCCAGAGCGTTCCCACCACCCTCGCGGTGCCTCAGGCCCGAGCAGCGCTCCCTGCCCGGCCGTGGGCCTCTGAGGGGCCCTTGTCTCTTCTTGGCAGCTGTGAGGTGGCAGGGGCTGCACCGTGCCCCGGGGAGTGCAGCGGACCTGGAGAGGCTGTGTGCTTTGCCTGGCGGAACAGAGCCGGCGGCCTCAGGCGTGTCTGCGTCTCCCACGGCAGACGCGCGTGACTCAGGCTCCGGCCCCTCAGCGGGGGACAGGAGGGCCTGTGTCCAGCGTTCCGGTCAGTGAGGGCTGAGCCGGCAGCCACGCGGAGAGGCGCCGCTTCCCTCCTTCACCGGCTCACGGCGTGTGAGCTTGGTCACGGGGCTGGTTGAGCAGGGTTCCTTCCCGCCTTTGTATATGAAGGTGAGGGTGTCATGCGCACCACCAGCCAGCAGAGTTGAGCGGGTCCTGCGATGGCACGAAGCTTCTGGTTCCCGATTCTAGTCCAGTGTTCCTGTCCCAGTACGTTCTGTCCGTGGAGCGGAAGAGGGCGTGCTGAGCCTGCACCGCCCCCACCCACCCCGTCCAGTTCCGGCAGCGCCATCCGCAGGCCGGGTGACCTTGCATCCGTGCCCCCCGTGTGTTTTTATTTCCCTCCACGAGGTTATAAAGGGCAGCAGGCCTCAGGGTCTGAGAGCGCCATCCGGGTCATGAGGGCACAGTGGCCTCCAGGCCTCAGGGTCTGAGAGCGCCATCCGGGTCATGAGGGCACAGTGGCCTCCAGGGCCCGTCCAGCAGCTGGTGGAAGCTTCCTGGCAGAGAGAGTGGGGATCCATGCTGCGGGGGCGGAGCCGGACGGCCTACTCAGACCCCAGTCCCTCCTTTAACACTGAGGGGGTAGCTGTCTCCCTGGGTTGTCGTGAGGATCGAACGAGATGACCTTAGAATGCACCTGGCGGGGAAGTGGACGATCGCCGCTGTTACTGCCGTGCAGAGGCGCGGGAACGGGGAGCAGGGCGCGCCGGGAAGACTCTAGTCTAAGGAAGGGGACAGGGCCCGAGAGCCGTAAGAGAGCAAACCTGAATAGCCTGGGAGGGACCCCGGGGCCAGTGCCGTGTGAACAGTTATTAGCTGTACTGAGACTCATGGAGTCGAGGCCTGTGGGCCGTGGGCTCAGTCAGAGGCTACAGACCGGTGACTCGAGTCACATCACCTCACCCCCCAGGCCTTCAGATACCCTTCCAGGGTCATCAGGACACTGAGGCGGTGCAGTGTCTGTGAAAGCGCTGGTCACGTGCACGCTGGAGTCGTGTGGAGCTGGGCGGGGGGCGGGGGGTGAGGGGATGCCACTGAGAGGGACTTGGGGGGGCGGCTCCGCTTGGAAAGGGGCGGGAGGGGCGGTTCAGGAGGCTTCCCGACGGGAGGCCGGCACACCCTCGCCCCCCTGCTGCTCGGGCCGTCTGCTTCAGGGCGTCTGCCCTGCCCTCAGATGTCCCCTTTGTTCCAGAACCCGAGCAACATCCCGAGAGGAGAAGAACCTCCAGGGCTTTCTGGAGCAGCCCAAGGAGAAGTGGGTGGAGAGTGCCTTCGAAGTGGACGGGCCCCACTATTTCACGGTCCTGGCCCTGCACGTCCTGCCCCCGGAGAAGTGGCGAGCTGTCCGCTTGGAAATCCTGCGGAGGCTGCTGGTGACCTCTCAGGCCCGGGCAGTATCTCCAGGGGGCGCCACCAGGTCAGTGCTCGTTTCGGGAAGCCTCTGCTCAGGAGGCTGTTGCCTGGGCTCTGAAAGCCTCTGTGGAGAAGCTGGCTGAATGTCAGGTGCTGAGAGGAGGCAGCTCGTTAGCCTTTGGCTGACCCTGACCCCGCTCAGACTGTCTCACCGAGAGTCTCGGCCTGATGGCGGGCAGGTGCCGGCCGCCTCTGGGGCAGGTGTTCAGCCTCTAGGAGTGAGCTGGGCTCACCTCTGCGAAATTCCTCAGGGAGGAAGCCAGCCAGGCACCGCGTGAAGCTTCTCAGGAGAGTTCGGGCCGGCAGGCGGCTGGGGCAGGCAGCCCGGTTTTCCAAATCTTGCTAGGCCTGGCTTAAACTAGCAAAGCCTCCGGGCCGTGCTCGCGGAGCTTCTTTTCTGACATGGAAAACACGTCATCTCTCTCCTTGGTCACATTCCTCTCCCCTCTGCCCCGCGTTCCACGAGCCTTTTCTCTGTCTCTGCTACTGGATACCTCCCGAAGAAGGAGGGCATTTCAGGAAGGAAGTGGTCTTCATTTTCATGACCCTGTGCTGTGATTTGGGTCATCAGGGAGGCATCCTGAGGGAAACAGCTGCAGACGACAACAGCGAGAAGCCCTCTGTAAGGACTGCGTGGATCCCCACACGCCTCAGGGGCCCCGTGACGCGGCTCTCAGCCTGGGGTGGCCCCCGCAGTCCGCGTGCCCATCCTGCAGAGTAGGCTGTGGGTTGGTGGCTTGCTTCTGCCCCTTGAGGGAAAGCTGCTTCGCTTTGGGTGGGTCTGTCCTCGTGTATCTAGGATTTAAGGGGACATTTCCAACAAGGGCTCAGAGGAGGAGCTTTTGGGCCCCAGTAGTGACAAACCAAGTGGAAACAGCCATGGGCCTGAGTTTGCGCACCTGGTGTCTCCACCTCCGTCTGCTCCGATTTATCCCGTTGCTGTTTGTGGGCACCTCATGGCCCAGAGAGCAGATTGGAGCTCCGCTGGTGGATCCAGCCTGCCCTGGCCCCCATCACCATTCCAGACCAAGCACTTCCCAGGGTTTCCCAAGAGCCCGAAGCATTAATGTTTAGCTCACTTTGTTGTTGTTCAAGAATCGCTGAGGAATCCTAGCCCTTAGCTCGCTCCTAGAAATCAGAAAGTTGGATGTGGGCGGTGCTGAGTTGTGGGTGAGCAGGCTCGGCCCGCGTCCGCGGCGCAGAGTGGCTGTCCGCTGGGCACAGGCCCTCGGTGACAGGTGTGAAACCCGAGCCCACTGGAGCTGTGCGGCTTTCACTCAGGAGACTGGCATTCATTAGTGTCCCAGGCAGTTAAGGAAAAGCCGATTTGGTCACAGCTTAATTAGCAAATCCAGTGTGAGCTGGCTCATGAGTTGCCATTTTCTGTGTAGCAGTTTAGTCACCTTCACTAATGAGCCTTAAATAATTAAGTTGGGCAGGGCCACCCCGGATTCCTGCCACCAAGGCAAAAGAGCTCCGAGAAGGAGCAGCGCAGGCAGGGCGTGGAGGTGTGAGCGGCCGGCAGAGCAGCAGGACTCCCCCGAGGAGGGTGTGCGAGGGGCCCCTGGAGGTCGGGGCAGTGCTGCCCAACGGCTTCCTCCTGAGTCTGTTGTGGGGGGAGGCGGCAGATACACAGAATCTGGGAATTTGTACAAAGTTGCTTTCTCCTGTGTGTTTCACATTCAGGAAAAAGTCTGCGAGGAACTTGCAAGCGTTTAAGCTTGGGCCTTTCCTAGGTGTCCGTCAGAGCCTCTCCTCTTGCCGTCTGCCAGCACGCAGACCTGCTGGGAGAGAGCTCTCGTCCTGCCTCCAGGCCCACCCCGCAGCAGACTCCCTTTAGGCTGGGTATGCGCGTGTGCTGTGGGAGGGGCGGAGGCGGGCGCTCTGGAGAGGCTGGGGCCGGGGGCACGGCGGCGCTTTGGCAAGCAGAGCCATCCCCCCTCGTCCCCGTACTCTGGTGACCGGCTCAGACGTTCACTGAGGGCAGCCTGTGCTGTGCTGGTTAGTCCCTTCACTCAGGCCCACATGCACAGTGTGGTTTTAGCCTCTAGATGAATAACATCTGTGCTTGTCTTATGAGTCTAGCATTTATAAACACGTGACGTGCATGCACATGTCAGTACTCAGTCTGGTCCTTTTGGTTGCAGACTCTGTTTCGGGGGTAGACTCTCCATGACGAGTTCTCTAGCCTTTACAGACAACACTTATCCTAGATCTTGGGTTGTAGACACTGCATCCGGGTACTGGCACCTCTCTCCCTGTGCAGAGAGGACTGGCCTCCCTGGATTTCATGGTGGCTCTGTCTTCTGTAATCATTCCTGAGACCCAGAGCCTCTGCTGAGTAGGCGGTGGACGCTGCTGTCACCAGTACCCCGGTATTCCTGGCTGCTCTCTGATCCTGAACTGAATCACTGGATTAGGTGACAGTGATGCAGGTCAGGAACCCAGGGGTGTGGTGAGCAGCTCTGGGATTACGCCGGGATTTAGGAAGTGTCGGGGTGTTTGCAGCTCTTGTCCCAGTAGTCACTGTTGCTCAAAACCAGCTTTACACCAGCTTCTGTTTTTCAACACAGCACGTGGTTGATGAGTTCCTGTGTGTGGCTGGTTTAGGTAAAAATTCTGCTGGTGGGAATGTAGGGACTGAAGCAGAGCCTTTGTTTCCTCCCTCACTTATTATATCCCGTCAAGTTTGAGAGCATGTGTGGGACTGAACCCAGAGGAGCGTGGGCTCCGCCTCGTCTCTTGGCGGCAGTAGCCTGTTGGCCGCCACACCTGCGGCTTCTCTCCCCCTCTGCCCCATCTCCCCTGACTCGGCAGGGTCACGGCTGAGGTGCCTTGCACAGGACGTCTTGTCGTGTGGTGAATGAGCCACAGGCCCCAGCGCCTCAGCAGCTCTGGCCCCAGTTGCTTCCCTCTGAGAAGATGGCTGAGGGGGGTTGGGTGGAGGGGGTCATGACTCCCAGGGTCCTTCCCTGCTCCCAGAGCGCTGGGCTCTCTCCTCGTGAGTCTCTCCCTGGGCCTCCACAGACCTGAGATTTGACACTTTTCCAGGCTGACAGACAAGGCGTTGAAGGACTACTCGGTGTATCGCTCTTCCCTTCTCTTTTGGGCCCTTGTCGATCTCATTTACAACATGTTTAAGGTAAGGCGGCCCCTGGGCTTGGCAGGCATGTGGGCATCTGTGTGGGGGCTCTGGCCCTGCCTTGGCCTCCGGCTCCACCAGCTCCCCCGAGAAACAGGCGGCGCCCACCCACCGTGGGGAGGGTTTCCAGTGGCTTAGACCCCTGTCCGTGACTGCATTTCTACCCACGGCCATTCCATCCCTGGGCCCTGTCTCCTGCTCTTGCAGACCCTGTCCTTCAGGAGGGTGCTCCCCCCACCCCCAACAGTCACCCTTTCGCGCTGGTTGCTCTTGTCCCTTTCTGGGGTCAAGTCCTTGCCTTGTGTGAGTGTAACTTATTCCAGCCTAGCTTATGTTAGCTTGGCCAAACAGTTTGTTCCGTGAGATAGTGCGGAAAAACCGAATGAACTTTTTGGCCACCTTCATAATAGGGTCCCTCCTCTCTGCCTTGAGAGACTCAGAGGGTTTACAGCTGGCTCCTTCCATCATCTGGGTGAAACAGCTCAATTAAACCGTGTTGACGAGCCCCTCTTCCTGGGGAAGTGCAGGTGTGGGAGGTGTGGGGAGGGGAGGCCGTGTCGCCGGTCGAGGCTTGTAGGTTCCCAGGACTCGTGCCTGAGAGGAGCTGTGAGAGGAGTGGTCAAAAGTGGTGTTGCTCCTGGAACCAGAATGCATCCTCCAGGGAAAATGTGGGTGTGACGGGAGGGCGCGCGTCCTCCCTGCCTGGGCTGGGGCCCCGGTGACCGCCTGGCCTGTCTCCTGCTACTGCTTGTAGAAGGTGCCGACCAGCAACACGGAGGGAGGCTGGTCCTGCTCCCTCGCCGAGTACATCCGCCACAACGACATGCCCATCCACGAGGCCGCCGACAAGGCCCTGAAGGCCTTCCAGGAGGAGTTCATGCCGGTGGAGACCTTCTCGGAGTTCCTGGACGCCGCCGGTCAGTGTCAAGGGTTTTCCTCTTTCACAGACCGTAGGGGTGCTGGCCGTTGCTTTCATCTTCATATGCGGGGAGAAACAGGCGAGAACCAGCCTGTGGGCGACCCCCACGAGGTCCGGGAGAGGTGTGTACCTGCCAGGTCGCTGGTGAACGAGATGCAGCTGCGACATGGGGCTCACTTCAGTCCAGGCGCTATGTGCAGCGCACATGCTTCCCCAGGATGCGGGGCATCCCCGTGTGAGGTGGAGCTGTGGCTATGCACATTTCACAGTGGGACAACCGAGGCTTTGATGATTGAGCAGATTCCCAATGGGAATGCCTGGAAAAAGCACTAGAGTGCCTTTGGCTTCCTGACTATTTATAACAGTTCGCAGAATTAACATGGAGCTTGCCTGTCTTCCTCCTGCCTCTTGGGGATCCAGACATCATATGTCACAGCTGCCCCCTGGGGAGGTGTGGGTGATACCAACTCTGACTCCTGAGAGAAATAGTATCGAAGGAGGGCAGAGAACGGCTCTGCTTGTGGGTACAGTGCAGCATCTCGACCTGCCGTCCCCGCGATGTCCTTAGACAGGTCCTCACCCCCGCTGGGGAACTGAAGTCCGCTGTTGTCTTCTGGTGTACAGTCTGTAGGCAACGAACCTGTTGTACCAACTGCAAACATCACACTTTGTTTGATTTCATGACGCAGCAGGTGACAGCAAGGGGAGGGGCCTTGGGCCAGCGCTGAGAAAACCTACCTGGGACGAAGGCCCCGCGCCCCATGAGGCTGCAGCCTTGCCCCCGGCCAGAGCCAGAGCGCAGGGCTGCACCTGCCTCGCTCCTGTGGGCTGGGTGCCCTTTTTGGTGGGGCTCCCAGAGCCAGAGCGCGGGGTTGCGCCTGCCTCGCTCCTGTGGGCTGGGTGCCCTTTCTGCCTTTGCGGGCCTGCCGCCCCCCGCGTCGTCTGGGCATCAGGGCTTGGCGCTGCCCACCTGCATCTCTTGGTTCGCTTCACTCGGTGCTCTCAGGAGAGTCTTTTCAGCCTGGACACTTCACTTTGGCTGCACTCTTTGCTTTTCACCGGTAGGCAGCCCTGAGTGAGAGCAGGTAGTCCTGTGTCTGTGTTCTCAGGGCCCAGCGCCATGCCTGCCGCCCAGGGGTCTGCAGAGCATCTCCAGAACGGCAGAGTCTGGGCCAGAGGAGGAGGGGGTGGGCATGGGAAGGCGGGGCTTCGCGTCAGCCCCGGGCAGGGAGGGCAAGGCCCTGTCACATGGGGTGGGAGCCTCTCCCCATGCCCTCCAAGCGCAGGCGTTCACAGCCTGGCTTTATTGCTTTGTTCAAACTGGTAGAAAATTTCAGAACATCAGACACACCCTCTTCAAACACAAGGACAGAAACACCTTCCAAAACCAGCAGGAACCGATGGGAGTCACTCTCCCTCCGTTAGCGGGGCTGCCGGGAGACACCTCTGTCTGAGCATTGGCCAGGCCTGCGGGTTGACGGCCCCATGGTGGTCAAATGTGAACCCTGTTTGTGAGGGAGGGGCAGGGCTGCAGGGGGCCCGATGCTGTGCCCGCGGCACTTTCCCAAGACTGGCCTCGTCTGATCCCTGGCCCCCTATCTGGCGGTGGAGGGAACAGAGCTCCTGAGCACTGGCCGCTGGCACCAGGCCCTGGACCAGGGGTTGGGTCCCAGCCTCCGAGGGTGGTGGGGTCGGCCTTTCTTGGCCTCCGGTCCCTCTGAAATATGCTGAAGGCCGCAGAGACGCTTTCCAGAGACCCCCTCCTTCATGCGCTGCGCCACTGTGGACTTGCAGGCTCCCTGCAGGGCCCAGGAACCCAGGTTTAGCATCTCCACGCTTGGGAGATCATGAGCGCGGCGCCCCTGACTGGCAAGCGAGTGTTTGCTCGGTGACCGTCTCCCGGCCGTCTCTGGGCTCCGGTGAGCAGCTGGTTGGAGCTCGTCGGGGGACCCTGCGTTCTCCACAAGGACGCGGCCTACGTGACTTGGGCTGGGCCGTGCATGCCGCAGCTAAGCAGCCCCCGCCTGTTTTCCAGGTCTCTTGTCAGAAGTCACGGATGCAGAGAGCTTCCTGAAGGACCTGCTGAACTCGGTGCCCTGAGCCCCACTCGGAGGCCGGTCGACAGAGACGGAAGCTGCCTGCCTGCGCCCTCGGTGTCCCTCCTCCCACGCGATCCCCTGGGGCGCCGCGTCACTGCTCCCCTTCCCCTCACTCCTGGAGTGGCTTGGGATCTTAGGCTTCCTGTTGTGTCTCGTGTGTGTGGTGCGCTAGCTCTGAAGTTGTCTGTAACCCAAGCTGTCGAAGGACTTGCACATACCTGGGAGCCACGAGTTGTCCTGGCCCACTGAGTCCCTGCGTGTGCACATGTTGAGAAATAAACGAGTGACTTCATACCCGTTGGAGAGGGAGGTGTTGCCTGCACTCAAGCCCCTCCTCGGTGACACTGGCCAAGTACGTCTCCTTGCCTGCACGGCCCTTGCCGGCGTCGGCAGGGAGCTCCGTATGTATCATGTTCGCGGTCTCTTGGCGCCGAATGGAGCCTGTCTGTTTTCAGCCAGCAAGTTGGGGCACTGCGTTTGACAGCTGTGATCTTCTCTGAAATAAATGCCTTGGCTTCTCTCTTCATTGTTTGGGCCTGAAGAGCTGGAGCCCAAAGACACGTGATTTTCTAGTCCCCGGCCAAAGATGGGCTCAGCACAGTTGGGCACTGGTCTTTCTGTAGCAGAGGGTGTTTGGCATTCGAATTGGCAATCCTTCGGCGACGTCTCTGCGGGTTTGCCACGTTGGGAGAGGCCTGGGGTCTGCCCCAGAATGACGAGGAGCTGCCCCTTACGAGCGCCTTCTCTGCCAGGCCCGTGTGTGTGTGATTTCTAGTCTTTTAACAGCTCTGCCGGAGGGCACTGTGGACCTGCATCGCTCGCTCAAGGCCCCCCAGCTGGTCGCCGCTGGAGCGGAGGTCTGTGCCCCTGAGGCCGTGTTCTGAACCGCTGCGGCAGCTGCCTCCCGGGGCCGGGAGCCGTGCTTCCCCACGTCGCTGGGCAGCAGCCGTCTCCTCGAGGCAGCAGGGCCCCCGTGAGCTCCCCAGATCGCAGGGCAGGGCCGACGCGAGCAAGGGCTTGTGGGGAGGGAGAGCCTGCAGTGGCCGCCGCCTCAAGCTCCCCACACGCCACTCTGCCTCCTGCCTCCCCGGCTTCGATGTCCAGTTTATGTGGCTCCCCGCTCAGGCCAGACCGTTAGGGACAGGAGGCACACCAGGCGTCGTCAGAGGACTCCCGGAGCCAGGACTTCGGGCCCTGCCCGAGCCCCCAGCCAGGCACCACAGGCAGTCACCCGGGAGACGGAGGCAGTTTGTCGCGAGAGCCGGGCTGGAGGCCCTGGCAGGCGGGCACAGTGTGTGCCGAGTGCGCGGGGGCCTGGGGGTGTGAGTGGGTGGCTGGGCTTCCTGAGGGGCCGCCGGGCTCAGGGGGCATCAGGCACCCACCCCTTCATCCACGTCTCAGCTCCGCCCCCCTGATGGCACCACACTCCCCCCCCCCACCCCACCCCCGCCGTGAAATGCACTGTCGATCTCTGCGGGCTGGGGTGGTTGTTTAGTTTACACGAGTTTACTTGCTGCCCTGTGGTAAGGAAGTGACTGTCCTTATCACTGATGAACTCATTTGCAGTCTGTGGAATCTTGGCTTTAACAGACACGCATCTCAGGTGGGGTCCAGGTACGTCCGGCTTTGAAGGTGGATGACGGGCCTTGTCGGGAACATGCTTCTCACCCGAGCACAGCGATTTCATTCCCCCTGGCAGGTCCATCGTCTCCTGCTCCCTGCTGTGTCCCGAGGACCTCCCGGGTCCGCGCTCCTGTGTGGAGCTGCTCTTATGTAACCTCCCAGCCGGGAGTGAGCTGGAGCAGCCGCATCTGGGCCAGCATGCCCGCGGGGAGCGTGGGGGAGGGTGCGGGTGAACAGGCAGGACTGGACCTGCGCGCCGAGCGCCACCGGAGGCTGAGCCGGCGTGAGGTCACGCCTCGGGGCCACGGGCTGCCCAAGCACCTTCAGGAGCTCAGCCGCGGCTTGGCTCCTTGGGCTGGCAGGGCTGGGGTCCCCAGAGCTCATGATGAGACGTTTACTTTTTCTCTGCCGTTTGTTTTTTGATTTCTTGCAAAAGCCTCAGAGCCTTGGCCCAGGCCATCAGTTGGCATCAAGCCCCTTGTTTCACGGTCACAGCTCTTCCTGGTTTCTTCCCGGGGTGCTTTCCAGGGGCCGCCTCAGTCATGGATGACTGGCTGGCACGGAGGCCGTCCTGGTCTATGATGGGTCCCAGGTGGGGCCCCCAGCGGAGCTTGGGCCGGGGTGGAGACTGGCCAAGGGTGAGACCTCGCTCCACCAGCCCGCATCTCCCGAGGACAGCAAAGAACATGAGGTACCAGAGGAGCTGGTCCCCTCCTGTCCTGAGCCGTTTTCTGGGCTGACTGCTTCGTGGGTCCTTGTCTTTCTCAACAGGCGACCACAGTGGGGGGTTCAGAGGATGCCAGGCTGGCCCCGCCTGATGATGGCTGCAGGGTTTAAGGCCTTGGAGTCCGCCTTCAGCAATAAAGCCTGAGATGGGGCTTCAGCCCCTTCTTCTAGAGCGAACGGCTAAGGCCTCGGGGCTCCTCCAGCGGGTTGCATCTTCCCTGGCCTCCGGCCTTCCGAGTTCAGTGCTCTGCTCTGTGAGGGGACCATACGGGGGTCAAGTGTCCCCCCCCCCCCCACGAGGCCCCTCTGTCCGCCCGCACCCTCAGTTTTATTGGCTGAGACGTCGGGACTCTTCTCATCGGCGTTCCCGCGTCAGCCCCACGTGTGGGGGGAGGCATTCCACCTCTCCCCGCTCCCAGGTGAGGAGATGGCCCCACAGGAAGCGGTCTGCCTGCCGGGAGTCAGGGCGGGCGGGAGTGGGACTCCACGGTCGTGTCTGGCCCGCTTGCCTGTGTGCCCTCCGGTCTGGACTGTCCCCTTGGCACGGGGCAGCGTGCGGGATGCCGAGGGCCCAGGGGCGCGCCAACCATCCGGGCCGTGCAGCTGAGACCCCCGCGAGCGCAGGGGTGGTGATGGGGCATCGGACACAGGGCCACGGGCCAGTGCAGCTCCACCGCTGACCTGCCGAGTTGTCACGTGTGCCCTGCGGTGAACGCTGGTGGAGCCTGGCCCCGGGCGTGTCCTGCTGCTTTGGCTTGGTGGGCCCAGGGGGCCAGGGACCAGCCCGAAAGGGAGACTCTCTCTGCCTTCGAGTTATAGCCTGGCTCTGGTGCTCTGGTGCTGCTGTCTCTCTGCCCACAGCCCTCAGCCTGCCTCCTCCCTGACCCCACGTTGCCTGCTCCTTCCGCCCCTCCACCCAGCCCTCCGCCGTCCTGGCCGGCAGGACAGGTACTCAGCAGCATGCACGCGGCCGTGCACGCGCCGCCTGCGCTCACGCCAGCCCACGAGCCTCCGCATCTGGAGCAGGCCCCGGGCTTCAGTGGTCGCTGTTTGCTCTGGGTTCCTGTGTCTCTGCAGCTCTGCGGTCCTTGCCTGGGGCTGCTGCCTTCCCCGTCTTTCCTCATCTGCCACCCGACCTCAGTCTCGGAGCCTGGCGCAGGCTCGTGTGCCGCCAGCTGGCCCCCTTTGCTCCCGGCTGAGCCTGGAGCCTCTGGCCGAGGAATGTGCCGGGCAGGGCTCTTCCCCCTGGGGCTCAGCATGTGGGCGCCCCCCTGCCCTCCAGAGCTTCGGGCTGTGTCCAGTGGCGTGGGCCAGGCCGGAGCCCTCCACCGGCTTCAGAGCTGGGAAGGTGCCCTCTGGCTTCTCTGGGCTAGGGACGGTGGGGTATGCAGGATGGAGGCCTGCCCGAGGCCACAGCCTCAGCCCTTGTCCTCTCCTGTCTCCTGGGCCGACAGAGTCAGCACTTAGGCAGTCGCCCGGGTGTGTGGAGAAGGCTTTCCACGGCCTGGCCGACCCTGGAGAGAGGAAAAAGGGGGCAGGGGTGGCCCCGGAGGACGGCAGGTCTCCAGGGAGAGAAGGTGGCGGGTGGAGTGTGGTGCCTGCTGGGCACGGCCCACATGTGCCCACAAGTCTGCGCGTCCGGAGTGGGCCCCACGCTTCTGCCCAGGCCCCTTGGGGGAGCGGGTGGTGGCTGGGGTGCCCTGGGCGGGAGAGCTACAGTCCCTGCTGCTGAGGGGGGCTGAATGGGGCCGCTGGACGGGGCCAGAGTCCATCCCGGGGTTTACGGGGGTGTCAGTGAGGGGCCCAGGGGCAGTGCCGTCCCTGAGCATTGGCAGGGTTGGAGGAGACGGGTCTCTGTTTTTGTTTGTTTTTTGGCCACCCTGCGTGGTGCCAGGGATCTCAGCTCCCCAACCAGGGATCGAACCCGCACCCCCTGCATTGGAAGCGCAGAGTCTCAGCCACCGGGCCACGGGAGGTCCTCCGGCAGCTCCTCGACTCTCTCGGGTCCCCCCGCCATCTCTGCCCCGTGACCCTTAACCCAGCTCCAGCTGTCGGCTCGCCTGCCTCAGCGCCAAGTGGGACTTCCTGCCCGCTGCCAAGCTGTTGATAGGTTTAGGTAACTGGGGACTGGAGAGTCCCCTGGACTGCAAGGAGATCCAACCAGTCCATCCTAAAGGAAATCAGTCCTGAATATTCATTGGAAGGACTGATGGTGAAGCTGAAACTCGGGTACTTTGGCCACCTGATGCAAAGAACTGACTCATTTGAAAAGACCCTGATGCAGGAGGACGACAGAGGATGAGATGGTTGGATGGCATCACCAACTCAGTGGACATGGGTTTGAGTGGACTCCAGGAGTTGGTGATGAACCGGGAGGCCTGACCTGCTGCAGCCCATGGGGTCGCGGAGTCGGACACGGCTGAGCGACTGAATAGCACTCTTGTTTACTGAGTCCCTGCCAGGGCCCAGCACCGTGCCGGGCATGATTCCTGGGCTCCGATGCACTTCCTGCTTCCCAGATGAGGCACGTGAGGCTCAGAGAGGGAAACTCGCCCGCCCAAGGCCACATGGCCTGTAAGTGGGGTCCTCTGCCGGGTAGCTGGCCTGGGCCCTGCTCCGCATCTGGTCCCATTCCCCATCCGGTCTGGGCACGGATTTGATTGGGTGGGCCCAGCTCCCAGCTGGAGGACACAGCTCTGGGAGGGCACCAGCCGGGTGCTCCACAAGTGGGCAGGGCGGCCACAGCCAGGGGTCCTCCAGCCGCTCACGGGAACCATGCGTGGGGGTGGGACTGACGAGATGCAAGGCCCTGGACAGTGATTCGGGGCTTGGTGATGGGCAGGTGGCCGGGCCCTGATGGTCAGATGCCCGGCGAACCGGGCAGGTGGGAGGTGGCTTCCGTTTGCCGGGGCCTAAGTGCTGGGCTCGGGGCTGTGAGGGGCTGGGGCCCCGGCCCGTGCCCCGTGCCCCTGGGGGCAGGTGACTGCTCGCAGCCCGATGGCACCACCTGTGCCTCTGCTGACTCTGGAAGTGGCTGGCCCTTCACCCCGTGCAGGACGCCGGTCCTTTCTCCCCTCCGACTCCCGCAGTTGAAAGGGCCCCGCTGCCTCAGGCGTGGATTTGGGGGGTCCCCGCCCGCAGGTAGCGGCCCCGCTACCCCTCACCTTTCCCCCCTCTGCCCTCAGCGCTGCTGTCCGCAGGCCTCTGCCCACACCTGACCGTCACTTCCCTTCTCCTGACTTGAGGAGGCGGGCGTCGTTAGTTCTGTTGCAAAGAGGACGTGCGGGCCCGAGGATGGGCATCCTCACCCAAGGCAGGTGCTCCGATTAGGGCTGCCGAATGAAGTTCTGGGTGCTGAGCCAAGTTTAGATTTCAGACAAACCACAAATAATTTTTTTTTTTTTATAAATCGTCCCCCCACCAGTGACTACACAGAACAGGTTTGTTTTTTTTAAAAATATGAGTATAGCCCATGCCATATTTGGGATATACTTATACTAAAAAAAGAAATTGCTAATCATTTATCTGAAATTCAAATTTTACTGCACCGCCTGCATTTTTCTTTGTTATGTCTGACAACCCTAGCTCACGTGGTCGTTGAACACACAGTTTAAGCAAACTCAGGCCCTGACCACAAGGAAGCCCCCTCCACTTCCTTGGAAGAGACCTGACCCGTGGTGGGGGCTTCAAGGGAGCAGGCTGAAAGCTGGGAAGAGCCTGGCATGTCTGGGGGACTCCAGGGCCCACAGGCCTGGAGTGTAGAGGGCAGGACCCGGGGGCAGGCACAGAGGCTTCTCCTGGGGGCCGTGGGGGCCTGCGGGGTGCTGTGCCGGTGAGGCGGGCTCTGGCAGCCTCAGCTCCGGGGCGTCTGCAGTGGCTTCCCCATCGCAGGAGGGTGCGGAGGTCCTGTGGGCTGGCCCAGGGCCCTCCCCAAGCTCCTCAGCATGGCAGTGGGGGGAGGACCTGGGGGTGGGGTTGGGGGGAAAGGGCTTGGGGTCAATCTTGGGTTCAGAGCTGGCTGTGCAACCTCAGTCCAAGCCCTTTTCCTCTCTGGGCCTCAGTTTCTCCACGTGTGAGGTGAACGTGCCTCTTCGGGTTAACCACGAGAGTGCTTGTGCAGCCCCGGGCTCAGGGGAGGGTCTGGAAGGGTGAGTTGTGGAGTCACGCCCTGACAGGCTCTCACAGACCTGGGTGGGTTCCCTCCACAGCAGGGCTCCTTCAGTGACAAGAGCTGTCAGGAGGCATCCAGGAAGAGGTCGGTCGGGTGTGCTACATGGAGAGGGGAGTGGGGGCGTGAGGATGCCAAAGGTCGTTTCGGCTTCAGAGTCAGACCGTCCTGGGTCTGACCGCCTCTTAAAACTCAATATTAAAAAAAACTAAGATCATGGCATCTGGTCCCATCACTTCATGGTAAATAGGAGGGGGAAAAGTGGAATCAGTGACAGATTTTATTTACTCAGTCTCCAAAATCACTGCAGATGGTGACTGCAGCCATGAAATTCAAAGACACTTGCTCCTTGGAAGGGAAGTTAAGACCAACCTAAACTGTGTAAAAAAGCAGAGACATCTCTTTGCTGACAAAGGTCTGTCTACTCAGAGCTATGGTTTTTCCAGTAGTCATGTATGGATGTGAGAGTTGGACTATAAAGAAAGCTGAGCGCCGAAGAACTGATGCTTTTGAGCTGTGGTGTTGGAGAAGACTCTTGAGAGTGCCCTGGACAGCAAGGAGATCCAACCAGTCCATCCTAAAGGAAATCCACCCTGAATATTGATTGGAAGGACTGATGCTTAAGCTGAAGCTCCAATACTTTGACCACCTGATTCAAAGAGCTGACTGATTTGAAAAGACCATAATGCTGGGAAAGATTGAGGGCAGGAGGAGAAGGGGACAAGAGAGGATGAGATGGTTGGGTGGCATCACCGACTCAATGGACATGAGTTTGAGTAAGCTCTGGGAGATGGTGAAGGACAGGGAGGCCTGGCGTGCTGCAGTCCGTGGGGTCGCAGAGAGTCAGGCACAGCTGAGCAGGCGAACAGCAGCCTGTCTCCCTGGCAGGCAGCTTCGCCCCACAGTTGTCAGGCCCCTTTACAGGCCGTGAGCAGGGCCCTTACAGGTCAAGTGTGACCATGATTGTAAAGTGTCCAGTTCAGCGTAGGTGCCAGAGAACTGTGGGTGCTAAGAAGTGTCTCCCCGAGGTTTCTGAGGAGCGTTTCTCGGGGCCCTCCTGGCTGTGACTGGCTGTCCGCCCTCAAGTGGGGCAGGGCTGAAGACGAAGGGGTCTCAGGCTCCTCAGGGTCCAAGTGGCACGTGGGGAGGTGGTAGAGCAGCCACGCCGGCCCCGGCCCCGGCTCGCGGCATCTGGTCACTCCGGACACGGGCCTGCCTGCGCCCGCACCCGGGGCCACCCCTGCCGCCCCACAAGTCCGTCCCATGCTCATCCTGTTCCTTTGCATTCCCGGCTCTGCTTTCAGGGTCCGGGCAACCGGGCAGGGAGGCTGGGGAAGCAAGGGCCTTGGCAGCCTTCCTGGGGAGGGAGGCAAGGCCCGCATGACTGACAGGTGAGGATCCGAGGCCGCAAACCAGGACCGCTGTCTGCCTGTTCTGTCCGGCTTGGGAGCTGGGGAACGGGAACCATTGGGATATTTGGCCTCTGTCCACCTGAGGTCTCGTCCCAGCCCTGCCATTCAACACCCGCCCAGGGGCAGATGGCGTCACAGCCCTGGGCCTCGGCCTCCTCCGGCGCCATAAGAAGGCGCCGCTGATCCCGAGAGCAGAATTTAAAGATTATGACCACTAAGCCCCCGGCACGGGCAGGGTCAGCAGACACATCCTGAGTCCCAGCTGGGGCCCTGGGGGAGGGAGAAGCCCCCTCCGGTTAGGGGTGGTGTGCCGGCGTCAGGGGAGGGCTTCTTGGAGGAGGTGGCCTTTGGGACAGGTTCCTGAGTGGACGGAGCAGAATCTCCAGGGGGTGGGGCAGCTGCGGGGAGGGGAGGCCAGCCCCTGAGGGCCCGGGCGTTCTCACAGCCAGCAGGGGCACTCTCACAGCCAGGCGGGGGCCGTGGGACCTGGGAGGCGCTGCAGGGGCGAGGTGCCCTGGGGTGCCGGAAGGTGGGGGGTGTGGCCACGGCGGACAGGACCTCTGCAGGACCCGGGCACGCCCCAGGCCCTGCTGGGCTCCCTCTCTCTCTCATTTGGGGGGATTGGACGAGACGAGGCCTTCCCTTGGTGCTCCTGGAAGCCCCCAGACGGGCCTTAATCCTCCTTCCCCAAGGACCACCCGGGAGCTGGGCAATGAAGCAGATCCCTGGGCCAGCCCCCCGCACGACCGGGGCGGGTGTGACAACGGTCGGGTCCCGGAGTGGCAGGCCGCCCGCTCCCCCCAGCAGGCCTCACTCGGCCCCCTCTCCCCGCCCAGCTCAGGCGTGCTCACCCCCATGCTCCCTCCCAAGCCCCCCTGCTCCGCACTCCCCCGGAGCCTTCCACGCCTCCACCCACTCAGCCGCTCACGCCCCATTTCACAGATGGGAACACGGAGGCCTGGGTTGCGGTGATACAAGGACCTTGCAGGGCAGGCCTCGGTGAGTGACTTCCAGCGGTTGACGGCTGCCTTTTTCTTTGGTCATTTTTGTATTATTCTAGAAGGTCTCCACCCCTAGTCTTTTCCCCACAGCAATGGCCTGGGTCAGTGGTCTTCTAGAATGTTCCTCAGCAGGATTCGTCTGTTTCACTGAAGTGTCATTGAACTGGTTCTGCTACCTGCTCCCGTCCTGTAACCAGGAGTCAGGTCTACAGACATGACAAGAGCCTCATGATAACCTCCCAGCACGCGCAGCTGAGCCTGGGACCGTGCCAGCCCCTCACGTCCAAGCGCCCTGATGCTGTTTGTCTGACCGCCGGCCACTTAAAGCCTCCGTTCCCTTCTCGGCCTCTGACACCTCCTCTGTGCTAGGCCTGCGGCATGGGGACCATCATGGGTTGGGGACCGTCATGGGTCATGTCCCTCCCAGCGTCTGCCCCAAAGGAGCACGGTCAGCCCCGAGCCCAGGAGTGGACGGGAAGGTGGGCTCCGTGATGGAGGGACACGGGCTAGTGGGGAGGGGAGACTGGACCACTGGGCGATGGGAAGAGACGCCTGGGCTGAGTCCGTTGGAGGGTGGGGGTGCACGGCAGGGGCATCGGGGGAAGAAGGGTCAAGGGTCAAGGCAGGAGAGCAGAGAAGAGGCTGAGGCCAGGGTGGGAGGAGCCCTTGGGGGGAATCCGGGTGAGAGGGAGCCTCAGGCTCGCCCCTGGGAAGGGAAGTGCTGCCCGAAGCCCAGATACCCCGAGATCTGGGTGTCTACAAACATACCCCCAGCCCTTCCCGAGGGGGGTGTGCAGCCTCCTTGCAGGGAGGACGGCTCAGCTGCCCCCGGCACCCCCGCCTCATCGTGTCTCCCCTGATATCTCTGTCTAGCACGCCTGCCAACCCAGCCGGCATAAAACCTGCTCAAAACGGCCCTCCTCCTCCCCCTTCCTCCGTCCTCCCAGCTCAGCCCCTCTCCACCGCCTCTTCAGGAAAGCCCTGCTGGCAAAACCTGGGTCTTTCCAGGCTCCCGGGGTCTTGGCAGAAGGCACGTGGGCCCAGAAGTGGCCTTGCAGGGTCACAGACTGGCGCGGGGAGGGCGGGCAGGGCTGGGAGCTGTGACACCCCTACCCTGCCTTGAGTGGGAGTCGGGGAGCCCCGTTCTGCCCCCAGGACCGCTGCCCCCTCACTCCCACCAGAGCCAGCCCCCCGGCCAGAAGGCAGTGACCTCATCTCTTGTTGGGCAAGCTCCGTCCGCCAGGGTGGGGCCCCACCAGGTGGAGGCTGGCACGTGTCTGGGCACCTGAGCCCAGGCAGACAGGTGGCTGGGACCCTCAGGTCCCTGTCTCTTGGGATTTTCCCAGCCTGCCCCGGGGGCAGCCATTGGTCCTCTTCTGATAGACTGGGGTCTGGTCTCCCCAAGGCAGAAATTCTCGTCTGTGACTCTGCATTCAACGCAGAGGTAAGGACAGCTGGGTTTCAGGGGATGCAGGAAGCAGAGAATTCGCCATGTGCAGGTTCCTAGGGGCCAGGGTGGGGCTGGGGCAGGTGCCCCTAAAAGGCCAGGGGGCTGTGCAGCCTGGGAGGGAACGGCTGAACCCACACTGACTTGGGCTCCCCCGACAAGCTGAGCCCTTTCCAGCCCCAGGGCCTTGGCTCCGGGAGAAAGCTCTTCCCTCAGATTCTGCTAGGATCCCGTGCTACCTCCTCCAAGGAGCCTTTCCCGGGATCTGTCCAACACCGTCCGGATCGCTGTCTATCCTCTTGCCCATTTCATTGTCCCCGCAGTACCTGTCATGCTCTGAAGTCGCAGGATTTATCCGCCGGATGATGTGTTCACAGCCTTCCCCTGACCGCTCATCTCTGGGTCACAGCCCGCGCTGGTCTGCCGGGCATCGCTTCTGTGTCAGCTCCCCGGCTCCCTGAGACCCCAGGAGCAGGGGGACAATCCTGTTCTGCCTGTACCCCTGGCGCTGCGCTCGGCAACCTGGAGGACTTTGCCACCGGCAGCCTTGCCCTTTCAAGGACAGGCACCTAAGGGAAACTGGGAATTCTGCCCCCAGCCCCATCTTCTGGGCCCGGATTTGCCCCTGCCCGCTCACAGGTTGCAGGAACCAGGGGTTCGTTGTGCCTGTGGACACCCAGTGCCCTGTGCTCAGCAGGGCTGCGCCGTCCGGGTATGAGCTGAACACGAGGGCGAGGGAAGGAGACCAGGGCACGGCCGTGCGGAGGGCTCCCAGGCTCCCCTGGGTCAGCCGTGGTCACACCCGATTGTTTTCCACCCAGACCCTAACGACCGGCCCCCGCCCCCAACCATCCGCCCCAGGTCTGGGGACACGGTCCCGGTGGAAGCCGAGGTCCCACCTGGTTGGTGTGTCCAGCCCTGCGCCAATGGGCCGCAGCTCCTCAGAGAACAGAGCAGAGACCATCAGAATCAATGGTCTCGGGGTTCCCCTGGCTGTCCAGTGGCTAAGACGCCACGCCTCCAGTGCAGGGGACTGGAGTTTGATTCCTGGTTGGGAAACTGAGACCTCACATGCCGTGCAGCCCAGCGCCCCCTCCCCGCAAAAAAAAGGGCAAAAGCCCAGTGAAAAGCCAAGCAGAAATTCAGTTAAAGTTGGAAAGACGAAACTACCATTATATTTGGAAAAAAAAGACACAGTGGCCCCATTTTACAGACAGGAGAGCTGAGGCAGCGTTGTGAGCTAGGGCGACCCTCCCACTTGCGATGGGCTCACCAAGCCTGGGTGACGTGTGCCCTCTGCCCACGGCAGCGGGCATCTGTGCCTGGCCCAGCCTTTCCCAGGGCCACAGAAGGCTTGCAGGGTCAAGGTCCGGCCTCCGATGGCCCCTCTTCCGTCATGACTTTCTCTTTGATCCTGGGGGAGAGGGTGGCCCCTGGAACGCATGGGAGAGGGTAAGGGGGCTCCTTCACTGGGGAGGGCGGAGGCCCACCGGCCAGGCATTTGCCCGCTCGCTCCAGCAGGTGTCACGGGGCTGGGGCCATGGCCGTGCGGGGACTCGGGTCCCCTTCTGGGGAACCTGGGGAGCCGAGACTGTTCCCACCGTGGGGAGTGGCGCCCTGGCGGGCCGGGGAAGCGGCTCCATGCTGAGCTCAGCTCGGGGCTGAGTCACGCGGGTGCCCCTCCCGGGCGCTGGGGGCGTGGCCCAGCCTCCCCGGGGCTCCCACGCGGCGGCCCGGCAGCTCCGGCCCCGGACACGTGCCCGCTAACGAGTGCGCCGCCTGCCTGCCCGGCCGGCCCGCCTGCAAAGGGGCTGAGCGCAGCCCCGAGCGCCTGCGGGGAGCCGCCCTCATGGCGGGGGCGGGGCCCAGGCATGCTGACAGTGTTTGTCCCCCTACCCGGCTGGGCCTGCACGTCAAGCAGGACTGGCTGTCCGGGGTGCCCGTGGGATTCACTGGGGACAGCGTGGCAGATGAGTGCTAACTGTGCACAACACAGACCACCCCGAGCGTGCTGGTGCCCGTGAAAGGGAGTGGGTGGCCGGGCTTGCAGGAAGGGAGGGTGTGGGCACAGCCTGCCCCGTCACTGGCCCCGCAGCTGCCCATAGTGTCTGCCCCGGACTGTGGCTCCGAGAGGCAGATGCGGGAGTGCCCGGCCCTGCCACCTGTGACCCGAGCCAGGCCCCTGGGGGGTCCTCAGGAGCGGCCAGGGGTGGGGGCTGGGGCGGGCCAGGGCCGGGCAGGGGCAGAGGATCGGGCCTGAGTGCAGCTCTGATTCTGACGCCCCTGGCTGTCTGATACAGGCTTCAGTCGAATCCCTTCCCCAGCCTGAGCCTCAGTTTCACTTACTGTAAGATGGGTTTAAGGATCTTTACCTTGCAGGGCCGTGGTGAAGACTCAGCAGACTGTCAAGGCCTTTTGTAAACTGTCAAGTGATGAAAGAAGGGTGAGCTGTTGTTCGCATCTGCCACCGGCAGGCAGGTCACTCCCAATTCCTGACTGCCCCCCTGGGCAGACCTGAGCGCCCGGGGCTTCAGGAGCAGAGAGGCTGATGGACAGCCCCCGCGGGGTGGGGGGCCGACAGGTGGGGTCCCTGCGCTGCCCCCCAGCAGAACCAGTCCTGCCTGAGGCTGCGCGCTTCCTCAGTTCCCTTGAGTTGGGCAAATTCAGGCGGGAGACAAAGTGTGTCCCTCCTGGGACTGTTCAGAGACCGTGATGAGGAGAGGAGAGTCTGTGTTGCTCAGACCCGGCTTCAAACCTGGGCTTGGCCGCTTTCTCGGGTAAGGTGAGTGTCCACAGGGCAGCAGTGGCCCGGAGGACGGTCAGAACCAGGCAAGAGCATGAGGCCACGCCGTGGAAGGGTGGCCTAGCGTGGGTACCAGAGCTCCAAAGGCTGAGAGGCCCATCCACGTGGGGGAGTGGGCCACGGGGTGTCAGAGCTCGCAGCATGTGGAAGGTGGTGGGGCGAGGGGTATCAGAGCCAGGTGGTGAGGGTCTGAGGAGCGCATCCCTGTGTGCGGGGGTGGGAGCGGGAAACCGTTTACCAACAGGCCATTCAGCAACCTGGCAAATACATGCAGGATCAAGGAAGCCCAGACTTTCACATCCGAGAAGAGGGTTATAGACGTGGAAAGGGAGAATGTGAGAATGAATCCTGGGGCATTGAGTTGGAAACAGGTATCGGTATGTACGCATATCTTCCAGTATGAGAGAGAGAGAGAACCACAGATGTAGAAACGTGCGTTATGTACCTGCCCTACCGCGTACGTATGTGTGAATAAAGGTATTTCCTGCCCCTGCCCCCCGCTCTGTCTACAGAGGGCATGGCCGGAGCAGCCACCCAACACAGTGAGCACGTTAGATCCACAAGCTGGCGTCCATGAGCCACTCTCCACTGGAGGAACTGGGATTCCTTAGCGACATGGCTGATTCCAGGGAGATGAAGCTGGAACAGCTTGTGGTGCCGGAAGTGAAGGAACAACTCAAACAATGGTGGCCATGTGCCAAAACGCCCCAGGAACCACTCGAGGGGTAACCGCTGGCTGATTCTGGGGCAGTTTGACCCTTGGCTTAAGCATGGGTTATGTTCAGCGGCTGAACGCAGTAGGAAACATGAGTCCAGCCTGCTATAACTAAGTGAATAAATGGACAGTTTGGTGAGGAGTGGGAGAGGGACCCAGTCTCACAGCGTCTCCTCACAAAATACCCCTTAATCACAAAGTAGGGAGGAGTCTCTCGACGGTGGAGAGACCAGGCAGACACCACCCCCGTCAAGGGGCCCCGGCTGACATGGGGCCGTGTCGTGATGGAACAAATTCAAAACCAGTAGGTGCCACCTGGAAGAGTCCTGGCACAGATGAGCCCGGCCGCGAGGAAACAGCACCCAAACCCGAATTCTACAAACCAGCTGGCCTGAAATCTTGAACAAAGTCAGGGCTGTGAAAGGGAGGATGAGTAACTCATCCAGAATGAGAAACCTGACCACTCAGGGCTGTGAACTGCATGCTTTGGCTACAAAGGGCATCGCCAGGACCCTTGACAACCCAGCACGGGGCCTGGGAGCGGAAGACAACAGCGTTTTGAAAGCTAACTTCCTGATCTGATGGTTTTGCTGTGGCTGTGTAGGGAGATGTCCTTTAGAAAGTAGACACCGGGAAAAAAAGAAAAAGAAAGTAGACACCGAAGAGCCTGGGGTGATGCGGCATCGGGTCAGCTGCTTACTTTCCAAAGGAGCCAGAAAACAAGGTCTCACTATTACACGCTCAAATCTTCTGCAAGTTTGAAATTGTTTCAAAGCTTTAAAACTATTAGTATAAAAGCAAATAAATACAATAAACAAAACCAAGAAAAGAACTCCCAACGTGAGAGCATCTGAACGCAGCACTTGGGCAATGCCTGACACAGTATGTGCTCACCTAATGTCCATAATGACGCTGATGACACGCGAGCGTCCTGTGTCTCCTGGCCTTGGCTTTTCTTTCTGCCCTTCCCTGTCACTTCCCTCCCTCAAAAGTCGCCTCCTCCAGGAAGTCCTCCATGAAAATGTCATTCATAATTGCTTGTAGAACTGGGAGTATGGGAGGGGGGGTTGCCCTGGATGAAACTCTATCCCCCAGCCCTCCTGTTCTAACCTTCCAGCCTCCTCTGATCCGGGTGTCTTCCCAGTAACCACTGGCCCAAGGTCCAGACTGTTCTGTCGCTCCTGTCCCAGACCTACAGAAAATCTGGGTCACTGAGTCCATGCCCCTGCCTCTCGCCCCTGGCTGGGGGTGCAGAGCGCTTGCCCTGCACCGGGGGCTGAGCTGGGCGCTTCGTCCATATCCGCCCGTGGGACGCTTGCACAGCATCCTGAGGGAGCTGCACCCCACATCCCTTTCACGGGTGAGAACGCGGAGGCGCTCTCTCGCTGAGTGGCTGGTGACCGGGCTCTGGGCTGCATCTTGACCTACATCTGCCCCTTCTATCCCCACAGCACCCTGTGATGGCTCTTGCGATTCTAAGGGAGCCCGAAGCCTACCCAATTTGGAGAGACTCTTAAGAAGACCAAAGCATCTTACTTTTGTAAATGGCCCAGCACACACCAGCTGGGTAGACCCCCTTGTGAACCTGCTGTGGGGATCCTCTCGGCGTCTCGGGGGGCTCTGCGAGCCTGCACTCCCTTGGCTTCCGGGAAAATCAGCCTGTGCTCAGAGGTGCGAGGTGACTCTCCCCAGCGGCTCACGCGGAAGAGATAGGACCTGAGCTCCCGAGGAAAGTGCCCTTTCCACGTCCTCCCCTCCAGCCTCTCTCTCAGTCTTGCCTCATTCTCCTGGTGAACTGGGCCAGTGAGGCGGGTCTCCGTCTGGCTCTGGGGTGGGGCAGTCAGAAATCCAGGCTTGGACCTTCAGAATCACCTTGGGAGCTTGTCAAGAACCCATGGTCCTGGGCCTGCAGCCCCCCCAGGAACAGCGTTAGTGGGTCTGAGGCAGGGCCTGGAAATCTGAATTTTCAGTGGGCCCCCCCGGTGAGGCTGGTGCAGCCACGCCCTCTGGGGACACGCTGCTCCTGGGACGCACCCTTCTGCTCTGTCGCCTCCCTGTGTCTGGCTCCCTGCCAGGCTGGGCCTGGCACCACGGCTGAGCGGGCCTCATCTCCCAGGTATGCAATTAGCAGCCCCGAGAACAATACCCTGTTTTAATCATTACAGCTCCCAGCCCGTCTGGTAATTTGCTGCCTCTTTTACTGCAATAACAAGCTCTGGCTTGGGAACAGGGGGGCGGAGCGCCGGGCTTCCAGCCTAGCCTTCCCAGACACCTGCACAGGGGCCTGAGGGGGAGCAGGAGGGAACCCGGGAAGGCTTCCTGGGGGAAGTGGCTGCAGGCTGTCCATCAGCAGGACCCAGACAGGGGCTGGAATTTGGCCCAGTGCCGGGGATATAGTGGTAGACACACGGGTGAACACCATTCATGCCCTCATGGGGTTCGTATTCTATTAGAGGCCAAAAAGTAGAGAAACAGCTTCACCCAGAAGGCCACGTGTGGTCGTGGTTGAGAGGGGGCCCCATCCCAGCTGCGGTGGGGGCAGGGCTCCGAGCAGGCTTCCTGGGAGGAGGGGATGTCCCCGCTGGGCTGTGGAGGGTGAGTAGGGGTGGGCCAGGCGAAGAGGGTGGGGTGGGCTAGGTGGATGAGTTTTCTAGTCCAAAGGAAGCACATGTGCAGAGACCAATGAGGCATAAGTGGGACCCCATCATCCAGGCTGAGGGCCGGGACCCTATCCGAAGGGGCCTGTGAGGCAGATTTTCTTTTTTCCAAAGACGGCTGTAGCATGCTCTCCCATTTTGCTTGCTCTTCTTCCAGCGTGACTTGACATTTCTCCCCTCCAAAGCTGGGGTCTGCGTCTGCTTCCTTGGGCCCCAGGTGGGGCTTCCTACGTACACGATGGAGCTTGTGGATGACACTCTGTGATCTCCAAAGTCAGTTCATAAAAATGCTTTGCCGTCTTGCTCTCTCAGGATATTTGCTCTTTGAATCCGGCTACCATGCTGGGAGGAAGCCCAAACTCGTCTGCTTGGAGAGACCCTGGGTAAGTGGTCCAGCCAACAGCCCTGCTGAGGTCTTGCTGATGGCCTGCATCAGCAGCCAGCCATGTCAGCGAAGACCTCTCCAGATGATTCCAGCCCCACCCACAGAGGCACCCAGCACTGAGTTTTCCCAGCTGAGGCCCCAACATCACAGAGTGGACTCAAGGCATCACCGATGGGCTCTCTGCTCTTGACCTACAAGACTCTGAGTGTAATAAAGTGGTGGTTTTCTGCGGCTAAGTTTCGGGTGGTTTGGTGACGATGGTGGAGGGATGTTCTGTGGAGAGTGGGTGGGGAGGGCTGAGGCTGGAGACTTCTAACTGCAGCATTGGGACCGTGTTTGCCTGGCCCCCAGCAGTGGGGGGACCCCAGGCGCGCGGCGCCGTCCAGCCTCCGTCCGCACGCAGGCCTCGCCAGGCTGCCCTCCCCTTGGCCTCGGCTCTGCGTGCCTCCGCGTTCCTTCTCAGGTCGAAGCGACATCTGTGTCCCTGCAGCATCCCGGTGCTGACATCGCTCTGTCCTCAGAATTCCCACGCAGCCCTCCTCTCCTATCCTGTCCTTTGAGCACCTGGCCATGGCGGCAGTCTATTCTTCCAGAGAAACAGCAGCTGTGCTTGTGTCAACTGCTCCTCGTATGGTTTGAGTTGCAGACACGGGTTCAAGTGGAAGCTTCGCCATGTCCAGCTGAGAGGCTTGGGCTCACCTAACCCAGCCTCAGCAGAGTTCTCTTCGGAGACGGGGAGAACAACAGCGCCTGCTGCCTGTCACCGCTGAGGGCGACATGAGTGGATGGGGCACTTAGTGCAGAGCCGGGGCTCCCCGGTGGTTCAGCTGATAGAGTCCGCCTGCAGTGAGTGATCCCTGGGTCGGGAAGACCCCTGGAGAAGGGAATGGATACCCACTCCAGTATTCCTGCCTGGAGCATCCCCTGGACAGAGGAGCCCAGCAGGCTGTAGTCCATGGGGTCACAAAGAGTTGGACACGACTGAGTGCCTAACATTTTAACAGGGGCTCAGTCAGTGTCAGCGCGCACAGTGGGACCTGACCCTTGTCTTGCTGCCTCTTGTGGCTGTTGTCAAAAACGACTGGGCCGGGACTTCCTGGCGGTCCAGGGGCTAAGACTCCATGCTCGCGGTGCAGGAGCCCGGGCTCGGTCCCTGGTTGGGGAACTAGATCCCACATGCTGCACCTATAGATCCCTCAGGCTGCAATGAAGATCGAGGATCCCACGTGCTTCAAGGTGTGGTGCAGCCCCCCGGGACAACTGAGCCAAAGAACAGGGGAGACTTCTGCTCACTGCACATCGCCAGGGTAGGAGACGGCCACGGCTGTCCCGCTCCATGATTATCTTCAAAGAACTCAGTGTTGACCTAACCTGCTCTGGGGACCAGGCAGGGTTACGGGGACACTGGGAGGGCATTGTCCTCCGGAGTCAAAGGTGGCTCTGTTCACGGCTGTCACCCTCTCTCCCCCAGCCTGGCTCCCGGCCCAGCCGCCCACGGAGATAAAGTCTCTGCCTGTGCCGTCCCCACGCCCACCACTTCCTTGTCAGGGTGAGGTCACGGTCGGGGCAGGGACTTTCTGAAAGGGCTGAGGGTGCTGAGGGGCTGGGCCTTGGTGGGAGTGGGGTTCACAGATCCCTAGCCTCACCTTTGTACACCAACACCCTGCCGCCTCGCTGTGTCCAGGGTTCCCTGGATGTGACCTGTGACTGTTGAACCAACCTGGATGGCGTGCGGGAGAGGTGCAGGGCTCATGTTGACTCAGGTGGCCGTGGGCTGCCAGGGATGGCGGGGACAGGGGGGCTCTTGGGGCCCCCATGGGGCAAGGAAGGGGGCCTGGAGGTCGAGGACCCTCTCCCTTCCTCCACTCCCAGCACAGAATGTCCGGTTGGACCTGCACACAGTGCACTTCCATGTAAGAGTTTGAAAAAAAGTTAAAAAAAACTAAGTCAAGATTTTAAAACATTTACTCCAGTCCACTGAGCCTAGAAAGGGGAATGGATGGCCCAGGTCACATGACCAGGCAGCAGAAACGGAACCAAAGCCTGATGGAGTAGAGACTGGCTCTCTGCTTCCCCAAAAGCATCCATCTCCCCTTTCCCATTTCTCTTCCAGAGCAGGGACCGAGGACTGGAGCCTGTGATTCAAACTAAGCCAATCACTGTGTTCCATTTCTCTGGCCACAGGGATTGGCTCAGAGGTGAACACGTGACCAAAGCAGGACCAATCAGAGTGAATCCCAGGACTTGGAGCTGGGAATGCTGGGAGTGACAGACTTTCTCCTTCCTCCTCCAAGTGATGGAGGGCCCCCTTGGGCCAGGGCTGAGCAAGCTGGTGAGAGGGACAAGAGAAGGTGCAGGGAAGGTGGGCCCCGGGTGGTTTTTAGAGTGCTTGTGTCCAGCCTCACCTGCTGCAAGAGATTTTGACCTCTTCATTGATGTGATGCTTTTGAACTGTGGTGCTGGAGAAGACTCTTGAGAGTCCCTTGGACTGCAAGGAGATCCAACCAGTCCATCCTAAAGGAAATCAGTCCTGAATATTCATTGGAATGGATTGGACATGATGATGAATGGATGGGCATGGACTGATGCTGAAGCTGAAACTCCAATACTTTGGCCACCTGATGCGAAGAGCTGAGTCATTTGAGAAGACTCTGATGCTGGGAAAGATTGAGGGCAGGAGGAGAAGGGGACGACAGAGGATGAGATGGTGGGATGGCATCACCAACTCAATGGACATGAGTTGGGGTAGACTCCAGGAGTTGGTGATGGACAGGGAAGCTTGGCGTGCTGCAGTCTATGGGATCGCAAAGAGTCAGACACGACTGAGCGACTAAACTGAAATGAACTGAACTGAAGTTTAAATCAGATCCTCAAGCTCAGCTACACTGTGCTCTAACTGAAAGCATATTCCTGTGCAGCTGTCTCTTGTTCCCAGGCCTGGGAAACTGCCATGGCCAACTGGGCACTTGTGAGGTCATGGCCCTTTGACCTCTGCGCCCCTTCTCCAGGTTGCTTTCATCCCCCAACCTCTGAAACTGGCCGCGGAACCCAGACAGGCACCCAGGGGCTCCTAGCTCATCTCTTGAAACTGGCGGGGCTGCCTTTCTTACTGGGGCCACCCAGCCACAGCCCACCCCCCATCCACAAGCCCCAGGCACTTCCGACCCTGAATCATCCACCTTCAGAGGCCTCCGCACCTGAGCTATCAGGAAGACGCCTTCCCAGCTGAATTCCCCTCTCAACCTCTGGCTGGGAGCGGCACAAGGAACGCTTAGACGGGGCTGCCTCCTAGCTGGTCATGACCCAGCCGTGTCCCAGGTGTCTGGAGGTCAGCCAGGAGCTCTTCTCCAGGTAAGGGCAGCGGCAGCAGGTCAGGGCACACTTCCTGTGTTCCAGGTGCCGTGCCCGTCTCTTTCAGGGCAGTCTTTTGCTTAATCGTCACCACTTCCTGGGGAGACCAGGAGTGTGGACGTGGGATTCAGCATAGGAATGCTGGAGCCACGTGGTTCAGGTTTGAATCCTAGCAGTTCTACACACTCGCTGTGTGACCTTGGATAAGTTACTTAGCCTCTCTTTACCCCAGCTCTTCTCCTATAAAATGGGGATGCTGCATGCTAGACTCTTGAATGAGAAGTTAATACACATAATGGTCTTAGAACGACAATGCCTGGCCCATGGTAGGTGCTATATTATGTTAGCTATTATTATTATTCCTGTTTTACAGATGGCAAAACTGAGGCTCAAAGAGGAGCCTCAGAGCACACAGCTGAGTAAGCCAGGCCTGTGTCATTCCAGAAACAATGACCCATTTTATTGCCCCTTGAAGTAACCCCATAAATGTGTAACTTGAATGGTTTTCTGCAACTGGGACCAGCCAGGGCCCTGGGGCTCAACAGCGGGCAACTGTATAAGGGATCTATCCAGGTCTTTACACCAGCCACATAGGTTTAGAGGAGACCCTAGAGGTTATCTATATCTAAGCTGTCCAACACGGTAGCCACTAACCATGGGGCTGTTGAGCCCTGGGTGTCATTGATCTAAATGGAGATGGGCTCTGAGTGTAAAATACACAAAGGCTTAGCTTCCAAAGGCTAGCACAAAGAATGTAAAATCTCCTTGATCCCTTTTTCTGGCCTCACCTTGCAGCATGCTGGTTCTTAGTTCCCGACCAGGCATGGAACCCAAGGCCCCTGTGATAGAAGCTCAGAGTCTTAACCACTGAACCACCAGCGAATTCCCTAGTTAATACTTTTTTATATTGACCACATGTTGAAGATGTTTTGAGTATGTTCGGTTAAATAACACTACTGAAACTAATTTCACTTGTTCATTTTTGCTTTTTTATGTGGCTGCTAGAACACTTATGACTCCCATTATATTTCTATTGGACTCTGCTGATCCAGGCCATTATCCCATTTTACAGATGGGGAAAACGAGGCTCAGGGGTGTGATTTGCTTTCGAGTTTTTGTTGGCTGAGCTGGGCCTCCTCAGTCCCACTCCAGGGCTCTTCCCGGGAACGCCTGGCGCTTCAGGAGGTGAGAGGTGAGCTGGGCTGCACGAGGAGGCTCTTCTTGCCCCCGTGGCTCTGCTCCGTCCCCCACCATCGGCACCCTTTCCTGCCCACCCGCACCCCCTCCCACACGCTCACAGCCTGCCACAGCCCTCTGCCCAAACCACGAGGCTGAAGAATCACCCAACCCAGGGATTTCCAAGACCCCATCATTCACCTCGACCGCCTGCAGAAAACAGCAGCCGGCCTGTTCTAGATGGAAAACCCGCCCCTGCTCTGCCAGCCCACCAGGGGGCTTCCTTGATGGCTCAGCGGCAAAGAATCCGCCTGCCAGTGCAGGAGACACTGGTTCGGCCCATGGTCTGGAGCATCCCGCAGGCCGTGGATCAGCCAAGCCCTTGAGCCACAACTATTGAGCCTGTGCTCTAGAGCACAGGGAACTGTAGCTGCTGAGCCCATAACCCGCAGCCCGAGAGCCCTGGGGCCCTTGTTCCCCAGCAAGAGACGCTGTTGCAATGAGAAGCCCGGCTCCCTGCAACTAGAGGAAAGACCATGCAGCCAAAACCCCAGCAGAACCCCAAAATACATAAATTAATTTTAAAAAATGACCTCCTACGTACTTATAGAGTTCTCTCTCGAATAGTCGTGAGTAGGAATGAGGAGACAGAGGGCTGAGATGTAGGATCACCCAGCGACAGAAAGAGCAGCCCAACAAAACTTGCTCTCAGCTTTCTGCCGGGTTTAATAGCCTTTATTGGTTCAGCTAAGAGAGGTCCATTAATCTCCCCAAGTGTTACCTGACGGTAATTAACGATCATCAGCAGCAAAGCACCAGTAAGCGTGCAGAACGACATCGGGTTTGTTTCTTTGGATCACGTGGCCTGTTTGCACTCTCCATGTGCCGTTGAAAAAGGAGCCACAGACACGTCAGCTTTCCTTTTACAGCTTCATTCATGATTTTCACCTTCAAGGGAGGGTGAAAAAAAAAGCGGAAAAAAATTTTAAAAACGACTTCCTGGGATGGAGGCTGTATCACCTTGCCTCTCACTTTCCTCTCTGCAGGCTCCAGCGCTCTCTCGTGGAAGCCTTCCTGGTGTCTAACCCACATCCCTCAAGCTGCCGTGTAGCCTCCTTCTCCCGGGACTGGCCTCCGATGGTTTCCCCAAGGATCGGCCGGGGGTGGAGGTTCTGGAAAGCCACCTGGAACCTCTGGACGGGACGAGCTCTTGGTGGAGGGTGACGGTGGCGTCTTGCCCGCTCTCTTGCTCTGTGAGTCCGGGAGGAGTAAGTACCTTAGGTGCTAAGTCCTCCCAGGAAGAAAGGAAGCCTCTTTCGAGCAGCTTCCAGGAGACAGCAGCGTGGGGGCATTGGCTTTTGAACATTTTGATTTCAACTCATTGCAAGAAATGCATTTTCATCACCATTTTCCAACAACGCACACACATATACACCTGAAACCCAAGCTTCATGAAAGCAGCCTTCCGTGACTGTGTGAACCGCTTTTTGTTTGCTTTTTTAAAACTCTCTCTCCACCTTATTCTATGAAACAGTTGTGCTCAGGATCCCCCACGCTGATTTCACACCCCACGAGTGGGTAACAACCTGCAGGCTGAACAAAGTGGATTTAAGTGAACAGGAACGCAGGCTCTGGGGACAGATTCGTCTGTGCCTTGTTGCTATTTGGAAAGCAAACACAAAGATCCTGAACTCGCAGGGCTTCTGTGAGGGCTAGGAATAAAGCGGGGAAGGCGCCTGGTGTTCAGTGAGGGCGCAAGGAACAAGGTCCTCTTGTTCTTGCTGCATGGATGTGCCCTTTATGTGGTTAGGGAAGGGGGGCCGTCACCTCTGGCCTGTGATTTGGGGGTGCCACGTATGGCTGTGTTTCTCCACCCAGAAGGATCTCACTGTCTTGCGTTAGATAGTCATTCCTTTAGACTGAGCATTGCTCTACCCAGCTTGGGTCCTCCTCTGTGTAAATTACCCTGGTGCAGGTTGTGACTTGGGTCCCCAATACTTTGGACAAATGAGTTTGTCAGACTCTCCCAGCCCTGAGGGATAAGGGGGACGGAAAACAGGGGGGGAGAGAACGTGTCTGGAATGTGGGCCTTACGAAGTTGGTGGGAGGGACTTCCCTGGTGGTCCAGTGGTTAAGAGTCTGCTTTCCAATGCAGGGGATGGGGGTTCAGTTCCTGGAAGGGGAAGAAAGATCCCACGGGCTGCAACTAAGACCCGACACAGCCAAATAAACAAACATTTTAAAAGAAGAAGAAGTTGATGGGAGACCTGGAAGGTCTTTCCGGACAGCTGGACATAACCCCTAGCATGTGCCCGCCCCACCCCGCCCCGCCCTGCCCACCAGCCCCTGTCTCCCTCAAACAGGCGTGGGTCTGGCCTCTCCGCCCACAAGCTGAGTTGTGGGATCAGTCCCTTCGCTTCCTGGAGCCCCAGTTTCCCCTCTGCGGTGCTGTGGCTGAGCTCCCGACTTCACTAATGAGGTTTCAGTGAAACGGTGCCGGTAAAGTATCTCACATCACTGCTGGCACACAGCAGGACCCAATGCGTCTGTTTCCTCTTTCCAACTCATCTTCCCTCCCGACATACTCCCTCAAAACCAGCTCTTGGGAACAGATCTGCCTTGCGAGGCGTGAGTTCCCCATCACTGGAGGAATCTCCCCGCAAAAGGCTGGAGAGATAACAGCCGTGGTAGAAGAGATTGGGACAGTTCCCATTTGGGGCACTGAATGGGGCTTTATACATGTCTGTGGAATAAACAGTCGTGATTCTTGTATTGGGAAGGAGGTTCTTCTAGAACACTGCTGAAACTTGGCTCCACATTAGAATCCCAGGGGAGCTTCAAACACATGGATGCCTGGATCTCAGCACCATGGATTCTGACCTAACTGTTCTGAAATGCAGTGTGGGCATTAAGATTTTTAAAGGTTTTCCAGGCGACTCCATGTGCAGCGCCACATTTGAGAACAGGAACACCAAGTTTCCTTCTAAGTCCAAGATGATAAGTACGTGTTATAAGGTCATTTGCACTCTAGTATAAATTTCAGTCAAAGGTATTTCGTTCACTATGTGATATATATAATTTGTGGCTTAATAAGCCGTTTTAAAAATGTGATCTCAGAGTTCAGCCGCATTTTCTTTATAAGAAGCAGACAGTGTTCAGACGAGTCAGTGAAGCCTCACTGCTGAGGGCGGATGGTCCAGCGGCATCCACAAAAGTGGGGCAAGTGGGTTCACTAAGCCCATCCTGGATGCAGAAACTTCCGGGACTTCAGAATTAAAACAGGAACCTCCAGTTCGCAGGGAGAGGCCTAGCCCCCGACTCAGGGAGTGCCAGTCTGATGCGAGAGGCACAGCCGGTGCTCCCAGGAGGATCCTAGTCTAGAGAGAGCCATCGTGGTCCCAGCTCCCCACAGTGTCTCAGAGACAGCCATCGTGGTCCCAGCTCCCCCCAGTGTCTCAGAGACAGCCATCGTGGTCCCAGCTCCCCCCAGTGTCTCAGAGAGAGCCATCGTGGTCCCAGCTCCCCACAGTGTCTCAGAGAGAGCCATCGTGGTCCCAGCTCCCCTCAGTGTTTTCCAGCTTACAGCATGCTTTTCTCATCCTCAGCAAGTGGTTGGTCTAATGAGGTGGCAGCCCTGCCACTCTTGGGGAACTCGCTGCAGAATCCCCTCCAGGATTCCCAGGCCGATGGAAGGCGTGATCCCAGAGTGTCCTTAGGGTGTTGATGCCTCCCACAGTCCCTGCCCTCTGCTGTCTGAGCGGGGGACAGGGAGGCCTAGTCCCAGCTCCCTGGGAACCCCTGGGGCTACTGTGGGAGTCAGCAGCTCCACGGTCCTTTGGCACACCCAGCTGTAATCATCTCCTTGGTTGTTTGTCTCCCTCCCTGGAACATGCGTTCCTAATGGGCAGGGACTCTGTGTTCCCTTTCTCTGGATCCCCAGAAGGTTTGCTGACTGACTGATGGACCAACTCAGTAAATGAATGAGTGAACTGGTCTGACGGGGGCGTTGCATCCAGACCCTCACAGCGGCAATGCCCCCGTTCCTTCGGACAGCCTTGAAGCCCTCCTGCCCCGTCCTGAGAGCCCCTGAGTTTCCGGAGAGGACTGCACACACTGTGCAGGTGTGGGTTGTCCCAGCAGCCTTGTAAAAACATGCCAGAGACCAGGAGGGGCCTGGGGCCCAGGGGAGGCCTGAGAACAGGGGTGCCAGGCACTTTCTGGGGACTCGTGCGGAACCCAAGACTGGGAGGGGTGTCGGGGGCATCACCTCTCCTCTCATGGCGGGAGGGAGCGTGCCTGTCCTCTCCTCTCTGTGCAGAAAACCACACCTAGGAAGACCTGGAAGGAAAGGCGTCCAGATAGAGCAGCAGTTGTCCTGGGAAGGCACGGGCGTGGGGGTTACATGACTGTTCTCTGCGGTTTCCGAGATTCCTAGGCCTGGTCTTGATAATGAAATGAAAACTGCAGACTTTCCCTGGTTGTCCTTCCATGGCCCTTCCTGTCCCCTCAGGCTTAATTTCTTGAGATTCACGGGAACTTATTCCAGCCGCTGCCAGCGAGCTGCCCGTGGCTGCCTGGTTGGCATGAGCTTTTCCGGGGTGGGGGTGGGGAGCCCATGCCTTTCCCTGTTTGCTGGCACAGGGTCCAGGCCGGGAATCGGCCCAAGAGAGCCTCAGGGGTTACCTAATAAATGTCTCTATCTGACTGCTCCTCCCAAGGAGGGCTACAGCGATTCCAGTCCGCTGAGATCCTGGTGAAAGGAAAAGAGGGCAAAAGCCTCCCGCCCATTCTCATCTTGCAGATCGTCTCACCAGCAAAGTGGGTTTGGGCTTGTGTCTCCGCTGGGCCCCAGGATCTGTCTCTACTTCATCGATTCACTCATCGCGTGTGTGTGCGTGTGTGTGTGTGTGGCTGCATCAGGGCTTGCTGTGGCATGCGGGCTCTTTCGGGATCTTTCGCTGCAGCACCTGGCTCCTCTGACGCCCTGCGAGGGCTCCAGAGCGCACAGGCTCAGAGATTGTGGCACGGGCTTAGCTGCCCCAGGGTGTGTGGGATCTTACTTTCCCAACCAGGGATCGAGCCCACGGCCCCGCATTGGCAGGCGGATTCTTAACCACTGGACCACCGGGGAGGAGCCCATTCATTCTTTCATTTTCCCGTGTGTTCAGTGTCTGACCACGCTCATCAGATCTGCAGTGATGACCCAGTGTAACCACGGCCAGCTCTTGCCTGGCCTTCCACACTGGTTTTCTGGTCTTGCCTCCTTGGACTGTTCTCTCCCAGAAGGATTCGGCATATACCTCCGCCTCTGTGCCAGGTCCCATTCAAGGCCAAATATTAGATGAAAAACCTCCGGCTTGAAGGGATGCATTATATGGGTCAGGAAGAGAGGTGGGCAGACAGGTGAAGCGTGTTCAGTAAAGGGTTGGAATAGGAGAGCGGGGGCAGAGCCTGCCAGCGTCTGCTGGGTGCTCGGGGGAACCGGCCTGGGGAGGGAGGGGCCAGGACAGTCCGGACCGGGGGCCTCAATGCTCGTGGGCTGTTCTCAGGGCCCCGCCACTGGGCCATTCTCCCGTCTTCCCCCCTCCTCCCACCCCTTGCCTTCTCCCAGGCCCACTGTTCCAGGTCATCAGGTGTGGGCAAAGCAAGAAGGCGGATTCTCAGCTGGCCGCGTGGGTGAAGGCCCGCTGTGTCCTGAAACTCGGAGCTGAAGTCAGACGTGGGGGCTCACCGGGGAGCCGCAGTGACCCCGGCGTCATTGTCGTCTCGGTCTCGCCCCGGCTGCGTCGCCGGAGGTCGATGCGATTGTCCACGATGACACTGCCGGCAGGACCTCAGCATCCCAGTGGAACGGGTCCCTTGTCCTTCTCCACCAACTCTCCTGCTGCCCCCAGGCTAAGGGAGCAGGTCCAGGACCTGGCGGGAGATGAAACGCATTAGCTCTCTGCAGAAGTGGCTGAGAGATCCTTCACCGTGAGATGACCTGCTTCCCAGGAGGATCTGTTTGTCCTTCAGAGTAGAAATAAATGGAAACTGACTCTTATACCCGATGGCGGGCTCCAGCTCCCAGAAGGCACTGCCTGAGCAGTCTGTGCTCAGTGGTGGTCTTGCGCTCTGGGGAGGGGTCTGGAAACCCTGTTTGGTGTGACCTGAGCCGGGACAAAGTCGGACATGGTCACAGTGCAGCAGGGAGGGGCCTGCGATGGTGGCCAAGCCTCTTGGCTCCTGGCAGCTACCTGTTGGCAGAGCCTAACATTTAGCCGGATTTTGGCTCACAGTTGGAAGGACGTGGGGTTGGCAAGAGAACCCAGGAGTCCTGATCCAAGTTCTCCTTTCTTCTTTTTGTTTTTTTAACTTCTGGGCCTCACCTCGTGGTGCATGAGGGGCTTCCCTGGTGGCTCAGTGGTAAAGAATCCGCCTGCCCGTGCAGAAGACACAGGCTCCATCCTTGGGACAGGAAGATCCCCTGGAGGAGGGCATGGCAACCCACTCCAGTACTCTTACCTGGAGAATCCCATGGACAGAGGAGCCTGGTGGGCTGCAGTCCACGGGGTTGCAAGGAGTCGGACATGACTGAGCGACTGAGCATGCACTCACGCGCGCACGCATGGCACGTGAGATCTCAGTGCTTCGACCAGGAATCAGCCCGCACCCCCTGCGTGGGACCCCCAGGGGAGTCACAGCCCAGGATATACTGGGGGTGTCCCACCCTGAGCAGGTCTTTAGGGAAAGGAGGTGGCGGGAAGCCCCGCCCGCTGCCCTGGGACCCCCATGAGGCCAGGTCTCGGGTCTACCAAGTGCTTGGCCTTGGACTGAGTGGGCCCTGGCTGCCTGGGAGGTGTCTGGGCTTGCGGTGGGGTCTCGCCAGAGAGGTCTGAAGACAGGAAGGCCTGTGCTCTGATCAGGGCCCAGTGCGAAGTGAGAACGTGGGCCCCTCTCCCGAAGGTACTAAGAAGGTCAGGACGACGGGCGCAGACCATGATTCCAGGCACGGGCCCTGTGCACACTTCCCACGCCCCCAAACCCACTGTCTTCCTTTCTCAGGGCTGCTGGAGCGAAGTCCCGCAAGCCAGGTGGCTCTCAGTAGCAGACCCGTGTCATCTCCCCGTCTGGAGGCTGGATGGGCCTGTGGGGTCGGTTCCTTCCGGGGCTCCAGGGGAGTGTCTGTCCCAGGCCTTGTTCCCAGCTCCTGAGGTCTGGCTGGCAGTCCGGGGCTCCCCTGGGCTTGGCGCAGCGGCACACTATCCTCTCCCTGAGGGTCTCCGGGCCGTCTTTCTCTGAGTCGGCTGGTTTCTGTGTTGGCGTCCCCTCTTGAGAGGACCCCCGGTCGTGTTGGGTTAGGGCCTACCCTAATCACCCCATTCTAACTTCATTACCTCTGGCAACACCCTGCTTTCAAATACGGGCGCGTTCTGAGATACCGAGGGTTAGGACTTCAAATGTTTGGGGGGAAGGTGCAATTCCGTTGATGAATTCTGCCAGTGATCTTGGCCCAGCCGGAAGGCTGCCTCTGGTCCGGCTCAGCTGGCAGGGTTAACTGACTGGTCTGTGCCTGGCTTCCCCCGGGTGGGTGAAGGGGCCCTGGGGTGAACTCCCTGTCCCCACGGAACCTCCTTGTGGGAGACAGGGTGGCCCTCAGGTCCTGGCGGCTGGTGGCCTCTGCTTAGCCTTAGGGGGGCTGGGGGATCCCCCTTGGGGGACAGAGACCCTGTCTGTCCCCCAGCTCTGCCTGTGCGGCCCAGTCGTCACTTGATGGCCACCAGGTCCCTGCCTGCCGTGATGCCCCCCCTTCCCATCCTGTGAGGGGGCTCTGGGGAGGGACCATTGACCTGTCCGTGCAGGACTGGCCCGGCATGGCCACTCACCAGCGTCAGGTCCCCCCTCTTCCCCAAGTCGGACCGCCAGGACCTGCCTCGGCTCTGGGGAGGGAGCATTGTCCTGTCCGTGCAGGACTGGGCCCGGCACGGCCACTCACCAGCGTCAGGTCCCCCCTCTTCCCCCAGTCGGGCCGCCAGACCTGCCTCGGGGCTCTGCGGGGATCTCTGGCGACCCTGCGTCTCAGGCCCCCAGCAGAGCCTGGGATGCCGTGGAACTCGAGAGGCAGCAGCTTGGAGCCCTGGTCTTGGGTATAATGCCTTGGTGGGAAAGCGGATGTCTGCCTTGGAGGACCAGAGGGCTTGCAAACGCCCCCCGCCTCTGGAAGGGGCTGACGTATGTGGGGTGTGACGGGTTGGGGGGTGGCGAGAGGATAACCCGAAGGGGAGCTGGTGGCGCGGGCGCAGGAGGAGGGCCGGGCTCAGGGCCCGTCAGCGGCACACACCTGGGGCTCTTGTTTTTGGCACAAGCCAGGGATGGCGTCATCCATTCCTTCCGAATGATCATTAATTACGGCTGAGAAGAAGTGCCAGCTCCGGGGTTTGAGCCTTCCCCTCCTGTTTCTTTTCTTTCTCTTAATGAGTGTGATGGGACCAGCAGAGACCTGAGAGAGGAAAGCTGTTCCCTTTTTAGGGCAAGGCGGCTCCCCTTGGCTGACTCACCCGCCGCGCTTTCTGGCCCCCAAGACTGCACCTTGCCTGTTGAAACCGTCCTGGGCACCGCCCCTCCCGAGAAGGGCGGCCCCCACCTTCGTGTTTGCGGGGCTGAGTCAGCAGTGAAGTCACCCCTTGGCTCGGTTCTCAGACAAGCGCCTTCTTGCCTGGGCTGCCCTGCACTGGCACGCGGGCTGCACCCTGGCTGGCGCGTGGGCCGGGGGCCGGGCCCCTAGGCCAGTGGTCAGTGATCAGAGCTGGCCCGGGTCCGTCTGCCCGCCCCCGCCCACTTTCATTTGCCTCTAACCAGGCCACTGTTGGCCAAAGGCTGCCCTTGGGCCGGGCGAGGCGTGGGCAGCAGGGTCTGAAGATGGGCAGCCCCCGTGCCTGCAGGGATGGGAGAAAGGTGCACACAGATTCCCACTCCCTGGACTGTTTGTGCCCGACTCTGTGGGTACGCTGAGGGGGCAGCCCTCGACTGCCCTGGCCGTCAGGGACGGTGATGCTGGAAACGAGTCTGGGAGGCCGTGTTAGAAGCCGCCGGAAAAGAAGAAGGGCACACGATCAGAGGGAACAGCATCGCTCAGAGGGAGCAGCGTGTGCGGAGGCTCAGAGGCACGTTTGCGGGACCAAGAGCAGTTTGTGTGATGGAAGGGACGACGGGGGAGGGGCACGACCGGGGCAGCGGGGCGCTCTTTGTCACACCAACGAGCTCAACCCAGGACACTGGGGTCCACGGAAGGGTCAGAAGCCAGGGAGTGGTGTGACCCTGCGGGAGGGCAGGGGTGGACAGAGCGTGCAGATGGTTGGCAGCTGGCGCGATCGCCCAGGGCAGGCAGAGGGCTCTGAACCAGCATGGTGGCTGTTCAGTCGCTCGGTCGTGCCCGACTCTGTGGCCGCGTGGACTGCAGCATGCCAGGCTCCTCTGTCCATGGGGCTCTCCAGGCCAGAACACTGAGTGAGTTGCCAGGCCCTCCTCCGGGGGGTCTCCCCGAGCCAGGGATCAAACCCAGGTCTCCTGCATTGCAGGCAGACTCTTTACCATCTGAGTCACCGGGGAAGCCTCCGGACCCCTTTTCCAGCCTACAGTTATTGGGGCATCTTAGGTTGCATGGAGGACCCCCCTCTCCTGCCCTCCAGGACCGCCATGTCTGCTGGGCATCCAGCGCCCACCTGGAAAGTGAGGAGCTACGTCTGCAGGAGGTTCTCCTGCGGGGCAGATGGCTGGTGACTGGCCGAGCCAGCGTCTCCTGCCTAAAGACCCGTCCGGATGCTCCACTAAGGCCTGCTCTATCACCTGCATTCGGCCCCCAGTGCGGGCTCCCTGCTCCCTGCTCCAGCAACTGTCTGCTGTGAGATCAGCCCTGGGGTCAAAGCAGGCACCTGCCTGTGCTTCCCTTTCCCCGCTCCACCAGCCCTCGCTGCAAAGAAGCGGGACAAATATGTGATAAAATCATCAGCAAGAAATGGTTCTCTGTGTCGGCTGCAGGAGCGATGCTTTGGACCCAGGGCACAGAAAGCCTTCCCCTTATAGCCTTTTTCATCTCTTAATAAAGCAAGCAAGGATTTGGAGGCAGTAACCCATCTGCCCTCAATAGATATACTGAGGAGCTTGTCAGGCTCACAGCGAGCGGTGTGACATGGCCACAATCGTGACATCCGCCACCGCGTTCAGCAGCGTGGACTTAGACCCACGTTATTTTGTTAAATGAAAAAGCCAGTTACTAAACAGTATGCAGAATGCAGTCCTATTTTGGCAAAATATGCACAATATGCATGGAGAAAGGCATGGCAGCCCGCTCCAGCATTCTTGCCTGGAGAATCCCATGGACAGAGGAGCCTGGTGGGCTGTAATCCACGGGGTTGCAGGGGGTCGTACACGCCTGAGCGACCAACGCACACGCACGATACGCATGCCCAAAAGGAGCCTAGCGAGAAACACACCGGAATGCTGGCCGTGGTTGCTTCCAGATGGGGGTTTAGGGTGATTTCCAGCCTCTCCTCCGTAACTTTGTGGCTTTTCTAGAATCAGCGTTTGTGTACAGCCCGTGAGCTGAGAATGACTCTTCAGAGAGAATCAAAGGCAAACCAAGATCAGAAGACTATGCTGTGGAGAGCATAGGTGGGCTGCCACACCTAAATTATTTAGGGCCCTTTACGGGAAAAGTTCACCAGCTTCTGGTCTAGGGAAAAAAAAAATTAACACGTGCATGTTATTACCTCTATCTTAAGAAAAGCGGCAGAGGTTTTCCTTTTCGGGAGGTAGTGAATTTCCCCTTTAGCAAGCAGATACATCTCAAATAATTTCTTTCTGTTCAACAACACATCTGAGGAGCGGGCGCCAGGCTGGGCTCGTCCTTCCCTTTCTCATTTATTTCTTACTTTTGGCTGCGTTGGGTCTTCACCGCGGCGCAGGCCTGTCTCTAGTTGGGGTGAACGGGCTTCTTCTCTTGCTGCAGGCTTCTCTGGGTGGCACAGGCTCTAGGCGGGCAGGCTTCAGGAGTGGAGGCAGGTGGTTCAGGAGTTACGGCTCCTGGGCTTAGTAGCTGCGGGTCGCGGGCTTAGCTGCTCCGCGGCACATGGGATCTCCCCAGACCAGGGAGGGAACCCGTGTCTCCTGCATCGGAAGATAGATTCTTCACCGCTGAGCCACCAGGGGAGCATCCCCTCCCTCCTTCCCTTTCTTCTTCTTTCTCTGCTCCCTCTCTTCCATCTCCCAACTTTTCCCGGGCACCTTCTATGTGCCAGAGGCTCCCAGGGGAGAGACAGGCCTGGGGGTCCTGAGACGACCCGCTGGCCTGAGCCACAGTGCAGCTGTGGGCCTCCCGGGGCTGAGGGCACTGGCTTTGCCAGGGAGGGTGAAAGGTGTTTCAAGGAGAACTTAGCTGGGGGTCTCCTAAGATCACCTAGGAGCCAGGACAGGCCCCCAGAAGGGTGATTCAAAACACCAGGCTGCCTTGGCCAGAGTCCCCTGGATTGAGGTGACCACGGGTGGCCTGGGGATGAAGAAAAAGCTGGTTTGGGGATTTCAAGAGTCAAAGGTCAACGTCCTTGGACAACAGAAGTAGAATCTTGAGGAGGCAGGAGACATGCTCAGCCAAAGGGCAGATGAGATGGGGCCTGGAAAGGCAGTTTGGAGGAGCAGAAGGGTGGAGGATGAACCTGGGGAGCCGCCTGCAGACGCCAGGCGAGAAGCTGGGCTTCGTTGTGGAGTGGGGGGAGCCCCCAAGGGGCTGAGGAGCGAGGCCAGATGCGGGCAGCCCCACGTGGGCTGGGGGACGTGGGCAGGGCCGGAGGCTGTCTCAGTCACGCCCGGCTCCCGGCCCAGCCTGCTTCCTGCCTCCGCTCCTGACGACCCACACGCCCCTCTGCCCTCTCTCCCATCAGCTCAGTCAAACCAGTAGAGGGATTGGGAAACGACTGTGTGGGGCAGGGGTGGGACGGCGCGGGGACATCCCTTCCTTCCTCTTAGTCACTCGTCTAACTTTCGGCACATCTTTGTAGCCTTAGTCACCCCTGAGACGATCCTGCCTGTCCTTGCCGCCAGGGGAACTGAGGCAGTGAGCCAGCTGCCCACCTGCTGCCCCCGTCCAGGTTCCAAGGTTTGGGGATAAGTCCAACAAGCCGGCCAGGCCCAGCCTCACTGCACGGGGACATCTGAACAGCTCTTGGCTCTTGGTACCGGACTAGATGTGGTGCGGGGCTCGGGCAAGGCAGAGCTGGGATTTGAATCCCAGCTCTGCCTTGCTGTGTGCCTTTGAGTAAGTCACTCGCCCTCTCTGGGCCTTAGTGGCCTTATCCTTAAACGGGGGTGATGCAATCACTTACCATATAATGCCCACAAATTACAGAGGAGGCTTGTGGTAAACATTCCTCTCCTCCTTTGTAGGCTTATAAGGCAGCTACGTGAAGCTCAGGCTCTGCCCTTAGGGGGTTACTCCTGCAGCCGGAAGAAGCGACTCTGAGACAATCAGATGCGGTAAAGCAGCCGAGTATCTTCCTGAGACGTCGCCCTGCCCTAGGACGCAGCAGTCCGAGCCCCAGACGTCGCCCTGCCCTAGGACGCAGCAGTCCGAGCCCGAGACGTCGCCCTGCCCTAGGACGCAGCAGTCCGAGCCCGAGACATCGCCCTGCCCTAGGACGCAGCAGTCTGTGCCCTGGGCCTCCGTGTCTCCTCTCTGGCATCGCTCACACAGGCTTCTGGGCTCCCAGAACTTGCCAGGCCCTGCGGCAGGGCCTTTTCACAGCTGGTCTCCCTCCCCGACCCCACCGAGACGGAATCAGGGTCGAGGGGGTGGTCACCACAGCTGCCCTCAGGATTTAGAGTAGAGACGCCCCAGCCTGTTTTCTTCTAATTATTATTAACAGGATAAATGCCCCGTTTTTCTTACTTATCTCCTGGCTGCGCTGTGTCCCCGTTGCTGTGCGCAGCCTTCTTCAGCTGCGGCGTGTGGGCTGCTCTCTGGGTGTGGCACATGGGCTTAGTTGCCCCCTCAATCCCCTGATACGTGGAATCTTCCCGGGCCGGGGATCGAACCCATGTCCCCTGCATTGGTAGGTGGATTCTTAACCACTGGGCCGCCAGGGAAGTCCCCAACTCAGTGTTTGCAACACCCTGCGGAGACTAATGATTCTGAGAGGTATCAGGCAACTCTCTAGGCAAGGTTACATTTTAATACTTTAAGGAAAAGAGAAATGAGAGCCGCCGGCACTTGGGTGAGCAGGAAGAGGAGGGAGAATGCCAGCCTGACGTCCCCACTGTCCCAGCTCTGAGGATGCCCCGTGCTCCCCTGGAGGGCTCCCCTTTCCCGGAAAGGCTGATGCTTCTCTGCCCCGCGCGTCCACGGACCTTGGAGCCCCGGTGAGGCCTCGCCGCATTGCTGTGAAATGAGGGAGTCACATGCCTTTCTGCCGCTTCTGTGCCCCACGTGTCCGCAGACCTTGGAGCCCCGGTGAGGCCTCGCCACATCGCTGTGAAATGACGGAGGCACATGCCTTTCTGCCGCTTCTCTGCCCCACGCGTCCGCGGACCTTGGAGCCCCGGTGAGGCCTCGCCGCATTGCTGTGAAATGACGGAGGCACATGCCTTTCTGCCCCACTGAACGGGCACCGTCTCCATGCCAGCTCATCTTCTCAGCCAACCTTGTCCAGGAAGCTGGCAGTTTGTAGCACACGAATGTCAACCCAGACGTGACGATGGGTCAGAGCATGGCTCCTGGTTCCCACAGTTCTTCATTCCACCACAAATTTCTTGTCTTCTGTTTTCTTACAGGCTTACTGAGGTTATAATTTGCATTCCATACATTTCACCCACTTTGAGCACACGGTGCAATGAATTTCGGTCCGTGTATGCATCCACACCCACAGCCAAGGTTTAGCACGCTTCTGGCACTGCCCGAATCCCCTTGTACCTGTTTGTGGGGCATCTCCAGCCCCAGGACACCACTGATGTGATTTCTGTCCCTGAAGTTTTGCTTTTCTTTGCAATCCCATGGGCTGTAGCCTACCAGGTTCCTCCATCCGTGGAATTTTCCAGGCCACAATCCTGGAGTGAGCTGCCATTTCCTTCTCCAGGTCAGACACTTTACCTGAGAAGCCCCTTTGATAGCAATTCGTATCAATGAAATCAGACAGTGTGTGATCTTTGTTGTCTGGCTTTCTTTGCTGACTATAACATTTTTGAGGCTCAGAGATTTTTTTTCCCCCTTTTTAAAAGAATTTTATTTTATATTGAAGTACGACAGAGGATGAGATGGTTGGATGTTTGGATGGTTGGATGGCATCACCAGCTCAGTGGACATGAGCAAGCTCCGGGAGTTGGTGATGGACAGGGGAGCCTGGCGTGCTGCAGTCCATGGGGTCGCAAAGAGTCGGACACGACTGAGCGACTGAACTGATTGAAGTACAGTTGATTGACAAGGTTGTGTTAGTTTCAGGTATGTTGAAAAGTGATTCCATTATACGTATACCTGTATCTATTTTTCAAATTCTTTTCCCATTTAGGTTATTACAGAGTATTGCGCCAAATTACTTACGACAGGCAGTAGATCCTTGTTGGTTATCTATTTTTAAATGTAGCAGTGTGTACATGTCAATCCCAAACTCCGAGTCTATTCTTACTTCCCTGGCCATAAATTCATTCTCTAAGTCTATGCATCTGTTTCTGTTTTGTAAATAAGTTTCATGTTTATAATTTTTCAGTTCTGCGTGTGAGTGACATCATATATTTGTCTTTCTCTAGCTTACTTCACTCAGGATGATCACCTCGAGGTCCACTCATGTTGCTGCGAATGGCATTATCTCGCTCTTTTATGGCTGGACAGTATTCCATTGTGTACATGTGCTGCATCTGCTTGTCCATTCTGTTGATGGACATTTAGGTTGTTTTCCTGTCTTGGTTGTTGTGAACAGTGCTGCTGTGAACACAGGGACGCGTGTATCTTTTTGGATTCCGGTTTTGTCTGGTTGTGTGCCCAGGAGGAGGATTTGTGGATCACATGGTAATTCTGTTTTTTGTGTTTTGAGGCTCCTTCATACTGTTTTCCACAGCAGCTGCGCCAACTTACATCCCCGCCAGCAGTGAGGAGGGCTCCCTGTTCTCCACACCCTCTCCAGCACTTGCTGTTTACAGACTTTTAAATTATGGCCATTCTGACCATGTCAGGTAGTACCCCATTCTAGTTTTGATTTGCATTTTTCTAATAATTAGCGATGTGGAGCATGTTTTCATGTGCCCGTTGGCTATCTGTATGTCTTCTGTGGAGAAACGTCTGTTTAGGTCTTCTTCCCATTTTTTGATTGGGTTGTTTGCTTTTCTGTTATTGAGTTGCATGTGCTGTCTGTATATTTTGGAAATTACACCCATGTTGGGCCCATCATTGGCAAATGTTTTCTCCCATTCTGTGGGTTTTCTGTTTGTTTTGTTTATGGTTTCCTTTGCTGAGAAAAAGCTTGTATGCTTGATTAAGTCCCATTTATTTTTATTTCTACTTCCTGGGAGACTGACCTAAGGAAACACTGGTACAATGTATGTCATGGACTGTTTTGCATCTGAGCTCCTGTAGGAGTTTCATGGTGTCATGTCACACGTTTAAGTCTTTAAGCCACTTGAGCTTGTTTTTATGTATGGTGTGAGGGTGTGTTCTTACCTCGTTGATTTACACGTGGTCGTCCAACTTTCCCAACACCATTTGTTGAAGAGACTGTCTTTTCCCCATTGTATACCTTGCCTCCTTTGTCAAAGATTGGTTGCCCATGGGTGTGTGGCTTTGTTTTTGGATTCTTTGTTCTGCTCCATTTATTCACATGTCTGTCTGTGTGCCAGTACCACGCTGTTTTGGTTACTGCGGTTTTGTAGCATTTTCTGAAGTCTAGGAGGATTATGCCTCTTGCTTTGTTTTTTCTCCTCAGCATTGCTTTGGCAATTCTGGATCTTTTATGATGCTATATAAATTTTAGGATAACTTGTTCTAGTTATGTGAAAAATATTAAGGGTAATTTGATCAGTTCAGTTCAGTTTAGTCGCTCAGTCATGTCTGACTCTTTGCAACCCCATGGACTGCAGCACACCAGGCCTCCCTGTCCATCACCAACTCCTGGAGCCTGCTCAAATTCATGTCCATTGAGTCGGTGATGCCATCTAACCATCTCATCCTCTGTCCTTCCCTTCTCATCCTGCCTTCAATCTTTCCTGGCATCAGGGTCTTTTCAAATGAGTCAGTTCTTCACATCAGGTGACCAAAGAATTGGAGTTTCAGCTTCAGCATCAGTCCTTCCAATGAATATTCAGGACTGATTTCTTTTAGGATAGACTGGTTGGATCTCCTTGCACTCTAAGGGACTCTCAAGAGCCTTCTCCAGCACCACAGTTCAAAAGCATCAATTCTTTGGTGCTCAGCTTTGTTTATAGTCCAACTCTCACATCTATCCATGACTACTGGAAAAACCATAGCTTTGACTAGACAGACCTTTGTCAGCAAAGTGTCTCTGCTTTTTAATATGCTGTCTAGGTTGGTCATAATTTTTCTTCCAAGGAGCAAGTGTCTTTTAATTTCATGGCTGCAGTCACCATCTGCAATGATTTTGGAGCCCAAGAAAAGAAAGTCTGTCACTGTTTCCATTGTTTCCCCAACTATTTGCCATGAAGTGATGGATCATGAAGTAATTTGATCAGTATCATGTTAAATGTAGTATGGCCATTTTAACATTATTAATTCTTCCAATCCAAGAGCTTGGGCTACCTTTTCATCTCTTTGAATCACTTTCAATTTCCTTTATTAATATTTTATAGTTCTCAGTATATAAGTCTTCCATCTCCTTGGCAAGGTTTAGTCTGAGTATTTTTTGTGCAATTTGAAAAGGTATTTTTTTTTTACATCCCCTTTCTGGTATTTCATTGTTAGTGTAAAGAAGTGCAACCGATTTCTGTATGTGAACCTTATATCCTACTGCCTTGCTGAATTTATTTATTAGTTCTCATAATTTTGTGTGGAGTCCTTATTAGGGTTTTCTCCATACAGTTTCATGCCGTCTACATACGACGATGATTTTACCTCTTTCCTTCCAATTTGCATACCTTTTATTTCACCTTCTGTCTAATTGTTGTGGCTAGGATTTCCAGTGGGCTTCCCAGGCAGCTCAGTGGTAAAGAATCTGCCTGCCAATGAAGGAGACACAGGTTCCATCCCTGGGCTGGGAAGATGCCCTGGAGCAGGAAATGCAACCCTCTCCAGTATTCTCGCCTGGAAACTTCCATGGACAGGGGAACCTGGTGGGTTGCAGTCCATGGGGTCACAAAGAGCTGGACACAGCTGAGCACATATGCACACATGCACAAGAGCTCAAACTTCCGATGCTGTGTTGAATAGACGCAGTGAGAGTGGGTATCCACGTCTTGTTCCAGATTTTAGCAGGAAGGCTTTTAGCTTTTCACTGTCCAGTACTAAATTGGTTGTAGGTTTGTCATAAATAGCTTTTACTATGTTGAGATATGCTCCCTCTAAAATTTCCTCTATACCCACAAACAAATCTTTTAAAATGCATGATTTTAACTGTCTTTTAGATATATTTTTGTAGGTTTTTAATGATTTCTCTAGGCATTGCAATATGCATATTTTGCCTTATCACAATCTAATTCAAATTAATAATGACTAACTTTCACCAAATTTGTAGCACTGTAGTTCAATAACCTTTCTCTGTGCTATTGTTATTGTAGATATTATATCTATATGGGTTTCCCAGGTGGCTCAGTGGTAAAGAATCTGCCTGCTAATGCAGGAGATACAGGTTCAATCCCTGGGTCAGGAAGACCCCCTGGAGGAGGAAATGCAACCCAGTCCAGTATTCTTGCCTGGGAAATCCCATGGACAGAGGAGTCTGGTGGGCTACAGTCTATGGGGTCGCAAAGAGTTGGACACGACCAAGCCCGTGTGTGTGTGCACATATGTGCACGCACACACACACATCTATATGTGTTATAAACCTAGCTACACGGTGTAATAATTTTTATCTTAAACAGTCATATATCTTTGAAAGAAATTAGTGAGACAAAAGAAAGAATGCATCACACCGTTACCAGCTTCAGTGCTCTTAATTCCAACGTGTGTATTTGGATTATTTCACGTATCATTTCCCTTTAGTTAGATGTTTTTATTGTTTTCCTTTAGTTTTAATACAATGCAGATCTTCTAGGAACGAATTTGTTCAGTATTTATCTGTAAATGTCTTTATTTCGCCCTAATTTGAAGGATAGTTTACTGTATAGAGAATTCTTTGTTGACAAGATTTCTCTTTCAGCACTGTGAAATGTCATTCCAATGTTTTCTGGCCTCCATTATTTCTGGTGAGAACTCAGCTGCCTGTCATATCATTGTTTCTCAATATGTGGTGTGTCTTTTTTCTCTTGCTACTTTCTTTTTTTTTTCATTTATTTTTATTAGTTGGAGGCTAATTACTTTACAATATTGTAGTGGTTTTTGCCATACATTGACATGAATCAGCCATGGATTTACATGTGTTCCCCATCCTGAACCCCCCTCCCACCTCCCTCCCCATCCCATCCCTCTGGGTCTTCCCAGTGCACCAGCCCCGAGCACTTGTCTCATGCATCCAACCTAGGCTGGTGATCTGTTTCACCATCAGCAGATGAATGGATAAAGAAGCTATGGTACATATACACAATGGAATATTACTCAGCCATTAAAAAGAATTCATTTGAATTAGTTCTAATGAGATGGATGAAACTGGAGCCCATTATACAGAATGAAGTTAAGCCAGAAAGATAAAGACCAATACAGTATACTAACACATATATATGGAATCTCTCGCTCCTTTCAAGGTTCTGTCTTTGTCTCTGAGCAGTTTGACTGTGATGTATGTGATTCTCTATAAGTTTATCCTTCTTGTCGATATTCTTGGATCTTTTGGCCAATGTATTTCACCAAACTTATGAAGATTTTGGCCATTACACTTTGACTATTTTTCTCTCCTCCTATCTGTTTTCTCTCCTGGGGCTCTAATGAAACATTTGTTGCAGTGCTTGATATTGTTCTAAAGATTTCTGAGACTCTGTTGATGTTCCTCAATCTTTCCCCACAAGCTGTGTTTTTCAGTTTGGAGAATTTCTACTGATTTATCTTCCAAGTTCATTGCTTCTTTCTTCCATTATCTCACATTTCATATGGAGCCCATCTGGTATATTTAAACATTTTTCTCCAGTTACTGTACTTTTTAGTGCTAGAATTTCTATTTGATTTTAAACTTCTTTTTAGTTCTATGTTCAGTTTCTATTTGTTCACTCTCACTTAGTACATTTTTCTTTACTTTTTGGAATACATATTCTTGCAATTCTTTAAACATATTTATATTATTTTTTATTTTTTGAAAATCTGTTAATATATTCAACATCCAGGTCCACTTTGAATCAGTTTCCAGTGACTGCTTCCCTGCCTCGGCCCCTCCCCGCCCGCCCCCGATAGGGGTCACCTTTCCTGCTTCTTTGCCTGTAGTTATGGTAATTTTTGGTTGAAAACCTGATGTTGTAGATAAATACACTGTGGCAACTCTGGATTTTTTTTGTTTTTCTGAAGTTGTTGGTTTTTCTGTTTTCGTAGGCAATTAACTTGCCTGGATCCAAGCTGTAACCTCTGTCTCTCCCACAGTATGAACCTGCTAATCTTTTTCTCATTTTCATTTTTTTTTTTCTATTTTAGCTTGGCTCCCTAGGGCCCTTCCCTATGTCTGAGTAGTTCAAGGTCAGCCAGTGAGTGGGCATAGGTTATGCTTAGACACCTCAAGCCAGTAAGAGTTTAATCTTTTGCAACCTGAGCTCTGGATGGATTGAGGAGCTCATTCAAAGGTTCCAGTTTCAGGCAGGCTAAGAAGAAGAGGGAGGAAGTTTTCAAGTGTCCTAGGGTTTCCATTTTCTCTGGGTTATCCCACGTTTATGCTTAGTTGCGTATTCAGCTGAAGATGTGTGAAGAATTTGTGCCCTCTGGGCAGTATTAGGGTTCACCAGAGAACAGAAAAGTGGGATATACAGATATAAGTATAGATAAAGAGAAGATTTAATCTAGGAGTTGGCTCACCCCAGAACAGTGGCTGAGAAGTCCCACAGTCTGTCATCTGCAACCTGGAGAACCAGGAAAGCCAGTGTGATGCAGCCCAAGTCTGAAGAATCAGGGGGCGAATGGTTGAAGTCCTGGTCTAAGTCCAAAGGCCTAAGAACAAGGGATGCTGATGTCTGAGGCCCGAAGGTGGACATCCCAGCTCAAGCTCAGAGAGCGAACTCCTTCTTCCTCTGCCTTTTTGTTCCATTCAGGCCCCCAAAGGACCGGAGGGCACCCACCTGCACTGGCAGGCGTTATCTTCTTTACTTAGCCTACCGACTGTCTTCTGGAAACACATGCAGAGACACATTCAGAAATAATGGTTTACTAGCTATCCAGTATGAAAAGGCAAAAAGATGTGACACTAGAAGAATAGCCCCCCAGGTTGAAAGGAGTCCAGGATGCTGCTGGGGGAAGAGCATAGAGCGCTTACTAACAGCTCCAGAGGGAATGAAGCGGAGGGGCCCAAGCAGCTGGGTCACAGCGGAAACCACGCTCAGCTGTGGGCGTGTCTGGTGGTGAAAGTAAAGTCCGACGCTGTAAAGAACAATGTTGCATAGGAAGCTGGAATGTTAAAGCCACGAATCAAGGTAAATTGGATGTGATCAAGCAGGAGATGGCAAGAGTGGATATCAACATCTTAGGAATCAGTGAGCTAAAATGGATGAGAATGAGTGAAATTTAATTACTGATACTGAAGCAGAGGCTCCAATACTGTGGCCGCCTGATGTGAAGAGCCGGCTCACTGGGAAAGACCCTGACTCTGGGAAAGATTGAAGGCACAAGGAGGACGGGTGGCAGAGGATGAGATGGTTGGATGGCGTCACCGACTTGATGGACATGAATCTGCGCAAACTCCGGGAGACGGTGAAGGACGGGAACGTGTGTGCTACAGTCCACGGGGTTGCAAAGAGTCGGACACGGCTTAGCAGCTGAACAGCGACAAGCTATCCGGGCGTCCCTCCGCCCAGTCAAGTTGAGATAAAGTAATCATCACACATGACTGTCTCATTTCAGATCCCCCTGTAAAATAGGCCACCCTTGAACTTTGCCCACCATCTTTGCCCAATGAAGCTGTGGGTTCTTGTTGCCCTTGCTTGGAGAGATCTGGCCTCCCCAGGCGAAAAGGCCGAAAATTCAGTTCCTGGCCTCTGTCAGCAGTCTTTCCTGAATAATGATTTTCCAAGTTGTTACCTGCCTCTGGTCATTTTCCAGTACTCTGTTAGAAGAATGATTTTGTCTAGTTTTATACTTGTTTTCTGTGAAGAAAAATTGCTCTATCTTCTCATGAAGACATCATTAGAAATCTTGCCCTTTGTAATTTTGCAGGACTGCATTTTATTATACAGCTCACCAAGTTTAAACATTTAGAAAATAAGATAACTTTCTCAAATCACTCATAATCTGTTGCCAGAGATAGTTATTGGTAACATTATAGATATATCCTTTTATATCATTTCAGCAGTATACATTTTAAAATGGAACAGTTTGATATATACTTTAATTATGGTAAGATGCACATAACATAAAGTTTTCCATTTTAACCATTTTTAAGCATACAGTTCTGCGGCATTAAGTACATTCACATTTTTGTGCAACCATCACCATAACCTACCTCTAGAAATTTTTCATCTTCCCCAACTGTAACCGCGTACACAGGGAACCCTCTGGCCGTCCAGTGGTTAGCATTTTCCCTGCCGAGTCCTGGGTTCAACCTCTCGTTGGGGATCTAAGATCTCACACACCACCGACTCAGCCATAAAACCCCACACAAAACAAAACAACTGAGTACCCGCTCAACAACAACTCTCCATCTCTTCCTCCCTCGTTTAGGTGGCATTCTACTCTCTGCCTGAATTTTGCCACTCCAGCTATCTAAGTGGGCTCATACAGCATTTGTCCTTTGTCACCAGCTTATTTCACTTAGCCTGATGTCCTCGAGGTTCATTCACACTGTAGATGTGTTGGAATTCCCATCCTGTTTAGGCTGAGTGATAATGTTCCTTTGTTTTGTTGTTCGTTGTTGTTCGGTTGCTGAGCCGTGTCCGGCTCTTTGCGACCCCATGGACTGCAGCGCGCCGGGCTTCCTGTCCTTCTCTGCCTCCCGGAGCTTGCTCAGACTCACGTCCGCTGAGTCGGTGACGCCGTCCCAGCATCTCCGCTGTGTGTATGTACAGCATTTGCTCATCCCTTCGTCCTGGATCGTTTCACATGGGCGTTGTTTCTACGTCTGGCTGTTGTGAATAATGCTGCTGTGAATACGGGTACGCATACATATGTTCCATTTCTTTTGGATGTGTACCCAAAGAGGAATGCTGGATCACATGATCATCTGGTTGACTTTTTGCAGAACTGCTATAATGTTTTCCACAGCAGCTGTACCAGCAACGTACAAGGGGTCCAATTTCTCCGCATCCTCGCCGACATTTGTTATCTTTAGTTTTGCGTACTATCCGAATGAGTGTGCAGTGGTGTCTCCCTTCAGTTTTGACTGAATTTCCCTAGTGATGAGTGATGCTGAGCACTCTCCATGTGCTTATTGGCCACTTGCATGTCTTCTTTGCAGACATAGCTATTCAAGTTCTTTGTCCATTGAAAAACCAGGACGATTTTTGCTCTTGTTGTTGTTGATATGTAGGGGTTATTTATTCATTTGAAATCGAGGTATCACTGATATACAACATCAATTAGTTATAGTTGTGCAATATAATGATTTGATATTTTTATACATTGTGATGATCACCACAGTAAGTCTAGTTAACATCTGTCACCTTATATGGTAACAGATATTTTTCTTGTGATGAGAGCTTTTTACTCTCTTAGCAATTTTCAAATCTGCAATACAGTGTTATTAATAATAGTCATCATGCTGTACATAACATCCCCATGACTTTTCTACTTTATAACCTGGAAATTTGTGCTTTTTGACCCATCTCAGTCATTTATCCCATCTTCTACCCCCACCTCTGGCAACACCAGTCTGTTCTATGAGTTTCTTTTTTTGTTTTTGTTTTAGATTCCACATGTACATGACATCATATGGCATTTCTTTCTCTGACTTATTTTGCTTAGCATAATGACCTCGAGGTCCATGCGTGTTGCAAGCGGCAAGATTTCATTCTTTTTCAGGGCTGTATAATATTCTACCCCATACCGCATTTTCTTTATTCATCCACTGATGGACACTGAAGTTGTTTCCATTTCTTGACTACTGTGAATAACGCTACAGTGAACATGGAGGTGCATATATCTTTTCGAGTTAGTGTTTTAATTTTCTCCAGATAAGTACCCAGAAGTGAGATTGCTGGATCATATGGTAGTTCTATTTTTAATTTTATGAGGAAACTTCATACTATTTTCTGTAATGTCTGCACCAATTTACATTCCCAGCAACACTACATGAAGGTTCCCTTTTCTCCACATCCTAGCAGACACTTGCTATTTCTTGCCTTTTTGTTTATGACCATTCTAACAGGTGTGAGGTGATCTCTCATTGTGATTTTGATTTGCGTTTCCCTATGATTATTGATGTTGAGCATCTTTTCATGTACCTATTGGCCGTCTGTATGTCTTCTTTGGAAAAATATCTATTTGGTTCCTCTTCCCATTTTTAAATTGGATTGTTTGCTCTTTTGCTATTGAGTTGCATGAGTTCTTTATACATTTTAGATATTAACTTCTTTTTTTTTTAGATATTAACTTCTTATCAGATATATGACTTACAAATATTTTCTCCCATGCAGTAGGTTACCTTTTCATTTGTTGATGATTCCCTTTTTTAAAAAAAAGTTTAAAAAGTTTTGAATTTACTGGCTGCGCTGGGTTTTCCCTGCTGTGCACAGACTTTCCGTAGTCGCAGCCAGTGGGGGCTTCTCTAGTTGCGGTCGAGGGCCGCTTGTTGCTGAGCACGGGCGCTGGGCTCAGGGCTCCGTGGTTGTGGTTCACAGGCGTGGTTGCCTCTCAGCACACGGAATCTTCCCAGAGCAGTGCTCGAACCCACGTCCCCTGTATTGGCAGGTGGATTCTTAGCCACGAGACCACCAGGGAAGTCCTGATGATTTCCTTTGAGAGGCTTTTATTTTTGGCTTCTGTTGCTTTTGGAGTCAGTTTTTTAAAAAAATCATCACCCAGACCTATGTCAAGGAGCTTCCTGAGGAGCTCTTTGTATATTCTGGATGTTAATCCCTTATTAAATATATAATTTGGAAACATTTTCTTCCATTCTGTGTATTGTCTTTCTACTCTGATAATAGTGTTCGTTGATGAAGGGAAGTTTTTAATTTTGATTAAGTTCAACTTATCCATTTTTCTCTTTTGTTGCCTGTGCTTTTGGTGTCATATCCAAGAAATCATCGCCAAATCCCATGCCGTGAAGGTTCCCCCTTATCTTCTTATAAGACTTTGTTTGAGCTCTGACCGTTAGAGCTTTGATCCATTTTCAGTTAATTTTAGTGTATATAGTGTACAGGCTAAGGTAAGGATCCAACCTAATCAATCAATTATTTTGCACGTGGATATCCAGTTTTCCCAATACCATTTGCTGAAAAGACCATACTTTTCTTATCGGATGGTTCTGACACTTTTGTTCAAAATTATTTACCCATATGTGCAAGGATTTATTTGAGGGCTCTCTAGTCTTTCCGTTGGCCTGTATGTTTGCCTTTATGCCAGTATCATACTATTTTGATTACTGTAGCTTTGAAACCAGGAAGCGTGAGACCTACAGCTTTGTACTTCTTTTTCAAGACTGTTTTGGCTACTATGGATCTCAAGAGTTCATGTGAACTTCAGGATAAATTTTTCTGTTTCTGTAAAAAATGTCATTTGGATTTTGATAGGAATTCTGTTGAACCTGTAGATGATATACACTGTTTTTAAACTATCTTTTTTCAATGAAATGTTTTGAGTATATGAACAGCATATCAGGAATAAATGTTCATAACTTACTTCGACAGCATCATTTTAAGGGCTGCATAGTATTCTATACATGGATACATTCTAATCTACTGAGTCACACTCTGTGCGGTGCTTTCTTAGTCGCTCAGTTGTGTCCAGCTCTTCGCGACCCCGCAGACTGTAACCCTCTGTCCGCGGGGATTTTCCAGGCAAGAACACGGGAGTGGGTTTTCATGCCCTCCTCCAGGGGATCTTCCCAACCCAGGGATTGAACCCAGGTCTCCCTTGTTGCAGGTGGATTTTTTACCATCTGAGCCACCAGGGAAGCCCCAGTCACAGTCTGTTGTTTGGTGTTTAGGCTATTTCCCATTTTTTATTTTCTAAAGAACGCATGATAACTACTTTTGTACCAATATCTTTTCAAATATGGACTTTTTCTGGAGACGGTGGTCATCATTTGAGTTTTAACTATAGAGAGAACATTGACCTGAGAAAGAACTTTAAAAACTATTTTCTTGGAACCTCTCCATTTTTTAGAAGTCTTTTTTGATTTTGTCACAATATTGCTTCTGTTTTACGTTTTGGTTTTTTGGCCATGAGGCATGTGGAATCTTCCCAACCAGGGATCGAACCTGCAGCCCCTGCCTTGGGAAGCGAAGCCGTAACAACCGGACCACGAGGGAAGTCCCAGGACCCCTCCGTTTAACAAGTGAAAACGAAAGGTTCCCAAAGCATCAGTGGTTTGTGAATGCTCAGACACTTAGCTATGGCTGGGCTTGAACCCTGACTCCATCACTAACAAGCTAATGAGTTTGAAAGTGTTAGCCTGCCAGGCTCTTCTGTCCATGGTGTTCTCCAGGCAAGAATACTGCAGTGGGTAGCCATTCCCTTCTCCAGGGAATCTTCCCAACCAGGGATTGAACCCTAGTCTCCTGAATTGTAGGCAGATTCTTTACCATCTGAGCCTCCAGGGAAACCCCTGGATGAGTTTAGGTAACTACCTTAATCTTCTTTCATGGATAAAATGGGAGTAACAGAAAAAAAAAAAAAAAAAGAGAGAGAGAAACAATACTCAGCTTATAGGGCAAATGAATTAGCTCAAAGCCCAGTATAAATTACACATTCGATTAACACTTCTCCCACTCATTATCCCTAGGATGCCTGAAATTAGAACTCAGAATCTTTCTTAATCTAGTCTTTCTATTACTATAGCAGAGACTGGAGATACTTTTTAACATTTTCTGGCCGAGTGGCTTTCGGAGTCTTAGTCTGCCTCACCAGCAGTCTCACCTGAACCCCCTGGAGTGAAAGCGTGGAGTCTTAACCACTGGACCACCAGGGAAGTCCCCTGAGATACTTTTTCATTCCATAGTCTCATTGGAAAGAAAGGAAAAGACACCCTTTCTCCTCCTTCTATCTAACCACAATCCTTTACTAATCCTTTAATTAACTCATATTTATAATAATTATATAATCGTTTATATGTTATATGTACTTACATTAATTTATAATAAAAGTAGAGTTTATATTCATTATTTACCAGGCAGTGTTCTGAGCACTTGATGCGTGATAATTCGTTTAACACTTTCCGGCAGGGAAAGTGGAAACCAGCGTGGATGAGAAGGCGCAGGTCTGGCCGGCCGCTGTCAGTCTGGCATGACGGACATGCACAACGCCCGCTGCGAGGGAACCAGGAGGCCACTCTCCTGCAGCCAGAGACACTGCGGTTGGAAGACGTCATAACTCACTTTTTTCCTGCTGAGACACAGGTCTCTAAAACCAGTGACTGCCACACACCCTGTGCTGCCTTAGATGTTATCAGTAGGAATTTTGGAGAAGGTTGGAATGTTTGAGGCAAACATCGCGTTCTTGCCCCGAGGGTCTAAGTCACTTGGACAGAGAAGCAGTCCTGATCTCCAGACCCCGGACCAAGTGCAGGGCCACAACGCTCCACATCTATCTACATCTTGTAGTTTCCATGGAAACAGGACTCTGAGTCAACATTGCCACCTGGACCTGATGTCAGTCCCTTTAAACACAGCCCTGCTTCGTTGTGATGCCATCGAAACATTTCATTTCAATTCCGCCTGAACGCCGCCCTTCCCCAGAGTTCTTCGGTAACCTTATCTTTTCCTGTTTGGTTTCTTTGCTGTGTCTTCTCCCTGGCTGCAGTGGGTTGAAACGCCTGCCTTTGTCACATTATAGACCTGTTATCGATCAGGCCTTAGCTTGATTGGTTTGGGGCATAATTTTCTTAAAACTTTATTTTTATTTGGAGGATAATTGTTTTACAATATTGTGCTGGCTTATTCCATACAAGAATGTCAATCACCCACAGCTGTGCATGTATCCCCACCTCTTGAACCTCCCCCATAACCCTCCACCCCATCCCACCCTCGAGGCTGTCAGAGTGCCGACTGAGCTCCCTGTGTGACTCAGCGACTTGGGACCTAACGTTTTAAGCCTCAACTCCGAGGATGCCCTTGAGAAACCGGGGCTGCGTGTCACCTCAGTTCAGGGCTTGGATATCAGAATCACCTGCAGAACTTGGTAAAGCACGGACTGCTGGCCCCCACGGGGGTGCTGACCTCCCAGGGTCTCTGATTTGAAACTTCCTGGTGGGACCCCTAGAAGCTGCATTTCCAGCAAATCTCCAGATGATGCTGATGCTGCTCATTCCAAGGGACCACACTTTGGAAACGCTGCCGTAATTAACTCGATAAACTTTACATAATAGCGTTACAAGGATCAAGTGATGAGTGTATGAAGAACTCGATTCAAGATTTGGCATAAATGTAAGCTAGCACTAGGACCCAACCATTTTATCCTAAAGGAAACCAGTCCTGAATATTCATTGGAAGAACTGATTCTGAAGCTGAAACTCCAATGCTTTGGCCACCTGATGCAAATAACTGACTCATTTGAAAAGACCCTGATGCTGGGAGAGATTGAAGGTGGGAGGAGAAGGGGACGACAGAGGATGAGATGGTTGGATGGCATCACTGACTCAATGGACATGAGTTTGAGTAAACTCTGGGAGTTGGTGATGGACAGGGAGGCCTGGCGTGCTGCAGTCCATGGGATCAAAAAGAGTTGGACATGACTGAGCAACTGAACTGAACTGAACACTATTAGTTTTTAAAAGATTTTTTTGATGCACATCATCTTTGAAGTCTGTGTTGAATTTATTACAATATTGCTTCTGTTTTATGTTTTGGTTTTATTGGCTGTGAGGTTTGTGGTAACTTTTTTTTGATTTATTTTTTAACCACAGGAAAATTGTTTTACAACGTTGCATTGGTTTCTGCCACACAACCAGGCGAGTCAGCCATAGTTATGCGTACCTCCCCTCCTTCCTGCGTCTTCCTCCCCTCCTCTCAGCCCACCTCTCTTGGTCATCACAGACCACCAGGCTGGACTCCCTGTGCTGTGTGACAGGTAGTACATATATGCAATGGAATATTACTCAGCCATAAAAAAGAATGAACTCGAGTCAGTTCTAGTGAGATGGACGAACCTAGAGCCTACTATACAGGCATGTGGGATCAGCTCCCTGCCCAGGGATCCAACCCGCACCCCCTGCATGGGAAGGTGACGTCTTAACCGCTGCACCACCCGGGAAGTCTCTATTACTACTATTTTAAAGTGAACTACTCAGAGTCTCAAATAATCCACTCACCCATCCGTCCTACCCCTGAGAGCTCACAGCCCAGGGGTGGCTAGACCGACCGATTCATTACAACGCTGGGCGAAACGAAACAAGCTCTTTGTGGAGATGCCGAAAACACGAACTCAGAGTCCTGTCATAAATATGTCATTTTGTGTATTTCCCCCATTGAGTATTTTTATCGTGAACATTTCACCTTGTCATCAGAAAACCTTCCAAACCAGAAATAATGACTTACGCCTATGCTGAATTTCTGCTTAACCATCCTATTGTTGGAGATTTAATTTCTAAGTGTCCCTAATATAAACAACTGTCCTGTGAAGGTCTTTGTAGCTAAGCTGTTTGTCAGACTCATAGGTGACTTTCAGCAAGAGGCCTCAAAGGAGGAAATGACTGAGGCAAACGGCATGGACTTTGAAACATCTCCCACTAGCTATTGCCAAATTTCTTTCCATCTTGAAACAAAAAGTTGCGGGTTAAGGCTTCCAAATGGCAACACCTGTGCGCCTTCTGTAAGATTTCCACGATTCTAAGCACCAGGCAAAGATTACGGGGTCCCAGCAGTGTGTGTTCACCTTCAACCTTTGCCTTTCACTGCTTTTTAAAAAAGAAAAATTATGTATTTCTTAGTTGGTTTTTGGCTGCCCCGAGTCTTGGTCGCTGCGTGCGGGCTTTCTCTGGTTGCAGCGAGCAGGGGATGCTCTACGGCTGCGGTGGGCGGGCTTCTCACTGCCGTGGCTCCTCTGGTCGCAGAGCGGGCAGGCAGACTTAAATAGCTGTGGCTCCTGGGCTCTAGGGCACAGGCTCAGTAGCTGTGGTGCCCGGGCTTAGCTGCTCCGTGTCATGTGGGATCTTCCCAGACCAGGAATCGAACAGGTGTCCCCGGCATTGCAAAGTTAATTCTTCACCACTGGAACATCAGGGAAGCCCAGCCTTTCACTGCTTCTTGCTGAGACTAAATGACCTTGTTGGCCCAGATTCTCCCAGCATCTTCTACCCCTTTCTTCTTGGGTTAGAGGGCAGTCTTGGGCCGGTGTTTGCAGTGATGTGAGAGCCTTATTTCAGCTTTCCTTCAGTTGTGTCCAGTTGCTCAGTCGTGTCCGACTCTTTGCAACCTCATGGACTGCAGCACACCAGGCCTCCCTGTCCATCACCAACTCCCAGGGCTTGCTCAAACTCATGTTCATCGAGTCCGCGATGCCATCTAACCATCTCATCCTCTGTCCTTCCCTTCTCATCCTGCCTTCAATCTTTCCCGGCATCAGGGTATTTTCCAATGAGTCAGTCCTTTGAATCAGGTGGTTAAAGTATTGGAGTTTCAGCTTCAGAATCAGTCTTTCCAATGAATGTTCAGGACTGATCTCCTTTAGGATGGACTGGTTGGATCTTTTAGCAGTCCAAGGAACTCTCAAGAGTCTTCTTCAACACCACAGTTCACAAGCATCAATTCTTTGGCTTTCAGCTTTCTTTATAGTCCAACTCTCACATCCATACATAACTACTGGAAAAACCATAACTTTGACCAGATGGACCTTTGTTGGCAAAGTAATATCTCTGCTTTTTAATATGCTGTCTAGTTTGGTCATAGCTTTCCTTCTAAGGAGCAAGTGTCTTTTAATTTCATAGCTGCAGTCACCATCTGCAGTGATTTTGGAGCCCAAGAACATAAAGTCTGTCACTGTTTCCACTGTTTTCCCATCTATTTGCCATGAAGTGATGGGACCGGATGCCATGATCAGCTTTCCTTGCCCTGTCCCTAATGGTGCATGAATAGTTTTATGGGTTTTCAGTGAAGTGTGAAAGGAGAGGAGAGAAACTATTTCCTGGTGAACTTTACTTAACCCAAGACTTGGCTGAAATCTGAATAAACTGAGGCAAGTGATAACAGAGCTTGAAATGGCTAAGTGTATGGTCAGCCCTCATTTAACAGAAATTGCTCTTCAAAGGGAACAGTGTCTCCACCACCATCTCCAGGGACAAGCCAGCCTTTCCTGTGAATACAGCATCCCCGTGGGTATACAGTGCCACCTTTTCAGTCCTGCCCTTGCTGCTAAGCACGCATGCCAACCCCACAGGAGAAACCTCTAGAACCGGCTCCCTGCGGCCACATTTGTTCTCTCCACCCCTGAAAGCTGCAGGGGGAGATGAGTTCTTTGCATACATGTCTCACTCAATACTCACAAGTATCAGTGGCCCATTTCACAGCTGAGAAAACTGAAGCTCAGAGTGGGAACTTGCCCAAAGGAGAAAGCAGGTGAGCTGGAGCTGGAAGGTGGCCTGTGTCCAGAGGTTGGACAGGCGGCTCCACGTCAGTGCCGGGGGGAGTCTGCGGACCACTGCTGCGCCCGGTCTTTCCCCGCCACCACTCGCTTACATCACGTGTGGAGCTCATGTCCATGCGTCTGTCTCGGCTAATTGTTGTCATCTCCTAACCCGGATGCCTGACTGGCTGTTCTCTGGATGCCCCGCCTCAGCTCAGGGCAGCCCCAGCCTGGCCGCCCAGAGATGCGTGGGGATGGCCTTCCTGTTCCTTCTGTCCTCCAACCTCTGTTTCCAGAAGGAATGGTTTTGGTCAAGAAAATAAACCAAGCAGGGGGAAATGTCTTCATTTCCATTTTTGTAGTTCAATTTTTTGTTTTGTTTAATTAATTAAAAGTTGATTTATGAGGTTGTGTTAGATTCAGGTATACAGCAAAGGGATTCAGTTCTGTTTATATATGAAAAGGAAAGTGTTAGCCACTCAGTCGTGTCCGACTCTTTGAAACCCTATGGACTGTACCCCACCAGGCTCCTCTGTCCATGAAATTCTCCAGGTAAGAATACTGGAGTGGGTTGCCATTCCCTTCTCCAGGAGATTTTCCCAACACAGGGATCAAACCAGGTCTCCTGCCTTGCAGGCAGATTCTTTACCATCTGAACCCCCATGGAAACTCATTGATAATAGATATATATATGGATATGGATATAGATGTAGATATAGACATACATATAGCTATAGATATAGATAGGGCTTCCCTGGTAGCTCAGCTGGTAAAGAGTCTGCCTGCAAAGCAGGAGACCCAAGTTCAATTCCTGGGTCGGGAAGATCCCCTGAAGACGGGATAGGCTACCCACTCAGTATTCTCGGGCTTCCCCAGTGGCTCAGACGGTAAAGAATCCCCCTGTAATTGGGGAGACCTGGGTTCGATTCCTGTTTTGGGAAGATCCCCTGGAGGAGGGCATGGCCACCCACTGCAGTGTTCTTGCCTGGAGAATCCCATGGACAGAGGAGCCTGGCGGGCTACAGTCCATGGGGTCACAAAGAGTCAGACACGACTGAGCGCCTAAGCACAGCGCAGCACATGGACAGAGATACATGTGTTCTTGAAAAATAATGCATATATACATATATATATACAGATACATATATTCTTTTTCAGAGTCTTTCCCCTTATAGGTTATTATAAAATATTAAACATAGGTCTTTCAACATTTTTTTAAGAAAGAGAGTCAGGTTGTCTAAATCATCCTTCCCCTGAACCTACTATGATCTTAAAGCAATGCAAATTCTAGGCAGGACTTCCCTGGTGATACAGTGGACAGGAGTCCGCCTGCCAATGCGGGGGACCAGGCTCCACCCCTGGTCTGGGAAGACTGTACACGCCGCGGGGCAGCTGAGCCCACGCACCTCAAGCACTCGGCCCGCGCTCGAGAGCCAGAGGGCCGCAGTCGCTGAGCCTGCCACGGCCCGGGGGCTTCAGCTCCTGAAGCCGCGTGTTAGAGCTGGGGCTCTGCAGAGAGACGCCACTGCAACGAGAGTGCCCCCCTTCTGCCCCGCCGCCAGAGAGCCTGAGCATGGCCACAGAGATCCAGCTCAGCCAACAAAACCAGTTCTAGGCGGTTCAACGTCCAATATCACAAACGACGCCTGAGCCATCTCAGCTCCGACAGGAGACCCCAGGAGAGCCACGTAACAAGCGCCTGTCCCTCCCTGCCCTTCCCTTGTTCTTACTGAGACAGGTACTGGCTGGTCTCCCGCTGCTGAATGCCGGCTGCGGACACAGCGCTGAAGCGGACGGCCTTGGCTTTCTTGGCCATCCCGGTGGGCCAGGGCGCAGGTACTCACAGTCAGATGCTCACAGCATTTTCTCCTTTCCCAGCTTTATACAGAGACACTTGGCTAGTAGAATTGTGAGATAATTGAAGTGTGTATCATGATGATTTAATGTGCATATTCATTGTGAAAGCCTCCCCCAAACTACTTAAATAACACATCCATCACCATTCAAATATGTGTATTTATTGCATCATTTCCCTTTTATTTAATTCTCTTTTAAATTAGTTGTTGCTGTTGTTTAGTTGCAAAGTCATGTCAGACTCTTGCGACGCATGGACTGTAGCCCGCGCGGCTGCTCTCTCCGTGGGGTTTCTCAGGCAAGAAGACGAGTGGGTTGCCATTTCCTTCTCCAGAGGATCTTCCTCTCCCAGGATCTGAACCCATGTCTCCTACACTGGCAGGCGGATTCTTTACCATACACCAGGGAGGCCCAAGAATACTGGAGTGGGTAGCCTCTCCCTTCAGGGGATCTTCCTGACCCAAGAATTGAACTTGGGTCTCCTGCGTTGCACGCAGATTCTTTACCAGCTGAGCGACCCCACTTTGGATACACAGACCTTATTCATCTTAAAGCTGAAAGTCTGTATCCTTTTAGCAAACTTTCTCTATCTCCTTCACCTTCCAGCCCCTGGCAACCACTTTTATATTCTCTGTTTCTGTGACTTAGAGTTTTGTTTTCTCTCTCTCTTTTTATTAAAGATTCCACATATACGCGATACCATGCAGTATATCTCTTTCTCTCTCTAGCTTATTTCACTCAGCATAATGACCTCAGGGCCTCCCTGGTAGCTCAGTTGGTAGAGAATTCGCCTGCAGTGCAGGACACCCTGGCTTGATTCCTGGGTCTGCAAGATCTGATGGAGAAGGGCTAGGCTACCCACTGCAGTATTCTTTGGCTTCCCTTGTGGCTCAGCTGGTAAAGAATCCACCTGAAATGTGGGAGACCTGGGTTCGATTCCTAGGTTGGGAAGATCCCCTGGAGAAGGGAAAGGTTATCCACTCCAGTATTCTGGCCTGGAGAAACCCATGGACTGTATGGAATTTCACTTTCACTTAAAGCCCTCAAAGTCCACCCACGTTGTGACAAGTGGCAGGATGTCCTTCTTTCTCATCAGTTCAGGTCAGCTCAGTTCCTCAGTCGTGTCTGACTCTTTGTGACCCCATGAATCGCAGCATGCCAGGCCTCCCTGTCCATCACCAACTCCTGGAGTTGACTCAAACTCATGTCCATCGAGTCAGTGATGCTATCCAACCATCTCATCCTCTGTCGCCCCCCTGTCCTCCTGCCTTCAATCTTTCCCAGCATCAGGGTCTTTTCCAATGAATCAGTTCTTTGCATCAGGTGGCCAGAGTATTGGAGTTTCAGCTTCAGCATCAGTCCTTCCAATGAATATTCAGGACTGATTTCCTTTAGGATGGACTGGTTGGATCTCCTAGCTGTCCAAGGGACTCTCAAGAGTCTTCAACACCACAGTTCAAAAGCAATAACTCTTCAGTGATCAGCTTTCTTTATAGTCCAGCTCTCACATCATACATGACCACTGGAAAAGCCATAGCTTTGACTAGACAGACCTTTGTTGGCAAAGTAATACCTCTGCTTTTTAATATGCTGTTTAGGTTGGTCATAACTTTTCTTCCAAGGAGCAAGCATCTTTTAATTTCAAGTCTGCAGTCACTATCTGCAGTGATTTTGGAGGCCCCCCCTCAAATAAAGTCTGTCACTGTTTATGACAGACTTTAGCAATAAACACTGTCATTGTTTCCCCATCTATTTGCCGTGAAGTGATGGGACCGGATGCCATGACCTTAGTTTTCTGAATGTTGAGTTTTAAGCCAACTTTTTCACTCTCCTCTTTCACTTTCATCAAGAGGCTCTTTAGTTCTTCTTCGCTTTCTCATAGCTGAGTAATATTCCACGGTAATAAATGTACCAGTGCTTTATCCATTTATCTGACAATGGACACTTGAGTGTTGTGAATGATGCTGCAATAAATAAGAAAATACAAATATCTCTTTGAAATACTATTTGCCTTTCTTGTGAATTTATACCCAGAAGTGGAATTGCTAGATCCTATGGTAGTTCTATTTTTAATATTTTGAGAAACCTCCATACTGTTCTCCGTAGTGGCCGCACCTGTTTACATTCCCACCAACAGTGCAAGAGGGTTCCCTTTCCTCCATATCCTGGCTGATACTTGTTATCTCTTATCTTTTGATAATAGCCATTCTAACAGGTATGAAATATACCTCATTATGGGTTTAATTTGCATTTCCCTGGTGAAGTCATGCTGAGCACCTTTTGGTGTACAGTTTGGCCATTTACATGCTTCTTTGGAAAAATGTCCATTCAGGTCTTCTGCCCATTTAGAAAAATTACTTAAGTATAGTTGATTTATGATGTTGTGTTCATTTCTGTTGTACAGCAAAGTGATTCCATTACACATACACACACACGCACACACATATATTCTTTTTCATATTCTTTTCTATTACGGTTTATCACAGGATATTGAATATGGTTCTTTGTTCTGTACAGTGGGACTTCGTTGTTTACCCACTCTCTATATAATAATTTCCATCTGCTAACCCCAGCTCCCAGCCCTTCCCTCCCCATCCCACCTCCTCCGCCTTGGCAGCCACGTCTGGTTTCTGCATCTGTGGGTCTGTTTCTGTTTCATAGATAAGCTCATTTGCATCATATTTTAGATTCCACTTATAAGTGATATCACTTCATGGCAAATAGATGGGGAAACAATGGAAACAGTGACAGACTTTCTTTTCTTAGGCTCCCAAATCACTGCAGATGGTGACTGCAGAAATGAAATTAAAAGACGCTTGCTCCTTAGAAGAAAAGCATGACCAACCTAGACAGCATATTAAAAAGCAGAGACATCACTTTGTGAACAAAGGTCCTTCTAGTCAAAGCTATGGTTTTTCCAGTAGTTATGTATGGATGTGAGAGTTGGACCATAAAGAAAGCTGAGCGCCGAAGAGTTGATGCTTTTGAACTATGGTGTTGGAGAAGACTCTTGAGAGTCCCTTGGACTGCAAGAAGATCCAACCAGTGAATCCTAAAGGAAATCAACCCTAAATATTCACTGGAAGGCCTGATATTGAAGCTGATGCTGTAATACTTTGGCCACCTGATTCGAAAAACTGACTCATTGAAAAAGACCCTGATGCTGGGAAAGATTGAGGTCAGGAGGAAAAGGGGACGACAGAGGATGAGATGGTGGATGGCATCACCGACATGATGGACATGAGTTTGAGCAAGCTCTGGGAGCTGGTGATGAACAGGGAAGCCTGGTGTGCTGCGTGGAGTTGCAAAGAGTTGGACACAACTGAGCGACAGAACTGAACTGAATAAGTTCACACTCTTTGTCTTATTTCACACTATTTGTCTTTCTCTGTCTGACTTATTTCATTTAATATGATAATCTCTAGGTCCATCCATATTGCTGCAAATTCTGCTCATTTCTTAATCAGTTTTTTTTTTTTTTTTGGTTTACTTGGTTTTTTGCTATTGAGTTGCATGAATTCTTAACATATTTTACATGTTGATCTCTTAACAGATACATGATTTGCAAATATTTCCCTCTGTTCCATAGGCTGTCTTTTCATCTTGTGGGTAGTTTCCTTTGCCGTGAAGAAGCCTTTTATTTTGCTGTAGAGCCACTTGTTTATTTTTGGTTTTGTGGCCTTTGTTTTTGGCGTCATATCCAAAAACATCATTCCCACGATCGACATCAAGGCGCTTACGCACCGTGTTTCCTTGTAGACAGCGTACACTTTGTAGGACAGAAGCTGCTGAGACCTGGGACCTGAATCTCCTTCTGCTCTTAGAATGGAAGGACAGGAGCCACGGCCAGTGTGATTTACTCTTTGGCAGAACCCAGGGGTCGTCCCGGGTGCTCCAGGCGCACTGTGTCCTGTGGCTCAGGACCGACTTTAGCTGGGCTCACACGGGCCTCCTACGGAAAACTGCTCTCCTGTCCCCTGGGCTGACACAGGCTATCTCTAAAGTCAAACTGTGGCAGTGCTTTTTCGAATCACAGAAAAATAAAAGGAGGGGGAGAGAATGTTTTCAGTTGTAAAGTCTTCCATACCTGTTGCCTTTGGTCCATATTATCATCGAATAGATGATGGTGTCTGATTTTGCCCCAAATTAAACCTCACCCATTGATATTCCGGAACGTCTCTGCAAAGCCAGTGGAACTCTTTGGGGGAGGAGCTGGCCTGGAACCTCCAAGCCGGCAGCTGCCTGCTCGGCGCTTTAGGGGCCCCCTGTCCTGCCCTGCACACCCCAGACTGGGCCACCGCAGAACTCAGCCCCCATCACGGCCGCGTGGTAACATGCATTTGTAGGGTTGTGTGACTCCTATCTGTCTTCACCAGATGTGAATCTCCCAAGGGCAGACAGTGGGAACCGTGTGTGTGTGTATCAGAATACATGTACGTGTGCGTGTGCTCACACGTGTGTTGCTAAGTTGTGTCCGACTCTTTCACGACCCCGTGGACTGTAGCCCGCCAGACTCCCCATCCGTAGGGTTTCCCAGGCAAGAACACTGCAGTGGGTTGCCTTTTCCTCCTCCAGGGGATCTTCCTGACCCCGGGGCTGAACCCCCTTCTCCTGCCTTGGCAGGCGGGCTCTTCGCCACTGAGCCACTCCTCACCGTAGAGTTTGCACATGTAAGTACTCAACAGATAGTGTCGACTGGATGAGCGTGTGGTGCTGAGTGCTTCTTTAGGCTTCTTCTAGGAGAAGTGACTTCATTTTATCAACAGAGGCACGGAGGCCCAGAGACGGGGCTTGCATCGGCCAAATTCTCACAACTAGAAAGGGGCTGAGCTGGGACTCGAAGCCAGGCCTCCGACTCAGCCCAGAGCCCTTTGTCCGACTCTGAGCTGCCAGCCTCCCTTGAGGTTTGGCATGTTAAACAGAAGCAGGGCGTTCAGAGGAAGCTCGCCGCAAAGCAGAGTGTTTACTAGCGATGACCTCACCTCCCCAGCAGTGAAAGGGCAGAAAAGAGCTGAAAAGAGAATACCTTTCCAGTGAACACGCTGGGCCTGCCAGGCCCCGGCTGACTCACAGAGAAGGTTTCACTTTATAAGGGCTTCTTGGGGGCGCCCCCTGGGTGACTTTCGCCCTGAGGCCAGGTGGGAGGGGGCAGCTGGCAGGGCTCTCGACTTGAAGCCCCGGCTCTGCCAGCTGGGCGTCCAGGAATCCTTCTTTATCTGGAACCTGTCTCTCCAACCTCATGGATGAACAAGCTTGTGTTAATAGCACCCACCCAGGTTTCAATGGGTCCAGCTGCCCACTGCTCCTCAGACATCTGGCCCTCGCCAGAGTTTACCAGGTTGGGTCTGGGAATCCGAGGGCGCCTCCTGGGCCCCCAGGGCTCACAAATCCTGGCTACATTCATCAGCAGCCCATGTTTCTTGTTCTAGAAGTCACCGGGGCCATCTGAAGGAATGGGGAGAGTCACCCCAAGAGCTGTTTTCCAAGGCTCCCGGCCCCCGCGGGGTTCGCTGGGTCCACAGGTCCTGCTTCTGCAGAAGGTGAGGAAAGGCTACCCTTAGCAGTCTGCTTACACCTTGTTGCTTGCGGCCAGCGCTGCCTGCCCCCAACCCGGGCACCCCCGGGCACCCCTCCACAGGCCCACACACAGTGCCACTGCGGGAGCCCACGTTCCGCCTCCTCTTCTAAACGACTCTTCTGCCCTCGAGCCATCTCTGCAGCTCCAGACCCTGCCCTGCTACTGTCACTGGTGTTTTGATTCTTGGTATGTGTGGGGGGGTTCCCTGAGGGCTCAGAGGTGAAGAGTCCACTTGCGACTGAGCCCATGCAACTGGAGCCACAACAGAAGATCCCGCAGGATGTGAATAAGACCTGACGCAGCCAAATAAATGAATACATATAAAAAAGAATCCACTTTCAGTGCCGGAGTCACAGAAGATACAGGTTTGATCCCTGGGTCGGGAAGATCCCCTGGAGAAGGGAATGGCTGCCTCCTCTAGCATTCTTGCCTGAAAAATCCCATGGACAGGGGAGCTTGGTGGGCTACAGTCCATGGGGTCGCAAGGAGTCGGACACGACTGAGCACAGTCAGTGAGGACTGCGACCCTCCAGCCACATCCACACACTCCGAACACTTCTCCCGATCACTCGGAAGCTGTCACCCACCGATTTTATTTTACAAAGGGTTCCCTGTGCTGTTCAGCAGCTTCTCATTAGTTACCCATTTCATGCACAGTAGTGTATACCTGTCAACCCCAGTCTCTCAACTCATCTCACCTCCTTCCCATTTGGTGTCCGTATATTTTGTTTCCTGTGTCTGTGTCTTTACGTCTGCTTTGCAAATAGGTTCATCTGTGCCGTTTTTCTAGATTCAACATATATACGTTGAAAGTGAAAAGTGAAAGTGAAAGTCGCTCTGTTGTGTCCGACTCTCTGCGACCCCATGGACTAGACAGTCCTTGGAATTCTCCAGGCCAGAATACTGGAGTGGGTAGCCTTTCCGTTCTCCAGGGGATTTTCCCAACCCAGGGATGGAACCCAGCTCTCGCGCATTGTGGGCAGATTCTTTAGCAGCTGAGCCACAAGGGAAACCCAAGAATACCGGAATGGGCAGCCTGTCCCTTCTCCAGCGGGTCTTCCCGACCCCGAGATTGAACCGGGGTCTTCTGCATTGCAGTTGGATTCTTTACCAACTGAGCTACTAGAGGTGTTAATATGCGATATTTGTTTTTCTTTTTCTGACTTGCTTCACTCTGTATGACGGACTCTAGATCCATCCACATCTCTACAAATGACCAAAATTCTGTTCCTTTTTATGGTTAAGTAACACTTCATTTTGTGTGTGTGTGTATATATATATATATATACATATATGCACACATATACACACACATATATACACACACACATATATACACATCTTCTTTACCCATTCATCCGTCTGTGGACATCTAGGTTGCTTCCGTGTCCTGGCCACCTATTGTAAATAGTGCTGCAATGAACACTGGGCTCCGTGTGTCGTTCTGAATTATGGTTTTCTCAGGGTATGCGCCCAGGGATTGCTGGGTTGTATGGCAGCTCTACTTTCAGCTTTTTAAGGAACCTCCATAGTTCTCCACAGTGGCTGAATCAATTTACATTCCCGCCAACAGAGCAGGGGAGTCAGTTCCCTTTTCCTCGCGCCCTTCCCAGCACTTATTTTTTGCAGAGTTTTATGTGACGGCCTTTCTGACCTTGTGAGGTGCCACCTCACTGTAGTTTTGGTTTGCGTTCCTCTAACAGCTAGTGATATTGAACATCTTTTCACGTGCCTCTTGGGCATCTGTCTGTCTTCTTTGGGAAAATGTCTATTTAGGTCTTGGGTCCATTTTTTTGATTGGGCTGTTTGTTTCATATTGAGCTGCATGAACTGTTTGTATATTTGGGAGATCACCTACTTGTTTTAGTGGTGGAAAAGCTGAAGCTGAGACATCTGCCCAAATCTCAGCAGCGAGAGGGACGGGGCTGCCGCGGGAACGTGCCTCTCAGGTCGCGCCCTTGTGTTCCTCACCCAGTGAGCTGTCTGCTGCGGAGACGCGCATCCAGGAGCACGCACAGAAGGACATGCTAGGTGAGCCCTAGGCACGCATGAGGGTGATCCCAGGAATCCCCGGCACCTGCCGGCAGCTGGTGGAGATAGCTGGGGGGTGACATCATACACTGGCGGCCGACTGATTGCCGTGATAGGCAGGTGTTTGTGATGTGTTGGAAGTGGTTAATGATTAAGCTGAAGGCAGAGGGTTAGAGGGGGGAAGGAAGTGTGAATTTTGACCCAAGGACACAGGCTCTCCAAGGTGGAAGACGGGATGGGAGGGAACTGGAGCAGTGAACCAGCCACCCCCCCCGTAGCCCGTGTCCACGGCTCCGCTCCTCTGGGTCAAGAACAGGCATTGTGCTGGCTTCAGGTAAAAAGAACTGAGTTCCACCCCGTGACTGCCATTTCCTGACTGTGGCCCTCGGGCAAGTTCCCCCCTGCCCACAGGAGTCTTGTATTCTTGTCTGTAAAATGAGACTGTCTACCCGCCTGCTTCACAAAGGGGTCGGGAAGATCACGAGAGATGAGCCAGGTGAAGGGCTTTGTATGGAGTGCAGGCTTGATAGATGTAGATTTCCCATCTCTTTCCATCACGTGGGATATCAGTACTAACTTCCACCAGCTCGGGAGAGCGACAAACCCTAGGTTTGAAACACACGTCTATCATTTCTTGGCTGTTGAACCCGGAGAAGGTAATTTCCCCTCCCTGAAGCCAAGCTCCCCAACTAGGAATGGGGACGATGGGTGCTACATAGTAGGGTTTGTAGCAAGGTTCCGATCCTATAACAAGAGCTAATGTTAATGAAGCTCTCCTATGTGCCAGGGGTCTGGGTTGTCTGAGGTTCTGCATTTCCAGCAGGCCCTTGGTCATACTGATGCTGCTGATCCAGGGACCACACATTGAGTCGTGAGGTGACAGATGAAGGTCAAGGGTTCATGGGGTTGGGGGGAGTGGGTGAAGCAGAGGCTCCTGCTAGAAGACTTTTTAGTGGGCCCTTGCCTGCAGGATGCCACTGTTTCAGGAGCAGCTAAAGATGATCTTGCAATTTGTTAAGTATGTTTATTTTTTCTGGGGGGGGTGGGCCATCAGTTCTTGGCCCCTGGGCACCCTAGTGCAGGAGGAGACTGACAAGGACCTGCTACAACCTAAAGCGTAAGAACCCTGGTTGCCCAAGCACAGACCCCCGGGGGTTCTGAAACAGGCTAGAGATCAGGCAGACTGCCTGCAGGCGAGGGCCCTCAAGCTGGGTGTCCAGGGACGGGGAGGAGTCAGCCAGGTGGAGGAGGGGGCGGAGGAGGTGCGGTGTGGGGACAGGATCACACAGACCGCCCCGGACATAGTCCATTTTCACGTCATCATTTTACAGCCTGTGTAGCACCAAGGTTGGGAGGCAGGGAGAGCTGGGGTTTGCTGACACATGGCGTCACTGCCGAGCTGTGTGACGGAATGTCAGCTTCTGAGCCTCAGCGTCCTCTTCTGTGGGTGGAGGTCATGCGGACGGAGAGGGTAACAAGAGGCAGCACCCGGCGTGCCTGACGTCCAGCCGCTGGTCCGCAACTGTGACGCAGAGATCCCGTGTCTGAGCAGAGAGGCCCTGGTCTCCCGGGGGGCCCCCTTGGGTGGGAAGCACCTGCCCCCACCTGCGTGCTGTACTCACGCCCCCCACCCCGCCCCAACAAGCAGGCTCTCAGCCGAGGATGGGGAGTGTGCGAGGGTGCCAGGGAGGTGGGTCTTGTCAGAGCCTCAGATCTTAACCCCCTCGTCACTGTCTGGCAAGGACCCAGAGACCTGGCCGAGATAACAGGGCTGTTATCGTGGTCAACAGAGTCCTCCTGGGATACAGAGGGAGGAATAGAACAGCCTCTGTTTGTTCCCACCTGGCATGTCAGCCAGCAGCCTCCGACCTTCCAGACAGCTTAACTCAGCTGCGGCGACCCAGGGCTGACCTGCCTTCAGAGCTGCCCCTCCTCCGTACCTACCCACCTCCAGTCCACGTCCCACTCCATCCTGACTTGCTTGTCTATGTACTTATTTCTCCCTCTTGGGTTTATCTATTTACCCAGAGGTGCAGCGCAGCCTGATAGCCTGAGACCTGGTGTCAGGTCTGGGTCGGAATCTCTGGGATCCAGTTCTTTGGGTGGGCTACTTACCCTGCAGGTGACCAAACGTTCTAGCTTGCCTGAGACAGAGGGGTTCCTGTGACGTGGGATTTTCAGTTGTAAAAAGAGGGAGAGTTCCAGGAAAATTGGAGTCGGTCACTCTATTCACCTCTCTGAGCCTCAATTTGCTTGTAAAATGGGGGTGATTATCTCTGTTGGGGGGATTAAGTGGGACAACGCGAGGAAGCGCATCACACCTAGCACGTAGTGAATTGTCAGTGATGGTGTCAGTTACTCCTCTGCCTGGAGGAAATCGCAGGACTTCCACCCTGAATTTCTCACCTCCCTTATTCCCATGGCCTTTCCAAATGGACACAGACGCAGCTCTGGGGTCGTGTCTGCACTTCAGGTATTGTTAAACCTGTCTGCAGTGCTTTTGCTCAAGACGCCTGTCGACTGACAAGCCGAAAGCAGATGAGCAGAGGCGGTTTAGTGGAGACAGACTGGAAACCACGGGGCCGGGTCTGCCTGGACTCTGCGATTAACTTGCTGTGTCACCTCTCACAAGTGGCTTTTCCACTCTGATTCAGTTTCCCATCTACGGAACAGAGGGCTCTCCGCATGGCCTCCAGCTCTAAGACTCTGCAGCCCCACACGCTGCGAGGGAGGAGGTGCTGGGGTGGGACGGCTGGTTGGAGCCAGTGAAAGGCTGAGGAGGAACTGAAACTGCCCTCCTTCCTCGGTGGGACCTGAACCCAGACGCACCTCAGGGTGGGACTTGACCCCACAGTCCCTGACTTGGAGGGGGGGATTCGAAACCACTGTCTTTTAATGAAAACCCCTCACCGGGTGCCAGGACTTACTGAACCTCAGGTTCTTTCGTCTCATCACAGACAGAGTTCAGTGTGAGCAAAGAGGTGAAGAGTGAGTTTATGGGCATAGGATGCTTGTGAGAGATTCAAGTGGGCAGGCAAGGGAGTGCAGTCCCGAGAACAAGGAGGGCTACACTTTTATAATCAAAGAAAAAGTGGGGAGGGGAGAAGACCACCCTCTTCCCCAGTCTTGGGCAGATACCAAGGTTTTCATCATTTGATCTCCTTTGACCCTATATGGTCTAAGCAGGACTATCATGGCGTGATTGAAATCATATGTATATTAGCAAGAGGGCGGTAACATATAATGAAATATGGTAATTCATCTCCGGCTTCAGTGTAATTTCCCCTTTCCCCTAGTTTTTTCACCTTTCACCTATGTTCCGGTATTAACTATAAGCAAAAATGCTACTTTTCAAGGACCATTAACTCCCTGACTTCACGTAGCAAGATTCAGACCCCGTATCTACTGTCTTGTGCTTTAACTATCAGGGCTTGTGGCTTGAGTGTGCCCGGCGCTTAGATGCACCTGGTCTTCCTTCAAAGTAGTGCAAACTGTTGCTAGGTTACTGGATTCTTTTCCTGAGTAGTCACTGGCCTACAACAGTCTCCCAAACTCCCTTGAGATTCCTCCTCTGTCTTTGATCCCGTAGTGGGACTCCTAAATGATCTGTTTCATTATCCTACACTGTCCTTTTCTTTTGGTTCCTTCTTAAGTACTGACTAAAATTTTGAAAATAGTGCAAAGTGGAACATGACTAAGGCATCTTATTGATAGAGCAGTTGATTGATGTGTGCACAGCAGGCTGGACATGGTCTCATGATGCCAGGTCACTGACATTCATTTACTCCCTCCTGTATTTAACCGTTCATTCATTTCTTCCTTCATTCCTCCCTTTGTTCATTCATTCTTTCACTGAGTGATTCACGCAGTGATTGATAGCGTGGATTCTGAAACCGATCTACCTGGATTCAAATTCAAGCTCTGCCAATTATTATGTGAACTCAGCAAGTTACTTAACTTTTCGGTGCCTCTGTTTCCTCATCTGTAATATGGACACAAGAGAAGTACCTGGCTCTTGTGGGTGGGTTTCATGTTAAAGGTCTTAAACCAGTGGCTGGCACTGACAAAGTGCATCTCACGTGTGTGCTGTTACTGTCTGTTCCGTCGCCGTTCACCAGGAGAGGACTCTGTGGCAGGCGCTGGGCTGGCAGCCACTCGGGTTTCAGATCTGGAGGGCAGTCCCCTACCTCGAGAAAGTCATAAAGGGATAAGCGGGCAGCTGCAGAGTCACACGGTGGGTGTTGCAGTGTTGTGTAGGCAAGCCCAGGCTGCTATGGGAACAGGGGAGGGGCAGCCCATCTGGGTGGGTCGGGCTCGCGAGGGGGTGTGTACCCAGGAAGGCTTCCTGGCAGAGATGTCACTTGATCTGAGTCTTGAGATACAGGTATATGTTAGTCAGGAAGTGAAGAGGGTGGGGTGGTGGGAAATTCTGCCGGAGGAAACAGCTGGTGCAAAGACTTGGAGGGGAGAATATGGATATTTAGGGAACAGACGTGATTTGCTGTGACTTGCTGGGCTGTGGGTAGGTGGTCTATGAAGCCAGAGGAACAATAAAGCTTTGACTACACTGGATATTCCAGAACTGCTAAAAAGTTAATATTTTATCAGCTAGGCCAGTGTCCCCAACTTTTAAGATCATGCTCTAAAATACACACACACAAAAGGTCCATTATATGGAGATTTATTTATGAATAAATCATATACATATACACACAAATGTACCATGTATATTATAAGACACAAAAATACAAGCAATTAATTTTTTTTTTTTGCTACTGAATTGTGTGAATCCTTCATACGTTTTGGATATCAGCCTCTTATCAGGTATATGATTTGCAAAAATTTTCTTGCATTTGGCAGGTTTCCTTCTCATTTTGTGGATGATTTCATTTGCTAAGCAAAAGCTTGTTAGTTTGAAGTAGCCCCAACATGTTTATTTTTGCTTTTGTGGTCTTTGCTTTCAGGGCCAAATCGTCACCAAGACTGATGCCAAGACGCTCACCCCCATATGTTCTTCTAGCAGTTTTATGGCTTTAGGTCTTACAGTCAAGTCTTTTTTTCGCCTTGTGAATAATTATTTAATACAGTTTAATTGGTCATGGTATTTTGAAAAGAACTGCGAGCAAAGATCATCTTAAAACCTCTGTTTTATCTTTGGCTGTGCTGGGGCCCCGTGGCTGCGTGTGCGCTTTCTCCGCTCGTGGCTCACAGGGGCTGCTCCTTGAGCTGCGCGGGCCCCCCCTGTTGCGGAGCGCGGGCTCCAGCCTGTGGGCTCGGTAGCTGTGGCTCACGGGCTCAGCTGCCCTATAGCATGTGCGATCTTCCCAGACCGGGGATCGAACCCATGTCTCCTGCATTGGCCGGTGGATTCTTAGCCACTGGACCACCTAGGAAGTCCAAAGGTCACTTTTTAAGGTAGCTAACTTAAAAAAAATCTAAGCAACCTGAGGATCATGTAGTAAAACACGTGAAGTGAAAACCAGAACTTGGAACCGTTCATTCTGTGTTGGAATCTATAATCCAGTTTGAATTAATTTTTGTGTAAGACGGTGGTCCTGTTCCATTCGTTTGTATGTGGTTATTCAGTTTCCCCAACAGAAATAAAATTAATACATATAAACAGAAATCCTGGTACTCTCTCTCCTTTGCACTCCATGGCTTTTCTTGTGTCTCTCCTGAAACGCATCTCCCTTCTCCCACTTTCAAGCTCACTACTCTATACCGTCAGAGAAGGCAATGGCACCCCACTCCAGTCCTCTCGCCTGGAGAATCCCATGGACGGAGGAGCCTGGTGGGCTGCAGTCCATGGGGTCGTGAAGAGTCGAACACAACTGAGCGACTTCCCTTTCACTTTTCACTTTCATGCATTGGAGAAGGAAATGGCAACCCACTCCAGTGTTCTTGCCTGGAGAATCCCAGGGACGGGGGAGCCTGGTGGGCTGCCATCTATGGGGTTGCACAGAGTCGGACACGACTGAAGCGACTCAGCAGCAGCAGCAGGACTCTATACTGTGGGGTGCATCAAAAGCTGGTACATGGAAGAGATGTGGATTCTTACCTTTAAAAGCTCCTTTTGACATCGACACATGCTGGAATCCTTGCAGTCATTAAAATGAAGATGAAGTTGTATATTACTAACATTGCAAGCTGTTACTATATTAAAATAATTTATTAAAGAAAAGAAAGTGAATTCGCTCAGTTTTGTCCAACTCTTTGGGGCTCCATGGACTCTAGCCTGCCAGGTTCCTCCGTCCGTGGGATTTTCCGGGCAAGGATACTGGAGTGGGGAGCCGTTTCCTTCTCCAGGGGATTTTCCCAACCCAGGGATCAAACCGAGGTGAATTGCACTGCAGGCAGGCCCTTCACCATCTGAACCACCGGGGAAGTCTTAAAATAATACATTGCAGAGCTGCAGTCCCACTGTGCCCAGGACTGAGTCTCTCCCCAGGCCTGAGTCTTTCCCCAGGACTGAGTCTCTCCCCAGGACTGAGTCTTTCCCCAGGACTGAGTCTCTCCCCAGGCCTGAGTCTCTCCCCAGGACTGAGTCTCTCCCCAGGACTGAGTCTTTCCCCAGGACTGAGTCTCTCCCCAGGACTGAGTCTTTCCCCAGGACTGAGTCTTTCCCCAGGCCTGAGTCTCTCCCCAGGACTGAGTCTCTCCCCAGGACTGAGTCTCTCCCCAGGACTGAGTCTCTCCCCAGGCCTGAGTCTTTCCCCAGGCCTGAGTCTTTCCCCAGGACTGAGTCTTTCCCCAGGACTGAGTCTCTCCCCAGGCCTGAGTCTTTCCCCAGGACTGAGTCTTTCCCCAGGACTGAGTCTTTCTTTCCCCAGGACTGAGTCTTTCCCTGGGTGCAGGACCTTCAGTGCGAGAAGGGAGACTGTCCTGAGCAAACCGGCTTACCCTGATAGCACACCTAGTACCATCCTACTGTGGAAGGAATATAAACAAATGTTTAGAAAACAGTTGGAAGGTAGCTCATCCAAAATATTTGCAATGCTTAGTATTGAGTGGTAGTGCTGGGAAATTACAATTTGCCTTTACTTCTTTTTATTAAGTGATGTATTTTGAGTTTTGCTTACCTGTATTAGATATTTTCTGTTGAGAAATATGCATTATTATGTGACTTAAAGAAAGAAATTGGCTGCACTGGGTCTTTTTTGTGGTCCACAGGTTGAGTTGATCCACAGCATGTGGGATCTTAGTTCTCTGACCATGATCCAACCCACATTCCCTGCGTTGGAGGATGAATTCTCAACCACTGGATCACCAGGGAAGTCCCCTCTTGTGTGACTTTTAAAACTTGAAGCACACGAAAGTTAAGATTCCACTGGCAAGCAGGGCAGAGCAGAATAAGGCAGAAGGCCTGGGACGAGTTAGAGGCAGTGAGAGAGTAAGGCGAGAAGTGAGACGGCTTGGACTTGGCATTGGCGATGAGGGGGAGAAAAAATACAGTTCAAGTGATTAACGGGAGAAAAAGACTCAGGAGGACTCTGACTAATTAACTGTGGGGACTGAAGAAAAGGCCGGAGTTTCGACTACCCGCGGATTTCTGAGTGGTCCATTGACTAAACGGGTAATTCAAGAGAAACAGAAGGAGGGATGAAGATGGGAGCTCAGGCGGCCAGTGCTGCTCTGTTGGCTGATAGTGGACATACTGACAAGCTACGGACACCCAGGAGGAAGTGTAGGATGGGGCTCATCCCAGGAGCTCAGGGCACTAGCTAGTTACAGGCCTGTTTCTTGACTCGTCATTATCACCAGCAACCTCCCTTTGAAAAGTTGTCCAGACCTTCAGCGACATGCTTTACTGGCCTGGAAGTCTCTTCCGACACATGGCCTGACTTGAAAGGAGTTAAGTTTTAAAATACACTGCAGTAATCCACTGCTATCACTTGTAAGCAGCCAAAGATGACTCATTTGCATTATATGGAAAGTTTCTCTTCTCTTTTAGTAAAAGAGCAAAACCAAGAAAAACCTTGTGCGTCCCTTTATCTTTATTCCCCCTCCAGCCTCAGTGTAGTGATTTCATCTCTTAAATGTATCGATATTTACCGTAGGGCCTGGTATTGGTGTATCTTGGATTTGCTCTTGAAACCAATGTGTATTCCATTGTTGGGTGGAGTGTTGTACAAATGTAAATTAGGTCACATCGTTTGACAGTGCCGTTCAGGTCTCCTGTAGCCTTGCTGACTTTCTGTCTACTTGTTCTGTCCATTATAAGAGCATTGAGATTCCCAGCTCTCACTGTGGGTTTGTCTGTCTCTCCTTCTGGTTTTCGTTTCATGTATTTTTGAAGCTCTGTTATGAGGCACGTGTATATTTAGGAGTAATATATTCTCTTGATAGTTGACCCACTTCTCATTCATTAATCTCTGGTAAAACTCCTGTTCTGAAGGCATCTTTGTCTGAGTTTAGGTGACTTACGTTTAATGTGAGTGTCAGTATAATTGAGTTTAAATCTACTGTTCTGCTATGTGCTTTCTATTTTTCCCATCTCTTTTTTGTCCCTTAATTTCCTTCCCCTTGCCTGGTTTCTTTGGATTATGTATCTTTTATAATCCATTTTATTTTCATTCTTTCTTTTCCTTTTTTTGGTTACACTGCACAGCTTATGGATCTCAGCTCCCCAGCCAGGGAGAGAACCAGGGCCATGGCAGTGAAAGCCTGGAATCCTAAGCACTAGGCCACCAGGGAAATCCCTATTTTCTTTTTCAGTGGCTGCTTTGGGGTTAATTATATGCATCTTTAACTAATCACATAACACTTGAGTACTTTGCATATTTATTAGTCAGCGTTCAAACAGAGAAACAAAACCACTGGGAGTGATATATAGCAAGGGGTTTATTGTAGAAATTTGATCTTATGCAATGATAGGGAGCTGGCTAAACAGTTTCTAAAAGGCTGGTTTCTTTGTGTCTGGTGCTGGTGTATAACTGAATGTGAAGGGAAAGAAATTGGGAGCGGGAGACGGACTTGAAGTGGGGGTAGGGTGGGGGAGCAGGAACGAAGCAGCACCCACACGTCCTCTGTCACTGTTTCCAAGAGGCCATCTCCCGTGATGTGTATGACCTAGAGGAGAAACGGGTTTCTCATCTTGAAGCTGCAGCACACCCGGGCCAGCGGTCGGAGAAACTGCAGGATGATCCAGCAGGAGCTGGAGGGGCTGTGGGCTCAGCTGCCGTCTCGTGATGACAAGGTGACCCAGCAGTTCAGTTACAGTGTGTGCGATCTGCACCTGGTGTCTCTGCGCCAATGTTTAGAGTGACAAAAAAAAGAAAAAAAAGCGAGTGGTTACAGCTTCACTGTACCTACCAGATGTTGTCTAAAATGTCTCTAGTGACCCATGCTGACTTGAAACTACAGGGAAAGAAACTCTGGGAATACAGTTCCAGCTTAGCTGAGTTGACACAATGCACATCCACTAAAGCAGAGAAAGTAAGACGTTGTCTTTAACAGTACATTTCCACTCCCGTTCTGTCCCTTGGGTGCTACTGTTGCCATACATTTCACTTTTATGTATTGCAAACCCCACTGTACACTGTTATTATTTTGTCTACCTTTCAAAGAAGTCAGCAGATGAGAAGTCACATGTGGATCGTCTCTCTGGTCCTTACCCCTTAGTCTAGTTCAGGTCTCCATCCAGAATAACTGCCTGCCACTCGAAGGGCTTCCTTTACTATTTCTTGTAGGGCAGGTCTGCTGGTGACACATTCTCTCCGCTTTTGTTTTTCTTTTGTGAAGAAGTTATTTCCCTTTCATTGTTTATGGGTATTGTTGCTGGCCATAAAATTTTAGGTTGACAGGTTTTTTTCTTTTTCTTTCAGTGCTTTGGAGAGTTTCCATTGTCTCCTGCTTACACAGTTTCTGATGAGAATTCTTTAAATTCTCATCATTGCTTCTCTGTATGTGACCTGTCCTTTTTTCTTTGTTTACTTTTAAAATTGTCTTGTTATCACTTGTTTTCAGCAATTTGACTATGATGTATCTTGGTGTGGGGTTTTTATGTTAATCCTGACTGGAGTTTGTTGACATTCTTGAATCTCTGGGTTTATAATTTTTCTCAAATTTATAAAGTTTCCAGCCATCATTCCTTCAAATGTATTCTTTCTGTCTGTTTTTTTCTCTCTTTCTCTGTCTTTCTCTCTCCTCTCCTTTCCTTCTTGGACTTCAATTACACTTATGTTAAATCATTTGATGTCAGATCACAGATCACTAAGCTCTGTTAATTTTTTTCACATCTATTTTTCTCCCTGGTCTTCAGTTTAGGTAGATTATATTGCTGTATTGAACATTTGGGTTAATTATCTTTTCTTCTGCAGTGGTGATCTCATTTGATAAAATTCTCATTTTACATAGCTTATTTTTCATTTTAGAAGTTCTACTTGATTCTTTTTTGTATCTTCCATCCCTCTACTTGTTATGATTATATTTTTCTTTAAATATTTGTAATTATAATAACTGTTTAACATCTTTGTGTCTAGTTCCATCATCTCCATCATTTCTGTGCCCATTTTTATTGATTGATTTTTCTTCTATCTATGGGTCACAGTTTCCTGCTTTGGGGCATATCCAGCAGTTTCTGACTGGATGCTGGACATTATGACTGTTACATAGCTGAGTGTCTCAATTTTGTTGTCTCCTTTTAAATAAAGTTGGGCTTTGTCGTAACTTGCAGCTAGGTTACTTGCGCACTATCTTTACCCCTTTGAAGCCTGTTTTCAGACTTCGCTGTGGCTGGTCTGGACTGGCCTTCCCTCCAGGGATGGCTTAGCCCGTGGCTAACGCGTGACTTCTGCAAAGTTTCCACTGAATGTTTGAAGTCTTTACTGAGTTTTCACCACTCTGGCTGGTCGCAACTCAAATGTTTTCTGACCTCTGTGAGCTCTGGGAGTTGTTCCACTTGCGAATTCCAGTTTGTCTTTGCTCTGTCTCAGAGAATCTTACTCCAGTACTCAACAACAACTCTAGAAGGTCCCATGCAGATTTCGGGAGCTCATCTTTTGCACAGCTTCCTCCTTTCTGGGACTTTGCCATACAACTTCTAGCTGTGTCCCTGGACACCAACCCCCAAACGCTCAGTTCAGCAAGATTAGCATATTCTTCCTGGGATCCCTCTCCTTGGACTATGCATGGTCTGGAGTACGACTCCAGGCAGAAAACCAGGAGAGTCAGCCGCCTCCCCCCACCCCCATTAGAGTTATCTCTCTGATCTCATGGATCACACTCTGCCACACTTGCTTTCCATTGCTTGAAAGCAATTGTTTCATATATTTTGATCGGTTCTCTAGCCATTTAGGGTGGCAAGGCAAGCATAATATTTGTTAGTGTATCATAGTCAGATGCAGAAGTCAGGAACTGACATAAGGAAAAGCTCTCTAAAAGGCCCCTGTTAGATGTTACCCCTCTCTCATAAAGCCTTCCTAGGTTTCTGCCTCTTCTGTGTTTATTGCTATCACATTCTGCCTTGACTTGTAATCAAAAATACATGTGACTGTCTCAGTGGACTATGAGGGCCTCAAAGGTGGGCACAGGGTCTTTATTATCTTAGCAACTTCTCTGAGCCTAGCATGTGATGGGGAAGTGAGACAGGATTACCTTGTGTGGCTTGACAATGAACTGAGGTGACTCTGATGAGGCAATGGGCACCCCAGTCTGAAAACCTAGGAGGACCGGCTCTCTCCCCTGCGTGATCACCACTAGGCATCCTCCCAGGTAAAATCATGAGGGTGCACAATTCTCCCTTATTAGGCAGGGGACTGAGAGATTGGTTAAGAGAGTCCAAGCCTGCCCAGACTTGCCAAACACATCATCCTGACCTTGGAGCTCACAAAGCCTCAGATCTTGACACAACAAAAGGGCTTGACCATAGGTGTCCTGACAGCGTCGGATGATCCCCCAGAATGAGGCCAGACCAATTCCCAGGGAGGCAAGTCCAGGCCGAGTGTCCAGGAGCTCAGGCTGCGGCTGCGCTTGCCCACCTTTCCTGGGCAAGGAGCCGGGATGGGAAGCAGCAAGGTCTGGGTCCTAGATCTGTGACTGTGATCAGTGAACTCAGTTTCCACATCTGCAGAATGAAGCCTCAGAGCGCACGGCCTTTTCCTGCCCTGAAGAGTGGATGCTGGGTCTTCCCTGGTGCCTCAGTGGTGGAGTCCGCCGGACAATGCAGGAGACATGGGTTCGATTCTTGGGCTGAGAAGATCTCATAAGCCATGGATCAACTTAGCCCATGTATCACGATTACTGAGCCTGCGCTCAAGAACGCAGGGGCTGCAACTACCGAGCCCGCCTCCCACAGCTGCTGCGGCCCTAGTGCCCAGAGTGCGTGCTCCTCAGTAAGAGAAGCCCCAGCAACCAGGAAGCCCTGCACTGCGGCTAGAGAGGAGCCCTCTCCCCCAACCCCACTGCCTGCCACAACTAGACAAAAAGCCCGTGCAACCATGAAGACCCAGCACAGCCTAAGTAAATAAATTTTAAAAAAATGTTTTCTTTTTTAAAGAACTGGGTTCTGGCAACTGATGGGTTGAGGTCCTAGAAGTCTCTGGTTCCCCAAGGTGGTGATTCTGGGCTTCCAATAATCGATGACTCTGGGACATTGGCTTTTGGTGGTTCTGTGATCAGAACAACTTGTAGCTCTAGAATAATCTGTGATGCTCCGGCCCTACCCTTCCACGGTGTCGATTCTATGACTCTCTGTTTTGTGGCTCTGTGACCCTGGGGCCTCCCCGGCATGGATCTTCATCGGCAGACGCGGCCCTGGTGCGCTAGGACCCAGCTTTCTGTCTGCTTGAGAACTCGAACCTGCTCCTCACTCATTGTTCCCAGAGTCACTAACTAACTCCTAGTGATTCACTCACAGGAGCTAGGGAGAAACAGAGGTGCAGGGAACGCCACCCGGCTGCCCTGGGACCGAAAGGGCTGATTGTCTGCCCGCCTGAGAGGGGCCTTGTGCTTGGCTGTCTGGTGAGGGCCTGGCAGGGCCGGGCAGGGCACCTCCGCACCGTGCCCAGACCAGAGAGAGGTCTGCCCTCCCAGCCCATCACCTGGCACCGGCGTCCCCACTGGTGCGCCTGTGTCCCAGCAGAAGGGGTGAGCAGGAGGGCAGGCGGGGGTCCACTGCTGGTTCCTGGGGGCACCTGAGCCTGCGCTTGAGTCTGTCTGGCCGTCCCTGGGTGGGGCCCCTGGGTCTCTGCCTGATTTCCCGTCCAAGCCCGTCTGGGGCTGCCGTGCAGCTCTCAGAAGTCCTCTGGCCTGGTTATCTGGCCAAGACCTCTGAGGACATCTGGTGGAATGTCTGTTTCCATTTCACGTCCCTCTAAATGAGGGTCCACATGCTGCTCCCTGACCATCGACCTGTGGATGGGGGACACACCCTCGATAACCCTTCATCTCATCCCTGACCCGTGGCTGCTCTAAGGTCAGATCCTGACCCACGGGCACAGGCTGGAGAAGGACTGAGGTGTCTGACGTGACCCCCGCGCTGTTCCTTGTTCCCGGGTGAAGCCTCACGTGCCGTCTCTGGGCTTCGAGCGAGCTCCTTAACCTTTAAAACGGGAGTGTGATGCCGCCCTCATGGTGGCTGTGGAGAGAAAGCCATGGGCATGCGCGGGCCAAGTGCTCTGGGGACCAAGTCCTGGTTACTGTTGTGCTTCCCTGGAGCCTTAGCTGGTGAAGAATCCACCCTCAAATGCAGGAGACCCGGGTTCAATCCCTGGGTTGGGAAGATCCCCTGGAGGAGGGCATCGCTACCCGCTCCAGTGTTCTTGCCTGGAGAATCCCATGGACAGAGGAGCCTGGTGGGCTACCGTCCACGGGGTCGCAAAGAGTCAGACACGACTGAGTGACTAAGCGCATTGCTTGCAGACAGCAGGGTTAGTTCTCCAGCCTCTGGGGAGAGCGTCCTGTGGGCCTGACGCTCACGGAGGGAGCACAGACGCACACACACACGTGGATGGAGGTAGGACAGACTGAGGCCCGGGAGGTGACTGCCGCTGCAGGATTTACTTACAAAGGTGCTCTTAAATTTTCTGGCTAGAAAGCTCTCATGTTTCCCTTTCCTGAGAGGCCAGTCAGAGGCAAATCCAGCGGGGATGAGCCTGAGAGCATGTCTTCCGTTCCACCGATGACCTGGGGCCTGCTCACGCCCTCGCTTGCTGGCCCGCAGGGTCTGGCAGGAAAGGGTGGGCTTCTGCGCAGCTGCCATTCTGGCTTGAGTCCTTGTTTGACCTCTAGGGTCAAATACTCACTGTTAGTTGCCAAAAATGGTTCTCTTTTTACATGTTATTATGTGGGGTTACACACACACACACACACACACCCCTTGTCTCCCTCTCCCTGAAACTGATGAGCAGGGTGAAGGCCAGTTCTGCAGGGGCCTCCCAGAACCCCCTGTTTCGCTGACACTCCTGGCGGTCTTGCTGGTTCCCTTGACAGCACGTACATTGCTTTTTTGACCTTTATCATACAGTCAGGACTACACATTTTCTGTTTTAGAGTTTTGTAACTTTGTGGCATTTTAGATAATGTGTTTGTACTCTGTTATGGAGAGTGAAAGGACTGTGTTGAATAAACCTAGGATTAGAGTGCAAAAATGAAATAACAATGCCATTTGGAGCAACATGAATGGACCTAGAGATTATCGTATTAAGTGAAGCGAGTCAGACAAAGACAAATATCATACATATGATGTCACTGATATATGTGGAATCTAAAGAAAATGATAGGAATGAACTTATTTACAAAACAGAAACCGACTCACAGAGTTTGAAGCCAGACATACGGTTACCAAAAGGGAAACGTTGGGGGAAGGGATAAGTTAGGAGTTTGGCATTAACAGATACACTTCTGTATATAAAATCCGCCATCAACACTGACTTACTGTACTCAGCCCTCTATAACCACCTACATGGGCAGAATCTGAAAAGAACGGATGTGTGTATATGTAAGACTGAATCACAGCCATACTCCTGAAACCAACACGTTATAAACCGGCCATTGCTGTTTGATCGTTCAGTCATGTCCAGCTCTTCTGAGACCCCATGCACACAGGCTCCTCTGTCCATGGGATTTCCCAGGCAAGGATACTGGAGGGGGTTGCCATTTCCTCCTCCAGAGGATCTTTCTGACCCAGGGATTGAACCTGTGTCTCCTACATTGCAGGCAGATTCTCTACCACTGAGCCACCAGGGAAGCCAAAATCAATAATACTCCAAAACAAAATAAAAATTAATTTTTAAAAATAGAATAAAATAAGGGAAGTGATGGTGATTCCCCTGGCCAGGGTTGCTGGGAGGCCTGAGTGTAATCAGGTGTAGCCCCAAGTGAGCTGCTTTATAGACGGCAGCTCTAGGGCTCAGCTGAAGGTCACGGGCTTCACATGATCTGTTTAAATCTCACCTTAGCCACTCGTTGGCTGAGAGGCCTTGGGCCAACCACTTGGCCTTTTCTGCCTCAGTTTCCTCTTCTGTCAAATGGGGCTGACACGGACACAGTGAGGATTAAATTTTTCAAAACATAGGTCATGTCGCACAAGGCCTGGCACACGGTTGGCCTCAGTCAATGGAGCCAGCAGCATTATTAAATATTGCTCCTAATAACCTGAGGACCCAGCCTGCCTGGACTTCATTCATGAACGTCTCAGGGAAACACGTGTACCTGGGGCGCGTGCAACATGGCCTTGGGGAAAGACCCTGGCCCCAGAGCAGACTGCACGCACGGCGGAGCTTGGGATTTCTTTTAAGGATGGAGCGAGCCTCCCGCACCCCTTGCCCAGTTGGCCCCACCGGAATGTCTGGATTCCTAAGTCATTGGTGGAGAGGCACCCCTCCTCGCCCCTGGAGTCTTCTGGGACGGGTTTGGTCTCTGTTTTGGTGCCTTGTTGTGGGGTTTCCATGGGGCTGTCTGAGCTTGGCGATTGCCTTGGTCTTGGCTGCAACACCCCTGGTACCAAAGCTGGTTCATCTTGCGGGGTGAGGAGGAGAGAGAAGGAGGGTGCAGCCAGCTCTGGGTCAAGGATGGAAAAACCTGTAACGGATCAGCGTGGCTGGCCCAGGTGAGCAAGAGGAGAGGCCAGGCCAGGACACTGTCCTGAGAGCCTCACCTGCCTGGCTCTGAGGCCAGCTTTCTGCTTCTGCTCTGTCCTAGAACCAAGGTCCAGCTTCCCAAAGGGACTGGGAGGGAATACGGACCCGGTACCAATCAACAACCTCAGATTTGCAGATGATACCGCTGCAATGGCAGGACTAAAGAGCCTCTTGATGAGGGTGACAGAGAAGAGTGAAAAAGTTGGGTTAAAACTCAATATTAAAAAAACCAAGATCCTGGCACCCAGTCCCATCACTTCATGGCAAATAGAAGCAGAAAATGTGGAAGCAGTGAGAGATTTTCTTTTCTTGGACTCCAAAATCACTGTGGATTGTAACTACAGTCATAAAATTAAAAGAGACTTGCTCCTTGGAAGGAAAGCTCTGACAAACCTAGACAGCATATTAAAAAGCAGAGATATCATTTTGAAGACAGAGATCCATATAGTCAAAGCTAACATTTTTCCAGAAGTCATGTATAAATATGAGAGTTGGACTGTAAAGAAGGCTGAGCACTGAAGAACTGATGCTTTTGAATTGTGATGCTGGAGAAAGCTCTTGAGAGTCCCTTGGACTGCAAGGAGATCTAACCAGTCCATCCTAAAGAAAATCAACCCTGAATATTCATTGGAAGGACTGACACTGAAGCTGAAACTCCAATACTTTGGCCACCTGATGCAAAGAACTGACTCATTGGAAAAGACCCTGATGCTGGGAAAGATTGAAGGCAAAAGAAGAAGGGAGTGCAAGAGGATGAGATGGTTAGATAACATCACTGACTCAATGAACATGAATTTGAGCAAACTCTGGGAGATGGTGGTGGACAGAGGAGTTTGGCTGCTGCAGTCCGCGGGGTTGCAAAGGGTAGGACACGACTTAGCAACTGAACAACCACCATCTAGACTCCAAAAACATGCATTTATTCCTTTATTCATTCACTCAAGGTTTCATTGAAATTCATCTATTACACATCAGGCCCTTCTCTGGCATTTGGGAAAACAGTGGTTGACGTGCCCTCAAGCAGCCAACAATCTGGAGGACCTGGTCAAATGACAATGCAAGTGAAACACCAGTGTTGTGAAAACTTCTGTGTGTTTGTGGCATAGACCCTTTAAAGAATCTGATGCAAAGAACCTTCTCTCAGAAGATGTAATAAGCACACGCGTATGAAATTTGATCTAGAGTTTAGGATGTTCACAGGTTCCCCTGACACCCAATCTAGAACCTAAATCAAGAGATTCTGAGTCATAATGGGAAAGAGCTGAGCGGACCAAGAAGGAAGCTGTTGAAGGGCAAAGCGAAGGAATGTTTCTTGGTCTAGGAATGCAGGAAAGACTTCCTGAAGGAATTCACAATGACTGACTCAACAAGCATTTATTGAACACCTACAAAATGCCATCCATTCATGATATAACAATGAACAACAGAAGCAAGATTCTTACTCTTTTGGAGATCCCGGTCTAGTGGGGACAGACAAAGATATAAACAAATAGGTAAACACAATGTCTGGAGGTGATGGGGAGCCTGCTTTAAGGGCAAGTGCCAGTGAGAAGGAACAGTTTATGGAAGGGCTCTAAGGTGGGCATGAAAATGCAGTGCTTGAAGAATGCTTGAAAAAAGCATTCTTTTTGGACATATCCCTTGTCCATGCTGAAGCTAAGCAAGTGGGATGAGATAGAGAGACAGGCAAGAGACAGATGACACAGGCCTTGTGGTCCTGGGTAGGAATTAGAATTTTACTGTGAGGGGAACGGGAAACCATTTTTCTCTTGAAGTTTAAAATTTTAAATCTTCGTAAATGGAAGCAGGCAGTCTCTTTATGCCTTCCCTGATGGCTCAGTGGTAAAGAATCCACCTGCCAGTGCAGGAGATGTGGGTTCAGTCCCTGGGTTGGGGAAGATCCCCTGGCTGAGGAAATGGCAACCCACTCCAGTATTCTTGCCTGGAGAATCCCAAGGATGGAGGAGTCTGGCGGGTTACAGTCCATGGGGTCACAAAGAGTTGGATACAACTGAGCGACTGAGCAAATGGAAACACACAAAGTCGTTTTATGGCTGGCTTTTTTCATCCAACAATGCTTGAGAGATGTTGAATGAACTTAGCTAATTTGTTTTCAGTGCTATATAGAATTATTTGGGCACATGAATATCATATTTTATTTATTCATTCTCTTATTGATAGACATTTAGGTTTCATCCTGTTTTTTTACTATTTCAATTGATTCTGAAATGTGGGAATTAATGGGTTTGTGCATTTCCAACATTATAAGAAGTTGCCAGATGGCTCTTTAAAGTTGGCATCCTAATTTATATTCCCATAAACAGCATCTGAAAGTTCCCACATCTTTATATCCTTGCCAACTGTTGATATTTTCAGCCTTTTAAAATTTTGACAGTGTTTTGGGTGTAAAATGGTAACTCACTTTAATTTGTGTTTCCAGGATTACTAGTGAGGTTAAACATGTAATTTTGTATTTATTAGCTCTTGGAGTTTCTTGTGAATTGTCTTTTCATATCCCTTGTCCATTTTTTGGACAAGGCTCTCTTTTTAAAATTTCTTTGTTTATATATTCGAGTTATTAATCCATTGTCTTTCATAAATGTTGCAAATGTCTTTTCCCATGCTGCTTGATGGAGGGTTTTAAGAAGAGGAGTGATGTGATCTGATTTACATTTTTAAAAGATCGCTCCGGCTACGGGGTGAAGAAGGGGAAATGAGGGTGATGGGTATGAGCGGATACAGGAAAACTGGTGAAGAGGTCATCACAATACTGGTCCAGGGACGGAGGAGGGTGACCTGGACGAGGGTGGTAGGAGAGGAAATGCAGAAAAGTGGGCAGTTCCAGAGTACATTTTGGGGGTAGAGCTGACAGGACTTGGTGCTAGATGGGGTGCAGGATGAGAAGAAAGATAGGAATCAGAATGATTCTTAGGTTTTTTTAGCAACAGAGTAGGTGATGGTGCCATTGACGGTGGTGGAGAATGGCAGGTGGAAAAACAGGTTTAGGCTGAGAGCTGGGGAATAAACGTTTCTGTTTTCAACACATTAATCTTGAGGCAATCTGTAGATATCTAAGTGTAAATCAGGTAGGTAGTTGGATTTATTAGTCTAGACTTCAGGGCAAATAGCCAGGGCTAGGGATAAATATTTGGGAGTCAGCAACACATTGATGAAATTTAAAGCCACAAGACTGGATAAGATGGAAATGACAAGAGATCCCTGGTGGTTCAGATGGTAAAGAATCTGCCTACAATGAGACAGGGGTTAGATCCCTGGGTCAGGAAGATCCCCTGAAGAAGGCAATGGCAAACGACTCCAGTACTCTTGCCTGGGAAATCCCATGGACAGAGGAGCCTGGTGGTAGGCTATAGTCTAAGGGTCACAAAGAATCAGACATGACTGACCAATTAATACTCACACACATGGCCAACATTTGGAGGTTGAGCAGAAGTGGAGAATCAATAAAGGAGAGTTGCCCAGAATATAAACTCCGTGGGGCAGGGCTTTGTTCTGTTGACTGCCTAGTACCTAGCATAGGGCTTAGCAAGAAGTAGGTTCTGAGTAAATATTTGTTGAAGGAGCACATGAAAGAATAAAGGAACGAATGAAGAGACTGAGAAGGAGTGGTCAGTGACATAGGAGGAGGAGGAGAATAAGATATCACAGAAGCCAAGAGAAAAGTTTCAAGAAGATGGGAACAGTCAGCTGTGTGGAATGTGGTCAAAGTTGCATAAGAGGTAGACAGAGAAGTGACTACTGGGTTTGGCAACACAGAGGTCATCAGTGACCTTGATAAGAGCAGCTGAGACTCGAAAGATGAGGGGTTTGCCAGAGCCCAGGAGGTAGGGGGTGGAGTGGGGTGGAGACAGAGAGAGGAGCGCTCCCAAGCAGTGGGAAAGGCAGGGATGTGAAGATGCAGGAAGACAAGTGGGACTGGTTCATGTCACTACAAGTTATTCCAGCTGATGAAAGGGTGAGAGAGTGGCCAGCAGAGAAGAGGCTGAAAGTATGAGAAGGCAGGGTTTGGGAAAAGGTTGAGGACAGACTCAACTAAAGAGCCTCCTGATGAAAGTGAAAGAGGAGAGTGAAAGAGTTGGCTTAAAGCTCTACATTCAGAAAACTAAGATCTTGTCATCCAGTCCCATCACTTCATGGCAAATAGATGGGGAAACAGTGGAAACAGTCGCTGACTTTATTTTCTTGGGCTCCAAAATCACTGCAGATGGTGACTGCAGCCATGAAATTAAAAGACACTTATTCCTTGGCAGGAAAGCTATGACCAACCTAGACAGCATATTAAAAAGCAGAGACATTACTTTACCAACAAATGTCCATCTAATCAGGGCTATGGTTTTTCCAGTAGTCATGTATGGATGGAGAGTTGGACTATAAAGAAAGTTAAGCACCAAAGGGTTGATCCTTTTGAACTATGGTGTTGGAGAAGACTCTTGAGAGTCCCTTGAACTCCAAGGAGATCCAACCAGTCCATCCTAAAGGAGACCAGTCCTGGGTGTTCATTGGAAGGACTGATGTTGAAGCTGAAATTCCAATTCTTTGGCCACCTGATGTGAAGAGTTAACTCACTGGAAAAGACTCTGATGCTGGGAAAGAATGAGGGCAGGATGAGACGGGGAGGACAGAGGATGAGATGGTTGGATGGCATCACTGACTCAATGGACAAGAGTTTGAGTAAGCTCCAGGAGTTGGCGATGGACAGGGAGGCCTGGCATGCTGCAGTCCAAGGGGTCGCAAAGAGTTGGACACGACTGAGTGACTGAACTTAACTGAACTGAGGACACCATCCCGTGGTTTTATTTTATTTTTTAAACTTTATTATTTACTTATTTTATTTCATTTCATTTTGGGCTGCATAGAGTCTTCCTTATGCATGGGCTACTCTAGCTGTGGTGTGTGGGCTTCTCATTGCGGTGGGGTATCTTGTCCTGGAGCACTGGCTCTGAGAGGCTGGGTCTCAGTAGTTGGGGCTGGCAGCTCTAGAGCCTGGGTTCAATAGATGCAGTGCAAGGGTTCAGTAGACCCACAGCAAGTGGAATCTTCCCCGACTGAACCCATGTACCCTTCTCTGGTAGGCAGACGCCCAACCAGGGGACCACCAGGGGAGTCCCTAGCCCAGCGGTTTTAGAAGACAGTCACTTGAGCCTGAGTTAAAGGGAATCATCAATTGTCTAGGTGGTATTCATGATTCCAGGGTCAGAATTACAATTCAAAATGCTTTAAGCAAAAAGGAATTGTTTTTTCCCAGGGATAGATCCTGATTTGCGATGTAAGACTTGGCCTCTCTCCGGTCCTCCTTTCTTTGTGCCGGCTTCCTTGTCAGGCAGGCTGGTCTCTCCTGAGGGACAGGAGGGCTGCCTTCAGGCCTAGGCTTCCATCTTCCTCCCTCTGCAATCCCAGGGAGGATGCCAGACTTGCTGTTAGTCTTGCAATCAAACAGGCGTCTCATTGGTGCTGCCTGGTGGTCATGTGTCACATCTGAGCCAATCACTGTAGTCAAAGGGAGGGTGCTCTTTTCTGATTGGCTAGGCCTGGTCATATGCCCATCCCTATAAGCGGAGGATGGAGATGAGTCTGGAGGAGGCAGTTTTGTTTTGGAAAGTCGAGATACCAACCCAAGAAGCGATAAGGACTACGATGCTGAAGCAGCAAACCTAAAATTCAGTAATTACCCAGCCCGGAAGTGTGTTGCGTTGTCGAATGTCAGAATATTTTTAAAAAGGAAGTACTTTTAGAGATTGCCTAATCCAGTGTTGTCCAGTAAAAGGAGGCTCTGAGCCGCAGATACATCTTTAAAGTTTTCTAGTGCCCACATTAAAAATGGAACCGAGGATCAGGTGAAATTAACTTCAGTCATGTCTTTTACTTAAGTCATTAGCTCATCCTGTTATATTATCAATGCAAAAAGTGTTAATGAGATACTTTGCGTTATTCATACTAAGTCTTCAAAATCTGTATTTTACACTTATAACACCTCTTCGAATGCTAAAATTTCTTCAGAAACATTTCACCTGTGTTTAGATTTTTATCGAACTTACAATGAAGGTGGGACTTTAGCTTCAACTCTAGATGTGAACCTGACTAGAGACATTATTTATAATTCGTCCACTTAAGATAACATCTGTACTCAAAAAGCCTGATGAATTTTTTTAAAGTTTTATTTTTCGGGTAAACAAAAATTCTAAAAACTGTATGTGAGAAACAAAACCTGAAATTCTTTTGTTCCAAATGGTTCTAATTCTCCAATGACTGATTGTGTATCAGTTTTAAAATTCATGTTAATTAAAAACAAATAAAATCTTAAATTCGGTGTCTCAGTATCACTAGCCATATTTCAAGCGATCAGCTGCCATGTTGGACAGCCAGCCACCCTAATCCGATAAGCTCGCCTGATGGAGGGGACATGAGGTCCAGGGAGGGAGTCGTTTGGCCAAGGGTACTGAGCTGAGTGGGATCAGGGCCATGGTCTGCTGACGCTGTCAGGGGCGTCTCACTCCTCTTCACCAAATGCCCTCTTTGGAGCAGGCCTTGAACACTGAAGCAACAACTTAGAAGTGGGTTTAGAAAGAGAAGCTCTTCCTTGTTCCCACTTCTCAGCAGTGAGAGTCCCAGACTGCAGAAGGCACAGCCTCCGCTAGTAAGAGTTCAAATACTTGCTCAGACTGTAACTTTTTTTTTCTAATTAAAAAAAAATTATTTATTTAGGCCGTGCCAGGTCTTAGTTGCGACACACAGGATCTTTAGCTGTGGCGGGTGACCTCTTAACTGTGGCATGTGGGATCTAGTTCCCTGACCAGGGGTCACCCCAAGCCCCCTGCATTGGGAGTGAGGAGTCTCAGCCTCCGGACCACCAGGGATGTCCTCAGACTGCAAACTTCTAAGTGTTCCTTTAGCTTATGTTCACCTTGTCTGTGGCCACCACCACCATCAAATGTAAGTGTCTGTGGAATGCCATACATGATGCTAGCATGTGTTTACTGAGCACCCACTGTGTTCCAAGCGCAGCGCCCAGCCTCAGGAACACCGAGATGATGCTGGCCCAGCTCCTGCCCTCAGGGAGCTCACCCTCTCGTCCCGGGAGGACAGAGTGGTAAACTCATCATTTTGGCTGCCCACAGGGTAGTCCAGGCAGCACTTGTGGGAATAGGCACGTTGCCTGCCTCTTGTACAGAAACACCAGCAAACAGCCTCCGGCACTGGTTGAGTCCTCGGGAAAATTCGCAGGGAGATTGCACCTGGCACCGCTGGGTGTTGGGCCTCAGCCTGCGGGTGTGGGGGTGTTTGGGGACCAGCCCAAAGTCTAGGAGGGGTTGTTTTGGTTGTTAACGATTAGAACTGAGAGGGGCTATTGTTAGGTGGTGTCTCAGCTTGCTGGTGTGTGGTGTTGGCTCGGTCCCATAGGGTGGGTGTTACCATCAATTAGCATCGCTTCATTGATGAGAACATCACTTCATCTCTCTGCTGATCACTCACAGCAGCATCCTTCTCTCTTTGTCTCTCTCTCTCTCAGACACACACACACATGCTACATAATTTAATTTGCAGAGCCCAGTGCACAATGAAAGTGCAGGGTCCCTTGTTCAAAAATGATGAATTTCAAGCTGTCGAGATTAAAGCAGAGCATTAACCCAGAAGTGAGTTTCCACAGGGGGAGGGTTGGCTGCCGGGGCTTGTGACCTGTGCAGTCACCTGGGCTTCACACCCACAGGGTCCCTGCTCTTGGCATTGGGCTTGTGCCTTCCCTTCCCCTCACCTGCTGTGAATGAAATCAAAAGTGCATCAATCAGAGCCAAGATTTGAGGTCTGCTATCTCCTGTCATCTGCCGACACCTGGATGAAGACAGTGATGTCCTGTCTGCCTTATAGATGAGAGGAGGGTCTGGTACTGAAACCCAGAACTCAGCTGAGCCCAAGGCTTGGGCTCACTTTCCCTGAAGACCCACCTCTGAGAGGAATAAGCCATCTCATTCGTGGTGTCCTTCCTGGTTTTTTCCTTAATATTCTTTTCCTCTGAAGGAAATGGGGAACCTGGTAGAATAATGGAATCACCAAATTCCTCTAGCCGTGTGTGTGTGTGTGGGGGGTCACTCTTCCCTTCATTGAGTCCCCACCATGGGGACCCATGGTGTCCCCACCTGGACTGAATCGCTAAGGATTCCCAGGGGTGTGTGTCTCTGATTCGCCTCCTGCAGCTGTCTCTGTCTCTCTAGCCCCACCTGGACTCAGAAGCAACTCATCTTCCTTTAACTTCTTCCCAAGGTGCCACTCATCTGAGCAGCACAGGCTTTTACTGAGATTAGGGGTCACAGAAGAGTGGACAGCCAGAAGGTACCATCAGATGCTCATCCTCTTAGCCATCTCCAGGCCCCCTTCACCTCCCAGGGCTCCTTCCTGATCAAGGTTTCCCTTGAGCACCTCCTGACTTCTCCCTTTTCCTCCCCAGCTCCTAGGATGCCTCCCCTTCCCCTTTCTTGCGTATCCATCCATCCATGCATTCTATCCTCATCAAGCCATCTATTAACAGTATGTGCCAGGCACCGTATTTGGTGCTGAGATTCAGGACAAAAACGGTGGACAAGACTCTGCCCCCACGGACTCCCAGTCTGGTGGGGAGATGGACCTGAAATACCGGAAACAAGGACACGGATGAGCTTCTGCATTCTGGTGGGGATGGGTCCCGTGAAAGCAAAAGGTGGAAAATGAGAACAAGATGGGGAAGACCCATTTTAGACCACATGGCATTTCAGCTGAAGTCTGTAAGGTGAATGGGGGGTCAGCATGGGAAGAGTGTCCCTGATAGAGGGAGCAAGGTGGACAGGGGCCCTGGAGTCCCTGGGGGAAGTTGGGGGTTTTGTGGAGAAGAAGGGCACCCCGGGAGTCTGATCAGTAGTGAGCAAGGGGGAGAGCCGAGAAGGAGTCGGCGGGGGGAGGCAGAGGGTGCAGGGTTCTGCAGCCCTGGAAAAGGCCTGGGGTGTAACTCCCAGTTCAGCGTGAAGCGATCGGAAGCCGCTGAGCCTGAGAGTGACGGGATCTGAGTTACGTTTCAGGAAAGCTTCATCCGGCTGTTGGGTGGAAAATGAACAGGATTGAAAGGACAAGAGTGGAAGGGGGGACAACGGCAGGCAGCTTCAGGGTTTATGTGAAGGATGAGGATGCCTGGGTCTCGAATGGTGGTGGTGGTGACAAAGTCAGAAGAGGCAGACAGAGCTGACATTTATTCTGGAGGTAGACCAACAGTCCATGTGTGGTGCTTGGTGATGGGAAATGATTCCTGCATTTCTGGGACCTCCCCTCTCATCTACAGCCCACTCGCACTCCTTGTCCAGCCTTCAGACATGTGACTCCAGCCACTCCGGGTACTGAGTGCAGAGCTCTGTTCCTGGGTGTTTGAGGTGAGGGAAACTGGCTGCTGGAGCCTTTGGCGGACAGTAAAGAGCCAGTCAAGTATCAGATGGTGGAGGTTAAACAGGATGACCTTGGATAATCCTATTTTCTTCCTTATTATTGAAAGAAGACACAAAAAATTAAAAAGATTGGTGATGAGGTCATGTATTGGCAAGGAGCAGGTATCTTAAATACCTCTAGAGGGAAAATCCACAGGCAAATCTTATTTTTGGAGTGTACTTTAGGGTTACCTATTTAAATTTAAAATGTGCATGACTATAGCTTTGGTTCCTTAGAAATCTCCTCTAGAGAGATGAGTATGTACCTGCACATACGTCAGCTTGGGTGAGGATTTTCAAGGCACCAGTGTTTGTATATCAGAGACTGTAAACAGCCTATATATCCATCAGTTATGGATAGGTAGACAAACTGTGATCCACCCACGGAGATGCTATGCAGCGGTTAAAATAACTGAGATAGAGCTCCTTATATCAACGTGAAAAAATCTCCTAGGTCTGTGAGTAAGTGAAAAAACAAAGCAAGTTACAAGTCAGTACAGTGCATATATTATAACATCAAATATGTGAAAGTAAAGACCTGAAAGAATGCTGCCTATTTCTAAATGTGTTGAATACACATACGCCTGTGCAAAATGCATAGGAAAAGGATTCAAAGGAAGGATACTAAGCTCCTCACGTGGTCACTGATGGAAGAGGGCGGTCCCTGGGGCAGGTGGTGGTTAGAGATCTGCTGACTTTACATGTTTCGTTTGAAGATGTCACCCTGAATTCCATATTTGCGCATTACTAGTATAATTAAAAGGTTAAAACTAATCTATATTCATTGCAAACTCTCTGAAAGTACAGCTATGCAAATGCAGGATAAAATACCTATATTACCTCCCAAAGATAGCCATTATTAAGATCTTAACTACACATGCTTCTCATCTTTTCTATATTTTCCTATGCTTCAAAAATAAAAATATTAGCTATTAAACAGACTGTTTTATGACATGTTTTTTAATACTATATTTTGAGTGTCTCTCCATGTCATGAAATATTCTCTCAAGCCAAATTTCTTTTTTTACTTTTTACATATTTTTATTTTCACTAATTAATACCAAAGTATAGCTGATTTACAATGTTGTGTTAGTTTCAGGTATTAAGTGATTTAGTATACATACATATATACCTATTTTTTTAGATTCTTTTCCCTTATAGGTTATTACAAAATGTTGATGATCATTTCCTGTTCTCTACAGTAGGTCCTTGCTGGTTATCTATTTTATGTGCAGTAGTGTGTATATGTTAACCTCAAACTCCTGATTTATCCCTCCCCCACTTTTCCCTTGTGAGTTGTTTTCCCTCCATGAGTTGCTTTTCAATGTTTGTGGGTCTGTTACTATTTTCTATAAAAATTTATTTGTATCCCTTTTTTTAGATTCTATACGTAAATGATATCATATGATATTTGTCTTTCTCTGTCAAACCAAGTTTTTTTTTAATGGGTGTATTTAATGGTCTGTGCTGTTTGTATTTACCACCATGTGTTTAAATCCCTACATAGCTCATTTATATTCTTTCTTTGTTATCTACAACCTTGTAAGTGCATCTTAATTCAGCTGTCCAGTTGTTTATTTAGGATCATTTTATTCGGAAACTATGTGGGATGAAGCTATTTTAAAGCCTTAGATTCACAGTGCCCAGTCGCCTTCCATAAATGGGAACCCACTGCAGGCTGCCCAAGGCAGGGTGTTCCCGACAGGTCCCCTTTGCCTCGAGGCTTTTCAAGAGCAGCTTCTTATCCAGAGAGCATCAGCGGCGTTTCCCTCATGGGAACCTCCAGGGACAGAGGAGATGCGTCTGACCCAGGTTGGTCTTCAGAGGAAGAGCTGCCCAGATGACCTTCTGAAGTCCCTTCCGGAACTGATCTGTGGCTCCAGGAACAAGAAGACAAAGCCTAAGCAGAAGACTACACTTCAGGCATCGCGTCTGTAGTTGGTTCCTGGAGAAGTTTCTCTGAACGTGTAGACCACCCGAAGCCACGAGGAGGAGACGCAGCGTCCTCTCCCGGGCGTGGAGCGGCTCTTGGTGTTGCCTCTACGGTGGCCCCTGGCCTCTGATGATCGTCCTTCTCTTCCTTTGGGAGAGTAAGAGGGAGGGAATGCTGTCTGAGCGGGGGTGGGCGAGGGGAGGGACAGACCGTGCAGCCTGCGTCAAGGTTAGCTCTGACGTGTGGCTGGGAGGGCCCAGGCCCCTGGGAGCATCTTCAAAGACCCTGCCCTCGGAGAGCCCGGTTCAGGAGTCGGGTTCCCCTGAGGCCCACAGAGACAGGCTTCCGGCACGAATGCGCTTCACTTCCAAGGGTAGCCCCCGCTAAAGGCATGCTGTTGTTTAGTCGCTAAGTTGTGTCCGACTCTGCAACCACGTGGACTGTGCCCGCCCGGCTCCTCTGTCCGTGAAATTCTCCAGGCAAGCATGCTGGACTGGGCTGTCATTTCCTTCTCCAGGGGCTCTTCCCGGACCAGGGATTGAACCCTCATCTCCTGCATTGGCAGGTGGGTTCTTTACCACTGAGTGACCTGGGAAGCCCCAGAAGCTGTGTATGCCTCCCCAAATAAGATGCTTGGCATTTTGAAGGGGCGAGGAGGAAGGGCTCTCCAGTGAGCCCCAAAGAGGACCAGTTAGACTCTGAGTTTTCCCGAGGGCTGGTGCAGCCTTGACCATGAGCTATGGCGTCTGCCCTTGGCTCCAAGGACAGGCTTGGGGAAGGTGCCTCAGCAAATCCTTGATTTTCCATCCTTTATACGACCTTTGCAATTCACTTTTCTCAGGGCGGTGCGCACACACAGTATAGGAAATAAGCATCAGACTTCCCTGGTGGTCCAGTGGTTGAGAACCTGCCTGCCGATGCAGGGGACGCCGGTTCAATCACTAGACTGGGAAGATTTCACATGTTGTGCATCAACTGACCTGAGCACCACAACTACCGGTACACACACACCCCAGAATCCACGCTCGGCAGAGGGAGCAGCCCCGGATCAGTGTAACGAGAGAAAGTCCTCACGCAGCAGTGAAGACCCAGTGCAGCCGTAAAGAAAGGATCATCCACGTGGCCCAGTCCTGGCATGAGCAACAACCACCAGGTCTGCAAGCCCCTACTGCTTCTCTCTTGGTCCCTGCTTGGTTTTCCGCAAACACTAAGTGTATTAAGAAATGCAGCAAGGGGATTCCCTGGCAGTCCAGTGGTTAGGACTCAGAGCGTTCACTGCCATAAAATACACACAATGAAATGATAGTGTCATTACTGACTCTCTCACCCCTCCCCCGATTCTATCACCCTGAGCCGCACAGATCTCTCAAATACACTCCTTTCCTCCTGTTCCCATGACCACTGTCCCCCACCAAACCCTCATTACTGCAATAAGAGTGAACACTTACACAGACCTTACTATCACGGGCTAGGCATCGTTCTTCAGCATTTTAACACTTGTGATTTTGCTTGATACTCACAAGGCCCCAGAGAGGCAAAACCTCGTGGCCAGGCTCCCCTCTCCAGTCTCTCTCTCTGGATTCCACCCCATCCTCATGGTTACCAGAGATTATGGGTGCCTGTGTGCGGTAGTTGCATTTCCTGTTTTATTTTTTTACATTTTTGTTTGTTTGTTTTGGTTGTGTTGTTTGGCATGCAGCATCTCAGTTGCGTGATCAAACCCATGTTCCCTGCAGTAGAAGCGAGGAGCCCTAACCAATGGACTTCCAGGGAATGCCCTGCACTCCCTTTTTAAAATTAAGGACATTCAGCCATGTAAATCGAATCCCTTATGTTTATACAGTGGAAGTGACAAATAGATTCAAGGGATTAGATCTGATAGACAGAGTGCCTGAAGAACTATGGACAGAGGTTGGTGACACTGTACAGGAGGCAGTGATTAAGACCATCCCCAAGAAAAAGAAATGCAAAAAGGCAAAATGGTTGTCTGAGGAGACCTCATAAATAGCTGAGAAAAGATGAGAAGCTAAAGGCAAAGGAGAAAAGGAAAGATATACCCATTTGGATGCAGAGTTCCAAAGAATAGCAAGGAGAGATAAGAAAGCCTTCCTCAGTGATCAATGCAAAGAAATAGAGGAAAACAATAGAATGGGAAAGACTAGAGATCTCTTCAAGAAAATTAGAGATACCAAGGGAACATTTCATACAGAGATGGGTACAATAAAGGACAGAAACATTATGGATCTAAGAGAAGCAAAAGATACTAAGAAGAGGTGGCAAGAATACACAGAATAAAGAAGATCTTCATGACCCAGATAACCACGATGGTGTGACCACTCACCTAGAGCCAAACATCCTGGAATGTGAAGTCAAGTGGGCCTTAGGAAGCATCACTACGAACAAAGCTAGTGGAGGTGATGCAATTCCAGTTGAGCTATTTTCAAATCCTGAAAGATGATGCTGTGAAAGTGCTGCACTCAATATGCCAGCAAATTTGGAAAACTCAGCAGTGGCCACAGGACTGGGAAAGCTCAGTTTTCATTCCAATCCCAAAGAAAGGCAATGCCAAAGAATGTTCAAACTACTGCACAATTGCACTCATCTCACACGCTAGTAAAGTAATGCTCAAAATTCTCCAAGCCAGGCTTCAGCAATACGTGAACCTTGAACTTCCAGATGTTCAAGCTGGTTTAGAAAAGACAGAGGAACCAGAGATCAAATTGCCAACATCTGTTAGATCACTGAAAAAGCAAGAGAGTTCCAGAAAAACATCTACTTCTGCTTTATTGATTATGCCAAAGACTTTGACTGTGTGGATCACAATAAACTGTGGAAAATTCTGAAAGAGATGGGAATACCAGGCCACCTTTTACCTGCCTCCTGAGAAATCTGTATGCAGGTTAAGAAGCAACAGTTAGAACCAGACATGGAACAACAGCCTGGTTCCATATAGGGAAAGGAATATGTCAAGGCTGTATATTGTCACCCTGCTCATTTAACTTATATGCAGAGAACATAATGCGAAACGCTGGGCTGGAGGAAGCACAGCTGGAATCAAGATTGCTGGGAGAAATATCAATAACCTCAGATACGCAGATGACACCACCCTTAGGGCAGAAAGTGAAGAGGAATTAAAGAGCCTGTTGATGAAAATGAAAGAAGAGAGTGAAAAAGTTGGCTTAAAGCTCAACATTCAGAAAACTAAGATTATGGCATCTGGTCCCATCACTTCATGGCAAATAGGTGGGGAAACAATGGAAACAGTGAGAGACTGTTTTTGGGCTCAAAAATCATTGCAGATGGTGACTGCAGGCTTGAAATTAAAAGACGTTTGCTTCTTGGAAGCAAACCCAGATAGCATATTAGAAAGCAGAGACATTATTTTGCCAACAAAGGTCCGTCTAGTCAAAGCTATGGTTTTTCCAGTAGTCATGTATGGATGTGAGAGTTGGACTGTAAAGAAAGCTGAGCACCGAAGAATTGATGCTTTTGAACTGTGGTGTTGGAGAAGACTCTTGAGAGCCCTTTGGACTGCAAGGAGATCCAACCAGTCCATCCTAAAGGAAATCAGTCCTGAATATTCATTGGAAGGACTGATGCTGAAGCTGAAACTCCAATACTTTGGCCACCTCATGCAATTTGAAAAGACCCTGATGCTGGGAGGGATTGGGGGCAGGAGGAGAGGGAGACAACAGAGCATGAGATGGTTGGATGGCATCACCGACTCAATGGACGTGAGTTTGGGTAAACTCTGGGAGTTAATGTTGGACAGGGAGGCCTGGCGTGCTGCAGTCCATGGTGTCGCAAAGAGTCGGACGTGACTGAGCAACTGAATTGAACTGAGCCATGTAACATATATAAATTAAATAATAATAATAAATGCATATATACCCACCATCCAACTTAGGAGAGCTGACATTATTAACTCCTGAAGCTTCTCCATGTCTCTCCTTGATCTCTGCCTCTTCCTCTCATCCGGAGGCAATAACTAACCTGAGTTTTGGATTTATCATTTCTTTGCTCCTTTCTTTATAGTTTTCTCACAGATGGTTGCAGTCCTAAGAAACATATTGTCTAATTCTGCATGCCTTTGAACTTTGGAGAAATAGAATTGGACTGTCTGCATTTTCCTGCAGCACGCATGTTTTTGATCTACATTTTGTTTATGAAACTCATTTGTATGGTTGAGTAGAGCTGTCGTGCATGCATTTTCACTCCCGTAATGCGCTCTACTGTAGAAATAAACCACAGGTCACGTCTCCATTCTTCTTTTGGTGGACATAGGGCTGCTGCCATTAATATTTATTGCTCCCCCTGATGCACATGTGTAAGAGTTTCTAGGTGAGGCACACGGAATAGAAATGCTGGGTTGGAAGATACGCACATCTGAACTTGACCAGACAACGCCAAGTTTCTCTATAAAGTGGTTGCATGATTTAACACTCCCAAAGCAGTGTACAGAGCTTGCATTGTTCCACAACCCTGACAACACTTGGTGGTGTCAGACTTGGATGTAGGTGCCAACCGGGTGGGTGTAAATCAGCATATTATGGAGGCTTTAGGTTTGCATTTCCCTGATTCATAATGAGATTGAATTGGCAACACTTGTCTCCTTGTCTGTGTGATGCTAGGTTACACTTCTAGTCTTTTTCTGCTGTGTCATCTTTTTCTTATTGATTCTTTAGGAGCTTTTCATATATTCTGATCTTGATCTTTTGTAAAGTATATGCATTTCAACTAGTCATTTCCCAATCTGTGGCTTACCTTTTCGCTTTCTAAATGGTGTGTCTTGGTCAACAGAAATTCTTGTTCTTAACATAGTGGAACTTACTGTTGTGGTCTGTGCTTTTTGTGAGCTTTTAAAGAAGTCCTTTCCTCCCCTGAGAACACAGTATCCTCTACTTTCTTCTAAAATTTTGCCTTGCATGTTTAGGTCTTTAGCCAAAGGAATTGATTTTATATAAATAGGGATCTGATTTCAGTTTTTTCCTTTCGGATAAGCAACCGTTCTAGCTCTATGTTTTGAACAGTTCATCTTCTGCATTATTTTTGAAAACCATGTCTTCTCGAGATCACATTTCCATTATGCTTGAGTCTGTTTCTGACTCGATAGTCTGATCCATGGCCTATGTGTCTGTCTCTGAGCCAAAGCCACCTACTGCAGTGACTAGGGCTTTCAAACGAGTCTTAAAGATCACCCTATCCCGTGTGCACTGATGCCTGGGAGGCCACGCCCAGTCCTGCTAATTCTTCAGGAATGTCTCAGCGCCTTTCGGCCCTTTGTCCTTCTCTATAAATTATAGAAAGAGATTGTCCTGTGTCATGAGCACCTGGTTGGGAGTTCATTTGAAACTGCATTGAATGATAAATTAATTTCTGCAGCTGTTATATTTTATTTAATTAACATTGGTTTATACTTCCCTGCATGGTTGTCCTTTTTCCCATTGTTCTATTTTACATTTCCAACCTTACGTCTGGAATCATTTTCCTTCAACCTGCTGTACATTTTTTAAAGTTCCCTCGGTGAAAGTTCTTTAAAATTTTTAATTGGTGTATAGTTGAGTTACTATGTTGTGTTAGTTTCAGATATACAGAAAAGTGAATCAGTTATACATATATATTTTCAGATTCTTTTCCCATATAAATTATTAGAGTATTGAGTAGAGTTCCCTGTGCTGTACAGTGCATCCGTGTTAGTTATTTATTTTATATATAGTAGTATATGTGCTGGGGCTTCCCAGGTAGCGCTAGTGGTAAAGAACCTGCCTGCCAATGCGGGAGATGCAGGTTTGACCCCTGGGTCAGAAAGATCTCCTGGACGTAGGATACCACAGCCTACCCCGATATGCCTGCATGGGGGATCCCGTGAACAGAGGAGCCTGGCAGGCTACAGTCCAGAGGACTGCAGAGTCGGCCGTGACTGAAGTGACTTAGCACGGCATAGCCCAGGACAGCTCATTGTGTATGTTAATCTCAGTCTTCTAATTTATCACGTCCCCTGACTTTTCCCTTTTGGTAACCATGAATTTGATTTTGAGATCTGTGAGTCTATTTCTGTTTTGTAAATAAGTTCATTTGTATCATTTTTTATTAGATTCCACAAGTGATATGATATTTGTCTTTCTCTGTCTGACTTACTCTTGATGAAAGTTGATTGGTGGTCAAGACACCCAATTTATTTGCTTGAAGATTTTGTCTTTGTTCTTGAAAGATAGTTTTGCTGGGTATACAATCTCAGGGACAGTTATTTTCACTATAGGACAATTATTTGACCCTTTGAAAACTTTATTTCACTGTCTTCTGGCTATAGTTGTTAATACTGAAAAGTTAGTTGTTCAAGCATCCGTGTTTCTTGGTTTATCATCTGTTGTTTCCCCTTCTGACTGTATTTTCTCTTTGATCATGTTATTCTGCAGGTGCATTATATTATACGTACATGTGGATTTAAACTTTGATCTTTCTTTAAGTTTACTGTGTTTCATGTATTACAATACATATGATTCACGTATTTCATCAATTGTAAAAACTTCATAGCTGTTATCTTTTCAGCTAAGTTTCTCTCCCCTTGTATGAGTGTTCTCTGGCTGCTGTTAACAAATGACCACAAACTTGGTGACTTAAAACAACAGGCATTTATTCTTTCACAGTTCTGGAGACCAAAAGTCCTAACTAATGTGATGGGGCTGAAACCAGGGTGTCAGCGGGGCCTTGCTTTCTCTGGAGGCTGTGGGTAGGGGGGTACCTTCCTTGTCTCTTACAGGTTCTGGTGGCTGCCAACCCTCTTGGCTTGTAGCAGCATCACTCCAGTCTTCAAGGGCGGTGTCTTCAAACCTCTCTCTGTTTTGTCTTCCTGTAGACTTCTCTGTGTGTTGTCAAATCTCCCTCTGCCTCCCTCTCATAAGAATACAAGTGACTGCATTTAGGGACTCAGGATAATCTATGCTAATCCCCCTGTCCTCTGACTCTTTATCACATCTGCAAAGACCACCCCCCCAACCTTTTTCATGTATGGTAACCTTTACAAGTTCCAGGCATCAGGACGTGGGCATCTTTTGCAGAGCTGTTTTTCAGCCTTCTTCATTGAACTGCAAAGAGATGGGTGTTACACCCTCTCGTTTTGTCCTCCTTCTTTAGTTTTCTTTTTCCTGTAGTTTATAATTTTATCTCTCTGTTCCACATTCTAGATAAGTTTCTTCAAATATATCTTTAGTTTTCCCAATTATCTGTTCAGTTCTATATGATCTTCTATTTCATCCAGCCATTGATTTTTAAATTTCACTTGATATATTTTTCATTCCTAGAAGTTCTTTTTGGTTCTTTTTCAAATGTCCATGGTCATTTTTATAATCTCCCACTCCATGTTCAGTTTGATTCTTCTTTGAATTGATTCAGTTCTTTAAACAGAATGTGGCTAGAGAAACATCCAAAACTCTTTTGAGAAATTGTACCATGAAAATGATCAGAGAAATGGGCCTGTTGCTGGAAGGGATGCAGGGTCAAAAAAAAGAAAGAAAACTGTAGAGAAATTACTTTATGGTGAGATAGAGATTCGTATGGTGATGAGAACGACCCAGCAGACAGGGGCCAGCTGATGGGGTGATGTCCTTGTATGGGGGAGAACAGACAGGTCCCTTGCACGGAAGGAAGAGAGGGACTCAGGTGCAGACTGGAGCGTTCACTTAACACCACAGTGGGAGTGCGGAGCAGCGTCACCTAGACTGGAATGAAGCGATGGACGGATGTGAGCTATCTCTTCTGGTTGCTTCTGCTTCCTTAGTGTATCAGAAGGAAGGCCATTAGCTGAGGAGGAGGATGGGGGAGAGGTGTCTGAGCTTTGAGAGAGAGGAGGTGTGAAATGCTCTTCTAGGAGAGCAGGAGAGTGAACGGGCTGGGAAGTGGGATGGGATGGGCCGGCAGCCACAGAATGCCCCGTGGAGAGTCGCGGGCTGAACTTGGTGACACCGATCACCAGCTGGTATTTTCCTAAAGCGCAGATTTGACCAAGGCCATCCCCATCTTAAAACCCTTATTCACTCCGACTGGTCTAAATTCCCCTGTATGGGAAGGTCCTCCGTGACCCCAGCTTCACCAGATCCCGGTTATGAACTTCACACCAGCAAGCTGAGCTGCCTGCAGTTCCGCAGATTTCGCGCCTCTCTGTCACGGCTGTTACTGTTCCTGCCGCCCGGAACCCCCTTCCTGCCTCGGCCCTCCGGCGGGGAGCCTGTCCGTCTGTTTCCCTCTGCCTCCCGGCCCTCACCCCGCAATTCCTCATGCGGACTTTTCTCATCTGTTACGGCTCCTATAAAATGTCACTGGCGGCACTTGCCCGGTGGTCCAGGGGTTAAGAATCTGCCCGCCGACGCAGGGGACCTGGGTTCAGTCCCTGCTCTGGGAAGATCCTACATGCTGTGGGGCAGCTAAGCCCGCGTGCCATAGAGCCTCTGCCCACAGCAAGAGAAGCCGCCGTGATGAGGAGCTTGAGCGCTGCGACGAGAGAGGAGCAGGCCCTGCTCACCGCAGCTAGACGGGAGCCCTCAGGCAGCAATGCAGACCCAGCGCAGCCAGAAATGAATTAAAAAACCTTCACTGGCTCTCAATCATGATTCTGCCTCATCCACCCTATCAAGGGCACAGACCATACCCTGTCTTCTCTGGGCCCCTGGTGGCCTGCTCTGAGCAGGGCCCAGACGCTGTCTGCTGAGAGGACTGACTGAGGCGGCTTCTGGAGGAGAGCTGGGTCAGGCCGGCGGGGCTGGGAACCAGCGCGCCATCAGTGGGGTCACTGGACCGTGGAGAAAAAACCAGATCAGGGGCCAGGAGGCTGAGCCAAGGCCTGAGGTCAGGAGAAAGCAGGCCAGGCTCCCAAGTGCAGGGCGGAGAGGGAGGCGGATGGAGAGGCTGCGGGAGTTGGGGGGAGAGGGCGGGGTGCAGCCGCGTGGCCCGGGACACGCGTCCTCCAACACTGAGGGTCTGCAGGAGTGACGCTGCTGGTACCCGCTCCTGGTGCTGCGGAGGGGCGCAGGCTGCTGGGGAGGCGCATCACAGACTTTTCTTTCTGGGCATCACAGACTTCTAAAGGTAGAGAGATGCCCCCCGTCCCCCCCAGTCCCCCATTCAAAAGAGCCATTCAACTCCTCAGAAGCTCCAAACATGCCCACAGGGAATAAGGTCGAATGGGAATCTGCAGGTGGCCCGCGGTGGTTCCAAGGGCAGCACTTAGGGGTCAGGCTCCCAGGCCCCCCACAAGCTGTGGCGCTACGGGCTAGCTGCTCTGCCTCTTTGAGCCTCCCTCCTTCAATGTGTAAAAGGGGAATGATGAAGAAGACACATAACCCAATTAAAAAGTGGCAAAGGAATTTGAATAGATATATGTCCAAAGAAGATAGGCAAATGGCCAATAAGCAAATGAAAAAAGCTGGTCTACATCCTTAGTCGTTAAGGAAATGCAGGTCACAACCACAGTGAGACACGATTTACACCCACTAGACAATATGAGTGTCAACAAGGGTGTGCGGAGATGGAATCTGCATGTACGGCTGGTGGGAAAGTGAGCCGGTGCAGTTGCTTTGGAAAAGCAATTTCTCAAAATGGGAAACATAGAGTTAGCATATGACCTAGTGATTCCACCCTTAGTTATCCACTTCAGAAAAATGAAAACCTGTATCCACCCAAAACTCACACGTGAATGTTCATAGCAGTGTTATTCATAATGGTCCCAAATGGAAACAATTCAAATGTCCATCATCTGGTGGATGGAGAAACAAAACCTGATATTTCCATTCCATAGAATACAAAAAAGATTGAAATAGTGAAACCTCTACTAAATGAATGAACTCAAAAGCATGCTAAATGAAAGAAGCCAGCCTCAAACGACTGCATGTTGTATGATTCCATTTACATGAAATGTCCAGAATAGACAAATCTATGCAGACATAAAATAGTTTCAAGAATGCCTGGGGCTGGTGGGGGTACTGGCTGTAGGGAAATGGAGAGTGACTGTAAATGGACAGCATTCTAACGTGAGATTGTGGTGATGGTGGCCTGACTCTGTAAAATATTGAATTACATTGAATTACTCCCTATGGATGGGTGAATCTTGTGGTATGTAAATTACATCTCAGTTCAGTTCAGTTGCTCAGTTGTGGCCAACTCTTTGTGACCCCATGGACTGCAGCACGCCAGGCCTCCCTGTCCATCATCAGCTCCCAGAGTTTATTCAAACTCAAGTCCATTGAGTCGGTGATGCCATCCAACAATCTCATCCTCTGTCATCCCCTTTTCCGCCCGCCTTCAATCTTTCCCAGCATCAGGGTCTTTTCCAATGAGTCAGTTCTTCGCATTAGGTGGCCAAAGTATTGGAATTTCAGCTTCAACATCAGTCCTTCCAGTGAATATTCAGGACTGATCTCCTTTAGGATGGACTGGTTGGATCTCCTTGCAGTCCAAGAGACTCTCAAGAGTCTTCTCCAACACCACAGTTCAAAAGCATCAATTCTTTGCCGCTCAGCTTTCTTTATAGTCCAACTCTCATGTCCATACATGACTACTGGAAAAACTATAGCTTTGACTAGACGGACATTTGTTGGCAAAGTAATGTCTCTGCTTTTTAATATGCTGTCTAGGTTGGTCATAACTTTTCTTCCAAGGAGCAAGCGTCTTTTAATTTCATGGTTGCAGTCACCATCTGCAGTGATATTTGAGCCCCCCCAAGAAAAGTCTCTTACTGTTTCCATTGTTTCCCCATCTATTTGCTATGAAGTGATGGGACCGGATGCCACGATCTTAGTTTTTTTGAATGTTGAGTTTTAAGCCAACATTTTCACTGTCCTCTTTCACTTTCATCAAGAGGCTCTTTAGTGCCTCTTCACTTTCTGCTCTAAGGGTGGTGTCATCTGCATATCGGAGGTTATTGATATTTCTCCTGGCAATCTTGATTGCAGCTTGTGTTTCATCCAGCCCAGCGTTTCTCACGAGGTACTCTGCATAAAAGTTAAATAAGCAGGTTGACAATATACAGCCTTGACATATTCCTTTCCCAATTTGGAACCAGTCTGTTGTTCCATGTCCAGTTCTAACTGTTGCTTCCTGACCTGCATACAGGTTTCTCAAGAGGCAGGTCAGGTGATCTGGTATTCCCATCTCTTTCAGAATTTTCCACAGTTTATTGTGATCCACACAGTCAAAGGCTTTGGCATAATCAATAAAGCAGAAGTAGATGCTTTTCTGGAACTCTCTCGCTTTTTCAATGATCCAACAGATGTTGGTAATTTGATATCTGGTTCCTCTGCGTTTTCTAAATCCAGCTTGAACATCTGGAATTTCATGGTTCACATACTGTTGAAGCCTTGCTTGGAGAACTTAGAGCATTACTTTGCTAGCGTGTGAATGAGTGCAATTGTGCGGTAGTTTGAACATTCTTTGGCATTGCCTTTCTTTGGGATTGGAATGAAAACGGACCTTTTCCAGTCATGTGGCCACTGCTGAGTTTTCCAAATTTGCTGGCATATTGAGTGCAGCACTTTCACAGCATCATCTTTCAGGATTTGAAAATAGCTCAACTGGAATTCCATCACCTCCACTAGCTTTGTTCATAGTGATACTTCCTAAAGCCCACTTGACTTCACATTCCAGGATATCTGGCTCTAGGTGAGTAATCACACCATCATGGTTTTCTGGGTCATTAAGATCAGTCAAGCAGCTGACCCACCTCCTTTGCATTTAGATTTATGGGACTCTGGTTTGGGGAAGGCTTTGGTTTGCTCTGCCTGCTGCCATCTTGGCCCTGAGCCCAGCTGTTAAGGGGAGCATCTAGGTGTGTCTTTGGCAAGGCAGTTTTTTTTTTTAACTGATTTATGGGGTTGGGGGTCCACTCTTGGGAGAGGGCCTGAGGGCTGGACTGGGAACAAGGACGCTGGTGTGGCCTTCTTTGAGGTCTTAGTGACTCAGGAACAAGGCAGGCGTCTTGCTCTTTTTCCCGGCTCATAAACCAAGTTTATGGGGTATTCTCTTCGGATTTGCAATGGGCTGGAAGGGTGGCTGTGGGGACAGCTCTCGGGGTGGCCCTGGGGAGCCTGGGACCTGCAGCCCTGGACTTGTGCTGGGGACCCCCATGAGAAAGTAGGCTTGTACTTGGGCAGGCTGAGTGCCACCGTGGGGCCTGTTTGCTTTGTTCGGAGGGCAGTAGGGGTGGGGGTGGGGCTGAGGAGGAGGGAGGAGGAGGGAAATTATGTTTCCTGAGTATCTCACCCCAATCTGCTGAACTGGGCACAGGGGAGTCACGGAGACAAGAGCCATTTCCCAGCTCTTGCAGAACCCCCAGCACTTGGAGGGCAGAGGAACAAAGAAAGTGACCATCAGAATCACGGTGCAGTAATAACAGGAGAGGTTGGGACTTCCCTGGTGGTCCAGGGGTTAAGACTCTGTGCTCCCAATTCCGGGGCCCGGGTTCAATCCCTGCTCAGGGAACTAGATCCCACATGCCATGGTGAAGACTGAAAATCCTGTGTGCCTCAACTGAGACCTGGTGAGCCAAATTAAAAAAAAAAGAAGTTAGGAAAAGAAATCTAACAACAGAATGGAGCCTCTCTGTAGGTAAGGGCTTCCCAGGTCTTATCTCATTCAAGCCTCACAGTGATACCAGGTGCAACCTTCTGTTACTGCCCGCATTTCATAGGCAAAGCAGCTGAGGCAGAGCCAGGCTCAGTCACTGGGGCAATGACAGAGAACTAGAGCTGAGAAGAGCCAGACTGGACCCCAGACTGTCCAGAGCCAACAGGCTAAACTTCCCCTCCTACTGCCTCACGAGGGCTTGGGGGCATGGAGGAGCCCAGGGGAGGGCAGGGTCTGCTTTGTTGGGGAGGGAGTGGGGTATGCCGCAGTCTCCATACTGATGCCTGGTTGGGACTTTGAAGGATGCGTAGGAGTTTGGTGCGGAAGGGGCAGGGAGGACATTCCAGCAGAAGGAACAGCCGGTGCATAGGCAGGGAGGTTTGGGGAGTTACAGGTGGCTCAGTCCTGTAGGAGCATAAAGCGGAAGTGGGGGGAGGTGAGGCGGCCACAGACAAGGCGCAAGGAGAGGAAGGCCTGTCTTGCTCTGCTAAATTATTAGGGCTCTGTACATGACACCGTCCCCGCCCTCCAGGGCGTTTCCTGAGCTGTGGAGATGAGCCATGTCATCAAGAAATGATGATGGGAACTTCTCTGGCAGTCCAGTGATTAAGAATCTGTGCGTCCAATGCCGGAGGTACAGATTCGACCCCTGGTTGGGGAACTAAGATCCCATATGCTGTGCAATGAGGCAAAAAAGAAAAAAATGATGAAAAATCCACCGACATGCAGGTACCAGTGTGGGGAGGGCAGGGGAGGGAGGTCTGCCCTGGGTCCAGGAGGGATGGGCCATAGCAGAGACTTCCTGGAGAAGGGGCTATCTTGCTGGAGTTAATAGGAAGAAGTGGTGTTTGAACAAAGGTGTAGAGGTTTAAAAGAAAGTACTAGGTGTATTTGAGGGACATGAAGAAAATGAAGGGGTGGCAAGAAAGATCAGCAAAGCATACGTGATATTCAACCCTACCCACCAAATGCCTTTGGAGTCCGACCTTGGTTCACATTCTGACTTTCTGCTGACTGGCTGCGTGACCTTGTGCAAGTCACTAAACCTCTCTGAGCCACAGTTTCCTTCTTACCTGTAAACTGGGTGGAAACAAGTGATGATAACCTCCTAGAGTTCTGATGAGGGATTGACTCACTCTGGTATCATTACAAGATCTTGGCCATGTCAGCCAACCGCCTTAACCAGGGGTCAGAAAACTTTTTCTGTAAAGGATCAAATAATAAATATTTTAAACATTGTGGGCTATTTCGTCTCTGTTACATATACTTAACTCTGCCACTGTGGAAGCAGAGCGGCCGTCGGCAAAACGTAAATCGATAAACGTGGATGTGAGCCAATCCAGCTTTGTTTCTGGACCCCGAAATCTGAATGGCGCATATTTGCCAGGTATCACAAAATATTCTTCACGCTTTTATTCTCCACTCCCTTCCCCCAGACTGGGCTCCCTGTGCTATAGAGCAGCTTCTACATTTATTAAAAACATTTTTAGTTCATGAACCATACAAAGACAGGCAGTGCAACAGATTTGGCATGCAGGCCACAGTTTGCTGACCTCTGACCCGGATTATTATTTCTTTAATATTTTCTTTAGTATCATTGACATATATACACTAATAGATAGCTGGTGGGTGGCTGCTAAATAAGACAGGGAGCCCAGTCTGGGGCTCTGTGATGACCTAGAGGGGTGGAGTTGGGAGGGGGGAAGGGAAGGGATATATATATATATTTATATATTTATATAATTATGACTGATTTAGAGTTGTTGTGTGGCATAAAACAACACAGCATTGTAAAGCAATTCTCCTCTAACTAAAAAAATATTTTCTTGGGATTCACCTAGTATTACTTAAATAAATTTATTTGAAAAGGAAAATTTACATCCCTTAATAGAAGATGACAGTGAAAATAACCTAGAAAAGCAAACTGGCATCATTAAATTTTCACCAGGTCCAGCCCAAGGGTTCAAGCCTGGGGTCTGTTCTGTCTGTATTAAAGAGACATGGAGAGGTCCCAGGGACAAATGGAACAAGACAGACTTTCTCTCCGTCAAATTCAAAGAAAAAAATGTGGAAAAAGAATGAATAAGAGGTTATCTCACTGTTTAATGCTGCATCCTGTACGGCCTAACATCCTCTTGTGGGAGGCGGCATTGGAAGTCCCATCACTGCGCCTGGCCCTGGTCACGGAGCCCACTCATGGCGTGTGCTGAGTTCTAATCACGGGAAGCAAAACGCTGCCTCTGACCTGCTGTGAGCCAACCTCTACAAGGGTTTTGAAATCACCTAATGACAAGTTGATGGCCTGTGCAGGGAATTATTACTGTTAATAAAATACTAATCACAGTAATGGGGATGCATTTGGGCTGATGAGACCTAAGTGCCCGAAGGCCGCCAAGCATCTTTGAAAAGCATCATTAAAATAATAATTAAAATTGCAGCAAGAGTGAGTCAAGGCCACGAAGGCAACTGAGGCCCCGTGGAAGAGGCCGCAGAGAAAGTCTTGGGATCCCACCTGCCCTGCTCCAGGCAGAGGCTTGCAGGAGGCTCATGAAGCCGAGATAAACAGTTGGAAATTTGTTGGAGGTGCTGAGGCCCCTGATGAGATGATGACTTTTAAAGATTAATTAATTAGTTGTGGCGCTCGATCTTTGCTGCTGTGCTCGGGCTTTCTCCAGTTACGGCGAGCAGGGGCTGCTCTTTGTTGCCACGCGTGGGCTGCTCATTTTGGGGGCTTCCCTTGTTGCAGAGAACAGGCTCTAGGGCGCCTGGGCTCCCGTCATTGTGGCACGTGGCCCACAATGCGGGCTCAGCAGCCGTGGTGCCCCATGGCATGTAGGATCTTCCTGGACCAGGGACTGAACTCATTGTCCACGGCACTGGCAGGCGGATTCCTAACCGCTGGACCACCGGGGAAGTCCCAGGATGATGACTTCTGACGCGGGGCCTCTCGTCGGGGGTTCCTGGACCTTGCTGGCCTCATCTGAGTAATGCAGATAATGACACCTTATGTATAGGAGGAGGGGGCTGGACAGTAGGAGCCCTGGCGGTCCTCGTCCGTCCCCTGCGGCCAGCTCCTCTCTGCTGGAGACAGATCCTGGGGCCCTGGTCATTTCACCGGCCAGGTGCGCTCCAGCTGGGAGGAAACACGTAACTCAGGGGTTGCAAACTTGCTCCCTGGGGGCCAAATCCGGCGCTTAGATGTGTTTTTTCTCACCGGTAAAGTTAAAAGTTAGAGAACAACCTTTGGCACTTATTACATATTATGAGGTAACAATAGCAGACAGAAGCATATAAAGTACATACCTTTACAGTTCAGTGAGCTGTCACACGGCAAACAACTCAAGCGCTGGCCAGACCCAGAGCAAGAACACGGCAGGGGCCCTGGACGCCCTTGGGTTTAAAAAATTAAAAAATTTTTTAAATGACTATGTGATACTGTTTTTTTCTGACACCAAATTGTGTCTCCCATACCAACTGTACAATTCTTCAACACCAACTAAGCATCCCCCAATTCAATTCAGTACTGACACTAGAATTAGCACAGACTCCACAAGTTCAGGGTACAGACCGCACAAGACTGCCCGCATTTCAGAGAACAATCACAAGTTCCAGGGGCCACCTGTACTTCTCCCCAACCAGGTATAAGTCCGGGTTTAAATCCATAGCCTCCTCCTTAGGGTGGAAGTCACACGTCTGTGGGGTGGGATCGTGAGGGGAGTGGGACCCGCTCGAATCCTGGGGCAGAAGCTTTGTATTGTGGGAGCATCATGGATCTGGGGGTCAGATAAGCCTGAGTTTCAACCTTTAGGCCACCACTCTGGACAAGTGCAGTCTTCCGGGCCTTAGGTTCCCGCTCGATAACTTGGGCACAATGACTGCCACCTCACAGGGTCACTGTTAGGACTGAGCTAGTGCTGAGTAGAAGCTCCATGAATGGTTCGTCACTGCATCCAGCCTAAGCAGAGGGGTTGCAAGAAACCAGGGGTGTCCTGTCTCTGCCTCCTTCAAAACCGAGTTCAAGGCCACCTCCTTCAGGAAGCCTCCCCAGGTTCCCAGCGGCCCCACTGTCCTTGTCTTTGCTATCGAATTCCCCAGGACTTTGGTTTATGGACAACATCCCCTCCTGCCTCTGCGGCTCCTGCCAGCCTCCGGGAGCACTCTGCACCTTGTCATTCATCACTTCTGGCGTTCTGTGGGCATCGCTGGTCCGCGGAGCCTTCTTGGGGGCAGGGTTCTGGGAGAGAGTAGACAGTAGGGTCTACGGGGTCCTGCAGACCTGCTCCCACCCCACGCCTGCTCCGGGGCTCCGCAGAGGGCATGCCTTGCTAGTGGCGGACTTTGGTCTGTCTCTTGTCCCTTCTTGGCAAGGAAATATATGGGGATGACTTTTCTTTTGCCACAGAATATAACTGAGGGTTGCATACCTGTCTCGTTTAACAGCCCCCAAGGTTTTTTTTTCCCCTGATGGTAAAAAAAAAAAGCAAAACTATGTATAGTTTTATTTTGGTAAACTATACATAACATAAGATTTACCATTTGAACCATTTTAAGTGTACAGTTCAGTGGTATTTAATTCATTCACAGTACTGTGCACCTATTACCACTAACCGTTTCCAGACTTTGTCATCATCCCAAACCGATACCCTGGCCCCGTTAAATACTAACTCCCTGCCCCCCTCACTCTAGTTCCTGGTGATCGCCCTTCCACTTTCTGTCTCTGTAGCCTGTTCTAGATGCCTTACATAAGTGGAATCATGCAATGTTTATCCTTTCGTGTCTGGCTTATTTCACTTGGCATAGTGTCTTCTAGATTCATCCATGTGATAGCATGTGTCAGAATTTCCCTTCTTTTTATGGCTGAGTAATAGCCCATTGGATGTCTTTACCACATTTTGTTTATTCATTCATCCGTAGACACACACTTTGGTTGTTTCCAGGTTTTGGCTACTGTGAATAACATTGCTCTGAGCGCTGGTGGACAGGATGTCTTTTAGTCCCTGCTTTCAATTCCTGAGTACATGTTCCTAGGAACGGAACTGCTGGTAGTTCTGTTTAACTTCTTGAGAAGATGCTAAACTGTTTTCCATCATGTCTGCACCTTTTACATTCTCAAGAGCGGTGCACGAGGGTTCCAAATTCTCTACATTCTGGTCAACACTTGTTATTTCCAGCCCCCCCCCCTTTTGGGTGATAGCCATCCTCGTGAGTATGAAGTGGTTTCTCATGTGGTGGTAACACTATAATTTTAAGGGTAGCTCTTATAGCCCCACTTTTACAGTGAGGGAAACTGAGGCTCAGAGAAAAATAACTTGACGTCACACACTTGTGTAATAGGGAAGGCCCTTCGGATTCTATTACAAGTTAATCACTAAACGGATGTTACCCATAAGCTTAAATTATACATAATGACCCATCTCTGGGAACCCTGCCTCCCAGGTAATGACATTAAGCTAAAATACCTTTGTTTAGCTCGCAGAGAGCGTTTGACCAGGCCCATCTGTGAAAGACTCTGGCAGCTGACCGGGACCAGGAAATCTTTGACTTTACTCCCATCCCTTTTATGTAAAGTAGGCCTGAATTCTAACTCGGGCAAGATGGTTCTTTGGGGCCGAGTCTACCGCCTTCGCGGTCTGCTGGCTTCCTGAATGAAGCCGCTATTCCTTGCCCCAGTAACTCGTCTCTCGGTTTATTGGTTTGTCTTGTGGTGGGCAGTGCCAGCTTGGACTTGGCAACACGTGGCGCTGGGATTCAAACGGGGCTGGGAGGTGACTATCCCCAGCACCCCACTCGAATTCCTTGAGGGTAAGGACTGTGTCTTCCTGTTCCTTTGGAAACACCAAGAAGGAAGAGAACTCTAGCCTAGAACTACCGAATCTGGGAGCAGCTGAGCGGTCCCGCGAGACTGTCTCCTCCGAGCCCCCCACCACCATTTTTTAGCTGTGAAGCCTGAGGCTCTGAGAGGGGTGACTGACGCTTGAGTGAGCAGCAGGACGCAGACAGGGGTCACCGGCCCTGGACCCCACAGCTCTGCCACTCGAGGTTACCTCTCCAGCTGCTCGCCACCCTCTCATCTGAGCCGTGGCATGGCTGGGCCCCGGGGGCAGGCCTGGACTCCAGGTCAGGGGACCAAAGTCCAGGTCACAGGGGGTGAACTCTGCCTCCCCAAAGCCTCCTCCAAACTAGACGTCAACCCTGCCTGTGAGCCGGGGGGGCCTGACTTTCCCCTGACAGGTGAGGATGGTGGCTAACTTCGAATGGGACCCCCGGAGGAGGGCTGAGGTCTGGGGACTGCTGACCACCGGCCAGACAAGCTCTTTCCCCCAGACAACCTCGGTGGTCGTCTCCAAAGGAGGCCAGAAGGTCCTGAGGATGGATTCCAACCCAGTGGCAGAGGCTTTTCTCGGCTGCATGGGAGGTGGGCAACCAGGGAGTACAGGGAGGGGTCTGTCCATCCACTGAATCAGGGGGCGTGCAAGTCACAGGGACAGTCCTGGCTGGACCACACATTTGTTGTGTGATGTTCGCAAGTCAGTTGAGATTCCTGGGCCTCTGTTTCCTCATCTGTGAAATGGGGGTGTGAGCATGTGCTCATAGCATCACATGAGGGTCAGATGATCGGCTGTGTGAATAAAGCAGAGGCGGTAAGCGCCTGATCCATAACAATCGCTCAGCAAGGCGAGCTACAGCTAATCACCACTTTCTGCCTCATCTTGAGCTACTAGCACTGGGCTGGGTGAGGAGCTAAGTGTCAGGGTTATGTCCGAAGTGACCTTTCCTCCAGTTTAGGCTCTTCTGGAAGAGGCTCTTTCCCTTCCCTCTGAGGCCCCTCTGACCCCTGGGTCTCCATCTCTCATTGTTACTTATGACACCGTCACCTTCATCTTTCCAAAGGTTGGCAGACAGAAACCAGTGGCGTTACTGTTCCTCCCAGGGATGTTTACATTTCAAGGCGGGGGCGGGGAGGGGGGCTCCCTCACCAGCAAGGATCAGGCTCTGTTGGCTTCAGAAGTCTTTGCAGTGCAAAATAATATGAATAACCATACTGACCATTCATTAAGCACCTACCATGTGCCAGACATTGGTCTGAATCCCTTATACACCTTCCCTTCCTTAATTGTCCTAACAAAAGCCTGAGGTTGGGACCCCATTTTATAAATGAAGAAAGTAAGGCACAGAGACCATTAGTAACTTGCCCAACTATCACACGGTAAGTGGCAGAGAAGGGACGCAAACCCAGGCAACCTGACTCCAGAGTCCACTGCGGCCTCTCTTTCACCAAGCACTCAGTATGCATCAGGCATGTGTTCCAGACGCTTTATATGCATGACTGTCTCTGGTGTCTCCACGTGGCAATATGCTGGGTTTCTCTTTTGACCCTCACACCAGCCCTATGAAGTATATTACCCCACAGTTTAAAGGTGAGACAGCGGAGACCTGGAGAGAGAATTGCTTTCTGTCACCTCTTCTGCTGTATCTGCTCTGTCCTGATCATCCCCGCCCCAGTGCCCTGGGGATGGTGGGGGTGTGAGGAGAGGGAGAGCAGGCCTTAGCTTTGGGAACAGAATTTCAGGTTCCCACCTGCCCTACTGCTAGCTTCACAGTTCTGGGAAAATCCCAGAGCCTTGTAAGCCTGGATATTCTCATGAGTACAATGGCGAAGTTGCGCCCATCTAAAGGGCTGTTGTGAGCCTGAAATAGAAGATGCTCTGGGCAGAAGGCACATAGTAGGTGCTCAGTAAATTGTTTCATTGCCCCTAAAGCTACATGTTTTCCTTTGTGTCCTTATAACACTATGCCAGCTGCCTCTCTTAGTCCCACTTACTAGAGGTAAACTCATGTCTAGTTATTCAAGGACCTGGGGCTGGAAAGTTCTTGAAGTCAAAGGCCACATCCCATGCATCTTTAGATCTCCCACTTCGCCCAGTGCTTTTTATTTTACACAACAGTGTTGTGTTTTTTTCCCCAAAGTGAAAATAGCTTTTCTGTTTTTCTCCTTTTAAAAGCATGTGCTGTGCTAAGTCATGGTCGACTCTTTGTGACCCTATTGCCTGTAGCCTGCCAGGCTCCTCTGTCCAGGCGATTTTTCAGGCCAGGATATTGCAGTGGGTTGCCATTTCCTCCTCCGAGGGATCTTCCCGACCTAGGGATCAAACCCCTGTCTCTTATGTCTCCTGCATTGGCAAGCAATTTCTTTACCACTTTGCACCACCCGAGACACCCCCTTTTAAATGTAATAAGGGCTCATTTTAAAATGCAGGTAGAATTTGACTGGCTTTGTCAAATGACATGAGGTTTAAATGAGATAATGGTGTTGTATGTTGTTTTTACCACTGTGACTTGCAACTGTTCTTATATGTGTTACATGTGTGTGTGTGTGTGTGTGTGTGTGTGTGTGTGTGTGTGTATATCTCAGTTTAGTTCAGTTCAGTCACTCAGTCGTGTCCAACTCTTGGTGATCCCATGGACTGCAGCACGCCAAGCTTCCCTGACCATCACTAACTCCCAGCGTTTACTCAAACTCATGTTCATTGAGTCGGTGATGCCATCCAACCATCTCATCCTCTGTCCTCCCCTTCTCCTGCCTTCAATCTTTCCCAGCATCAGGGTCTTTTCAAATGAGTTCTTCGCATCAGGTGGCCAAAATACTGGAGTTTCAGCTACAGCATCAGTCCTTCCAATGAATATTCAGGACTGATTTCCTTTAGGATGGATTGGTTGGATCTCCTTGCTGTCCAAGGGATTCTCAAGAGTCTTTTCCAACACCACAGTTCAAAAGCATCAATTCTTCAGCCCTCAGCTTTCTTTATAGTCCAACTCTCACATCTACACATCTCACATCTATACTACTGGAAAAACCATAGCTTTGACTAGACAGAAAAGTAATGTCTCTGGTTTTTAATATGCTGTCTAAGTTGGTCATAACTTTTCTTCCAAGGAGCAAGTGTCTTTTCATTTCATGGTTGCAGTCACCATCTGCAGTGATTTTGGAGCCCTCCAAAAATAAAGTCTGTCACTATTTCTATTGTTTCCCCATCTATTTGCAATGAAGTGATCAGACCAGATGTCATGATCTTAGTTTTCTGAATGTTGAATTTTAAGCCAACTTTTTCACTCTCCTCTTTCACTTTCATCAAGAGGCTCTTTAGTTCTTTATATATACATACATGCTATTATTCAGAAAACATTGAAAGGCATATAAAAAACAAAAACCCTCAGCTGACCTCTGGGATGTCCTTACAGATTTTTTTTCTAGGTATATACATACAGACAGAGCCACAAACCAAAGATGAATATTTTAAAAGTGGGATTTTATAGTTTTATTCATTTTTAATTGAAGTATAGTTGATGTACAGTATTACATAAGTTACAGATGTACAACATAGTGATTCACAATTTTTAAAGTTTATCATTCCTACACAATATTGGCTATGTTCCCTGGCTGTACAATGTATCCTTATAACATAATAGTCTGTACCTACGGCTCCCCCACCTGCGTCTTGTCTCTCCTCTCTTCTTTCTCCCACTGGTAACCACTACTTTGTTCTCTGTATCTGTGAATCTGTTTATTTTTTGTTACATTCCCTAGTTTGTTTTAGTTTTTAGATCCCATGTATAAATGATATGGTTTTACAGTGGTGCCTTTTCCCTTCAGTGATAACTGGAGGACCTCCTTCGTGCCAATAAAGATGTGTGTGTTATCCCCAGGATTGCTTGAGTATGACTGCTTATGGACATGTCATGACTTAAGCATTCGATCCCCAGTTGCTGGACATGGAGGTGACGCCTCTCATCTGAGCTATGCTGGAAGGTGCCGGGCAGGTTTGGACCAAGGAATCCTCTGGCTGGCTGAAGTCTCTGCAGTTACAAAATAGCCATCGGGGAAGTCACCAAGGCTGACGTGGTGACTTCTGCGGCGAGTCATTTCAAACTTGCGTTCAGGACAATTAGGGAGCCGGTCCTGCCATCAGGGTCTGGGATGGGTTCAGACGCATTCCTCCTTTTCATGGCCCTGGAAGGGGCAGGCCTCCGGGAAGAAGGGCTTTGACTCACTCCTTGCTGGCAGTCGCCTCCCGCGAGGCGGCCCCACGACTGGGACGTCTGTTTCAGCACAAACAGGACCACAAGGCCACAGAGGACCTGCCTGCCTTCCTCTGAGTGCTTTCCCTGGCAAGTGAAAAGCTGTTTGCAAACCAGAAATCGGAGGTGGGTTATGTGGGAATTTACCCAGCTCATCTCCGAATGGGAGCAAAGCAAGCCAGTGGAGGAGACAGGAGGGTCCCCACCGGGTGAAGACACCCCTGTCCTGCCCCACCTTGCTTCTGGGACTCCCAGGGCCTCCCTGGGAACAACCCACACACCCTGCAGCTGCAGGGTCCTTGCTCATCCTGAGCTTGGTGTGGACATTGCAGTATCTGGGCAGGATCCAGTTTAAGGTTTCAGACCTAAGATCGCCACGCTATGGAATGGGGGAAAGAATCTAGCTTCTCCTCTCCAAGCCTCAGTTTCTCCATCTATTAAAGGGGAATGAGAGTCTTTCCCCAGATTGATGAGGTTTGGAGAGAATGAGGTGATCCACGTGAAATGATGCCTGGCCCATAGACTATTTCTACTGGGACAGATCTGAGAAGGACAATATGAGGAATGAGCGAAATGCCGGGCATGGAGCAGAGAGAAGTACCTGTTGGTTCTTGGGGTCAGAGGCCTATCTCTTCAGGCAGAGATGGGAGTGTTGCATCGTGAAACCAGACACTTTGTAGAGCTTTCTGACAATGAGGACAAGGAAGCCTCGGAGGTCATCTCTGAGAGAGGGCTACAGGCTTTCGAGTGACTGCAAAGAACCACCCACCTCTGTCAGGCTCCCTTCCAGGAACGTTATTACGTGTTTCATTTAGCCCCGACCACAACCTCATGGGGCTCCCCCAAATGGCTCGGTGGGTAAAGAATCTACCTGCAATGCAGGAGCTGCAGGAGATGGGGGTTTGATCCCTGGATTCAAAAGATCCCCTGGAGGAGGAAATGGCAACCCAGTTCAATAGCCTCGCTTGGAAAATTCCCGTGGATGGAGGAGCCTGGTGGGTTACAGTCCGTAGCGTTGCAGAGTCGGACAGGCTGAGGGCGCGACTCGCAGCACAGCCTGAGGGGCAGAGGCCTCTGAGCTGTTTTACAGACAGAGACACTGCGGCTCAGAGGGTCCCGCGGCACACGCCCAGCAAGGAGCCATCTCACTAAGCTCGGGGCTTGAAACTGATTAGGGCCCCTCAAAGAGAGGGGCCCTGCCTCCCCGGGGCTGGACTTCCAGCTGTGCTGGCAGAGGGCGAGAGGCCTGGGGCTGGGGTGACAGGGCCTGGCGTCTCCCTTCCAAGGAGGCAGATGGTCTCCTTCCCTCCCTTGGGGAGCCCTCACTTCCTGACATGCGGGAGACAAGGAATTAGTGCAGATGCTCTGGACAAATGGATCTACAATGGGGAAGAGCAACAAGCGGTCCCTGCCCACCCTGGTTTCGAGGGTGCAGAGTGGTTCTAGGGGAAGTGTTACCCTTCAAATAAAAAAGCACCGGTTATGCTAAATAGGATTATGGAAGTGGAGTTGATTTACAAGGTTGTGTTAGTCTCAGGTATACAGAAAAGTGATTTTTTGATATATTTTTTCAGATTATTTTCTATTATAGGTTATTACAAGATATTGAATATAGTTCCCTATGTTCTACAGTAAATCTTAGTTGTTTATCTCTGACTATACTAAATATTGGACTTCCCTGGTCAACCCTGATTATCCATTGGAAGGACTGGTGCTGAAGCTGAAGTGCCAATGACTCATTGGAAAAGACCCTGATGCTGGGAAAGATTGAGGGGAGGAGGAGGGGGTGACGGAGGATGAGATGGTTGGATGGCATGATCAACACAATGGATATGAGTTTGAGCAAACCCTGGGAGATAGCGAAGGACAGGGAAGCCTGGTGTGCTGCAGTTCATGGGGTCACAAAGAGGCAGACACGACTTAGCGACTGAATAATGGCAACTGGCGGCTCAGCATAGAGAACCCACCTGCCAATGCAGAAGACTCGAGAGATGGGGTTCAATCTCTGTGTCGGGAAGATCCCTTGGAGAAGGAAATGGCAACCCACTCCAGTATCCCTGTCTGGGAAATCCCATGGATGGAGGAGCCTGGCGAGCTACAGTCCATGGGGTTGCAAAGATTTGGACACGGCTTAGTGACCAAACAACAACAATAAAATCAGCTGGGATCTGGAGCAATCTGAACTCTCATAGATGTTGGGAAAGATTGAAGGCCGGAGGAGAAGGGGACGACAGAGGATGAGACGGTTGGATGGCATCACCAACTCAATAGACATGAGTTTGAGTAAGCTCAGGGAGTTGGTGATGGACAAGGAGGCCTGGCATGCTGCAGTTCATGGGGTCGCAAAGAGTCGGACATGACTGAGCGACTGAACTGAACTGAACTGAACTGAATTCTTGTATGCTGTTGGGGGTATACATTTATATGGCCAACTTGGAAAACTGTCTGACTATATCTACTAACTTTAAAACATACACAAACACAGCAATCCTATCCCTCAGTTTCTACTCAAGAAGAACAAATGCTTATGTTCGCCTAGAGACAGAGATGAGAAGGCTATTAGCAGCTTTACTTCAAATAGCCCCAAACTAGAAAACACCCAAATGTCCATCTGTGGTAGAATGGACAAATACATTGTGACATGTTCATTGCACGTAATATGACCCAGCAAAGAAGAACAAAGTGCTGCCGCACTCAACTACGCGGATGGATCTCCTACAGATAAGATTGAGCGAAAGAAGTAAAAAAACATGCTGTCCGATTCTGTTGTCCATGAGGCTAGAAAGGAATCCACGGCGAGAAACATCAGAGCCCAGTCGCCTTTGGGAGGTGTCACTGGAAGGGGTCACCAGGGAGATTTCTGTTTGTGGGAAACGAGCTGGGTGTGGAGCACTCTGGGGTGAGCATGTGTAGACGTTCACCGAGCTGCACACATATTTGTTGAATGTACATCATCCCTTAATGCAAAGTCAAAACAAGACAGCAAACGAAGAAGTACTGCCAAAGCCAGGATCTGGAGGATAAGTGAGAGCTAACCAGCGAGAAGGGGACCGGTGTCCCTGGAGGTGGGACCAGCATGTGTAAAGACCCAGAGAGGGGAGGGCACGGTGTTGCTTCTCATGGCAGCTCTGGGCTCAACTGACAATGCCCTTGCCCGTCACTTCTCCATGCCCGGCTCTACTCACTTGAAGGCCAACACTGTGGAACAGGATGGTAGAAATCACTTCAAGGGCTCACTTCTCAGATCTCAGATCAATGTTTGAATGTTCCATCTTTGGGTGGTCGAGGAAGAGGCTCGAGCTGGAGCAGAATGGATGGGACTTGGAGTTCAAAGTTGGGTTCAGAGTTCAACTGTGCTGTGAATTGTGTGTTTTGGGACAGGCTGTTCACCCTCTAAGCCTCAGGCTCCCTGTAAGAAGGGTCTTTAACATGCAGAGGTTTAGTGACCGAGTCGGGGTAAAGAAGATATTGGGCTTCCCAGGTCGTAAAGAATCCACCTGCCAACACAGGAGACATAGAGATATGAGCTCGACCCCTGGGTCAGGAAGATCCCATGGAGGAGGGCACGGCAGCCCACTCCAGTACTGCTTGCCTGGAGGAGCCTGGCAGGCTACAGTCCACGTGGTTGTAAAGAATAGGAAACAAATGAAGCAGCTTGGCACGCATGCAAAGAAGATGTTTAACAGATGTAGTCATTTGGAAATGACGGAAGAAGGCCTAAAAGCAAGGGCCTGTCCAAATTTGTGGCCCCCCCCTAGAATGACCCAGCATGGCCCTGGTTAGGCTTCTGCAACTCTCAGCCTTTACTTCCTGTCCCAAGACTCCCCCCACCAAAACGGTGCCTGGCAGGGGGTTGAGGAATGTTGATTCATGATAACTGGCACTTAAAACATGCCAGGCACTTCTCTCAGCTCTGTGGACTTGTTTCATCCTCGCGGTAACCCCATAAACTACTACCATCTCATTTTACAGAGGGAGAAACTGAGGCACAGAGCAGGTGAGTAACTTGTCCACAGCCACACAGTAAATTGATAGAGCCTGGCCCTGCATCCCCTGCTCGTAACCACACTGCCATACCGCCCGGCCTGCATGAGAGAGGCCCCGAGAAGGTACTAGAAGCAGCCGGGGTTCTGCTGACCAAGAAGAAGACTGTCTGGGCAGCCAGTGGGACACTCTGGCGCCCTGACGTCAGTGAAACCCACGCCCTTTTCGAGGAAGGCAAACCCACCCAGAATAATTGTTGAGCCAACAGGTAGCTTAAGCCGCCTATAAGCCTGGAAGTGCCCAGGAGGGACGAGGCTGGGCAGCGTGCCGTCGCTGCTGGGATGGGTGAGAGTCACCGTTTCTGCCAGCTCTTTTTTTCTGGCTGTTGTTATTGTCATTATTATTTGTGGGGAGGAGAGATGGGCCTTCTCAAGAATCTGCCTGTGCCTTTTAAGGGATTAATTTTCACCTGGAGCATCATGTCGGACTAATAACCACTCCCTTTCCTCTGTGCCGTCATGTTTTAATGCTGTCTTTCATTTCGCCATGAAGACACCTGATGGGAATGTTCTAGAAACTTCAGCCTGGGGGTGGGAATGGGGGACGCAAGGGAGAGGGCAGTTCATTCTTCCTGGCAGCAGAACTGGGCTCCGATGATGGGGAGGGCCACTGGGTGTGGGATGATGGGAGAGGCTTATTTTTTGCCCTGCTTCTTGAGACATTTATGGGCTTTTCACACTGGCATAAGCAAAAAGAATGAAAAAGAAATAATGGTGATAATAGCTAACATTTTACTGAGCATTTACTACATGCTGACTTTATATGCATTAAATCATTTAACCCTTAACCACCCTCCCAGGTAGATATTCTTTTTTTTTTTTTTAAGTCTTTATTGAATTTCTGTTATAATATTGTTCACTTGATGTTTTGTTTTTGTGGCTCAAGGCATGTGGGATCTTAACTCCCTTACCAGGGATTGAACCTGCACCCCCTGCATTGGAAGGCAAAGTCTTAACCTCTGGACCACCAGGAAAGTTCCCGGGGTAGATATTTTTATTAGTACCATTTCCAGATGAGGAACTGATGTGCAGAAAAGTAAATAAGGTAATGCAAAATTCAAACTACCAAATTTTAGAAGAGGTTGGCAATAGAAAGGAAGGTCCTACAGATGCTATAATGTGAATTTGAAAAACATGATACTTGGTGAAAGAAGCCAGGCACGAGGGATCACATATTGTATGATTCCATTTATAGGAAATGTCCATAAAAGGTAAATCTATAGAAACGGAAAGACAATTAGTGGTTGCCTGGGGCAGGAGTTGGAAACAGTAACAGTAAACTGCATGAGAGATCTTACTGGGAGAGATGACATCTAAAACTGATTTACAGTGGTAGTTGTGCAATTTGGCTAATGTACTAAAAACCATTGAAATAGGTAGATTACATGATATGTTAAAAAATGCCTCAATAAAGTTATCAGACAAAGAAATGTAATTAAAACGTGAAAACTTGATATTTATTGAATACCTCTTAGGTACTTCACAAGGATTTTTTCCAGTGCCAACAGCTCATTCAGTTGTTTACCTAAACTCATCTTTGTTGAGCACCTATTATGTGCCAAGCATCATGTTGGGATATGGAGGTACAGTGCTGAATTTGACCTACTATTGGCGTAAGATCCTTGACCTGATGGAAGGTATGGACTTGCAACTGTTGGGAGTGAGGCGCTTGTCTGTCTCCACAAGCTCCCCAGGGTTTCTGGAGCTCTTGCATTGTTCACGGCTCTTTCCCCAGAATTTGCGCAAAGTCTGTGTTGAAGCAGGAGGTCAGTAAATGACCTTGGAATGTTTGGGTCTCTCCAGGCCCAGAACAGAGTTAGGTGCCCCCACTCTACCCAGCCCCTCCAGGAGGGCTTCACATCCTGATTCCAGGGCAATGCAGTTAGCAGGACAGATCTGTCTGAGAAAAGATGGCAGGGAACTACTCCTCAGGTGTGGCTTCTTGACCCTTTCTGTGAGTTAAGGCCCTTTGGGCATCTGCGGAAGCCTGTGAATCTATCTCATAATAATTTTAAAAATATTGCATTCAGACACCAGTGACAATTTTACTAAAATATAACTATCAAAATACTAAAAAAAATTTGTGATATAGTAACATGTTTATTAATACATTAAGTAAGATTTAGTGGTGAGTTGAATATGATCTTAAGAGTGTGGTAGCTTAAATGATATTTGAGATATATAAAAACTGAAGGTGATGTGAAAATACCTGTGATTTCTATTAGTAATAATATCACAGGGACTTCTTGTTGCCTGCATTCATGACCAAGGGAAATACTAAATACCATTCACGGAAAGAGTTGGCCATGACTGAGACTGAACTGAACTGATTCAGGTACTAGTGAAAATAAAAATGTACATTTTGTCTATGTCATGGACTCTGCAGAATTCTCTCCTTAGCAATCCCCACCCCACCCTGGGGAATCCGTGAACTCCTGCTGTAAGGCAAAGGGCTTTGATTCTTTAGGTTAGACAAACAAGAAAATCACCAAGAGAGGAGAGAACAAATACTGAAGAGCGGTGATCACATCTGGTTGGGTGAGGCAGAGAAAGATTTTAAGACAGGTGAGTTTCTGCTGGGGGTGTTGAAAAGGTGAGCCTATTTTTGGAAGGGAGCAAGGAACTGGGGTTGAGGGAAGGAAACCTGGGGAGGGTTTGCTCTTGTGACTGAATCAAAAATAGCCAACTAACATCACAGCCACGACCTCACCCCAGAGCATTCCCGGGTCTCCTTTATGTCTCTTCTGTCTCTGAGAACACAAAGCCTTTGTCCCTCTGAGAAAGGGTACCTGCCCTCAAGCTTACACACAAAGAGAGGGAACACACACACTAAGTTAATCAGACAAAAATTTAATTGCAATTCAAAAAATGGAGCCAAAAGAATGTGGCACATGCCACATATCTGGTTAAATGCACACAGTGCCAGCCGCAGGCGGATGTGGAGGTCACCTCCCCCTGAGGTTTGTGGTGAGAAGCGACTGGGGAAATGGACAAGAGGCCAGAAGCACTGGGTAGGCAGGTTAGAGTATGTGTTTAGGGGTGGGTCACTGCTCCTCTGGTCTCAGTGACCTCTGTAATATCGGGATAACAAGTATGCACCTGATATACACTTAGCATTCAATAATGGGAACTATTATCAGTATTCAAAAAATAATCAGAGATGTTTGCAAACTGGTTTAAGAGACACCAGGTTTCCCTGGTGGCTCAGTGGTAAAGCATCTGCCTGCAATGCAGGAGACCAGGTTTGATCCCTGGGACGGGAAGATCCCCTGGAGAAGGGAAGGGCAACCCATTCCAGTATCCTTGCCTGCAGAACCCCATGGACAGAGGAGCCTGGCAGGCTACAGTCCATGGGGTCGCAAAGAGTCGGACACTACTGAGCGACCAACACCTTAAGAGACACCAGGAGACTGGAAAACTTGTCTTTCTAGGGTGGTAAATCTGAAAACAGATTTGAATGAATGAATGAATGCATCTTTGGGTCTGCGCCGCACCCTAGATCTGTTCTGCACTCAAGTTGCCCCCCCACGCGGTTGATGAAATGGACGCCCACTCTGGGGCCAGCTGCATCTCAGCCTGTGCGATGGTGTGGAGGTGATCATTCTGGGCTGGGGAGTGGTAGCAGCCCAAGCTGAGCTTGCAGGTGTCACATGCCGGAGGATCTCAGCTCAGTTTTCCTACGCAGAACCCCAGCATCCGCGGGCGCACCTTTGGGCCCGAGGACCAGCCGGCTCGGCATAGCCCAGGCCGATCTCAGGACGAGAGGCTGGGGCAAGCGGTGGAGGAGCCCTCCTGGGTCCACTGCGTGGGCGACGTGCCGGCGCAAGAGCGGCCTCATCCGGGGAAGGTCGATCGAGGCCGCGCCACGCTGGACTGGGGGGGGGGGAGGGGGTGCGGATGCTCTGGTCCCCAGCCCTTCCAGACTAAAGTCCCCCTCACTCCGCGGGAATCGGGGACCGCAGGAGCTGGGGTGGCTGGAAGAAAAGGGTAGCCTCCTTGGCAAAGACCGCGGGGGAGGAGACTCCCTGGCGGGGGAAGAGAGCGCTGCCGAGGCCGCCGGTCCCTTTAAGAGGCCGGGCTGGCTCTGCGGCGATCCCACCTGACCGCCAGCCTGGTGCAGTTCTGTGGGCCGTGTCCCCGGGCAAAGGATCGGAGCCGGGCCGGGCCACAGGACCCGGCGCAGGGGAGGGAGGGGTCCGGTCCAGAGCTGGGCGGGGCCTCCGGCTCCGGGAGCGCCGCAGAGGAAGGCGCGGTGGGCGGGGCTAGATGAGGGGCGGGGCATCCGGCTCCGGGAAGCGCCGCAGTGGAAGGCGCGGTAGGCTGGGCGATGCCTGGGGGCGGGGCCTCCGGCTCCGGGAGCGCCGCAGTGGTGGGCGGGGCGGGGCCTGGGGCGGGGCCTTCGGCTCCGGGAGGGCCACAGAGGAAGGCGCGGTGGGCGGGGCGCGGCCGGGGGCGGGGCCTATGTCTGCAGTGGGCGGGGCCCGCCGCAGAGGGGCAGTGCCCGCGGAGAGTCCTCCGAGCGCGGCTGCCGCGGTGCCTCCACAGCGTCTCCGACAGCCCCCGGCGCCTGGACTTGCGACCCTCGCCGCCCCGTGCGAGCCGCCGCGGCCTCCACTGCGGCCCGAGTCCCTTCACTCGCCGCGGCGCCCACACCCGGGGGCGGCCCGGCTCGCCGTCACCGCGGAGGCCGCTTCTGGCGCGCATCTGGAACCGCCCGGCCGGCCGCGCTGGATCCCGCGCCCGCCCTGGCCCGGCCGCGCCGGGAGCCCTGCCCGGAGCTGGAGCCGCACCTGGAGCCGCGGGCCCTGGGCCCTGAGCCGCGCGGTCGGCGCATGGTGAACTCGCTGCTGTTCGGGGAGATGGCCTTGGCCTTCGGCTGCCCGCCGGGTGGCGGCGGCGGCGGGCCCGGGGGCTGCCCCGGCGGGGGCGGAGGCGGCGGCGGGGCCGGGCCCGGGCCGTCGCCGGTGACGGCGGCGCTGCGGGACGACCTGGGCTCCAACATCCACCTCCTCAAGGGGCTTAACGTGCGCTTCCGCTGCTTCCTGGCCAAGGTGCACGAACTGGAGCGGCGCAACCGGCTGCTGGAGAAGCAACTGGAGCAGCAGCAGAGCGAGCGCGAGCGGCGGCTGCGCTACAAGACCTTCTCCCGCGAGCAGGCCGTGCAGACCGGGCCGGAGCTGCTGCGGCCGCCGGCGCCCGGCGGCGGGCCGGGCAGCGGCGCGGTGGCCGGCGCCAACGCCAACCAAGCCGCGGCCCTGGGCGGCCTGCCCCCCGGTGGCGGCTCGCACCCGCAGTACTACGGCCGCCTGCCCGGGACCATCTGGAGCTACACGCAGGTGCGGCGCACGGGCGGCGGCGGCGTGGAGACCGTGCAGGGCCCCGGAGTGTCGTGGGTGCACCCCGACGGCGTGGGCGTGCAGATTGACACCATCACGCCCGAGATCCGCGCGCTCTACAACGTGCTCGCCAAGGTGAAGCGGGAGCGCGACGAGTACAAGCGGAGGTGAGTGGGACCCCGCCCTGCCGCCCCGCGCTCCCGGCCGGGGGTCGGGGGTCGTTCCGTTCCGGAGGGGCCGGGGTACGGGGTGGGCGGCCCGCTGGTCCTAACAGGTGAGGCTGGAAGCTGTTTGCAGATTTGGAAAACTCGGTTTTCTAGTTCCGTGGGGGACACCTCCGCTCTGTCACTGGACCAGGCACATTGTTTTCTAGGTGACATAATGACCGTAGGTGTTTTATGTGATGTCACCTAATCCTCATGGCAACACAAAGTGTGGGGCATTCTTACCCTCATTTTGTAGATGAGAAAACCGAGGCACGGATGCAAGTGACTTGCCTAAGGTGGCTTGGCTAATAGGTGGTGAAGCTGGGATGTGAGATACTCCTGGCCAGTCTGTCTTCCATCTTAGGTGTTTTCCCCAGGGATGTACAAAGTGGGCTCCCCTCTGTCAATGGGTGAAAAGAAACAACTCTTAAGTAATCCACTAACTTTCTGTTTTTCCTTAAATTAAAAAAAGATCAAGTGTTTCAGAGTGCTTGGGTCTGTCCACTGAGGCCAGTGTCTGCTGTCTTGCTCCAGCTCTGTCATGTCCAGTTGGCTGGACTGGATAACCAGACCTACATAAGACAGGACACAAGTTTTAGAAACACCTCCCTTCACCTCTCTTCTCCCTACCCCCAATTCTCATGTTTTTTTTGGACCCCCAATAAACTCAGCCCTAAAGACTGAGTTATCTGCACAAGCAAAGATAACCTTAGGCTGGAAGACTGGACACTGAATGGACCCAGACCACCAGATCTGGCTGGAGTGCGGCACAGACTGCCTGCTGAACCGGCTAGCACATTTCTGCCCAGCCCAGATTCCCAGCTGGGAAATTGACATTGCCTCCTGCCTGCAACCTGGCTGACAGTTTTACCTAATCGGCCTTCTGATAAGAGGAGAGGGGTTTGTCTGTAGCATCTCAGGCTTGGAAGGGAGCAGGGCCCTCTGCTGTCCCAGGCATAGGCAACTCTGTCTTGGGAACTGTGGCTCTGACCCCCAGGGCTTGGAGGGTCAGAAGGGCTGAGAAGCATCTTTCCTTCCACTCCTGTGTCCTAGTGCTTACAAGAGAGCTGGCCATGGGGTTCATCCCTTTTCTTCTCACCTGGGCGGGCTGGCCACTGGGCAGGATTCAAGTGCCACCTCCAGCACCTGCCAGTGAGAGCCTCTGGCTGAACTGAGTGGTCCTTGAACTACCAGGGAGCCTGTTTACTTATCAGAGAAATGGGAATGATAAAATCCACCCACAGCTGTACAAGGGGCGAGTAGGCTGGTGATGCTTTTTGAAAGGCATGAAGTAATCAGATTGACGTTATTAAAGTTGAGAGACTCTTTGTCAAGCTGTGAGGGGGCAGTTGCCCAGAGTCTTGGGTCTCCCATGCAGGGCCTGGCTTCCTGGGGAAATGTCTTGGACCCCATGGGGAGACAAGCTACTCTCCTGGGCTGGTTGTCTCTCTGCAGGACTCGAGGATGGCCTGGTGCCTCGCCATGGGGAGGCTACCTCTCTGCCCTGTGTGGGCAGCTTTGCTGGGGTGCGGCAGGGGAACAGGCGCTTGCTCTTGATGGTGAAACTGGGAGGGCCCTTTGGTCTGCCACTGTTGGTGGTGTCGTCATGCCCCAGGCTTGCGGGGTGTTTGTTTTATTGTGTGTGTGTGTGCCTTTCGGACCTGGCTACTAAGGAGATGGAAACACCATGTCCAGTCCTAGAGGGAGATGGATTGGCATTGAGCAATGCCCAGTTGAAGCTGCACCCAGGGTGTGGGGTGTGATGTCAGCTTCTGGTGCTGCCCTGGAATGACATGGGCGCTGCTGAGACAGGTGGAGGCTGAGTGTGTCTCTCTTCCCGCCCTTGTAGGGGGCGTATGCACCTTCTCTTCCATTTTTTTTGGTGAATTGGGGAAATGCATCTTTTCTGAGGTTGATTCAGGGCTCAAGTCGGATTTTTGCCAAAGCACGTCTGCCTCCTCCTTTGAGCGAGCCTCGGTTTCCCTGTCTGTAAAGATGAGAAGAGGGTGGGCTAGAACTCTAGTCCCTGAAGCCCCAGGCTGTCTTAGAGATGCCTTAGGCATTCCTTGAATGTTAAATAAAAATTCATATTTAAAAAAATGTCAAATGGTCATGAAAATATGCTCACTCAATTTTGAGTTCTTACAGTTAACTCTCGGAAGTCTACCTAACACTAATTTGTTAAAAAATGTCAAATGGTCATGAAAATATGCTCACTCACTTTTGAGTTCTTACTGTTAACTCTTGGAAGTCGACGTAACACTGATTTGTTGGTTCAGAGTCAAGTTAGAGCCACCCCCGCCTTCTCTTGGTCAGAATATTCGGAAGAATATTCTGAGATCACAAAGCAAAGTGCTGAAAGCTGGTCCCATTTGCAGCTGCTAATCTGTGTGAGTCAGGGCTTCCCTGAGGCTCTGCCGCCCAACCAGAGAGAGAATTAAACCCGAGGTGACTGTCAACCGTAATCCCAGCTCTGAGTGTTAGCAGACCGAAATGGGCTCATCAACCTCAAGGCCTGGTAACTGTTTCTCACTGAGCCGACAGTACAGATTTATACAAATAGTGTTCTGTATTTATTTGTTTCTTTATTTGGGTTTCTCATAAGAATTTTCTTTTGGGCAGAGGGCAGGCATGTGATCAACTTTTTTGAAAAGTGTTAAGAACAACTGGACTAGATGATCTCAAAGAGTCTTCCCAGCCTTGACAATATGTAAATCTGAGTTTGAACTCCCAGCTCACTTCTGATCTCTTGTTCATAAGAGAATGAGACCAAGGTGTTTACCTGGGCTGTTGGCTACCGAAGGCTTCAGATCCTTCCAGGATGTCTAGCATGGGGTCGTAAGAGGTGACCAAAGGAAAGAGCCTGTCCTGGGGAAGGAAAGTTTCCAGAGTTTCCCCTGCCCACCTAGAGGAACTCGCAGCCTTGGAGGTGCTCTCTGCCTCTCCAAAGGGCAACCTGGATTGTGTAGCTCGGTGTTTTCCAAGCTGAGAAATTTTGGGGTTCTACCTCCATGAACTGCAGCCATAGTCATGTATCATCATCTATATTATTATTTTTGTAAAATATTTTAAACAGCTTTGTTGTTGTTGTTCAGTTGCTAAGTTGTTTCTGACTCTTTGTGACCCCATGGACTGCAGCATGCCAGGATTCCCTGGCCTTCACCATCTCCCAGAGTTTGCTTAGATTCATGTCCATTGAGTGGGTGATGCCATCCAACCATCTCATCCTCTGTCGCCCCCTTCTCCTCCCACCTTCAATCTTTCACAGCATCAGGGTCTTTTCCAATGAGTTGGCTCTTCATATCAGGTGGCCAGAGTATTGGAACTCCAGCTTCAGCATCGGTCCTTCTAATGAATATTCAGAATTGATTTCTTTTAGGATTGACTAGTTTGATCTCCTTGCTATCCAAGGGACTCTCAAGAGTCTTCTCCAGCACCACAGTTCGAAAGTGTTAATTCTTCATTGCTCAGCCTTCGTTATGGTTCAGCTCTCACATCCATACATGACTACTGGAAAAACCAAAGCTTTGACTATATGGACCTTTGTCAGCAAAGTGATGTCTCTGCTTTTTAATATGCTGTCTAGATTTGTCATAGCTTTTCTTCCAAGGAGCAAGCGTCTTTTAATTTCATGGCTGCAGTCACCGTCTGCAGTGATTTTGGACCCCAGGAAAATAAAATCTGCCATTGCTTCCACTTTCCCCCCTTCTATTTGCCATGAAGTGATGGGACCAGAGATGCTGTGATCTTAGTTTTTTGAACATTAAATTTTCAGCCAGCTTTATTGAGGTATAATTTGCATATCACAAAATTCTCCCATTTTACACATACAGTTCAGTGATTTTTAGTCAACCCATTGAGCTGTGCAACTATCAGCACAATCCAGTTTTAGAACACTCGCATCATCTCAAGAAGATCTTTCTTGCACCTCTGCAGCGAATCCCCACTTCTCCTCCAGACCAGGCACCCACCGATCTGCTCTCTGTTTCTGTAGACTTTTCACATAAGTGGGGTCAGGCGGTGCGTCGGCTTTGTGCCTGGCTTCTTTCACTCAGATGATGATTGTGGGATTCACCCACACTGCAGCTTAGACCAGCAGTGCGTCCCTTTATGACGCTGAATAATATTCCAACGTGTGTGTAGAGCACAGTTTACCCACACACATAGTCAATAAAATGTAAATTTAAAAAGTCACCTTTTGTGTACCCCCGCATACCATCTCGTGTGCGTCAGTGGTGCAGGATCCGTGTTTTGGAAACGCCTGCCCAAACCAGAGCCCCTGGCCTGGGACGCCTGGGCTCACCCTGTTCACTCCTGCTTTGCTTTCCCCTGGGCCCAGTCAGCTCCGAGCTCTTTACCACGAGGGAAGTGTGGTCACTGAAACCGTAGCCGACAAGGTTGTCAAGCGTTGATTTGGAAACCAAAACAAACATTGGTACCCCGTCACACGCAGTGTCACCGAAATATCCTGTTCTGAATTTGCAGGCTGGGGGCCTTTCCCTGGGAGATTCCTGCCGAGTCTAGCTGAGCTTTAGACAGGCAGAGGGTTTTCAGAATGGGCGTCCTAGGGACCCAGACTCCAGGTCTGCCCCTGCTGTGAGGCACTGTGTAGCCTCGGGCCAGTCGCTGCTCCTATACCCACCAGGCTTCCTGTAGGCGATCCCTCCCAGCTTGCTCTGCGTTTCTGTCTGAGACTTGGAGGGGTCCAGGTCGGGGCTGCTCTTTCTGCCTCCTGGGGTAGCAGAGTGGCCTTCCTCTGACCCGGACGCCCCCTCTTTGGCCCCGGCCCAGCATGGCTGGACCCGGCTGGTTTTGTTCCCAGCCTTGCACGCTGCTGAGTGTCTGTGCCCCTGACTCCAGTCTGCCTGGAAGTCTTGGTTTGTTTTCACTGGAGCTCTGTTTGAGGTCCTGGACCACGGTGATGCTTCAGCCTGGTGGTTTTCAGGTGGGCTCTTTGGAGCCCTGGGATCTGGAGCAGGGCGCTGTGAGGAGATCTGGGGAACAGTTGGGGGCAGAGCAGAGGATTTCACCCCCATCAACCACAGCAGCTCCATTTTCATGGCTCTCAAATTGATATTCTGAGGGAGATTCGTTTGGAAACCAAGGGTTTTACAGTTTAGCAGAAAAGAAAGAAATCGCTGATTCAGCGGAATACTTTCTTTTTTATTTTTTTTATTTTTTAGAGACAGGGAAACTGAGGCCCAGAGGGAGCTGACCCACAAAGACAGGCAGAACGCCCGTCTGTCATGGAAAGTTTTGCTTCCTGCCCCGAGCCGATGCCTGCACTATTTGCCTTCTGTCGGGGCTTGGCAGAATGCTCTCCACCTTTTTATGTGTCTGCCTTTAAGCATTTTTTAAAAAGCCACTTTCGGGGATGGGAGGGACTTTTGCAACCGCTATTTCTGATCTTGAGCCGGAAGGGGCTGGGCTGTCAGCCTGAATGAAGAGCTCCAGAAAGGGGCTGGTGGGGGGCGGGGGTGGCCGCTGGACTGTCCCTGTCTCTCTGCCATCACGCCCCGGGAGGCCCTCGGGCAGGAGGGTGCTGGTCCCCGAGTGCCCCCAAAGCCACAAGACTGCCCCGGAAAGCTGGTCAGAGGGCTTCTTTCTCTGCACTTCCATTGTTTCTGAAGCCGCTGCGGATACAGCTTCTTTATTTCTGATTGTCCCGGTGGGGGAGGGGGGCAGCTTAGGCTGGAGGAAGTGTGGATCGAATCCCAGCTCTCCCAGCCTCTGGGTGACTGTGGGCAGTTGCTTGGCCTCTCTGAGCTGCCTGGCCCACTGCTATCTGTGAAAGAGGGAGACTCACTCCCCTAGGGGTCGGAAGGGGGTAAGTCAGCTCCTGGGTTAAGCACACAAGGCTCCCGGGACATCCCCCATCCAAGAGCGCCCCCCACCCCACCCCCGCCGAGATATCTGTTCCTTTCATTTTACAAGGGTTTCTCGGCAAGGCGCTGGACGCCGGGCACAACCATTTCAGGACACGTTGTCTCTCTCTGTCCCCTGGAAGGCGCCAGAGACGGGGCTGCGGGCGGAGGGAGAAAGGGCTGATTCTTTGTCCAGCATCTAGGGAGGCTGTGCTTCCTTCTCTTCTGGGTTGATTTGTGTCTACGGAAATCTCCGGCCACCCCCTGCCCTTTCCCGCAGCCTCCTTTAAAAGAAACACACAGATCCCGCTCCATTTAGCTCCTTCGCCTTCCAGCATCTCTTGGTTTGGCTGGCAGGCTCTCTGGGGATAAATTTGGGAAGGATTTTCAGAGCCTTACGCTAGAAGGAAGGGAATGAGGTCCCAGAAAAGTAAAGGAAGGAGGAAGCAGGGAGACAGCTGACGCTGAAGATTCCTTCTCCCAGGAATTCGAGGCGGGGCTTTTTTCTTGGCCACCGGATGCGGGGCCCCTGAGGTCCCCCCCCCCACGTGCGCACGCACATGCGCCGTCAGGCTCTCTCTCTAAGCCCGTGCCTGCATGCCCACACGTGTCAGGGTTTGAAGGACACAGAAGGGTAGACCCAGAGCTTGCACATGTCCTTTGCTGCCAGGAGATGCGTGGACTTCCAGGGGAATTGATCTGAACTGTGCCATGAGTCAGTGAGAGCGGAGGCCGTGGACGTCGCCCGTGGAGCCTGGCTTTTGATCCCATCGATGTACTACGGCCGGGCGCTCGGGTGACTCCCCAGGGCGCAGATGGCTGCGGGCGCACGGCAGGGAGGGAGGCAGCCCTGCTGTTCCCGGGCTCTCCGCTGACCTTCCGTCGGGCAGAGCACCCTCTGCCCTGAACTGTGGTTGCCTGGGACGTGTCTGCCCTTCCACCGACTGGAAGCTCTGTGGGGGCCGGCTCCGGGCCTGCCCTCTTCATCTTGCACACACAGTCTGGCCGGAGTCCACGCTGAGCCTGTGTTTGTGTGGTGAGGAGGTCCTGTGCCTGGCTGCCGCGTGCTGGTAGGCCCCAGTGGGTCTGCGTGGACACAGGTGACCGACGCACGTGGACTCTATATCCGGCAGATGTGCAGCTTGTGGAGCAAACGGTCAGGACCTGGAGTCAGGAGACCAGGACTCCAGGTCCTGACACATCATTTCAAGAAGTTTGAATGAATGAAAAACCGTCTTCTGATGCCACATGCTAGGCCCCCAGCGCAGGAGTTTAAAACTAGGCTATCCGTTTGCCTCCCTCATCTGGAGGGAGCCTCAGTTTCCTCATCTGGAAAAGGGGGTTGCTGAAATCTGTGTCCTGACACGTAGGACCATCCACGGGCTCACGTGGTCACGGCACGTTGTAGACCATGAGGTTCCAAGAGCTACATGGCCAGATTTCACAGGGCGGAAGGGCGGGTGCCCCAGTGGGTGGGTAGTGCCAGCTTTGTGAGGTGGGCCGAAGTCAAGAACCAGGCTGGGCCCTGGGGAGAGGGTGGTCCCTGACCTTGCTGGCCGCGTCTGGGGGTGGTGCAGTCTTTGGGCGTGGCTGGCCATGGGGTGCTCAGAAGATTCTAGGCCAGAAAGGAGGCTGGTGAAGGTTGCTGATGCTGCTACCTGCCTGCCAGGGCGGCACCCTCCCATCCCCAGTGGGCACCCACGCTTGGCGTCCTGGGCAGGATGTGGTTTTTTACTCTAGCTCCTGGTACAAGAGTAGTTGTCATTCAGTACTAAACCTGGCAAATGCCTCTGGTTCCCTCTGGGGCTGTGGCCTGGCTGAGCCCCCCAGGGTGTGGCAGGGGGCCGCTAGAGCTGCCCAGGGGTCCAGGGGGCACCCTGGGCATGGTCCTGGCTAGCCTGTGCTGTGGGCTAAGCTTCCCGTTGCCCAGCTGGCAGTGGGGACCATGGAAAGACTGGTGTCTCTGAAACTTTCCTACAGTGACCTGGACTCTGTGCATGCTGTTTCGTCTCTTGTACCTTGATGAGTTGCTCTGTAAAATGGGGATAAAGTTTCTTATGGGTTCTGCTTCCCAGGGTTGATATAAAAATCAGTTGAAACTGTGGGATGTGGAAACATTGGCCAAAAGGTTTAAAATAAATCATAATGAGTTAATCGCCATCATTGACTGAGTTCCTACTAAGTGCTAAGCTTTGTGATGATTCTTTAAATAAGCGAGATTTATTTATTAGAGCCATCCCAAGAAGTGGGAATTGATTATTGTTAATTTTGCGGATCAGAGGCTCAGAAGGGTGAAGACGTCTGCCCCAGATCTCAAAGGAGGGCAGCCTGGGTCTCCAGACCCCAAGTTCAGGCCCCTCCCCGGGGAAGATGCCGCCTGCAGGCTGGTGAAGCTGGCAACGGGTGGCGGAGGCGGGGGGAGGCAGGCTGTGGTGCGGGTCTCCCCGGCGCCTGACACAATATTGCCACGGCGGGTGGCAGAACAGGAGGTGGCTGCCACGCAGGGAAGACTTCCTGCTGTGACTTTAGAGTAATTATTTTCTTGCGAAGCCAATGAATCACTGCCAGGGGCAAGCAGATGAGCCTCCCAGGCGGCCTTGGAGAGCGGTCCAGCCCCGCTGCTCGCTGCTCGCTGAGGACAGGCTCTGGGTAGGGGAGAGTTCCTGGTTGGCATATCTAGGTGGGTGGGGAAGGAGGGAGGGAGAGTGAGCCGGGAACACGAATCGTTACCTGCCGAGCACTTTCCCGGTGATCTGATGTAAACCTTGTGGCCACCCTCCACAGGATCAGAGAGGAAATTTCACTTGCCGAGCCAGGGCAGGGTGTGGGGCTGACACTCTGAGTTCATGTTCCTTTTGTCATGCCCAGCACCTGAGGGCCCCCCGGGCAGTGGTCAGGCCCCCCTCTCCCCCCGCCTGATGACTAGCGGGAAAGAGCAGCGGGCATTCCGGCAGCCGGAGGGAAGCCGGCCTCTGCCCTGGGCTCAGGTCTGACTTCTGCTTTCGGTGGGTGCTGTGAACTTTGCCAGGAAATGGGGAACTTGTTACAGTCATCCCGTGTCTCTTGGGGAAGATGAGACTGCTGGGATTGGGTGTCCGAGAAGCCGGAGTTCTGTTCTCTGGACAGTGGCTGGCCACCCATCTTGTGCCAGGCCCTGTGCTGGGCACTGGGTGAAGCATGCACAGCCCCTGCCCTCAGGAGCCCGGGGTCTGGGGAACCAGGCAAATGGGACAATACCATGTGACAAATCCCTGCCCCGATAGTGCCCATGCAGACTGCGGGCATAGTAAACAGCAATTAATTAGTTAAAAAATATTTCTATACCGTTTACATGTTGCCAGGTGCTATTCAAAGCAGTTTAATTCGTAGAACCTCACAATAGCCCTATGAGTTGCATACTATCAGTGGCCTATTTTAGAGATGCTGAAACTGAGACCCTGAGGGCCAAGACAGGAAGCAGCAAGTCAAGATTCAAACCCAGGAAGTCAGGCTCCAGACCCAACCTCTTACCGTTTGTGGTACCCAGGAAGGGGCATATCAATTGTAGGCAGCTTTCCTGCTCTGAGCCTCAGTTTTCCCTGCTGTGAAATGGGGGTAATAAACCTGGCTTCATGAGGCTGTTGGGCAGATTAAACCAAGTGATGCCTGTGGCAGCATTTTACAGATTGTCACGTGCAGTGCCTGTGCTGACTGTTCTCGGAGGCCCTGGGCCCAAACCCACACTGCTGCCGCTTCTCCAGCTTCCCGGGCAGCCAGGGCCCCTGGAAGTTCCATGAAAGGGCTTGTCCTCCCCTGTGCCTTCCTAGCGCATCTTCCCTAGGTCGCAAGTCAAGCTGGGATGGGGTGCCGGACAAAACCTTTGACACGAAACAGCTCGGAGCGGAGCCTTTGTGCGTGACTTGGAGGTCAGGGAGCGAGGAGTCTAAGATAAGTCTAAGTCCTATCAGCCCCGTGACCTTGAGGGAGACCTTGGTTTCCTATCTGCACAATGGGGACCACTAGTCCTGTTGCAGGAGTGGCGAGAGAAAGGGAAGGAGGTGACAGCGCTCCGACGCGGCAGCTGTCATGACGACTCTCAGCAAGGCTGGGGGCTCTGGAGAGGAGTGGGGGCACTCGGGGGGCACTGGGGCCCTGGCCTGGGCCGCGCCGGGCGGGGGCTGTCTCGGAGCTGGCTCCAGGATGCTTGCTCAGTGCTCTCTGGCCTGCGTGCTCCGACTGTGGAATGTGCTCCTGCACACAGCCCCCCGCTCGCCTGCTGCTGAATGGAGAGACACCCCCGCAGTGGAGACACTGCCTTCCACCCTCTTAATTGGCCACTTTTATTGCTTGGGTTATTTAGGAAGCTTCCTGGCTCGCTGCCACCAGCTGGCCGTCTGGGGGAGGGGAAGAGCTGCTGGTCTAAGTGGACCTTGTGAGATTCCCCGGCAGACAGGCTCCTCGCGGGGCAGGGTCAGGACATCTTCCCAGGACCCGCGGGCACCCCCCCGATTTGCCCTGGCCAGCTATAGTTATGGGTGGAAGGCCATCCGGGGAAGGGGAGGAGAATGAGACTGGAATCAATTTGGGGAAAGTGCATTGCAAAGCCGGAATGCTGGTCCAGGGAGGACCCTGGTAGGACTCTGTAGTGCCTAAAACCCGGGGATTCTGGAAGGCAGCTGAGCCAGCTTAAGGCCAGTCAAGGAGGGCTTCCTGGAGGAGATAGCAGCTGAGTTATGTTCAGAAGGTTGAGTAAGAGTGGAAGGGGGGAACAGGGTGCTGCAGGTGGTGAGAACAGTTTCTGCAGAGGCCAGGAGCTGAGAGGGCCTGGCTGGTGGCTCCCAGGCAGCCGGTGTGAGTCGGGATACCGCTAGGCCTGCCTGCTCTTTCCCTCCCCCTTCCACTCCTCCCTCCCTGCTCAGGGCCTTCTGGGCTCTCTTTGTTCTGTTTTGCTGTCTCTCATCCTCTCTCCCTCTCTTCTCTTCCTTGTTTTGGTCTCTCACCCCTGCCCCCTCTCCCGCGGGAGTCAGGGGAGGGCTGTGAGGGGCACTGCCCCCACCCCTGCCCGATGCCATGCCTGGGTGGGGGCTCTTTGCCTCCTGCGAGGCTTCATGAATCCGTATGTCTGTGAGCATGGGGCTGGGAGCCTGCATCTCTCCCCTGTGGACATGGAGCACCCTGGGGTCAGGACCCCATCTCTGTTTGCCCCCACCCCTTGCACTATGAGGCTAGGGTCTTGACATCATGGTGGGGGGGCGGGCAGAAGAGGTTGGTGAGAGAGAGAGCTGCTGGGTTAGAGGTCAATGCCATCCTGGGGGCCTCAGCTTCCTCCGCCTAGGATTAGGCGGTTCTAGACGAGGTTTGGGGCTGCGGGGACTAGGCGGCTCACCATAACTCTCCTAGCTGACCGCCTCCCGCACACATTCCTCCTACCTCCTGGTGGGCCCAGAGGGTTTGCGGCTGTCTCTGAGATCATCTAGTCCCTTCCCCTGCTTCCAGGAGACGTCGTTCTCCTGTCATCCCAGATAACTGGATGTGCCTGCTGTCTTTGAAGACCTTCTGCAAGTTCATCTCTCAGTGTTGTAGCTTTTTCTCTCTACTCCCGCTTAAATACCCATGGCCATTTTACAGATGGGAAAACTGAGGCCCGGAGAAGGAGAGCAGCTCTCCTGAGGTCACATAGCATAGTAGGGGCTAGAACCTGGCTCCCCTAAACAGGGTTCCTTTGAAAGCCTTGGGCTAGGGGATCCTTCTGGAGCCTGCTGGTCCTTTAAGGAGGGGTTTGGAAAGCTCCCAGAGGTTAGAGAGCTTAGAGTGAAGAGGTCTTGGGGCCTGTCGAGGTGGCGCCCACAGAGACTAAATGAACTCTGCCCCTTGGCCAGACAGCTGGGTCCCCAGCACTCCAGAGCTGCAACAGAGACGTCCGAGGTCGTCTTGGGTTCGTCTCCTTGTAACAGGGCGCACCTCCCTGAACTCGGCCTGATGCTGGTGTCCTGGGATGTGGACTGACCTGCCGACCCTGTCTGCCAGCTGTGGGCTCAGCTGTGCGTTTTTCTGTGCCTCGGTTTCCTCTGGTATAAAATGGGATGGTGAGACCCACAGCATTGTTGGTGAGCCTGGCCCAGTGAGGGCCATTCCCATCCCCTCTTCTCTGGGGTGAGCCCTGGAGTTGGAGGTTGAGGACTTTGCCCATAGTGAGGAATTTGGTAAACTATAAAGGCTGATCCCCCAGTCCCCATAAAAACCATGCTTCTTGAGTCCCCAGGCTGCGGCTGTGCCTGACAAGTAGTATGTTTATAAAATGTTCTATGGAAAATCTTAATATTACATTGCAACTGGTTTTACACTTTCCTTTAAATAAAAATACTGACATTTACAACATTAGGACTCATTCATGTTGGGAGACAGGCTGACACTCACCAAGCTACAGACAAGCCAGGATTAACCTGATGCTGAGTTCAGGGGATCCCTAATTTATAGGTTGTTCCTTTCTGGGTCTTAAGGCATAATACATCCATTGTTTTTCTTGTCGTTCACTCGTTAAGTCATGTCTGACTCCTTGTGACCCCATGGACTGCAGCATACCAGGCTTCCCTGTCCTTCACTATCTCCTGGAGTTTGCTCAGTGGTGGCATCCAACCATCTCCTCTGTCGTCCCCTCCTCCTCCCACCTTCAATCTTTCCCAGCATCAGGGCCTTTTCCAGTGAGTTGGCTCTATCAGGCGACCAAAGTATTGGAGCTTCAGCTTTAGCATCAGTCCTTCCGATGAATGTTCAGGGTTGATCCATGGGGATTTAAAAAGAAATGATTTGTTCCCTCTTCCTTGGTTGTCCTGTCAGCCTGCGATCAGGGCTTTCACTTGGGTGGGAGCTCTGCTCCTGGCGTGGGACTGCTGGGTTTCGCATCACCGCCCCGGGCCTCAGTTTTCTCATCTGTAAAGTGGGGCTGACAGCCCTGGCCCATGGTCGTAATGAGGCTTCAGTGAGATGGGGCGCACCGGGGGCCGAGTGTGGTTCAGGCCCCTGAGCTGCCTTGGCTCCGGGCCGCTGTCTCAGCCCGGCCCTGCCTCCCCAGCCCCCAGGCCCGCACAAGGAGTGCAGACTCGTCCCTCCTGCTTCCAGCTGCAGAGCGGCCTTTGTGTTCAGAGCACTTCCCTTCCCCAGCCCAGCCCTTGACTGGCCAGGAGGTCACATCCCCTGTCCTCCCCAGCAGGCTGTCGGCAGAGGGTCACTGTGGGGCAAGACCTGGCCCTCGAGGCTGCAGCCAGCACGGTGTGTGGCCTGGACCCTGTGGCCCCCTGGGGCCTTGTTGGATGTGGTCTTGCCACCTCTGTCCCTGCCTCCCAAGTCCCAGCACCCTCGATGCGGAGGCGGCCTCAGGAGGTCTCAGCCCTGTCCTGACGTCTCGTTGTGTGGAGGGGCAGAGCTAGAACTCGAACCTGAACCTGGTGGACTGTTCTAGGATACGTCCCGCCTCTGACTCCCGGACTCAGTCTCCCAGGCTGAGGAATGGGTACACGTTCCTGGTCCCGGCCCTTGGCCTGAGATACAGGGGGCTGGGGGTCTTGCACCGCAGGGGTCCCTGGGGCAGCTGTTCCTTCCTTAAGCCACGGGAAGGTGGCTCCCAGGTTCTCGTGAGCCCCCAGGCTCTCTCTGCAAGGGCTTGTGGGTGAAGCCCTCACTCCCAGACCGTGGCAGAGGGGTGATGTTGAAGGCTGTCCTGGCACTGGCTTCCCAGGGTTGACGTCAAGGCAGCCGGTTTAGGGTTTCGTCTCCTAGACAAAGGCCGCTTTGTAGCTTCTGCTGGGCTTAAGTCCTGGCCATCACCCGCCCCCAAGGTGGGAAATGAGGTGGAAGGGATCACAGGGCCCAAGCAGAGATGTCCTGGGAGGCTTGGCCCGTCCTCACCTCCTCCTAGAAGGAAGCCAGGATCTTGGAACCCCGTAAGATTCCCCTCACGGTGCCCAGCGAGCATCCCGTGTGGCTGATACAGTTTAAAACTTCACAGCCATTTTTTTTTTTTTTTTTTTTTTACTGCACAAGATTCTTAAACTTCACAAGACTCCTGAAGGGTAGATGTGGTTGTGCCCGCTGTATAGATGGGGAAACTGAGTCTCCGCAGATGAAGTGACTTGTCGCTTGCCATGGCCAGAAAAGGGGCAGAACTGGCGTGTGAACTTGGGTCTTAGAGGATTGTCACTGGGCTTCCATCACTGTCCAGCGTCATTCCAGACCCAGCTTTGGGTGGGTGCTTCAGGAGGTGGAGGCGCCCCGGGGGGATACTGGAGCAGACAAGTCTCATGGCTTTTGGGAACAAGAGCCTCCATTCTCAGGATTCAGAGTTGGGTCACAGTGCTTGGAGCCTGTTGCATATTTAAGTATGTGTATGTAGCTGTGTGCACCTCTGTGTACAAATTAGAGAAGAGGGGTTGGATGCTGGGAGGTCTGTATCCTGGGAAGGTGGTTCCAGGGAGGCCTTGAGGGCAAGAGTAAGGAATTGTAACAACAGACGCCAAAGACCTTCTGCTCTTCTTTTTCAGGAACTCCTCCACTTAATCATCCATCCATCCACCTTTCCATCCATCCTCCCATCCATCCATCCTTCCATTTACTCATCCATCCATCCATCATCTATCTATTTATCCATCCATCCATCCATTTATCCATTCATCCATCATCTATCTCTCTATTCATCAATCCATCCACCCTTCCATTCATCCATCCATCGTCTGTCTCTATTCATCCATCCATCCATCCATCCATCCATCCATCCATTTATCCATCTATCCATCATATCTCTATTCATCCATCCATCCATCCATCCATCCATCCATTTATCCATCCATTTACCCATCCAGCTATCCATCATCTCTCTATTTATTCATCCATCCATCCACCCTTCCATCCATCCATCCAACCATCATCTCTCTCTCTATTTATTCATCCATCCATCCATCCATCCATCCATCCGTCATCTGTTTCTATTTATTCATCCATCCATCCATCCATCCATCCATCCATCCATCCGTCATCTGTTTCTATTTATTCATCCATCCATCCATCCATTTATCCATCCATCCATGCATCCATCCATTTACCCATCCATCCATCCGTCATCTGTCTCTCTATTCATCCATCCATCCCTTCTTCCCTCCATCCATCCGTCCCCCTCTCTATTTATCCATCCCTCATCCATCCATCCACCATTTTTAGAGTGCTTGTACTTGGCCCTATGTTTGGCTCCTGGGGATGATGGCAGACTCCTATCCCTAGGGAGTTCGCCAAATGACGGTTAAATCAGAGCTGCAAGAGTCCTTAGCGATGTTTGATTTCTCCCCCGACGTGCACTTTTCAGAGGGGTAGTCACTTGCTGAAGGTTATACTCAGTGTTGGTGGCAGACCTGGGACTCAGAGCCACGTCTGTGGACCCCAGGCCCATGTTCTTGCGTCTCTGCTGGGCTGGCAGGCGGCTCCACTCCTGGCGGGCAGCCCTCTGGCCCTGTCCTTGCCTCCTCGGTCGTTCTGATGCGTTCGTGGGCTTTTCTCAAGTCCTCCGCAACCTCTGTCCTGAGATGCTGGTTGGACCGGCACGCAGGCCCCAGGCCGCAGCTGGACCCTGGCTGTGCCGTGCCCTGAGATGGCTCCATTGTTCACCTGGAGCAGCAGCTTGGCTGGGCACCCAAGTGCAGAGCCCTGAGGCCCTGCTTTGCTGTGGAGACTGGCTTGCTGTCTGCAGAGGGTCGCTAGCGGTCATCTGTTCCTCTCTTGTCTTGAGGGTAGGACCTCTGCAAATCCCATCAGAGATTTTACTGCCTGGGAAGGACATTCCAGAGCCTTCCCCTCGAGGCATCTTCTATAATCACATCCTTGTATCCTCTTCCGTTGGGAAATACTTCCTGGTCTCTGGCCCTGATCCCGTGTGCTGCATTTCCCCTTGTTTACCCTTCTGTCTAGTAGGGGGTTGGGTGGGGCACTGCCTGGTGAAGACCCTCCCCGCCTTCTGCAGGCTGCATCAGTCCCCCTCTGAATCCCAGAAGCTTCCCTTCTTCCTGCCTGAAGTCCTCTTGACTCATGCCTGCGCTCTGGTCGTGGTTGGGACATGCTCTTCCTGGAGAAATGATCTGACTGGTCCCTCTAGGATTCCACGAGTTCCTGGGGGTGGGGAGGGGAGGAGGCACATTCCTTCTCCTGGAGTCATCGCGCCCTCTGAGCGGAAAGTGGCCCTGGAGCCCAGGGATCTCCCGGGCCCACCTTTCCTGATGGGAAGACTGAGGCGCAGAGAGGTCGAGCAGTGTGTCTGCCGCCGTTCATTCAGACAGCTAGGCTTGGGGCTCCTCCTTCGCAGGCCAGTTCTGTTTATGGGTGATTGTCTCGGGGAGTGGGTTTTTCTGCCTGATAAAGGTAGCTGACGGCCTTCGGATCTGACAGTCTCTGCCCAGATGGGCATCCTGGAAGCAAGGCAGCTGGCTCCATGGGGCTCCCCAGCCAGGATCCAGCACCCTCCTGCCCGCCCTCTGGATTGGCAGCCTCCTGGCGGGCCGGGCCTGCCTCTGAGCCGAGCGGTGGGACCTCCTCCACTCCCATCTGCTCTGCTGCTCCCTTTCTCTCCAGCCTCTCTGACTCCCGTTTAGCGAGCATCTCCCTGGGAGGCCCCTCACCTCCAAGGGTAGAGGGCAGGAGGCCTGACTGTTATGGACAGTGATTAGGGGTCGGGGGACACTGAGTCCTGTGGCCGGGGCAGGAAGGGGTTAAGAGCCCTGCCTGCTGGGGCAGGACTCCCAGCTGGTGTCCTGGCCCCTTAAAGCAGCCAGGCCATCTGGCTTGGCAGACGTCACACCAAGATCCATCTGTCCCAAGGCCAAGTCACCAGGAGGAGGCTGCCTGCTGCCTTTGTGGGCCTGCTGGGGTGGGCGTGGACCGGCCGTCTGTCCCTGGGAGGCCGGCAGGTTGGGAAAGGGCCCACCCCTGGCAGGCTGCCCGGAGGGGGTGGCTGGCGGAGAGAGAGCCTGAGCACCCAGGGGTGGTCAGAGCTTCCTTGTGCAAATGGGTCCCGGGACCGTCTGGGATGCAGGCAGAGCGGGACACACACCCAGGCCTGCTTGCTGCTGCCCGCGGGGCTCCAGCCCACAAGCTCATTCATTCATCTAGTGCGTAAACAGGGGTTGAGGGCCTGCATGTGCTGGCTACTTGGATACCAAGCACCCCAGCCCCAGTACTGGGGAGAAGGACCCAGAGAATGAAGCCTCTGAGGGGCAGAATGGTGCATCGCAGTCAAGCCGAGAACCCTGGACTCTGAAACAACAACCCCCCCACCCCCTACCCCCATCCCCAGCAGCTGGAATTGAGGTCTGCCTGCTAAGGTGAAAAGTAACATGAGATGCTTGGTGTTCATGATCTTGTGTATCTTCACAACCCAGTGAGGTAGGTACTGTTATTACCCCATTTTATAGATGAGGAAACTGAGGTTCCAAGAAGCAGAGTCACTTTTACCAGGCCACCCGCTGGGGTGTGGCTGAGTCTCTCTGTTGACATCAGGGTTGAGATAAGGGGCCGCAGTGTGGCTGTGTGAGGGGTCTCCTCCCCTGCCACCCCAAGGCTCCTGCTTCCCATCCCTCCACCTTGGACCGTCTCCTTTTTGGCTTCTTGTCGAGTCCAGGCATCGTGTGGCTGGAGCACCAAGTCTGGGGGGAACAGAAGCCCCAGATGGGTTTGAGTTGAGAAGGGAATCTCTGCTGGTCCCTGGGCAGGGCTGGGATTGGTGACCCTCTGCCTCCCCCTGGGCTGAGCACCAGGCAGGATTTGGGCAGCGTGGGGGACTGGAGGCTCCTTAGCCCTGCCCATCTGAGGGTCCTGGGGGTGGGCCAGGCCTAGGAGACCCTCGCTCCGGGGGCCACTCTGTCAGGACCTGGCAGGGCCCGGGGTGGGGGCCTCTGTGCTTCGCTCTGACAGTTTGGAGGGGGTGCCATTGGGGTCCATTCGGACCCCTGAGGGGGCTTCCCACTGGTGTAACGAATCCACCTGTCAATGCAGGAGACACAAGAGATGCGGGTTCAATCCCTGGGTCTGGAAGATCCCCTGGAGAAGGGCATGGCAACCCCCTCCAGTAGTCTTGCCTGGAGAATCCCATGGACAGAGGAGCCTGGTGGGCCACAGTCCAGGGGGTCGCGAAGAGTCGGCCATGACCGAGCGCTCACACTCATTCACTGACCCCTGGGAGACTGAGGTCCCACTCCCTGACCTTCTCCTTCTCATCACGAGGCCATGAGGCCCAGGGAAGGGCACCTGGGCCCTGGGGTCAGAGAGACCCGTGTTCCCCCGCAGCATCTGCGGCTCCGTACAGAGGCGGGTGCGTCTGGTGGTTTTGCGTCTGGGCTCTGGAGCCAGACTGCCTGGACCACTTCTGAGCTCTGTGACCTTGCCCACGTGGCTTCACTCCCCTGTGCCTCAGTTTCCTCATCTGTAAAATGGGCCTGCTTAGTAGCATCTACCTCATAATGTAGGATTAAATGAGTTGTGAGTGCCTGTCACATCCTAACACTTCATGTTGTTAACTATTACGATTATGAGACCTGGATAAGTCACCTTACCTCTCTGAGCCTCAGTGTCCCCATCGGCAGAATGGGGATGAGGAAGCTAGCAGCTCCTATTAGGTGCTCTGCTGGGGTGTTACTGTCGCAGAAGCGTCTCTGCTCTTTTTGACCTCTCTCTCTCCTCTGAGGGGTGTACCCCAGCCCTGTGGATGGGTGGGAGGAATGCTCTGTGTGTATCTATGTGTCTGTGTGTGTGTGTATCTGTGTGTCTGTGTGTGTGTATCTGTGTGTTTGCGTGTGTGTGTGTTGGGGGAGCCCCAGTGTCCTGCCCACTGGTTCACATCAAGTTGAATGTCAGGGGGACTTCCCTCGTGGTCCAGTGGTTAAGACTCCATGCTTCTCCTGCAAGGGGTTCAGTCTCTGTCCGGATTGCTGAGATCCCTCATGCTGAGCAGGGCAGTCAAAAAAAAAAAAAAACCAGTTGAATGTCAGGCTGCGTGGTGGCTGGTGGCTGGTGTAAGGTCAGGCGTCCGTCCCCTTGAGCTGTGTGTGGTCACTAGTCCCGCTCGGCGCGGGGGACCTGGTCTCATGCCTGCCCGCTGGTGCCCCCGGCCTCCCCGGGCAGCCGTGGCAAGGACACCGGGCCGCAGGAGGCCAGGCGGTGGGCCGCGCTCCGTCCGCCACGCGCCAGCCTCCTGTGTGCCTGTGGTTGGTTCCCGGTCCTCATCGCTCTCCCTTCCTCTCTCCCTGGGGACTGCTCGGGGCTGTCCTCCCGGCCTCAGCGGCGCTTGGCAGGAAGTGCAGGTTCTGGGTTCCAGCACCCCGCCACTGCCTGGCTGCGTGACCTGGGGCACACCGCTTCACTCCTCTGAGCTGCAGGCTCCTCATGCGCAAAGGCCTGGGCTTCTGTACGTTCCCATCCTGAGGTGCTGGGGACCCGTGTTCTGCGTTGCTTTTTTTTATTACACCTGGAGCCTGTTTATTCTTGCCAGCCCTCATTTAATCCCAGAGGGGTCATTCCTTCCCGTTTCACAGAAGGGCACGCTGAGGCCCGGAGCGGCAACTTGCTCAAGGCTGCAGGGCCTTGGTGCGAACCCAGAACAGGGTGTGTGCCAACTCCTGCCTCCTGGGCTCTGCCTGGCTGCCCGCCCCTCGCTGGTCCGAGTGTGCTGGGCGTGGCGTGAGTAGTGATGTGGGCCTGGACCATGGCCTTGAGTTGCAGACCCGTGGGCCATGCGTTTACCTACAGGGCGGCATGGGCCCTCGACATAAACAACAGAGAGGCCCAAAGTGCACATTAGGTTTCCAAAATAGCCTTGGGAGTTGCTGCTTTTCCTCCAAGCTATAAACACGTCCTTGGGTGGGGCTCCCCTAGCCTCCCGGTCACAGACCCCCGGGGCCTCCCGCTCCTGGTCTGGGTGCCTGGGTCCCCTCCTGGACCCTGGACTTGAACAAGAGATGGAGTCCCCGAGGCGGAGAGCTGCTGACCCTAGGGGTGGGGGTTGGGTGGGTGTCCGCCCTGCCAGGCCCAGGCAGACAGGCTGAGTCCGAGGGATGGAGGGCTGTGAGTGCTGACCTGCCACCGTCTGCCCTGTGAGAGGTGGGCCTGGCATCTGGGGGAGAGCAGGAGAGCTGGCGGGGACTGCAGAGTCGTGTGGGGAAACTGAGGCTGGGGTTGGGGAGTGGCAGGGCGGTCGTGTCCAGGACCCCACAGTGAGTAGGTACTGCACCGACTCCAGAGTGGGCCTCTTAGGGAAGGCCCTGCAGGTGACCTTTCCAGGGACCCTTTATCCAGCGAACATTTGTCTGGTGCCTACTGTGTGCCAGGCTCCAAGCTGCACTCTGGGGTTGCAGGGGGGAGCCAGAGTCTCGTCTTGCAAAGGCTGAGTTAAGTAGGGGAAACCAACAGGTGGACAGACAACCTCAGTAGCGAGTGACCAGGGTCTCTGAAACACAGACAAGGGGCACTTGATCCTGACCAAGGAGCCAAGGAAGGCTTCCTGGAGGAGGGGGTATACAGGCTGAGTCCTGAAGTTGGCAAATGACGAAGCGGGCATGTAGAGGGAGGCTTCCCGGCAGAGTACACGGGTACAGGCAAAGGTTTCGCGGTGTGACGCGGCATGGCATGCCTGGGGCCGGAGGCGCTGGGGGCATGTCTTCCCCACCCTCGCGTGTGGCCACTTGCTCCCGGGGCTCATCACACACACTGTGGGAACGTCTGCCCTTTTGGAAGAGAGGTAACGGGGCCTGTTTCTCAGACAAGCCTGATCGCCTGGCCCTGGCTCCTTGGTGAAGGCAGAGTACCACCCCAGTGAGGGTGAGGAAGGACAGTATCTATGATGGGGTCTTCCTCCATCCAATGGAGGGGCAACCTTTGGACTGTTTGACTAATCGGGAAACTGAGGCACAGAACAGTCTTGCTGCTGAGCTGGGGTGAGGACCCAGCTTTTTCTTTGGCTCCGTGGGCAGCGGATGAGCCCCGTGAGAGAATAGCCTTGTCATACCCAGCACTTTTGAGGGGCAGAGAAGTCTTTTCTACACTGGAACCCTTGACCCAGCAACCCACTTCATGGAGATAACTGGACAAATATGCAAATCTTGGTACCAAGATGCAGGACCCAGGAGATTCACGGTCACCTACTATATTACCTGCTGGGAAGGGTGCTTGCCATATGTTAAGTGGGGGAAGCACACGTATCTTGGTTTTTTTGTCTGTTGCTTTGTTTGTTGGCTTACCTTTTTTTTTTTTTTTTTTTTTTCTGTTTCTTGTGTAATCACTGTAAAATACTGGGGCAATTTAAAACAAAGGGAAAACGAGTGGGTATTTTTGTCTTAATGACTTTGATTTTCTTGACTAGTTGACGTGTTACATGATTGAAAGTTTAAAAGATACAGGAGAAGAAATTCAGATGCCTGCTACAACAGAGATGAACCTTGAGGACATTGTGCTAAGGGCAATGAGCCAGTCTCGATAATACAAATACCGTATGATTCCACTTATGTGAAGGACCTAGGGCAATCAGATTCCTGGAGACGGGAAGTAGAATGGTGGTTGCCAGGGTCTCGGGGAGGGGGACCGGGGAGTTATTGTTTAATGGGGGCAGAATTCTGGTTTTGCGAGACGAAGAGTTCTGGAGGGGTGTGGGGGTGATGGCTCCACTGCAGTGGGATGTGCCTAGTGCCACTGAACTGCTCACTTAGCAGTGGTTAAGATGGCTCCCCTGGTGGCTCAGTGGTAAAGAGTCCGCCTGCCAATACAGGAGACATGGGTTTGATCCCTAGTCCGGGAAGACCCCCCTGCCTCAAGGCAGCTAAGCCCGTGCTCCACAGGAGAAGCCACCACAGTGAGCAGGCCGAGCACCGCAGCTGCAGAACGGTCCCCACTCACCGCAGCGGGGGAACGGTCCCACTCACCGCAGCGGGAGAACGGTCCCCACTCACCGCAGCTGCATAACGGTCCCCACTCACCGCAGCTGCAGAACGGTCCCCACTCACCGCAGCTGCAGAACGGTCCCCACTCACCGCAGCGGGAGAACGGTCCCCACTCACCGCAGCTGCAGAACGGTCCCCACTCACCGCAGCTGGAGAACGGTCCCCACTCACCGCAGCTGCAGAACGGTCCCCACTCACCGCAGCTGCAGAACGGTCCCCACTCACCGCAGCTGCAGAACGGTCCCCACTCACCGCAGCTGCAGAACGGTCCCCACTCACCGCAGCGGGGGAACGGTCCCCACTCACCGCAGCGGGGGATCGGTCCCACTCACCGCAGCGGGGGAACGGCCCCCACTCACCGCAGCGGGGGAACGGTCCCCACTCACCGCAGCGGGGGAACGGTCCCCACTCACCGCGGCGGGGGAACGGTCCCCACTCACCGCAGCGGGAGAAAAGCCCACGCCACACAAGACCCAGAGCAGCCTAAAGAAAGAGAAAATTTTAAAAATGGTTGGGATGGTAAATTTTCTGAGTATTTTACTCTGATTAAAGGAAAAGGTACAGAAGGGGACAGGGACAAGTCTCCCTGCCACCCATGTCCCCAGCCGCAAGCCTCTGTCTCCTTGGAGACCACTGGTGTTTTTGGTGTGGTGGTGGAGCCTTGCCTTCCTCCCTCCTGCCCTGGGTACCAATGGGCAGGGGCTGCCCAGATGGGGCCCCTTCACTCACACGCAGAGTGAAGATGCCTCTCCAAGAGCCCGGGGTGCGCACCCTCTTCTGTCCTCACTCTCAGGGCATGAGGCAGCGGTGCCCAGATCTTCCGGCCCTTGGTGGGTTGTGGGGGACTGAGGACCCACGCCTGGGAGACGGGGCCGAGGTCCCGCCTGGGGGGAGCCCCGAGACTCATTGCTCCTCTTGCAGGGGGAGGAGAGTCCTTTTAATTCAGTCCTGTGCTCCTAAGTGGGCACTTGGGAAGTGTTTGTTGAATCTGTCGTGGGGAAAAGGAGATGGAATCTAAGCCGACAGCCGGAGGGGTTGGGCTGCAGCAGACGGGGAGGCTGCTGCGCTGGGCTTCCCAGAAGCACCCACCCCTGCTTGCCAGGGCATCCTTGGTGCCTGTCGCGTGCCAGCCCCAGGGTGTGGCACTACCTTGGGCATAGGGGCAGTGAGACGTCCTTCTGAGATGGGGCAAGCCTCTAAAGGCTTGTTTGACGGTGTCACCAGGCATCAAGCGTGGGGAGTCTGGCTTGGTGCCTGGGGGTCCTGCCTATTGTCCGGGGCCCTGGCCACCCCCGCCCCGCAGACCTGCCATCCTGGGTTGAGCCAGCCGTTCTGCACGGCGGGAGAGACAGCGTGGAGCCCACATTCCGCGGTTCATCAGTGTCCATCCACTGAGCGTTGACTGGGAGCTGAGCTTGGGCCGAGCGCGTAGCGGATGCTGACTCATTTAATGTACCAGCCCCGCGAGGCAGGTGCTCCCGCTAGCCCCTGCCTAAAGATGGGAACCGGGCACACGGCAGGACTGGGGCTTTGCTGCAGCCGGCTCTGGGGGCGGGATGGGCGGCAGGCTGTGGGCAGGTCTGTCCTGGCCGGTGGAGGTGGAACCCTAGGGCCTTTCTCCTCCCTGGGGCCCAGGAAGTGAGTCAACAGGCTAAGCGGCCGGCTTCCAAGCAGTGGCCGTGACCACTGCACACCAGTGCAGACCCCTGCAGGGTCATTTGGCAGTGTTTCCCGAGCAGTGTTCTGGGGGACACGGAAGGGAGTGGGGTTTATAGAACCAGCGGAACATTCTTACCACTGCCAGACTGCTCAGGCGTGGGAGTCAGATGGACCTGGGCCTGGCCTGGAGCAAGGCAGTTCCCCCGGGCCTCAGTTTACTCACCTGTAAAGTGAGAAGGGTAACGCCTGCCTCACAGAGCTAGGGTGGGAGTAAAGTGACTAGTCTAGCACCAAGTAAGCATTTTACAGTGAAAGCCAGTCCTCTGTTTCTTCAGGAGAGCAGAGTCTGATGAGACAGACAGAGAAGTGAACACTTACAACACCCCAGATGTTGTGAGGAAGGCACGTGCCAGGGGTGGAGACACTTAGATGGGTGTAGCGACTCATTCTGGGGCAGTCCTGAGGGGCTCCCTGGAGGAGGTGATGAAGGTGTTGCAAGGCTGGAAGAGGTTGGAAGTGGCGTCCCAGAGACTTGATGCTGGCCTGCGCTTTGGGATGCAGATTCCTCCTCCCCAGGAGATGCTCACTGAGCCACTTCTCGTAGCAGCCTGCTTGGTTTGGGGGAGGGGGTCAGTGCCACTTTGCGTGGTTTGTAGGCAGAGGCGCTGGAAGGAGGGCACTGCCCCCCAGCCCCCAGCTGTGGGGTGACGGGCATCCGCAGAGCTGCCAGGTCTCCAAAGGGGCTTTCGATAAACGGCACCAAAGCGGGAGTGAGGCTGGCCACCTGGGTAGACGTGGACGCCGGGTCACTGGAGTGGAAGGCTGGTGTAAACAGCTGGAGCCTGGGATGGACGTGGGGGCACGTGAGCAGGGGCGTCTGGGCCTGGGAGAAGGACCTCCAGTGTCTGCCGGGGTGACCCCACGAGACCAGGGCACCCCTCATGCCTTAGCCTTGCCTGCTGACATGGTGGACCTTGTCAGGACAGACCTCTAAGCCTGAGCAGTGCCCGTTCTTTCCTGGGGCTCATCGAGGGGCGAGGAGGGCAGAAGCAGGACGCTGGCTGGGTTTTGCCGACCGCAGAAGCAGCGGTGTCAGCATCTGGCTCTATTCCCTCGGCCGGCCCCGGCCCCCACCACGTGCCCCCGGCCTCCAGCCAGGTGATGTCGGCATCTAGCTCATTCTCCCCATCGCATCCATGTGATGATTCCAGCAGCATAGAGGCTGTGGGGTCCCCAGTCCTGGGCTCAGTTCCGGCCTTGTCACTTGCAGTGTGGCCTGGGCCCATGCTCCCAGTCTTTCTGACCACCGGCAGCTGGAAGGTCACGAGGGTGAGGCTGCTGACTGCACCTGTCATCACGGGTCGGTTGACTCGTTGCAAACAGCCCTGCGAGGTGGGTGGTCTTAGAAAAGCTCAGAGAACGTTGGCAGCCTGTGCCAGGTCACAGAGGGGCAAGGTGTGTGTATAGCTGGGCTTTGACCCCGGGACCTCTGACTGCAGAACGGCTGGGCCCCCGTCTCCACCACACACACTGGTTTGAACCCAAAGGCTGATGTCGCAGCTGGCTTTGACTCTGTGGTTCATCAGATAGTTTTCCTGATGGCTTGGGATGTCTGTCTGTCCAGGCACTGTGGAAACTGTTTCCTGGCCTGACTGGGGGAGCCCTTTGAGCTTACCCAGTCTGACACCACGGCATTAAGAACAGGAAGGTGAGGCTAGAGAAGGAGAAGGGACTTGCCTGAGATCACACAGTAAATCTGGGCAGAGACAGGGCCAGATACACTGGGACTTTCCTGGGGGTCCAGGGGCTGAGTCCACGCTCCCGATGCAGGGGGCCTGGGTTCGATCCCTGGCCGGGAACTAGATCTCACGCGCTGCAACTCAGAGTTCACATGCCACAACTAAGGATCCTGCATGCTGCAACTAAGACCCGGTGCAACCAAATAAATGTTCTTTTTTTAGAGAGAAAGGACCTGGTACGGGTAGCTTGCACTGACACTGGCTGCCTCGTTGCCCGAGGCGGTGTGGGCCTGGGGGCTGCGGTCCAGTGACAGACTTACCAGTCTCTTCCTCCCCGCTCTCTCAAGGCCTGGTGACTCCCTGTGGAGCGCCCCGGAGGCCTGCCAGCTGCCCAGTAAAGGATAGCCGTGTCCCCAGAACAGGCAGAGAGAGTGGGAATCACTCCACGCAGCTCGGCCCTGCCGTCCGTTGGCTGGGCTTGCTTTCACCGCCTGGCTGGGAAAACTCACTTGCCAGCCCCTCTCAGTAGCTGGTAGATCCGCAGAGGGTCGGGGCAGGGTGGAGTCGTGTCCCTGATTGGGTGGTCTGGGCCTTGCATACCCACCTTTCGCTGCTTCTCCCAGATGGGCCGGGCTGGGCCATGCCAGTGGTGAGAATGGCCCTTGTCCAGAAGGGCGCCTGTGAACCTTCATTTGAGCGCTTTTACCATCCATGAAGCCTGCAAGGTAAGGCTACTGCCGCCTTTCACAGAGGAGGAAACAGGCTTCTAGCTAGGGATCAGCGGGCCCTCTGGGGGCCCTGCAGGGGCAGGCGGCCTTCTCCGTTTGCTGCCTTCTCAGAGGGCCTGGTGGAGATGCATGTCATCTTTGATTCTGTCGGGGCTGAGCAACTCATGGCACGCACTCCAGAACCCATCATGGAACGAATGAGTGGACCAAGGCTGAATCAACGCACAGGAAGAGAAACAAATATCGTGTATTAGCGCACATATGTGGACTCTAGAAACATGGTATAAATGGTAAGGCAGAAATAGACAAACAGATACCGAAGGGGAAAAGGGGAGAGGAGGAATTGGGAGATGGGCATTCGTGTGCATGTGCTCAGTGCTCACTCGGTCGTGCTTAGCTCTTTTGTGACCCCACGGACTGTAGCCCGCCAGGCTCCACTGTCCATGGGATTCTCCAGGCAGGAATGCTGCAGTGGAGTTGCCATTTCCTCCTCCAGGGGATCTTTCCCACCCAGGGATGGAACCCGCCTCTCCCGGATTCTTTATCCCTGAGCCACCAGGGGAGCCCATACATGACTGACACTATGAATGAACCAGATAACTGAGGAGAAGGTGGTGTGTAGTGCAGGGAACTCTACTTAACGCACTGGGGTGGCCTGGATGGGAAGGAGGTCTGAGACGGAGGGGCCCTGTGTGTACAGACAGCTGATTCCCTCTGCCGTGCAGGAGACGCTCACGCGATGTGGTAGAGCAGCTCTTCTCCAATAAAAACTAATTCTAAAAACACATGCTGCCATCCCACTCCTGGCTTGCTGGTCACTGGTGCTGAGGGCAGGGGCCGCTGGCTCGATGCCATCACCCCGGGTGACTGGGTGGCGGCCGTGTCCCTGAGGCCATCTCCTCTTTCTGGCTCTAAGGAAGGGCCACATCCAGGGTGTGCGGGTCTTATCTAGAGGGACTCAGAGATCGTATTATAGACCAGAGGCCCTGGCGGAGGAAAGGCTTGCTGGGTTCGTGCAGTGAATTAGCGACAGAGCTGGACTTGAGCTAGGGTCTCCTGCCCACTCTAGCCCAGAACCCTGTCCTCTATAGGGTGCTTCCCAGCGGACCTGAGACCCCCACCCACCCTGAGTAGCCTCGCACAGACCGCTCTGTTGGGAAGCCCTGGAGACAGCTGCTGTTTCAGGTTGAGAGCAAGTGCATGCGTGTGCGTTATGTGTCTGTGTGTGCTCACGCACGGGTGCGCGGTGCCAGCTTGCTGGGAAGAGGCGCACACTTGATAACGTGGCTGCCCCACCCAGCCTATCACCAGCTCCCAGCCTGTGCTCCGGCCTGCTTGGGCCATTACCGCCCGCCTGTAATGGAATCGGCTGCCCTGGTTAAGTGTTCACATTAAATTAATACCTCCTCCGCGGAGACAATCAGTTGGCATTTAATTTGTGTTTCCTTGTGAGCAGCAGAGTGCAGCTGGGCAGCTGGGCCTCTGATGGGCACGTCTGGGAGGCGTCCCTTCCCCCAGATCAGGGGCTGGATGCGGGCGGGAGCACCGGAGTCCACGGGGAAGGGGATGGTGAGCGTGGGGCGGCAGGGCTGGGAGGTGCCCATGCCAGCAGGGCTTGGGGGCCAGGGGCCTGTCCACGCACAGGCTGGGGCCCGGCCCCTCCGGTTCCTGGAGAGAGAAGGTGCGGTCAACCGACAAGAGCAGGGAGTCGGGGCCGCGGAGGCCCACGTGCTCCTGCGCTGGGCTGCCCACCCCGCTCCCGCCGCCCTCTTGCTCGTCTCTTTCTTTCTCTGTCTCCGCCATGAACTGTTTGTGGTCTTGGACAAGGAGGGTGGCGTGGAAGGCGGAAGTTGATCCGGTTGTGAATTTCTAGTTCTCTAGGGGGCTCAGTAGATGTCAGTGGGTAGGGGCCTGCTGAGCACCTGCTCTGATCTGTAGCCCACTGGCTTCAGCAAGACTGCATTTGAGGAAGGGTCGCCCTGATCCGCCTGGTCCTCCAGCTCAGATGTTAGTCTAGATGAGGAGCTGGCAGTCAGGGTCCCGGCTTCACGGCGAGGCTGGGGCAAGGCACGCCCACACGGGGAGGGCAGGGGCGCCACTCTCTGCGTCTGTGGGCGGGTGGGCAGGCGGGCAGCATGGCTCCGGCAGGCCCCTGGCCAGAGTCGCATGGCAGCCTGCACCCAGCTGCTCTGGGGGGCGCACCCTGTGCGCCGGGTGCAAACTGCCCTCCGCCCATCTGCCCACTGCCGGAGGCAGGGCCCACGCTTGGCCCCTAATGAAGTTTTCCACCCATGGCTCCGGCCCAGCCTCACCTGAGCTTGCTTCCCATCACCTGAGTGAGCTGGCTTGGGTGTGCCGACGGCGGCTCGCCCTCCCTGGCAAGGTGTGGACCATTCCTGTGGCCCCTCCCAGCTCCCCGGAGGCCTGGCCGCTGGAGGCAGCCGTGGGATCCTGCAGTCGGAGTTGAGCCTTGGAGCGTCTGCGGTGTGCTTGCTGTGTGCCAGGGGAGGGGCTGGGCGTGTGCACCCACACCCGTGGACCCCGTGTTGTTCTCACAGCCACAGAGGGGCTGCCGCGCTTCCCGCCCAGAGAGGGTGACTGACTTGCCCAGCAGCAGGGGCAGCATGCTACCCTGGTCTCCCGCCACCCCCCGCCCTGGGGTCTCCAGGACTTTCTCCCCAGAGGCCCCGTGAACTGTCTGCGGGGACTGAAATGGTTTTCCGGGGGCTGCACCCGCTTTCCTCCGGAGCTGGAGCCCCGGAGCCTCTGTGGCCGACAGGAAGTGAAGCAGCTGTGAGTCAGTCTCACTGCCAGTGACTTCAGCTCAGCCTTCCGCCCCCCGAAGCCAGGCTTTGTGGCCCCTTTCCTGCGGGTCTGAGTGTCACCCCACGCCCGTGGGGGCGGGGAGACCCTGGCCCTGTTGTTGGCTGGGGGTGGGGGCAGGGGGCTGGCCCCGCAGCGCCTCCCCTCCCCCCAGCAGCCTGCCCAGACTTCCCATCCATCACGTGGTCCAGCGGTGGCTCCTCAGGAATGCAGGGCGACCACATCTGGCTGGGTCTGGGGGCGGCGGCCGCCTCCGCTCCTTCTGCTAAGACGGTGGCCGAGCCCGTGTGGACCCCGGGGAGGCATCTCTTCCCCCTGCCCGCCACACCCCTGACCTCCCTGCTCTCCTGCCTGGGCCTGGAGCTGCGGGGAGTGGGGCAAACACATTTTCTCCTTCTCCTGGCCCGCTTCTGGCCTGGCCAGCCTGGCCAGCCCGCCCCGTGGCGGGGCCTCTCCCAGGGGAGGCTCTGGAGCCAAGTGGATGGTGGGAGCTGAGTGGTGAGGCCCCCAGGCTGGGGCTCAGACTGAGGACGCCGTCCAAGGGGCCCCAGCTGGGGAGGGTGCTTGCCACCTGGGTCATCCATCCATTCATTCAGCAAATCCATTCAACAACTGTCTGACTCCTCACAAGTGAGGCTGGAGTTAGGGCAGGGAGCATAGTCATCATGAACGGCTGGGGAGGGGCCAGACCCCCACTTTAGACCCAACTCCTGCAGCGCCCCTCTGTGCCCCCTTCCCCACCTGGAACCCGCGTCTCCCCGTGTCCTCTCTGGGCCCCGACAGGCCAGGCGCAGGGTGCCCGGGACCTCTGGAGGTGGGTGCTGAGGAGCTGGCCGTGCTGTCTGCACGCAGTGTACATCTGTGGGCTCGCCGGTAACGAGTCCGGAGTGTAGGAGCAGAATGGCTCTTCTTGAGCGTCCCCAGGGCGTGCTGGGCTCACACTCCATCTCCTTTATAGATGGGGAGACTGAGGCTCCGAGCGGTAGAAGCAGATGCCGGGATTCAGACTCAAGCCCTTCGGCCGGGGCAGGGGAGGGCGGCCCGCTGTCCATGCCCTGGGCAACCCTGCACCTCACCTTCCTTATCTGTGTACTCAGAGGTGTGGTCTAGGTGGACTCTGGTCCTTTTCAGCCTTTGTTTCTGGAAGTTCTCTGAGTCTCTTGTTTCTAGAATAGCACCCTGCCCCTACCCCAGCCCCTGGCCCACTGTGTGATTCTGGGGGAGGGGCCTCATGCTTCTGGACTCTAGTGTTTTCCTCAGTCCCATGGAGATGATCTAACCCGGCCTAGAGGTTCCTGTGAGGCTGAAGGCAGGCTCTGTGAAGCGCCTGAGGGTTGTGCCGGGCATACTGTCGGCGCCCCGTCCGTGGGGGCCGCCCAGTCACAGCAGCATCAGCACCACCGTTGCCCATCCTTCCTGCTTCGTGAGCATCCACAGTGTAGGACACTATAAGAGCCGTGGCTGGAGGGCGTCCACAGGTGGGGCCAGAGTGAGAGGATGCTGGGGCCAGAGACGGTCCCCATGGGCTGGTGGGAGCATGAGCCAGATCTGGGCCTGAGCACGCCGTGGCATGGAGGAGACAGAGGCTGGTCTGCTGCCGTCCCTGGCATCGTGGGCTGGCTCCGTGGATGAGATGCCGCTGCAAAGCGGCCCCAAGGCCGATGGCATCCTGCGGCCTGCCAGGTCAAGCCTGGGCTCAAGGAGGGAAAACCAGGGGAGTGGCTGCCTTGGTTTGGAGGAGAGATGACATGTGAGACAGGCCTGGGAGAATGGATTGATTTCAGGAGGCTCAAGTGGCGGAAGGGAAAAGGGAATCGGGTTACCTCTGATGCTGTCTCCTCTGTCTGTAAAATAGGGACCATGCTTAGGACAGTATTAAGTGATAGTTTATCTTTTGAGTATATGAAGGTCCGGCATGGTGTTCACCACCCAGAAACTGACCAATAAGTGTCCCTCTCTCCACTCCCTTCAAGAGAAAAAAGACTGGAAATTTTATGAGCTGATGGGTCAGGGTGGGCAGGGATGGATCCAAGTGGTTCAGGCTGTCCTGGCCCTGGCTAGAGTTGCCTGGGTGCGCTGGGCCTTCATTTTCCCACCTGTAAAATGGGGAGGTGGTTTCTCTGCAGCTTCACAGCCCACTGTGTGCTCAGCAGCCTTCCGACCCAGGGAGGTGTGTCCCCTCTTGGTGGCAGCCGGCTTCTCCCTGGCTTCTTGCTGGCCTGTCTTTGCTTATGTTGGTCCCGATGCCTGAAACTCCCCTCCTGCTGAAACCAAGCTCCTGTGGGCAGATCCAGGTCAGGCAGGGGGGGGGGACGGGCCTGGGAAGCAGGTGTTGGAATGTCCTAGAGCCCACAACATGGTTGGCCAGTTTCTGGCTCAGCTTCGTGCTCCCTCCCCCTCAGCTGAGTTGCCGTGAATGCAGGGCATCTGGGGCTCCTTAAGAAACATCACTCATCCATCCTCTCACCTCAGTCAGCCAGAGCAGCTGAAGGGCAGAGCGTTTCTGCACTGTCAATGTGGAAGCGGGCACGGCCAAGCTTTCCCGCCGAGGGCCGGGAGGGGAGGTCAGCGTGGGCAGCGGGCTCAGCTGTCAAGCCAGCTGCTGTCAACACACAGGGGTCCTTCCTGGGTCTCCTGGGGGAGTGGCACCGGCCGGCCACCCATCCAGCTCTAGAAATGAAAGGCCAGTGAAATCATTTGTGCAAGCTCACCTGGGGTGCAGCTTAGCGAGGCGAGGGGGCCACCAGAGCGCCTTCCGCTGGGGAGCTCATGAGAAACAAGCCCCACCCCAGACCCGCTGAACCGGCTCTGCACATGAGCGCGGTCCCTGTGTGACATGCACGCTCGTCCCAGTTGGAAACTGGAGGCTTGAGAGCGTGGGCTTGACTCGAGTCCCATCCCTGCTGACTGTGTGGCCTTAGACAGGTCACACCTCTCTGAACCTCAGCTCTCTCATCTGCAAAATGGGTTTGGGAAAAACGTCTTTACAGGAGAGGGTTAAGAAGTCAGATGAAGGCCAGTGAGATGTGTCCAAGGCACTGGGCCCAGCTCAGGGGACTTGAGTGGTGCTCGCCAACCAGTGGCTGCTGCGACCGCGATTCTGTGTCTGAGGATCCAAAGACGTGGCTTGTGTTCTCGCTCTGGGGTGACCTGAGACAAATTGCTGGGCCTCACTTTTCCTGTCTGTTCAATGGGTCTGTTGACCCCCTGCCCCAGCTTCCTCATGAGAAGGTTGCTTCCAGGAAAAGGAAAAGTGAGAGGGGGCTGGCCTCACAAAAGGAGAGGAGGCTCCTCTGAGAAGCTGGTGTGTGTGGGTGAGATGCCCCCCGGTGCCCGCGTCTCATCCCTCGCCCCCCCCCACCGCTCATCTTGCTGTTGCTAGCGAGGCTGGCCTTGGGGGCCGGGCTGCGGCCAGCGCCCTCCCTTGGCCCTGCTCTGCTCAGCAGCTTTGGAAGCCCGTCCCCTGCCCCCCTCGGGGCAGCGTGGCCAGGAGGGATGATTCAGCTCGGTCCTGTATTCTGGGCCCCAGCCTCCCTTGAGAGCAGCCCTGGACGCCCTGTGTGCCTCGGCGAGCTGGGCGCAGCCTTGGGCTTCTCCCCACCTGGGGTTCTTCTTCCCCAGCTGTTCCCTGGACTCGCGGCCCCGCCCACGACATGCTAGGTGACCTTGGGCAGGTTCCTTTCACACACAGGGCCTCCGTGTCTACGCCACGGGAGTGTTCCGTGTGGCGATCCTGCCTGGGTCAGACTCTTAGATTCTCTCCCTGCCCCTCCTTGGGTCCCTCTGTATCTCTCGTCCACACCAGGACGCCCACCCCAGCCCCACTGCCCACGGGGTTCTGAATTCTGCCGCCCACGGCTGATTGAGGCCTGACCGCCGCCGCCGGGGGCTGGTGAACACCAAAGAGAGGGAGGAGCATGTGTGTCCTCTGGGAGCCCTGCCCGGGGCCGTCTGTGTCTCGTGTGGGAAAGAGGAGGAATTTTCCTCTGTGTGTGCAAACAGCATCCGTTTTCTCTTGTTTCCAAAAGGCAGTGACGTAACCCCCTCTCCAGCCATCCCTCCCCTCCGGCCTAGTTTTAGCTGGCCCCGGCAGCATCCTCAAGGCCTCCAGACCTGCCCGCTCTGAAGCCATGTAGGGAGGCAGCCCCGGGGTGAAGAGAGAGAGAAGCCCCCGGTCTGGCTGTCCCGCGGTGGAGAAGGGCCCAGCCCTCTGGGGCAGCAGGACCATCTGGGTGGGGAGGGGGTCAGGGCTCCCACAGGCCCACGGTCCACAGGGAGCCCAGGGTCACTAGATCCCGATCTGGAGCCCCCAGCCTGAGTCTGAGTCCTGGCCCCGCCAGTCCTCGCCCTCACTTAGGCATGAAACATGCTTGTGTCTGACTCTGCGACCCCATGGACTATAGCCCATCAGGCTCTTCTGGCCATGGGGTTTCTCCAGGCACGAATACTGGAGTGGGTTGCCATGCCTTCCTCCAGGGCATCTTCCCAACCCAGAGGTTGAACCCAGGTCTCCCTCACTGCAGGCCGATTCTTTACCATCTGAGCTGCCAGTGAAGCTCAGGCATTAAATAAGTGAGACTTACATCTCTTTTTTGTTTTAATGTAATAAACCAGACCTGGGTTTGAAGTCCAACCCCATCACCTAACTAGCCTGAACGTGGTGTTGGCTGTAGCCTGGCACCTGAGAACAGCCTCAATACCGCGTCTCGCAGGAACGCAAGGAGCAGCGGCTCTTGTGCATCAGTTTACACTGTGTGTGCACAGGGCCGGGTTGGGGGGGTGGTCCGTCCCGCCGCCGTCTCACGGTGGGCCTGTGCTCATGCCTGGAGCCTCGTCCCCTGACATCGTGCATCAGCCCGCCGCCCCCAGGCTGGGAGCTCGGGGACACAGGCAGGGCTGGCGTCCCTGCTGCACCTTCCTCAGCCAGCGCGGGCGCAACCCTGGGTGGGTGCTGGCATTGTGCCTGGGGGTGGACTGTCCGGGGGAGGCCGCCCTCTGACCGCCTGTCCCTCTTGGCTGTTGCAGATGGGAGGAGGAGCTCGCCAAGCGCGTGAACCTGCAGACCATGGTGGACACGCTGCAGGAGGTAAGAGGTCCCGACCGGGAGAGGCTGGGAGGCAAGCCCCGCGGTGGAGGGCCGAGGCTGGGGGCCCGTTCCCAGCTCAGCCTCTCCTCCATGGAGCCAGGGCCTCGCCCACCTCCCCCGCTTCGGGGCTGGGAGGCGCCCCCGGCTCACAGTTGCAGAAAGCCTGGGCTCAGGAGTCCCATCTCTGTCTCAGCCACGCAGGCCTGTGCTCGGGGCCTCGGGCCTCGGCAAGGATGGCGGGCTTCCTGCCAGGTGGGCTCCCAGCCCCGGCGGGCGCTCCGTGGCGGGGTGAGGGCGGCCTCTGGCTTTTCTGGCTTGGCGGCTCTGTGTTCCGGGCCCTGCTTCACACGGGCTGACGGTGCAGCCGGGGCGGCAGACTAGACCTTCTCAGCTCTGTTTTCCTCTCAACCAAATGGGCACAGGAGCGGCAACCCCGTGAGAAGCCGCGGACGGCTCTTTTTAACACCGAAAAAAATCACCTTCTGATAGTTAAAGCATTGATCATCTACATAAATAAATAACCAGAGAAAAAAGAAAGAAAATAAGCATTGATCTTCTAAGGAAGTTAGGGAGGGATTAAAATAATGTCAAGGAGACATTAAAAGACATCAATGTCGAGGAGTGGTTAAAATAACGTGTAGAAGGAAAAGGATGAATGTTCCCCCCCCCTGCCCCGCCCCACCCCTGCTTTCTTTTGTGAGAAAAGGACTTTTTACTTCACAAATGTAACGTGTTCATGGTGCAACATTCGGAAAGTTCAGAAGAGCGCAGAGGAGAAAATGAAACTTCCCTCTGGCTCTCCCTGCCCATGTTGCTGAATTGCTGGTGGCCCTCTGGTCTTCTCTGTGCGCAGGCCTGGATGCGCACGCTCCGTGAGGCTGACGCGCGGACGGTGCCGCTGCTCACATTTGACACACATTGACCTGCTATTCTGACCCTCTGGAGTCACTTTTGTATCCACTTTTTCTCTCACTGTCTGCCATGGATTTTTCCATCCAATGAACAGTTCTTGGAAAAGAATTGTTTTAGGCTGAGGGGTGAAGTGAGGGCTGAGCAGGAGCCAGGCTGGGTCAAGGTCTTGGCTCCCCGCTCCTGGGGCACAAAGGCACCCGGCTTGGTTGGATGTCAGGCATCCATCCGGGGCTCTAAACCCAGGTGTCCGGCCTCTCCCCCCCCCATCGGGGGGCCCACCCAGCCCCCCGTGACCACTTCCCGATCTCCGTCCCCCGTAGGCAGCGCAGGAGGCAGAAGCCATCCAGGAGGAGATGAACGAGAAGATTGAGCGTCTCAAGGCCGAGCTGGTGGTGTTTAAGGGGCTCATGAGTGACGTAAGTGCCTCCGGCCGCCACCCCCCAGGTGTCATGACCCCCCTCCCCCCCCCACCCATCATGCAGAACGCTTCATTCACTCCGAGGCTCCAGAGCTCGGCTTCTAGTTAGAGTCCTGGCTGGCTGCGTTTGACCCGTGAGGATGACGGATGCATCAGAGATCAGGCTCCCCTCCCCTTCCCCCGCCACCTCCGCTTCCCGTGGTCTGAGTAGAGATGCATTAATCAGCTGCTTAACCCATCCGCCCGCTCCGGGCTCCTCTGACGGCCTGTGTGCGTTCCCTCCGACTGCGCCGGCTCACCAGTGTGCAGGCAGGGGGTGGGGGCGGCCGGGGGCCTCCATGTCTGGGCGCAGTGGGGGCCGATGGCAGGCTGAGGGGGACCCTGGGTCTGGTCTGCACCAGCCCGAGAGGCCACCTGGGCCAGCGGCCTCCCGGAGGTTGCTCTGTTGAGTTGGGACTGGCCGGCGTGTTCGTCCTTGGGACAGTCGGAGCCCCTCTGAGTCACCGTGGGCGGGGGGGGGGTCAGGGCAGCTGTTGGCAGAGCAGCAAGGACCTCCTTCCTGCTGGGGACCCAGTTTCCTGCCACCTTCAAGCCGCGGGCAGTATGTAGAGAAAGACTGCAGGAGGGGGACAGAGCCCAGGACAGATGCCTCCATCAGCCATGGCTTCTGGCCCTGGGCGGTGTGAGGCTGGGCGGCTGGAAGAGGCCAGGAGGCTTCCTTTACCGGGGTTTGGGGGACCCCCACCCATCTGAGGTAGCCCCCGCCGTCAGCCTGGGAGGAATCTTTGCCGGGGACAGGTGGGGCAGGCCTGCTGCGGGAGCAGGGCGGCCTTTCAGCGGTGGGACGTGTCTTTTTCCCTTGTTCCGACAAAACAAACACTGACGCCGTGTCTGCTGAGAGGATGCCTCCCGGCCCTTAGGGAGACAGGCAAACACAGTCTCCCTCAGTCCCCACGGCGCCCACATCCCCCTGCCCCTTGCCCCAAACCCGAGCCACTGGCCTGACCCTTCACGCCCAGCAAAGGCTGCAGGACCCCTCTCGGACTGCGGGGACCTCCTGCCCAGCACCCAGGAGTCTCCCCACCCCTCTGTCCAGCTAGAGCCTGGGGGTGCCTCCCCCATCCCCCGCTCACGTAACCCCCTGCTGTCCTCCCTGCAGCCCATGACAGACCTGGACACAAAGATCCAAGAAAAGGCCATGAAGGTGGACATGGACATCTGCCGCCGGATCGATATCACGGCCAAGCTGTGCGATGTCGCACAGCAGCGGAACTCGGAAGACGTGTCCAAGATCTTCCAGGTGATGAGGGCCGCCCCGCTCACCAGCCAGCACTGCCCGCCGCCCGCCCCGGCCACCCTGCCCTGGGCCCCTCACACCCTGCCCATGTCCCTCCCCAACCTACCCCCACGTAGCCTTTGCCCAGCGCTCCAGCCTCCCAGGAGAGTGTAGAATCAGGGACCGCACAGACTCAGGCACGTGTGACTCCATCATCCAGGCTGACCGCTTCATCCTACGTCCGAGGACACCACTCACCCTGGGGGTAGGGGGGCGACGTGACGGGCTCCCTGAAGAACGTGGCAGAGCTGGGACGAGGACTCAGGTCTCTAGACCCTCCAGGGCTCAGTCCGTCTGCCTACCTTGGGCCCCCTGCCCTGCTTCCTGCCTCTCCTGGGAGCAGGAGCCGGGGACCAGGGCCGTGGTCGGGGAGCCCTGGCCAGACTTTGGGAGCCCTAGGCAAACTGGCCTGAGCCCTAGCCCTCGAGCCTCAGAATTCAGAAGGGGAACTGTTGACCTGTCGATTCTTCCTTCATTCCCACATTGAGACTCATTCAGTACCCTCTTCCCTACCCCCAGCAAGCACGCGTCTGTGTCCAGAGTGAAGGCGATGGGTTAGCACTGGCGAGTGGCCCCCAGGGAGGGCTTGGGGGCCGGTCCAGCTGCCCAAAGGGCGTCTGTCATTCTCCAAAGGCTGCTTCTTGAGTTTGGGGTTGTGGTTTGGCTTTTGCTTGAGCCCAGGGCAGAACAGCGTGTTGCTGGCTCTAAGTGTGTGACTCTGGATGTAGTGGGGTGAGGTCTGGGCTCGCCTGGGCGCCTTTTTGCTGCCCCTCTGTGGGGAAGCAAGGGCCCGAGCCTTTGTCTGGTTTGTCGCATCTTTTCTGCTTGGAGTGGAGGAAGCTCGTTGAACCCGGGGCTGCCTACCTGTTGCCTTTGCATGGGAGCAGGAGGGCTCTGGGAAGCACGGAGCCATCTGACCTGCGTGAGGGCTGCTCCATCTCTCCAGGGAGCTCTGAGACATCCGGCCGGCCGCGTCTCCAGGCCTCCCAGGGCAGGGAAGGGGCCAGGCCGTCTGTTCCTCTGTCCCGCATGCCTCCCCGCCTCACGCTTCCTGCTAACGCCACCTGCTTCTTAGAGGGCCTGCATCCTTCCCGGCAGTGGCCGCCCCAGCCACGCTCCATCGTCCCTCGGGACACCGCCTCCCTTCCCAGTCCACCCCACCCTCCATTCTGGCAGAACCGCCCAGTGACCCTTGACCTTTCTCTTCCCGGGCCAGGTGGTCCCCAAAAAGAAAGAGCGTAAGGTGGCTTCCGACGACGACATCTCCGAGCAGGATGGGGAGGTGAACCGGTTCTCGGACGACGAGGTCGGCTCCATGAACATCACAGACGAGATGAAGCGCATGTTTAACCAGCTGTGAGTATCCTTGCCGCCTTGGCACCCGGGGCCCCTCTTTCCCCAGATTGCTGGGGCGAGGGGCGCAAACCCGTGCCCTGGGCTGGCTGACAAGTAGCCTCCAGATGTTTTGTTGGTCAGCGTGGTGTTCTGCGAGAATCTGGATTCATTTTCAACATTTAGTATTTGGGGAGTTTCCCATTTTCAGAAAAGGCCAAGCTGGTGATAGTGCTCATTTCTCTTGTTTAGTTGCTAAGTTGCGTCCGACTCTTTGCGACCCCATAGACTGTAGCCCACCAGGCTTCTCTGTCCGTGGGATTTTTCAGGCAAGAATACTGCAGTGGGTTGCCATTGCCCTCTCCAGGGGATCTTCCCGACCCAGGGGTTGAACCCACGTCTCCTACTTGAGCCACTGGGGAAGCCAAATAGTGGTCATATTTGTGGACAATTGTTCGTTTTTCTTAATTGCGATATAACTGACATTGTAAGTTTATTTTAGTTTCAGATATGCAACACTGTGATTCAGTATTTGTATATATTGTGAAATGCTCACCACAATAAGCCTAACATTCATCACCATACCAAGTAAAAAAAATTTTTTTTTCCCTTGGGTTAAACGGTGGCCTGGGTTAGTGGCAGAGTCTGGGCTCTGGTGTGGTCAGTGGTGGGCTGGAGCCAGTTTGTACCAGCTTGTGAAAGGTGATGTCTGCCCACTCCAGGTTCAGCAGTGGCATGCTAATAGCTTAAAATTTGCACGATGGGAAACTGTCACATGCTACCAATCTGGGCGGGGCTTCCCTGGTGGCTCAAGAATCCGCCTGCCAATGCAGGAGACGCAAGTTAGATCCCTGGATTGGAAGCTCCCCTGGAGAAGGAAATGGCAACCCACTCCAGTATTCTTGCCTGGGAAATCCCATGGTCAGAGGAGCTGGACGGGCTGCAGTCCACAGAGTCACAGAAGAGCCGGATGTGACTTGGTGAGGAAAGAACATGAAGTGCCAGCGCCTGGGCACCCCCTCTGGCCTCTGCAGGTGGCTGGTTTACCGGAGACTAGCGGGGTTCGGGTGTCTAGGGCAGGGACCCATCGTAGCCCTGGTCTGTCCAATCTACACTTGCGGTCCTGACCCACCTCTGGTTCGCATCCACGTGGTGTCCTGGGCGGGGTGGGGAGGGGAGCGGCTGCAGGCGCGGGCTGATCCAGCTCAGGGCCGTGGTCAGATGGCAGGCTGGGGCTGTCTCTGAGTCTACTTCCCCCCGCCCCATGGGCCTGCCCTCTTCCCAGAGGTCCCCTGCTTTTAGTCCCCTGAGCCCTGGCCCAGCTCTCCATCCTTCCCACCCCCGTCTCCCCCCACTCCCAGGTCTCTGAGACTCATGGCCAAGCATGCTTTCCGGCCCGGTATCCCTCCCCTGGGTGTCCCAACAGCAGGGCTGGACTTGAGCGCTTGACTCCGATGAGCCATCACCACCCTCACGGCGCCCCTCCAGGAGGGCCTGTCCTGTCGCTGGTTCCCTAGCCATCATACTCGTTTCAGAAACCAGGGGCCCAGGCCTCTCCAGACCCTTCCTGCCGCGCTTGGGGCTGGCCCAGGGGCGTCGAGTCCAACGCTCACTCCGCCCAGCCCTTCATCACAGATGAGGAAACAGCTCAGAGGGGACAGGCGAGTCAGGATAGAGCCTGGACCTCGGGCCAGTGCTGTCTGTGTCCTCAGAGAGATTTCCCTCTCTCTGTCTCTCCTGCCCCGCCATCCCCACCCCGGTGACTCGGCAGGAGGAAGACAGGAGTCGGACCCGGGCGGGATGGGTTTGCGTGACACGTCCCTGTGCTTCCTGTTCCCTTGAAACAAAACTGAGATGGCTCTGTGTTTGCGGAGAAAGGGAGTTGCTGTTTTGAGGGTAACAAGGAGACTCCTAGACTTTTGATTCATCTTTCAACACCCCCTCCCCACCTTCTCATGGGCTTCCCAGGTGGCACAAGTGGTCAAGAACCTGCCTGCCAATGCAGGAGACGTAAGAGATGCGGGTTCGATCCCTGGGTCAGGAAGATCCCCTGGAGGAGGGCGCGGCAACCCACTCCAGTGCTTTTGCCTGGAGCACCCCCATGGACAGAGCAGTCGGACGTGACTGAAGCTACTTAGCATGCAAACATGCACCCCTCCCGTCTCATGTTCTCATCTTTCACTGATGAGAGGGGCTTTGGAAGAGAACCTGAGGTCAGGTCTAGGTTTTCTGAAGGTTGCGGTGGGCATTCTTGAGTGTCCAGCTGGGTTTATGCCCCAGAGACCCTGGCTGGGCTCATTTGGTTGAATTAAAGGGCTTCTTTGAAGGAACTGTTTTCCCAGGCTTTCATCAAGTCACCAGGAATCCGCAATCTGCCCAGAAAGCAGGCAGGGCCGGGTTGGCGGGTTGGGGGTGGTGGTGGAGTGAGCCAGAAGGCTGTGCTCCTGGGTGTATGAGTTTTCTTTGCCATGCTGCAAAAATGGGCACCTGAGTGTTGACAGGTCTGAACTGGGTTTAGTATTAAACCGATCAGTTAGATTGATCTGGGTGTCAAGCTGCCTAAGTTAAAGCAAAACAAAATTCTCTGATGACCCCTCCACCTTAGCAGTTCTCACCAAAGCCACGCAGACCACACCCTGGGCCAGGCCCTGGCCCCCTCCCACCGACCTCTCCGCTGCCTCTGGGCTGAGACCCAAGCCAGAAGCTGCCACCGGCCAGCTCCTCTGAAGTCTTTGAATAACTGCGCCCGAGTCAGGGCTGTTTGTTTCGATCAAAATCAATTGCTTGGGCTTCAGATCCCAGAGAAGGGGAGGAATGTGCTCCTTTCTCTGCACTGTGGCCACGCCTCTTCCTTGATCCCGCCCCCCACATCTGGGGGGACGGGGGCGCGTCTTCTGAGCCCTTCCTCTTGTCCAGCTTCCTGTCCTTTCTCCTCCTCCGTTACTCAGCCAGGGTTTCCCTCTGGGCCCAGCCGCCAGGAAGGAAGTGAAATCAGCAGTCCAGTATGCGATGAGGTGATGGGTCGACCCTTGACCCGGGGGCTTGCCCGGAGCTGTCTGGTCAAGGGGCGGGCAGTGCCTCGGGGCAGCCGGGTCCCAGCCCTGGTTGCCGGATGCCGGGAGCCACCTACAGGCTCCTGTAGGAACTGCTTTTTGGTGGGGAACCGGGCTCGAGGGGACGCTCTGGACAGCGCTTTTCCGGAGACTCGGGCTCTGCCCAGTGGCCCCAGATGGTTGGGAGCAGTGCACTATAGGATCTAGAAGGTAGTTGAAGGAGTGAAATCCCTTTGAGCCTCAATTTCCTTACCTGTGAACTGGGACTGACAGTCATACTGACCTCATAGGACTGCTGTGAGGATGGAATGAATCGCACTTTAATATATGCCTAGTCATCAGTCCTGTGATTGTGTTTTGATGGGGGAGGGAAAAGCCACAGAAAACAGATAGATCTGGCTTTCAGCCCTAGTTTATTCTTTCTGAGGGGCAGTTTCCTCATCTGTAAAATGGTAATAATAATACCCACCTTTCTAAGTTGCAGAGAAGATTATATGAATCATCTTGGGCATCATAGGGGCTCCAGAAACGAGTTGTTAAATGAGTGGAAACCATTCACAAGATGCTATCTTTAAGTCTTCATTAATGAAAGACTGGCATCTTTAGGAATACACATTTTAACTTGTATCCATCATACATAAATGCGTTGTGCATTTGAAGAGCTGCGCTCCATGGAGAAGGCGCGAGTCCCCTCTGGCCGCTGCTCTTGTGCTCTTGGACAGGCACCTGGCAGACCCCTTCTCGGGCCCCTGGAGCCTGGCTGCTCACTCATGCCCGCCCGTGCACCCACAGGCGGGAGACCTTTGACTTCGACGATGACTGTGACAGCCTGACTTGGGAGGAGAATGAAGACACTCTGCTTCTCTGGGAGGACTTCACCAACTGCAACCCAAGCCTCGACTTGCAGGGCGAGGTGAGCCAGCAGGCGGGCGCCAGGGACCCCTCGTTTCCGTGCTCCCTTGTCCTTCATTCTTTCCCAGCAGCCCCCACCGCTTGGTTAAGTTGTCCGCTCTGTTCCGTTTCTCCAGCAAGAGGAAAACCTGGGCAACTTGATCCACGAGACCGAATCCTTCTTCAAGACGAGAGACAAGGAGTACCAGGAGACGATCGGCCAGATAGAGGTGGGGTACCCGCTTGTTCATGTCCCCCAGTCGTGACCCCCGAGGCCCCCAGGGATTTAAGTGCCCGTGTGGACAGGGGCTGGGATAGCAACACAGGATTGGGAGTCAGGAGGACCCACTGATTCTCCTGGCCTGGTGCTGGGCAAGTCACCCCTCTCTTGGGTAGGGCCTCAGTTTCCTAACCTGTAAAATGGGAGTGGTGATACCTGTCTGCCCCAGAGAGGTTTTTTCTTAAGTTATTTGACTGACATGATGATCTCAAATTAATGGGAACTGACACTTGAATGATATCAAGTGACACTGGGCCCTGAGCCCTTTAAAAATATACCTTCCTTAGTATTCTCACACCCTGTGTATGTACCCGGGGGGACCTGGGTGCCTCCACCCTGTGCAGTGGGTGCTGTGAGCCCACTTTACAGAGGAGGAGATGAGGTGAAAGAGACCAAGTGACTTGCCCGAGGTTTCCCAGCCAGGAAGTGGCCTGCAAGCCCGGTTCTCCCTGCTCCAGAGCCTGTGTGTGTCTGCTTGGCCACACCTGTCTGTGAGAGTCAGTCATCATCAGGCTGGAGAAAGGGAAGCCCGGCTCCTCCCCCAGGGATGGAGCACTCGGTTGAGGAGAAGGGTCAGAAACACGAGCACCCGTTTCTAACGCAGTCTGCATGAAGGAGTGCCAAGGCCAGAGTTGCTAGGGCTACCCCAGTGGTTGCTGAGCGACCATTCACCTTCCACCAAAAGCGATTCTAGGGACTGGTAAGCAGAAAGCAGAGGACAGGGGGAGGGCCCTGCGGGTGTGGTGCCCTGGATGGCCCCAGTGCCACGGCGCTGAGGGTGTGAGGTCGCCGTGAGGCTGGCTGTGAGGATGACAGGGCCTGCCTTCTCCCGTGTTGGCTCTTCTCAGCTGGAGCTGGCCACGGCCAAGAGTGACATGAACCGACACCTGCACGAATACATGGAGATGTGCAGCATGAAGCGGGGCCTGGACGTGCAGATGGAGACGTGCCGCCGGCTCATCAAAGGCTCCGCAGACAGGTGCCCGCCCGCGCGCGTCCCCCCTGTGCCCGTGCCCGTCCTCCCTGCAGACGCGCCCGTCCTCCCCCGTGCCCGCGTCCGTCCTCCCCGTGCCTGCGCCCGTCCTCCCCGTGCCCGTCCTCCCTGCGGACGCGCCCGTCCTCCCCGCGCCCGTTTCCGTCCTCCCTGCGCCCGCGTGTGTCCTCCCTGCGGACACAGTGCCGGTGTCCTGGTGTGTGTGGGGCGGGCGGGGGGGTTATTGGGCTGCAACGTGCAGCCTGGAGATTTCATCTGCCAACCCATCTGTCCATCTGTCCGTGCCTCCAATGACCATTGGCCACGTGCTGTGTGCCTTACACATCTAATCTCATGTGGCTCGCACAGCCACCCTGTCCCCACTGTTGTGGGACTATAGAGGGCCACTTTGAGAAGGCTTGCTCTGTGCAAGACCCTGGGGACACAGGGGTGGACAGGTCACAGCCCCTGCCCTCCAGGAGCCCACGGCCCGCTCCCTGCTGAGCTGGTGGGTGGAGCGGGTGGGCGGGGCTCACGTGGGTCCCTAGAAAGCAATTTTCCTTCCTTTCCCATCTTCTAACCCAAGGCCACCTGAGTGTCCCCAGGACACCAACAGCATCAGGCCTCTTTACTTGCCAGCACAGACAGCTCCTGCCCTTAGGGAACACGCAGCTTTTCGGGGGCGTGCGTGTACGCCTGTGCAGTTGCTCGGTCGTGTCTGACTCTTTGTGACCCCATGGACTGTAGCCCACCAGGCTCCTCTGTCCATGGGATTCTCCAGGCAAGAACACTGGAGTGGGTTTCCATTTCCTTTTCCAGGGGATGGATCTTCCTGACCCAGGGATGGAACCCACATCTTTCGCATTGGCAGGTGGCTTCTTTACCACTGAACCACCTGGGGAGCTCAGGGGAGGCAGACATGCTAATGATAAAATGACAAATACAGTGCTTGGCCCGGAGCACAAATATGTTAATTATAATCGTTTCTCTCATTATGACCGTGTTCTTGCACGCTGTTGTTTGAGCCGTAAGAGACGGAGAAGCAGGGGGAAGCTGTGTGTGTGTGTGTGTGTGTGTGTGTGTGTGATGTTACCTTCAGCTCACTGAGCTGTGTGTGTGTGTGTGCTGTGTGTGTGTTTGTGTGTGTGTGTGGTGTGTGTCTGTGTGTGTGCTGTGTGTGTGTGTGCTGTGTGTGCTCTGTGTGTGTGTGTGTGTGTGTGTGCTGTGTGTGTGTGTGTGCTCTGTGTGTGTGTGTGTGTGCTGTGTGTGTGTGTGCGTGCGCTCTGTGTGTGTGTTTGTGTGTGTTTGTGGTGTGTGTCTGTGTGTGTGTGTGCTCTGTGTTTGTGTGTGTGTGTGGTGTGTGTCTGTGTGTGTGCTCTGTGTGTGTGCTGTGTGTGTGTGTGTGTGTGTGTGCTCTGTGTGTGTGTACTGTGTGTGCTCTGTGTGTGTGTGGTGTGTGTGTGTGTGTGTGTGTGTGCTCTGTGTGTGTGTGTGCTCTGTGTGTGTCTGTGTGTGTGCTCTGTGTGTGTGTGCTCTGTGTGTGTCTGTGTGTGTGCTCTGTGTGTGTCTGTGTGTGTGCTCTGTGTGTGTGTGCTCTGTGTGTGTGTGTGCTCTGTGTGTGTGTGTGTGTGGTGTGTGTGTGTGTGTGTGCTGTGTGTGTGTGTGCTGTGTGTGTGTGTGTGTGTGTGTGTGTGTGTGTGTGTGTGTGTGTGTGTGTGTGCTGTGTGTGTGTGTGTGTGTGTGTGTGTGTGTGTGTGTGTGTGTGCTGTGTGTGTGTGTGCTGTGTGTGTGTGTGCGTGCGCTCTGTGTGTGTGTTTGTGTGTGTTTGTGGTGTGTGTCTGTGTGTGTGTGTGTGCTCTGTGTGTGTGTGGTGTGTGTCTGTGTGTGTGTGCTGTGTGTGTGTGTGTGTGTGGTGTGTGTCTGTGTGTGTGCTCTGTGTGTGTGTGCTGTGTGTGTGTGTGTGTGTGTGTGTGTGCTCTGTGTGTGTGTACTGTGTGTGCTCTGTGTGTGTGTGTGGTGTGTGTGTGTGTGTGTGTGCTCTGTGTGTCTGTGTGTGTGTGTGTGTGTGTCTGTGTGTGTGTACTGTGTGTGCTCTGTGTGTGTGCTCTGTGTGTGTGTGTGCTCTGTGTGTGTGTGTGCTCTGTGTGCGTGTGTGTGTGTGCTCTGTGTGTGTGTGTGGTGTGTGTGTGTGTGTGTGCTCTGTGTGTGTGTGTGCTCTGTGTGTGTGTGCTCTTTGTGTGTGTGTGTGTCTGTGTGTGTGTGTGTGTGTGTGTCTGTGTGTGTGTGCTGTTTGTGTGTGCTCTGTGTGTGTGTGTGTGTGCTCTGTGTGTGTGCTGTGTGTGTGTGTGTGTGTGTGTGCTGTGTGTGTGTGTGTGTGTGCTGTGTGTGTGTGCATGCTCTGTGTGTGTGTTTTGTGTGTGTGTGTGTGTGTTTTGTGTGTGTGTGTGTGCGTGCATGCTCTGTGTGTGTGTGCTCTGTGTGTGTGTGTGTGTGTGTGTGCTCTGTGTGTGTGTGTGTTTGTGTGCTGTGTGTGTGTGTGTGTGTGTGTGTGTGTGTGTGTGTGTGTGTGATGTTACCCTCAGCTCACTGGTTCCCAGAACCCACTGCTGCTGCTCCCGTTGTTTGGGTGGAGGACGTGCACGTAGGCAGGGTAGAGAGCTTGCACCAGGCCCCACAGCTCAGCAGTGGTAAGCTGAGAATTGGAACCCAGTGCTGTTAACCGCTGTTCTATGTGGCCTCCCTTTGGGCTCTGAGTTAATTGCCCAGATGGTGGGCGTGTAGAAACTGAACTGGACCTATGGTTCCTGCTCCCATGGAGCGCTTAGCATCAGGAAAGCTAAAGAGGCGGGTGCAGGGCGTCGCACGAGGTCTTGAGAGCCTTGTCTAACTCCTGAGCTTCAAAGACTCTAAGGAAAGCAGAGGGTGGGTCTCGGCGAGGAGCCCCTGTGGAGGCAAGGTTTTCCAGGAGGGGGTGCTCCATCCTTCCTGCTGTCTGCCCCAGGCTGCCCTCTGAAGTCTCCTGTTCTGCCCTTCCAGGAATTCACCATCCCCAAGCTCCGTGGCCAGCAGCGACTCAGGAAGTACAGACGAGATCCAGGACGACTTTGAGCGGGAGGCGGACGTGGAGCCCATGGTCAGCTGATGACTGAGGCACGCCCCGCCCCAGCCCGCGCCTGGTGGTCTGGGCGATGGGGCCTCTGCACCCTCTCCCCACGGGGCCAGGAAGTGGGGCTCCCAGCCCTGACCACGCAGACTTCCGACGCCCTCCCTTCTCTGGAGGCCCCAGGGACCGCTGCTTCCTTCCTTCCTTTCTCCGCCCACCACCGACCAGTGCCCCTCTCCATCCACCCACCCAAGGAATGGTGCTGTCAATTTCTATTGTTCTCCACATGACAAGTGCAGACTTCTGTCCGGACGATGCAGTGCTAACTGTGCCTTTTCCCTTCAGCTGAGCCACTTTGAGCTCCAAAGAATTATTCCTAGCAGGTGTTTTATACAGAACCCTAAGGTGAGGGCGGGGGTGGGGGACCCCCGGTGTGGCCAATGCCTTTTTCTACCCTGCCACCTGCTCCTCTGATTGGCCATGAGCGCTGCCTCCCCTCCCCTGCTGGAGTTAGCTTGGGATGGTCGGCCTCCCCCCCAGGAAGGCGCCATTTGCCTTCACATTTCCAGGCCTGGCTGGGGACTTCCCGAGGGCGGCGTTGCATTTACTGAAGGGGAGAGGATAGAAGGAGGGAGGGAAGGACAAATTTTTCTTTGTTTTTGGATCGAGTGGCAAAGCAGAGGGAGAAGGCACTGTCGGGGAAGGTGGAGCCTCACTGTGTTTAAACTACTATGCAAAACAACAAAACAAAACAAAAAAAAGCAGCTTGCCTTATACCTTTGTGGGAGGCGGGCCCGCTCCCAACTAGCTCCCGGGTTTTCCTGGAGCTGGGAAGGAGGCAGAAGCTAGGGTGATCTCTCTCTCTCTCTCTCTCTCTCTCTCACTCGCAGCCTCTGCGGGTGAGCACGGACTTGGGAGGGGGTTTGGTCAAGGTTGGTAGCGAGGCGGGGGTTCCGAGGACCTCAGCCACCTGACTGCTTGCTTTCTTGGGACTTCTGTGGGGTGGGGAGGTGGGCCAGGGGCAGGGGGTGGGGGGTGGGAATGTCTTTTTTTGCCCTGATGTTTTGTTTTGTTTTTTTTTCCCCCAGCCAACAATAAGGGGTTATAGATCTGAAATTTCTCTGTGAGAAATTTCTCTGTGAGCAAGTCTGGAGGGGGTCAGGCCTGGTATCCACTGCCTCCTCCGGGGAACTGAGTCAGTACCGCCTGCCAGCATCTTGGTTCTCTGCTGTGCCCCAGCTGTCTGGCCACTGTCTGGCCACCGGCGGGCACTGGAAAGGGAAGTGGAGGGAGGCAGTGGGGACTGCTGGCAGAGAGGAGGTGGCCGGAGTGGGAGCTCACGTGAGAGCCATGCTCATGGACATACGTTCACCTCTAGAGTAATTCACTGATTGATTGATCCGTTGGAAAGTTAACCTGAGCCAGTATCTCTCCAGACTTTAGTGGACCTGAGTCAGAGGGCATCATGTGGAGGCCGCCCTCAAATCTCAGCTGGGAGCCTGCAGAGTAGGCTTTTTTTTTTAGTATCTTTTTGGACCCATACTACCAATCCCCTGGTATGACTGGGGATTTTGTTTTTTGTTGGCTCAGGAGCTCCCCCTGGAGGTCAGAGGTGCAAAATGTGCCCAAGGCCCAGAGCTCCTTCCTACCCCACGGCCTGTGTCTGCAGGCAGAGGGGTTCCCAGTAGATCCGGCCCCCTGCCTTTCCTCTCCAGAGTACCAGTGATCTGTAAGGGCCTCCTCTCTCCTCTGTTTCCCCACCTGTTTTGCAATCTTAAAATCATTGTATATAATATTCATATAAATATATATATATATATATGGAGAGAGAGGAGAGTGTTAGTGATGGTGTGTAATTTTTATTTATCAGAACTTGGTGGCCTTTATTGTGAGTTTTTTCCTTTTTTTTTGCTTTGTTTTGTTTTCATGGGGGAACCTCCTGCTGGTTCCCTGTAAAAGTCTGGCTGAACGTCTTCCATTCCCAGCATCTCTTAGCCAGATAGTCCCTTGTTAGGTATGTGAAGGGACGAGGTTTCGGAGGAGAGATCACCCACTTCCTCTCCTTCTCACTGACCCTTGTTCTAAAGGTTACAGGGTTCAAACATATCAGATTATTATTGTTGTTATTGTTATTGTTGTTTTATTTTTATTTTAACCAAAGGTTATCAGAGCCAGTTGGGCTTGGACCTCAGCTGCTGAAAAGATTTTCCGTTTCTGGGAGAGTGGGAAACCAGCCACCCCCCGCCCCCCCGGGCCTCCTCTGCCCAGGGTGAGGGAGGCATCGAATGCCATGGGCAGGTGGACAGAATGGAAGCCTGCCTCAGGGTGGTGGGAGGGTGACAGACCTATCTTTAGAATTAAGACAGTAAGGCAACAATATAAGTGTTTAGGGGGTAACTAAGGTTACCGTGGTGATTGCTGTCCAGTAGTATTATTTTTCCTTCCCCCCTTGTATACATAGGATATTTGTCTTTGGGGACTAGGGTACTCTGAATTTATCTAGGAAGTATGGAAGTGGCAGGGGCCAGGGTCAGATGCTGGCCAGGAAGACCCGACCTGCTGGTTCTCAGTAGCTGCTCTCCCTGGGGAGCGAGGATTTGGGGCTGGTGGATGGGAGGACAGCGAGTTTTAGTGACCTGCCTCCCGGGTGTGGTCCTGGGCTTTGGCCTGGCTGCCTCCCTCCCCACCAGGTTCTTTTTTGAGTTAGTTGCCAGTGGGCCCCGCTTGCCCCCTTTGCCATGGGCTCACAGCTTGCCAAGAAAGACCCCAACGCTTGCTGGGGCAGCACCAGGTCCAGTTGGGAACAACTGGTCCGTCCTTTGTAAAGATGTAAATACTTAATTTTGGTTTTCTATTTCTTAGCCCAGTGTCATATTGACATTGGTATTTCAGAATTGTTCTCAGATGGGTTCTCCTGTGCTGCCCTCTTTTGCTCTCCTATTTTGGGGGGTTTTATAAAGAGAGGGTTGGGGAGGGGCAGGGAGAGTAGCTTCCTTTGGGCTCCCTGATTGTGGAACACACACACATTCTGAGATTCTGAACAGGGAAAAAAAATGATTGACAAGTAAACACATTTTGTTTCCTTGTGGCAATATGTCTAGAGGTCTCTGGCCTGTCCATCATGGACTTAACTCCTTGGATGTAGCTCAGATGACCTTTGGAGAATCAAACCACTTTGGCTTGGGATGGGGGAGAGGGTGTGGGGCAGGGGGTCATATAAGGTGTAACTTAAGCTAAATGTAATCTATTTATAAAGCAAGAGACTCTCATCTATTTTTATGAAAGGAAAGGTTTTTTTAAAATCTAGGGTAGGCAGTTATGGTAGCCCAGCATTTTTCTGTGGACAAGATGCATGTTGCTGCTGGATTTAATATAATCAGTACCCCTCACCTTTTCTCCGCATCCTCACCACCTGCTCATTCATACCCATGGGCAGCTTCAGCAGGGCAAAGGTCACCCTTCACCCCATTTCTCTGTCCCTTGATACCCCAGCTCCTTGGCCATTGGAAGGCCAGGGGGGCGGGCACTTGTGGTAGTTGGCGGGCAGTGGGGAATTCAGAATGGAGTAGGGTGGTGGGAGGGAAAAGGGGACGCTGGGTGGGGGACAAGCTCTGCCTCAGAGGGTGGGCTCTGGTTACTTGCTCCAATTCTGGTCTGCCAAGATCCATTGCCAAGTCAACTGTATTTGGGAGAGAGCTGAGAAATGAGTGGAAGATTTCCAGGCTCGGGGTGGGCTGTGTGTTAGTCTCGGGCAAATCCCTCACCATTCCCCCTGCCAAGCCCTCAAAGCATTGAGGTAAAGGTACCCTCCGCCCATAGACTCCTTCGTGGACATTTTCGCATCTACCTTATTGTTAGCCCCATCTGGGGAGACTATCCCGAAGTCCCATCCCACCCCACTGTTGCTGTTTGTCTGCCAGCTGGGTCTAGCGTCAAGGGGAAGGGGGGTTTATACTCATTGAAAGACTACTGACCCTACCGGAAACCAACCTGTTTACTGTATTGTAAATATCATGCCCTTTATATCCTGTATATTGGCTTCTTTTAAATAAAGTGAAATGTCTTAGAATTGATGCTTTTTTTTTTAATTAAGGATAAAGTGGTGATGGGGGAGGGGCAAGAGGCCACGGGCCACATAAACACTAAAAGTCATCAACCAATTAGTGATCAAATACGGAAATTCTACATCACCTCACATCTCACAATAAAATCTTTGGAAGTAGTTAAAGCAGGAATTATTATACATATTTCATAGACGGGGAAGAGAGCCAGAGAGATCACAGACTGAAGAACTAGCATAGCCTGGTTTGGAACTGAGGGCCTATTAATCATATTACCCTCTGAATCTGCAAGTTTTCCATTCTCCGATGGAGCAAGCTAACTGTCTTGTGCCATCTTATGTAAGTGACTGGTATCCGTGGATTTTGGTATCTGCAGGGGCTCTGGGAACCAATCTCCCACCAGAGGAGGACTGAAGTTTCCTTTCCCACTCCCCACTCTTTTGTTTATATTCTCCAAAGTGCCTTAAAGAGTGTGGCCTCCCAGATAAAGAGGAGTAATAATGAAATAATGAGGAAGTTCTAAGGTGGGTATTATTACCCCCACTTCACAGACACAGAACTGAGGCCCAAGAAAGTAAGATATTTCGTCAACTTCACAGGGAGAAACCACGATCAGCATCGGAACTCTGACTGCTAAGCAGGTTCTCGGTACACACCGCTGGAGAAAATACTGATACATTAGAACAGAGCGTTGGGAAAGTTGTTAACAGTACTTCAGGAATAGAACGGGCCCCTAAGAGTCCATCCTCAGAACTTCAGAATCTGAGTTGTTAATATTAAGTTCATGTGTTTGTGCAAACAACTTCCCAGAGAGAAGATTCAAATTTTTGTCTGGGGCGCCAAAATAAAGCAGAGGAATAAAACGGATTCTGCGTCCAGAGCTCTGAAGGGAAGTCCGAGCGCAGACTGGCTCGGGTTTTATCTTACACTGATCGTAATCTGCAAGGAAGTAGACCGATTTGTCCAAGCGCTATGCCTTAGGAAGCTGGGTGGCTCCGCTCCAGGTTGGGAGTGGAGGGCGGCTGCGTCCTTACCAGGAGGCTAGAACCAGGCTGCAGACCCCGAGGTGAGGCAGGGGGCCGGCCACGACGAGGCCCTCTGCAGGATGGAAGAGTCTGGCAGCCTCCGGCCAAGGGCAGCGAGAGAGTCCGAGAAGGGCCTCCAGCGGCACCTGACCCACAGACCCCGGTCCTTCCGTCCCGCCTCACAGGTGCCCCGTCCCCGCTTTCTCATTGGCTGCTTCTGCCCCTCTAATCCCGGCCTAAGCAGGTTGCAACTTGACCGCCCCTCTGATTGGTCCCGGGGCTTTCATGGCTCACTCTGATTGGTGGATGGAGCTCACGCCCTCCTGCCCTCGCCCCGGAGGGCGATCGGGTCATACCATAAAGGGAGAAGGGGGGAAACGCGTACGCTTCGGGGCTTCGCTCTTGGGCTGCTTTTCCCTGCGTCACATGATAGCGTCCTTCGTCAGGTCCTCGCGGGAGAATTCTTCTATTAGCAGGAGGCAAACACAGAGGCGTTTAGGCCGGACCCGACTTGGAGGGCGGCCGAGGCGGCAGTTCCCCCCCCCCAGCCCGCTGAGGTGGTGCGTTCCAGGCGGGGCGGTGCAGTCCGGTGGCTCCAAGCGGGGCCGGTCCAGCGAGCGGCCGCGCGGGGATCCGGGATGATGCTGCGTTCGGCCGCGCTCTGCCGCGCCCTGCTGGCCCGCCGGGGGAGGGCGGCCGGGTGAGTGAGCGCCGGGCAGGCCAAGGGGCGCCTGCTGGCCCGGGGTCCCCGGGAGTCGCTGCGCGCCCCCCCCCCCCCCCCCCCCCCGCCCCCGAACCGGGCTCCCTCCGGGCCGGACCCCCAAGCTGAGCTCCACACCCGCCCCCGCACCGGGCTCCACCCCTGTCTCCCAACTGGGTTCCTTCCGCGCCGGACGTCCGAACCGGGCTCCCTCCGGGCCGGACCCCAGAACCGGGCTCCCTCCGGGCGAGACCCCCGAACCGGGCTCCCTCCGGGCCAGACCCCCTCCGGGTTTCCCAGAGGCTCCCCTCCACCGGGGGTCGCCTCCTCTGATGCCGCCCGGCACCCACCTCCTCCTGCGATGTCTCCGTCTCCCAAAGGTCTTTAAGCTAAGGGGTCCTGCCCACCGGCGGGTGGGGTGGGGTGGTCCCCCACGCTAGGAAAGGAGCCGCTTGATCACCTCGTCTTTCTCCGGATGGATAAAGACATTTGCTCGCCGTGGGAGTACAGCCTCCTCCTCTGAGGGCACCTCTATTTTTTTTCTTTAAATGCACATTTCGCCTCTCTCCTCCCCACCCTTGGTTTCACATTCAGGACCCTCCCTGGGGTTCCCTCTCTCCTCTGGACTGGCATTTCTGTTTCTCTCTTTTCTCCTTTCCCTTTTTTCAAGTTAAGTGTTGGTCAGAAAAATGGAGAGTACGTGTAACATGCCAAACCTGTGTTGCACACTTAGTCTACGTGCCTTATTGTGATGATTCGTAAGTTACAACACATGAAGTGCTTTGAAGGGTGCCTGGCAGGAGGCAGTGCCTGTTGCTATTAATCATGATTGTCATTATCACCGATTTTTAAACTTCACCAGTGGGTAGCTGTTATTCCAAAATTCAGACGAAGACACAGGTGTAGTGGTCTGAGTGGAGCTGCCCTGCAAACCCAGATTTGCAGACCCCTCCAGCCTGGAGTGGGATTCCTGGATCCTCACCCTCTCAGTGACAAATGTCCTCAGAGCCCTTTTCTGCACTCCTGGGCTTGGTGGAGGAGGTTAGTAGGACACAGATCCTGCCCCAGAGGGGCTCACGGTTGGTGAGGCTGCACTCCTATGGACCCATGTGTCTGTCCACCTCCCTTTCAGAGCTGGGCGGCTCTGGCCCCAGTTTGGGTTTTGTTTGCCTAACCTCTCGGACCGATCAGTTACATCCCCCCTGCTAAGCTATGCCTTTCCCGAGTTAATCAGTGGCCCAAGGAATGGTACCGGCTGCCCTGGGCGCGGATGTGTTTCAGGGCAGCTGTGTGTGCTCTGGGGGTGGGTGGTGGGATAGGGAAGAGGACAAGGACAAAGACTCTTTCTCCAAACTGAGGCTGGGGGCCCTGCTCACTGCATCCTCAGCGTGGTCTCATTTGCAGGCCTTTCCCTGCATTCTGAGACCACCCCTCTCAGACCCTGATGGAAGCCACATAGATCCACGTGTTTACTGGGTATCTACCGTGTGCACGTGGTATGCTAGCCACTGTAGCAAGGGGTGCCCAGGATGGGAGGCTTCCAAGAGTTTTCAGTTTAATGTAAGAAAGCCTTAAAAAAACAAACCAAAAAGCCCTCTAATGTCTGGTATAAAAACACCTCTATTCTGGGGGAGGTGGGGGCTGGGGGGGGCACAGTGGACGGAAAGCTCATAACAGCAGTAGTTATCAAGCAATCAAGTACCATAGGCCTGGCCTTGTGCAGATAAGCCCTGTATTATTACCGTTTTACTGATGGGAAACTTATCTGCCTGTTAAAAATGTTGAGACTAAGGGCTTCCCTGGAGGCTCAGCAGTTAAAGAATCTGTCTGCCAAAACAGGAGATGCGGGTTCAATCCTTTTGTGGGGGAAGTGGCAACCCATTCTAGTATTCTTGCCCGGGAAATCCCAGGGACAGAAGAGCCTGGTGGGCTTACAGTCCATGGGGGTCAAAAAGAGTTGGAAATGACTCAGTAACTAAACAACACCAATAAAATTACCCTCTGTCTGACTCCAGGCTCATGCCTCCTGAGTGGAGAAAAAGCATTTTGCAACCAGATCTGCTGGCTCAGGTTACCTCTTTGGATATAGCAGCTGGCTCGATGCCCCAAGACAGGGTTTCCCAACCTCAGCAGTATTAACATTTGAGTCTGATAATCCTTTGCTGTGGGGGCTGCCTGTGTATTGTAGAATGTTTAGCAGCATCCCTGGCATCTACTCACTGGATGCCATAGCATCCCCCAGTCATGACAACAAGAAAAGTCTCCAGGCATTGCCAGATGTCACCTGAGTGGCACAGTCACTCCTGGTTGAGAACCATGGTTCTAGAACAGTTTTGGTGTTTGGCCACTTGTTTAATTATTTGACAGATACCTAGCATATACCGGTGGTATGCCATGTCTGCATTTATGGAGAAGCAGTTTTAGAATATTTTTAGTGATAACTCTCAGTGTCCTATACATGAAATTCTAGTGCTGACAAAAACCATCTCTTGGAAAACTGGGATGGGTGATATTCTGTAGTGTTTCCCTTTTTGCCTGGAGTGCCAGGAATCTCAACCAAGTTTTAAACATACTTTGTTTTTTTTTGAAGTGATTTGTTCAGTCGCCTAGTCGTGTCCAACTCTTTGCAACCCCATTGACTGCAGCATGCCAGGCCCGTGTCAGGGTCTTTTCCAATGTGTCAGCTCCTCGCATCAGGTGGCCAAAATATTGGAGCTTCAGCTTCAGCATCAGTCTTTCCAATGAACGTTCAGGTCTGATTTCCTTTAGGATTGACTGGTTTGATCTCCTTGCAGTCCAAGGGACTTTTGAAGTGGTGGTCACTTATTATTGTTATTTTAAATATTTATTTATTTATTTGGCTGCATCGGGTCTTAGTTGTGTCATGCGGGACCTTTCATTGCAGCCCATGGACTCTCTTGTGGTGTGCTGGCTTGGTTGCTCTGTGGCATGTGGGATCTTAGTTACCTGACCAGGCATTGAACCTTTGACCCCTAGATTGCAAGGCAGATTCTTAACCACTGGACCACCAGGGAAGTCCCTAAACACACTCTTGACTGTGCATTTTCTTTGTATTTAATTAGTATGAGTCCACTGTAGAAAGAAGCAAAAAAGGTGAGGAGGGCCACTTGGCAGCTCACCACTCGGAGGTAACCACGCTGTTACTGCGACGACTAGCCTTTTCATGGTCCAGGAGTATATATGCTTTAGAAAAACAACATAAAAAGGGGCTCCTCTGCAGATCCTTTTTGGTAGCTTGCTTTTTCAGTTGAGACCTACCTCCCTTAATATATGTCCCCAGGCCCTAGGGCTGTGACTGGCACCCGGTGAGCCCTCAGCAAACATTTGGTGAATGAAAGAATGACCACGTGATTCCTTCCTTGTCAACAGAAGTTTATCACGGCCAGTCTGGGAGATGATCGCAATGAGCAGCTGGCCTTTACGGATGGGCCAGGGATGGTCACTCAGGTCTACTCTGTACCTTTGGGGCAGGTGGTTTTACTTAGCTGCTCAGCAGCCTGTGATGTGGGTGTGTGCCTAGTCGCTCAGTTGTATCCAACTCCTGGAGACCCCATGGACTGTAGCCCACCAGGCTCTTCTGCCTGTGGGGCTTCTCCAGGCAAGAACGCTGGAGTGGGCTGCCGTGCCCTCTTCCAGGGATCTTCCCGACCCAGGGATCGAACCCAGGTCTCCTATAGTGCAGGCAGATTCTTCACCAGAGACGCCCAAGAATACCGGAGTGGGCTTCCCGCTCCAACCCAGGGGTCGAACCTGCATCGACGGCAGAGGAGTCTTGACCCCGGAGCCACCGGGGAAGCGCTCCAGGCGCCTGAGTGAGGAAGCCTGGGTGCAGATCCTGCCTTGTCACTCGTGAGCTGTGACCACCAGCCGTTACTCTCTGAACCTCAGCTTCCTCCCCCACCCCTTCCACCCGTCCAAAGGGATGCAGTAATAGTTTGCAGGGTAATACCTCTGTAGGGTCATCACTTAGCACCACACGAGGCATGCCATAAATGCTTCAGAAAAGTTCCCTGAGGTTTTCCAGGGCGGCTTATCCTGAGCTTCAGGCTCTGCACTTTCTCTCTGGTCTCCTCCACCCGAAGTCCCTTATCTCAGTGATTAGGAGGATTGGTCTTATCAGGTCTCAGATAACAGCCCAGAAGCTGAAGGAAGGAAGGGCGCTTTCCTTTCTAGTCCTCTGCTTGGCCTTGGCTGCCCCGACCCCAGCTCCTGGGGACCCGCCTCCAGGAGGCCAGTCCTGGGGGCCTGGTGTCCACCCATGTGCTTGTTGTTTTGGGGGTGTTCCTTAGATGCTCGCCGTGGTCTGGGCAGTGGGGGCACAGACAGTCCGAGCTGTGTGATGAGGGCTGTCATCTGTGAGGTGATCTGATAGTTTGGGCAAGGCTAGTATCCCCTGCAGAGGGGGGGAGGGGAGGGGAGGGAAGACCAGGATGGCCGGACTGCTGCTGACGAGGTGGGAGGGGGTGGGGGCGATGGGAAACGAGCCTGGAGGCCTCAGTAAGGATTCCGATTCTTTATTGTAGGAGAGAGAAGCCACTGAGTAGTTTTGAGCTGAGCCCTTAGCCTTTACCTCTCTGCGTTGATGACATTTTCATGTTAAAGCTATGAAAACTGGTAGCTGCTGCCTTTTGAGCTTCTGTCCTGGGTGGGACATGGGCTGGTTTGGGCTTCCCTGGCGGCTCAGCTGGTGAAGAATCTGCCTGCAATACGGGAGACCTGGGTTTGATCCCTGGGTTGGGAAGATCCCCTGGAGAAGGGAAAGGCTACCCACTCCACTACTCTTGCCTGGAGAATTCTTTGGGCTGTATAGTCCATGGGTGACTTTGACTTTCACAGCCTTTTTTCACCTTTTGAACTTCTGCTCTGGGTGGGACAGGGGCTGTTTATTCTGGTGGTTTCGAGAGGAGTTTGGAGTCAGTGGAGCCGGCGTGGCTATTGCAGTTGTGCAGGCGGAAGCCCATGGTGCCTTGGACCAGGGTGGAGACCTGGGGGCGACCTGGGAGCCCTGGCCCCTCTGCTTCCCGGCAGTTTTCCCCTTTGTGCATTTCAGAGCTCAACGTTCCCCGTTGCAGGAGGTGTTTTGGTCTTGCAGCCTTTTTAGCTCAGATCCTAAAAGAATGGGTGGGTCATCCCATGCAGAGGGTGGGTCAGAGTAGCTGGGGTCTCAGACCTAGCCCGTGAAGTCACCAGGTGAGAAACGGCACCCCAGGTGGTTAGGGGAAACTGAGTCAAATCCCGACTCTGCCTTACGTTTCTTTCCTGAAGCAGGAGGGCTGAGAGCTGCTCTAAGAAGGTCGGGATGGACTCGCCTTTGCATCCCAGAGCCAGGCACCTGCCAGGTGTGATGAACACGTGGGTGGGTGAAACCTTTGACCTCATCTGAGCTATCTCTGCATTCTTGCCTTGTGGGGAAGATGTATGCTGATTGCATGAATGAATAAGTGAGGAATACAGTCTTGCCTGGAAGGGCCTTGCAGATCATTGTAAAAGCCCTGAGTTCTCCAAGTGCTTCATTCTGCCTTCCCCTGAACCAGTGGAAGGGTGCTCATGTTATCCCAAAGGGCCCATGAGCCAAGAAAAAAAAAAAAAGGCTTGCCAGGCATCCCTAGATTATTTTTGGCTTAGTTGACTCAGGCTCTCAGGCTGCTCTTTGAACTAGTATCTGCTCCCTGCGTTACACTCAGACAGATGGACAGTTCGACGGACAGTGGGGCCAGGGGCTGGACACTGCAAACAGCCAGCCAGCCATGGGGGCATGTGATCCTGAGGTCACAGTGGACCTCTGCCCTGGGGAAGACTCACCCTGCTTCTGGTGTTGCCTGGGGCATGGGAGCGGAGATGGAACCACTGGGCTTCCTGTGTCCTGCTGAGCTTCTGCCCCGGGTGGGACATGGGGCTACATTCATTCCAGCAGTGTTTGCTGAGCCCCTGGCCCAGCCCCTGCTCCTTGGGAGTGTCTGGGAACCAGTTTGCCTTAGAAAGCCTGGCCTGGTGGAGTCAACCTTTACAGTTTCTTAGGAAAACCTAAGAGCAAAAAGAGTAAATAAGGCTTGTCATCCTCACAGTACCCTGCAAGGAACATGGTGTCACCCATTCTTCGGATGAGAAAACAAAGGCCTGAGGCATTTTTATAGTGTAGTGTGATCCTGTAGTGAGGTCTCCAGCAGGTGTGGGGGTTCGTCCAGGATGTCTGCTTCCGGAGCCTGTGCTTTCACACCCGCCAGGCCCTGGGCTCCAGAGAGGGCTTGGGCGGCCCACCTCCTGGTGCCCAGCCGAGAGCACGGCGGCGCTCTCCTGGCTTGAAGAGGACAAGGTGATATCTGACTCACTGCTGCTACTGAGTGCCCGGTGGCTCAGACAGTGAAGAATCTGCCTGCAGTTCAGGAGACCTGGGTTCGAGACCTGGGTCGGAAAGATCCCCTAGAGAAGGGAATGGCTACCCACTCCAGTATCCTTGCCTGGAGAATCCCATGGACAGAGGAGCCTGGTAGGCTGCAGTCCACGGGGTCACAAAGAGTCAGACACAGCTGAGTGACTTACACCCATGCACTCCTGCTAAGGCCCAGGGAGGCGTCTGGAACCTTCCAGATGGTGGAGGGTGGGGAAGGGGAAGACACTGCCCTCCTCTTTCCTGCCAGGATGTTGAGACCCGTGGCTACTGGAGTTTTCCAGCCTCTCCAGCCTTCCCCACCGCAGTAGTGGATTTCCATTAGTTGCGCAGGTCTGTAGCTCTGCCCTGTTCTCTCTTCAGACCTGTAGGGAACCCCAGGAGATGGAGGTCCCCCGTGGGCACCAGGCCTCACCGCTCACCAGAGGCCCAGCTGGCCCAGAATTGCATTTCTTCCTGTTTGGGGCAGGGTGGGGCCTGAGGAATTCGAGCTTCTTGGGTGTGGTGGGTGCAGCTGGGGCTCACAGGGAGAGGGAGGAGAAAGCCCCAGGGCTCATGGCGGGGGTCCTAGGAGACCAGCCCTGCCCCCGCCCGCCCTCTACTGCACAGGCCCCTTCCTGCTCTTCCTGACTTGTCCTCCCTGCAGGGCCTTTGCCCTTGGTCTTCCCCCTGCCTGGAACACTCTTCCCAGCTCTTCTCAGACCTCCTCCAGGCCTCCGGCCGAGGCCACCTCCTCCATGAGGCCCTCCCGGACCACCCTGCTGAAGCAGCCCCGCCCTCCTCCTTCCTTAGTTATTTTCTTGTCCTTTCAGTCGCGGGCTTCCCCGGTGGCTCAGACGGTAAAGAATCTGCCCACAACGTGGGAGACCTGGGTTTGATCTCTGGATCTAGCAGATTCCCTGGAGAAGGGAACGGCTACCCACTCCAGTATTCTTGCCTGGAGAATCCCATGGACAGAGGAGCCTGGTGGGCTGCAGTCCACGGGGTCACAAAGGGTCAGACACGGCTGAGCGACTAACACTTTCACTTTTCCAGTCACAGTTGTGTTTCTTCTTTTTTTTAATTTTTATTTTTACTTTGGCTGCACCCTGAGGTGGCACGTGGAGTCTTAGTTCCCCAGCCCAGGACTGAAGCCGCGCCCTCTGCTGTGGGAGCTTAGAGTGTTAGCCACTGGACCGCCAGGGAAGCCGGTGTGTTCCCTTCTTGCCCGTGTCCTGCACGGGAGGCTGGCTGCGTGCAGTCAGAGGGTCACTGTCTCGGTCACTGCTGTCCCTCCAGAGACGAGCAAGATGCCTCGCAGCCTGGTGGGATCAGCAGGGACCTGCCCATACAGCCTGGTGTGATGTCCTTCCTCCTGGCCTCCTAGGCTGGGTCTTTGAGCCCCAGAGCCCTTCTCAGTGAGGAAGGAAAAAAAAAGTGCCAGACCTTCTTGGTCAGACTGTTTGGTTCTCTCACGCGTTAAGCACCTGGCCTCAGACGCTGTCCCGGGGGCTGTGATGAGGTGGGCAGGCCAGGCTGCTTCAGACTGCCCAACAGAGGTCTCGGTGCCCCCCTGATACCAGGCAGCCCCCGCCTGCCCAGGAAGGAACTTCTACCTTTCACCCCACGGTGGAGTTGCCGCACTTGCTGACCAGAGCCAGCCCCCGCGTCCTTAGCCCTCCCCAGATCAGCCGCTGTCACCCCGGTCCTGCAGCGGGCTCCCCCTCGCACCCCACCCCGGAGGCGTGCGGTCCTGCCCGTGTGCGTGACTGGGAACCGACCGCTCCATCTGCAGGCGTGTTCCTCCTGGGCTCTGCCCGCGGCGCGTTGACACCAGAGGGAGACAGAGCTGGGTTTTTCTGTGCTCAAATCTAGGTTTCTCTTGATCTTGGCCTTGAACGAGTTCTTTTCCATTTAGGACCTAAGTTACTGTATTCCTGTTACAGGCCACCGGCGAGGCCCTTCCGGTGCCACCATGACTATGGAATCTGACGTTCCCCGTGTGTCCTCGGGGCCTGTGTCAGCAGCACTCCTGTCCTTGCTTACAGCTGGGGAAGCTCAGGCCTGGAGGGGGAGGCCTAGGGCTGAGGTTCCTCCAGCTCGGGAATGACTGACTCTTTTTTTTCTTTTTTGAAAAATTTTAAGGCTGCATTTATCACAACTTTTTTCATTTAAGTGTATGTTATTTTGTATAACGTTTTGTATACATATTTTGTATATATTTTTCATTTGAGTATATGTGATATAAAATGGTATTTTTTATATACCATTTTTATATACCATTTTCACCAATATATATATATACACACATTCTTTGATATCCTTTTCCATTATGATTCATCAGAGGATACTAAGTGTAGTTTCCCGTGCTCTACAGTAGGACCTTGTTTATCCATTCTACGTGTAATAGCTTGGACTTACCTGGTGGCTCAGTGGTAGAGAATCCCCCTGCCTATGCAGGAGATGCGGGTTCGATCCGTGGGTGGGGAAGATCGCCTGGAGGAGGAGGTGGCACCCCACTCCAGTATTCTTGTCTGGAAAACTCCATGGCTAGAGGAGGCTGGTGGGCTGCGGTCCATGGGGCCCCAAAGAGCCGGACATGGCTGAGCATGCACACACATGCAACAGCTTCCATCTGCTAACCCCAGCCTCCCTCCTCAGCCTCCCCCAGTCCCCTGGCCTCCAGCCCACGAACGGAATGACTGACCCACCTGTCCCTCTTACCCACCTTGGGACCCCCAAACACATGAGTGACGGCGCCACTGGTGGTCACTGATCAGTGAGGTCGTGGGGTCAAGGGTGAGTAGGGTCTCCAGAACGAGGAGCTCTTGGCATTCAGTCCCCGGGAATCAGACCCTGAACGCCCAGAGCAGCCCTCCCCGTGGCTGCAGGCCGTGCTCGGGGCACCGCTCCAAGTTCACGGCCCGCCTCTTGGGTGTTCTTGCCCAGCCAGAGCTCAGGTCCTGGTGCCACGGAGTTCTCGACTGGTTCCCGTTCGGATGAGACTGAGCTGTGGAATGTGCTGACTTTTCTACTTAGAGAAAGGAGTAACTTGGGTCTGTTGGGGAGAAAGTCCGCCTCGTGGGGATATAGAGGGAGACCAAGGCTCTTTATGTGAAAAACACCAAGGCGTGGTTCTGCACCTCTGAGTTTCAACTTCAAGCAACCGCGTGAGTTTCCGTGGTTGTTCTCATTTAGGAGATGGAGACATAGGCTCAGAGGAGGCAGGTCAGATGTCTGAGGACTCACAGGAACAGGACCTGGGCTTGAACTTTGGTTTTGGACTCCAAGGCCGGTTCTCATCCCCCGGTTCTATAATGGGGTTTGGATTTCAAGGTTATGGGCCAGCCCAGGTCCCCCCGTCGGGGATGGGGGTGCCGGGGCTGGCGCTGCTGACCTGCGCGCCTCTGTTCCCCGCCAGGCTGTGTTGGAAGCACGTCTCCTCCCTCCACGTGGCCAACGAGCCTGTCTTGGCGTTCACGCGGGGCAGTCCCGAGCGAGATGCGCTGCAGAAGGTAACGGGGGGCAGGGAGGGGCACCCAGGAGTGCCTGGAGGGCTGCGTGCAGGCGGCCTTCAGCAGCTCCCACGAGAACTCTCTGTACCCTCTCTTGCCCCTGCCCCCAGCCCCGGGGGCAGCCAGGAGTCTGGGCAGAGCCAGGCACTGGGGACGGGGGTACCTGGGAGTGGCAGCGTGGCCACCTGGGCCTCTTTGGGGTCCCAGGTCAGGGTCATAAGTCTGCAGATAGTTTGTGCTTGGAAACATTCTCCGGGGAATCCCCTGGCCTCATGGTCAGGACTGTGCTTTCACTGCTGAGGGTGTGGGTTCTGTCCCTGGTTGGGAACTAAGATTCCACCAGCCACACAGCACAGCCAAAAAATTTCTCCCACTAACTGCCAGGGTTTTAAAATTGTGAGATTTCATGTATATTTCAGACGCAGTTTTTAAAATCTCTTCTCTAATGGGACCAGCTGGCAACACTGGCCTTGGATTCTCGCAGGCCAGGAGGTGACGGGGCGGGGGCCGATCCGGAGGACGTGTCTCTGCCCGTGCCCCCCTTCTCTCCGGGGCCACTTTGCAGACCCTACCTCAGGGTTTCCGTGGGCAGCGGGAGGGAAGGAAGGGCTCACATGGCCTCTCGTCCTCTCCCCAGGCCCTGAAGGAGCTGAAGGGCCAGACGGAGGCCATCCCATGCGTGGTGGGGGACGAGGAGGTGTGGACCTCAGATGTGCGGTACCAGGTGTCGGTAAGTCCAGCGGGCCCGCCGGGCTCGGCCGTTCCCCTGAATCCCGGGGCTCGTAAACACACGCCTTGGGGTCTCTGCCTCCAAAGGGGCTTCGAGTCCACCGCGAGCTTTTGAATTCCGTGGACCGGTGTAAAACTTCCAAAGGCAACCTTGGCTGCCGGCCTCACGCCTGCCAAGGGGAGGTTAGAAACAGCAAGTGCCCCCAGCTTCGCCATCGCTTTAAAAAGCTGACCCAGTAACCACCTAGAGAGTGGGAGGCAAGGACAGAGTCAGATCAAAGCAGATCCTGCCCTTCACAGACACACACTACTCTATGCACAACAGACACACGCTACTCTACATACAACAGACACACGCCACTGTATACACCACAGACACACGCTACTATATATACAACACATAAGCAACAAGGATTCACTGTACAACACGGAACAATATTCAGTATCTTGTAATAAACTGTAATGGAAAATAATCTGAAAAAGCATATATATATTCAGTTATATATATGTCTGTTTAACTGAATCACTTTGCTGTACCCCTGAAACGGCATAATTCTCCCAAAGAAAGGCAGTCACCAAAACCCTAGTCTGGTTTTGGGAACCAGTGGTCTAGCTGACGATGCGCTCAGCAGAGGTGAGCTCCCAGGCTGTGGGCAATGCCAAGTGTCGCCTCCTCCTGGAAGCCCTCCCGTTGGAGCCCAGGCTCCATCCACAGACACATCTGTGAGGCCCTGTCCCCCGTGCGCACGCTCCTCCTGCAGTCTCCCTGCCACTCCCCTTGGAGGCTGGAAGAGCAGGCGGTTAGCCACCCGTTTTGCAGATCGGGAGAAGCTCAGGCATCAGTGGCCCCCCTGGGGTGGCACAGTTAGACCTGGAACAGGGATGATGGACCCAGGTTTCCCAGAACCGTATCCCCTTGATTTTGACTCACTTTTTATTAAAATTTTTTGGCCATGCCTGTACAGCATGCGGGATCTTATTTCCCCAACCAGGAATCAAGCCCATGTCCCCTGCAGTGAAAGGCAGAGTCTTAACCAGTGGGCTGCCATCGCAACCCCTTGATTGAAGTGAATTCATTCACACCGACTGTTTCTGAAGGGGCTTTAGAAGCAGCCTGCTAATTAACGTAAGCCAGCAAGATAGTCTTCGTGCTCTGACCTGCTGGTCACAAAATTGTGAGGCCTTGGGCGCTTGCTGGAGATGGCCACAAACTTACTTTTAGGCCTCCTGGTTCGCAGGGGAGAGGAGACTGCATCACTGCCCCTAGCCAGAATGTTCCTGAAATACATCCCACCTATGCAGTCGGAGGAACGCAGACAACTCCTGGGGCTGGGCCCGGGGAGGAAGTTCTCCCGGAGGTGTAAGAAGGACACAGTGGTGTGGCGAGCAGCGTCCCACGAGCGTCCTCATCTCCCGCACAGGTGTTCTGTGGGGCTGCTTCTCGCACACTGGCGCCTGGGCATGACATCAAAGCCCGCGCCCGAGGATGCCCAGAGGTCACCCTGCAGGCCCCACCTCCACTGCCAGGCTGGGCTTTCCATCTGGAGCTCCGGCTGCAAGTCAGCCGCTGGGAGCTTCCTTTCTGAAACCCAGTGACGGGGCCATTTCATGTATAAATTCAAACGTCCGGCTTCTGTTGGGAGCAGGAAGGTGTGGCCACACCAGCAGTCTCCCTGTGAGCCCCGTGCGGGCCTGGCCGCCAGTGCCCCAGACCCCGCTGCCCCCAGCTCTGTCCACTCAGCCCTCTCGCCTCTCTGGCCCTTGCAGACCTCTCAGAGCCCCGGCTGGAGCCGGAGCGGGTCTGCGTGTCCCTCCGGCACCCTCCTTCAGCCTTCCTCTCAGCGGGGATTTTGCTAGAAGCGGGGCGGCGGTAAGACAGCCTGCTCTTCCTAACAAGTTCCTGGGCTTGACAGTTAAGAAATGGCATCCACACTTGTGCCCCCAACTGTCCGTCTGTTCAAGGGCGCGAGTGACATTCCCTGGTGACAGCTGGGATCTTGCCCAGGATCCATGGCTGAATGGAAGTCTGCAATCACCTAAGGGTGAATCCCTGGGTCGACTTCAACTGCAGGCAGAGGCCCCATTCCATCCTTTTTTACCCCTTGTCATGGCAGGGACAGTTTTAGCCCAGAAAAGCTTAAAGCAAATAGCCGCCTTGGCCACGCACAAAAGTGGAATGTGTGTGTATGTGAGCACACCTGTATATGCGTCCTGATGTGATGGATACACATGGAGTTTCCAGCCTTGTGCGGTGCAGCCAGTCACAAAATAAGTGCCACAGCAGGTAAACGAAGTGCCTTCCTCCTTGGCATTGTTAGCTAGAAACCTGCTTAAAGTTGGAAGACAATTTCCAGAAGGGTGACTTTAGCTCTTTCTAGGGGGGTACTTATGGGGCTTCCCTGGTGGCTCAGATTAGGTAAAGAATCTGCCTGTAGGGCGAGAGACCCAGATTCGATCTCTGGGTTGGGAAGATCCCCTGGAAGAGGAAATGGCAACCCACTCCAGTGTTCTTGCCTGGAGAATCCCATGGACAGAGGAGCCTGGTGGACTTCAGTCCATGGGGTCACGAAGAGTCAGGAGGTACTTATAAATCATGATAATAAAGCCCATCCATCCATCCACCCATTCATCCAGCCAAGCCGCCTCGGCCCCACACCTCGGGGGACTGGGTGCCGGGACACAGTGATGAACACGGGGGGCCGGGTACCGGGACACTGCGATGAACACGGGGGGCCGGGTGCCGGGATACAGTGATGAACACGGGGGACCGGGTGCCGGGACACTGCGATGAACACGGGGGGCCGGGTGCCGGGACACTGCGATGAACACGGGGGGCCGGGTGCCGGGACACTGCGATGAACACGGGGGGCCGGGTGCCGGGACACAGTGATGAACACGGGGGGCCGGGTGCCGGGACAGTGAGATGAACACGGTAGACGGGTCTGCCCTCACGGAGCCGACCTTGGGGAGAGTGAGGTTGGTGGACGTGTCAGCGAAGGAACAAATGAGACATTTCCAGATGGTGAGAGGAGCCATGGAAAGCGCAGGTGATGGGCTGGAGATGTGAAGGCCACTTACAGTGGGGTGGTCCACAGGCCTCTCTGAGGTGACACCTGAGCTGAACCCCAGGGATGAGGATGGGCCGGGGACTCACTGCCAGCCGAGGGGTCCCCGGTACAGTCAGGAGGAGGCCGGGGCAGCTGCAGAGCAGGGAGGAAGCTGGTGGGCCCGGAGCATTCCGGCGCGATTCTCGTTGGCTGTGGTTCAGAGCCTCTTCCGCGAGCCCAGGGAACGGACCACTGGAGAGGGTGAAGGAGGGTGAGAAAAAGCCCGTGGCTTATGAGAATGCTTTCTGATTTTAGGCTGGCAGAGGGGATAAGAGTGTGGGCTTGGCAGAAGTGAGTTAGGACAGAGATGTTTGGAGGGCCAGGTGCCCGTGAGCAGCCGGGGAGCTGGGATGGGAAGGTGGGTGGGGGGCTATGATGAGTCCACAGCAGGTGGGTATCCAGGGAGGCCAGGGAAGGTCTTGTGCAGGAATCGACGGAAACACTTGGAACAAAGCCCTGAGGATTCCACACGAGGCACAGTGGGCATCTGAGGGATGGGGGGTGGTTTGCCCAAGTTGATGAGCTCCTTATTTGCCCCCACACAACTGGAGAAGGCCTCCTGGGGATTGGAGCAGGGAGAGCGAGTGTGTGTGGACTCTGGCCTGGCAGGCAAGCCCCGAGCCCGCTCCGTCCCCACCTGCCCGGGAGGGCTCCTCCCTCGTGGACAGCAGCCTCGCCCTGCTCTCTCCTGCAGCCCTTTGACCACGGACACGAGGTGGCCAAGTTCTGCTACGCGGACAAGGTGAGTCCCTGGCGGCCTGCCTGGTTAGCTGACATCTGCTGCCGTGGGGATGAAGCTCAGTTACTGCTTCCCTCTCGGGCATGGAGGGGGGTGGTGGCTGGCACTGAGGGTGTCCCTGGCCAGGCCAGGTGTGCCAGGGCTCACGTGGGCCTAATGCGAGCTGCCTGGGCCAGGGCTGTGCATGCCCTTATTTGCGCGGGGGGGATTCTGGAAGGCTGAGCCCAGGAAATGGGAGGGCATCGCGGGGAGGAAGAGAGACAGAGACCTGGCATCAGGCAAGGCCAGCGAGAGGGCGCGGGGTCGAAGCTCTGGTGTCACGTGCTGATGAGGGCAGTTGGCAGCTGGGGTGCCAGCCGCAGGGGTGTGTCTCTGGCCACAGTTCTGGCCCGACAAGGACAAGGTCAGGTCCTGACCTCAAGGGCTGCAGGCCCCGAACAGCGGGTTTGGGAGTGTCAGGCTCCGGGAGCCGGGGAGCCCACAAGGGGAAATGGAGTGCGTCCTTGGCATGCAGACCCACCTGGTAGGCCCCTCGGGCTCCTCCTGACGGGAGGCAGGCAGGCTCTGAGCCTGGGGTGGCCCAGCTGGCTGTGGGACCCGGCGTCTGCTGCTGTCGGGGGGAGGGAGGCAGGGGTCCTCCCTGGGGGGAGTGACCTCCAGATCGCTCCTCTGGGACCCTTCCTGCCACGGGAGGAAGCCTCCAACCTCTCCCCTCTTCATCAGGCGCTGCTCCACAGAGCCATCGAGGCCGCCTTGGCTGCCAGGAAGGAGTGGGACCTGAAGCCTGTGGCCGACCGGGCGCAAGTCTTCCTGAGGGCGGCCGACCTGCTGAGCGGGCCACGCAGGGCCGAGGTCTTGGCCAAGACCATGGTGGGGCAGGTGAGGCGCCCACGGTGCAATGGGGGCTGTGGGGGTCACACCTCGTCCAGTTCAGCAGACATTGCTATGTGGTCACCAGGCCCAGGAGAGAGGACAGCTCAGGTCAGTTCAGTCACTGTCGTGTCTGATTCTTTGTGACCCCATGGACTGCAGCACGCCAGGCCTCCCTGTCCATCACCAACTCCCAGAGCTTACTCAAGCTCATGTCCATTGAGTCGGTGATGCTATCCAGCCATCTCATCCTCTGTCGTCCCCTTCACCTCCTGCCTTCAATCTTTCCCAGCATCAGGGTCTTTTCCAGTGAGTCAGTTCTTTACGTCAGATGGCCAAAGTATTGGAATTTCAGCTTCAACATCAGTCCTTCCAATGAATATTCAGGACTGATCTCCTTTAGGATGGACTGCTTGGATCTCCTTGCAGTCCAAGGAACTCTCAAGAGTCTTCTCCAACACCACAGTTCAAAAGCATCAATTCTTTGGTGCTCAGCTTTCTCTATAGTCCAACTCTCACATCCATACATGACTACTGGAAAAACCACAGCCTTGACAGACCCATGTATATTATTGGCCAGGTGACTTGGACTGCGCTCACATGCCCTCCTCTGTAAGTAGCCCCTCGCGTCCGTCTGTCTCTGCCCTGGGCCAGGCCCTTGTCACGCTTTGCCGGGACTGACAATGGCCCACACGGTCCTCCAGGCTCCGTCAGGCCCCTGCAACCCTCACTGCAGTCTCTGACACCCCCAGCAGGTCACTCCAGGCCTATGAACCACCGAACTCTCGCTGTATGGCTGGGAATCATGTCCCAAGTCCTGAGCCTGGCTTCCGGGGCCCTTCCATCCCCACCTCTGTCCAGCTGGCTAGCTGCTCTGTCCTTCCCTGCCAGGCCATTCCGCCCACGATGTCACCAGTCTGGACCTAGCCAGGCTCCTGGACACCACAGGCATCCCGACCCCAGTCTCTGGCCCAGGTCCCCCGGCTAGAATGCTCCCTGTCTTCCCCGCCCTGTGAACGTTTTTTATATTTTTATTGGCTGTGCTGGGTCTTTGTTGCTTCATGGGCTTTTTCTCCAACTGTGGTGGGTGGGGGCTACTCTCTAGTTGTGGGATGCAGGCTTCCCATTGCAGTGGCTTCTCTTGTTCTGCACAGGCTCTAGGGCCGTGAGCTCAGTAGTTGGGGCGCCTGGGCTCCAGAGCACAGGCTTAGTCGTTGTGGCTCACGGGCTTAGTCGTTGTGGCTCACGGGCTTAGTTGCTCCGCGGCATGTGGGATCTTCCCGGACCAGGGATCGAACCCATGTCTCCTGCGCTGGCAGGAGGATTCTTTCCCCCTGAGCCGCCAGGGGAGGATCCCCAGCTTTCTGAACTCTTTAACAGCCAGCGTCTAGCCCGGGCACACCTCCACTGGGAGACGCCTAGGGCCTCACCAGTCCCAAGGACTGGGCCTGCCTTTGTGCCCCTCCCGACATGCTGTTCCTTCCTTAGTTACCGCTCAGGTCGCACGGGGGTGCGGTGATGACTTCGGAAGGGCTTGCTGCCCTTAGCAATCACATGTTAACGTTTTCTGCCTTTCTGGGTCTTGCTCTGTGTCTGCGTGGAGTCACGGAAGCGCCTGATGAGCGCTTTTGGAGTGAATGCTTATTGAGCTGGCAGGTAGCAGCAAGAGCACAGACTGCGGAGGAGCCCAGGGAGACGGTTCCTGTCCACAGTAGGGATCTTGGCCCCGCCCACAGCCCCGGCCCCGCCCACAGCCCCGCCCGGTCGCCAGCCTGTAATGAGAGCGCCCTCTGCTGCACGGAGCCACTATGACACCCCCACTACCAGCCCGGTGTCTCCTGATTGAGCCGAGCCCCCCTGGGTGGGTGTTCAGTCTCCAGAGGGTCCCAGGGGAGCCACGCCTGGGCAGGAAGAGGCCTCTTTATTTGGCCTAAGACCTAGGACCTCAGATATGCAGATGACACCACCCTCATGGCAGAAAGTGAAGAACGAAAGAGCCTCTTGATGAAAGTGAAAGAGGAGAGTGAAAAATTTGGCTTAAAGCTCAACATTCAGAAAACTAAGATCATGGCATCCGGTCCCATCACCCCATGGCAAATTGATGGGGAAACAGTGAAAAAAGTGGCTGACTTTATTTTTTGGGGCTCCAAAATTACTGCAGATGGTGATTGCAGCCGTGAAATTAAAGGACGCTTACTCCTTGGAAGAAAAGTTATGACCAACCTAGACAGCATATTAAAAAGCAGAGACATTACTTTGCCAACAAAGTTCCGTCTAGTCAAGGCTATGGTTTTTCCACTAGTCATGTATGATGTGAGAGTTGGACTATAAAGAAAGCTGAGTGCCGATACTTTTGAACTGTGGTGTTGGATAAGACTCTTGAGAGTCTCTTGGACTGCAAGGAGATCCAACCAACCCATCCTAAAGATCAGTCCTGGGTGTTCATTGGAGGACTGATGTTGAAGCTGAAACTCCAATACTTTGCGTACCTGATGTGAAGAGCTGACTCATTTGAAAAGACCCTGATGCTGGGAAGGACTGAAGGCAGGAGGAGAAGGGGACGACAGAGGATGAAATGGTTGGATGGCATCACTGACTCAATGGACATGGGTTTGGGTAAACTCCGGGAGTTGGTGATGGACAGGGAGGCCTGGCGTGCTACGGTTCATGGGGTCGCAGAGTCGGAAACGACTGAGCGACTGAACTGAAGACCCAGGAGCTTGTAGGAAGCACAGTGGCCGCGTGGAGCAGGGGGCAAGGGGGCAGGCACAGAGAGGCAGGAAGGAGCAGTTCCCCTTCCCTGGTGGGGCGTCCCAGGCAGGGCGAGCCGCCGCCAAGCGACCGCGTGTGCAGGGCGGGGCTGCCCGATCCCGGAGAGCCCAGAGGCCTTCCCCACGGCTGGTGTTTGCAGTCCTCGGGCCGCCCGGTTCGTTCTCCCAAACACACATGTGCATCATGTGACTGTGGGCACAGGGTCCAGCGTGGGGAGAGGGCTCTCGGGATGCAGGTCCGCCACCACTGACCCCAGGGCCCTCCCGCCTCGCAGGGGAAGACGGTGATCCAGGCGGAGATCGACGCCGCGGCTGAGCTCATCGACTTCTTCCGCTTCAACGCCAAGTTTGCGGTGGAGCTGGAAGGCGAGCAGCCCCTCAGCGTGCCGCCCAGCACCAACAGCGTGCTGTACCGGGGGCTGGAGGTACCGCCTGGGGGTGGCGCGGGCGGGGAGCCGCGGGAAGCCCTGGGCCTGGCCTCACCGCCTCTTCTTCCCCAGGGCTTCGTGGCGGCCATCTCCCCCTTCAACTTCACAGCGATCGGCGGCAACCTGGCAGGGGCTCCCGCCTTGATGGTGAGATGTGGACAGCGGACTGGGGGGTGGCGGGACCGAGTCATCGCTTCCCTCTCAACAGTCAGGAGGCCACGTCGGAGCCCTGGGCCCCAGCCCTTGTGGGCAGAGGCACACAGTGGAGGCAGCTGGGGGCCATGGAGAGACTTCCAGGGTCAGAGGCTGATCTGAGTCCCCGCGTTGCACCACTCTTCCTGGGTGACCCCAGGCGAGCCCCTGCCCTCCTCTGAGGCCATTTCCTCATCGGCAAGATAGAAATAACAGAAAAGCTTACGTTACAGGGTTGGGAAGAGCAAGTAAGACTGTGTTATGACTCGTCTGAACACCAGGCAGGTCTGGCCCAGTGCAGGTTTAGTGTTATGCAGGGGCTGCTGATGATGATAATTAATGCTTGCTCTGTGCCCGGTGGCTTATTTGTCAGAGTTGCGTGGCTAATAGATGATGAAACAGGTAGAGGTTTGGGCTTGGTCTGTCCCGGCGGTCTTGAAGTCAGTGGGCCCCACTGCCGTGGTCAGGATGAAGGTGGCCGTGAGCTCCCGTGAGTTGATGGGGGAGCTGCAGCCCTGCCCGCGGGGGGCCTGGGTCACCCAGGGAGCAGCAGGAGGAGGGCTGAGTGGTCGGGGCGGCCGGGTGATCTGGGAGGTGCTCACGCACAGGCCCATCCTCGTGCGTCTGTGGTCAGACAGACCTGCACACACCCGGCGCCCACGTGCCCGCCTCCATCCAGAACACGTGCAGACAGAGCCCGTGCGTGCTGACCCAGCCTCGCCCCGTGGGCGCCCGGCGACTTGGAAACACCCAGGACAGACCTGCCCGAGGGGTGCTGGCAGGACCAGTTGGCACAGACGTCAGGAGGAAAGGAGCCTTGGCCAGAGCGTGGGAGCAGATGGGGCAGGGCGTCAGCTCACTCGTGAGGAGTTTGAGGGCCTGGTGCCCAGCCCCTGGGGGAGTGGGGCCGGGTAGGGGGCATCCTGGCCTGCAGGGGACCTCCCTGGCAGCTGCAGCTGAGGGACGGCTGCACCTTGGGGTAAGGTGGGGGTCGGGTCTGCTGGCCGCCCCCGGCCTTGTGAGTCATCCCCGTGCCTCCCGGGCAGGGCAACGTGGTCCTGTGGAAGCCCAGCGACACCGCCATGCTGGCAAGCTACGCCGTCTACCGCGTCCTCAGGGAGGCCGGGCTGCCCCCCAACATCATCCAGTTTGTGCCAGCCGACGGGCCCACCTTCGGGGACACCGTCACCAGCTCAGAGCACCTGTGCGGCATCAACTTCACAGGCAGTGTGCCGTAAGTCCCTGAGGAGGGCTGGGCAGGGTAGCCTGGGATGCTCCCCAGGCCTCCCGACCTCTGTCTGGGAACCGGGGCTGAACTCGGGCCAGGCGCTGACTGTACCCCACTTCCTCGCTGAGTGGCCCTTGGGTGAGCCCCTTCACCTCTCTGAGCCTCCATGCCTTCACCTGAATGTGCTGATTCCTACCTTGCAGAGTCATTGTGAGGGTCAGACTAGTTAGTGGACAGGAAGGAGTGTCACAGGCCAGAAGCAGCCTATAGGTATTTGGCTATACGGATTTTGATGCCACCCCTGTCCCTGGAAAGGACAAAGGGAAGCTTGGAATGAATTGGAGGAGAAGTCAGGAAGCTTCTTGGAGGAGATGGCGCCGAAGCAGAGGAGTAGGCCAGGCGGAGGTGGAGGAGAGCAGTCCAGGAGGGAGAACCGCGCCTGTGGAGGCGTAAGGCTGACAGGCTTGTGCTCTGGGAGGTGGACGCGGTCCCATGAGGCTGGAGTGTGCAGCTTGGGGCTGAGGGCCAGGGTGCGGGTAGCACGCGGTTTGATCGCAGCCGTGTGTTCGTGCGCTTGGCTGATGTTACCGAACCCCTGTGCCTGCCAGGCTCTTTTGACGCCAAGGCTGGGCAGTGAACACGTGGAGTGGTCAGGGTCCTACCTCTGGGGGGTTGTTTTGTTTTGACTGCACTGGGTCTTAGTTGAGTCATGCAGATCTAGTCCCTCTGGCCAGGCATCAAGCCCAGGCCCCCTGCATTGGGAGTGTAGAGTCTTAACCACTGGACCATCAGGGAAATGCCTCTTGAGGGATTAGACTTGTGACTGTAGGGCCCTGTGAGCCTGCAAAGGTGTTTGGACTTTATGCTGAAGGTGATAGGAGACATGGAAGGTTACCTGCAGGACAGTGAAAGTGACAGCGTTTGTTGCTCAGTAATGTCCAACTCACTGCAACCCCTTGGACTGTAGCCCGCCAGGCTCCTCCATCCATGGGATTCTCCAGGCAAGGATGCTGGAGCGGGTTGCCATTTCCTACTCCAGGGGATCTTCCCGACCCAGGGATGAAACCCAGGTCTCCCACATTGCAGGCAGATTCTTTAGAGGAAGTGGCGGCTTAATCAATCAGACTTCTGTTTCAAGCAGAGACAGATGGTCGCTCTCCAGTTGGACCTGGCCAGTGGCTCTGTGTTCTTTGAGTCCTAATAGAGATGGACAGTCTTGTACCACCGGGACAGTTTCATGTGAAAATCCAAATGGGGCCTCATTTATGAACCCATTCCCATGGGGCCTGCATTTCCGTGTGGTACCATTGGCTGGAGGCGGGTGGGTGGTCTCTGGTTCCCCACCATCCCAACAGGCCCTGGGTCTCTGCATGCCTGGACAACTGCTGCCCCTCTGGGACCTGCATGTGCAGCCTCTGACCAAGATGATGGCTCTGGCTGCCCTGAGCACAAGTCTCTTGTGGCTGGGAGCAGGAGACAGGTTAGGAGGATCCAGAGAGGGAGAGCAGACGCCTGAACCCGGGCAGAGAGGTGGCAGCCAGGAGAGATGGGCTGGTTCACGTGAGGAGGTAGCAGGGAGACTCGATCACCTGTCTGTGGGGTTGGGGGGTCAGTGAGAACGTCCAGACTCGAGGCTAGAGGTGGGCATTAGTCACCAAGGTGGGCACCCCAGGTGGCTGGGCACCCGGGAGCCTCGGGAAGAAGACGGACCAGAGGCTGGGCACCTTGAGTTTGAGGTCCCCGTGGGTCGTCTGGGCGGAGAGGTCGGGGTCTCTGCTCTGGGCCTCCCAGCTGTCCTGGGCTCACCCGCGGCGGCTTCTCCGCGCTCTGCCTGACCTCGCGCTCCCACCCGCCCCGTCCAAGGTTTGCTGGGTGGCGACGGCCGCGTTAGAATTGCTGAGGAGGGCGGTTTTCCAAAAGGCCCGCTCCGCCGGCCGCGGGCCCCACGGGTCCCTGCCTATTAGCGGGCGGAGCGGGCCTGGCCCCCATTTGCCATGCTCTGGTGAGCAGCGGGCGCCAAGGTGGGAAAGTCATAAATTAGTATCAGCTGCTGTGTCGCCAGCTCCCTGGTGATTAGCATTTTTATTGTTTTGTGGTGCTGAGGTTGGTCACACTCGGAGCCCGGCGAGGAGGCGGGGGCTTGAGCTGCCTCTCCCGGGACCCTCCCCGGTCCCCGGGGCTCGAGGCGCTCCCCGCCGACCCTGGTGCTGTCTCTGCCCCATCAGGCAGCCACGGCGTGCCCAGCACTGTCCTCAGCACTTGACTCACATCAGAGCCGTCCCAAAACGGCCCCGCCCAGCGGAATTGTTCTTTCCCGTTTCCAGAGTGGCATGAACTTGAGGCCCAGAGAGGTTACATGTTGGGCACAAGATCACACAGCTGTGTGCGCCTGGGTGGGGACTGGAACCCGCATGCCCTGGCCTGGAGCGTGGCCCCTCTCTGCACCGCCTTGCCGCCAAGCTTCCCCTTGCTCCCTCCTCCTGGGCCCTGAATGCAGCCCGTTGCCAGCTGCCACCTCCTACCTGGTGCCCCATCCTCCACCGCCGCCACCGTCAGCCCTGCCGGCCTCTGGTGGGGCTGCCGACCCTGCGCCCCAGCCTCTGGTCGGGTGGGCAGGGAGCAGGCCCCTCACCGCTCAGGCACCTGAGCCTGGCCCCAGCCTCCAGTCAGGCGGGCGGGGAGCAGGCGCCTCACCACTCAGGCACCTGAGCCTGGCGCCCTGATCCCTGCACTGTTCTCTGCTTTCAGCACCTTCAAACACCTGTGGAAGCAGGTGGCTCAGAACCTGGACCGGTTCCGAACCTTCCCACGCCTGGCCGGAGGTAAGGGCCCCCCTCCCCAGCCTTGGCCTTCGTGGGAGAGGAGGCGGCGGAGGGGCTGCCCCCAGAGCTGGGGGCCTCTGCAGGGGCGGAGCCCTCCAGCCTGGAACCCCCGCCCTGGCAGGGCCCGGGGGTTGTTCAGAGCACTTCCGGCTCAGAGCGCACATTTCTTACCCATTCCTCATGCAGCAAGGAAATTACTGTTTGTGCCGAGGCACTTTTTGGAGAGTGGGGATGCAAGGGTGATGAGAGCCGAAGACCCAGCCGTCACCAGCTTCTGTTCCAGCGGTGGGAGGCGGGCAGTAAACAGCGGGATAAATGACGGTCGTGGGGTGAGAAGGGCCGTGGCTCATTAAAGGAGAGCAAAGAGGTGACAGGCAGGGCCGCCCAGAGGCTGGGTGTGGCGGGCGACTGTGACTCCAGGGTGGGGAGCCTCTTCAAGGAGGGAACATTTGAGCGGAAACCTGAACAGTGAAGAGAAACGGGCCTCGCCGAGGTCTGGAGAGCAGACCGTCAGGGTGCGGACGCCGTCCAGCGGACCTTCCTGCGAGGATGGACATGGCTTCACCGTGCGGTCCCGTAGGGTAGCCACTCACCACGTGTGGCCGCGGGGCGCTGGAGACGTGACTTGCGTGACTGAGGAAGTGAAAGTTGTGTTTAGTTTTGATTAACTTGAATTTAAACGGCCGCACGGGGCTCCTGCGGCCCCTTGTTGCATCGCCCGGATCTAGGCTAAGGAGACGGTTAATGGAGAGACCTCGAGGTGGGAATGAGCTTGTGCGTGAAGAAACAAGGCCAGTGTAGCTGAGAAAAGGGGTGGGGCGGGGCAGGAGATGGGGCTGAGACGGGCCCGGGTGGGGCGGGGCAAGAGATGGGGCTGAGACGGGCACGGGTAGGTCTTGTTGAAATAATAATTTTCCCACAGTTTCGTGGCCAAGGACGTTTGGCGTGCACTGTGTTTAAAGCAAAATGGATTCCTTACCTGCAGGCCTTCTCAGAGCCTTTAATCTGCTGATGTGCATTACTCATCGTCAAGAGCCAGGGTTGATGTGTAGTGTTTCTGAAACTCTTTGGGGTACAGAACCCTGTTTTGACAGAGGCCCCAATGGGTCACAGTGCAGTAATGGCAGAGCTGGGGCCGGTGGTTTAGCCTTCTTGCTCCTGGAAGTGAAGTGGGACCCACAGGGAAACTGGACCCCAGTCCTGAGCTGGTGGGAGCTTTTTAAAGAATTTTTATTGAAGTATGGTTGATTTACAGTCTTGGGCTACAGTATTTACAAAATTGGGTTGATTTACAGAATTGGGTTAATTTCGGCTATACGGCAAGATGATCCAGTTATACATATGTATATCCTATTTCAAGTTCTTTTCCATGTGGCTTGTTACAGGATATTGAATATAGTTCCCTGTGCTAGGGACCTTGTTTTTTATCCATCCTATATGTAACAGTTTGCCTCTTAAGCTGGTGGGGCTTTGTTAGGGGTGTCAGGGCAGGTGACTCTGCTCAGGGCCAGCTGTAGCATCTCTAACTTCCAGCCTCTCAGCACACCCCAGTCCAGCCTTCATAAGCCCGGAAACAGAGTCTCCTGGGTCAGCTGTCCGTGGTTTTCCGTTCAGTCGCCTTCCCACCGTCTCCCTGAGGGAGAAAGACCGCTGCCTACTCCACCACTTCCCAACCTTGAGTACGCACCTTAGTCTCTACGTGCCTCAGTCTTCTTGTCTTTAAAATGGGATCATAATGGGAGGTTGCCGTGAGGCCTCGGTGAGAAGGGGCACGGAGTGCTTTGAACTGAGTCTGGCGGGTAGTGAGTGTTTTGTAACAAGAGCTGCTGTTGGCTGATGTTTAACTGAATGAAGAAACTGATAAGGCCCGGATAGTGGCGTGATTCCCTGGGCTTCCTCACACCACGGGGACCAGGGAGGGGTGTCCTCCTGCCACCGGGAGGAAAGAGGAGCCAGCCCTGACCGTGGACCCGGGTGGGGGTCAGGGGAAGGCTCAAAGGAAGCTGCGCCCGCTGCCAGGAGTGGCCAAGCTTAGGGGAGCCTTGGGTTCTGGCCCTTCCTCGGCCTTATTTATGTTGGGCAGCATTCCTACCCCCAGACTCAGTTTTCTCGTCTGTGAAGTGGGAAAGCTGGTCCCGACGCCCCCTGGTGCCCTTTGCCCGTGCCTGGGCCTCCGTCTTCCTGTCTGTAGAGTGGGAGGACAGGCCTGGCTGGTCAGTGTCCAGGGCGCGCGGCTTCTCACGGCCTCCTCCGCTCGTCCCAGGGGCTGGTCACGGGGCTCTGTGCGCAGGAGCAGGCCGTGTGTTGGGCCCCGGGGCTGGCCTGACGCGCGCCCCCTCCCTTCCCGCCCCGTAGAGTGCGGGGGCAAGAACTTCCACTTCGTGCACCGCTCGGCCGACGTGGACAGCGTGGTGAGCGGGACCCTGCGCTCGGCCTTCGAGTACGGCGGCCAGAAGTGCTCGGCCTGCTCCCGCCTCTATGTACCCCGCTCGCTGTGGCCGCAGATCAAAGGGCGGCTGCTGGAGGGGCTCCGTGGGATCAAAGTGGGCAACGTGAGTGGCCCAGCGGGGGTCTGATGGGATTGGCTGCCTGCCGGGGGCGCGGTGTGGGAGGGGGCGCTCCCCTGGTCTCGGCCCACAGCCACTCCTCTCTATCCGTGTCCCTTGCCTCCAGCCTGCAGAGGACTTTGGGACCTTCTTCTCTGCCGTGATTGATGCCAAGGTACGGGAGTTCCGGGGGGTGCCAGGCCTGGGCTGGGTGGGGGCGGGAAGAGTGACCCAGATCTGCTTCGAGCAGGGTAGTCTGAGAGCCACGCACACAGCCCCTGCCGCTCCCGCCAGCCCTGGAAGGAATAGAAGCCTCCCTCCCCAGAGAGGGGCTCGCCTCCTGCACACCCTGCCACCAGGCCCCCTTAAAGTGCCCGTGTTCACACACACTCTTACACATAGGCCCGCACGCATGCACACACACCCCTGAACACAGGTACACGCATAGCTGTGAACACATTCATGTAGACCTCTGTGGGGGTCATGCACATAGATCCACCCATGTAAACACACGCACACCCACACTCACATCTCCATACATAGACAAATCTGACGTGTGCACACATGGGTATTGTGTGCATGTATGCACACATGTGTGTAGGCACATGTGTGGGTCTGCATTGCAGAAACATATAATGCACAAGACTCACGGCCTTAAACCTAAAGACACGTTTATATATCTGTATGTATACATGATGTTTATATCTAGGTATACATGTTCTGGGACTTCCCTGGTGGCTCAGAGGGTAAAGCGTCTGCCTGCAATGCAGGAGACCCGGGTTCAATCCCTGGGTCAGGAAGATCTTGTGGAGAAGGAAATGGCAACCCACTCCAGTACTCTTGCCTGGAAAATCCCATGGACAGAGGAGCCTGCTAGACTGCAGTCCATGGGGTCACACAGAGTCGGACACGAGTGAGCGCCTTCCCTTTCTTTCTTTCTCTCTCTGTACGTGTTCTGACACGCACACACACATGAGCCTGGACATGCGCTCCTGTTTCTGCCCTGCTCGGCCAGGCCCTGTTTGCTGCTAGCCACCCCGTCCCCCAGCCCTGCCATTGCCCACTTCAGAATCTGGGGCAGCTGTGTTGGGGGCTTCTGCTGGGAACAGCCTCCAGCCGGCCCCTGACACCCCCCACCCCAATCCTGCAGTCCTTCGGCCGCATCCGCAAGTGGCTGGAGCACGCCCGCTCCTCGCCCAGCCTCACCATCCTGGCCGGGGGCCAGTGTGACGACTCTGTGGGCTACTTTGTGGAGCCCTGCATCATCGAGAGCAAGGACCCCCAGGACCCCATCATGAAGGAGGTGACGGCGGGAGGCGGGTGGGGCTGGGAGGAGGCAGCGTCTCCGCGTGCTTCCCGGGGCGTCGTCCCGTCTCACAGCTGAGGATGGCGCGGCCCTGCCGGGGGCCTGCCTCACCCCCGGGGAGAGCAGAGCCAGGCCCTGCGCTCAGGCCCCCAGACCCCAGATCCCTGACGCTGCTGGCTGGCCTGACGCCACGGCGCTGACCGCCTGCTGCCCGGAGGCCCCTACAGCGCTCTCAGCTTCTAATGTCTGTAGAGTCTTAAGTGGGGCAGGGAGCTGGTGGGGACGAGGTTTGCTGTATTGTTCCCATTGTACAGAGGAGACGCTGAGTTTCTGAGAAGTCAGGGCAGTTGCCCAGGATGACAGTGCAAGGGCAAGGGGTCTTCCCCCAGCCCCCGAGTGGTGTCGCGGGGCCGCTCCCTGGCCGGCTGCTGCCGGAAGTGTCCCCCTTCCCAGGGCCTGGAATCTTGGCTCTGGGGGTGGGTCTGGCTGGCAGGAAGGCCAGAGGGTCCTCCAGTCTTCTGCCGGGTGTGGTGGGGTGGGCGGGGCAGGACCTGTCCTGGAGAGAACCCAGCGAGAGGCAAGGCCTGGCCCAGGCTGCCGGGCTGAGAAGGGGGCCGGGGGTGGCGGAGGCCTCAGGGCGGGTCCAGGCGGGTCCGACCCTGGGGCTTCCCTCCAGGAGATCTTCGGTCCTGTGCTGGCCGCGTACGTCTACCCAGATGAGGACTACCAGGAGACGCTGCGGCTCGTGGACAGCACCAGCAGCTATGGCCTCACGGGGGCAGTGTTCGCCCAGGACAGGTGAGCGGCCGCGGCCTCGGCACTAGTCCTGACGTCCTGGTCCCTGGAGACGGCCCCCTCCCCGACGCGAATCCCTGCTCTCCTGCTCTCCGTGCCCCTCGCTCCGCCTGGCCGGCAGGTAGACAGAGGCCGCAGGCGCCTTGTTAAAGCCTTGATGCTAGGGCCACACTGTTGGCTGCTGAAGCCAGGTCTCCAGTGTTGGGGCCCAGCGGTCAGCGCCTGTGACCCGCCGCCCGGTCTGATGGGGCTCAGGATGGCAGGCAGAGCTTGGACCCGGGTGCTCCACTTGTCTGCCAGAGGCAGGATTCCCCGCTGGGCACCCTGACGCTGGACCTGAGGCTTTGTCCTGTCTTTTCTCCGTTGCACTGGTTGCCTCCCTGCGTCTGCCTCTAAGAGGGGAAGGCGGGGTTGGAACCTGAGGGGGCAGGCTGGGGCTCGGGGGTTCCCGAGCTGCCGAGGGCAGGGGCCCAGGGCTGGCGGCTGGCCCCGTGCTCACCAGGCGGCCCGTGTGAGCTGGGGAGGGCTGCTGGAGGATTGGCCCTGGGGCAGGGACGAGCCGGCCACCCTCTTACTGCGGCCCTGCCGTGTAGGGACGTTCTCCGGGAGGCCACAGCGCTGCTGAGGAATGCTGCTGGCAACTTCTACATCAACGACAAGTCCACCGGCTCGGTGGTGGGCCAGCAGCCCTTTGGGGGGGCCCGAGCCTCGGGTGAGTGGGTCCTCCTTTCTAGGAGGGGGCTGAGCTCCTGGGGGAGACCCTTGCTGCTTCATCTCGAGGATGTTAAGAGGCACGGAGGGCCAGGCCCCATGCTGACGCAGAGTCCTGCCCACCTCCCCCTTCCCATTTTACAGAGGGGAAAACTGAGGCCCAGGGAGGTGAAGTGATTGGCCCAAGGGCGCATGGCCAGGAAGTGGTGGAGCCGGGATGTGGGTCCCAGCATCCGCGTCTTGGCTTCCCGGGTGGCTCAGTGGTAAAGAATCCGCCTGCCAGTGCAGGAGACGGGGGTTTGATCCCTGGGCCGGGAAGATCCCCCAGAGGAGGACTCGGCAACTCGCTCGCGTTCTTGCCTGGGAAATCCTGTGGACGGAGGAGCCTGGCTCTTGGTCCATGCGATCAGAAAGAGGTGGACACGACTTAGCAACTAACCACGACTTGATGTATTCCAGGCCATTGCAGTCCAACCCCCTCCTGTCTACAAACGGGGAAACTGAGGCTTGGCGAGGGGCAGGGACTTGCCAGAGGTCCCGGTGCCTAGTGGCAGAGCCGGGGCCAGAACCTCAGCCTCTCAGCTCCCCGTCCAGCGCCCTCCACGGTGCTTTCCTGTCTCGGCCATGCCTTGCAGGGGCTGCGCAGGGACCTGGGGAGCCTGGGCATCCTGTCCACTTGCCGGCTCCTGCCCCCGCCGACCGCCGGCTGAGTGCCCTCTGCCCTGAGGTGCTCGGGGAGCCCCGGCTGCCGTGTAGGGGCTAGCTTAGCTGCTGGCTGCCCCGTTCATTCCGTCCGCTCCTCCCCACTCCTTCTCCCTTCTACGCAGAGCTGTTGTACCTTTTGGGGGACAAACAGCTGTCTTTCCACAGGGACTAACGACAAGCCGGGCGGCCCCCACTATGTCCTGCGGTGGACGTCGCCCCAGGTCATCAAGGAGACACACGGGCCTCTGGGGGACTGGCGCTACCCGTACATGCAGTGAGCCCCGCTCGGCACCTCTGCCGTCCACCTGTCCGTCCGTCCAGAAGACTGACAGTGCACTGACCACGCCCCGAGCTTCCACCCTGCTCCCCAGGGGGCGACCCTCTTTGTAGGCCTGAGTCTTGCCCCCTGCCCCACACCGGCCTGCTTCCTGGCCTGTCCCCCCCTTAGAGTCAGGTGTGGGCTCTGGGTTGAGGTCACGCTGTCGGGAGGAATAGGGCTGCCAGCTGTGCTCCCAAAGAGTGTCCTAGACATTCCCCCTCGTGGGTGTGACCTCGGCGCCTGACTGCTTCTACATCGGTCCCCTTCTCGCTCCTCTCCGCTGTGTCCCGGGTCTCAGGGGCCTGGGGAGGGGCGGTGGAGTAGCTCCTGGATCTGTGGGAGGAGGAGGCAGCTCTGGGCTCCCTGGCACGCCTCACCCACCGGGGCGCCTGGCTCCTCCGGGTCACCAGGGTTAGGGGGGACCAGGGTGGCCTGTGGGGCTGCCAGGTTGTGGTCACAGGTCGTGGGGGCACCAGCCGGCTTTGCCCTGCTTGGTTCGTGCTGCTCACTCGCCCTTTGCCCAGACGCACCAGTGCCGGCAGGTGCCCACCTGTGCTGGCAGATACCTGCGCCCAACCAGACGCCTTAGACCCTGTGTGCCTTGCTCCCAAGTGCCTGGACTCACCAGAGGCCCTCAGATTCCTGGCGGTCTCCAGGCGGTGGGACTGGGGGGCTTCTGCAGTCCACCTGCCAGGGCACCGTCCTTTCTGCCGGTCCTGTGAGGTTGGCAGACCTTGGGGGCCCTTCCTACCGCTTCCTCAGCTCTTGGATCCTGCCTCGAGAGCCTCTGTTGGCCTGGGGCTTTCTGCAGGAGCTCAGTGCCCACTGGCCCAGGTAGATGTTGCCCCTGCCATCCCCAGCGCCCCAAGACCTCACCTCAGGTCCCTGTCCGGCCTGGCTGAGGCTCACTTATAGAATCGTCCCTCCTTGGCATGTTCGTGGCTCTGTGTGGAGTGGCCCGTCGGAGTCCTGTTCCTTCATGCAGCTATCGGGGGGCACTCAGATGCATCCTGGGTGGTCAGGGAATTGCAAGTGGCGACTCTGGGGGCAGTTTCTAGGGGCCCTCCTCAGGCGCGGCTGGTGTGGGGCCCCCGTGGGACTGGAGTGGCCGCTCCCCGAGTGCACGGTCACACGCCATGGCCGCGGTCATGGGTGTTTCTCACAGGGGGGCCAGGACGGGCGGCGGGCAGGCCGGAGGTATTCCTGGTTCTACTAGCTCTGCGCTGGGAGGTGGTGGTGGGATTTGCCCTGACGCCGCCCAATAAAATGCCTCTTCCTGAGCTGGACTGGTGGCCTTTCTGGTGGGAGCGGTGGGGGCTGGTCACCTTCCCGTCCGCTGAGATTGCCAACGTTCACTAGGTGTCAGGGGCACCGTGCCCCTGATGTGATGGAAGGAAGGGTGAGCCCTGCTGGCAGGAAGTCCTACGTGAGTGGCGGGAACTCTGGGGCCAGAGGGCCTGGGTTGGGCAGTCGTCTCTGTCTCTTCATAGATGGAAATAACCACCACCCCCACACACACACACACAGTCTTGAGAATTCAATGAGTTAATTCACAGAAGTGCTCAGAGCAATGCCAGTTATAGAATTAATGATTCAGCAATGTTAACCTCTTTACCCATTGTTGTAACAACCACAATTAAGTGCTGTGATAGTTAAGGTCATGGGTCAGCTTGGCTGGCTCATGATGCCCAGGTGTCTATTTCAGCATTATTCTGGATGTTTCCATGGAGGTGTTGTTTGGATGAGATTAACAGGAGACTTAAGAGGCATGGGTTTGATCCCTGGGTCAGGAAGATCCCCTGGAGGAGACCATGGTAACCCCCTCCAGTGTTCTTGCCTGGAGAATCCCATGGATGGAGGAGCCTGGCGGGCTACAGTCCATGGGGTCACAGTCAAACACAACAGAAGTGACTTAGCACGCTTGTACAACATTTAAGTCTGTGGGCTTTGAGGAAAGCAGATTACTGTCCATAACGTGAGTGGGCCATATCCAATTAGGTGAAGGCCTGAACAGAACAAAGCCTGGCCTCCCCCTGCAGAGGCGCCCGTGAGCAGGAGGGAACTTGCCAGCAGCTGCCTTTGGACCCAGCCAGTAGTCCCTGCGTCTCTGGCTGCCCAGCCAGCACTGCACACTGTGGACTTTCCAGCCTCCATGATCCTGTGGGCTTGCTCCTTACAATAAAGCTTGCCCTGTGTCTCTGCACGTCTCCCTAGAGGTTCTGCTTTTCTTCAGAACCCTGACTCATACACGTGCCGAAGCCTTTGCATCAGTTTTCTTCACGCACAACCGTCTTATGAAGAAGTGCTGCCTTGCCCCCATTTTGCAGATGAGGACACAGGTGCGGAAAAGTGAAGGGACTTGGCAAGCTGTGGCATCCCCAGGCAGGAAACCCAGGTCTGTGTGCTTCCAAAGCCCACCCTTTCTCTTCCACCTGGATGTCCACACGGCTGCAGACGCCCCGAGCACAGTCCTAACGTCCCACCTCGACGCCCCCTACCTGTGCTGGGGCTTCTCCAGCCTCAGATGCGACACTTCCCCGGGAGCTGCAATCACATGGCAAGTGTTAGAACCACGTGCCAGGCCCCACGGGCGTCCCCAGTGGCTCAGCAGGTAAAGAGGAATCGCTCGCTGGCCAGGTGACGTGATGGGGCGCAACCATTGTCAGTTATCTTGAGCCCAAACTCCACCTGAATCAGCTGACTCAGAGGGGAGACCCGTGCATCCCCAGCTTGTCTTCACCCCTAGATAATGGAGACGGAGGTGTTCCTGAACCTCACAGACATCTGCCACCCCCGTCTCAGGCGCTGTTGGTTAGCCCTGTTGGTCTGAGGATCTTAGAACTGGAGGGAGGGGAAGGGACACAACCCTGGGCAGAGCCCCAACCCTGGCTCACTCAGGGCTGCTGCTGATGTGTGCCAGGGCAGCTGGAGTCAGGGATGGAGTCGGGGGATGGAGTCAGGGAGAGAGTAGGGGATGGAGTCAGGGAGAGAGTGGGGGGTGGAGTCAGGAGAGAGTAGGGGGTGGAGTCAGGAGAGAGTAGGGGGTGGAGTCAGGGATGGAGTTCGGGGATGGAGTCAGGAGAGGGGGGGGTGGAGTCAGGAGAGGGGGATGGAGTCAGGAGAGAGTGGGGGATGGAGTCAGGAGAGAGTGGGGGATGGAGTCAGGAGAGAGTTGGGGGGGATGGACTCAGGAGAGGGGGGGGATGGATTCAGGAGAGAGTCGGGGATGGAGTCAGGGAGAGAGTGGGGGGGGATGGAGTCAGGAGAGAGGGGGATGGAGTCAGGAGAGAGTGGGGGATGGAGTCAGGAGAGAGTGGGGGATGGACTCAGGAGAGAGTTGGGGGGGATGGAGTCAGGAGAGAGGGGGGATGGATTCAGGAGAGAGTCAGGGATGGAGTCAGGGAGAGAGTGGGGGGGGATGGAGTCAGGAGAGAGGGGGGGATGGAGTCAGGAGAGAGTGGGGGATGGACTCAGGAGAGAGTGGGGGGGGATGGAGTCAGGAGAGAGGGGGATGGAGTCAGGAGAGAGTCAGGGATGGAGTCAGGGAGAGAGTGGGGGAGGATGGAGTCAGGAGAGAGGGGGATGGAGTCAGGAGAGAGTGGGGGATGGACTCAGGAGAGAGTGGGGGATGGACTCAGGAGAGAGTTGGGGGGGATGGAGTCAGGAGAGAGGGGAGGATGGATTCAGGAGAGAGTCGGGGATGGAGTCAGGGAGAGAGTGGGGGGGATGGAGTCAGGAGAGAGGGGGATGGAGTCAGGAGAGAGTGGGGGATGGAGTCAGGAGAGAGTGGGGGATGGAGTCAGGAGAGAGTGGGGGATGGACTCAGGAGAGAGTTGGGGGGGATGGAGTCAGGAGAGAGGGGGGGATGGATTCAGGAGAGAGTCAGGGATGGAGTCAGGGAGAGAGGGGGATGGAGTCAGGAGAGAGGGGGATGGAGTCAGGAGAGAGGGGGATGGAGTCAGGAGAGAGTGGGGGATGGAGTCAGGAGAGAGTGGGAGCTCAGGGAAGGGACGCAGCTACATTTTGTAGAAGGGGATACAGAGGTCCTGTTATTGTTTCTGAACGAATGGAGTGACTTATTGAAGGGTGCACTGAGACAGCTGGCTGCTCACTGGCCAAGTGCTTCCCTGTCAGCTTCGGTAGAGCCCTGACGATGAGGTTGACCTTCCTGGGTACCTGTTAAGGACATGCTGTGAAGGCCTATGGAAGTCGCGCAGAATGAGGATCTCAGGGTCACACAGCCGGTTGGTAAAGAGCTGAGTCTGAACCTGGGCCATGGAGGCCTCACCCATCCCCTGCCACCTGCTCTGTCAGGCCCCTGACTCCCACCTGTGCCTTTAAGGAGGTTTTGTCCTGTCTCCTCCCAGCCCAGAGCCTCTGACTCCACCGGATAAGGGCAGGGGGTGGCTGTCGCTCACTCCACTTTCTCCGCCCTCCTCGTCTCCCAGGCTTGGGGCCAGTGGCTCTCAAGGGCTCGATGCCCACCCGCGTGCCCGAGGCCTCTTTGCATGCTCACCACAGTTAAGTCCCCATGTCCACAGTGGCCCAAGGAGCCTCTTCATTTCCCTGCTGCGGCTGGAGCCCTGCCGCAGGTCTGGGCAGGAGCGTGAACCATTTGACTGAGGCCGGATGTCCCTGCCACCGCTGCCCATGGGCTGCCAGTGGGGCGTGCATGCTAAGGAAATCAGGAGCCACCTGTGCCCCAGCCGCCAGGCAGACCTGGAGCTCCTGCGGGGAGGGGGGCTCTGGGGGAAGCGGCAGGCTGCAGACCCACCCTCTCATCAGAGCCACATCTTCATTTTTATTAACTCGGCCACCCTCGCACCCATCATCATGGTTCCTGTGTGTTCTGTCTAGAGGCCGCACAGGAAATACTGAACACACGCATTGTGCTCAAGGCTCTAGACGTCAGACCCTGAGATTCTCACTGTCACCTCGGAAGGCGTGTTCCGTCGGTCCTGTTTTACAGATGGGGGGGCTGGGGAGCGGATGGGTGAGGTAACTCACACACCTGGAGCTAGGTGGCCGCCTGGGTCTCTGTCCCCACCGCCGCCTGCCTGGCCACTGAGCACAGTGCTAACATGCCGGGCCTTCTCCAACCTCAGATCTGACGCTTCTCCAGGAGCTGAGGATCAAACAACGAGCTTTAGAACCAAGTGCCAGGTCCCATGGGCTTCCCTGATGGCCCAAGAGGTAAAGAAAGAATCTGCCTGCAATGCAGAAAACACAGGAGATGAGGGATCAACCCCTGGGTGGGGAAGATCCCCTGGAGGCAGGCGTGGAAACCCCCTCCAGTATTCTTGCCTGGAGAATTCCATAGACTAAGGGGCCTGGGGTGGGGGGAAGGCTACAGTCGATAGGGTCACAAAGAGTCAGACAAGACTGAAGTGACTGATCACGCAGGCACGGCTGGTCCCATGACCTGCCCAGGTGAGACCCTCAGTGCAGGAGAACGTACCCTCACCCACTCTCTCAACACCATCGGCCTGGATGCCTGCGGTTAGAAAGGAGTTGAAGCTGGGCTTCCCTATCCATGGGCCAGTGCTCCTGCTAATTATCTTGGACCTGGGAGGGAGGTGGTGTTATTTTGGCCCCATTTCACAGATGAGGAAACTGAGGCTCAGGGAGACCTGCTCAGTAAGGGGCAGGAGCTAGAGCAGAACTTGCTCCCAATGGCTATACCAACACCCGCTTGTCCTGGCCCCTCACAGGAATCCCGTGGCTTCTGGGCGGGAGCCAGCCAGCCAGGGGGTGGGAGGAGGCATGGCTGACGCTGGCTCTAGAGACAGGCAGCCAGCCTTGTGCCCCTGCCCCGGGGGTGATGACAGCCGCCCTGGATGGTAGAGCAGGTGCCATACGACCCTCAGATGCCCGGGGCCCCTCAGCCTTCTCCCCCGGAGCTCTGCCATGCCCTCTCTCCAGGCCCCAGGTGGCCGGCAGGCACCCCTCAGCCTCGCAAGCATGGGCGCACAGAGGCTGGGGTGAAGCAGGGAGCTGATGTTCTGCTGGGGTACATGGGCACCCGGGCAGGCAGCGTCAGAAGGAGAGTTGTGGGGACAGAAATGCCCGGAAGAGGTTAGGCCACCAGTAAGTGGCAGAGCCAGGACGGAAGCCGGGTCGGTCAGATCTGAGTCTTAGGAAGGAGAGTCCTACAGAGTCACAGAGCCCGGGCCTTCATCGGGCCTAGGATCGAGAATGCCGACAATGCCAGCTCCGTGCTAGGGCCAAAGCCATCGGCCCTGCAGGGTAACTCACTCTCATTTATCAAGCAGGTGCTTCACGTACGCATCTCACTTAATCACCCTCCGTGGAGGGCATTTCACAGGCGAGGAAGCCGAGTGGAACCAGAGCCTGCTGGGCGGCTCCCTGCAGGCTGGGCGCTCCGCAGCCCCACAGAGCAAGACCAGCCCTCCTCCCCACCCCAGCCCTTCCCGCTCCCTTACTGACGATCACTTTTCTGGCTCTCAGTGGGCCTGTGGTCATTTGGGATCTTCAGATCGTTTTCTGGATGAGACCGAGCTTGCTTGAGGTCACCCAGCAAAGTTCAGAAAGGGGCTTGAGTGGATCTCTGTCCTCAAGAAGGTGTCCCCACCACAGCAGAATTCCTCCTTCAGGCCTTTGCTGACTCCTTGGTCCCCAGCTTCTCGGCATCCTCCTGCCCACTCCACTTTGGACATCTGAACTCTCGGAGGCGTGACTGGTGGGGCTGGCCACTTTGAGAACCAGCTCTGAGGCCCCCCTGCGCCCTGTTCCAAGGTGTCTCTGAACCAAGCAGGTGCTCGGGGACTCCTCGGGGAATCCCTGCCTGCCAACCCCTGCCTACCCTCCGCTGAACTGGAGCCTACCCTCAGCGGCCCCACTGGGTCCTGGAGGCGGTAGAGCGGATAGGAGAGAGACAGAGGGAAGAGGAGGGGAGGTGGGCAGAGGCAAGCAGAGGGCAGGCAAGAGTGGGGTCGGGGAGAACAGCCGGTGCGGCCCCCCAGTCCCCGGGTCAGGCCCCTCGTGGGGCCCCCCGTGCTCCAGCCCCTCTCCAACCTCCACGATGGGGGAGGAAGGAAGTCCAGGGCAGCCCCCTCCAGCCCAGAGCGAGCACAACCGGTGCCTCTCCGCAAGCACCCTGGGAAGCGGATGCAAAGCAAACGGGCATCCTCTCCGGGCCCCCATTTCCACGGCTGGCCCCTGCCCCGTGGACTTTGCATAAGTCGGTCATGGTTCTCCATCGCTTTGGCAACCAGCGCCCACACAGGTGTTAGCATGTGGGCCCCGGACGGGCCCATGAGGGTGGCCTGGGCCACCACGCGGCATGCATGGGTGGTGTGTGCAGTCCTGAAGGAGAGCCGCAGCCTCGGGGTTCCCCTGGCATTTGTCCTCCGGGCAGCCCGCGCCCAAGTCTCACCCACTCACCCCTCTTGTGTCCAGGACTTTCATCAGGATCTCAAAAGGATCCTTGCCTCTGAAATTTTAAGATGCACTGAGTCCATTTTACAGATGGGGAGGCTGAGGCCCAGAGAATGGAAGCCACTGGTCCAAGCGTAGCCTTCCAATGGGGGCAGAGCTAACCTGGAAGCCAGGACTTCTAACTCTCCGTCCAGAGCTCCTTCTGCAGGTTTTGCTCTTCAGAGAGGATGGTCCATCCAGACTGACAGCCCACACTAAGCAAGGGGACCCTATCGTTCCTTCCTCCCTGGAGCTGCTAGGTCACCACCACTACCATGAGCCCCTGTTAGGGTCCTGGCTTCCTCCAATCCACATATTTGCCATGTGGCTTTGAATCAGTCACGGTCCCTCTCTGAACCTCAGACTCCTCCTCTGAAAAGTGGAGCGCTCACAGGAGCACCTCGAAAGGTGGCGAGAATAAAACAGAACGGCAGTGTGGCGGGTGCCCACACCATCCCTGGTGTGGGGCAAGCCCTCCAAACGTATTAACCACAGAAATAACCTGGGCTCATTTTCACCATCCTCCTCCCGTGCTCCCTGGCTGCTGCCCCCACAGAGGGCTTGGCTGGCCCACACGTCCCCTTCTCCTTACCCCATCTTGGCGGCCGGCACAGCGTGGGGCATGGCAGAGCTGTCCCGATGTGCTTTGGACTTGATTGGAGTCCAGGGGAAATCAACTTGCTTTTCTGGCCTTTGGCAACTGGCCTGCTCCAGGCCTCAGTTCCCATCTGTGTAATGGGTAGGTTTGGAGCTCTGCAGGCCCTCTTAGCTCTGACACAACATGCCAGGCTATGGATGGCTCTGGTGCCCGGGGCACCTTCCAGCGTGTGCTGCCCTCACGAGGGGCGTGATTTCTGTCTCCAGACCATGAGTCACGTCCTCTGTGTGTCCCCGCTATGGCCCTCATCCCCGACTCAGCCCTGCCATGTACAGTGGGCTTGGCTAGTGGCCTCTGGATGAAGGGCTTTCTCAGCCACTCTTGTCCGCCACGATCTCACACCCGGAAGGCTCCAGTTAACTTAGATACTCTCTTACTCCACCATCCCCTTACCCCCAAGCTTTGCTAAATAACCCGACTTGGCTGGGAGTCTCCAGAACATTCCAGGGCCACCTGGCAACCAGCACGTTTACTTCCCCTCGTCAAACTGATGCACACACTCGATGTGCCTGGAAGTGGTCCTTCCCAACACCTTGGCCTTGAGATGGGGCCTGCACTGGGGGAGGCTGGCACCAGCTCCCCCCAAGCCCCATGGTGGGCATGGCAGAGACAGCGCCTGTGGGCAGCACACACAAGAAGCAGACAGCAGGAGGGCTGACGGCGTGGCAGCCTGGGACAGATTTCAGGTGACCGGTGGCTAGGACTCTGAGCTTTCACTGCTGTGGACCTGGGTTCAGTCCCTGGTCGGGGAGCTAAGATCCCACAAGTTGTGCAGCACAGCGAATAAATTCTAGCATCACCACTTATTCGAGGTGTGATTTTTGGCAAGTTGCTTAACTGTTCAGCCTCAGTTTCCTCATTTTAAAAATGGGAGTAAAAAGGACTGCTTCGCAGGGTAGTTGCACAAACCAAATGATACCGTACACATAAAGTGCTTGCACCATGCCTGGCATATACACCCTGGGAAGGATGCCATTTAGTTATAATCCTCATGATTTCCTAAGAGCCTGGCAGGGCAAGGAGCCGTGGTCTCGGCAGCTCCCAGAAGGCCACCACGGATCCCGTTCCAAGGAGGCCAGTGTGGCTGTAGCCTGAGGCACATGGCTCAGAGGAGAGCAGGGGAGGAGCAGGTGGGCTGGGGCCAGGCTGCGGAGGCCGCGAACGCCAAGGCGGGGGCTCAGCCGTGACCCTGCCACAGTATGGTCCCGGGGGTGCTGGAGCTGAGGAAGGAGGGACTCGGAGCTGTCCTGCAGGGAGGAAACCGTCAGGGTGAGGCAGACGGAGAGGTCCGGACAGGAGGTGGTGAGGGCGTGAGCTTGGGGTGAGGCAACGGGCAGGGGCCTGGAGAGAGCCAGCGGGACACGGGCTGCATGAGAGCTGGGGCTTTGACTGCTGACACGGACCGTGGATGTGGCAGTCCAAAGCGGACCTCCACATTCTGCAGACAAGGACACTGAGGCCAGAGGAGGGCAGAGCCAGGCCCAGAGCCCCCTGCCCGGCTCTTCCTTTCATTCTATGGGTCAGGCCTCCCCCTCCGCCCACGGTTTACCAGAGAGGGTGACGGGCAGCCCCCAGGTCACACAGCAGGTCCCGCATCTTTTGGCGGCAGCAGGGGGCCTCTTCCTGGTGTTTTCGATGTCTGTGGCTGACCTTAGCCCGGGGAGGCCAGGGCTGCAGGAGCAGAGTGGTCCCTCCGGAACTGCTACAGGCGCAGCCAGCATCTCTCAGGGCGCCTTCGGGAAGCGTCGGGCTCTTTCAGTTGGGCTTGGTGGCCGCTCCCTTCTTCACCAGAAAGGACAATCTTGCAGTCTATTCACCCTTCCCCAGGGCTGGCTGTGCGCCCTGCAGGTCGCATGCGCTGTTTTCCTTAATTCCCACACTGATCTCATGAGGCTGGAATTATCAGTCCTGTTTCGGGAGGAAACAGAGACTCAGAGAGGTTAAGTCACCTGCCCACAGTCACACAGCACAGAGAGCGGACGTCCCATCCAGGCCGGCTGGACTCATGTTGCCTCAAGGCTCCCGGAGTGCAGACGCGGGCACCAGCAGGAGCCGGTCAAGGACGCAGGTCTGCTCCCGGGGGCCCAGCGCTGATCCAGACAGGTCAGCACTGCAGCGCAGAGCAGGAGCGGTGTCTGCAAATGGGGCCAGGAAGGCTTCCAGGAGGAGGCGAGGCTCCAACCGACTGAGGAAGGAGGAGCAGGACTTGGCGGGGGTGGGCAGGGGGACAGTACTGGGTTTCCAATCCCCTCTGTCCCTTGGAGCCTCCTTCCCCCGTGACCCTGGGCCCCAGGGGCAGGGTTGGGGCCTGTGACGGACCCGTCCTGCCTGGGCATTATGGAGCAGACCCTTAAGGGACGTGTGCATTGTTGGGACTAGCAAGGACCAAAACAGCCCTCAGTGGACGAGGATATCTGATCCAAGCAGGCTCCCGGTTTGCTGGAGCGCTCTTCTTTTATCTTATTCCTTGGGGGGAGTCACCTTCAATGTTAGGAATTTTTAACTTTCCTTTCTGCCACAACACCTGCCCCTGGGCACACCCAGGAGTGTCCCTCTGCAGAGCTGACCAATGGACTGTCAGGCGGACAGACACCTGCCCCCTCGTCCCCCGCATCCAACCTCCCAGTCTCGTGCCTGCTGTTGTGCTGCTTTTATCAAAAGCCAGGCCCTCGGGATGTCCCAGACGGCGCAGTGGTTAAGAATCCACCTTAGTGCAGGGGACATGGGTTTGATCCCTGGTCAGGGGTCTGAGAGCCCGCCTGCCACAGAGCAGCTGAGCCGGAGTGCCACAGCGGAGCCCCCACAACGCAACCAGAGGGTCTGGCGCTGTGAGGAGTGATCCAAAGATCCCCCGTGGCTCAGTGACGGTCCCGCCTGCTGCACCCAAGACCCAACACAATCAAACAAGTAAATATACATATATATATGTATATTTCTAAACAAGGCCCTTTGGATGTAACACAGCATGGAGGTTAAGATCCAGGCCTTGAGGTTTTGAACCCCAGCTCTCTTGGCTGTGCAGCTGCCAGTTCTTAACTTCTCTGTGCCTCAGTTTCCTCATCTCTGAAATGGGGTTGGTAACAGCCCCAGTTACGGTGAGCAGTAAATGAGACGGCGAATGACGAGCTCTCAGTGTGATGCCTGACTCTTAGTATTGGGCCTGCTGTTTCAGAACAACTACGATGGGTCGGGTATGGGATACTGGACTACGTGCCAGCCCCAGCTTGGTCAGGCTCAAGTGTGGGCTCAATTTGCCCCCCTCTACTCTGCTCCTAAGGGGAGAATCTATGTCCTTCACAGCTTTTGAACCGTGGTGCTGGAGAAGACTCTTGAGAGTCCCTTGGACTGCAAGATCAGACCAGTCAATTCTAAAGGAGATCAGTCTTGAATATTCATTGGAAGGACTGACGCTGAAGCTGAAACTGAGTCTCCAATACTTTGGTCACCTGATACAAAGAGCTGGCTCATTAGAAAAGACCCTGATGCTGGGAAAGACTGGGGCAGGAGGAGAAGGGGACGACAGAGGATGAGATGGTTGGATAGCATCACTGACTCGATGGACACGAGTCTGAGTAGGCTCTGGGAGTTGGTGACGGACAGCGAGGCCTGGCGTGCTGTAGTCCGTGGGGTCGCAGAGTCGGACACGCCGGAGCGCCTGGACTGAACTGAATGTCCTTCACTCCTAAATGTCTGAAACGTTAGGAAGATGTGACCTCATCCAGGTGACAGGAGGTTCATCCTTATTCCAGCCTCCTCTTTCCCCAGAGCCCACAGACCTCTCTACCTGTCCCAGGTGCTTCCCTGCCCCATGAACAGCAACAGGACCAGTATGTAAATGTCTGTGCAAATCCCCTGGGTCAGGTTGTCAGCTCTCCTGGGAGGCAGAGCCACCTCTGAGACCTCCATTTCCCAGCCATGGGACCCCAGGGCAGGGCAGCCTGCTCCTTGCTTTTCCTGCTGCAAGCCCTGGCTGAGCCAGTGGAGAACTCGGAGTTCTTCCTGCCTGGTGATTACCTCCTGGGGGGCCTCTTCACCCTCCATGCCACACGTGAAGGGCATAGTCCACCTCAACTACCTGAAGGTGCCCAAGTGCAAGGAGTGAGTCTCCAGCATAAGGCTGGAAGCAGCGGCAGTGGCAGGGTGGTGATGGTGGGCGGTGGTGGTGGTGGTGATGGTGGTGATGGTGATGGTGATGGTGGTGGTGGTGATGGTGATGGTGGTGATTTTGGTGATGGTGATGGTGGTGATGATGGTGGTGGTGATGGTGATGGTGGTGACGGTGATGGTGGTGGTGGTGGTGATGGTGACGGTGGTGATGGTGGTGGTGACGGTGGTGGTGGTGGTGATGGTGGTGGTGGTGGTGGTGACGGTGATGGTGGTGTTGGTGGTGGTGGTGGTGATGGTGGTGGTGGTGGTGATGGTGGTGGTGGTGGTGATGGTGGTGGTGGTGATGGTGGTGACGGTGGTGGTGGTGGTGGTGACGGTGGTGATGGTGATGGTGATGGTGGTGACGGTGACAGTGGTGATGCTGATGGTGGTGATGGTGATGATGGTGGTGGTGATGGTGGTGACGGTGATGGTGGTGACGGTGATGGTGATAGTGGTGGTGGTGATGGTGATGGTGACCGTCATGGTGGTGATTGTGGTGATGGTGATGGTGATGATGGTGATGGTGGTGGTGGTGGTGGTGGTGATGGTGGCGGTGATGGTGGTGATTTTGGTGATGGTGATGGTGATGGTGGTGGTATTGATAATGATGGTTTCAGACATGGGGTGACCATGATGGCAGTGGTGATGATATCCACAATAGAAATAGTAGGTGATGATGGTCATGTGGTGATGGTGATGATGGAGGCCATGGTAGGTAATGATGGTCCCACTGATGGACATTGATAGGGTGATGACATAGGCCATAGGGATGGTGGTACTGGTGGTAGTGGTAAGTGACTGATGGTGGCCACAGAGGTCCTAGTGTCAGAGGTGGTCATAGGGACGATGGTGATCCCAGAGCTTCAGGGTGGTGAAAACAATGTAAAAATGCCAGAACCCTTTGGAGTGGTTGCTTCGTGGGTGATGCCTTGGTTTTCCTACTGCGGGCAGGAGGGACAGGCTGGCTCACCCACCCCTCTCCTCTCCTCCCCTTCTGCTCTGGACCTGTTGCCCACCCTCCGACGGCGGCCCCTCCAGGTACGAGATGAAGGTGCTGGGCTACAACCTCATGCAGGCCATGCGCTTCGCGGTGGAGGAGATCAACAATGACAGCAGCCTGCTGCCCGACGTGCTGCTGGGCTACGAGATGGTGGACTCCTGCTACATGTCCAACAACGTCCAGCCGGCGCTCTACTTCCTGTCACAGGATGACTATTTCCTGCCCATCCAGGAGGACTACAGCCACTATGTGCCCCGGGTGGTGGCCATCATAGGTCCTGACAACTCTGAGTCCACCAAGACCGTGGCCAACTTCCTCTCCCTCTTCCTCCTTCCACAGGTGAGGCCCCGGGGCTGGGGAGGAGGGCTTGTCCAGAGGGCTCACCGCCCTGACCAGTATCTACAGGGGATGCCTGGGAGCGGAAGCAAGGTCAAGACATCCTCCCCAGCCCTGGCAGGCAGCCAGCCTACTGGTTAAGAATTCAGGCTTTGAAGGCAGAGAGACCTGGGTGTGCGCCTTGCCACTGAGTCTGGACCATTGTGAGGCCTCGAGCCAGTCTCCTAAGTCTCCCAAGCCTCAGTTTCACATCTCTAAAGTGGGAAGATAAGAGTCCTATCTTTGGACTGTCTGAAGATTAAAGCATTCAACCTAGGTAAGAATTTCTAGCACACAGTAGGTAGTCAATAATGTTGCCGTTGCTGGGTCAAGAATCTTACATGAGAATGAAAGTTCAGAAAATGCTCCATACCACTCTGCATAGTTTCCTAGCATGGAGTCCGCCCCACGGCAGGTCCTCAAAAAAGTGCTATAGAATTACTCTGTGTGTGTGTGTGTGTGTGTGTGTTAGTTGCTCAGTTGTGTCCGACTCTTTACGATCCCATGGACAGTAGCTCGCCAGGCTCCTCTGTCCATGAGATTTTCCAAGCAAGAGGAGTGGAGTGGAGTGGAGTGGAGTGGAGTGCCAGAATTACGCTGCTGTTCTATTTTCCTCATCATGATCCAAAAGGCATAACTGGCATAAAATATCTGCTCATTAAAGAGCAGCTAGCACAAGACTCGGGCAGACAGTGGGCAGTTACAAATACTGTAATTTTTGCTGTTGTTTTTATTACATTGAGCACCAAGGTTCTGACTCATAGTAGGTGCTCAATAAACATTAATAGTTTTAACTGAAGCATCTAGTCCAGAACTGGACTCATGTTTTCATTCATTTGACGAATATGTATTGAGCATGCGTTGAGCTAGGTACTGTTGCAGGTGTTGGCAATGCAGGTGGAGGCACAGAAATCTGCCCTCATAGAGCTGATCTTCCTGGGGTAGGGGGAGAGACGGAGGGACCAGTGTAAATCAGGAGGTGATACAGGATGACAGGAAGTGAGAAGTGCGCTGGAGGAAAGGGCGAAAAGGAAAGTAAAGTCACTCAGTTGTGTCTGGCTCTTTGCAACCCCATGGACTGTAGCCTACCAGGCTTCTCCATCCATCATGGGATTTTCCAGGCAAGCACACAGGAGTGGGTTGCCAGTTTCTTTCATCCAGGAGACCTTCCCGAACCAGGGATTGAACCTGGGTCTCCAGCGTTGTAGGTAAACACTTTACCATCTGAGCCACCAGGGGAGTTAGGGAAAGTCAGGTCAAAGTTAAGGGAGGAGGGCCACGTGGGGCGGTGGGGGTGGCAGGTGATGCGGGGGAGGGTGAGACTGGATGGAGGCTTAAGGGAGGTGAAGGAGGAAGGGAGCTTTGCTGTGTGAGACCTCCCCCTCCCTTCCCCCATGCCCCCGCCCCCACCGCTAATGCCCAAGGACCCTCCACTCCGGCAGATCACCTACAGCGCCATCAACGACGAGCTGGGCAACAAGGGCAGGTTCCCCGCGGTGCTGCGCACCGTGCCGGGCGCGGATCACCAGATGGAGGCCATGGTGCAGATGCTGCTGCACTTCCGCTGGAACTGGATCGTCGTGCTGGCCAGTGGCGACGACTACGGCCGCGAGAATAGCCACCTGCTCAGCCAGCGCCTGGCGCACCGTGACATCTGCATCGCCTTCCAGGAGACGCTGCCCACACCGCAGCCCAACCAGACGATGACGCCGCAGGACCAGGAGCGTCTGGAGGCCATCGTGGGCAAGCTCCAGCAGAGCACTGCGCGTGTCGTGGTGGTGTTTTCCCCGGAGCTGGCCCTGCACAACTTCTTCCGCGAAGTGCTGCGCCAGAACTTCACGGGTGCCGTGTGGATCGCCTCCGAGTCCTGGGCCATCGACCCGGTCCTGCACAACCTCACCGAGCTGCAGCGCGCTGGCACCTTCCTGGGCATCACCACCCAGAGCGTGCCCATCCCGGGCTTCAGCGAGTTCCGTGTGCGCCGCTCCCAGCTCAGCCGGCCCGCGCTCAACAGGAGCAGCGGAGGGGCCAACTGCAACCAGGAGTGTGACACCTGTCTGAACACCACCGAGTCCTTCAACAGCATCCTCACGCTCTCGGGCGAGCGCGTGGTCTATAGCGTGTACTCTGCCGTCTACGCCGTGGCGCACGCGCTGCACAGTCTCCTGGGCTGCAACCAGGGCGGCTGCCGCAAGGATGTGGTGTACCCTTGGCAGGTGAGGTCCGGCCCGCGGGGTACCATGGGCCTCCGGGAGCAGGCGCAGAGTCCGTGGTTGCCGTGGAGACTCAGCTCCGGCCTCACCTTCCCTCAGGGGGTTCTGGGCAAGCCAATGGAAGAGACCACGGCGCACGCCCTGCCTCCAGGCACATAGGAGTCCTTTGTGGTGATGAGAATCTGTCCTGGGAGCAAGATTTGGGTGAAATTCTCTAGCAGGAATCTCTGCAGGCAGCGGGAGCCCCGGTTCCCCACACAGCCTCACCAGGGTGAAGGCGCTGAGGCTGGGCTGAGTCCCATCAGCTCTCAGGTTTATTGATCTTCTTGTTCCAGTTCCATCTCGCCTTGATTCAGACCCAGAACTGAAAGTCGTGCGTGCCTGGTTTATGCAAGGGCATAGGCACATCCTACCCTGCACCTTCGGAAGGCAGAGAAGGTTTCCCCGAGGACCTAGACGAGCAGAGGAGATATAGACCAGAGATGTACGCTTTCTGCCCGCTGTCAGGCATCTCTGCTTAAACAGTTCACTGGCTTTTTCACAGTTTGGAATCTGCCCACTCTGTGGCTCAGCCACCTCCCACCCCATCTTTATCCTCTCCCGACAGCCCTCAGGCACTTCTTACAGCCCACCTGGGGGGAGGCGGATGGTGATGAACTGGGCAGAGCATCGGCATCAGGCAGGGTCCCAGTCCTGCCACCACTGGCTGTGCAGCTTTGGGCAAGTTATTTGATATCTCTGAGCCCCCGTTTTCTCATTTCTTAAACAGAAGGAGTAGTATGTACGCTGCTGAGTTACGTGGAGGATTAACAGTACTGTTTGTACCTTACCTGGTGCAGGGTAGAAGCCAGGTGTCTCCTCCTCTCTAACACTAGGGTCCGGCCTCAGGACAGAGCGTGGGGCCTGGGGCAGCCCCAGTGATGGGGCTGGGGGTGGGGCTGGATAAGGAAGGGGAGACAAGTGCTTAGGCTCAGTCCTGTCTGACTCTGCGACCCCCATGGATCGTCGCTCGCCAGGCTCCTCGGTCCATGGGGTTTTTTCCAGGCAAGAATACTGGAGCAGAATGGGTTGCCATTTCATCCTCCAGGGGATCTTCCCGACCCAGGGATTGAACTCACGTCTCCTGCATTGCAGGCGGATTCTTTACTGCTGAGCCAGGGGGGAAACCCCAGGGGATGCAGGTCCCAGACCCAAAACGGGAGTGGGGAGAGGCCCAGGCCCCCGCCAGTAATAAGCCCTGCGCATTCAGAAGGATTGCAGGGAGGTGCTTTCTGACCCCACGCCCTGGACCCCTGGAATGCAGGTTGCTCAGCCTAGCGCTGTCAGGTGGGGTGGGACACGGACCCCAGCGCTGGCTCCCCAGGGCCGCTGCCATCCTGACCACCACCCTCAGGTCTCCCTGCTCAGTTCCCGGGGCCATTGCTCTCGGGCCTATAAACCAGTGCATAGTTGAAACTTTCAGAGCCAGGACCTCACTGTCCTGGAAGGGCAGGGAGGAGGCTAGGGACCAACTCCTTGGGCTATGTGTCTGACAATTCCCGAGGTGGGTGGACTCCGAGATGTAGTCCAGTAGACTCCCTCGTTTATGGAAAAAGATCTAGGAGCCAGATGGATGGGATATCTGAGCTGGAAGCCCTTTAGGGATCAGCCCAGGGAGGTTCAGTGACGAGAAGTCACACAGCAAATTGAGGACAGAGTTAGGACTGGAATTCAGGTCAAAGGATGCCCGCTGCAGAGCGTATTTAGTTTGTACCAGCTTCTGCTCGGTGAGAATGAAGGGGGTTGGGGTGGGAAGAGACTGAAACGAGAGTTAGCTCCGAAGTGTGGGGTGGTGGGCAGGACCCAAGGGGGCAGGGAAGATGCTGGCAGGTGGGAGAGGCTGTGGACTCTGAACCCCAGGTCACAGAGGGATGGCCAAAGTGACTTCCAGGGAAAAGGAATCATATTGACGTCTCACAGGAGGTGAGTGCTGACTATTTTTCAGGCACTGTTCTGAGCCTCTAATGCAGATTCACTCACCAATTGCTTCAGAGCCCAGAAGATCAGGCTTTTCTGACTCCTGCCTTGCCGAAGGGGAATCTGGGGTTTACAGAGGTTAAGTGACAGGTCCAAGGTCTCACAGCAGGAGGTAGATGGGCTACGAAAACCCAGATGTATCTGACTCTAAAGTCAGATCTCTCAGCCACTACCTCCATACTGCCACATTTTCGCAGTTTTATCACCCCATTTCACAGATACGGAAATCAAAGCCTACGGGCTGGTAGAATTTTTCCCGGGTCTGGCCTGACCTCTGATGCCAGCTCCACTTCCCTTCCCTCGGGCCCCTCTAGCTGCTTCCGGAGATCTGGAAGGTCAACTTCACCCTCCTGGGCCACCAAATCTTCTTCAACGAGCAAGGGGACCTGTCTCTGCACCTGGAGATCATCCAGTGGCAATGGGACCTGAGCCAGAACCCTTTCCGGAGCGTCGCCTCCTACCAGCCATCCAAGCGGCGGCTGAAGCACATCCATGACATCTCCTGGAACACCCCCAACAACACGGTCAGCCTCAGGGGGCCTGGGGGCGGGGCCTGGGGCAGGGCACCAGGGCTGGAGCTGGGCTGGGAGGGCCCTTTGACCTGCGTTCATTATTGATAAGTGGGGGCGTCTCTATATGTGGGTGTATCGTCTGGGGTCCTGGCCTTCTTCCCCTGACGGAGAACTGCCCAGGGTCAGGGCTTTCTGGCTCCTCAGGGCCAAGGGGCTCAGGACACGTGTGTATTAAAGACTGCAATTCTCACGGCGCCCCCGGAAAATAGATGCTGTTGTTCAGTTGCCCAGTCGTGCCCGACTCTTTGCAGCCCCATGGACCGCAGCTTGCCAGGCTTCCCGGTCCATCACCATCTCCCGGAGCTCACTCAAACTCACGGCCCCTGGGTCAGTGGTGCCATCCAGCCATCTCATCCTCCGTCGTCCCCTTCTCCGCCTCTTCTGTTTTCTGTGTTAGAACACTGGAGGCAGAGTGGTCGCGTGAGCCGCCCGAGGCCACACAGCTTGCCCGCGTCTCTCTCCGCAGCAGCCAGGCTACACCCTAGCAAGGAGTGCTCACCTCCGGCGCTGACAGCTCTGCTGTCCGCCGTGGCTGACATCTGTCAGTCTGATCTCTGGTTTTTCCGTCTTTCGTAAGAAGCTGTCAGAACGCTGCTGGGGTGGAGAGGGTAGCGGCCGGGCCCTGTAGGGTGACGGAGGGCATCTAAAAGCTCTGCAGAGTCCTCGTCCCTCTCCCACCCCCACCCGACCCCCTTCCAGCAGCTTTGGGTGGTGCTAGTTCCTGAGCTTCTCGGGGATTTTCATGGAGTACACTGGGTTGATGTCTTTATTTGTTTGCTGGGACTGCCATCGCAAAGGACCACAAACTTGGGGCTTAACCTGCAGAAATGCATTGTCTCCCAGTTCCGGGGGCCGGAAGCTCCAGATCAAGGTGTGAGAGGGTCGAAGCCTCCTGTCCCAGGCCTCTTGCCTGGCTGCTGGTGACCGCTGGTCGCTGCTGGCTTTCCTGGGCTCCTGCCACATCACTCCATCTCTGCCTCTGTCTTCAGGTGGCATTCTCCCCGTGGGCAGGTCTGTCTCCAAGTCTCCCCTTTTTATAAAGACATCAGTCATGCTGGTGTTGATCCCCACCCTCTTCCAGGATGATGTCATCTCAGCCAGTTTCATCAGCAATGGTCCTATTTCCCCTGGAGTTTACAGCTCTCTTGTTAGGTGCATATAGGTTTGTAATTATTATATCTTCTTGATGGATTGACTCTCTTATAAATATAAATAGCCTTCTGTCCCTTAGTAAACATTTTTGTTTGTATTCTCCGCCCCCCGCCCCCAGCTTCCTTTGAGATTTTATCTTTTTTTAATTTGAATATATGTAGCAGCTTGACTATTGCATGTGTGCGTGCGTGTGTGCTAAGTTGCTTCAGTTCAGTTCAGTTCAGTCGCTCAGTCGTGTCCGACTCTTTGTGACCCCATGGACTGCAGCACGCCAGGCCTCCCTGTCCATCACCAACTCCCGGAATTTACTCAAACTTATGTCCATTGAGTCAGTATGCCATCCAACCATCTCATCCTCTGTCATCCCCTTCTCCTCCTGCCTTCAGTCTTTCCCAGCATCAGGGTCTTTTCCAAGGAGTCAGTTCTTCACATCAGGTACCCAAAGTACTGGAATTTCAGCTTCAACATCAGTCCTTCCAATGAACACCCAGGACTGATCTCCTTTAGGATGGACTGCTTGGATCTCCTTGCAGTCCAAGGGACTCTCAAGAGTCTTCTCCAACACCACAGTTCAAAAGCATCAGTTCTTCGGTGCTCAGCTTTCTTTACAGTCTGACTCTCACATCCATACATGACTACTGGTAAAACCATAGCCTTGACTGGACGGACCTTTGTTGGCAAAGTAATGTCTCTACTTTTTAATATGCTGTTTAGGTTGGTCATAACTTTCCTTCGAAGGAGTAAGCGTCTTTTAATATCATGGCTGCAGTCACCATTTGCAGTGATTTTGGAGCCCCCCAAAATAAATTCTGACACTGTTTCCACTGTTTCTCCATCTATTTGCCATGAGGTGATGGGACCAGATGCCATGATCTTAAGTTTTCTGAATATTGAGCTTTAAGCCAACTTTTTCACTCTCCTCTTTCACTTTCATCAAAAGACTCTTTAGTTCTTCTTCACTTTCTGCCGTAAGGGTGGTGTCATTTGCATATCTGAGGTTATTGATATTCCTCCTGGCAATCTTGATTCCAGCTTGTGCTTCTTCCAGCCCAGCGTTTCTCATGATGTACTCTGCATATAAGTTAAATAAGCAGAGTGACAATATACAGCCTTGACATACTCCTTTTCCTATTTGGAACCAGTCTGTTGTTCCATGGTCAGTTCCAACTGTTGCTTCCTGACCTGCATACAGATTTCTCAAGAGGCAGGTCAGGTGGTCTGGTATCCCCATCTCTTTCAGAATTTTCCACAGTTTACTGTGATCCACACAGTCAAAGGCTTTGGCATAGTCAATAAAGCAGAAATAGATGTTTTTCTGGAACTCTCTTGCTTTTTCAATGATCTAGTGGATGTTGGCAATTTGATCTCTGGTTCCTCTGCCTTTTCTAAATCCAGCTTGAACATCTGGAAATTCACGGTTCATGTACTGTTGAAGCCTGGCTTGGAGAATTTTGAGCATTACTTTACTAGCGTGTGAGATGAGTGCAATTGTGTGGTAGTTTAAGCATTCTGTGTCATTGCCTTTCTTTGGGATTGGAATGAAAACTGAGCTTTCCCAGTCCTGTGGCCACTGCCGAGTTTTCCAAATTTGCTGGTATATTGAGTGCAGCACTTTCACAGCATCATCTTTTAGGATTTGAGATAGTTCAACTGGAATTCCATCACCTCCACTATCTTTGTTCGTAGTGATGCTTCCTAAGGCCCACTTGACTTTGCATTCCAGGATGTCTGGCTCTAGGTGAGTGATCACACCATCGTGATTATCTGGGTCGTGAAGATCTTTTTTGTACAGTTCTGTGTATTCTTGCCACCTCTTCTTAATATCTTCAGCTTCTGTTAGGTCCATGCCATTTGTCCTTTATCGAGCCTATTTTTGCATGAAATGTTCCCTTGGTATCTCTGATTTTCTTGAAGAGATCTCTAGTCTTTCCCATTCTATTGTTTTCCTCTATTTCTCTGCACTGATCACTAAGGAAGGCTTTCTTATCTCTCCGTGCTGTTCTTTGAAAGTCTTTCTTTTTCTCCTTTGGTTTTCACTTCCCTTCTTTTCACAGATATTTGTAAGGCCTCCTCAGACAGCCATTTTGCCTTTTTGCATTTCTTTTTCTTGGGGATGATCTTGCTCCCTGTCTCCTGGACAATATCATGAACCTCTGTCCATAGTTCATCAGGCACTCTGTCTATCAGATCTCGTCCCTTAAATCTATTTCTCACTTCCACTGTATAATCATAAGGGATTTGATTTAGGTCATACCTGAGTGGTGTCGTGGTTTTCCCTACTTTCTTCAATTTCAGTCTGAATTTGGCAATAAGGGGTTCATGATCTGAGCTACATTCAGCTCCCGGTCTTGTTTTTGCTGACTGTATAGAGCTTCTCCATCTTTGGCTGCAAAGAATATAATCAATCTGATTTTGGTGTTGGCCATCTGGTGATGTCCATGTGTAGAGTCTTCTCTTGTTTTGTTGGAAGAGGGTGTTTGCTATGACCAGTTCATTCTCTTGGCAAAACTCTATTAGCCTTTGCCCTGTACTCCCAAGGCCAAATTTGCCTGTTACTCCAGGTGTTTCTTGACTTCCTACTTTTGCATTCCAGTCCCCTATAGTGAAAAGGACATATTTTTTGGGTGTTAGTTCTAAAAGGCCTTATAGGTCTTCATAGAACCATTCAACTTCAGCTTCTTCATTGTTACTGGTTGGGGCATAGACTTGGATTACTGTGATACTGAATGGCTTGCCTTGGAAACGAACAGAGATCATTCTGTTGTTTTTGAGATTGCATCCAAGAACTGCATTTTAGACTCTTTTGTTGACTATGATGGCTACCCCATTTCTTCTAAGGGATTCCTGCCCACAGTAGTAGATATAATGGTCATGTGAGTTAAATTCACCCATTCCAGTCCGTCTTAGTTCTCTGATTCCTAGAATGTCGACGTTCACTCATGCCATCTCCTGTTTGGCCACTTCCAATTTGCCTTGATTCATGGACCTAACATTCCAGGTTCCTACGCAATATTGCTCTTTATAGCATCAGACCTTGCTTCTATCACCAGTCACATCCACAACTGGGTATTGTTTTCGCTTTGGCTCTGTCCCTCCATTCTGTCTGGAGTTATTTCTCCACTGATCTCCTGTAGCATATTGGGCACCTACCGACCTGGGGAGTTCCTCTTTCAGTGTCCTATCATTTTGCCTTTTCATACTGTTCATGGGGTTCTCAAGGCAAGAATACTGAAGTGGTTTGCCATTGCCTTCTCCAGTGGACCACGCTCTGTCAGACCTCTCCACCATGGCCTGTCCGTCTTGGGGGGCCCCACACGGCATGGCTTAGTGTCATTGAGTTAGACAAGGCTGTGGTCTGTGTGAACAGATCAGCTAGTTTTCTCTGATTGTGGTTTCAGTCTGTCTGCCCTCTGATGCCCTCTCTCAGTGCCTACCGTCTTACTGGGTTTTCTCTTACCTTGGACGTGGGGTATCTCCTCTCAGCCGCTTGCCACTCCAGCACTGTGCAGCCAGGATAATTTTTATACAACCCGAGTCTAATCAGGCCACTCCCCAATCAAGAAACATGCATGGCTGAGGCCCCCTGACCCTACATTTTTAGTGTCTTAGACCAACCTCCCACCCTCCCCAGCCTCTCCCAGAGCATTCTGGCTTCAAGCAGGCTTAGACATGCCCTCTTTCCGAAAATGCCAACCCCAGCCTCTCCTCCACCCCCTTGCTCTTACTGTTTCCTCTGCTTGTAATTCATTCACTTAATAAACAGCCATTGGAGGCCTCCTCTGTTCTAAGGAATAGAGCAGTAAAACCTATAGACATGGCCACTGCCTGCCGGCTCTTATCACCTGGCAACCCTGCCCCTCCATAAAGACTGCGTTAAGTAGGACTCCTGGTGGCAAGTGACAGAAAGTGATATAAATAAAAAGTTAACTTATTGCCTTGCATCATGGAAGACTCCAGGGTTGACCGTGAGGCTTCAGGCAAGGCGGGATCCAGGGGCTCATTCTCCCCATCTCCCAGATCCTTCCTCAGACATGTTCTCCACATCTCCATCAACCCCCCCACCCCCGGAAACGAGAGGCCTGCTGGGAGCTCCAGAGTCACATCCCCACCCCACCCCCCACCCCCCACCCCCGGAAACGAGAGGCCTGCTGGGAGCTCCAGAGTCACATCCCCCCCCCCCCACCCCCGGAAACGAGAGGCTGCTGGGAGCTCCAGAGTCACATCCCCACCCACCCCCACTCCCGGAAACGAGAGGCCTGCTGGGAGCTCCAGAGTCACATCCCCACCCACCCCCACTCCCGGAAACGAGAGGCCTGCTGGGAGCTCCAGAGTCACATCCTCACTCCCCCGCCCCACCCCCGGAAACGAGAGGCCTGCTGGGAGCTCCAGAGTCACATCCCCACCCACCCCCACTCCCGGAAACGAGAGGCCTGCTGGGAGCTCCAGAGTCACATCCCCACCCCACCCCACCCCCGGAAACGAGAGGCCTGCTGGGAGCTCCAGAGTCACATCCCCACCCACCCCCACCCCCGGAAACGAGAGGCCTGCTGGGAGCTCCGGAGTCACACCCTGTTCACTCAGCAACCTCGGGAGGTCTCCATCTCAGCAGCTGAGTGCTGTCTCCCGAAGAAGGTAGATTAGGTCTTTGCTGGGCAAAGCTAAGAGCATCTCTATGATGGTCCAGTGCCAACGGCAGTCCTGGCACCTGCCCCTCCCCAGCAGGGGCCAATTTCCCTCCCTGGAGCATCCTGCTGGGGCTAAGACGGGGAGAGGAGGGGCCCGGGAGCGGGAAAGAGCACTTAGGGTCTTCTGTCCTCCCCCCACCCCAGGTCCCTGTGTCTATGTGCTCCAAGAACTGCCTGCCTGGGCAGAAGAAGAAGCCGGTGGGCCTCCACCCCTGCTGCTTCGAGTGCATTGACTGCCTCCCGGGCACCTTCCTCAACCAGACCTCAGGTGTGCCTCCAGGCCCACTCGCGCGCCCTGCGCCTGCCCTGCCCTCAGGGGTCTCCCTCAGGCCTCTCGCCCTTGCGGGGTCTTGGCGGTCTCCCCAGAGACACGTGTCCAAGGACGGGGGGCTATGTATTTCCCACCAGAGGGTGAGATCTTGGAAAGAAAGAATTACAGTTGTTAGGCTCTTGAGTCAAGGAGTCAGTGAGAGTTGCTCAGTCGTGTCCGACTCTTTGCAACCCCATGGACTAGACAGTCCACGGAATTCTCCAGGCCAGAATACTGGAGCGGGTAGCGTTTCCCTCCTCCAGGGGATCTTCCCAACCCAGGAATTGAACGGGGTCTCCTGCACTGCAGGCGGATTCTTTACCAGCTGAGCGAGTCAAGGAGACCTTGGTTCAAATCCTGCCTCGTAACTTCTGGCTTTGTGACTTTAACTGGCTGACCCTCAGTTTCCTTATCTGTGAAATGGGGTTGCAGTGAGGGGTTGATGAGCCGGGGGGCGTGAGGGACTCGGTGAGCATTGGTGGCCCATAGCTCTGTCTCCCTCTGGTGGGGAACTGGCCGGGTGCAGCCCTGGAGAAGGTGGACGCTGAGAAGGCGGGTTTGGCTGACGGGAGCTGCCCTGGGCTCTTGCAGATGAATTTGACTGCCAGCCCTGCCCAAGCTCCGAGTGGTCCCACAGGAAGGACACCTCCTGCTTCAGGCGGCAGCTGGCCTTCCTTGAGTGGGATGAGGCCCCCACCATCGCTGTGGTCATGCTGGCCACCCTGGGCTTCCTCAGCACCCTGGCCATCGTGGTCATTTTCTGGAGGCACGTTCAGACGCCCGTGGTCCGCTCGGCGGGCGGGCCCATGTGCTTCCTGATGCTGGCGCCGCTGCTGATGGCGTACATGGCGGTCCCCGTGTACGTGGGGCCGCCCACGGTGTCCTCCTGCCTCTTCCGCCAGGCCTTCTTCACGCTCTGCTTCACCGTCTGCATCTCTTGCATCACCGTGCGCTCCTTCCAGATTGTCTGTGTCTTCAAGATGGCCCGACGCCTCCCGCGCGCCTACAGCTGTTGGGGCCGCTACCACGGGCCCTACGTCTTCGTGGCATCTGTTGTGATGCTGAAGATGGTCATCGTGGCCAGCAACATGCTGGCCACGACCACCATGCCCACCACCCGCGTGGACCCCGATGACCCCAGGATCTTGATCTTGTCCTGCAACCCCAACTACCACCGGGGGCTGCTGATCAACACCAGCCTGGACCTGCTCCTGTCAGTGCTGGGTTTTGGCTTCGCCTACACCGGCAAGGAGCTGCCCACCAACTACAACGAGGCCAAGTTCATCACCTTCTGCATGATCTTCTACTTCTCCTCCTCCGTCTTCCTCTGCACCTTCATGGCTGTCTACAGCGGGGTGCTGGTCACCATACTAGACCTCTTGGTCACCGTGCTCAACCTCCTGGGCATCAGCCTGGGCTACTTCGGCCCCAAGTGTTACATGATTCTCTTCTACCCGGAGCGCAACACGCCAGCCTACTTCAACAGCGTGATTCAGGGCTACACCATGCGGAAGGACTAGTGCTCCATCGTCTGCCCTCTGGGACGTGGGCCTCAGCGTCGGGAGACGGAGGCCAGAGGGCTTGCCCGTTCAACTCCAGACGGACCCCAGGTGGTTGCAGGAAGCCGCCCTCGCCCGTTACCACCTGGCCCCAGTCTCTGATTGGCTGTCCCTCCAAGGTTCTCTGTGTCCTGGCCATCCTTACCCACATAGTGATGGATGCCTTTGTTCCTTTCCCTCGAGGTGTTTAGCTTGCCAGGTGCTGTGCCCCGTCCTAGAAAATCACCCAAGTTGACCTACTGGCTTCCAAGGACGGAGTCCAGCTTGGCAGCCAGCACCGCCATCTGGTGGTCACGGTGGGTTCCTGCAGGTTCTGGCTGCTGACTCCCAGTGAAGGGATGCCTGCTGGTGAACTGGGGTTAGCGAGGGGCAGATGGGAGCTCAGAAAGTGCCGCCCGGCCTCGCTCACTCGCTGTCCGTGTGTCCGTGTCTCATCCCCCAGATTCTCCCAGAGCTTGAGTCCCTGGCCTCTCTGTTATCTCTGAGTACAGCCAGACACATAAATGCTTGTGAATAAACCTTACTTGGGTGAAACAAATGAGTTTCCTCCTTGTTTTCCAGAGGTCCCCTGAGGACAGAGATGTGGACTCGGAGATCTTGGTTTCAATCCCAGCGTTGCTACTGTGGGTGTGTGTGTGCGTGCTAAGTCGTTTCAGTCTCATTTGACTCTTTGCGACCCCATGGACTCTAGCCTGCCAAGCCCCTCTGTCCATGGGGATTCTCCAGGCAAGAATACTGGAGTGGGCTGCCATGCCCTCCTCCAGGGAACCTTCCGGACCCAGAGATTGAACCCACATCTCCTGTGGCTCCTGCATTGACTGGCAGGCAGATTCTTAACCACTAAGCCACCTGGGAAGCCCTAAGTGCATATAGTAGGTACACAATAAATGCCAACCATTGCAAATCCGCGTCACCAGAACCATCAGGGACAAAATAAGGCTGTGTTTCCTTCTTATACCCAGTGTCCATGGTATATGGGCTTCCCAGGTAGCGCTAGTGGTAAAGAACCTACCTGCCAATGCAGGAGACGTAAGAGACTGGAGTTTGATCTGCGGGTTGGGATGGGTCCCAGATGGGAATAAAGGCGACTCAAAGAGGCTGTGAGGTGTCCCCAGCCCTGCACAGCTTACCCCTGGAATGTGACCTTCTGTGCAGTGAGACCCAGAGCACCCTGCCTGCAAAGCTGGTGGAGGGGAAACTTTTCATGTAGGCTGGGATTGGGGGGCACTGTGGTGTGCTGGGGGGTGGGGGCTTCAGAGTTTAGGGAGACAGCTGGTGAGTGTAGTGACCAGGGAAGACCTTGGGGGAAGACATTTGAAAAGAGCCTTGAAGGACAGAAAAAGCTTGGGAAGGCAGGAAGTTTGAGTTGGGGTGGAGAGGAATCGGGGGGCGGGCAGGCAGGCTGCAGAGTGAAGCCTGGGCAAAGGGAACAGGTGGCTGGTTGTAAGGACCAGGCGCGGAAGGGGCTAGGTGTGGGGGACCCTGACCTCGTCTTCCCTGCTGGCCACTGCTGTGTCCCCTGCGTGGGCTGGCTTCCCCTCTCCTCGGGCTGCCTGGGGTTGCCCTTCACCTCTGTGACCAACCTTCTCTCCCTGCATCCCTCGGGTCAGCTTGTGGGCTGGAGACTGTGGCAAGAAGACGCAGGGATGGACCGTCGGCATGACCACCCCTTTCTGTCCCCTCCACTTGCCTCCGCTGGGAGCCCAGTGTCTCGGGTGAGCCCACGTAGGGCCCTGAGCTTCCAAGGAGCAGCTCTGCGCTGTCTGTTCCGGGATGTGTCTCTGTCTTGGCCTCCTCGCCCTGGGGACCAGCTTGTCAGGGGCTCAGGGAGTTTTAAGCTCTTAATTCTCTTTTCTCGCAAGCTTCTGACGCTTTGGTTTAAACACTTCTTCTAAGAGATAATGACCTCATTTTCCTGGTTCTGCCTTCTAGACCACCATTAGAGAGAATCCTGGAATCACCCCGACCTCAGAGGTATCTGCTCCTCACCTCCTCCTGTAGCTACCCCAAGCTGAGATCTTAATCCCTGCTTGTTCCCCTCCAGTGATGGGAGGCTCATTGAGGACAATGCTAGTTGTTAGAAAACTCTTCTTAGAGTGAATGAAAACCCAGCTCTCTGGGATTTCAAAACATCAATGGTTGCTAGTTTTATCCTTTGGGACCACACGTTAGACTCATTCTTTTTTCTCAGGGAGGTCTTTTGTATGTAATAGCAATAAGAATTGCCTTTGAAGGAGCACCTGCTGGGTGTTAGGTGCTTCATACGTGTTATCTGTAATCCCCATGATGACCCTGCCTGATTGGTACCAGTGACCCTCACTGGCCACGTGCTGACACCTCCCAGCATCCCTCCCTCCCTCCCTCCCTGGCAGCCCCCAGACTCCCAAGGGAGCTCTATGTGGTTCTAGGAAAGCTGAATCTGTGTCCTGGCTCTGGAGGACGGAGCGGATGACCCAGGCCAGCCAATCCACACACACCCTTCCCTTGGCTGCAGGGATTGGCTCTGGGGTGGACACGTGACCTGGGTTGGTCCAATCAGAATGACTCTCAGGACATTTGCTGGGACAGAGTCTTTCTTTAGGAGCCAGCAAGGCTGTCAACCCAGGAGCCGGGGGCATTTCTTGCAGGGCTGCAAGGCAAGTCAGTCTTAGAGGCCAAGTGGAAGGATGGAAAAAGTGGGTCCTTGGAAACTGTTGAGATGGTGGATCTTGCCTACAGGCAGCCCCACCTCTGAGATCTCCCATTTCACGAGTCCATTAAAGTCCATTATTGTTCAAGATAGTCTGAGTTGGGCTTCTGTCCCTTGTAACCCAAAGCATCCTTATCCTCCCAGAGAGGAAACTGAAGCTCAGAGATGTTGGTTTTTACCTTGCCCAGGGTCACCAGCTTGTAAGTGAAGGAGCTAGGGTTTGGGTTCGAGGAGTAATTGAGCGGGTGCAGCTCTTGTGTCCTCCCTGGATCGTTTCTTTTCCTTTTTTTTTTTTTGTCTGAAATTTCTTAACTGGAACTTCCCTGGTGATCCAGTGGTTAAGAATCTGCCTGCTGATGCTGGGAACATGGGTTCAATCCCTGGTCTGGGAAGATCTCACACGCCACAGGGTAGCTAAGTCCATGCACCATGACCGCTGAAGCCCAAGTACCCTAGAGCCTGTGCTTGCCGACAAGAGAAGTCCGCACATCTCAGAGGGGAGGGAGCCCTGCTCCCCGCAGCCAGAGAGCCCGCACGCGGCAACAGACCGTCACAGCCAAGGATGAATGAATGAATGAATGAGAGAAACAGATAAATAAACGAAGGTTCCCGATTGCTCGTAGGACGTGCTCGTGACCACTGAGCGGACCTCTCCTGTGGTCCTCCCCTTAGTCACTGACCCGTAACCCTCTCTCCGTGAGGACCTCTTCACCTTCCCTCTCCGAGGCCCCTGTAGTCCTTCCCTAAATCCGCACTCTGGCCAACTGAGTGCCGTCTCCTTAAGCCAATCACAGTCACAGGCCTTCCCAGCTCGGAAACCTTCTGTGACTCCCCAGCACCTGCACCATCACGCTTCAATCCCTTTGTGTGCCAATCGGACCCTTCAAAGCGCCGACCCCGCTCACCTCTCCAATTTCATCTCCAGGGGCCAAGTTGCCTCTGCGGCCAGCCAGGAGAGGCGGGCTTGGAGGGCGGGTGGGCCCAAAATGGGGATAGGGGAGATGAGCCGGGCTTGAGAGTGGGAGGTGAGCTGTGGGGTGGGGGGGGAAGGGGGTGAGGGCAGAGAGAGAGGAGAGAGGGATGGAGAGGACAGAAGATAGGAGGGAGGAGAAGGGGGAAAGAGACAGAGAGAGACAGAGACAGAGAGAGAGAGACAGAGACAGAGAGAGAGACAGAGACAGAGAGAGAGACAGAGACAGAGAGAGACCAGGCCGAGAGAGGCAGAGCAGGGAGCCTGCCCCGCCGTGTGGCTCTGGGCGAGCGGCCCCCCCGGGTCAGTCCTGTCCTGTGACTTGGGGGCCGGTCCCGGGCCGCATGAGGATGGCATGCGCTGTCCTGTGGAGCTCCCAGTGGGATGCCTGGCAGAGCCCAGTGGCTGGAGGGAGCCTGGGCTTGGACCGAAGAGGGGGGCTTGCAGGGCTTCAGAAGGGAGGGGGGCGGGCCCTGTGCTCTGAGAGAGGAGGCGGGGAGGCCCCTCCAGGAGCACATCCTGGTGAGCGTGGACATGGCCAAGCCCATGGCGGCCAGGGATGTGGGGCCACCCAGGGCTCCTGGGGGCCGGCCTGGACCTCGGGGACGAGGGTCTCCCGGTTCAGGGGACTGCTGGCTGGGGAAGCTGTGGGTGGGTGGGTCCGTCCCACCTAAGACTCAGAAGGGGCCCAGAAGCCGTTCACATCCCTGCTTGTTCGGGGCAGGCCCAAGCCCCAGTCCGGTGCCTGGCACTGACCCGCTGCGTGCAGGCCTCCTGGGCACTGCTGGAGGGAACTGGCAGAGGCTTGTGATGTCCTGTGGGTTGGGAGCACTGCGGTGGGTCGCCCCTCAGCTCTGCACGTAACCAGAAGCGGATTCTCTCCGGTTCTCTGGGAGCGGGGGATGAGACTGACTTTCCCTGGGTCTCACACCCCCTGACACACCCCGAGACTCCCCCAGGAAGCCCTGCAACCTGCCCCCGTAGAGGACTGTGCGGTGGGCCAGGGAGGAGGGCCAGGCCCCCCACGCCCCTTCTGCTGGGAAGACAGGCGCGCGGCGTTTTCCGCACGGTAATGCACGGGCCCATCTGCTTCCAGTTAGCAGCTCTGGGGGCGCCTAATTGGCAGATCAAACCATTCGATGTTCCACGTCAGATAAGTAGTCAGGAGAGCCCCAGCAGACTCTGACACTTTTTGGACGGAGCCCAGGGCCTGTGTTGACCACCGCGGGGCCCGGGGTGCTAATGCAAACCAGACCTGCGGTGCACAGAAGCGGCAGGATATTAGCAAGTGTCAAAAGGCTTTGAAGAGCCCGGGCAGATGCGCTGTTCGCTGCCCCTGTGTGCAGGAGGGGCGCCCAGGCTCCTGAAATGTAAGCGTGGGCTCGTTTCCCTGTAAATGGGGAGGGAAGGGCTCGCAGAGGGTGGCATCCCAGCACTGCTGTGGCTGGGGGAATGTGAGAGCCAGCAGTCCTGCCCTGGGACAGCACACAGTGGAAGGCTATGGGCTCAAAGAGGGGAGACATCGGTCCTCACCCCCTGCGTGAGCTGCAGTGGGCCACAGGACATAAAGGGACTGGCTCCAGCCGTGTGACTTTGGGAGGTGTGGTTCCCCCTCAGAGCCTCAGCTTCACCATCTGTAAAATGGGAGAACAACTGTCCTGTCTCATTCAAGGTGGATGGATTCCATTTAGATCCCAGCTTTGCCTGTTACTACCTTGGACGTGACACTTAATGTGTCAGGGATTTACTACCCTCATCTGTGAAACAGGGTTAATATTGGACTGGCCAAAACATTCATTTGGGTTTTCTGAAAAATATTATGGGAAAAGCCACATGAATGAACTTTTTGGCCAACCCAATAATAGGAACCATCTTTTCAAGGTTGCTGTGGGGGTCAAATGAGATAACACAGGTGAAGTACGCAGGCTGTGCCTGGCCCGTGGAAACTGCTGTATAAAGGCTAGCTGTTGTATCAGTCAGCGTTTGCTGGGTTATGCTGCGTGACAAACATCCCCGGGGGCTCATTGGTTTACAAAAGCAAAGATTTCTTTCTTTTTCGCATTATGAGGGAGCTGTGGGCTGGTCTCAGCTCTTCTCTCTGTATCTTGTTTCCGGGATCCAGGCTGGAGGAGCAAGCCTGCTTTGAAAAAGGCAACTCTCATGGCAGAGGGAAGAGCTGTGGCAAAAAGCAGTGTGCCTCTGCTTGCGGTGGCGTGTGTTACTCGTGGTCATATTTCATTGGCCAAAGCAAGTCACATGGCCCGGCCTGACACTGATGGATCACGTAAGGGTCATGATTACTATCGATGCACGGGCCATGGAGATGTGGAGGTGGAAATTGTCATTCAGTTCAGTCGCTCAGTCGTGTCTGACTCTGTGACCCCATGGACTGCAGCATGCCAGGCCTCCCTGTCCATCACCAACTCCCAGAGTCCACCCAAACTCATGTCCATCGAGTCAGTGATGCCATCCAATCATCTCATCCTCTCTCATCCCTTTCTCCTCCTGCCCTCAATCTTTCCCAGCATCAGGGTCTTTTCTAATGAGTCAGCTCTTCACATCAGGTGGCCAAAGTATTGGAGTTTTCAGCTTCAACATCATTCCTTCCAATGAACACCCAGGACTGATCTTCTTTAGGATGGACTGGTTGGATCTCCTTGCAGTCCAAGGGACTCTCAAGAGTCTTCTCCAACACTACAGTTCAAAAGCATCAATTCTTCGGCGCTCAGCTTTCTTCATAGTCCAACTCTCACATCCATACATGACCACTGGAAAAACCATAGCCTTGACTAGACGGACCTTTGTTGGCAAAGTAATGTCTCTGCTTTTTAATATGCTGTCTTGGTTGGCCATTACCCAGATGCTTTATCTCAGTTTGGTTTCAGATTGTGGCAAAATGGTGAGCTTTTCACACTCTGTCACTAGCGTGCCTCCCTTCCCCTTTTGGTACCCTCACCCAGTCTGTCGGATCCCATCCTGCTGTAGGGAAAACCTCACAGAATAAATTCACAAGAGGTGAAAGTCACTATTTGTCTTAAAGGAACGCTGAGGGTGATGGGTGGCACATTGCACGTGGTAGAATTAGGTGCCAGCCAGAAGGTGGTTTTGCCAAGCAGGCTTTCCTAGCACCTGGGTGGAAGTACAGGCCTGTACTTCCTGAAGAGGATTGATTTCTTAAAAATATTTATTTATTTGCTTGGCTAGACGGGGTCTCCTCTGTGGCACAAGGGATCTTCCCAGTGGCTCGTGGGATTTTGGTCTTTTTCAGTTGTGGTGTGCAGGATTTTAGTTGCAGCATGTGAACACCAGTTGGGACACACAGAATCTAGTTCCCTGATCAGGGATCGAACCCAGGCCCCCTGTATTGGGAGCTCGGAGTCTTAGCCACTTGACTGCCGGGGAAGCCCCCAGGTCTGCAGAAGGTCAGTGGGGCCCGGTTACGCCTGGAACCTTAGCCCAGAGCTGAGCCGTCAACGAGGGTGAGGCCTGAGGGGACGTTCACCCCCACGATTTTGCCTTGAACCATGACCCGGACTGTCTTGGCCAGAGACCTGGAAGACCTCCCTTTTTATGGGGGATCCCTGAAATGCGCCTGTGCGTTCAGTAGCTCCTCTGCTTGTGACCCGCAGTCTCGGGAGGGCGGCCTTGCACACCTGTGGACTCTGGACTGCAGGTCCTGCCCGGTCCCTGCTCCCAACCCTGGAGTTGCTGCCCGCTGTAGTGCCAGGGCTGTTTCCCTGAACACGAATCATGAGCCCCCACAAGGGGAGATGTCTCCCATCCCACCCAGCACATTTCCAGACCCAGGGAGGACCTGTTCATGGCTCTGTTGTGTTGGGGAGCTGGGGTGTTTGATGGAGGCGAACAGCAGCCATGAGAGTGACACCAGGTGCTACTTATGAGTGTTTCCTGTGACCCAGCTGCTGTGTGTAGCATTTTACACCCATCATCCTGTTTCATCCTCACTGTCACTACATGGGGGTTGTTATTATCCCCACTTTACAGATGGAGATGTGAGGCTCGGGGTGTTTTCAGTCATTCATTTGGTAATAGACGGAGTTGATATTCGAATCCAGGTCTTCTGACTCTAAAATAAAAGTGGAGGTGATGCTTCTGGTGGTCGGGGGGGGGGATAACATTGCGGTGACCTTTGTGCTGATGCTGTGTTAACAAGTAACTAGCAGTACAAACGACAGTTGCCACCAAGGAATCAGCTCTGGATTCAGAGCTGGTGGGGAGACACGGAAGAGGGCAAACCTTCCGCATTAACACACGCGGCTCCTGTCACACATACATCATTTTGTTTCATCCTTATGACACCCTTGCAACGTATACCAAATTGTATATTACAAACTACGTATTTTCTGAAGAGGAAACTGCGTATTTTCAGAGAGGTGTAGTGACTGGTCCAAGGTCTTAGAGCAAGGGGGAAGCAGAGCCAGGGCTGAACCTGGAGTTGAACCTGGTGATGATGATGAACACAGCAGTTATACTGCTGTCGGGATAGTGATATAGGTGATTGCTCCTCTCACAGTCAAGGAGAGTAGGTGGTGGCAACAAAGAGACCCCCACACGCTTAAACACGGCAGAAGTTGTTTCTTTGCCATGTAACAATCTGGAAGCGTGCAGTTGAGAATTAGTGGGCTACTGTGCCACACTCTACATGTGGATCCAACTCAGGGCCCAATGTGGCTGCTCCAGCTCCCATCATCACATCTGCAGCCCAGCAGTGAAAAGGTAAGTGGGAAGACGATTACATGCTCATTCCTTTTCAGGAACAACCTGAAGGTGGCAGACGTAATTTTCTCTTACATGACGTTGGGCAGAATTTAGCCATCTGGCTACACCTTGCTACAAGGGAGGGTGGGGATGTGGTATTTAGCGGCATCTATTGTGGACGTGTAAGGCATCACCCAGACCCCCCTTCAGTCTTTCCAGCAGTCCTCAGTCCTCCCTAGAAATGGCCCCTGGCTGAAGAGAGCTGCCTTGCCTCAGGTTACACCCTCTTCCAGTGGGGAGTGGGAATCTCAAGGGGAGCCGAGGCAGGCCTCCTTAGGTGTGGTGCGGGACAGCTGCAGAGAGCCAGCCCCGCTTCAGCTGTTGTCCAGCTGGTTCTGCGCCAGCATCTTCCTCTGCCCAGTTCTACTGCTTTTGCTTCCTTCCCACAGGTGTCAAGGCTGAGGGCTCGCCCCAGTAAGCCTGCCCACTTATCTCTGGCTCTGCTTCTGGGCAAACCCAGCCTGCATCCATCAGATACACTTGGGGGCTCTGTTGCAAGGGAAGGAGGGGAGAAGGCCTACTGATGGGCAGCAGGAACACAGGGATCATGGCTAAGCGCGGGGCTGTGAGAGTGTCCACAGCTGTGATGAAGGTGTCATTCATGAGACTGGTTGCCATGGTGATGGCGGTCTCGGCTATGATAGAGAGTGGGAAGCCGTGATGTTGGAATGTTGTTATTTTTTACCTAGCATAGGCTTCCTGCCTGCTGGACCCCAAGTCTGAGAAGAAGAAGAAGACACTCCCTCCTGGGCTTCACCTCCCGAGGGGGGTCCTCTAAGGGCTCCTCCCTTCCCTTTCCTGGAGTCCCATGTGGTCGAGGGTCAGTCTGTCTCTCTGCTCCTCAGAACCCTGGTCCCTCTTCTAGGCCCTGGTCTAGTCGGCCTCGAGAATCACCCTGCTCTGCGTGGGGTCTCATCTCCTGCTTCTGATCGCTCATCCCAACTCAGGGTCCCTCCAGTCCTCCCAGGTCTACTTCCCTGATGTCTAACCAAGCCTTTTGGCCCTCCCTGGGGCCCGAGACTCAGCCTCACTCCCTCTAGCTAGATTTCTGAGTTCAGGGTCAGTTGCAGGGGGTCCTGTTTGCTCTCCAGGGTAACCGACCTAGATCCGGCTCGGTGGTGACAGAAGGAAGGTTGGCAAGGTGTGAACGGCAGTGATGGTGGTGATGGTGATGGTAGTGCCGTGGTGGCGGTGATTCTGTTGGTAGTGGTCCTCCTGGGGATGATGGCGTCAATGTGGTGATGGCGGTAGTGATGGTGCTGATTTCATTTGTGATGTTGGTGATGATGTTGGTGATTGTATTGGTGGTGTTGGTGGTGGTGATGGTGGTGATGGTCATATTGGTGTTGTTGGTGAAGGTGATGATGGTGATGGTATTGATCGAACTAGTGAAGCTGGTGTTGATGGTGTTGGTTGTAGTGGTGATGTTGCTGTTGTTGTTGGTGGTGATGGTGATGAGGATGTTGATGCTGGCGCTTCCCTTTAAAGGGGAATGTCTTCATTAAGTCTCTGATGTAGAGGCCAAAAGCCAAGGTCACGTGTCCTTCCTCACACCAGCAGTGTGTAGAGCTCTCTCCGTCAGATCCGGGTCACTGGGGGTCCGTTCAGATTCTGACTAGACTGCAGCAGCCCAGGACAGAATCAGGCGGGGATGGAGTCTGGCAGACGAAGCTGTGTTTCCCTTCGGTCCCGCGTCCTCCACCCCCTTCTCCAGAGAAGGGTGGGTGGGTCTGACCCGGCCCTGGGCCTCTGTCACCGCAGTCCTTAGGGGCTGGGCCTTGGGCGGGTGGCACAGGGCAGAGAGAGCCCTGAACAGGGGCTCGGGAAACCGGGTCCCAGCTCTGACTCCTGACCCGCAGCAACGAGCTCCTTTGCTGCCCTGAGCCTCAGTTTCCCCTCTCGCGTAACGGGGGGCTGGGCAGGAGCTGAGCGTCTCAGCTGTCTCTTCCAGAGGCACCAGGACTTCCTCTGGGGCCGTGGGGAAGCAGGCCTTCTGCATGGGGCCGCCTTAGTGACCCTGCCCGGGCAGGCCTGGTTGACCCTCCACCCCGTGCGGAGTTCCATCACTTGGGTCAGAGGAGTGAGAGTGAAGGATCTGGTGGAGCTGGTTCCTTTACGGCCAAGGGCGGGTTCACTCACAGCTGCGTGGGTGTGTTCATCTTCAAAATGGACCACGAAGAAGAGCTCGTCCAGCCTGACCCGCCCCTGGGCTCCGGGGACGCCCCTCTCGGGTCCCCCACCTTCTGCCCGTGCTGCTCCTATAGTTGATTACACAGTGTCCAAAGTGCCCTTCCAAGCCTGCCTCAGGTCTTGCCACTTCCTTGCTCGAAACAGCTCCCATCCCAGCAGAGGAAAGCCGAGTCCTGCCGGGGCCCATAAGGCCCAGCCCGACCTCCCGGACTCATTCCTCCTGCTCCCCTCTGCTGGTCCTAATCCCGGTCACGCCGGCCGCCTTGTCGCTTCTCCAACACCGCAACCCGCACGGCCCACCTCAGTGCGTTTGCACGGGCTTCTCGCTTGGCCTGGAAGACACGTCCCCGGGCCAGTGCCCTCACCTCCTTCAGGTCTCTGCTTACACACTCCCGCCTCAGTCACACCCCCGGAGCCTCCTTCCGTTCCTAGTCACACCCTCCGCCAGGATCACGCGGCTCCTCCTCTTGCCTCTGTGCCGTTTCTCCCGCGCAGCCTGTATCGAAATCTGGCAGGATGTGTCTTTGCTGACTTACCTTATTTATCTGTTTCCCCAGCAGAAGGGAGTTCTTTTTTTTACTTGTTTTAGTCTCTGCTATGGCTTCAGCACTTGGGATGGGGCTTGGCATATAGTGAGTGCTCGATAAACACTTGCTGATGAGACTCTGGGTGTTTTCACACCCGCGTGGCAGTGGGGCACCAACACTGCTGAATGGATTCGAGATGCAAACGCTCCTCTGACCTGCATCCGGCAGTGGGGACACAGGAGAGGGGCTTGGGCTGGGGGCTGCTGGCTCGGGGATGAGACCTGGGGCAGTCACTTGGGCCTGATGTGAAGTTGGGCCGGTCAGGGCACCCAAGCTGAGCCTGCTTTCCTCAGCTGTGGATGGGATGAGAAGGATCCCTTCTGCAGGAGGATGGCCCCAAGTTCCTTAGTAAACTGGTAATGGGTGTCTTCCCTGGTGGCTCAGATGATAAAGAATCCACCTGCAATTCAGGAGACCTGGGTTTGATCCCTGGGTTGGGAAGATCCCCCAGAGAAGGGAATGGTTATCCACTCCAGTATTCTGGCCTGGAGAATTCCAGGGACAGAGGAGCCTGATGGGCTACAGACCATGGGGTCACTGAGAGTTGGACAAGATTGAGCAACTAACACTTTCACTTTCTCTAGGCTCAGTCAACATGAAGATCCAGGAGCCAAGGGAGAAAGGACTGGTTCATTATCATAGGGGCTTCCCTGGTGGTCCAGTGGTCAAGTCTCCGTGCTTCCACTGCAGGGGTGCAGGTTTGATCCCTAGTCGGGGAGCTAAGATCTCACGTGCTAGGTGGCGTGGCCGAAAAGCAACCCCCACCCCCCACAAACTGTTAATAAACAGTGGCTCCTAGGATCTGATCACTGTATTACAGATCCCTCAGCCCCTAAAGAGCTATGACATCCGTGACTTGAAAGGAGGGAGGCAGGGGTAGGGGTTGGCCTAGGACCGGGCTCAGGAACCTGGTAGAAGCTGCCTTGGCCCAGGCCTCCCGCACCTCTTTCATCAGCCTCCACTCTAGGAGGGAGGCCTATGTGTGTATGTGAGTTTGCATGCTCAGGCATGTCTGACTCTTTGCGACCCCGTGGACGGTAGCCCACCAGGCTCCTCTGTTCACGGGATTTCCCAGGCAAGGATACTGGAGTGGGCTGCCATTTCCTCCTCCAGGGGATCTTTCTGACCCAGGGATTGAACCCCATCTCCTGTGTCTCCTGCTTTGCAGGTGGGTTCTTTTCCGTCTGAGCCATCAGAGAAGCCCAGGAAGGCGGACTGCAGACCCTTTCAGGGCCCAACTCAGCTACATTCTCCAGGGACGTGAAAAGAGCCTCCACCTTAGAAAGGGCAATCCTGGGCCCAAGAGAATGAAGGGGCCCACCACAGGGAAGGCAGGAGTGCTGGGTGGGGCACAGAAGACCAATTTCTAGCTGGCCACTGGTTCCTGAGATCTCGGGGGTCCCTCCTCCCTGGGGCCTCAGTCTTCCCATCTGTACAATGGTGGACCGCCCGTCTGCACTCTAAGCCTGCTTCTGCTCCATGTTCAGCAGGAGCCACACAGCGGGAGCAGGGCGTGGTGCCAGGGCCAGCAGGCCCCTCCCCGCCTGCCCGCAGCCCCCCTCCAGCTCTCACCCCTTTGCGGGTTCTTGCCTGGAGCCCCTCTCCCACCCCTGCAGCCCCTTTCTCGGGGTGTCGGGTGTGTCCATCCATGCGGGAGAGGATGTGATCTGTACAATGGGCTTGCCTGTCCCGGGCGGGACTCAGCATGTCTCCCATCACTGAGAAGAACACTCCCTCTGAGACGGCCGGGCCCCTCTTCCCGGGGCGACCGGTGGATCTCGTCATTCTCTGTCTCGGGGCCCCAGCTTGGGTACCGAGCTTCCCAGAAGGTTCTGAACAGGGGGCCCCGTTCTAGGCTGTGGGACGGAGGAGTCCCTGCAGCCTCAGCTCGTTCTCTCCAGAAAGTCCGCTGAGGGCCAGGCGCGCTCTCTGAAGGGCAGTTCCAGAAGCCGGCAGCAGATGGTGCTGTTGACCCCGTTCCTGGGCAAGCGGAGAGCCGGCGTCTCCTGGGCTCCCGGCTCCAGGGCCTGCAGGGCATCGGGAGCCTGGGGTCCCCTCTCCGGGGAGACCAGACTCTCCGGCTCACTCTCCGTCGCCCATCACTTGCCCTGGGGAAGGGCAGACTCACACACAGGACACACCGAGGTTGTTCCCCTCTGTCTGTCGTTGTTCAGTCGCTCAGTCGTGTCCGACTCTTTGTGACCCCGTGGACTGCAGCACGCCAGGCCTCCCTGTCCATCACCAACACCCAGAGTTTACTCAAACTCACGTCCGTTGAGTCGGTGATGCCATCCAACCATCTCATCCTCTGTTGTCCCCTTCTCCTCCCGTCTTCAATCTTTCCCAGCATCAGGGTCTTTTCCAAAGAGTCAGCTCTTCGCATCAGGTGGCCAAAGTATTGGAGCTTCATCGTCAGCATCAGTCCTCCCCGTGAATATTCAGGGTTGATTTCCTTTAGGATGGACTGGTGTGATCACCTCTGCCTGCCTGGTGCCACATCCCTGGGCTGGTCCCACCGACCGTGTGTGCGCTTGCGCAGAGCGCAGGGGGAGGGGTCTAGCCGGGCGGGGGTGTGGGAGGAGGCGGAGGCTTACGGAAGGGGGTGCTTGGGCGGTTCCCGTGGTCAGCGTGAGTGCAGGCGCGTGTCTGTGGCCGTGTGTCTGCGTGTGCACACGTGAGAGGGACAGCCTGTGGGACAGGTGCACACGTGTGCGTGAGCACTTGTCAGCCTGAGCGCCCGGGCACGACTGTTTAGCTGTGTGTGGGGAGATGTGTGTGCGCGCGGCTGTGCCCACACAGGGGTCTCTGCACACGTGTTTGGTGGTGTGTGTGCGCTTGGGGGAATCACGAACTCCAGGCAGCCTCTGGGCTGGGCTGATGGATGAGGAGCAGAAGGAGGTAAGTGGTCTGAGGAATAGCGAGGCTATGGACAGACAGGCTGCAAAAACGAGTTAACCTCTTTGTTCGTGCCAGAGACCCTGGCCTGGCAAAGAGTGACCCAGGGGTTCTCGAGATAGGAGGAGGTGGGGCTGTCACCATAATAATGTCACATAATTCCATTATGTGCATGGAATTGTGGGTATGAATGGGCCACGTTCACACACGCTGACTCAGGGCCCTTCACACGACGCGCTCTCACCTAACATCCTCCTGGCTGTTCGGTCACTCAGTCGTGTCGGGCTCTTTGCGACCCCATGGACTGCAGCACGCCAGGCTTCCCTGTCCTTCACTTGGAGTTTGCTCAGGCTCCTGTCCACTGAGTCGGTGATGCCATCCAACTGTCAACGCCAACATCCTCCCAATGTTCCCCTTTTACAGATGAGGTAACTGAGGATCAGGGACGTAGAGAAAGTCGACCGCCGTCAGAGAGGGCTGGCAGAGCTGAGTCTCGAGCCAAAGTCCAGGCCTAAGACTCGTCACTAAGCCTCCTCTGCTCCAGGCAGGCCTGGCTGGTGGGCTGCAGTGCTGGTGGGTGTCAGGCCCTGAGCCGGGATGGGACCAGGGGGCAGATTCGAGGTCGAGGATGGGATAAGGGAAAGGGGTCATGGACTCCTGTTGTCAAAGGAGGCAGCTCAGGGCAGCGAGAAATTCCTGCCTCTGGGGCAAGTGCGGCCTCTGCCTGCAGCGAGGAGTCAGCCGCTGGGATCCTCGGTTTCCCTGCACGCTGGCCCTGCCTTGGTGCAAGAAGCCCTGCTGGCGCCGCCCACCCCCACTTGTTCCGCAGATGTTTCTTGAGCCCCTGCTATGTGCCTCATGTGCTTCTAGATGCCAGAGACGCAGCAGGGTCGACATGGTCCCTGCGCTCATGAGAGCCAAGCTCCGTGAGACAGGAAAGGAAAAGCAGCCTGAGTGAGACCCGTTCAGGCCAAGGGCGTGCCAGGAAGAGTGGGACCGGCGACGTGACGGGCAGGGAGGGTGTCTCCAGGGGCCGGTCCTGGGACCGAGCCAGGGCTGTCGGGATGATGGCCGGAGGTCAGAGCAGGGACCGGCAGGCCATGGCGAGCACTCGGGGTTTTATTCTCAGAACCACCGGGAAGCCACAGAGAGGGTTAAGCAGGCTGGCCCCGAGCTGACTTGCCCTTTAAGGCTGGCCCAGGTCTTCCCGGGTGGTCCAGTGGTTAACGATCAGCCTGCCTATGCAGGCGGATTCCACGTGCTGCAGGGAACCTGAGCCTGGGGGCCGCGACTACTGAGCCTGCGCTCTGGAGCCCGGTGTCACAACTAGAGGAGCTCCTGCAGGGGAAGCCCGCACACCGCCGCTAGAGAGAGCCGGCCCAGCAACCAAGACCCGGCACAGACAAAATAAACAAAGGAAATTAAGTAAAGAAACGTTTTTTCAAAAGCTGGTCCAGGCACAATGCAGAGAAGGTTGCCTGGGAGCTGATGGTTCTGCAGAACGGGACTTGCCTACCTGTGGTAGAGGCTCCCTGGACCCCTCCCTGGGCCCGGAGGTTGGGAGCACAGGGTTCTGGGAAGTTGTGGCTTGAATTTGGATCCTGGAGGAAGGCTTCCACCAGCTCTCATCCTTCTCATCAGTTCCCTGTGTCCTGTGTTGCAGCTCTTGCCCCGAGCTGTCAGAAAATAGATTTTAAGTGAAATGACTGAAAAATATATATCATGGCAACATCAACCAAAGAGAGAATTGGCTGTACTGTACTAATATCAACTCAAAATGATTTTCATTAATAACTGTTACTAGGGTTAAAGGACATTTATAATGATAAACAGGGAACTCTATTAGAACGACATAACAATGTGCCTAGTAAGACAACTGAAAATTTCATGGAGGAAAAAAAAACCTGATAGAAATGAAGGGAGAAATGTTTTCTTCACCACTCTTGAGAGTAAGGTCTCCGGGTACAGACACAGGGTTCAGATCTCAGCTTGTTTCTTGTTGGCAGGATGACTTTGGCCAAGTTACTTCTCTGAGAGCCTCAGTTTCCCTGTCTACAAATGGGGCTGATGAAGCTTCTTAGAGCATCAGACAGGACTGAGGATTAGACAAGAGGGAGTGCGCCCAGGGCTCGGCCCAGGGTCAGGCAGGTGGCCGTCAGAGGTGCGTTGGCATTTGCTGTTGCCACGGTGCTGATTACTTAGTCACCCAAATGCCCAGCCTGGGCCCCTTAACTCTCTGAACTGCGGTTTCTTCACCTGTAGCTTCAGACCCACCTTGAAGGGACAGCCAGAAATCCAGATGAGATGTGGGAAGGCGCATGACAGAGTAGATACTTGCTTGGAAACTGTGGTTTTGAGGTGCCCCAGTTGGCCCACAGTGCTCTGGGGGTGGGGGGGGGGACAGGCACCCCGCTAGTTCTGCAGAGAGGTGGCCCCCGGGGCAGGGGAATGGCCAGGAGGGTGTCACTTGGCACAAGGCCCCCGGCCCCCCGCCCCTCGGGCTCATCCTCTGCTGCCCTCTCGCGCCAGCCCCCTCCGCCACCCTCCTGTGCCCGGGAGCGCGTCTTCGGCAGTCTCCGGAGTCCTTCCTTTCTGACTTGCAAGTTTAAGATGAGTCTGCAGAGCATCTTTCACCTAAGGCCCAGCCTCCCTCCCTGCCTGCCCGCTGCGTCTCTGGGAGCTGGGCTGTCTCTGTGCAGAGGAGCCCAGGTAAGCACAGCCACTCCTTTCCTCATGCCAGCATCTCCTGAGGTGCCCTGCTCTGACTGGGGCATCCTGGCTTTGCACCAGTGGGCTCTGCTCACTCACTGGTGGCCGGGTGAAGCTTTCAAGTCACAGGCCTGATATTCGGGTGTCTGTGTCTCTGTGCCAGGCAGGCACCGGCCCAAGCAATCAATTCTCCCTGATAATCACCAAGCACCATCCACAGCCCTTCATCAGCTCCCATCAGCCCTTTGGGCTGTGTCCTCTGGGCCTCACACTGGGTTGCCCACACCCTCTCTTCTGGGACTGGGTATGCTCTTTCCAAATTCTGGAAAGAACCACCCCCTGCTCCTTACCCCACCTTCCTCCTAGTCCCCAGGAGGCAAGAGGGCTGCCTCAATTTCCGGTCACCTCCACCTCCCTCTGGGTCATCCTGCACCATCCACACTGGGTTCCCCTCAATTCCTCTAGGAGGAGGTGCCATCCCACCTCCGGACCTTTGCACATGCTAAGTCCTTCACCAGAACGCCTTCCCAGCAGCTCCCCCACAATCTGTCATTTTACCCAGTTCACTCCAACTTGGCATTCAGGTCTCAGCCTAACTGTTGCTTCCTTCAGGAATCCCTCTTGGATTTCCCGGCCTAGGTTATGTTATTCCATTCCACTCCTTTTTATTTATTTTCCCCCCACCCATTTTTATACTCAGCCCACATCTTTGGTGCTTCATCCCTCCTGTGATGATTTATTGACGTCTGTCCTCCAAGCTCCATTTGAGGGGGCCTTGCCTCGGCTTTGTTTGCCTCTGTATCCCTCTGGCTCACGTGATGGTGCTCAGTAGATGCAGATTGAACTGTGTGAATGGCTGAACGAATGCTGATGGAATGCAGTCAAACAAAGGCCTGAATTTCTGGTCATGAAAAATTTTCTTCCGTGATCGTGGTAAAAATGCTCCTCCCCAGGTCATCCTTCATATGATGCGATGGCAATGTTGGGGCAGGAAGAAGAGATCCTGATGATGGGAGTGGACGTGGTTCCTTGAGGCCAGGGTCCAGGCCTGCTCCTCTGTCTTAGGCTGATGTCCATTGAGCTGAATCTAAAAGTGATGATGGGGGTGGTGATGATGATTGGGGCCGTGACGGAGGTGAATGGCAATAGGTCTCGGCAGTGATGGTGCTGGCCTGGCAGTAAGGGTTAGACTGATGCTGATGCTGGTTACTTTTCTAGGCTGTGGAAAACAAGGGCAGTTTTGCTGTGATCAGGGGGTGATGGCATAAAGCATGTTTAAGAAGATAGACTTTGGGGTCAGACAAGCCTGGTTTCCTCCTGTTTATATTACTTCAGAGATTCAAGAAACTCTTCAGAGTTTCAGTTTCCTCATCTGTAAAATGGGTACAAACCTAGACAGCATATTTAAAAGCTGAGACTTCACCTTGTGGACAAACGTCCCTATAGTCAAAGCCATGGTTTTAACAGTAGTCATGTAAAGGTGTTGAGAGCTGGACCACAAGGAAGGCAGAGCACCAAAGAATCGATGCTTTTGAATCATGGTGCTGGAGAGGACTCTTGAGAGTCCCTTGACAGCAAGGAGATCCAACCAGTCCATCCTAAAGGAAATCAACTCTGAATAGTCATTGGAAGGACAGATGGTGAAGCTGAAGCTTCAATATTTTGGCTACTTGAGGTGAAGAGCTGACTCACTGGAAAAGACCCTGATGCTGGGAAAGATTGAGGGCAGGAGGAGAAAGTGGTGAGAGAGGATGAGATGATTGGATGGCATCACCGACTCAATGGACATTAGTTTGAGGAAACTCTGGGAGATAACGAAGGACAGGGAAGCCTGGCATGTTGCAGTCCATGAAGTCACAAAGAGCTGGACACAAGTGAGCAACTGAATAACCGCAACAACAGAATGAGTACAAGAGTACCTACCCCCGGGTGCAGAGCTGGGACTAGGGTTGTTACGATGCTTGAATGAGGGCGTGCAGGGAAAACTCCTGGCACAGAGCTTGGCCCACGTGAGGCTTTGGGCAAACGTGTGGAGGGAAGTCACGGAGACAGCAGCGTCGTGGTGACAGCCTCTGGGCTGCTGTCATTGCTGAGGATGACAACGGAGCATTTGTAACGAAGGTGATGAAGACGGTAATGCTGCTGCCTTTCCTGCTGCGGGTGTAGTTGACGGTGGTGAAGTGACGGGGGTGACGGTGACAGGGGGGACTGCAGTTTATTAACTCAGCCTGTCAGGTAAGGAAACAGTGCCAGCACACTTCGGGGAAAAAGTAATAGAACCCCTGATTTTCATGTGAAGTCATTTCAGTCGTGTCTGACTTTGTGACCCCATGGACTGTAGCCCACCAGGCTCCTCTGTCCATGGGATTCTCCAGGCCAGAATACTGGAGTGGGTAGCCTATCCCTTCTCCAGGGGATCTGCCTGACCCAGGAATCGAACCAGGGTTTCCTGCCTTGCAGGTGGATTCTACACTGGCTGAGCCACCAGGGAAGCCCCGTCTCTCCAGGTGAGAAAACTGAGGCTTAGAGAAGGCAGGTGGGAGGTGCGCAGGTGGGACTTGTGCCCAGGCCTGGCTGGCTCCATGCCGTCTGAGGTTCCTGGACAGAAGGATGTGCAGGGCTGGGTCTAGAGAGCTGGTGGTGAGTGGGGGGTCTGGAGAGGGGAGCGGGAAGCGCTGAGCCTGACATAGGCCCTCAGGAATGTGATCCACTTCCTCCGGGGCCCCTGGGAGCCTGGTAATCCCGGGGCGGTGGGGTGCGGGCAGACAGCTGTGCTGGGTAGGGTGGGGGTGGGGCAGAGGAGGCTCCAGGACCCCAGGTCCCCTTCTCTGCTTTTCCTGCAAGGGTAGGGGCTGGGGGCCAATGAACTTGGCGGGGCGGGGTCGCTGGGAGGTGGGAGAGGAAGCGGGGCAGGGCAGGTTGGAGGTGGTGGGGGAGCCAGCCAGGTCTGAGGGGGCTGTGGCGGGCCCACCCCGGCAGCCCGGCCCCAGGTGTGGCCAGCTGGCCCTCCCGGGGAGGCTGGGAGACCCAGCTTCTGAGCGGGATGGAGGAGCAGGGGAACGGGCTTCTGGTGGGGTCGCAGCTGAAAGGGCCGCTGGGCATCCTCTAACCCAGGCCCTTTGCTTTATGGAAAGGGGAAACCGGGGCCCGGAGAGGGGCAGCGACCGGCCCAAGGTCACACAGGAGTCGGTGAACCTGAGCCGGGAACAGGCGTGAGGCATCCCGGCTACCAAGCTGAGATGTTCCCTGCTGCCCCAGCGGTGCCCCCCACCCCTTCCGTCCTGCCTCCAGGCAGGAGTTTGCCTGGACGGGGGGTGCGGGTCCTAGGGTTCGTCTTAGCTACACCGAGGGTGCCTCCTGCAGGGCCATGTGTCCACCACAGTTGACCTGCGTCTGGAAGGCGGGGAGCGTGTGGGCTGGGGGTCGGGGGTGGGGGGCTTTTGGCAGGAGACGCAGTGAGCTGGGGCAAGCGGGCAGGGAATCGTGGTCATAATGGCACTGAGGATACTTTGCCGCTTTTTGGTTTTATGGACAGCTTCTAGTTCTTCTAGTTTGTATTTATGGTATTTTATGCTTGACCAGATCTCATATGACCCTCACCACCCTCCCGCGCGTAGGTGTTCTCTCTCCCATTTTACAGATGTGGACGCTGAGCCTCAGGGCGGAAGTGCTGGACTTAGTCACTCGGTGACTGAAAACAGCATCAAACCTCTCCAGACATGGGTTGAACCCAGGCTCCAGATTGAACTGGTCCACAGGCCCCGAGGATCCCGCCCCTGGCTGTGGGGGAAGCCTATTCGTTCCTCCATTCCCTGCCCCCCACATCCCACCCGGTGGCCAGTGGGTGGTGCCTCCTGCATGCTTCCCAGGTCTCGACCCTGTCTCTTGGCGCTGTGCTGGAGCCGGCCCCCCAGTCCTCCCCCCATAACACCTGCGGCCCCCTTGCTGGCCTCTGCCTCTGCGCTCGCCCCGCGGCCAGGGGCAGCTTTCCGGAGCGGGAATCCAATCCATCACCCACCCCACTCCCCGCAGCCTTCATCCTCTCAGACGAAACTCTGCTCCTGAACACCCTCCCCCGGGTGGGCCTGATCTCATCCCCCAGGTTGTCCCCTCACTCTTGTCTGCCTCTCTTGCTTCAGACACAGGGTCCTTCTTCCTCTGTGTTGAACCTGCCAAGGTTATTCCTGCCACAGGGACTTTGCACGGAGATGCTTTGCCTACACCCGCGCATGGCTGTCTCCTGGTCAGTTCAGCCAGGCTTGGCTCCCCGCCCTGGCTAACGCTGCTCTCTGATCACCTCAATGGGCTGGTCTTTCTACATAGCACTTTCTAGCATCTGAAACCATCTGGCTTATTTCTTCTGAATTAATGATCTGTTTCCTTGACTTAAAATGTAAATATTCTGAGGTCAGGGACTTCATGTGTTCTGTTTACTATAGCCCTAACTCCTAGAACAAAGCCAGCATGTAGCAGGTGCTTGATAAATTACTGACAAGGTGGCGCTAGTGGTAAAGATCCTGTCTGCAAGTTCAGGAGACAGAGGAGACGTAGGCTCGGTCCCAGGGTCGGGAAGACCCCCCGGAGGAGGACATGGCAACCCACTCCAGTATGCTTGCCTGGAGAATCCCGTGGATGGAGGAGCCTGGCGGGCTGCAGCCTATAGCGTGGCAGTCAGACATGACCGAAATGACTTAGCCCGCAACTGTGAGCAAGTTGTTGGGAGCCAGAATGTAGAATATTTCCTCTGTCAGCCTACCCGACTTTCTGACACTGGCACCCAGACCAGGACCCCTTTCCCTGACTCACTGGTGCTGTCAGGCAGCAAAGGACACCTCGGGTCCAGACCCTGGGGCCCTGGGACTGATGCTTCTCTATGAATGTTCACATCATGGACTCCTTGCTATGCATCAGGTGGCCTGCCAGGCCCAGAAGCAAGAAATGCAACAAAAATAAGACCCTGCCTTCAGGGTGCTTCAAACGTAATGCATAAGGTAAGGGAGGTGGACAAAGGTTAACAAGCTGGGCAGTTTTTAGTGAGCACCTACTATGTGGTGGGTATCTTGCAAATTTTGTCACATTGAATCCTCGTGGAATGAGGAACTGTTTGAGGGAGGATGGGATGAATCCTCACCAAATCCCAGCACAGTCCGGACTCGCCTTCGGGTGACAGCTGGGGAGGGGGAGGCGTGCTGAGGATGAAGGGACACAGCAGGTGAGCGGCAGAGCTAAACTCGAACTGAGGTCTGTCTACCCCGAAATCCACGTCTGTGGGAGACTGGGAGGTCAAGTCTGATCGGAATGGGAAGGATGCACCTGAGCGGAGACTAGGAGGGGAAAACTGTAGGTTTTCCAGAAGTCATGTACAGATGTGAGAGTTGGACTGTAAAGAAAGCTGACCACTGGAGAATGGATGCTTTCCAACTTTGGGGCTAGAGAAGACTCTTGAGAGTCCCTCGGACTGCAAAGAGATCCAACCAGTCCATCCTAAAGGAAACCGGTCCTGAATATTCATTGGAAGGACTGATGCTGAAACTCTAAAACTTTGGCCACCTGATGCGAAGAGCTGACTCATTGGAAAAGACCCTGATGCTGGGAAAGATTGAGGGTAGGAGGAGAATGGGACGACAGAGGATGAGATGGTTGGATGGCATCACTGACTCAATGGACATGGGTTTGAGTGGACTCCAGGATTTGGTGACGGACAGGGAGGCCTGGCGTGCTGCAGTCCATGGGGTCGCAAAGAGTTGGATACGACTGAGCGACTGAACTGAACTGAAAGGTTAGCTTGTTGGTCCAGCCCTTCCCTGCCACCAGGAAGCCCTGACCTAAGAGTCTGCCCACAGACTGACTTGCCTGGGGAGACTGATGCTCCAATAAATGGGCAAAGCGGTTGGGTGGGGTCCTGGGGAACTATTCAGTGTGAGCATTTTTAAAAGAGAGGCTAGAAATATGGATTTTAATATGAAACCTCCCACAGCTGAGGGACAAGAACCCCTTCACCTCCCCAAGTAAAACGCCCACGGTCCCTGAGGCTGCCAGTCTTCAAACCCTTTCTGAGCACCTGGCTGAAGAGACTTGGGGGGACCCTCTGAGACTGGGGTGGGGAGTGTGGGGCTGGGGGTTGGATCAGTCTAGGGTATCTGAGGCACAGAGGACGTTAACTGATGAGTTACGGAGGACGAAAAGCTTCACTGACCTCTTCAAGGTCACAGTCAGAGCACATCATGGAGAGAGGTTGCGACTGAAAGGTGATGAGCCTGGGAGCAGAAAGCTGAGATCTGGCCTTGGCTCCGAGCGAGATTGCTGTGTGACCTTGGGCAAGCCCCTTGCCCTCTCTGAGACTCTGTGACATGACTGAAGAGGCTCTATCAACACTTCTGGCTTTGTAAGCTTTGCTGGGATGGGCACCTGTCCCTCCCCTGAGCAATTGGTGGGGGGAGAACTTGGGGGAGAAAGCCCCGCCTCTTCCCCTGGACCCTGGGAACAGCAGGAGGTCTAATCTGCTGTTGACATTCCGCTGGGTCTAGGGGCTTGGGTTTCTCCGGGCCTGTGTGATCCTCCGGCCCCCTGCAGCAGGCAGACGCTGGGGTGGAGCACTTGCTCCGTGTCACTCCGGGATGGATTAGGGACCCGGGGCCAGGGGACTGGGGGGTGCTCAGAAGAGAGGAACTGGAAGTGGGGCTGAGGGGCAGCTGCTGGCTGCGGGCTCTTCTTCTTAGTTTGTGGGGAATGTGCTCAGATAGCTAGGCTGGGTCTTGAAGGTGCCAATCACTCATACAATCAACAGATACTAACTGAGCACCTACTATGTGCCAGGGTAAATATGAAACCAACAGTCCGCACTGTTTCACCATTATTATCCTCATTTAACAGAGCGGGGAAGTGAGGCTCAGAGAGGGGAGGTGACTCACCAAGGTTGTTAGGTGAGGTGATGGGATTTGAATCCGGGCAGCCAGACTCTCAAACCTGCACTTTCAAATCACTGCAAATGGTGACTGCAGCCATGAAACTAAAAGATGCTTGCTCCTTGGAAGAAAATCTATGACAAACCTAAGACAATGGATTAAAAAGCAGAGACGTCACTTTGCTGACAAAGGTCTGTCTAGTCAAAGCTGTGGTTTTTCCAGTAGTCATGTATGGATGTGAGGGTTGGACTATAAAGAAAGCTGAGCACTGAGGAATTGATGCTTTTGAACTGTGGTGTTGGAGAAGACTCTTGAGAGTCCCTTGGACTGCAAGGAGATCCAACCAGTCCATCCTAAAGGAGATCAGTCCTGGGTGTTCATTGGAAGGACTGATGCTGAAGCTGAAACTCCAATACTTTGGCCACCTGATGTGAAGAACTGACTCATTTGAAAAGACCCTGATGCTGGGAAAGATTGAGGGCAGGAGAAGGGGACGAAAGTGCTGGGCTTAATTGCTCCACAGCATGTGGGGTCTTAGTTCCCCAACCAGGGATCGAGCCTGCATCACCTGCATGGGAAGGTGGATCCTTAACCACTGGACCACCAGGGAAGTGCCCAGGTCTGATGTTGAGCGCTGTGTTCATTTCCAGCGCTTCCCAGGTGGTGCTAGTGGTCAAGAACCTGCCTGCCGATGCAGGAACTGTAAGACTCAGGTTCGATCCCTGGGTCTGGAAGATCCCCTGGAGGAGGGCATGGCAAGCCACTCCAGTGTTTTTGCCTGGAGAATCCCCACAGACAGAGGAGGCTGGCGGGCTACAGTCCATAGGGTCACAAAAAATCAGACAGGATGGAAGTGACTTAGCACCCGTGTTCATTACCTCATTTGCTTCCCACCAGAATTCCAGCATACTGCCAGCATGCCCATTCTGCAGATGGGGCATGGAAAGGCTAGTTCCTAAGTGGCAGAGCTGGGGTTTGAGCCTAGGTCAGCCTGGAGGCAGAGCCCAAGCCCTAGTCCATACTCTACCCTTGAACTGATTCTCCATCCTGCACGCCGTGCCTAGGAATGAAATCTCAGAGCTGGTTTTTCAGGGCCTTGAGAAGGAACACTTCATGAGGCCAGGGACTCTGTCTGATTCTGCTCACCTCTCAGGCCTCCTTACCAGGCTCAGTAGGTATTTGAGAAACAAATAGGTGAATGCACAAGGGGATGAATGTCTGTCTGGGCCAGGACTCCTAGAAACACTGGAGGGGACGCTGTGGGCCATTCTTGGTCCAGCGCCAGGCCCAGGGACCCTCTGCCTTGCGGCTTGGCCGTGGAGGATGCTCTGTCTGGCCTCTCCACTCCCCAGCCTCTCCCAGGACTCACAGGGCTTGTGGCTGTGGGCCCGCAGCGGGTTCCAGAAGTCCTCGGATAGAATGTCAGTGGCTGAGCCCTTGAAAATCTGATCTTACCCCAGCCCACCTCCCCAAGGTATCCCCCGGACCATCAATCAGCAGCAAGACACGATCATATTTTATGGCCAGGCCAGGGAGGGGGCTGGCATGAAACCCAAGCCCCCGCTCTGCCTGGGGTCCTGCCTGCTTAGGAGGATCAAGGCAGCCCCGGGCAGAGCCTTAACCCTTTGTGCGCCTGTTCCTGCCAGTGGTGGGCACAGCTCTCCTGCAAACCTTGCCAGACTAGATCCCTTGTGGGGTAATGGAGGGACTTGATGGAAAGGTGGGAGGATGTACTGGGGTCCTGACTACCCCCAGGAACTTGCAGGAATGCCTGTGGATTAGAAGATGGTTCCGGCTCGAGGTCTGTGCACTCGTGGCTGTGTGACCTCGGGCAGGTTGCCTCCTCTCTCTGGGTTTACTCATCAGCTCGAAGCTGGGAATCTCAACAGCCTCCTGCTTCCCTTATTAGGGTTACCCTTGTGTCTTTAACAGGGGTGAAATTTGATTCTTGGCCCTGGGCCCCACCATCTTTATAGCAAGATCCTTCTTAGACCCGTGGAATAGTTTATCCATAGTAAGAGACTCTTAGCTCTTTCAAAGACGGAGCTCTTTCAACTTCCTTTTTACAGACAGGGAAGCTAAGGCCCAGATAGGAGTTCCCTTCATCCCGGGTCACAGACAGTGTGGAGCTGGTAGACTTGGGCGGAGGAAGTGGAGAGGCTTGGAGGTGGCCTGAAGGAGCTGCTCTGACTTGGAGCCTTGAGAATGACCTGGGAAGGAGACCACGTGGGCTCCCAGAGAACCGAGGCTGGTGGGAGAAACCCAGGGTGAAGAGTCTTGTTAGCATTACGAAAGAGGCTTGGTGACCTCCCCCCCGCCGCCCCCGCCGCTGCCCCGGTGAGCCGGTCCTTGGGCAGAATCTTGCCTGGGTGACCTTGGAGCCTGTTTTATCGTCCCTTGAATGAGAAAAAGAATGTCTCCTTGCCTAGTTATCCTGAAGCTTACAATGATGACCGCCCCCAGCGGCTCCCCGCTTGTTATCACCGAGGCTGCACCAGCGGGGCTGAGTGCCCCGTCACTGAGGAGCATTCAAGCAGACTATGGTCACGAGGTGGGGAGGGGAGAACTAGGTGACCCCAGAAGCCCTCTTCAGTGCTGACAGAGGGCGGGGTTGGGGTGGAGGGCAGGGGCGGGGGGCTCTCTCTGGTGTGCAGTGGCCAGCTGCTGGAATCACAGAGGCCATTTCAGGGGGCTGTGCGGGGTGGGGTGGGGGCCTCTGGACCTCCTTCCTCAGGTGATGAGGCTCTGGGGACGCGGGTGTCACACCAGCAGCTGGACGTGGTGGGCTGATGGATGGCTGTCAGAAAATCGGTTTTCTGAAGCCCAGTCAGTGGGGAGGGCAGGCAGGCCCTGGGGAGCCTCGGGCTGGCACTGGGAGGGGCTCTGTGCCCAGCAGGTAGAGGGCAGCGCCCCTTCCCCATCTGCAGAGGTCCTCCCAGGGGTCGCCTGCCCTGCCTCTCCCTCAGGCTGGGCCTCAGGCTACGAGACCCTCCCCTGGACCCTTTCTGGGGAGGAAAAGAAACCAAGTCCTGGTGGGAGGGTCGAGCCATTCCAACCTAGAGTCAGCTTCACTGCTCATGGGCCCTGCTTCCCGGGGACTGATAAGCCAGCTCTTCTTTATACTTCCGGTCTCAGCTTAAACATCATCCCTTTAGTTTTAGTTTTGGCCACACTACATGGCGTGCAGGGATCTTAGTCCCCCCGAGCAGGGATTGAACTTGTGGCCGCCTACAGTGGAAGCACAGCATCTTAGCCACTGGACTTCCAGGAAGTTTCATACACATCATCTCTTTACAAAGACGGCCCCTCCCCTCCAAGCACCCTAAGGCAACCATCCTTAGCATCCTGGCCACTCTTCCCTGGCTTTCAGCACAGTCCCAGGGGCTTTACCCATGCCCATCCCTCCCAGGAGGATGTGAGCTCCATAAGGGAAGGAGCTGGGCTGAAGGAGACGCTGTTGTGTCTCCAGGACCTGGCACATAGTAGATACTCAATTAACGATGGTTGAAGGCAGGGGCTCTGGAGGCCCAAGAAAGCAATGACAAGTCTTTATCTTCGAGAAACTAAGAGGGGGGTGGGAGTGTGTTCCAAAAGTACTTTGATTCTGAAGCCGTGAAGAGGCCACAGAAAGGAGGTAAGGAAGGAGGTGGCCTGGGGCGCAGGGTGGAATGAGGGGTGAGGGGATGAGAGGCAAGAGCTGATGGGGATGGCCCAGGGTGGGCCTCTGCCTCTCGGCCCCCAGGGCTTTAAAGAAGTGTGGGCATTGCGATGGCCAGGTGGAAGTTCAGCCCTGGTTGCGGGGCCAGGGGTCACCGGTTCCTCCTGCTGGACCCAAGTCCCCCCCCCCAATCCCGCTTTGGTTTTGCTCAGAGGCTTTGGCATTGCCTGAGTTCCTTCTTTTGGGATGCCACAGGATGGGCCACAGCGTCTGGCCTGAGAGTGTCAACCCCTTTCCCTCTGGGTGACCCCGAGGCAAGCTCTTAACGTCCGTTTCACACCCAATCTGTGACCCTGCTGGGGGCTATGAACAGAGGTGCAGAGATCTACATTAAGCCCTGAGCAGGCACTGCGTATAGGACTTAGCGCCCAGTGACCCAGCTCTCAAGGATCAAAAGCACATTCATACCCGTATCTCAGCAGGGAAAAGTGAGTCCCAGGAAGAGGTCCTACATTTACCCCGTGTTTAGCTGAGTGCCCAACTTCGTGGCACCTGGGTGGGGAGAACCCACTTCTTTTCTTTGGTTTTAGACTTAGTTTTTCAACGACTCCACTGGAACCCCGCCGCTGCCCTTGATGAATCCAGGCTTGTAGAAGACAGAGCTGGAAGGGGCCTCTCGTAGAGGTCTGGGACCCATGGATCCATTTGGCAGATAAGCAGGTAAAGGCCCAGAGAGGGGGCTCTGCCTGGCCAAGGGCGGACAGAGCCCGGGAGAGACAGAGCAGGTCACGATGTATGTGGGGCAGGAAGTCACCTCGGGGAGCCCTGGGTGTCTCCTGGCCGTGCCCAGGGACCAGAAAACGGAAGGGGGAGGAGACAGCGCTATGGAAGGTCTTTTCTCCTTTTTCTCTCTTTTTTCTTCCCTTCCACCTCCCCCACCCCCCTCCCCAAAAAAGTCCTGGATCTCCCACGACTTGGGGAAATGGCTCGGATCCCGTGTCTGGCTCCAGAGCATTTTACGGCCCTTTCCAGCCCGGGGTTGTGAAGCTCCCGGTGACATGAGCCCCCTTGCGCCACGGCCCTGGCCGGGGAGGGCCCATCCGTCTTCCCCAGCTGGCGGCCGCGTGTGGGAACGGCCCCACTGGCGGAGCCGCCACCTGTTGCCCTCACTCTCCGTCCTCCGTGGAGGCCGCGCTGGGGGAGGGCCCGGGGTGGACCTCTGTCCCCGAGCAGACCCTGAGCATCACCGACTTTGCCCAGGCGACGAGGCAGCCGTGAGGGTCGGGCTCTGTCCGAGGCCTGGGCTCTTCAGGGGCGGGGTTCCACTGTGTTCCCCCCGGGAAAGGTGGTGGGTGGGTGGAGTGTCCGCAGAGGGGAAGGGAGCCGCCCCGGCTGGGGAGGGGGCCGGGACAAGCAGTGAGGGCGAAATGTGGACCGCAGGCAGCAGGAGAAAGGCAAACCAGGCTGAAGGCCCAGAGCCCCGGCGGGAGGGGTGTGTTTGGGGAGCTTTGCACAGGGGAAGGGGCTCACAGGGATGCGGTTCCTGCCGGGCGTGGAAGATGACCTCGACCACTGAGGACCACGCACCTGGACTCGTCCTGAAAATGATGGGAGTTACTGAAGGTTTCTAGAGCAGGAGAGAGACAAGCTCAGATCTGCATTCCACAAAGAACCTCTCTGCTTCCAGGGTGGAGGCAGGCCTGGAGGTAGACAACGAGGCAGAGAGGGAATGGAGCCCAGGGCAAGGGGTGTGAGGCCAGAGATGCATTTTGATTTGCTGGCGGGGAGGCAGACAGAGCTGAGAACTGGAACAAAACTGAGGGGCCTCCGTCAGATGCCCCTGGGCTCACGCCCAGCCTGGACACCCCTGATTGTTGTCCCCTCGGCAAGCCACCTCTCCTGTTTCCCCAACGGTGTGGTGAGGGGCTTGGACAGGGGAGGGGTGAAGGACCTTGGACCAAGCCAAGCTGCTCCCCAGATGTGCCGATGGTCGGTGCCCACCTCCCCGAGCCTCACTTTCCCTGTTTGTAAAGCCTCAAGCTCACGAGGGAGTTAGAAGCACCCGCTCACAGTTTGTAAGATGCCCAGCACCGGGCCTGGCAACATACCCGGTGGTGCAGGGTAGAGAATTTCTTCTGCTTTAAGCCCCTCCCAGGTTGAACTTGCTCTGTCTCTGGGACAGCTCTCATCAAGGGTTTGCTGGGGAAAAAAAGACAGGGGCGTTGAAGGAAAATGGTGCCCGAGGGAGCCCTGGGTGGGGTGGAGCAAGAAGGCTGGGGCTCCGGAGGGGCCACTCAGGTTTCAGAGATCCCGGGACCTGCAGAGCTCCGAGGAATTTTCCCAGGCCAGGCGGCAGGCAGCTGGAAGCCATCCGTCCCAGGGAAGGAGAAGGATCAGGGGTCCTGCCAAGGTCTTTCGCTGGGAACAAGAACACAGGGGCGGGGGCAGGATTCTCCCACCCAGCCTGGAAAGATGAAACCCTTCTGCCTGGGCAGCTGCTGGTGAGGACGCCAAAAGCCCAACGGCAGGCTCCTGGGCTCCCCCTGGGGCTGTGACCGGGTTAAGGGCGCCATGCGGAACCCAGGCAGCCCTGGGGGCCAGAGGAGCAGACCTAGAATCCGCTGTCTTCTGAGTCTGAACCACCTCCGGCGTCAACCTGCGTGGGGTAGGGGCCCACGCGCATTGCCTCTGGGGCGCTGAGGTTACTCCTGGGTAGCCTCAGGCCTGGAGGCAGGGAGGTGGGACACAGGGGAGGTGAGAGCCCTTCTCTGGAACCAGCCAAGGTGGGGAGCCCAAGTTCAAGGTCATCTCAGGGTCAGTGTTGTTTACTCTGCAAGGCTGTTGTGAAGATCAGAGATAAAACATGGGGAAACACCAACGCATAGTATTTGCTCAATAGACGCGAATTATGTTACCGAAGGGGATAGAGACTAGTGATTAAGAGCACAGGCTGAGGCTGACTTCCTGGGTTCAGAGCTCACCCCTGCCGCTCCCCGGGTCTGCTCATCAATCATTCCCGAACCTCAGAGTCCTCAAAGGCTGCACTGGGGACGCTGGCGGGGCAGGGAGCCCTCCGCAAGCGCTAGCTGTTATTGCTGTGATCGTTGCTACCTACACCCTGTGAGTGCTTTGGGCCCAGATCTACAGAATGAGAACATTTTTTTTTCTCTTGCCAATTCCAGTAAGAATAACAGCTGCTACTCACGCCTTCCCTTCTGGGTGTCGGGGGCCTGGCCTGACAACTTACATACGTTATCTTGGGAGTCTGCCCATCACACCCGGATATGCTGATTTACTGTTGCATTTGGACAGGCGAGAAAAGAAAGATCTTAGGTCTGTAGAGACTCACCTAGGTCTCGTGGCCAGGAAGTGCCAGGGAGAAGAGATTTCAGGCCAACCTCACGGAGCGGGCTCGGGGAGGATTTCCAGGCAGAGGAAACAGGCGTGAAGACAGTGGGAAGACTGAGGCTGGGAGTCAGGAACCAACATTCTTTTTTTGTTCTTTTCATGCCAAGTTATGTTTTATTATTTAAGTCATTCCTGTTACTTAAAACACACACACACACAAAAAAACCTTTGATGCTCAAATAATCCACAAATTTACAATGCCACAAACTACATGGGAATTCAGAGAAATTTCACATTCACCTATTTTGTCAGCCCCTCATATGGAAGTTCCACCTGAATCTTGGTGTTTCTATAGAATAGAGATTATTTTACTTGATAATTTACATAAAATAGACAATAACCTTAATTGCAAGATTAGAGTGTTGAGAAAATTTTTTTGTCAACCTTTAAAAAAAGGTAAAAAAGTGAGCAGCCCAGAAAGTGAGCAAAAATGGCAATTGACAAAGAAAGCAGCAGAATTAAAGCGGGGCTCCCGAAGCCAGTGCTCTGGGACCACTAGAGGGGTGGGATGGAGAGGGTGGAGGGCTCTGGATGGGGGACACGTGTGAACCTGTGGGATGGAGAGGGTGGAGGGCTCTGGATGGGGGACACGTGTGAACCTGTGGGATGGAGAGGGTGGAGGGCTCTGGATGGGGGACACGTGTGAACCTGTGGGATGGAGAGGGTGGAGGGCTCTGGATGGGGGACACGTGTGAACCTGTGGGATGGAGAGGGTGGAGGGCTCTGGATGGGGGACACGTGTGAACCTGTGGGATGGAGAGGGTGGAGGGGCTCTGGATGGGGGACACGTGTGAACCTGTGGGATGGAGAGGGTGGAGGGCTCTGGATGGGGGACACGTGTGAACCTGTGGGATGGAGAGGGTGGAGGGCTCTGGATGGGGGACACGTGTGAACCTGTGGGATGGAGAGGGTGGAGGGCTCTGGATGGGGGACACGTGTGAACCTGTGGGATGGAGAGGGTGGAGGGTTCTGGATGGGGGACACGTGTGAACCTGTGGGATGGAGAGGGTGGAGGGCTCTGGATGGGGGACACGTGTGCACCTGTGGGATGGAGAGGGTGGAGGGGCTCTGGATGGGGGACACATGTGAACCTGTGGGATGGAGAGGGTGGAGGGCTCTGGATGGGGGACACATGTGAACCTGTGGGATGGAGAGGGTGGAGGGTTCTGGATGGGGGACACGTGTGAACCTGTGGGATGGAGAGGGTGGAGGGGCTCTGGATGGGGGACACATGTGAACCTGTGGGATGGAGAGGGTGGAGGGTTCTGGATGGGGGACACGTGTGAACCTGTGGGATGGAGAGGGTGGAGGGGCTCTGGATGGGGGACACGTGTGAACCTGTGGGATGGAGAGGGTGGAGGGGCTCTGGATGGGGGACACGTGTGAACCTGTGGGATGGAGAGGGTGGAGGGGCTCTGGATGGGGGACACGTGTGAACCTGTGGGATGGAGAGGGTGGAGGGCTCTGGGTGGGGGACACGTGTGAACCTGTGGGATGGAGAGGGTGGAGGGGCTCTGGATGGGGGACACGTGTGAACCTGTGGGATGGAGAGGGTGGAGGGGCTCTGGATGGGGGACACGTGTGAACCTGTGGGATGGAGAGGGTGGAGGGCTCTGGGTGGGGGACACGTGTGAACCTGTGGGATGGAGAGGGTGGAGGGGCTCTGGATGGGGGACACGTGTGAACCTGTGGGATGGAGAGGGTGGAGGGGCTCTGGATGGGGGACATGTGTGCAACTGTGGCTGATGCATGCTGATGTACAGCAGAGACCACCACGCTATTGTAAAGTAATTATCCTCCAACTAAAATAAATTAATTAAAGAAAAACATAACGTTTAAGAGAGCAAACTCCGGAGCCAGACTCCTGGGGTTGAAATCTCAGCTCCACTACTTGCTAGTTGTTCTTGACCTTGGGTAAGTTACTTCACCTCTCTAACCTTCAGTTTCCTCGCAACACTCTTTTTTGAACACACTTGACTTCCTCAGTCTCATAGTTAAAGAACAGGTGGAAATAGCAGGCACTGGTGGAGTTGGGATGAGTGCAGGCTGAGATCATGTGTGAGGACCGGGCACAGGGTGAGTGCTGTCAGTGGTGGCCTGCTGGCAGGGAGTTTGTATTGTTGGTATTAACGGCATTGTTGGCTTTTCTATGAGTGTTGACATTGTCAGTGCGCTGATGTAGTAGGTGTGGCTGTTGTGATCATTGTTGCTGCTGGCGGTGTTGGTGATGTGGTGTTGGAGTTGCTGGTGGTGGTGTAATTGGTGGTACTGTTGATAATGGTGACGCTCCTGTTGTTGATGTTGTTGACAGGGATGGTTAACACCAATGGTATCGGTGTCCATGCTGTTATTGGTGGATGTCAGAGAGGAATAGCTTTGTTAGTGTCTGCAACGTGGAGCTGGAGTTGGTGTTGAGGTTGTCATTGGTGGTGGTATTAATGGTTTGACTGGTGATATTGGGGTTGGGCTAGGGGCTCTTATTATACTTAAAAGTGGCATTGCTGTTACTGGTGTCATCAAAGTTGTTGGTGTTGAGGTTGCTCTTTTCATTGTTATTGACAGGTCATGTTCATGTTGGTGGTATTGGTGCCAACAGTATTTCTGGCAGTGTTGGTGTTGACAGTGGTGATGCTCACATGATCACTGGTGGTGCTAATGGTGTTGGTGCTCATGATATAATTAGTGACATTGGTGTTAAGGGTGGTGGTGAGAGCTTCCAGTGAAGGATGTGATCTCCTAGGAAGAAGATTAACTGTGGGGGAGGGACCAGGCCTGATCACTCAAGAGCTTTTGTATAGCAGAGGTTTTTTGACATATAAAAAGGGAGAGAGAAAAAGCCTCTGACACAGACATCGGAAGGGGGACAGAGAGTGCCCCCTTGCTAGCCTTATCAAGGCCCTAGATACTTTTATCAGACCCACACCCACAACATGCTTCTTAAATTAACAAGATTGGAACTGACAATAGAAAGGTCTTACCAGACCCACCTCCACAGCCTACCTCTTAAGATAACAAGATTAGTCAGAAGGTTCCTGTTGAGAAGGAGAAGCAAGCCCTCAAGCAAGGGACATTGTTGTTATATAATCATTAGTGCAAAGCTTAAGGAAAAACATACCCTTGGGGTCACGGACATGACTGAGCAACTCAACGAAGCCATTAGCTCTGGGCTTAAAGATTGTTGTCATAACAACTCAAGAGTTTAAGAAAAATGTCTAATGTGACTGGGACAAAGCAAAGTAGAAATAATATTTGTCCTTTTCTCCTTCTTGAGAGCCCTAGACCCCTCTGTCTCCTCCAGGACCGCTTCCTCCTTGGCGGTCCGGTACTCCTTATCAACCTAAGAACCGGCTGTCAGTGCTATTGGCGTAAACACTGCTGCTGATGGTATCAGTCTCGATGATGATAGCCTCGGTACTCATGTGATCCCTGGTGTCGGTGGTGTTGATGCTGGTGGTACAAACATGACTGCTCATCTTGGTAGCAGTGGTGTTAACCTTGTTATTGGTGTGGTGTTGGTGTGGATGATAGTGATGCTAACGTGATCTCGGTGCAGGTGTTAGTCCTGCCACGATTACTGGCACTTTCATGAACATCATTGGTGTCAGTATTGGTGGTGGTGATGCTAGAATGATTTCTGGTGCTTTGTTGGCACTGACATTGTTCTTGGTATTGGTGTGGGTGTTTTTAAAAATTAAGTTTATTTATTTTTAGTTGGAGGATAATTGCTTTACAACACCGTGTTTGTTTGTGCCATACAACAACGTGAATCAGCCACAGGTACACATAGGAACCCTCGTGAACCTCCTTCCCACCTCCCACTTCATCCCACCCTTCTAGTTTCACAGAGCACCGGGTTTGAGCTCCCTGGGGCATATGGCAAATTCCTGCCGGCTCTATTTTGCATGTGGTAATGGGTATGTTTTAACGCTGCTCTCTCAGTTCGCCCCACCCTGTCCTTTCCCCACTGCGTCCACAGGCCTGTTCTCTCTGTCTGCATCTCCACGGTTGCCCTGTAACGAGGTTCGCCAGTACCACCTCTCTAGATTCCATGTATATGTGTTAATATACACTTTCTGTTTTCCTCTTTCTGACTTACTGCGCTCTGTATAATAGACTCTAGATTCATCCGCCTCATTAGAACTGTTTCAAGTGTTCCTTTCTGTGGTTGAGTAATATTCCATTGTATATATGTACCACCACTTCTTTACCCATTCGTATGTCTATGGACATCTAGATTGCTTCCATGTCCTAGCTATTGTAAATAGTCCTGTGACGAGCATTGGGGTATATGTGTCCTTTTGGTGTGGGTGTTTATGACGGTAGTGCTGACATGCTGACTGGTGGTGTTGGTGGTGGGATGGTGATAGTGCTGACATGATGATGAGTGGTGTTGGTGATGAGATGGTGATAGTGCTGACGTGATGATGAGTGGTGCTGGTGGTGGGATGATGGTAGTGCTGACGTGATGATGAGTGGTGTTGGTGATGAGATGGTGATAGTGCTGACATGATGATGAGTGGTGTTGGTGATGAGATGGTGATAGTGCTGACATGATGATGAGTGGTGTTGGTGATGAGATGGTGATAGTGCTGACGTGATGATGAGTGGTGCTGGTGGTGGGATGATGGTAGTGCTGACGTGATGATGAGTGGTGCTGGTGGTGAGATGGTTGTAGTGCTGACGTGATGATGAGTGGTGTTGGTGATGAGATGGTGATAGTGCTGACGTGATGATGAGTGGTGTTGGTGATGAGATGGTGATAGTGCTGACGTGATGATGAGTGGTGCTGGTGGTGGGATGATGGTAGTGCTGACGTGATGATGAGTGGTGCTGGTGGTGAGATGGTTGTAGTGCTGACGTGATGATGAGTGGTGTTGGTGGTGAGATGGTGATGGTGCTGACGTGATAATGAATGGTGTTGGTGATGAGATGGTGGTAGTGCTGACATGATGATGAGTGGTGTTGGTGGTGAGATGGTTGTAGTGCTGACGTGATGATGAGTGGTGTTGGTGATGAGATGGTGATAGTGCTGACGTGATGATGAGTGGTGTTGGTGGTGAGATGGTGGTAGTGCTGACGTGATGATGAGTGGTGTTGGTGGTGAGATGGTGATAGTGCTGACGTGATGATGAGTGGTGTTGGTGGATGTGTAGTGCTGACGTGATGATGAGTGGTGGTGGTGATGAATGGTGTGTGCTGACGTGATATGATGGTGTTGGTGTGAGATGGTGTAGTGCTGACATGTGATGGTGGTTTTGGTGGTGAGATGGTTGTAGTGCTGACGTGATGATGAGTGGTGTTGGTGATGAGATGGTGATAGTGCTGACTGATGATGAGTGGTGTGGTGGTTGGGGAGTGGTGAGATGTAGTGCTGACGTGATGATGAGTGGTGTTGGTGATGAGATGGTTGTAGTGCTGACGTGATGATGAATGGTGCTGGTGGTGGGATGGTGGTAGTGCTGACATGCTGACTGGTGGTGTTGGTGGTGAGATGGTTGTAGTGCTGACGTGATGATGAGTGGTGTTGGTGGTGAGATGGTTGTAGTGCTGACGTGATAATGAGTGGTGTTGGTGATGAGATGGTGATGGTGCTGACGTGATGATGAGTGGTGTTGGTGATGAGATGGTGGTAGTGCTGATGTGATGATGAGTGGTGCTGGTGTTGTGTAACACTGTCACTGGTGCTGGTGGTGGTGCTGTTTGGGGGATGATCTTGTTCCCTGGGCCCAGCGCTTACCCAGCTGGACTGAAATGATGGCGCAGCTGATGACCCTTCAGCTCCTCCAGCCAGACTGTCTCTAAGGAGCCTGTACCCTGCAGACGCATCTGTGAGTCTTGCCTGTGCCTGTCCTTGTTTAGCTTTTGAAGACTCCAGCCTGGACTGAAAGGGCACTGCCCACAGCTCAGGTGGGTTAGGAAGGGGATCGGGGTGTCTGGCAAGGTCGGAAAGAAAAGGGAACACAGTGTGGGGCAGGTGAGACTGGGGAAGGTGGGGCCCATGAAACCTTGCCTATCGGGGCTTTCCTATTCTGCCCCTTCCCTTTAGCCCTCAGACCCTCTTTTCCTTCCCTCTTTCTATTCACCATCCTTTACTCTTGAATTCACCTATTAACCAAAGGCTCACTGGGGACCCTCGGTGTCAGGCCCTGGGTGGGATCCTGTCTTACCCTCGTGAGCAAAACACCTTTAAAGCTGTGAGTCCCCTGAGAGCATGGAGCTCATCAAACTTGTTCCTCACAGTGTTCGCAGCTCCTGTTGGATGAGCGAGTGAATGAACACACAGAGAAACGCCCACTTCTCAGGGGGCTCACTGATGGGCAGATGACCAGCAGGTGTGGTGGGAATGGCACTTGGGGTTCTGGGCGCCTGAGGGAGGAAGAGAGGGGTTATTTTGCCTGGGGGGCCGGGGATGCTTTACTAAGAGGGGACAGTTGATCTGGGTATTAAAGGACCAACAGAGTCAGCAGCAGGAGGGGAGGGAGGCATGCCCGGAGTTGAAGGAGCTGCCTTTCCTGGGGCCACCCACGCTCACTTCTCCAGTTCCATCTTCCAAGACTTGAAGGAGCTCTTACGCCCATGGGCTGGGGAGCTGTCCCCAGGATGGAGGGGGCTCTGGTGGGAGCTTAGTCAAAGCCTTACTTGTGGGTGTTGTCATGGTCTAGAGTGCCACTTGGGGATTTTTAAAGACTCCTCACAGAGCCTGGAATGTCGGTGCAGGAAGGACCCTCAGAGGGTGGTCAGCCCCGTGGTTCCCAAACTAGCTTCCTCAGAACCCCAGTGTTCCCCTGAGGCAGCCCTGGTGACCAGAGGCACAGCACCACCTCTTCCTTCTGATCTGCCCACTCGGGTTCCGGGTAGAAACTGCAAGATTCAGACTGCACCCCGCCTCCACCTTCCGTGGCTACTGCTTGTTCTTAAAGATGAAAATCCTCACCTTGACCTATAGAGGGTGGGTATGTCCAGCCCCTGGCAGCTTTGACCCTCCCCAGACACCAGCTGTGAGTGTGTAAGAATGAGATGGTTGGATGGCATCACTGGCTCAATGGACATGAGTTTGGCCACAATGGTGGACAACAGAGAAGCCTGGCGTGCTGCAGTCCATGGGTCACAAAGAGTCGGACGTGACTTAGCGATGAGCAGCAACAGTAACACACCCACCAGCTGCCCTGGCTGAGGCTGTCCCAGAGGGTGGCAGGCTCTGTTCCACCCGAGCTGCTCCCTCCCCCGGGACACCAGGCAGAGCCTTACTCCTCGGAGGAGCCTTCCCTGTACCCCCCAGGGTGGTCCTGCCTCCTGTCAATCATGCTTTTTTCATTGCTGGTCCCACACCCTTCACTGATGCCTGCCTTCTCTGCAGACCATCAGCCCCCAGAGCGCAGGGTGGGGCCCCTCTCCTGTGTGGCTTCGCCCCTGGGGTCCAGACACAGCAGATGCTCAGCAACTACTGTGAAGTCAGCCACCTTTTGCACCCATCTCGGGGGGCAGATGGCGGGTGAGCCCCACAGAGGGCTGCTCGGGGCTGCCTTGGTCCTCTGTGACTGTGTCCTCTCTAGGGCTCTCCATGCATCATCCTTGGCCACGTCTCCACCCCCCCCCCCCACTCTGCCCTAATCCGTGTGCTTCCCCCGAATGCCCTCTGGAACATCTGTAAGCCGGGATGGGCATGGGAAGCTGGCAGGGGTCTCCTCTCCCCTGCGGGGGCAGGAAGTCTCTCTCCACGCCAGCTCTGGCTGCTTGGCCCAGACCGCTCTCCTCTAAGCCCCAGCCTGGGAAAGGCGCTCCTGGCCCCAGTGTGGCATTCCTGCCCCAGCCTTGCCAAGGGCCTCAGCCTGTGAGGGCCAGGACACGGGGCGGGAGGGTGGGGTGCCGGCCTCCAGATCCATGGGGGTGGCGGGGGCATTTACGGGAACCAGCCTCCAGCCCAGCTGCCCTCCCCACCTTCAGGCCCCAAATGCAAGAAGTGGTAAGGGGTCAGGGGGGAGATGATTCGGCCAGTGGGCGGCTGGCGGCCAGGGAAGATGAATAATGACACCAGTGAGGCCAGACCACTTCTGGGAAACACCCTTGAAAATTGATTCTCAGTGTGGAAAACCAATGGGTGAAGCAGGGTCTTCTGGGGTCTTTTTGAACTTGTGGGCTGTGGTCTGCTCCCCTGGGTCCTCTGGGGCCTGCCATTCCCAGGGAGGCTCCAGCCCACTGGGGTCCACCCAGTTTCCAAGGTACCGCACCCGTCTGGATACACAGGGCTGCGGCCAGCTAGACAAAGATGATAGCAGCAGCAATCCCTGAGGTTTGCCTAGCTCTCCCTATCCCAATGTGCTGCAGGCTGCATTTGAACAATTCATTAAATCCAGGCTCCACTTTTCCAACAACTGAATGCTCTTGCGTAGTAGGTACACAATGTCTGATCTTATTCCACTGTGGCTTTGTAACAGTGCTGTGAATTGGTAACTGTTGTTGATTCCCATCTCGTGGATGAGAAGACTGAGGTTCCCAGGTTGTAGCTGTGCCCAAGGGCTCCTAGCTGGTATGGAGCAGACCTAGGGTTCTGTCTGCAGACCCCCACAGTCTCCAGTGGGGAAGTGGGTGGGATTCAGGCCAGAGTGCCCTGAGGTGGGTCTCATCGTGCCAGCAGCTGGAATAGAGTGTCTTTCAGACAGAAATTGTAGACTTGCCGTGCCACGGGCTCCAGAACAAACAGGCAACCCACCAAGGAACACTTTCTAGTGTTTGCTTATTTTTTCTTCTGATTATTACAGTCAGACATGCTTATTAGAGAAAATACAGAGACGTATAAAGAAGAAAATAAACCACACCTGAGGTGGAGTCAGTGGGGAGATCTCGAAAGTCAGATATTCTGGGTTCATATCTCTGTTCTGTCCCGCGATGGGCACTCAAATTTTCTGAGAATTCTCAGTTTCCCCTTCTGTAGGATGGGGATAAAAATTCCTTTCACGGTCATGAGACGATGATGGGAGTAAGGTAACATTTGAGCAGTGGTCACAGCTCATCAAGCTGACGAGCTTATGGAAGGGTGACTCCCCCTTCCATACAACTATTAATCCATCACAAGAATCATGCCATGTAAGCTTTCAACCCTGCTTTTTAAAAACCTTTCTAAATTGAAATATTTACCCTTCACCCTGAGGTTACATCTCCCATAGCTTCAGTGGAATGTCAAAACCCGTGAATTGATGTGTTGACATTGACCTTGAAGTTGACGTGGATTTGCCTAGTTCTCTGCCATCTCATCACTTGGCGTAGATCGCCTAATCACCACCACAATCAAGATACAGGACACAAGGGGCTCCCTTTCTCTGTACCCTCTTTCTTCTCACCCACAGCCCTAAGCCGACAACCATGAATCTGTTCTCCATCTCTATGATTTCGTTATTTCAAGAATGGCATATACATACAGTATGAGACCTTTTGAGGTCTTTTTTTTTTTAACTCAGCAAAATTCTCTAGATGTTCACCCAGCAGTTGACTGTATCAAGAGTTCATTCCTTTTTCTCTCTAACCAGTATTCCATATTATGGATGTACCACTGTTTGAATATTCACCTACTGAAGGACATTTTGGTTGTTTTGGCCATTACACATGAACATTCACCTGCGGGTTCCTGTATGGACATCAGCTTTTATATTTCTGGGGTAAAGACCCAGGGTAGTGATTGCTGGGTTGTATGGTAAGCAGGAGGAGGGGCCGCCGCCTCCAGTGTTCTTGCCTGGAGAACCCCATGGACAGTGGATCCTGGCGAGCTACAGTCCTGGGGTCGCGCAGTGTCAGACACGACTAAAGCAACTAAACGGCACGCAGCACGGCGAGCATACGCTTAATTTTTTGAGTGACTGACAAACTATTTTCCAGAGAGGCTGTGCCACTTTATGTTCCCACATGAGAGCTCCAGCTTCTTCTCATTTTCACCAGCATTTCATGTCACTGTCTTTATTTTAGCTGCTCTAATCATGATATCTCACCGTGGTCCTAATGTGCATGTCTCTAATACCTAGTCCCTTGGACAGCAAGTAAATCCAACCAATCCATCCTAAGGGAAATCAGTCCTGAATATTCACTGGAAGGACTGATGTTGAAGTTGAAGCTCCAACACTTTGGCCACTGGATAGAAAGAACTGACTCACTGGAAAAGACCCTGATGCTGGGAAAGATTGAAGGTGGGAGGAGAAGGGGACGACAGAGGATGAGATGGTCGGATGGCATCACCAACTCAACGGACGTGAATTTGAGTAAACTCCGGGAGCTGGTGATGGGCAGGGAGGCCTGGTGTGCTGCAGTCCACGGGGTTGGAAAGAGTCGGACACGACTGAACTGAACTGAATACCTAGTGATGCTGGGCATCTTTTCGTATGCTTCTGTGCTATCCTGAATCCTGATATTTTCACCGAGCACTAAACATTAGCCCTTGCTTCCTGTGTTATTGCAAACTCTCTATAAATATTATTCGTGATGACTGCATAACCCCTTACCATAATTAATTTCACCATTCTCCTGTTCTCCCTATTATAAATAAGGTTGTGATGAACATCCTTGTGCATAAATCATGGCCCACTTAACACACCACTTCTCTGGAACAGATTCCTAGGAGCAGAATTCCTGGATCAAAGAGTGTGGGCTGTTTTTGAGGCTTTGCTGCACGTCTCTGAACTGTTCTCGGGGAGGCTTCGTCATACTGCCCTCCCCAGGTTTCCCATAACTTCTTTGTTGTTGTTGTTGAGTCACTTATTTGTGTCTGACTCTGCAGCCCCATGGACTACAGCACGCCAGGCCTCCCTGTCCATCCTCTTCCAGAGTTTACTCAAACTCATGTCCACTGAGTCAGTGACGCCATCCAGCCATCTCATCCTCTGTCGTCCCCTTCTCCTCCTGCCCCCAATCCCTCCCAGCATCAGGGTCTTTTCCAATGAGTCAACTCTTCGTACTAGGTGGCCAAAGTATTGGAGTTCCAGCTTCAGCATCAGTCCTTCCAATAAATATTCAGGACTGATTTCCTTTAGGATGGACTGGTTGGATCTCCTTGCAGTCCAAGGGACTCTTAAGAGTCTTCTCCAGCACCACAGCTCAGAAGCATCAATTCTTTGGTGCTCAGCTTTATAGTCCAACTCTCACATCCATACATGACTACTGGAAAAACCATAGCTTTGACTGTACAGATCTTTGTTGGCAAAGTAATGTCTCTGCTTTTCAATATGCTGTCTAGGTTGGTCATAGCTTTTCTGCCAAGGAGCAAGTGTCTTTTAATTTCATGGCTGCAGTCACCATCTGCACTGATTTTGGAGCCCAAGAAAATAAAATCTGTCATTGTTTCCATTGTTTCCCCATCTATTTGCCAAGAAGTGATGGGACTGGATGCCATGATCCTAGGTTTTTGAATGTTGAGGCGCTTTCATGCAGGAATGTGTAAGTAGTACAGACACTCTGAAAAATCGTTTGGCGGTCTCTCAAACAACTAAGCATATACTTACCATACAACCCAGCAATTAGCATCCTGGGTCTTTAGCCCAGAGATATAAAAGCTGATGTCCACACAAGAACTTGTACATGAATGTTCATGTGTAATAGCCAAAACTTTAAAACAACCAAAATGTCCTTCAAAAGGTGAGTAGTTAAACAAAGGGCGTATATCCATATTTCTTTGGCAACAACTACAGTGTTTTAGAGCACTGGGAAGCACATAACATCCTCAAAAAGAGATCATCTCCTGTGGCCAGGCTTTGAGAGGTTAAATCCTGGCCGTGCCATCCATTTGCTGTGTGACCTTGGGTAAGTTACTTAACTTCCCTGAGTCCCACTTGCCTCCTTTTACAATGAGGGTAATTAAAGAACCTTCTTTTATAGGGTTATTGTGAGGGCTGAATGAAATACTCACATAAAGAGCATAGCATAGCGCTTGGCACGGAGTAGATGCTCAGCAAATCAATGCGCACAGTTATTACCATCATCATCGTTTGTCAGGCCCTCTGCTGAGCACGGGGACACAGAGGCGAATGATAGCAAGACTGCGATGTGCTCAAGATAACAGTCAAGAGCAATGTGATCAGGTTGTGGGGATGGTGAAACAAAGTGCTCTGGGAACCCAGGGGAGGGAGCGCCTCTCTTTGTCTGCATCTGGGGAGCAGGGGGAAAGCTGGGGGGAGCTGGGGAAAGCCCTGAAGACAAACTAAGGATGGAGGGTGTGGGGACGCCCCCCAGGTGGGAGGAGGCAGGGAGGAGGCGGGCGTTCCCAGCGGAGGGAGGAGGAGACACACGGGTGGGTTGGTGGAGAGATGAGACAGCGGAGGAGACAGACTTTTGAGTCTGGCTACAGGGTGGAGGCTGGGTCAGAGAGAGGGAGAGGAGTCAAGGGGGTGGTGGACGTCCCTGCATGTCCAAAGCAGGTGTGACTCACAGCCAGATGCAACCTCGGGATCCCTCAGCTGGAGGAGCCCCTAAAGTGTGCATTCCTCTCACTTTGCAGTCATGCAGGTGAGGACCTGATAAGGCAAGTGACCAGCCCCAGGTCGCACAGTGTGGTGGTGGCAGAGAGAGTTAGAGCAAGGAAGCGAGGGTGGGGGATGAATGAAAGGCTGGTCTTGTGGCAGGGGACCTGGCGACATCCCAGGCTGTGGGCCCCCCTCACCCCTAGCTACTGCAGCCCTTCCCCACACCGTGCCCAGCCTTTCTGCCGGAGCTCTGACAGTCATATCTCTGAGACCTCCCAGGCTTCCTCCCCCACCAGCCTCTCTGGAGACCACCTTCTTGGCCATCAGCCAGACTTCACAGCTAAAATCTCAGCAACTAATGGAAGTGGATGGCTGAAAGGTTTCTCTGTTAATTGGGACCTAATCAGAGGCTGCTGCAGCCACAGCTGGGTGGTTAAGCCTGTGGTGCCAGCCCCCTGGTACCCCTCCTGCCTCACCCACAGAAGAAGAGGCCCAAGTCCCAGGAGGTGGGGTCTTCATGGACCCCCTTCATTCACTCCACAAAGACTTATTGGGGCAACTACATGCCAGGTGCTGTGATACGATGGCCACCAAGAGGGACGAGGCAGCCACGCCTTGGCTTCCCGGAGCTGACAGTCTAAAAGCAGAATCATCTGGGAAGTGGGTAGATAAGACTATGTCATCTGGTGACAGGTGCACTTAGAAAATGAAGCAGGGAAGTGGGTGGAAACTTCTGGGAATGGGGTGGGGCTGTGCTTGAGATGCTGTGATCAGGGAAGATGACGTTTGAACAGGGACTTGAAGGATGAGGAGGAGGGAAGCAAGCAGAGATCTGGGGGAAGAGCATTCCAGGTAGGGGGAACAGCACACTCAGAGGCAGACTTGGAACCAGGAGTCAGAAATCCACGACTTGCTGCGTGGCCTTGGGCCAGGCAGTGGCTCTCCTCATAGGACTGGGCTTGCTTGTCCTTCCAAGCCTTAGCTTCTGTGTAAGTGTAAACTTCGACGGCCACAGTGGGTGGGGAGAGGTGGAAGAGAAGCTAGAATTTCACCCAGGAGCTAGGCAGCTCTGGCAGAGGTGTGGAAAGTCCAGCGGAATCCTGCGGGGCTGTGGCTGCCGGCAAGCCGGAGACCCCAGTTTCACACGCTCTAACTAATTGAATTAACTCTTAGCACTTTCGCAGCCAGTGCCCCCAGCTCCAGGTTTCATAGATTTGGCCAACTCTGGCAGTAATTTAGGAAAGGGTATTTAATTTCTAAGAGGTGGCTGGAGAAGGTCACTGAGCAGGTGGGGGCCCCTGAGGAGGTAGACCAGATGTCTCCAGGAATGGCTGCCTCCTTCAATAGGAAATTGGAACAATTAAGGATGGGCAGGTGCAAAGCTGGGGTGAGAACCAATGTTCTCCTCACCCCAGGAACTCCCAGAACAATGGGGAGAACAGCCCCTGTTTTGAGGCATTCCCTGTCTGATGGGAGAGACCTGCGCTGAGAAAGCTGTCTGATGGTGGAGACAGAGCCCAGACTCTGGAAGAGTTCTTAGTCTAATTTAAAAAAAAACAAACAAGTAAACCAACAAATGGAGAAGATGCATACCAAGAAACTTATGAAAGAAATCAGGCCTGGTTGCTGAGTATCCCAATGGAGCCCTGCAGGTGGCTTTGTTTCACATGAACTTTGCGGCAGGCGTAGGGATGGCTGGTCCTCAGGGCCAGTTGCTCACAGACCTGGAATGTGGCTGGAGGTGAGAGGTGGTGGGACATGAGAGACGAAGAGAGTGGGCTTCAGGGCCAGACCGCCTGGCTTTGTACCTAGTGCCAGCAGCTGCCAGGGCATGGCCTTGAACATTTTATCTGGCCTCTTGCATCTCAGCTTCTTTCATCTGTAAAATAGGAGGTGGTGGGGCTTGCAATAATTTACATCTATAGGGACTTCCCTAATGGTCTAGTGGCTGAGATTCCACACTCCCCAAGCAGGGGGCCTGCATTCTATCCCTGGTCCGGGAACTAGATCCCATACATTGCAACGAAGAGTTCACACGGGAACTAAAAGTTCCCGTGGGCTGCAACTAAGACCTGGCACAGCCAAATAAATACACATTGAAAAACTCACGCCTGTGAAGTGTACCTCACTGCAAGGACGGACGCTGAAGCTGAAACTGCAAGACTTTGGCCACCTGATGCAAAGAGCTGACTCACTGGAAAAGACCCTGATGCTGGGAAAGATTGAGGGCAGGAGGAGAAGGGGACGACAGAGGATGAGATGGTTGGATGGCATCACCGACTCGATGGACATGAGTTTGGGTAAGCTCTGGGAGTTGGTGATGGACAGGGAGTCCTGGCGTGCTGCAGTCCATGGGGTTGCAGAGAGTCGATCATTGCTGAGTGACTGAACCGAACTGAATACCTGTAAAGTGCTTAGACCAGGCATGTAGTAGTAAATAGCTCTTATTTTGATGATCTGTACTCTCCCCATTTTGCAGCTGATCATACAGGCTTGGGGAGGGGCAGAGATTTTTCCAAAGTTCCTCAGTTAGCTGTGGCTGCCCGGGACTTGAACCCATCCTCATGATTGCATGTTGGGTCTTCTTTCCACTGATCCCTCAACATGGCCATATTCACAAGTTCCCAGGATCTTCACAACGGCCTGTGAAGTGGTCCAGGGAGATACGGTACCCTGTTCTGCAGATGAGGGAAACGAGGCACAGAGAACTTTGCCGACCTAAAGGCAGGAACCAGCCATGTTTTATTCACTGGGGCATCCTCCCTGTTCTTAGCCTGCAGTGCACGATCAGGTGACACTTGTTGGGGGCAGAGATCGGAGCTGAAGACCGCCCTGGGCAGAGCTGAGACTCCAATGCAGACCCTTCGTCTCCCAGGCCCCATCTGTCTCTCTCAGCCCCACTGCCCATCCCAGATGCAGACGTTTGGTTCCGAGTCCTGCCAAAGGCCCCTCCTCGAGTCTGTGAACCTCACTTGCAGCCTGTCTACCTGAACTGGGGGAGGTTGACGTGAAGGCAGCAGTGGTGGGGGGGCCTCTGAGCCCAGACACTGACACCTCGCGTCCAGGGCCTTGGGAAAGCTCACACCTGGCTGGGGAAGATGACGAGCACAGCAGAACAGTGTCTGTGACATCCCGTGAATTAATCTGAGCGTCCTGGGCCTCGGGCAGTACAAGCAGTGGCAGCGGGGGAATCTGTCTCCAGCCTTGATTAAATCAGAGCGCTCTGCCAGCCGGTGCCTGTTAGCACAGCCACGAAGGGCAGCGAGCGCAGAGGAGATGCGACTGACACGTGATGGGGGAGGGACGCCGAGGTGGGGGCGCAGGGCCGGGAGGAAGCAGGGAGCACTCTGGGCCTCGGCTCCCGGCCTGGCCGACAGGGCCGCCCACCGTCATGCGTCCCCCCTGGGGAGCGAAGCTGCCCCTGGGTCTCCCAGGTGAGTGTGCGCCGAGCAGGCCCGCTTGGGCTCTGCAGACCCCAGGGGTGTTCCTTATTCGTGTGGGCAGAGGGGGCCTCTTGCACTGGGTGCTGTCAGCCGAGTAGGAGTTTTCTGGGCTCCTTCCCACCACCCTCATCCCTTGTCTCTGGCCACCCCATCCCCCGTGGCTGGTTCATGCACGTCTCTGTGCCTCTGCACAAACATCTGTGCCACCCAGCAAACTCCTGCTCATGGAAATAAGCAAGTCCAACCGAGGAGAAAAACCAAGGCTATTTATTCTTCGCTTGTGATAGCAAGGAAGCAGCCACCGTCACCTGTGTTTTGGCAGAGACTCAAAGGCAGGCAGAGAAGCGGGGGAGCTTTATAATGGGGAGAAAAGGGGGGGCTTTAGGTGTGTCCAGACTGGAGGCTGTTGGCACAGGGAGTCTGCAGATGAACTGACCAGAAGCAGGGCATCCTACGCTAGGATCATGGTGTATGTTTGGCTTCCTCTGGTTGCTGCTGGGGACTTCCCAGGTGGCGCTAGTGATGAAGAACCTGCCTGCCAATGCAGGAGACATAGGAGACGCAGGTTCGATCCCCGGGTCGGGACGATCCCCTGGGGGAGGGCACGGCAACCCACTCCAGTGTTCTTGCCTGGAGAATCCCACGGACAGAGGAGCCTGGCGTGCTACAGTCCATGGGGTCACACAGAGTCTGACACAACTGAAGAGGCGTAACATGCACGGTGGTTCCCAAGTTGGAAGTGAGGACAAATATGAGGGAAGCAGCCGGTTATTCATCAAGTCCTGACCGTTCGGGGCTGACTGCTTTCAAGTTACTGCTCAGCGTTGTCAATTGTCACTCGAGACGGCAGGCTGGTTTCCCACAAGGCTGACTGCGAGCAGGCTGACTTCCTGGGCTGCTTGTTGTACATACAGAGTTGGTTTCCTGGGCAGGTCCACAGCAGGTTGTTGCTGCGGGTTAACGGACTGTCTTCATGTTTGATCTGGCATTGGTGCACTTGTGCAATCAGTCTCAACATCCTTCAAGAACAAGAGCAAGGAGCACATCCTCCGGGAAGGCCTCTATGGGCTCCACCAAGATCGGACACATCCTCCGGGAAGGCCTCTATGGGCTCCACCAAGATCGGACACATCCTCCGGGAAGGCCTCTATGGGCTCCACCAAGATCGGAGCAGACGTCCTTCCTCCAGGCTCCCAGACTCTTCCACTCACGTGGAGTGTCTGGGCTCTTAGTTCAGACAATGAAGGGTTTGAATCCCATTTTCCCCACTCGGGACCTGTGTCTGTCCTGAGCAAGGTGGCTTACTGTCTCAGCTTCCTCATCTGTGAGATGGAGGGTATTGATAGAACTGTCAGGACGACGAGCTGGGATGGTAAGCACACAGTGTTTAGGGCACGGCTGTTGGTGGGAGAAGTAAGTAGTAATATGAAAGTGGCTCCCCGTGGGGGAGGGGGAGGGCTAACTGCAAGCCTCAGGGTGGATGGGATCACTTGCTTGTAAATCTCTCTTCCCGTTAGACTGGCATTTCCAGGGACCCCATCCCTTTCAACCACCCATCCGGCTCCCAGGCTCTGCACAGGCATCTTCACCTGCTGGTCTCATCTCTACTGAACTGTGAGCACCTTGGGGGCCAATCGATTTTTGTTCATCTCTGTTCGTAATGCCTGGTTCAGGGTCTAGCCAGGAATGGGGCCCAGAGGAGGTCTGATGAATGGGTGATGACGTGAGAGAGTGAGTGAATGCCCATGGTGATCTCTGAACCCCGCCTGCCACCCTCCTCCCACCCACCGGCCTGAGCAAGCTCTCCTCCTCCTCGGTACTGACAGGCGCTGTGTGTGGGGACGTGGCTGGGACTCATGCACCCGGGGGAGGTTTATGCTGGGGGAGGGGTCGAAGAACTGGGAGGAGGATGGGGCGGGGGTGGGGGCTTCATCCCAGGGCAGCCTTCCGTGATCGCTCCCTCCACAAGGAGTGAGTGCCTCGTCACTGAGGGTGTGTAACCAGCATCAGAGGCCCCACGAACGGAGTCCTTGTTTAGTTCATTCACTGTGTTTACACGCATTTGTTCATTTATCGAGCACCTCTACATATCAGGTGCTGGGATGGGCTCCCAGGACAGACGGGTAAGTTGCACTGCATGGATAACAGCGGACTGGCGAGTCCCAGAGTGCAGGGGTGAGGATTGGGCGCCCCATGCGCCCTTCCTTCCAGTCCACGGCCTCCCGCTGCCCCCATGTCACCAGACATTCCTGATGGAGCCCGCCATCGCTTCACTCTCAAAAACCACACAAAATAAGGAGAAAGCCATTCTTGGAAAAATATACCCCTAACTACAAAGAAGAATGACTTCTCTGTGGCTCAGATGGTAAAGAGTCTGCCTGCCCTCCAGGAGACCCAGGTTCGATCCCTAGGTTGGGAAGATGCTGTGGAAAAGGGAAAGGCAACACCCTGCAGTATTCTTGCCTGGAGAATCCCATGGACAGAGGCTGGCGGGCCACAGTCCGTGGGGTTGCAAAGAGCTGGACACAGCTGAGCAACTACAAAGAAAGTCAGTTCTCACTAAAACCTCAGCATGTTTGGAAGAGTAGGTGCCATCTCAAGGTGGCAAGGGGCTGGCAGGCTGAGTCTGGCAGTGAGTAGCCAAATTGTGACTTTAAAGTTTAAGAAAACACCTTTTTATTGATACAGGAGCTAAACCCAGAAAAGAGTGCAAATCATAAGTGTACAGCTGGAAAGATTTTCCCCAGGTGAGCACACCTGTGTAGCCAGCACTCAGACCAAGGAACAGAATGTTGCCCAGAAACCCCCCTCATGTTCCTGCCAGTCACCCCTCCCGTCTGTGGGGGAATCACAGTCATAGAAACAGGATGGCACAGTGCACCCCCGCTCTGTCTGGCTTCTTCTCGACACTCTACTTGACCCACTGATGTGGGCAGCTGTATACAGACCCTTCATTCTCATGGCTGTGATGTGTCCCGTTCTGTGGCATGGATAGACATCCACTTACTTATCTGCTCTGTAGTCAGTGGGCATCCGGATAGTTGCCAGTGTGGGGCTACCATGAATAGTATTGCCCAGGCATGCTGGCCAATGGCTTTAGGTGGATGCCAGCGCTCTTGTTGAACGGATACTGAGGAGAGGAACTGCTGGGTCCGAGGGAAGACGTGTGGCTGGCTCCAAGGAGAATGCCTGACAGTTTCCAAAGTGGTTGCGCCGGCTCCCACCCCAGACAGCGGCGCCCAAGTGTTCCAGCTGCTCTATAGCCTCGGCAGGACGTTGTGTCCCTTCCCCACTCACGAGCTGCTCTGCTTTGAGCTTGTGTTTCCCTAACGACTATGGTCATTTTGGTTAGCTTTCTGTGATGGTGGTTTTTCTTCTGGAGGCTGTGGGATTGCAGTTCTTGCTTCTTCTGTCTGCCCTCTGATGGGTGAGGATAAGAGCTTCCCGGTGGGAGGGACTGGCTGTGGGATTAATGACATTGAGCACTTTTCATATTTTTTAGATTTAATTATTATTTCACATTGGAGTATCGTAGGGTTTCCTTGGTGGCTCAGCGGTGAAGAATCTGACGTGGGTTCAGTCCCTGGGTTGAGAAGATCCCCTGGAGAAGGAAATGCAACCCACTCCAGTATTCTTGCTTGGGAAACCCCCCTGGACAGAGGAGCCTGGCGGGCTACAGTCCACGGGGCCACAAAGCGCTGGACATGACTTAGTGAATGAACAGCAATAGCAAACAGCTGACTTACAGCGTTGTGTTAGTTTCAGGTGAATGGCAAAGTGATTAACTATACATACACGTGTCCCTGCGTTTTCAGTTTCTTTGCCCATACAGCTTATTACAGAATATTTAGTAGCGTTCCCTGTGCTATCCAGTAGGTCCTTGTTCACTATGTATTTTATATCCAGTAGTGTGTGTGTGTTAACTCCAAACCCCTAATTCATGCCTTCCCCACCACCTTTCCCCTTTGGTAACCACACGTGTGTTTGGTTTTGAAAAAAACAATATACTTCTTAATCATGTCCACTTCGCAAGCTAATTCTAATTGTCTTTGAATCAGAAATAAATGAGAATCTTTAAAAAGGCTTTAATAGTGAAAAATAGACCATTTTAATTTAGTCTTTCTGGGAAAAAAGCAACTAATATGCTGAGGACATGTGGACATTTTCTTTGGTGAACTGTCTGCTCAAGTCTCTTGACCATTTTTCTATGAGTTTCTCTGTTATTTACTGGTAAAGAAAATTTAACATTCCGGACATGGGTCCTTTGTCAAATATTAATATATGCAAATACCTTCTCCCTTTCTGTGAGTTGCTTTTCACCTTCTTAATGGTGTCATTTGATGAATAGAAGTTCTTGATTTTAATATAGTCTGGTTTATAATTGTTTATTTTATGGTTGGTACTTTTCGTGACAGGTTGAAGAAATTATGCTTACGTCTCGGTCACAGAGTTGGTCTTCCCCTTTCCTGTAAAAGTTTTATTATTTTATCTTTCGCCCTTAGAGCTGCAGTCCATGCAGATGACAGTATATAGTGTGAGGAAGGGTTTAAAAATCACTTTTTAAAAAACACAGTTTTATTTCTTTTTATTTGTGGCTCTCCCATGTCTTTCTTGCTGCACAGACTCTTCTCTAGCTGTGGTGCACGGGCTTCTCACTGTGGCGGCCCCTCTTGTGGCGGAGCACAGGCTCTGGGGCACTCAGGCTCCGGCAATTGGGGCTCCCGGGCCCTAGAGCTCAGGCGCAGTACTTGTGGTTCATGGGCTTGGTTGCTGCACTGCATGTGGGATCTTCCTGGATCAGGGGTTGAACCCACATCGCCTGCATTGGCAGGTGGATTCTTCACCACTGAGCTACCAGGGAAGCCCAAGAATCACTTGTCTTCTGTATGGATTTCCAGTGGTACCAGTGCTATTTATTGTTGGGGAGGGTGATGTGGGTGGGGGGTGTGTTTGCAGAAACACACATTGGGTTAGGGTTAGGGGAACAGGGTGAGCAGGTGGGGGCATCTTTCCCCCTAATTAGCAGAGCACTTGTCTTGGGGCCTCTGTCCCACGATGTCTTTCTCCTAGACCCTGGAGAGGTTGTCCTCACACTACTCCTTGTCAGAAGTCCATGCAAGAGGCTGTTCCCGAGTGTTAATAGAAGCTGCCCCTGTCCCTCCCACGCTGGAGCCTGATTGCCCAAAGCTCTGAAGAGCTAGGTGGTGAATGTCCACTGCAAATGCCCCTTTTTGGGTGACACACGGCTTTTATTCACTCACTTCTTCATTGGTTTATCCACCCACTTCTTCATTGGTTTATCCACCCACTTCTTCATTGGTTTATCCACCCACTTCTTCATTGATTTATCCACCTACTTCATTGGTTTATCCACCCACTTCACTGGTTTATCCACCCACTTCTTCATTGGTTTATCCACCCATCCCCGCCCCCCATCCTTCTCTTTTCACTTTTATCTCCCTTACTTCACTTCCTTTCTTCCTTCCTCCCTTCTATTTTCCTTCATTCCTCAGACACCTTTATGTAAAATCCCAGTCCCCTAACCCCGATTTCCTTCTTAGTCTCTCCTTAACGTTTAAAACCGCCTTCTATCAGGTATGCCTCCCATACATACTGCTGCTGTTCAGTCACTAAGCCGCGTCCAGCTCCTTTGTGGCCCCGTGGACTGTAGCCCGCCAGGCTGCTCTGTCCAGGGGATTTCCCAGGCCAGAATACTGGAGTGGTCGCCACTTCCTCCTCCAGGGGATCCTCCCGACTCAGGGATCAATCCCACATCTCCTGCACTAGCAGGCAGACTCTACCATTGGCCACAAGGGAGCCCGTCCACCCCCGTATGTTTTACTCATTCCTCACTGGGACTTTATTTGCACACAGTAGAATGTGCAGATCGTACACACAAGGTTTGAGAAGTTTGGGCATATGTATACAACCACGTTATCGCCTCCCCAATCAAGATATGCCACATTTTCATCACCCCAGAAGCTCCCTCACGCCCCTTCCAGCCAACCCTCCCTCCAGAGGCAACATTGTTCTGATTCCTATCACCATAGATTATTTTTGCCTGTTCTTCAGCCTCACACAAATGGAATCCTACAGCAGCACTGCTTTTTTACTTATTTATCTTGTTTATTGTCTGTCTCCCCGACTGAAACTGTAGGAGTGATTTTTTGGTTCGTCTTGCTCATTGCTGAATCCCTTGCTTCTAGAATAGTGCTAGCACATACATAGTGACATATTTGTTGAATAAATGAGCAAATGTATAAATAAAGTTATGCGGTAGCCTTTCACTGACCCATTTGCTCATTTTTTCTCTAGCTGGAGTCAGGATGAAGGTAGGTGAGGGAGCCCCAGAGTCAGAGTGCACCCTGGCTTCACCACCCATCTGCTCTCTGAACTGGAGAAGTCACCTCATTTTCTTCATTTGTGAACTGGGAAATGTAAATGGTTCTACCTCAAAAGGTAGAGATCTTACTCTTAGGGTAGGATCATAGGAATTGATGCATATGTAAAGTGATTTACTAAGCTTTCATTAAATGTTAATGATTGTAGATAATAGATTACCTTAGAGGTCATCCAGGCTATTCATTCATTTACTTGTGCAACAAATATTTACTAACAGCTTGCCTGGTGACACACATTCGTGTTTAACAATGAATAAGTCTAAGTCCCTCCTTCGTGGAGTCTGGCATTCTGGTTAGAGAGTGTATTAGTTGAGGTACAGGCTAAGCTACTAGGAAAAAATAAACCCAGCAATACAGTTGCTTAAAAAACTTAGTTTATTCTATCTTTTTTTTAATTAAAAATTTTTTTTTACCTTGAGTAACACTGCAGAAATGAGTGATTCAGCCCTGCTAGGGCAACTCTGCCATCCGTAGCCTGTGACATTTACCTCTGGGTCCATAATGGCTGCCGCAGCTTCTGCCATCTCATCTGCAGGCCACCAAACAGGAAATGGGGAACGGCAAGGGTAGTATCTGTTCTTTTAAAGCATGACCCAGAAGGGTTCAATGTCATTTTTATTCACATCCCATTGACCAGAACTAACTTGTGTGACAAGACCTCACCACAAGGACGTCTGGGAAACAATCTCTAGCTGAAATTTCTAAGAACTTGGGAACTAGTGGTTTGGGGCGCAAATTCCATATCCCCAGGTAAACCAGGCTCCTCATGGGGTAGTTTCTGGTGTTTCGAAGCAAGAACTGCGAGATTTAGCAAATAAAAATACAGAACATTCTGTCAATTTGAATTACAGGTAAACAACATTTGGGACATACTTATACTAAAAGTCATTCCTGGTTTATTTGAAATACTATATTTGATCTGTAATTCCTATTCAAAACTCTTCCGTGGGTAGGGCCCACACCTGTCTCCTCTGGGTCTCTCAGTCCATTCTAGCTCTACGTCCGAAGCCCAGGGGCAGTTAAGTCACCCAGGGGTGCTAAGCATTGCAGAGGATGCAGAAAACCCAGGTGATGGGGCACCTGCTCCTCGGGGCATAGCCGTCAGGACAGGCAGCCACCTCTTTCCGTGAATGTGCATTAAACAGAAGCCCGTGGTTTGTCACATGGGACAGCTGGTGCAGGCAGTCTAGAGGTGCCCATCCCAGACGTCTCATCATGGCGAGCTGAGGTCTGCCTGAGAAAACCTCTTAGCCTTGAACTTGGGGTTTTCGTGTGGTGCTGGAGCAAGGTCCAATTCCTTAGAGGCACCCTGGTGGTTTCGTCCCTAAATCCTGTCTGACTCTTGCGACCCCATGAACTGTAGCCCCCCAGGCTCCTCTGTCCATGGGATTTCCCAGAAGCGCCCTAGCCCTGGTTCAAATCCCAGGTATGCTCCTACCTAGCTGTGTGACCTTGGGCAAACCACTTTACCTCTCCAAGCCTGGGTTTCCTTACCTGTAAGATGGGGCTCAAGAAAGAGCCCACTTCAGAGCATGCTGGTGAAGGGCGAGTGAGACGGTGACCACGTAATGCTCCTGGTGCACACTCGTCTAAGATCTGGACTAGCGTTTCTTGTCTGCTGCTCCTAACTACTTTCGCTGAGCCTTTGAGGGAACAAAGGATTGGGATGCTTATGCAGGAGGCTTCAGCAGGATGGGGGTGAGAGCGCACATGTCAAAGGGGCAGGGATCATCCTCCTGGCGGCCCAAAGGGCTCCGGCAGCCCAGGGCTGGGCTTGGTGCTGTGGGTGTTGAGCCGGCTGGGGACAGCGCGGGGCCAGCAGGACCCCGGAGGCTGGCAGCACTGCTGTCCTTGTCCCCCGAGCCCCTGCGCCTTGGTGCCCTCTCTCCCAGTCCGGGGTGGCCCTGGTCCCTAGGATGCGCCCCGCTGCGTCCTAGCCCACCACGGCCACGGCCACGCTGTGGAATTTCCAATTTTCAGCTAATGTGCGGGTCGTGACAGAGGCTCAGAGGCCCTGGTCAGACATAATGGCAGAAGAATTGTAAATGTCGCCCCAGTGAATGGCAATGAGGGAGGGCGGGGAGGGGACATTTTCCATCGGCCGCGCGCAGGGCCCGGGAATATATTTTCTCTCCGAGTGTGTCGCATTAGATTTCCAGAGGTGCTGGGACTCCAGGTACATGTCATTAGTAACAGTTTGGGTGATAATGAATCCTTTTATTTCTTTTCCTCACAGCTCATGAATACATAACGAGGCCCCGCTCAGGCGCATCTGGCCGGCCGGAGCCTCTGCCGCCTAATCTCATCGGCTCCAATATCCAGGCAGCCCAGCTGGGGCCTGCCTTAAAGGAGCCGCCTGCCCGTTCCTGCCTGGGGACACCCAGCTGGGTGGCCGCGGGGCTGAGCCCTGGCTGAGAGTCTAGCGCCCCTGCAACCCGGGACCTAGAGGAGGGTGGCAGAGTCGGGTGAGGAAGGGGCACCTGGATCCTGACTCAGTGGTGAGCATCACGTGGTGTATCCAGCAGGTGCTCAACAATGCTGCTTCCTGCACAGTCACTGCCCGGTGGGGGCAAGCTATCCGAAGGCTTTCCATGGACTCCCTCATGTACAGCGAGCTGCTTGACCAGGTGGCCTTGGAGGTTATGACCCCATTTTACAGCTGGAGAAATTGGGGGCTAGCAGCGTGAGGGGTTCATCTTGGGCTTAGCAAGGCGGGCCGAGGCGGAGCCCAGCTGGCCATCCTTTAGGCAGGTTCCTGGGCCAGGATATTCAATCAAGTGATTCTTGACTTTATAAAATGTTGCCTACCAAGAATTCAGCTTCTGGGTTCATTGTGAATCTGTGTCGTTTTATCACTTTACCGAGCAAGTGTTTAGTGGAAAGCTTTTTTTAGGAGCTAGCTTTTAAAATGGTTTTCCCAGTTGTCTGCAATCAATCTTCTTTTCCAAAAAGCTCCCTCCTCACTCTCCCCCTCTTTGTCCCACCCTGCCCTCCTCATTACACCTGTCAGGTCTTCACATGCTTTTTTTCACCCCATGTTGTGTTTGTTTACAGTTCCCCCAGGATGAGAGCTCTGTAGGAGCAGGGCCTTTGGGCTCAGCTGGATCTTCAGTACCAAGGACAGTGCCCGGCACACAGTAGGGGATCAGCCTACACATGCAGAACAACGAACCAGGTTCTGCCCCAGTCACGGTCACTCAAGGCTGGGCCCTGGTCTCCACGGGCCCCAGGAAGAAAGACCTTCAGGGTGGCAGGCCTCCAGGTCAGCGTGCGGCCTTGTGTCTGGGGCTCTCTGGGAATCTCGGGTGTGGTCAGGCCTGAGCAGCCTCCTGGACACTGTGTAGGATGGAGCAGGGGTGTGGAGGGAAGTGCAGATGCTGAGATGACAGTGCCTTTATGACGGCCCGGGCCTCAGCTCCCTAACGGTTCCTCCTCGGGCAAGAGGCAGCTGCCCCCCAACCCAGAGCCACAGAACCCTAATATCATGCTGGGACCCAGGCCAGGACATCCATCTATTGAAGGCTTGCCATCTGCCAAGCAATGTTGCAAATATACTGAAAACATTAAAACACACTTAACAATGAAGTCTCTCAGAGAGTCAGTTAGCTATTATCATATACCCCATTTCCTCATGGAAGGAAACAGAGGCGCAGAGAGCTTAGGCAACTTACCCAGGAGCAAATGGCAGAGGTGGGATTTGAATCCACTGTCTGGCTTCTGTATGAAGTGTCTTAACTATTAAACTCTTCTGCCATTCTGATATGACTTCATAAAAAGGTATATAGCATCATGAGGACCCTCTCTGCAAAGCCAGCCAACCCATCTTTCTGGATCCATGAACACTGAGACATTCCCTATGACTCCACTCCTAAATCTGAGCCATGCAGGTGTGAAGTCTTGGATGGGCCCTGTAGTCAGGCAGACCTGGGCTGGAATCTTGGATCTGCTTCTTAGAGCTGCATGATCTTGAGCAAGCCACTTGGCTTCTCTGTGCCTTGGCTGCCTCAGCTATAAAATGGGGATGATACAGTTCTACCTCATAGGGATCTGGGGAGGATCAATGTGCCAACATGTAATGCTTTTAGAACAGTGACCATGGTGTGCAATGAATATTAGGTTTTTCTAGAAGAAGCGTGAGGAGGGGTGGGGGAGGCCCTCTGGTTAGGGTTCCACCGTGGCCTTGTTGCAGGATCATCCATCATGACCTCTTCCCTCACCACTTCCACTGCCCTCAGCTCCACCACCATCATGGTGGCCACCCTCATCAGGCCCTGACCAGATGAGTATTTGTTAACTACCTACTGTGTGCCGAGTCCTGGGACTGACTCTTATGTGTATTACCTCATGCAAGGCTTGCAAAACCCTGAGGGGAAGGCATCACTATTCCTATTTGATAGACAAGGAAACTGGGGCTCAGAGAGGTTAAGCAATTTGCCCAAGGTCACACAGCGGGTACAAGGAAGAGCCTGAATTCAAAACTGGGGTCTCACTCCCAAACCCATGATCTCAGCCACAGTCTAGCACAGCCTCCCCTCCGCCTCCCATCGCTGACTCCTGCTCCTGAAAGTCTCCCAGGCTAAGAAGCCTTCCCAGGTGAAAGGACAGAGGGGGGATGAATGCCCCACCCCCTTGCCATCACCTGACCCACTTGCCCACTGCCCGAGTCTTGCACAGACTCTGAGCCTTCCCTTTCAGGGCTGTGACTGAGAGCTGAGCGTCTGGAGGGCAGGCAGAGCCCATGGAGGCTAAGGAAGGCCAGGAGATGAATGTCAGAGCCTCGATGTCCAGCCCTGACCCTTAGGGTGCCAGAGCCCTTTACTTGAGCCTCACCTCTGGCTTTGCCATCTCCGCCACGCACTTGTGGGGAGGCAGTGTGATCGAGGGGGTCACCCTGAGAGGAGGGAGAAGTCCTCAGTCCCAGCTCTAGCTCGGCCACTTCCTAGCTCACATGGACCTTCTGGCCAATGGCCCCTTGTGACTCAGTTTCCTCATTTATAAAGTGGGCACAATAACACCACTTCCTGTGCAGGTACCGCGCGTGCTCAGAACTGCGGTCTGTACTTGGAAGATCTCAGTAAACATCAAGCTAAAATGATAATAAGCATCATTTTATTTCCTTCTCTTCAGGCATCTCTGCCCCGAGGCCCATGCGGTCAGGGCCCTGCCTGCATCTTACCTTCTTGCCTGCCTTGCCGTATTCACGCTTTAGCCTGTTTCATGAGAGTTGCCCGGATAAGTCTTCTGAGATTGCATCTCTGATCCTGTCAATGCCGTCTCCAGGAACCTTCAGTGGCTCCCTATCATCACCAAGACGAAGACCTAACCAGTTACCCTGGCTCTCACACCCTTCATAAACAGTCTGCAGCCTCCCCGTCCAATCAGAGCCTCACACGGCCCCAGGCAAGCCCTCCACTCCCCGCAGGCACCTACCCTATGTGTGGCCTGTCCAGCCTTGGTGGCATGGCCCATGCTCAATCCCCTGCCAGGAATGCCTTCTCCCCCTTCCAGCTTGAGGGTCACCTCCTCCAGGAAGTGGTCCCTTAACCTGACCTCCCAGAGCCTCTGCTTTCTCATCGGTCCAATGTGCCCGCTTTGGGGGTTTCCATGACAACTGGATGTTCTCCAAGAACCAAAGGACTTTGAAAACCGTCACTATGGGGCATCCTCTCCTGATCCCCTCTCCGGTCGCCCAGCACACAGCAGCGCCCGCCGAAGAACAGCCTTGAACAGGAGGGAAGCCCCTCGGATGCCGTCTGGTAAGGGCCCCCGCCTGCGCCCTGCACAACCTCTCCCGGCCTCGTTGTTGACTTTGGCACGTGGCCCTCACCTGGGCTGCCGTGACTGGCCTGGAATTTCAAGCTGAATTTGATTTGACCTGTTCCACGGGGCTGGCCCCTAAACCAAACCATATTCCTGCTGAGGCCCTCCCGTGCCCAGGGTTCCCCGGGGAGCTGGGGATGGAGCCTGGCTGGGCCATCGCCTGGGGTCACCTTCACCAAGCCCTGCCCAGCGCTCCCTCCTGAACTAATTCCATAATCCTACCTCCTGCCTGGCCCCGGCGGCTCAGGAAGGCTTCTCTGGCCGGCTCTGATCCCACCTTCCTGCTCAGCCTGGGCCCACGGCCCCTCAGCCCCTCAACAGCCCACTTGACAGCCCCGCTGGGGTTCTGAAACTCATTTAGCACCCCCGCCCCCAGACCCCCAGCCAGGCCTTGTAACAGGATCCAGATGTGCCCGCCCCTGTCCCCAGGGTCCCTGCGATAATCCGTGACAGTCGGGGAGCCAGCAGGGGCCGGCGCAGCTGCTGGGAGAGAGGATGGATGTGGGGTGTGCGGCCCAGGGCCCAGGGTCCGTGGAGGAACACATACCCCAGCCCAGCCAGCCCTGGTCCAAGCAGCTCCGCCCTCCCCCAGAAAGCATCCGCATCTCCCCAGCGGAGGATCCAAGCGCTGTGTGACCTTAGGTGCGTTGTGGGCCTCTCTGAGCCTCACCTGCCTCATCGCCTGCTGGACCAGCTCCAATCTCACTGAATTGCTCGGCATGGGGGAAGGGCTGTTCTGGCACAGGAGACTGGCACGTAGTAGGTACTCACGAAACAGTCTCGGGGAAGTCACGGTATCACTTGGAGCTTACTTCCTCACCTACAAAACAGAGGTGACAGTGTCTGCCTTTCAGGGGTTCTGGGAGGGCAAGCTCAGAACAGGGGTCCAGCCAATGGCAGGTACTCGCCTTGCCTTCCAGGCTCCCTGGCCAGCGCAGACGAGGCAGAGGGAGGGGCCGGCCATCCACTGGAGTCTGTGTTAGTGGTTCCTCATCCGATGGATCATTTGGATCAGAAGGACCTGGCTCCCAGTCCGAGGTCTACCTCCAGTCGAGTCCCTTCCCCCGAGGGCCTCCGTTTCTTATCTGAAACATAAGACCTCTTCTAAGCATCTTGGAAACATAGTTGATGCTCCGCGGATACCTGTTAAATGACCGTCAGGATGTCTTCCGTCATTTTCCCTCTTCCTCCTTTCTGAGCCCACCACCCCCTGGGTCTGACCCACTTTACCCAGACTCTCATGGGCACCCCCACTCAACAGAGGAGGGGCGGGGGTCAGCTGACAGGTCAGGAGGACAGCCCTGGAGTGACCTTCTGGCCTTCCCAGACTCCCTGTGGGAGATGCCAGGGGGACAGAGTGGGAGACTGAACTTTGGGTCCCTCAGCCTCTCTGTGCCACAAATTGCTCCTTGGAAGTAGAATTAGAGTAGTTCCCATGAGCCGAGCCCTCTCAGGGGTCTGGCACCACACCAGAGCCTTTACGAGTCTGCTCTCCTCTTATCTGGATCAGGGATGCTCAGAGAGGGAGGCGGCAGCTGGGAACGGGAAAGAAATGCACATTGACCAGCTCCGCCCTTGACCCGCTGAATCTCCAGGTCTGCAGGTGGGGCCCAGCTGTCTGCATTTTGACAAGCCCTCCTGGTGATGCTTGCTGGGAACTGGAGCAGAACCACAGACCCACATAACGCCTCCTCCTCTTTCTGGCCCCAGGCCCTCTTGTCCACAGCTCCTCAGAGGCATCCTTTAACAAGCCCCTTCCTCTAGGGAACTACAGAGGGTGAGATGGTTGGATGGCATCTCCGACTCAGTGGACATGAGTCTGAGCAAGGCTCTGGGAGATGGTGAAGGACAGGGAAGCCTGGCGTGCTGCGGTCCATGGGGTCGCAAAGAGTCAGACACAGCTGAGCGACCGAACAACGACAGCCCTCTCCTCAAGACCTCTGCTCCCCCGGCCCTCCAGTGTTACTGACTGTGGTCTTCTCTGGTCTGGAATCAGCAGCTTTGGGCCACACAGGGTCCCTGCAGAGAGATGCCCTGTCCAGATGTATCCCCCAGTGCATCCCCAGCTGCACGGAGCGTACTCTGCTCTTTGAGACGGGTCTGCCGCCAGCCCGTCTTTTATACATGTACAAATGCCTGGCAGCCATCAACATACCAACCCTGGCCCATCATGCGTGGCCTGGAGAAATGAATCTATTTAAAGCACCCGTAGTCTGAGTTTCTTAACCTCTCTGGGTCTCATTTTCTCATATTTAAGACAGAGATAACAATACCCGTTTCTAGGATGATTGCAAGAGTTAAAGATAATATGAGTAAAGCTTAGAACAACATCTGCCATGTAGCGTGTACTGTGTATGTGCTAGAAATTTCGGCTCTGTGTCCTGTCCCCGCCCCCTGTGTCCTGTCCACGCCTGCTGCATCCTGTCCCCACCCCTGCATCCTGTCCCCGCCCCCCGTGTCCTGTCCACGCCCCCCGTGTCCTGTCCACGCCCACTGTGTCCTGTCCACACCCCCTGTGTCCTGTCCCCGCCCACTGTGTCCTGTCCACGCCCACTGTGTCCTGCCCCGCCCCCTGTCCTGTCCACACCCCCTGTGTCCTGTCCCCGCCCCCTGTGTCCTGTCCACGCCCCCTGTGTCCTGTCCCCGCCCACTGCATCCTGTCCCCGCCCCCTGCGTCCTGTCCCCGCCCCCTGCGTCCTGTCCCCGCCCACTGCATCCTATCCCCGCCTGCTGCATCCTGTCCCCGCCCCCTGAATCCTGTCCCCGCCCCCTGTGTCCTGTCCCCGCCCCCTGCGTCCTGTCCCCGCCCCCTGCATCCTGTCCCCGCCCACTGTGTCCTGTCTCCACTCCCCTGTGTTCTGTCCCACCCCCCTGTGTCCTGTCCACACCCCCAGTCTACCCTGCTTCTCCTTCCCTCCATGCTACCAGGCCCAGCAGCCAGATTGGGTTACTATGACTCCCTGAACCTGTTCTTTTTTCCGTGTCTCCATTCCTTTGCACAGGCTGTGATCTCTGGGGTGTTTTTCCCTCTTTACCTGGAATTGCCCCTGCTTGCCCACCCTTCCCGCTCCCGTGAATGATGGTTCTCCAGTCACAGCCTGGTCGTCTTAGCTGCCCTCCTCACCCATCTCCCCACTAACACATACTCTGATTCTTCCCTCCAAGCGTTCAGTTCCTGGGCTCTTAAATGCACTTGATTTCTGGCTTCTCTCCTAAGACTTAAGTTTCTTGAAAGCAGGGTCTGGGTCTTATTTATCTCCATACTGTGGCCAGCTTTTAGTGGGTATTTAATAAATGCTTGTGGAGTAAAGATTAGGAGTGAATTTTAAAAGATGCATTAGAGTTACAGGGACTAAGAAATGAAGATCTTTCAAACATAGGTAGTGAAACAGGCAGGAAAATACGGACGATGAGATCCCACATAATCGCCCTCCCCAAACTGCATTTCTGTGTATACATGTTGAATGCCGGGCTTCCCTGGTGGTTCAGGGTTAGGAATTTGCACGACAATGCAGGGGACCTGGGTTCAATCCCTGGTCCAGGAAGATTCCACACGCTGCAACTACTGAAGCTCGGGTTCTAGAGCCAGCGCTCTGCAACTGGAGAAACCCCACGTGCCTCAGTGAAGACCTGGTGCGGCCAAAAATAAGTAAATATGTTTTTTAAGTTATTAAAAATTTATGTGGAATGCTTAGAAAGGAATCTGGAAGAGTGAACACCAAAGTCATAACAGGCATGGACTTGGGCAAGGAGACTAATTTCAATAGTGAATGAAGGGATCTCTGTCACCTTGTCTTGTTTGAATTATTATGGAAAAGTGAATTGTTAGTTTGTGTATTAAAGACAAAACAGTTCTCCTCTGCCTGTAAGAAAGGCTGACGTGGAACCCTGGCCTCACTCTGCTCCAGACTCAAGCTGGATGTGCCATGCCAAGCATTTTCTACCACGGGGCCTTTGCACGTCCCATTCTTTCTGCCCAGAATGCCTTTCCCAGCTCCTAGGTGGCTGTCTTCTCTGCATCGATCAGGTATCTGTAAACTCAGCCTGCTCAGAGGCGTCCAGTGCAGCCCTGTCGTCCCTTCCCTGAGCCCTCTGCTTTTCTACCATGTTTAGCACACCTGCAATGCTTACTGTTCATCTCTATTTGCTCAGTGACTTACTCTCTGTCTCTGCTCACTAGAGCATGAGCCCTCTGAGGTCAGGAACTGTGACTGCATTGCCCCTGCTGCAACTCTGGGATATTATGAGAGCTCATGTAAAAGTTGATGAATTAATAAAATCCACTTTAATTATTATTATTATTATTTGGTCCAGGGTTCTAGAGCGTTTGGAGTTTCTCTCTCTCCTCTTAACTTCTCTAGTTCAAACCTTGACCATCAGATACTAACCTGCCCTTGGAGCTCCGAGGGTCTCACTAACTCAGGCTCCTTTAAAGAACTGCCCAATGGTCCATATAAGGTTTTCAGGCAACCACAGCAATGAAATGCAAGCCTAATCCTGTGAAACCCCAAAACTTCTCAGAAGAGATGGTTCAGAGCCTGTTCTGTTCAGCGCGCAGCTGGTAGTGACAGCATACCTGTGCTTTCAAGACCCATATGTTCTTTGTTTTCCTTAAGTGTCAGAAATTTGCTATTGACTCAGACATCCACCTAATTCAAATTTCAAAAGAACAAAGACATCTCTCCCTGTTGCCCTTTCTATATGGCAACCTGTGTAAACAGCTTCTCATGTGGCTGCCCGAGATTTTCTCCTATATGTTCTAGCAAGTGCGGACATATATGTTCTAGTTTTCCTCTTCCATACACATACAAATGGTGATCTATCATACACAAATGCATCGTCCTGCATTTTTTTAACCTAACGGAAGAACTTGGAGATCTTTCCATGGTGAATAACTAAAGGGCATCCACATATTTCCTTATGGCAGCAGACAGGAGAGAATGCTTTCTTATATGCAGTGATCCCGTTGGTGTTTGCCAGGCTCCTACTTAGTGACTGAGCCTAGTGGTCGTTAAGGTCAGGGGACCAGGGTTTGCGTCCCAGCTGTGCCACTGGCCCTTGAGCGCGCTGCCTAACTGGAGCCTACGTGCACATCTACAAAGGGGCCAATCCAGCATCTGCCTGCTGAGGGTGGCCAGGACCAAGTAAGGTCATGAGTGTCAGGGTCCTAGTTCTTACGCATATGGTGTTCAATAAATGGTGGCTGCTTTGACAAATATTATTAATTATAAAAATAAGTATTATCGTTCAGTCCCAGTTGCTCAGCCAGGAGATGAGGGTTGTGGATACTGTGACTTGAGTGTCCTGTTGAAACTAGAACCTTCTGTTTACTCTCATCTTCTTACTTGAAGTATTGTTGATTTACAATGTTGTGTTAATTTCTGGCACACAGCACACTGATTCAGTTATGCACACATATATTTTTTCATGTTCTTTTCCATTGTGATTTATTACAAGATATTGAATATGGTTCTCTGAGTTATGTGGCAGGACCTTGTTGTTCATCTAATTTGAATACAGGGGTTTGTATCTGTTAATCCCACACTCTTAATTTATCCCTCCTGTACCGCCATTCCCCCTTGATGACCATCAATTTGTTTTCTAAGTTTGTGAGTCTGTTTGGTAAATAGGTTTATTTGTATATTTTTGGATTCTGCATATGAGCAGCATATAAATATATGATATTTATCTCTGTTTGACCTTACTTAGGATCACAGTCTCTAGGAGCATCCATGGTGATGCAAATGGCATTATTTGATTCTTTCTTGTGACTGAGTAGTATGGAATCCTCTACTTAGAAGAAGCCGTGCTGATGGCTCGTCGATGGTGGCCTTCGTGCATCTGGGCAGATAGGACCCTGGGAGACCATCCACCACCCCCTACCCCCCCTTCACAGAAAGCGGGGGAGGAGCAGGGACCAGCGAATGAGCCCAGGCATCCTCCTTGAGTGTCAGGAGGCAGTGGGGTGAGAGCTTTCCTGGGCAGCCTCGCAGCTGTTTTTCAGTTCTTAGTCACTGGACACATTTAGGCCTGAAGTTCTTTGAATTTTGTTAAATTCTTTTGCTCCTTTTTCCTTCTCCTCGTGGGGGCAACTTCTGCTTTCCTTGGAGAACTGTCATTAATAAGAGGTGTAAATGATGAACAGGGCATCCCCGGCCAGTCTTCCTTCTCACATTTATTCCTTCTCTGCGTTTTGCTTTATGAGTTTCTAGTTATCAGAGTAACAGAGCATCTGTTTGGAGAGTAAAAATTGAATCCTGTAATTCCATTCTCAGTGGAGATTTTTATGAACACTGTAACAAATTTTTTAAAAAGTTTTTTATATTGGCGTATAGCCAATTAACAATGTCGTGAGAGTTTCAGGCGGACAGCAAAGGGATTCAGCCATGTGTGTACCTGTATCCATTCTCCCCCAAACTCCCCTCCCATCCAGGCTTCCACATAACACTGAGCAGAGTTGCCTGCGCTGTCCACACATCCATTTTACATACAGCAGTGTCGAACACTTTTATACTAGCCCTCCCTGTCTGCCTTCTCTGCACTTCAACACATTGGAGATCATATCGGAAAGAGAGGTTTTCTCTTCTAAAATGTTTGGCTCATCGTTGGAACATCACTTCCCTGTGTTGTTAAAAATGTTGTAAATGTCCATTTTAAAGGCTGCAGGATAGCTAATTGAGTGGAAATACCATATTTCCCATAACTATCTCCCTATTGTTGCACTTCGGGGTTCTTCTCACTTTATTTCAGTTTTCTGGGTGTTCACTTAGAGAGAACTTTGCCCCCAGCATAGGTTTTTTTTCCCTCTGAGGCTTGGATTTCCAGGTGTGGAATCCCTTGGCCAGTGATTATGAAGACATTCAAGGATCTTGATTCTCCCCATTTCTTTCTCCTCCAATCAGTTTTATTTTAATGTGTGGCTTAGCCAATCCTTCCTCCATAACAGATAGGGCTCTGACCCGAGAGGCATAAATTTCACATTTGCTTTCCCTAATGCGTCCCTGAAGTCCCTGAAGCCAGGACCATTAGAACTTGGTTTAGATGACTTTCAAGGCACCCAGGATGGCCCTTCCCCACCGTCAAGGCAGCTCAGTGAAGGATAGAGAACTCCGTCATGTGCAGCAGACTTGTCCCCACCCATTCCCAACACCACCCCCATCCCTGTCATTTTGTAGCTGAGCGCTGAAGAATTGATGCTTTTGAACTGTGGTGTTGGAGAAGACTCTTGAGAGTCCCTTGGAGATCCAACCAGTCCATCCTAAAGGAGATCAGTCCTGAATATTCACTGGAAGGATGGATGCTGAAGCTGAAACTCCAATACTTTGGCCACCTGATGTGAAGAACTGATTTCTTAGAAAAGACCCTGATGCTGGGAAAGATTGAGGGTGGGAGGAGAAGGGGATGACAGAGGATGAGATGGTTGGATGGCATCACTGGCTCGATGGACATGGGTTTGAGTAAACGCCGGGAGTTGATATAGTTTACCTAGTGTGCTGCAGTCCATGGGGTTCCAAAGGTGTCGGACATGACTGAGCGACTGAACTGAACTGAACTGATCTTGCAAAAGAGCTTAGCCACACTGATCATCCATTATTTTAAAATAGAGTTAATCCTCCACTTCATCAGAATGCCAGCTGGTGATTTCCTAAGGTTGCTAAAGTTCTAAGAGGACTTTGCTTTCAGGCATTCATTTACTTGATACATATTTAATTGATGCTGAGTCAGGTTCTAGATTTGGTTCCCCATCCCCACAGTTCCATTTAGATGCATTGTAAATGCATTGTAAAAACAGAGGCATGAGCTGGGGTCAGACAGTCATGGGTGTGGTACTTGGGCGAGTCACTGAACTTTTCCGAAAACTTTTGTTTTCTCATCTGTAAATTGGGAACTATAATGGTAGCTATAAGGTGGTTATAAGGATTAAATGATAACTATATCACATGTACTTCAGTTCAGTTCAGTTCAGTTCAGTCACTCAGTTGTGTCCGACTCTTTGCGACCCCGTGGACTGTAGCATACCAGGTCTCGCTGTCCGTCACCAACTCCTGTAACTTACTCAAACTCATGTCCATTGAGTTGGTAATGCCATCCAACCATCTCACCCTCTGTCATCCCCTTCTCCTCCGCCCTTCAATCTTTCCCAGCATCAGGGTCTTTTCAAGTGAGTCAGATCTTCACATCAGGTGGCCAAAGAATTGGAGTTTCAGCTTCAGCATCAGTCCTTCCAATGAACACCCAGGACTTATCTCCTTCAGGATGAACTGGTTGGATCTCCTTGCAGTCCAAGGGACTCTCAAGAGTCTTCTCCAACACCACAGCTCAGAAGCATCAATTCTTTGGTGCTCAGCTTTCTTTATAGTCCAACTCTCACATTCATACATGACCACTGGAAAAACCATAGCTTTGACTAGATGGACCTTTGTTGCCAAGGTAATGTCTCTGCTTTTTAATACGCTGTCTAGGTTGGTCATAGCTTTTCTTCCAAGGAGCAAGCAATTTCATGGCTGCAATCACCATCTGCAAGTGATTTTGGAACCCCCTAAAATATATGACACATGTACTTAGTAAGCATCCATGGAATGTTAGCTGTAATAGTGATCATTAGACTGTTATCACATTGCATATGAGGGTCTCAAACAACTGGTAAGACAGTCATCTGGCTCCATGTTCAGGTTGACCAATTGCCTTAACTCTGTCCCAGTTGCGTGACTGTACAGGGAAGGGAGAGGCTGATATTAACTGGCTACCTACCAGAAGGTTCTCCAGGGCTTGTTCATGGGACTTGTTTGCCTGCCTCCCTCATCCCCAGAGTCTGGTCACCCTTCTGTACATGAGAGAATCGGATACAGGGGAGTTGAAGATTACAGAGCTTCAGTGGAAACCAGACAGAGTGCATGTTGGAGCGAGGCAACGCCTGCATGTTAGAATAACGTCATAATCAAGGATGACAATCTTATAATGTTAGGATGTTAAAATGACTCAATGTTAGAATGTGTGGATATTATAACTGATAGAACATTACACTAGAAGAACTTTGGTTTTGGAAGGGTTTGTTGAAGAGGATCTGGTCTTTCACTGAATCTGTAGGTGGACAAAGCCACAGGAAAAAAAAGGCAGTGTGACTTTTGGCAGATTGGTGGTTGTGCTTTTAGAATTGTGAGAAGGAAAATTCAGAACTGAACTGGCATCATATTTATAAGCATGCTATGGCATGTATGTGGGAACAGAATTCAAAATTAGAATGTTTTTAAGATTTAAAAAATTTGACCATTTAAAAGAATGTTGGTTTGGGGTGGGCTGTCTGTCCTGAGAGCCCTGGGCACAGCATTCACGGTCCCTCTTCCTTTTCTTGGGAGGCTTGTGGAAATACAGGCAGACCATTGATTCCAGCCCAAACCTTCATTCTACAGGTGAAGATGAGGAGGTTCACAGACAACAGTGGTCTGGTCAAACCACATGGCAGTGGGTGGGGGTGGGGGTGATGAGTGGGGGTGGGGTGGGGTGGGCACTGCAGAATCACAGGTGGAGGCCGAGCTCCAGACCGTGCCTTTCTCCCCGTCTCCCCACCCCCACTGCTTCACTGCTCCCCGGGGCATGGTCTGAGCAGAGTGCTGGGTAAGGCTGTCTCCTCTACTGGGCATCAGTGAGTTCTGCCTTGGAATAAAGCTAGTTGTGTGCCTGTCATTTGCAACCCACTAGCTGTTGACATGCCTTTGGCTCCTGGGGTGTATCTTATTCAGCAATACCTTCTTGCTGAGAGAAGTAAGCAGTATGGAAAAGATGATCATCTGGTCTACCTAGAACACTATGGCAGTTTTCAAATTTTTAAAAATTATTTTAATTGGAGGATAATGACAACATTGTGATGTTTCCCCATACATCAGTGTGAATCAGCCATAGACACACATTTGTCCTCTCCCTCCTGCACCCCATCCCACCTTTCTCTGCACCCCATCCCCCCAGGTCGTCACAGAGCACCAGCTTCAGAGCCAGAGTTTTCAGCTCTGCCACTTCCCAACTGTGTGATCTTGGGGAAGAAACCTAACCTCTCTGTTATGCAGGTTTTCCATCTGTTAAGCAGAATTAATAGTAGCCTTATAATATTGTTGTGAAGATTAAATGAGATAATGACCCTTGCATAGTGCCTGTAACAGAGAGTAGATACTTAATAAACACTCTTCTATATATAGTGATAGTTTGTGATAATTTATAATAATATATAAACTTTCCTTCCTGCTTCCCCTCAGCTCCTACCATCCCCTCCCTGGATGTTCACACATTCATCTTTCAATACCCTCGTGTCTGCTTCAGGCAGAGAAACTTAACTCAGCCCCAAATACCAACATGTTTCTCAGTGATAGACATTAAAGGGCTTGGGGTTTCTTGATGAACTGGAAGAACTTTTCTTTTAATATCTTAAAATCCCTTAGCAAGTTTGGAGCCTCTGCAGGAGAAGGTGGAAAGTCACACCTGCTGAAGTCTTGCCACGTGCTCTCAAAGTCAGTTCTCATAGCCTCTATGCAGGAGACACGTCATTACCTCCAACTTCCAGGTGAGAAAACTGAGGCACAGAAGTCAGTTAATTTGGTGAAGATGAGAGATCAAGAAAGAGATGGCAGTTAGGGTCTGAAACTCTGAGTGCTTGACCCTGAAACCTGTATTCTTTCCACTGGAACAGCCCATTTTGCTTTCTGAGCTGGAACATGACCTGGTTTTCATCTGGCCCTGGGGTCAAGAGGCAGGTGAGAGGGTGGATGATAAGGTAGGACGGGTCAGAGGGAGAGGATGTGGTCCAAGCTCACCAAGTCCCAGGAGATATTTTCCCAACAAATAGCTGGATGGCAGGGCAATGGGTCTGGAATTGCTTTGGCAATTTCCTGCGTTGGTCTAGAATACCTGGTTACTTCCTCTGTGATGTGCTGAGTGTGTGAGGTCCTCCACACAGAGCACTTACAAGATGGGACCTAGTTGAAGCAAGTGAAAGTGCTTGGAAAACAAAGGTAAACGTACTGAGAAAAAGCCAGGACCTCTAAGCCCTGCATCCTGGCATCTCCGTTTCTCCTCAGGCCCTTGTACGTCTCGGAGAAGGTAGGAGGACGGCCACGCTGCAGGGGGGAGGGCTAGGCCAGGCTCTTGACTAGCCCAGGATGGACTGGGCACAAGTCTGAGTTACCCGCGAGGAGGGAAAGGCAGGACGCGGCTGGGGGAGACACGAAGTGAGAATGAAGTCGGAAGTCACAGCAGGTAAGAACCACGGCTTGAGGACAGCAGCTGGGGGCCTGGGAGGACTAAAGCCCCAGCAAAGATGGTGGATCCCGGCAGGTGGCTCAGAACCAAGACGGAGAACGGAGTGTGAGGTCGGAGGTCCGCGCTTAGGTGGTCTGCATGTGGGTCTAATGGTCCAAGAGGTCGCCCAAAGCGCAGACCAAAGGGATGGGTTGTTCAAGATGGCAGGGCTCACAGACACAGGGCAAAGACGGATTCGTGTGGGAATGACCTTCATCAAGGTCACCCAGCTTGGGCAACAAATGGAGAACCCCACCCAGGAACGAAGACCCGCTGGCGCCTCCTGTAGCCATGGCTGCTGAACCCCAAAGTTCTCTACCTGACCCCCAGGGCTGGAGCAAGCCCCAGGCAGCGGCCGCTCACCCTCTCGTCTCCGGCCATAAAGAGACAACAGAATGGAAAGATAATTAAAAAATAAGAGTGGAGGCTGGGGAAGGGGGGGTAGAGCGGAGGGCTGGGGAAGCGATTTCCAGAGCAGAGAGGGATGGAGGGTTGGCGAGGCTGGCGCTGAGATAACCAACAGATGCGATTCTTCAGATAAGCGTAGCAATTTAGATAAATCTCAGGCTTTGGCGCTGGTCGCCTTCGTCCCCTCTCCTCCGTCTGCCTTTTTTCAATTTTATCTCTGAGCCAAGGGAGTGGGAGGGGAGGGGAGGAAACTCAAGAGGGGTGAGGAGACGGGAGGCGGGAGGGCAGCGAGGGGGGCCAACTTCATCTTCAGGGACTTTGGCTTTTCTTTTTAATGTGTTTTTCCCAGAAGGTGGGAAATGCCAACACACACTCGGAGACCTAGAAGGCGGCCTATGTTTTTTAAAAAGCGGCGGACAAAAATCAAAATATTTGAAAATGTATTTCATGGTAATTATGTCATATTTCATGGGCTGGTGCCACTACTGAAAGAGAGGCTGAATGCCTTAATTTGTATAGAAATTGTAATCATTTGTTCATTTCAAGGTGAAAATTGCATTTTTTAATTTAAATTGTATCCTGCATGATAGTCTATTATCTAGTAAAATTGTCTCCATGTCTGAATGCCTTATATGCAGCTGCAATGCTTGTTACAAATCCACTTATATTCATAAAAGCAGGTGGACATCTCAGGAAATGGAAGCCGTCGTGCGTGCGTGCGTGCGGGTGCGTGTGGATGCGGCGGCTCCTCTTGCCCATCTCACTCCGGTCCCCTCCCGCACGCCGCCTCCGCCTCCGACTCTCAAGTCAGCATTTCCAGATCGGCTTAACAAATGATAATTAGTTGGAATAAATGAGGAAGGTGCACAGAGGGGAGAAAGGAGCCGGGGACTGAGTCAGGGCGCCGGGCAGGGCTGTCTCCTTCTACCCCTGGGTGGGCTGCAGCTTTGATTCTCGCTCTGAGCCTCAGTTTCCTGTCTGTAAAGGCAGACGCTTGACTCCCCCTGAGTGAAGGGTCTGTGCTTACTCGGCAACAGGGTAATTAAGAGTCTGGTCGTTGGGATTTCCTTGGTGGTCCGGTGGTTAAGAATCCGCCTTCCAGTGCAGGGATGTGGGTTCGATCTCCGGTTCGGGAAATAAAGAGGCCGCAGACCGCGGAGCAGCTAAGCCGCTGGGCCGCAGCTAGAGTCCCAGCGCTGCTACGCAGGATCCTGCAGGACCCAACAAAGACCTCGCTGCCGCAGCTGAGAACTGAAGAGTCTGGCTGTCTTTGCCCTTGCGGGCTGTGTGACCTGACACAAATTCCTTAACCTCTCTGAGACTCAGTTTCCTCATCTTTAAAATGGGGCAATGGCAAAATCTGCTTCATCTGGTTGTTGTCAGCAAAGGAGGACCAGTAGACCAAATCCGCCCGTCACTTGTCTATACAGCCTGCCAGCTTCTAGGGGTTTCTACGTTTTTTTAAATGTTGAAAAAGAAATTGGAAGCAGAACAACATATTGTGACCTGAGATGATATAGATTCAAATTTAAGTTCTATCAATAAAGTTTTTCTGGAACACAGACACGCGCGTGGGTTTAGCTACGGCTGCGGTCACCCTCTATCAGATTGAGTGGTTGTAACGAAGCCCATATAGCCTGCAAAGCCTAAAATGTCTACTATGGGCCTTTATAGGAAAAGTTCGCCAACCTTCAAAATAACTTAATAAAAGTGCTCAGTCCAGCATCTGGGATGTCAGAAGCATCAATCCTTGTTAGCAGTTAGTATAGGCTGGGAGATTTAAGGAAGTTTGAGTGTCAGGAAGACAATCAGTCAACCAGTATTTATACAATAGTTACCAATAGTTACCGTCTGCTCATAGATACAGAATTTCTCTTTGGGACAAAACCAGAATCGGGGGGACCTCATTTTCCCAGGGGAATTTTACCCAGAGTTTAGAAAAATTCCATTACATTTTTAAAAATTGAGAAGTGCCAGAAGGGGTCCTGGAGCAGAATTAAGATGGTCTTTTCCATCCACCTACTCTGGGCCTTAATTTTCCATGTAAAATGGATCCCTTCCAGCAAAAGGTGCAACTCCAAGTCCCCCATATCACGTGCATGTGTGAAGGGTCAGCACGCTCCTGGGCAGATGGCTGCTGCCCAGGTGGCTGATTTCTTGCTCTCCTTTCACTGCGACAGTTTCCTTGGCCATTAGAGGACCCTGTTCAGAAGCACTTACTTCCATCTTTGGCTTCCCAACCATGGAAGCTCAGGTGGTCCTCGTGGTAGAGAACCTGCCTGCCAGTCAGGAGACACAAGAGACACAGATTCGGGAAGAGCCCCTGGAAAAGGGCACAGCAACCCACTCCAGTATCCTTACCTGGAGAATCCCATGGACAGAAGAACCTGGCAGGCTATAGTCCATGGGGTCGCAAAGAGTTGGACACGACTGAAGCAACTTCGTTCACATGCAGAAAAAGCCCATTTGGCTTCCCAGGTGGCCCTTGTGATAAAGAACCTGTCTGCTAATGCAGGAGACCTAAGAGACGTGGGTTCAATCCCTGGGTTGGGAAGATCCCCTGGAGAAGGGCATGGCAACCCACTCCAGTATCCTTGCCTGGAGAATCCCATGGACAGAGGAGCCTGGTGGGCTACTGTGCTTGGGAACACGAAGAGTCAGACGTGACTAAAGCACCTTACTTACCATGGACGCCCTCCCATCTTTTAGTCCAGCTCGCTCCTTTTTCCCCTCCCCCTTTCCCTCCCACCTTCCCTTTTCTCCTCTCTTCTTCACTTCCTTCTTTCCTTGCCTCTTTCATCAAACAATTTCCAAGCATCTTGTTGTCCCAGACACTGTCTTGAAGGAGGCTTTATGTGGTCCCTCTTAATTCCAAGGCTCCCTTTAGCTAAGGAGAAAGACTCTTACACTCAAACACAAGCTAAATGTCTTTGGTGAGTGACTGAGTCTCTGAGTCTCATTTCCCCAATGAGAAAATGAAACGAATAATTTTCCTGTCTGTCATAGGATTATGGGGGAGGATTCAAAGAGATGATATGTGTCAAAATGCCTTGTCAACTGTAAAGAGTCCCATAATTGTTACTTAAAAATTTATCTTTTTCAGGACTCAGGCTGCAGAAGACTTGCCCAAGACCATACAGCTAAAAAGTAACCAAATGAGTTTAACACTAATGCCTGATTTGTGGACTGCAGGTTTTTGTGTCCCCTCAAAGTGATGGTATTTGGAGATGAGGTCTTTGAATAATTAAGGTTAGAGAAGAAGACTCTTGAGAGTCCCTTGGATTTCAAGATCCAACCAGTCCATCCTAAAGGAAATCAGTCCTGAATATTCATTGGAAGGACTGATGCTGAAGCTAAAACTCCAATACTTTGGCCACTTGTTGTGAAGAACCGACTCATTTGAAAAGACCCTGATGCTGGGAAAGACTGAAGGCGGGAAGAGAAGGGGACAACAGAGGATGAGGTGGTTGGATGGCATCACTGACTTGATGGACATGAGTTTGAGTAAACTCCAGGAGTTGGTGATGGACGGGGAGGCCTGGCATGCTGCAGTCCATGGGGTCACAAAGAGTCAGACACGACTGAGTGACTGAACCAAACTGAAGTCATGAGGGTGGGGCCCCATGTGGGATTAGTGCCCTTTTAAGAAGAAGAAGGGCCATCGGAGCTGAGGAGAGGCCATGTGAGCACAGTGAGGAGCAGCTGTCTGCAAACCAGGAAGAGAGACCCCCCAGAGCCTGACCATCCTGCTGCCCCGCCTCAGACTCCCAGCTTCTGGAACCATGTGCAAAAAAAATGCCTATAGCTAAAGCCCCAGTCTATTATAATTTGTTATGGCAGCCCAAGTAGACAAAGACATCTGGGCTCTTCACTGTCTAACACACTTCCTCCCTGGACGTGTTTAATTTAATTATTTAATTAATTTATTTAAAAGTTTTATTTATTTTTGGCTGCGCTGGGTCTTCATTGCTGCAAGGGGGCTTTCTCTTGTGGCGAGCGGAGGCTGCTCTCTGCTTGCGTTGCGTGGGCTTCTTATCGTGGTGGCTTCTCTTGTCGTGGCGCTGCAGGGCTCTAGGCACATGGGCTTCAGTGGTTGTGGTCCATGGGCTCTGTTGCTCCATGCAAGTGGAATCCTCCCAGACCAGGGATGGAACCCATGTCCCCTGCGTTGGTAGGAGGACTCTTAACCACTGGACTGCCAGGGAAGTCCCCCGGATATATTCTACGAAGGAAAGAGAATGCCAGCCTTCTGTTTGCAGCCTGGAGAAATCTGGGGTAGGAGAGAGTTAGGGTTAGAGTTCCAGGGCCTCAGTTTCTCCCTGGCTTGTCAATACTGGCTGTGTGACAGAATCAGTTGGGGAGCTATAATGATAGTATTAGTAATGATGCCTGAGCTTCATTCCCAGAGGTTCTGATTTACTGGGTCCAGGAAGGACCTGGCCCGTGGTGTTTTATCGTTCCTCCCCTGCCCCGCTCAACCATCCCTCTGTAATCACACAGGGTAGTTGCTGGGTGGAGGCCCTTCCCCAAGCAGCAGCATCTGGACATGAGATTATCCTCATCCTTTCCCATCACCTCAGGGGACATGAACAGGTGCTGGAACGGGGCGGGGGGGGGGAGTTCACATGGCAAATCCTTCCATGCCTCATACCCAACCAGAATTCCTGGAGGGCTCCCAACACTGCGTGCCAACTGCTGAGAGTCTGAGAATGTTGAAATGATTCAACCAGAGTGGATCCGGGGGCTTGAGACCTGGGGCCCTGAGCCTGCACGCCTGGTCAGGGAGCAGTCACATCACTGAAGAGGAGCTAATGGTGGACGGATGGGCACTGGTGAGGAGTCTGCAGATGGCTGCTTTCTTGACAGTGTTCTCACCATGTTTAATTGTTAATGACAATATTTGCCAATTAACCAGGGGCCTACTATCTTCCAGAGGCTTTGCTTACATCAACTCACTGAGGATCGACTAGGTGCCAGTGTTGCCTCATCACCCCCGTCTCCTCTTGGCTTCCAGCACCATCCTTCCCTACTGTCCTCTGGGTGCCCAGCTGCTCCTTCACTGATTCTTTCCCCAAATCCCTCTAAAGGCTGGGGTGCACACAGCCCAATCATTGGTTCTCTTTTCTTCTATTTTCTTGGTTCTTCTTTCCTTCTATTTTCTATCTCACTCGCTCCCTCAACAGTACCAGCCAAACTTTAAATACCAACCAAACTTCCAAAGTCACCCGTGAAGCATCACCCTCTTCTCCAGATATAGGAGCATCAGGTGGTGCTGTCTCTACCTGGGAATTCTCAGCTGTAGGGTGGCTGAACAGGCCTGTTGAATCTCTGCTCCTCACTTTATTAAAATAAAATCCAAACTCTTTGCCAGTCTATAAGGCTCCCACTATTTGGCCCCAGCCCACTTCACCCTTCCAGTCTCCTACTGCAAGCGTGTGACCAGCCGGCTGACTGAATGGGCAAATGAGTGAATGGACTTTCTGGGAAGGGCCTGGGTTGAGAGTTAATACATGGACTCAAGCTCCAGTGACTCTGGAAGTTTGGACGACCACCCTCCTTGTCCTCTCTGGGACTTTGCTTTCAATATTTGTTGGAATGCATTTTCCTATGACGTCGGTAGTGTTACACCCATTTTTAAAATCTGTTTTTCATTGGAGGATAATTGCTTTGCAATACTGTATTGCTTTCTGCCACACGGCAACGTGAATCAGCCCTAGATATACATACGTGCCTCCCTCTGGAGCCTCCCTCCCATCTCCCATCCCACCCCACCTCTAGGCTGTCCCGGTTTGAATTCGCTGAGTCAGACAGCAAATTCCCACTGGCTTCTATTTTACACATTATGGACACAGGATGGGGGGAAGGGGAAGGAGAGGGTGGGATGAACAGACAGAGTAGCATGGAAACATACATACCCATTTTATAGATGGAAAAAATTGTCTTGGGAAGGTTAACTCCCCGACCAAGGTCACCCAGTGGTAGCTGAGAGGGCTAGGGTTTGAACACAGGTCTCTCTGGTTACAAAGCCCATGCCCAGTTTTCACTGCACTTCTGCTCTGAATGTGCCCCCATCCTGGCTGGACCCCACTGCTGGCCTTCAGGTTGGGACCAGAGGCACATCCAGCAGCTGTTGGAGCCTCCCCCTTCCCATTCCTTGCAGCTGGGAGCCGGGGCCCCTCATTCTGCAGAATCATCCATCCCCCGGAGACCTGGCCACTCCCAGACCAGCTGCGCAAGCTTGGAGAAGACACTTTCTAAGCCACAGCATACCCAGCTGAAAACATGCACGTAGCCCCATCCAGCTGTCTTCCGGAAAGAACCAGATCAACTGCTACTCTGGTAAAGATGGAAAAATTCCGTTAATTTAATGAGTCTGGACACAGTGTGGGATGACTGAAGCCTCAGGCTCCCAGCCTCTGTGTGATGGAGCTAACCCTCTTCTGATCCTCTCCTAATCCCAAATTTCACAACTTCGGCACAACTGACGTTTGAGTCAGATAATTCTTTGTTGCGGGGGCTGTTCTGTGCGCTGTAGGGGTTGAGTGGTCTCGCTGGTCTCCACTTACCACGCAGCAGGCCATTCATCTAGGTGTAACAACCAAAATGATCTCCAGGCTGCCAAGTGCCCCTGGTTCAGAATACAGGGCTTCCCAGGTGGTGCTAGTGGTAAAGAACCAGCCTGCCAATGCAGGAGACATAAGAGACTGGGTTCAATCGCTAAGTCGGGAAGATCCCCTGGAGTTGGAGAATCCCGTGGACAGAGGAGCCTGGCAGGCAAAGAGTTGGGAAGTGAGTGACTTAGCATGCATGTGCGCACACACGAGAGTCACTCATCCTAGAAGTGAAGTGAAGTGAAAGTCGGTCAGTCGTGTCCGACTCTTTGCAACCCCATGAACTATACAGTCCATGGGATTCTCCAGCCAGAATACTGGAGTGGGTAGCCTTTCCCTTCTCCAGGGGATCCTCCTGACCCAGGGATAGAGCCCAGGTCTCCTGCATTGCACGCGGATTCTTTACTAGTTGAGCCACAGGGCAGCCCAAAGCATAGCTTGATCCTTATCTGTCCTTACAGGATGATAACCATTATCCTAGATGGTTATTTTCCAGGCATCAAGCTTCCAATGCTTGGTAGTTCATGTTGAGCACCTACTAAGTGCCAGGCATGGACTAATGCAATCCTCACAACAGCCCTCTGGGATGGGTATTATCATTATCCTGTTTTACAAATGACGAGATAGGCACAGAGAAACTTATGTGAGTCCCTTGACCTTTATTCCTGCAGACCACCTGCCACAGCCAGGCTGTCTGCTGACTGTGTGACCACATTCATTCACTGTTAGCGACTTTGCAAGTCACAGGGTCATGACGCTCAGATTCCCATAAGGAAACTGAGCTTCATGCTGTTTCCATGAGATCACCCAGTATCCTATAGCCGCTGTAATGGTTAGAGCCTGGGTTTGAACCCAAACTTTATGGTGAAGCCCATTATCTTCCCACTTCTCCCAACTGCCTTTTAAAGACTTGCAGAAATACTGTCAGCTTGACAAGACCTTTAAGATCTTTTAATACTCAACAAGTATTTATTGATGCCTATTCCATGCTGGAATAGACCCCGATGCTGGGAAAGATTGAAGGCAAGAGGAGAAAGAGATGACAGAGGATGAGATGGTTGGATGGCAACACTGACTTGATGGACATGAGTTAGAGCAAGCTTCGGGAGTTGGTGATGGACAGGGAAGCCTAGCGTGCTACAGTCCATGGGGTTGCAAAGACCATGGGGTCAGACACGACTGGGCGACTGAACTGAACTAAGCATGTGTGGTGAAGGATCTGGGCTCTTCCTAATCTTTTAGAGAAACTTGCTGAAGTATCTAAGGATAAGATGGGTTGGGATCTGGGATTAGTTCCTAAGTATGGATGTGGAGGGGAAGTGGCCAAAGGTACAGATGGAATGAGCTTAGTGATAAGTTGATAATTCTTGAAGCCAGGTAATGGCTCCGTCTTTACTGCTGTGGAATTTCCCATCATACCCCATGTTTGGAAGGTGTGGATACTGATTCCTTGTTTGGACTTAAATCCCAACTTCACTTCCTTCCATATCATCTTGGGTAATTTTCTTGTCTCTCTAGACATCTGCAAAGTGAGAGGATGATAATTTGTAGCTTGCAGGTTGCTGTGAGGATTAAATAAGATAGTACAGAGTATACGTGGTAGTTCCCAAGCAGAGGAAGGACCTGGCCGAGAGCAGGGCTCCCTGGGGGTCATCGCAGCCCTGTCTTTCTTTACTGCAAAGATCTCAGTGTCTTCAAGGGCACGGGGAGACCCATCATCATCGCAGAACTCCTCCTACAGGTATCCTTGGCCCACCTCCTGCCCTGGTCACCAAGCCTGTTGTCTGCCCCATGGTGGCCCTGGAGGGACTCTCACCCTGAGTTACCCACAGAACAAGGCGAAGACAAAACTCTTAATCCCCATGAAGGACTCTAAGTTCCAGCAAGTCCCCCTCCAGCCCCAGCTGTGCCGAGGCCTCGTCTGGAATTTCTGGTAGCCAAACTGTCAGCAAGGTCCTTGTAGAAGCTACAGATGAAAGGCCCTTCCTGCCCCCTGGGCCCCCTCCCCGCTCTCCCTCCGCTCTCCCGCAGTGGGGACGGCCCCTTTCCTTCATCAGCTGTCTGTGCTGGTTGAATTATTTCCATGTTCTCAGGCTCTGTGGGGAGTTGGCATGAGATGTTGGGAGCCCTCCAGGTGTTCTGGCTGGGGACAGGGCACAGATGGGCTCCCCATGGGAACCGCTCTCCACTCGGCCCCCGTCCTCCTCCCCTGGGCTGATGGGAAGGGCTGGGGGTCGTCTCATGCTCAGAAGGCTTGACTCAGCCCCACCCCTCCCAAGAGACGAGACTCAGAGCAGGACCCCCGACTCCTCGTCGTAAAATGGGCCATCTTGAGAATGAAGAGTGACAGTACATCTAGGATGTTCAGTACACTATCTAGCACCTATAAAATGTGCTATTAGCATCATCCATAAGAATACTGAGTGCCTATGCATGTACACCCGGAATTAATACAATAGTTTAACTCAACTATCAATCAGTTCAGTCCAGTTCAGTCGCTCAGTCGTGTCCAACTCTTTGCGACCCCATGAATCGCAGCACGCCAGGCCTCCCTGTTCATCACCAACTCCCAGAGTTTACCCAAACCCATGTCCATTGAGTCGGTGATGCCATCCAGCCATCTCATCCTCTGTCGTCCCCTTCTCCTCCTGCCCCCAATCCCTCCCAGCATCGGGGTCTTTTCCAATGAGTCAGCTCTTCGCATGAGGTGGCCAAAGTATTGGAGTTTCAGCTTCCGCATCAGTCCTTCCAGTGAACACCCAGGACTGATCTCCTTTAGGATGGACTGGTTGGATCTCCTTGTACTCCAAGGTTTTCTCAAGAGTCTTCTCCAATATGCCAATTTTAAAAAGCTATGTGATTCCCCCCACCCCTCCCAAAGGGTATCATTAAAAACCCACTATTTTTAGCAGCTTCTTTCGGTGATGTTAGACACTTCCAAGCATTCAAACTGTCTGCAGAACTTGGGGCCAAGAAGGCACAGAAGCCTGGGGTCCATGGGGAGAAAGTTTATGGATCAGTGGCAACCTGGACCCCGTTTACCTGCAAGTAGAAAGACCTCAAACCTTGTCTTTCCAGCCATAGGATCAGATAAAAAAGTTCCTGTGAGCCAGATAGTATGAGAGAAATCTCCATTTTCTTTTTTTATTTTTAATAATTTTATTTGTTTATTTTCAGCTGTGCCGTGTCTTCGTGCTGCATGGGCTTTTCTCAAGTGCAATGAGCAGAGGTTACTTTCTGACTGTGGTGTGTGGGCTTCTGGCTGCAGGGCTTGCTCTTGTTGCCAGTCACGGGCTCTAGGCACGCAGGCTCGAGAGTTGTGGTTCATGGGCTCTGGAGTCGTGGGGCCTGGGCTTAGTTGCTCTGCTGCATATGGGATCTTCCTGGACCAGGGATTGAACCTGTGTCTTCTGCTATGGTTTTTCCAGTGGTCATGTATGGATGTGAGAATTGGATGATAAAGAAAGCTGAGTGCTGAAGAATTGATGCTTTTGAACTGTGGTGTTGGAGAAGACTCTTGAGAGTCCCTTGGACTGCAAGGAGATCCAACCAGTCCATCCTAAAGGAAATCAGTCCTGGGTGTTCATTGGAAGGACTGATGCTGAAGCTGAAACTCCAATACTTTGGCCACCTGATGTGAAGAGCTGACTCATTTGAAGACCCTGATGCTGGGAAAGATTGAAGGTGAGAGGAGAAGGGGATGACAGGATGAGATAGTTGGATGGCATCACTGACTCAATGGACATGAGTTTGGGTGAACTCCAGGAGTTGGTGATGGACAGGGAGGCCTGGCGTGCTGTGGTTCATGGGGTCGCAAAGAGTCAGACATGACTGAGCGACTGAACTGAACTGAACTGATCCATACTGTCTTCCACAGTTGCTGTATCAATTTACATTCCCACCAACAGTGCAAGAGGGTTCCCATTTCTCCACACCCTCTCTAGTGTTAGCTGTTTGTAGACTTTTTGATGATGGCCATTCTGACTGGTGTGAGGTGATATCTCATTATAGTTTTCATTTATATTTCTCTAATAATGAGTGATATTGAGTATCTTTTCATATGCTTTTTAGCCATCTGTATGTCTTCTTTGGAAAAATGTCTGTTTAGGTCTTTTTCCAACTTTTTGATTGGGTTGTTTGTTTTTCTGGTATTGAGATGTATGAGCTGCTTTATATTTTGGAAATTAATCCTTTGTCAGTGTTTCATTTGCTATTATTTTCTCCCATTCTGAGGGTTGTCTTTTCACCTTTCTTATAGTTTCCTTTACTGTGCATCACCCTGATACCAAAATCAGACAAAGATAACATACAAAAAAGAAAACTACAGGCCAACATCACTGATGAACATAGATGCAAAAACCTTCAACAAAATTTTAGCAAACAGAATTCAGGAACATGTCAAAAAAGCTCATGCACCATGATCAAGTTGGGTATATTCCAGGGATGCAAGGATTCTTCAATATATGCAAATCAATCAATGTGATACACCATATTAACAAGTTAAAAGATAAAAGCCATACGGTAATCTCAATAGATGCAGAAAAAGCCTTGGACAAAATTCAGCATCCATTTATGATTAAAACTTTTCAGAAAATGGGCTTAGAAGGAACCTACCTGTAGGCCATATATGATAAGCCTACAATAAACATCATTCTCAATGGTGAAAAACTGAAAGTATTCCCCCTAAGATCAGGAATAAGACAAGGGTGTCCACTTTCACCACTATTATTCAGCATAGCTCTGGAAGTCCTAGCTATAGCAATCAGAGAAGAAAAAGAAACAAAAAACATTCCAGATCTGAAAGGAAGAAGTAAAGCTCTGTTTGAAGATGACATGATACTGTATATAGAAAACCCTAAAGATAGTATCAGAAAATTACTAAAGCTAATCAGTGAATTATCTGATTAACTGGAGAAGGGAATGGCAAATAACTTCAGTATTCTTGCCTTGAGAATCCCATGAACAGTACGAAAAGGCAAAAAGATAAGACACTGAAAGATGAACTCCCCTGGTCGGTAGGTGCCCAATATGCTACTGGAGATCAGTGGAGAAATAACTCCAGAAAGAATGAAGAGATGGAGCCAAAGCAAAAATGATACCCAGTCGTGGATGTGACTGGTGATGGAAGTAAAGTCCAATGTTGTAAAGGGCAATATTGCATAGGAACCTGGAATGTTAGGTCCATCAGTTCAGTTCAGTCGCTCAGTCATGTCAGACTCTTTGCGACCCCATGAACCTCAGCACGCCAGGCCTCCCTGTCTATCACCAACTCCCAGAGTCCATCCAAACATCCAACCATCTCATCTTCTGTCATCTCCTTCTCCTCCTGCCCTCGATCTTTACCAGTATTAGAGTCTTTTCCAATGAGTCAGCTCTTCGCATCAGGTGGCCAAAGTATTGGAGTTTTAGCTTCAGCATCAGTCCTTCCAATGAATATTCAGAACTGATTTCCTTTACGATGGACTGGTTGGATCTCCTTGCAGTCCAAGGGACTCTCAAGAGTCTTCTCCAACACCACAGTTCAAAAGCATCAATTCTTCGGCACTCAGCTTTCTTTATCATCCAACTCTCACATCCATACATGACTACTGGAAATACCATAGCTTTGACTAGATGGACCTTTGTTGACAAAGTGATGTCTCTGCTTTTTAATATGCTGTCTAGGTTGGTCATAACTTTCCTTCCAAGGAGTAAGAATCTTTTAATTTCATGGCTGCAATTACCATCTGCAGTGATAAGGCAAATTGGAAGTTGTCAAACAGGAGATGGCAAGAGTGAACATCGACATTCTAGGAATCAGTGAACTAAGATGGACTGAAATGGGTGAATGGAACTCAGATGACCATTATATCTACTACTGTGGGCAGGAATCCCTTAGAAGAAATGGGGTAGCCATCATAGTCAACAAAAGGGTCTGAAATGCAGTATTTGGATGCAATCTCAAAAATGAAAGAATGATCTCTGTTCATTTCCAAGGCAAACCATTCAATATCACAGTAATCCAAGTCTACACCCAGACCATTAATGCTGAAGAAGCTAAAGTTGAATGGTTCTAAGAAGACCTACAAGACCTTCTAGAACTAACATCCAGAAAAGATGTCTTTCATTATAGGGGACTGGAATGCAAAAGTAGGAAGTCAAGAAACACCTGGAGTAACAGGCAAATCTGGCCTTGGAGTACAGAATGGAGCAAGGAAAAGGCTGATAGAGTTTTGCCAAGAGAACACACAGGTCATAGCAAACACCCTCTTCCAACAACACAAGAGAAGACTCTATACATGCACATCACCAGACGGTCAATACCGAAATCAGATTGATTATATTCTTTGCAGTCAAAGATGGAGCAACTCTATACAGTCAGCAAAAACAAGACTGGAAGCTGACTGTGGCTCAGATCATGAACTCCTTATTGCCAAATTCAGACTTAAAGAAAGTAGGGAAAACCACTAGACCATTCAGGTATGACCTAAATCAAAACGCTTACAATTATACAGTGGAAGTGACAGATAGATTCAAGGGATTAGATCTGATAGACAGAGTGCCTGAAGAACTGTGGACAGAGGTTTGTGACACTGTACAGGAGGCAGTGACCAAGACCATTCCCAAGAAAAAGAAATGCAAAAAGGCAAAATGGTTGTCTGAGAAGGTCTTACAAATAACTGTGAAAAGAATACAAGTGGAAGACAAAGGAGAAAAGAAAAGATAAACCATTTGCATGCAGAGTTCCAAAAAATAGCAAGGAGAGGTAAGAAAGCCTTCCTCAGTAATCAGTGCAAAGAAATAGAGGAAAACAATAGAATGGGAAAGACTAGAGATTTCTTCAAGAAAATTAGAGATACCAAGGGAATATTTCATGCAAAGATGGGCCCAATAAAGGACAGAAATGGTATGGACCTAACAGAAGCAGAAGGTATTAAGAAGAGGTGCCAAGAATACACAGAAGAACTATACAAAAAAGATCTTCATGACCTAGATAATAACAATGGTGTGATCACTCACCTCGAGCCAGACATCCTGGAATGTGAAGTCAAGTGGGCCTTAAGAAGCATCACTACAAGCAAAGCTAGTGGAGGTGATGGAATTCCAGTTGAATTATTTCGAATCCTAACAGATGATGCTATGAAAGTGCTGCACTCAGTATGCCAGCAAATTTGGAAAACTCAACAGTGGCCACATGATTGGAAAAGGTCAGTTTTCATTCTAGTCCAAAAGAACCATGAACTTCCAGATGTTCAAGCTGGATTTAGGAAAGGCAGAGGAACCAGAGATCAAATTGCCAACATATGTTGGATCATAGAAAATGCAAGAGTTCCAGAAAACCATCGACTTCTGCTTTATAGACTATGCCAAAGTCTTTGACTGTGTGGATCCCAACAAACTGTGGAAAATCAAGAGATGGGAATACCAGACCACCTGTCCTGCCTCCTGAGAAATCTGTATGCAGGTCAAGAAGCAACAGTTAGATCTGGACATGGAACAACAGACTGGTTCCAAATTGGGAAAAGAGTACGTCAAGGCTATATATTGTCACCCTGCCTTATTTAACTTACATGCAGAATATACCATGAGAAATGCTGGACTGGATGAAGCACAAGCTGGAATTGTGATTGCTGGGAGAAATATCAATAACCTCAGATACACAGATGACACTATACTTAGGGCAGAAAGTGAAGAACTAAAGAGCCTCTAGATGAAAGTGAAAGAGGAGAGTGAAAAGTTGGCTTAAAACTCAACATTCAGAAAACTAAAACCATGGCATCTGGTCCCATCACTTCATGGCAAATAGATGTGGAAACAGTAACAGACTTTCCTTTTTTGGGCTCCAAAATCACTGCAGATGGTAACTAAGGCCGTGAAATTAAAAGACACTTGCTCCTTGGAAGGAAAACTATGACCGACCTAGACAGCATATTAAAAAGCAGAGACATTACTTTGCCAACAAAGGTCCATCTAGTCAAAGCTATGGTATTTCCAGTAGTCATGTATGGATGTGAGAGTTGGACTATAAAGAAAGCTGAGTGCCGAAGAATTGATGCTTTTGAACTGTGGTGTTGGAGAAGACTCTTGAGAGTCCCTTGGACTGCAAGGAGATCCAACCAGTCCATCCTAAAGGATATCAGTTCTGAACATTCATTGGAACAACTGATGTTGAAGCTGAAACTCCAATACTTTGGCCACCTGATGCAAAGAACTGACTCCTTGGAAAAGACCCTCATGCTGGGAAAGATTGAAGGCAGGAGGAGAAGGGGACAACAGAGGATGAGATGGTTGGATGGCATCACTGACTCAATAGACATGAGTCTGAGAAAACTCCAGGAGTTGATGATAGACAGGGAGGTGTGGTGTGCTGCAGTCCATGGGGTCGCAAAGAGTCAGACATGGCTGAGCAACTGACTGAACCGAACTGAAATGAATCAGTGAATTTAGCAAAGTTGCAGGATACAAAATCAATACACAGAAATCGCTTGCATTTCTATATACTAGCAATAAAAAATCAGAGAAATTAGGGAATTAATCCCATTCACCATTGCAAGAAAAAGAATTAAATATATAGGAATACTTTACTTAAGGAGACAAAAGAACTGTACACAGAAATTTATAAAACACTAATGAAAGAAATCAAAGATGACATAAACAGATGGAGAGATATTCCATGTCTCTTGGTAAGAAGAATCAATATTGTGAAAATGACTGTACTACCAAACACAATCTACAGATTCAATGTGATCCCTATCAAATTACCAATGACATTTTTCACAGAACTAGAAGAAAAAAAAATCACAATTCACATGGAAACACAAAAGACCCGAATAGCCAAAGCAGTCTTGAGAAACAAGAATGGAGCTTGAGGAATCAACCTTCCTGACTTCAGATTATACTACAAAGCTACAGTCATCAAGACAGTATGGTACTGGCACAAAAACAGAAATAGAGAACAATGGAACAAGATAAACCAATTCTTAAAGGAAAAGATAATCAACAGATGCTAACTCTGAGATGACCCAGATATCAGAATTATTAAAGACTTTATTTATATTTATAATCATACCCCATGAGGTGAAGTGATCATTCTTCAAATAAAAGGGAAGGTAGAAATTCTTAGCAGAGAAATAGAAACTACAAGAGACAACCAAATGGAAATTTTATAACTGAAACATTCACTATCAGAAAAAAATTTTAAAGTCACTAGGTGAGTTTAATAGCAGAATAAACATAATAGAGAAAACAGTCATTGAAGTGAGAACAGATCAATAGAAATTACCTAACCCAAAGAGCAGAGAAAAAATTGTTTTTTAATTAACAGAACCTCAATGACCTGTGGGACAATAAGAAAAGATCGAATATTTCTATCATGCGAATCCCTGAATAAGAGGAGAAAGAGATAATAGGATAAATAATGAGTAAAATATAATGCCTGAAAAATTCCCAAACTTCAGTGAAAAAGCATACGTTTACAGGATCAAGAGGTTAGAAAGCCCCACAGAGGATAAGCCCGAAGGAAACCAGGCACAGCTACAGATGAACTTATTTGCAAAGCAGAAATAGAGACACAGACATACAGAACAAGCATATGGACGCCAAAGAGGAAAGGAGGTGGGATGAATTGGGAGATTGGAATTAATACGTATACACTCCTATTTATAAAATACGTAAGTAATGAGAACCTACTGAATAGCATGGGAAACTCTACTCAGGGCTCTGTGGTGACCAAAATGGAAGGAAATTTAAAAAGGAGCATGTGTAAGCATGTAGCCGATTGACACTGCTGCTCACACAACACTTTAGAGCAACCACACTACGCTGCTGCTGCTGCTGAGTCGCGTCAGTCGTGTCTGACTGTGCAACCCCATAGACGGCAGCCCACCAGGCTCCCCCGTCCCTGGGATTCTCCAGGCAAGAACACGGGAGTGGGCTGCCAGTTCCTTCTCCAATGCATGGAAAAGTGAAAGTCTCTCAGTCGTGTCCGACTCTTAGCGACCCCATGGACTGCTGCCTACCAGGCTCTTCCATCCATGGGATTTTCCAGGCAAGAGGACTGGAGTGGGGTGCCATTGCCTTCTCTGAACTACACTATAATAATTTTTTAAAAAAAGAAAACCAGGTCTAAATACAAATTTAATCAACCTTCTGCAAATAAAAGATAAAGAAAAGTCATTAAAGCAGTCATAGTAAGACTACCTATTACATAAATGGCAACAGAAATGTAAGGAACTGAATTCCTTAGAAACCACAGAGGCCAGAAGACATCAGGACAACATCTTCTCAGAATGAAAATAACCTCCAAACCGGAATTCTATACCTAGCAAAAATATCCTTCAGAAATGAAGATGAACTAAAGATATTCTTAAATGGAGGAAAACTCAGAGAAGTCTTAACCAGCAGATATGCTCTAGAAGAAAGACTAAAGGATGTCCTGGTTGAAGGAAACTGATACTAGAGAGAAACTTGAGCTTCAGGAACAGAGGAAGAACAGCAGACATGGTAGATATTTTGGTAAATATAACAGACCATTTTTCTCCTCATAAGTTCTTTAAAATACATGCTTGTTTTTTTTTAAAAAAAGCATTCTATTATTTGGGAAGGTTCAATGTATATACATGTAACACACACAACTATAACATCAAGGGTTGTGAGTTTATGTTTTATGTGAAGTTGTAAAATATTAGTTTACAGAAGCTAATATAGAAATTTCCTACAGCTAAGAATACTGTGAAGAAATTATATAATATATATATAAAATAATCCCTAGAAAGAGTGGAAGTGAAAGTGTTAGGTGCTCAGTCATGTCCAACTCTTTGTGACCTCATGAACTGGAGCCCACCAGGCTCCTCTGTCCATGGAATTCTCCGTGCAAAAATACTGGAGTGGGTAGCCACGCCCTTTTCCAGGGGCTTTCCCAATCCAGGGATCGAGCCTGGATCTCCAGCGTTGCAGGTGGACTCTTTACCATCTGAGCCACCAGGGGAGCCGCTTAATTTCTAGACCAACAACTAAACAGTAACATAAATAGAATCAAATGATAAGTTAAAATTAAACAATAAAATATATTTTTAAAAATCCAAAATAAGGCAGGAAGAAAGGAACAGGGGAAATTTAAATTGAAGTTATAAACAGAAAATAATGAAATGGTAGACCTAAATCCAACTTGTGCGTATTATGCGTACATATATTGAACTTTCCCAAATAATATAATACTTTTAAAAAAGAATCATATAGTTTAAAGAACCTAAAAGGAGAAAAATGGCCTGTTATATTTATTTATGGCTCAGCTGGTAAAGAATCTGCCTGCAATGTGGGAGACCTGAGTTCAATCCCTGGGTTGGGAAGGTCCCCTGGAGAAGGGAAAGGCTACCCACTCCAGTATTCTGGCCTGGAGAATCCCATGGACTGTATAGTTATTCAGGAGCTTATTATTTAGTTTTTATTTATTTTATCACACTGTGCTATTTAGGAAGATATCAGGGAGAATGTTCCTTTAGCAAATTTTCTAGTTCCCATTCACACTGGTACTTGGGTTACTTATCAGGTTTCCCATTTTCCACTGGCTTCTAGGAAGCTACAGGAACCTCTCCATAATATTAATAAGCATTCCTATGGTAAAAGATCTTGCAGTCACATAAGTTTGTGAAACACAGGGCTAAAGAAAATTAATAAATTTATTTATTCTGTGTCATTTAATCTTTATAACTACCTTGGGAATCAGTACCATCATTATGCCAGTTTTATGAATGACAAGAAAACTGAGTCTTTAGAGAAGTTTAGACTACTTGCCCAAGGTTAGGACTGGAACATAGAATGTCTGCTTTCAGAATCTACCCTCTTAAATAGAAAAATTATGTATATGAAGCCCTGGCACAAAGGAAATGCTCATCCTTATGGCATGGGCAACTCAAGGGCTTCTTTCAAGCCTGGCTTCACAAAAGGAGGGAGTGTGGTCCCAGTCCAAACCAAGGCATCCGCCATCCCTACTCCAACTCTTAACCTAAGTCCTTCTACTTGGGAATGCTCCTGCCAAAGCCAGTTTTATCCAAAGCTGCTCCTGGTGACCCACAAACTGCGTACTGATCTCCTAATCCTCACCCTGATTTCTCCTAGATCCCACCTCCCTCTCTTGGAGGCTTTCTTCGAGAGGTAAATTTTCAGGACTGGGGAAGAGGGCCTCACGGACTTCGAATACACCGTGGAGGTAACTGCTTATTGGTCACTTGTGTGCCCGTAGAGGTGGAGGAGGTAGAATCAGAGAGATAATCCTTGTGCTAAATCTCTTGTATACTCCCCTGTAAAAATATTTTGTATCCATACCCTTTCCCTGCCCTGAGATGGGCAGAATGCTTTCCTAACGCTTAATTTTGGGCTTACTCATGAAACTTGCCGTGGCAAATAGGTTGTTAGTAGATCAGATAGGAAAGAAGCTTGAAATGGGATTCCCCCTCCAAATGCCCTTAGAACTCTGGTGACCTGTAACTAAGGCCCAGAATCTCTTTTCTTCATGGTCCACCCAGAACAATTATTATCAGACTTGCAGCCTGAAGTCCAGCTGCCCATCTGTTTTACTTTTCTATTGCTGCATAAAAAATTACCACAAATTGAGTGACTTAAGACAACTCATTAATTATCTGACAGTTTCTGTAGATGAGAAGTGTGGGCACAGCATAGCTGGGTCTCCTCTGCTGAGGATCTCACCAGGCTGAATTCAAGGTATTTGCAGGGGCTGTGATCTCATCTGAAGGCTTGATGGGGAAGAGTCTGTTCAGGGTGTTGGCAGAATTCAGTTCCTTCCATAGGGCTGAAGTCTCCTCTTTCTTGTTGCCTGTCAGTCAAGAGTCACTCACAGCTCCTAGAGGGTGACCTCACATCCTAGAAATGGCCCTCTTGTATTATAGCAGCTCACTTCTTTTTTTTTTTTAAAGCAACTTTTTATTGTGCATTGACATGTAGCTGATTAACAATGTAGTGATAGTTTCAGGTGAACAGCTATATATATACGTACACCCATTCTCCCCCAAAATACCCTCCCATCCAGGCTGCCACAACATTGAGAGCACACTTCTTTAAATCCAGCAGGAGACCTCACTAAAGGCTGCTGTGATGAAGTCTTCTGTAATGTAATCACATAAGTGACCATCCCATCATCTTTGCCAGATAACATAACCATATCAAAATAGTGGCCATCTCCACAGCTTCGCAGATCCTACCCACCCTCAATGGCAGGGGACTATACAGGGCATATATGCCAAGAGGTAGGAGTCTTAGTGAACTTCAAAGAGTTCTGCCTACCACACCATCCATGCCTAAATTAGTCAAGTCACCATTAACCCACCAAACTGTGAAGGTGAGAATGAATGCTTATGGTAAGCCACTGGATTTTGAGACAGTCCGTTCCACTGGCTGTCTGATTATTGTGGCAATGGCTGGCTGATACACTTCTTTTCAAGAAGCATTGCGCTCCTAGTTCACACAGTGTCCTACTCCCATTTGGGGGAGGCAGTTTGCTATGATGGGCAGGGTACTTGGACCAGTGAGGTCTGGGTTTGAATCTCTGCTCCTCTCCCTCCTGGCTGGGGGCCCATTTCCTAATTCAAATAGTGGGATCTGCAATGCCTACCTCATTGGGATATTGGGAAGGTTAACTAAAACAATGGATGAGGACCACTTGGCACATAGTAGGCCCCACAAATGTTAGTGTTTTCTCTAAAGCTCACATTTCTAGCCAACATTTCCTCCACTTCAGAGGGTGGATGTGATATGCATTCTGGGAGGGACCACTGCACTGCTGACACCTGTGGGTTACTTGGATGGTGTCTCATCACCAGCCAAGGAGCTGATCTGCAGGGCTCTCTGACCTTGAATGGGCTCTCTGTTTGAGCCGGATTGTGGAAGGCAGCCCTCCTTGATTTCTATGGGGTAGAGACCCTGGATATCCACCCTCAGACAAGACCCCACCTCCATCTCTCCAGCACATTAAATTTTTAAGTTAATTTAAAAGTGTGACATGGAAGCCTTCTTTTGGAGAGTTCGGTCTTTTCCACTGACCAGCAGTGTGAGCTTGGGCAAGTGACTTCAACTCTCTGATCCTTAGTTTCTTCCCCAGACATGGAGGGTGAGATTCCAACCTTACAAGGCTGTTATGATGATGATATGACAAAATCTGTGTGCCTGGGCCCATCACCCGAGCTCTTCAGATGGAGTTCCCATTCCTGTAGAGAAGAGACTGTCTATGTCTGTCCTTTTATTGCTACTCCCTGCCCTTCCTGACGTCTGAGAGAAGAGCACAGAGGTGGTGCTTAAGGAAATGTTTGCTTTCACCTTCTCATCTTTAGCCTCATTTAATCCTCATGTAAACCCCTGCAGCAGATGTTGTGGTCAGGAAGGTTGTGCCCAACAGTTCAGCCTCTCACCTCCCAGACACAGGATGGATTACACTTCCCTGCTCCCTTTCAAGTTCATTGGGGCCATCACACTTGCTTTGGTCTGTGAAGGGTGAGGAGAAGTGACCTAAGTCCCTTGGGTGGAAGCTTTAGGAGATAGCGCACGATTCACCACCTCTCTCCTTCTGGTACCAGTGACCAGTTACATTCAAGATAATGTCCATTCTCTATCAGGCTGACTATGGTGAGTCTTGAACATGAATATGAACAAGGAAAAATGTACACCTTTGGTGTTTTAAGCCACCAAGTTTTGGGTCATTGCTACTGCCTTCCAGCCTGTTATCGTGTGACAGATTTCAGCGCCACCTGAAGGATGATGGGGAGTAGCTTGTCTACAGTCACACAGAGGGCACCTTGAACCAAGGATGGAGCTTCACCTGGGGCAGCACATTTGATTCATTCCAGGGGAGGGAGTGGAGGTGCCCGGAGGCCTGAGTGCACTCTCCTGATGCGCCTTGCAAGTGAGTACCTGCTCCCTGCCCCGGATATTTACACGATCAGGAGCAGGAGGGATTCTCTGTGCAGAGTCAGCCAGTGCCAGCCTGGGAAGTGGATGGGATGGAGTTGTGGAAGCTGCATTCTTGGGAGGACGAGACATTCTAGACTTAACTTGGCAACAGACAGGATTGTACTCGGAAACCCCAGTCTCTGTTCTGGGTTTCCTCCCAGCTCAAGGATCCATTTACCTCCTGCCTCAGGAAACTCCTTCCTTCACTAGTAAATCTTCTCAAGGAAAGGCTGTGAAACTCACCATAATGTGCACCTCACACACACGAGACAGGCGGAGACGGCTGTATCACGCAGCACTGCTGTATCAGAAGCTGGCTGGCACACACTTGTCTGTTAACAATAAATATCCATTCGTCCCTTTTCCCTTAGGCGCAGGAACCTGACTTTACTCTGGATACTAAATGTGTGCCTGGGTACAGGGCCATGTCTCTCAGCTTTCTTTGGGATACCAACAAAGGTTGTTGAGTGGGATCCCAGAAAGCTCCCTAAGAGGGGGTCAGAGAGCTTTCTGGGGGGCTCCAAGGGCAGATCTCGGTCTGAGGCAACTTGGCATCATAAGCCGAGCATTCAGCAGTTTGTGCTGCTCCCCGAGCACTGCTGACTGACAGCTCTTAGCCACCGGGGCACGCTCCAGGCTGCTTTGAGATCAGCCTGTGGCTCAGTTCATTGTCATGGTAACCTGGAAGATCTTTAGGTATCACCGAGTCTGCTTTTTAAAAAGTATATGGAAATAGGGTCTTATGGGGAGAGAACATTGTCTCAGGACCCATGAGTCATATGCAGAGATCAGAGGTAGAACTTGACTAGTTCTTGACTCTCCCCCGTATCTTCCCAATTTACTGAACAATTGCTCAGATGGGGTGGCAGGTAGACAGGGAGACAGACCTGAGGTGAATTGTGGCTGAGAGCCCTGATTCTGCCATAAGCTGCCCGGATTCCTTAGGGGGCTGGTATAGACCTCATCGCACTGTAGGGATTCTATGTAGAGAAGGATGCCTGGCAGCCTTCCAACTGGTCCTGACCTTGGGAAGAGAACTTGGCTGGGCTGGGTGGAGTCAGGTTCATCCTTTGCGTGCACGTTACCAACCCTTCATGTACATTATCTCCCCCAAACTCCTCCAACTCGCCCCCTCCCTGTTCAGATGATCCATGTAAGCCGGCGCCCTGGAATGACACGGGTGCCCCGGTTTGGAGCCAGAGGAACACGTGTGGGGTAGATGATGCTGGTCCGTGCCCAGAGGCCCTTTGACCTGTCTCCTAACTGATGTGAGTTGCTGCTGAGGGCTCCCTGCCATCACTTTCTCTGCAGAACTGCCCTCAGCCCACAAGAGGCCACTTTAACCAGAGGTGCTTGGCCACATAAACCCTTTGCCCACCCATCCCATCCCCAGGCACAGCCAGCAGCCAGTGAATGACTGATCTGTGCAGCAAAAATCCCCTGGTCTCAAGGTGAGGCGAACCCTGTTCTCCGATTCTCCGTCCAGAGCTCTCTGCAGGACCAGGTTGGGGCTAGACTCCAGGCCGAAACCTCCTCTTTGCCCAGCTCCTTCCCCTTCTCCCATCCTTCTTTCACTCCCTTAAGCAGGGCTCCCCAACTTCCTGGATCTAACGGCGGATGATCTGAGGTGCAGCTTATATCATAATAACAGAAATAAGGTGCACAATAAATGTAATATGCTTGAATCGTCCTGAAGCCATTCCCCCTGCCCCAGTCCCCTATGGAAAAATCACCTTCCACGAAATCAGCCTCTGGTGCCAAAACAGTTGGGGACCACTGCCCTCAAGGATTTCTCTTGAAGGCTCTCTAATAACTGACCTGCCCCCCAAATCTCTCATATCAGGCTCTGCTTGAAAGGCAATAAGTAAACTTGTGAGCTGTCTCCCACCTTGCAAATTCTATATACTGACACTAGGAGAGACCACAGAGGGTTCTATGTTTAGTGGCAGGAAAATTCTGGTGAAGAGAACTGAGGTTTCACCAGAGAGAAGCGTCCACTGAACAAACATTGATGAAGCTTTTGCTATGTGTCCAGCATCTGCTTAGCACTGGGAGACCTGGTGGGGCGCAAGAGAAACGTCGTTCCTACCACCCAACACACACGCTTTAGATTAGGTCAAAGGTCTTTTTGACTGCCCCTCAGTCCCTTTTAAGGGCAGCCACACGCAGAGATCAATTGAGTACGTGGAACCCTGGAGATGCTTTTCATTTCTTTTTAATGTATATGTAACAGTTACGCCTGAGTTACAGAGGAAGCGCTTACAAGCAGGTAGTTAAAGCAAATGCCAGTTTCTCTTTCTAGTCTACTACTCCATATAGCTGAATAAATTATGGTGCGATTATACTTAAACACACAGCTTCGCGCCCACGCGGACACCCCATTCACACTCTCACGCACACACACTCACTCCCACATGGAGGAAAATGGCTGTGAGTCAAACACAGCAGCGACCAAGTTGCCGCTACCAGGAAGAAGGAATGATCTAGAGTGCTATGCAGATAGTTCCCGGGTCGGGATTGGCCTTATCGATACGCAGATGTCTCTGAGCATTTGAAGACAGTGGCTGGAGGACCCCGTTTGGCCTCGGTTGTGGCGCCTCTGCGGGAAGGGAAGAAGGTCAGTCAGCCTCAAAAAGCATCCAACAGTGAAGGGCGCGTTGGGGGCTTGAGGAGAGTATCGACCTGAGAGAGGCCCCAGAGCATCGTGTCTTTTTCGGGCCATCGTGGAGTTTCCCAAGTTCCTGGATCCACATCTCTGAATGTGCCGCCTGCCCCATGTCCAACAACACAGGATTTCAGTGGCGTGATCAGAGGCACGAATCTGCCATGCTCTCAAGCCATCACCAGATGGAAAATCTGACCTTCTCGTTTTCCTTCTGGGCAAACCTCTCCCTTGATTAGTCTCTCCTTCTCTTTCGTCCCCCCATCTCTCTCCTCCTTCACGTTCCTCTGGCAAAAGAACGGCAAATGTAAATCAAGGAAAATATGTGAGTAAAAAAAAACATAGCTTGGTTCTTACACATCACTGTTTTTTTCATAGCAAGAGAGAAATACCAAATGAAAAACAAAGCAATAAAAATGAAAGAACTCAACAAAGCCCGGAATGTATAATTTGAAACACACGATATGCAGACATATCCCTACAGATGGTCCCTGGCGCTAGCACGACACGCACTGTGGGGGGTTTCGTTCCTTTTTTTTTTTTAGTATTTATATATATATATTTATAAAAGTCAACTTCCTATAAACGAACAGCACATCACCACATTTCCAACTAATGTACAATGAGTTCAGAAGAGGGGCCCCATAGGTAGGAGCAATAGCTACTTGTGAGAATCTGGAGGAAGTATGTTTTATTTTGCTATGGACTCTATTTACAGGGCTGGAGCGGGACTGTTTCTGCAGCCTCGCCACTGGGATTCAGACCTTTCTCAGCCTGTGGTCAACCCTCAAGAGTTGGAAGCTTTATAATTCTCATCCAGTGTCTGAGCTGCAAGCTGCCAACACCAGTCGGGATTTTACAGACTGAGTTGGTTAGACACATTAATACATTTAGGTTTTAGGGAAAAAAACCTGTCAGGGTCTCTTTCTGAGGAGGGTGGGGCCCCTGGGGGAATAAGTCCCATTTTCTACCAAGATGGTCGCTTGGGAGAACTCCAAAGAAGATGGATGTAAGAAAAAATCATTTGGTTTACATCCATTTTGCCATCGGAGGCAGATATTTGGGATTGGTCCTAGCACTAGGAATGTCACTTCCGGGGGCGGGGGCAGGGGGGAGCTGGGTGGTTTTGGTGTCATCAGCCTGAGATCCCTGCTGCTCCTGGAAAACCTAGGGTATAAGGAGATGCAGAGGATTGCTGAGACCAGCTTCCAGTGGGGAAGACTGACCATTCAAGGAATGTGGATGAAGGCTGAAGTTCAGCTTAAGGAAGAACTGCTTCCTGGCTATGACAGCTACAAAAACACGGACCGGGTCACCCACAGACAACACACATCCTTCCTTTTCCTCCAGAGCTTGAAGAGCCCAAAGTCTCCGCCTTGGATGCTCCCGTTGAAACTTTGGCTGAACTTGATGGGCCACACATGTCTGGGTGTCCACTGCTACCAAAGAGTCTGTTTGTCCCCAGTTAATCATAGGCTCCTCGAAAACCAGAGATACAGGCCACCTTGGTCATGGTCCAGGACAGGCCTGAGACTACGGAGTCTGAAGATGGGAAGTAGGTGAGAGCGTTTGTCACAGAGGTGATGTCCATGCAGGAATGTGTCCTAGTATCTTGCCAACCCGGCTCCCCAGTAGTGAGGAACGCAGGTTGATTCCCAAAGCGGCAGCCTTTCCCTCTGGGAGTGTCCTGTGAGCTGAGGGCGAGGCATGAGTTGGGCAAAGAGGGGGCACCGGGTGCCCGGGAGGGGCCAAGCAATCTGCTCTGGTCTGCGCAGATTCACTGCTGTGTCTCCCGTCTCAAGTGCCTTTGACCCAGCAGTACCTGATCCAGGTGATCCACGTGTAGATTGTGATGATGGTGATGAAGATGAATATAATTTTGATCAAGAGTGAAGGTGGTGAAAAGCTACAAGGGAGGCCGTAGTCAGGGGCTTGAGCCACTCCCCCGAAGGTCTCAACGTGTAAAGAGAAGGCAGCTGGGGAGAGCCGCTGGAGTGGCCACGGAAGATGACCTTGCCCTCTTCTCCAGAACCTTTGGGGCCCCTCTCTGCCCAGGGGCCGTGGCTCAAAGACTGACCACATCTCCATGCCTGGGTGTGCTGGGTCAGAAGACAGAGCCATCTCAGCTGAGAATGGGTCAATACTGAAAGACGCCTGTCTGGGTGGGACAGGGACATGCCGCTCCCACCCCCCAAATGCCAAGGGGACTCTGTGGTCTTGTCTGTGGGGCAAGCAGTCCCTGATGATCCAAGAACCCTTCTCTAGAGCAGATGGAGGCACCCTTCCTAGAGGGCAGTGCATTCAGGGGATGGGCCCAGGTCTCTGAAGGAGGCTTTGTGAGAATTTGAAGCTCCACGGGGTGTGGACTTGGAAGGCAGACCATTGAAGCCTTTGGCAACCAAGCCTTTGCCGCCCACAAGCAGGGGAACCCCGGCTATGAAACCCTCCTCTGAGCCTGCCTCGTCACCCACGTGTCCTCAGGACTTGATGTCCTCCCCCTGCCATCTGATTCAGCAAATGAGAAAACTGGAGGGTCTGTGTGCTCCCCAGACCCCACACGGGGTGGGCAAGGTTGGAACCGGGGAGTCAGTGTTAGAGCCTAAAGCTGCTTCCGAATACCCGGCCCAGGTCCTGGGACCCTGGGCCAGCCCACTGCCAACAAGCCCCACCCGTGTGGCCCTGCTCCCCGACCAAGCCTCTTCCTGGTCCTCCCAGTCCCCTCGCTTGGGCGAGATTTCCCCCCTCTACCCGGCAGAGGTGTGTGGAGAGGTCCTGAAGTCCTCAGAATTCGCAGACAATTCCTGGGAGCACCCCAGGGCCGAGGCCCCCCCTCCTTTGCTAAGGAGGACGAGCTGTGGTTCAGGCCCTGAGCCAGAGGCCCACACTTCCGCCGAGATCAGCCCCACGGGCTCCACCTGTGTCCAGAGGACCCGCTGGCGCTGGGGTCAAAGGGCTGCGGGACCTCATCCCAGGCAGCATCCTCCTTTGGCTGCCCAAGCTGCTCTGCTCAGGGTGAGCTTTGATCTCTGGGTCTGAGATGACAGAGCCCATGACAGAATTTGGCTGGGGCAAGGCGGTGGGTTGATCCGTAAACCCTCCAGTGGGGAGAGGGAAGGGGCAGACTCCACGGGGGTCACTCCAGGTCCCTAACCACAGGTGAATGGTGGGCAGGCTGCCTGTCTCCAGAGGGCTGGCCACAGGAAAGGAATGGACCCCTTCCTTCCCTGGCCTCCAGGGACCCCAGGGCGATGCAGGGACTGAGGATGGGAGGCTCGGGGACCAGTGAGGGTTAGGCTGGGGACTCGGGCTGGGGCAAGTCGCCCCAGGGCCCTAGTAAGCCTGGCCGGTTTCCACAGGCAGGAGTCCCAGCACAGCCGAGTGCTCCCCGAGCTTCATGCGACGCTGTGTGGACAGGCTCACGTTTTTGGCCAGGTAATCAACAGCAGCTGGGGAAAAAAAGAGAGACTCTTAGAAATTGAGGTTCCTTTTGCCTGTTAATTCAATCTGTCCCACATCTATTCATCCATCCATATATCCATCCATCCATCCATTTATCAATTCACCCATCTGTCCTTCTCTGCATCTACCCATCTTTTTCCATCCATCCATCCTCAACCATATCTTTATCCATCTATCTGTTGTCCATCCATTCATCAAGCTGCCCATCCACTTTTTATCTGTCTATCCACCTATTCATCCACCCACCCACCTATCCATCAATTTCTTCATAAGACTCTTTCTCTCACTTCCTTTCCAGTCATTCATCAAATATTTGTTTGCCGAATGTTTACCCACTGTTTACCCAGCTCCCCGATGTGCTCTGTAGGAAAGTACATAGGGTATCCCATCATCTAGAGAAGAACTTTCCCTTTCCCCAACACGCCTCTACCCATCCCTGTTCTGAGGCACGTCCAGCGAGTCCCCTTGTGTCCAGGTAGTAGTGAGAGCAAGGTCCTTCTGCCTTTTCTGGACCCTAAGCCCAGCTCACGGCTAAGGCAGAGCAAGACCTCTTACTCAAAAATGAAGGGAGCTTCTTCCAGGGAGCTGAGGGGTCCATGCAGGAGGAAGGGCCAGGAGCCTGTAATGCAGGGAAACGGGACCTGCAGCCTTGCCAGTTCTGTCACCCAGAGGAGAGGGATGAGAGTCTATGGCGTATATGCACGCGAGTGTGAACCGTGGAAACGAGCATCTCCTTGGAGTGATGGACACGAACACTTGCACCTGTATGTGTGCACAGACGCGGGTGAGGCGTGTGCACCCGCGTGAGGTGAACAGTGGGACACACGTAACTGCACAGGTGAGTTCTGCCTCAGCCAGGTTCACGCATTGGGCGTGTGTAGGCATGCCCACTTGTGTCCTGCGCCGACTCTCCTCGCCGTGCCCGCCTGGGGCTGCAGCAGAAACCATCCTGGATCAGACAGTTTGCCTGGCATGTGACTAAGACCTGTTGAGGCAGAGACAGGCTGCCCCCTAAGCCAGAATTTGCAGCTCTGGCTGATCCTACCTTTGAGGACCCCTCCGATCTGGAGGTGAGAGGAAGCTGGAGAGAGGGCTCCCCTCATCCCCTGCCCACTGAGGGGCCTGGTAACACTCTCCATGCCTTCCCAAAGTTGGGGGGCCCTGCCTGGGGTGGGTGGGTGGAGCTGTGATGGGGCTGAGATGGGCTGTGTCCCAACTGAGCTCCAGGGGGCCCTACCGCCTGGGGCTCAAATGCCCAACATTCCAACTCTGCACCTGTCGGTGCTCAGTGTGTGACGTGGGGACACACCATCTCACCCTCCCAAGCCTCAGTTCCCTTGTAGGGTAATAGCAGCACCTGGGCTGAGGGTTACTGTGATTAGATGAGAAAATGCATGCGCAGTGCCAGACAGCGCCAGCCTGGTGCTGGCTGGAAGGATGAGGGCTCCTGGGGCTGCCGTGCAGTGAGTGAGCATGCCCTGTGATGGGAGAAAGGACAGGGACAGTGAACCAGGCAACTCAGGCTCCCGACTACCTCCGGCTCACCTGGCTTTGGGCAAAACACTTTGTCTCTCTAGCCCTGCTTCCGTGTCTGTAAAATGGGGAGAGCAAATTCCACCTTCCTCAAGGGCTGTTTTAAGGACCAAATGAGACAATGTGCTTTAAGGTGCCTGGCACAGGGGGATCCGGGCTCAGCTCCCTGGACTCCCATAGGATATACGCATGCCCTGGGGCCTTACTGGAGGCCTGGCCTCCATGTCCCTCAGCTTCCCACGCTGAGCCCCCAGGTGCTGCCTCTAAGCTTACTCAGCCTCCGGGCTCCTAGTTGGTGGAGCAGAGTGGTGGTGGCCACCTTACCCTTGCCTAGGGTCTGGCCCCTACTGTGGGTGGGGGTGAGAAAACTTCCCATCTCTGGTTTCAGGGGGACCTGGTAGCTGTGACCACATCATCTCTACTACTTGGGGTCTGTCTTATCTGGGTCCCAGGTCTTGCCCAAGAGGAGGCCACATTGTCAGAGTGGTAACAGGAAGCGGCGGGCAGAGAAGAGTTAACATTTCCCCAGAGCTGGCTCTATGCCAGTCCCACGCTAAGCACTTTACATGCATCATCTCACTTAATTCCCCCAATACCTCTGTGAGGCTGGGATTATTACCATCCCCATTTCGCGGATGACAAAACCGAGGCCCTGCGCTGAGAGGCTGCATAACTTGAAAGATCCCAGGGTTCCTAAATTGTGGAGCCGTAATTAAAATGCAGGCAGTCTGATGCTGGCTGCTAACCACCCCTGCCAGCTCCACGCAGCAACCTCCTGCAGAATCATCCCTGGTTCCCACACAGCCTTCAGAATGTATGGGACACTCTACAGCCCAAAGCCTGGAGTGGCCCCATTCTCTACTCCAGGCAGGCAAGGGGCTTGTCTGAGGGCCAGCTCTTCCTGCAGGAGTGACAGAAAGGTCTGGCTTTGAATAACGATGATGGGAACTGCTAAATGCCAGGCATATCTCATCTAATTCTTTCAACAGCTCACTCTTTAGGTTACAGCTGTTCCCATTTTACAGATGTGGAGACTGAGGCTCAGGAAGAGCTGCTGGCCCAGAGGCACATGTGAGCTGGAGGAGCCTGAGTTCACTCTGCTTGCGCCTCTGGCCACTCTGTCTTCCTCTCTGGCCTCTCCCTTTCACCAGCCATGGCCCTGCACGCTGTGGGTACTTCCCCAGGCCCTGTTGTCAAGACAAACAAGGAAACAGCAAGAAACACCAAACTTTACGGACGGCTCAGCCAGCTTCAAGGGCACCCGTCATCCCTCAGAGGCGGCCTCTCCCCGGGGTGGGGCCGGGGTCCCGCGAGGGCAGGGCTGTGACACTTCTCATTACAGCCTGTCAGTGGCCCTTCCTGTCCCTCTGTCTCTCCAAGCCTCCCCTCCTCTGCCTCGTGCCCGAGCCTGGGCTCTCAACATCTCAAATTAGATTAATCAGGAGTTGGCAGGAGAGGTGGTGGCGATGCCAACCAGTAAACAAATCTCAGCCATCAGCGTCTCGTCAGCCGGCAGCCCCAGAGGAGGACCCTTCTAGACACAAATTCTTATTAGACTTGTCAGATCTATTAAAATTCTTTTCACACTTCTGCGTTCTATCAGCCCCATCATTAGTACGGCCCTGGCCTCTGGGACACCAGGGCCATATTAATCTGCCGTGCGCCCTGTCCCTGCCCCCCTGCCCCCACTCCCTTTAGGGAAGGGAAGAGACAGACAGATGGACGGATGGTGGCAGGGAGCAGGGCAGGAGGGTGTGAAGTGTCCCTGGGAAGAGGAGAGGACCAAGGAGAGGAGGTGGACTCTCCTGCTTTAGGGTTTGGTCCACCTGACCCCAGGAACGCCTGACAGTGATGCTCTCCACGGACTAAGGGGCGGCCCTGTGCATCTGGAGAGGTACTGTTTGGTGGTCGCAGCCAACCTCTCTGGGATCCCCTTTCCTCATCTGCCCAGAGGGAGTAACCCACACCCTGCATCACGTGGCGGTGAGGATGGAGTGCCAGACCCACAGTAGATGCTCAAGAAACAATCACATCTCCTTTCTTTACACGCACATGTTGTAAAGTCATACCCTGAAGCTATTATAGACAGAGAGTAGTGAATACACCCAGAAATAAACCTCCGTCCATGCACAGATACAGGTGAACTTGTGAACAGGACTCCACACCCAGAGCTAGTGTGCATCATTCCTCAACATCTTGCACAAGTTTGTGGTTTGACTCAAAGAGAACTAGGTTTGAATTTAGGAGACTTCACTTTCTGTGTGACCATGGGGAACGTTCCCAGCCCCTCTGAGCCTTAGCTTTGGCATCTGTAACCTGAGGACAATTAACCTGGGGGTTTTGAGGATTACACGAAACGAAGAACATGCATTTCACCCAGTGCCCAGTGGGCTAACTCACGCGCAGGACAGATGTGGGCAGATGGCAGCTGGCCCTGGGCATACACAGCATGGCTTAGAGCATGAGGCTGTCACACATGGACTATGGTGAATTCAGCCGCCCATGGACGTGGGGAGGCAGGCAGTGGGAATCCCACGTGTCCCTGGGCTGTCCCAGGATGTCACAGCTGAGGGGGATGGTACCATGGGAAAACAAGACAATGGAACCGAATCCCTGGGCCCCCATTTCACAGATGGCAAAACTGAGGCTGAGAGACACGGGTGACTTGCCCACGTCAGGGTGGTGGAGGGGCAGACTCTCCCTCAGTCCTCTCCTAGTGGAGCCTCTGTGGGCTGGGTGGAGGAGAGTGGGGTCTGAGCCGGGCTCCCCTGGGGAAGGGCTGGAGGAGGTGGCCCAGGAGAAGCTCTGAGCAGCCCCTGGCAGAGCTGAGGGAGGCAGGGTGGGGCTGGAGGGCGATGACTGGGGGGAGCTGGAGGTTGGAAGGGTGACGGGGGTGGGGGTGAGGAGCAGGCACGGAGGAAACACGGCCAGCTCTTCCCCAGCGAAGGGGAACAGAGCTCCCCTCTCGCCTCCCGGGCCCTTCCCTTCTGATCCCCCCTCCCTCGTGGCCCCCATGCTGACTTTGGGGTTAATTCTATTTCCGAGTTGGGCAGGCGCCCCTGGAGTCGGGCACGGGCTCCGGGTGTGACTAACGCCCGCCCCGGGCCGGGGCCGCGGCTGCCGCTGGAGCCACGCTGAACTCTTTATCAAGAGCATGTGTGCCCCGCTCCATGCCCGGGAACGCAGGCCGGGCCGCGGGGTCATGCTGGCCCCTCTGCAGACACCGCTGCGCCCGCGCGCGCACCCAGCTCTCAGACATGCAGGCACACACACACACACCCACACGGACAGTTATACACACATCACGAGTCCACACCCAGATGCACACCTGGATACCAGTACACACGCTCAGGCATATCCATACCTGTTTGTACGCTCTGCACACACATGGACTCCAAATAGACTCGCTCCAGCATACGTACACGGCAAACACACATGTGCACATGTACACACAGCCACACACACCCCGTATTTACACAGATGCACACATACACTCCACAGCACAGGTCACGCACACAGGCGCCCCCACACAGAGCCACATGAACACGTCTGAACACACATTTCCACACACATGCATATGTGCTATGGCCACATATACTCACATGACCAAACGTGTACACGTGTTCACGTACAAACCCACATGCAACCACACACACACAATATGCTCACTTATGCTCACACATTTAATCATGGGAACATATACACTGTGTCACTCACACATCCACGTATGCACACATATGCGTACTCACCTGGACACAAAATGTGTGCACTAACACGGGTGTGCCAAAACACACACCACACACACACACACACACACACACTGCCATGTACTCCTGACGTGTGCATTCATGCTCACCTAGACACACGTACGTGAACACACGTGTCCACAGGGAGGAGGCCGTGAACACAGCTGGGAGGTGGAGGCCCGCACAGCTGGCCTGCATTTAGCCGTGGAGGCGCGGCTGTGTGATGGGCGGGCACGGGGGCGGGGTCAGGAGGCCGAGGTCAGGGGCCAGGCCGGGGTTGCGGAGGGGCAGCGAGGGCCCTGGGCTGGGAGGTCACACCCTGTTGCCACACGCCCTTCTGATTAGTTTGACACCAGCAGGTGACACCTTTGCTGGGGGCTGGGCAGGGGGCTGCGGGACCTCACCCCCACCCCGGCCAGCGGGACGGGCTCGGCGGCCGTCCCATCCACCTGACAGCTGGGGGCACCGGCCCAGTCTGAGGCCCACAGTCTGCTCCAGACCACAGGCCAAGAGCATGGCGTTCGGGGAGGGCACCAGAGCCCGGCTCACAGTCTGGGGAAACCAAAGCTGGGGTGGAGGGGTCGGGGAGAGAACTTAAGACACAGCTCTGCCCTGTTGGAGGGGGGGGCGGGAGAAGGAGAAAGGGGCAGGGTCTGTCCCCTGGCTCCCCAGCACTCGGCATGTGCCCGGTGCAAGTGGGGAGCTGCATGTCACCTTCCGATCTGATTTGCTCTTAGATTTAAAACTGTAATTTGCTTTAATTTAGTGCTTGGGACGATCCCTTGGAGGAGGCAATGGCTATCCACTCCAGTATTCCTGCCTGGAGAATTCCACGGACAGATGGGCCTGGTGGGCCACCGTCCCTGAGTCTCAAAGACTCGGACACGACTGAGCGACTATCATGATCACATTCACAGTGACTGAGAAATTTTCAAAGTATTTGGAACAACTTGAGTGTGTAAACCTTCTTCCTCCAGTTGTAAATTTCACGAAACAAAGGCAGACTGAGTTTTTCCAGTGAAAACTTAGTAACTGAAGGAAAACGGTCTGGATTTCAAAAACAGTCTATGAAGAAAAGACTGTAAAAAAGTCTTTCTCATCATGTCATGTGGATTACGTATCGAAATGATCATCTTTCAGATATACTGGGTTACATAAGAAATGTTAGCAGAAATCATTCCACTTGTAAAAGGCGGCTAGGAGGAAATTTTAAATGATGCTGGTGGCTCGTGTGATGTTCCTACGGGACAGCGAGGCTCCGAGCCAGGAGGAGCATGAGTGCAGGGGTCCGGGGCCGCATCATCTCAGGACGGCAGGTCTGCCTTTGTGGGCCTCAGTTTCCTCACCTGTGAAATGGGCACCCCCACCCAACACCACCTCACAGTTCTCTACAAGCAAGTGGGAGGCCCTTGTGGGGGGCGTCGGGACAGGGAGGTGAGGGGGAGCCGGGGCCGCGGGCACTCACTCTGGCCGTACTGGCCGTACTGGTAGCCGGCCACGGGGTCCACACTGTAGCCAGTGGTGCTGTAGGTGGGCGGGCAGTAGGACTGGGAGGTGGGCAGGCTGTCTCCCGGCTTGATGGAGTCCGCCCGCTGGCTGCAGCTGGCTGAGATGGAGGTGGCAGAGTCCAGGCCGCCGTGCAGCGGCGAGATGGAGAAGTCGGCCTGCGGCTGCGGCGGCACCGCGCTGGGGTTGCTCAGGATGCTCATCACCTGCGGGGAGAGGGTCAGGGCAGGGCGGGCGGGCCCCAGGGCGGACCCTGCAGAGGCTAGCGGGGTGCAGGGGCGGTGCCGGGCTGGCCTTGGACAGACCTTCGCTGGAGTCCCTCCCTTGAGGTCCCTGCAGCCTTGAGATCCTCCGTGTACCTGGCCTACTTGCCTTTGTGGGGAAGACGGTTAGGGGTGTTTCCAGTTAAATGCTGGCCCAGGGAGCATCCCTGCATTGAGAGCTCTGGGGGCAGGGCAGGCCCCGCTCCCCTCTCTGTTCCCGGCCCGAGGGGCACCCTGTGCTTGTCCGCTGAATGAATGAATACACACGTGCATGAATGAATGGACCAGCTAATTATGTCTCTTCCATCAGACAGGGAGCTCCCCTAGGAACTGCGTCTCCCCCGTCAGACTGGGATGCCCGCATCTTCCAACACAAAGGTTAAAGACTCTGGATCTGTCCAGCATCACCCCCCCAGTCCTGTGCTAGGCCTACTACACTCTCAGCTTTGAACTTCTGCGCCTACACGGCCAGTGGTTCCAAGTGCTTTCACAGATGTCTGTGACCATCACCCCCTTCTCCCCTTGGCAGGGTTTGGCAGACAGGAAGTCACTATCAGTGACGGCAAGCCCAGAGCACACGGTGAGGCTCGTCTCTAGAAACTCAGCTGAGAGAACTTGCTGCTGGTTCATTGGTGTGCTCACTTATTCATTCAACAAACACACACGGATGATGACTATGGCTCCAAGCCTCAGGCCAGGCCCCGGGACTTCAGAGGAGGAACAGCCCTGGTTCCTGTTTCTGACCTTGGCCAGGGGAGAGGGTCTGGGGGGGTGGCAAGTTAGCGGCAGACCATCAGGATCTGGAGTGGCGAGGGGCATGACAGAGGGGGCTGTGGGAGGGCAGGAGGGCACGAGGGCGGCTCGGGGCCCAGCTCTTGGAGAGAGGGTAGCAAAGGTGGCTGGGGAGGGGAGGGCAGGGGCCCGGAGTGACCTGGCCAGTCCAGAGGCGAGCAGGGGGAGTGGGGGGAGAAGCAAGCCTTCTGGACCTGACCTGCCGGGCTGGGACCCCGGTGACCTCCTGGTAACGCCACCTTTTATGGGAGGGAGACCCCGGACCCAGCTGAGGCCCGCCCTGCTGACAGCCTGCTCTGCACGGAGCCGGAGGGCCTTGCTGCCACCCAGGCTGGGCACACAGTGGGCTCTCTGGTGACCCACTCGCCCCCTGGGGAGAAAGCGGACTTTGCGCATTGGAACGGTGAACTTTTGGCGGACGGGACACCTGGTGAAAACTTTGACCTTCCCGGGTCTGACTCATCCTTGCTCCAGGTGCGAGGCATCACCCAGACAGAGGGCACCAATGTAGAATCCTCAGGCCAGGGCCAGATCCAGAGCTCCTCCACGTGCTAACCCTTAGCCCCTACGACCACCTCTATCCTCAGAGCGTGGCCGGGAGGCCGAGACAGGCTCTGCACGTGGGACGTGCTCAGCCATCAGCGGCCCCAGATCCTCTAACCCTCCTTATCTTTCCCTCCTCTTAGCAACGGACTCAGTGTGACTCTCCAGTGCAGAGCCCCCCAGAGACGTGTGGGGCGGAGTCATGACACCCATTTCTCAGATGGAGAAACCGAGGCCCACCCAGAGCTGCATCTTCCCCAGATCTCACAGCGGGTGTGCCAGGGCCTGACCCCTCTAGCCTGATGATGTTAAGTCTGACTCTCGAGGATGGGTTTTAGACATGTGACCACGGTAGAGGTTCTCACTCCAGATGTGGGCTTCCTGGGGGTGTGGGGTGGGACCCCAGACCCCCGGGGGGCCTGGCTCCTCAAGAATGCCATGAGCACAGCCTCCCCTGACTCTCCCCGCAATGCACCCAGCACGTGCCTCTCAGCCTTGGGGGTCACCCCTCCTCTGTCCTTTCTTTCCTCACCCCACCCCCAGAGCCAAAGTCAAGGACACAAGGTCTACTGTGGCTGGACTTTGTTTCCACCACAGCTGGTGAGGTTTGGGTGGGATTTTGCAGGGTATCAACCCAATGAGATGCAGAAACACAGGTGGAGCTGGGTCTGTTGTTTCCTGACTGTTGCGCTGGGGTCCTGGGCCTGAGGAATTTGCTGGGTGTGTGTGTTGGGTGGTTTGGGGGCGCACTCAGGAATCTAACACTGCCCTGGGGTGAGGAGACCTCATTCTCTTCCAGGTTGCCTGTCAGTTTCCCAATCGAGATCTCGCTTCCATCTAAATTAAGAAAATCACCCTCCCTCCCATTGCCTACCCCGTATAAGCACAAACACTGCTCCTCCTTCAAGGAGCCCTGGCCCCAAGAACAAACTTAGAGGCTCAGGGAAAACACACAGGTCCCATTTCCCTTTCTTTGAAAGGATCGTTGTGGGGTGGGAAGCCTCTTGTGAGGGTTTGTCAGTTCTGATGAGCCTCTGGTATAATCCTTCTCTTTACATATCATCAAGATGCCAGGCCCAGCAAGGATGGGATGGAGGAGACAAGTGGGGAGGTATTTGGGGAGAGAAGAAGGATGCTTTGGAGGACAGGCTGGGAGGTGTGCATAGATCCATACTCACCCTGCAAGGCAGAGACCTGCAGACAACCGCCCCAACAAATCTGACTACATTGCTCAAGAATTATCCATGGCTCTTTGGTACCTCCCAGAGGAACAGGGCAAAGCTTCGTGTGATTGGACCTCCACCTCCATGTCCCAATTCCCCGCACTCCTTCCTACCTTGGCTTTATGTCCAGCTGTCCCAAACCAGAGAGTGTTTCCTGAAGACATCCTTCCTTCATTCATTCCCTTATTCATTCATAAGACACTCACAAAGTGTTACATATGCCAAGCTGGACACAGGGCTCAGCTGTGAGCCCCTTGAGGGCAGAGTGGAGCTGTGTTTCGTCTGTCATTGCAGCCCCTGTACCTCCTACAAACTATAAGCTCGGAAAATCCTGTCAAATACGTGCATGTTCACTTAACAAATATTTACTGAGCACCTAATATGTGTGAGATGCTGCACCAGGCATTGAAATACAGTAATGAAGAGTAAAGCTCTATGACCTCCAGGAGCTGCTAGTCAAATGCAGGAAGATGAAAACAAACAATATAATTTCCAGTACTGATCAGTGCTAAGGAAGAAAGACAAAGAATGTGGAGTAGTCAGGGAAGACGTTGCTAGCAAGACCAGGAAAAATCAGGCGGGGGGAGACAGAACAGAGTGTTGTCCAGGCAGAAGGGCCAGCAAGTGCGAAGGCTGGAACACGCCTAGCAGGTCTGAGACACAGCAAGAAGGTCAACGCTAACCTTCCTGGAATGCTTTGTGAGAAGGCGTTCATGTGGTGCCCAGTGGCTGGGGGGGCTTGGACCCTGCGCCATTAACAGACAGCTCAGAATCTGCTCAGGCCCAGGGAGCTTGCCCTGTAATGGGATTTGTTCAGAGGGATTTGCCCTGCAACATCAAATCAGGTCCACATCTGGGCTGGGTGTCAGTGGCGGGTGTGGAGCATCTGCTTGCTCTCTCCCAGGGTGCCCAGAAGTCTGGGGATCAGAGGGCTTCGCCTGCGTCCAGCCTCCTGTCTCAAGGTATGACCACTTCCAAGATGATGGGGTCAGACCCCTCTAAAGAGAGGTGGCGCATGGAATGACTTCTCTGGCAAATGAGTTGTCTTACCCTCATTCTGCAGATGGGGAAATCAAGGTACAGGGAATGTGAAAAGGAGTGCCCAAGATCGCACTGCCAGGAAGTGGCAGAGCTGGGACTTGAACCTGTGTCTCCCCACCCCTCGCTGTGATCCCTCCCCACAGCAAGCTGAGCCGGAGAGCATGGGGAGAGAGGCCTGTGGCAGCCCTGCAGGTCCACATGGCTCCCGCCAGCCTCGGGAAGGCCCATGGGCCTCCGCGGGTGCCCCTTCACCCCGGGAAGCAGGAAGCGTTGGCCCACAGTTAGGGGCCCAGCCAGAAGTCTGGGGCCTGCAAACTTTTGAACTTGAGGAAGTCCTGATCTGATGCGGTAATTGCCCCCCTCAAGAATGCTAAGGCCTCTCCCCCAGTGGGTTTTACTTTTTTCCCAGTGACCTTGCTTTCACTAATGTATTACTTCTTGGTACCTTACCGTTACTAACTCAAAATCAATACCGACCTCCACATCTGTAAGGTTTTATCTGAAGGCAGATCTCTGGGCTGTCCGTCAGGCTGAGTGACAGCCGTCCCTTCCTCCCACCTCCCCCGACCCCTCCTTTGGCTCCCCCTGCTCTAAATCAGTCCCAGCCTCCACCGGACTAAATCAATGAGGGGCCGGCCTCACCTCCCCGCGCCCCCACCTTCAGCCCGCTGGGGAGAGGCTTGTAGGTTTTGGGGGGTGGGGGCCACGGGAACCCAGCAGCAGCCCCCCTTCCACATCCTCTGCTCACCGCCCCCTCCCCGGGGACCTGCCGGCACTCCCCTACTTTAAAAGAAGGGGATGGGAAAATGTAATTAATTCCCTCCGTTCCTGAGCTGGCCCCGAGGGCCTGGGACCGGGGAGGCTGAGCTGTGAGATCTGCACCCTCTGTGATAACCGAACGTGGCTTTGGGAGCGAGGCTGCAATTAGAAGGGCGATCACCATTGTGGGCGCTCCATGGCCCGGCTCGGGGTGGGCGAGTGGGGGCTGTGGCAGGATGCAGGAGGGCAGGGAGGGGCAGGGGCCGAGGTGCGTGTGGGCAGGATGGCGGACCTGGAGGTGAAACTGGGGCTGGAATGACGCCAAGGACCACAGGACCAGCAACCAGGCAGTAGGTCGAGAGCCCCACCGTGTCCACGCCAGGAGGAGACCCTGAGGCCCGAGGCCCTGGCAGACAGCAGCTTCACCAAGGGCACTTGGCTCTGAGGGGTCTCCCTGCAGCACCGGGAGGCCAGGATGTCTGCATGAGCATCCACGCTCTACTGCTGACTAGTTCTGACCCTGGGCAATTTCTGTAACCTTCCGTACCTCAGTTTTCTCATCTGTATAATGAGAGTGATAATAACTGTCACTACCTAACGGGTTATTGGAAGGATTAAACGGGTAAACGCACATAGGATGCTTCAGCCAGCGCCTGGCACATTACTGATTCTTGGTAAATGCAAGCTATTCCCCACCTCTCCCTCTCTCCACAACTTCCAACTGGATTACCTGTGCCGTGGCTTGAGAGAGGGCAGATCCAGGAACTCCTCACTGTCAGGGACCCTGTCTTTTCCCTCTCTTCTGCCTCATGGCACACGGCAGACAGTGGGTGCTTTCTGAAAGAAGTGTCACTCTGCTTGCATTCTGGAAAGGAGCAAGATGGGCCACAAGGAAAGGCCACACCTGCTCTGGGGGATGTTCTGGAGGGGCAGTTCATGGCCTGCCTTGGTCCCCGAGGGTCCTTGGACCTACTCACTTGTAGAGAGTGACAGCGAATCTCAAAGTCCTAGTGGAGAACCAGCAAGGTCCAGAACTCATGTACCTGCACAACACACACACATTCACAGGGACAGACGCCTGAATCCCAGAAGGTGGGGCAGCTCAAGATGCCTCTTCTCCAGATTGCCAAAAAGCCGTTCATCAAAACCCCAATAAACCGCCATGATAAACCTCACGTACGCCCTTCTACCTTTCTTAAACTCACCAATGCACTTGTACACAACACGCACGCATGTAGATGCACCCAAATACATACAGGAAAGCTGGGAGGCACCCTGGAGACTGACCACAGCTTCAGAGGTGGGGAAACGGAGGCTCACACAGGCTCAGCGGCTTGCACTCAGGCAGAGTGTCACCTCCAACGAGTGGCAGCGTAGCCGGTCCCAGGACCCATGACAGTCACCCCGGGCTCCAGTTTGGCCCCAAAATGACCAGCTGTCTTGGCGCACTGAACACATTCGTCTCCAAGTCCCAGAGCCGACTACACCTCTGCCTGGCCCACCCTCTCACTAACTCATCCCTCTGACTTCCGCAAGGGCTGGGAGAGGCGTGTTTAGGGGGCAGCCTCTTCCTCTGGTCGAGGAGAGAAGGTAAATGCACAGCTTGCCAGGGACGCAATGCAATTTCTGTCTGCATGACGTGAAGGCTGTCTCTTGGGGCCCCAAACCAACCCAGGCTGGGGCTGAGGTGGTGAAGCCCAGCTCACGACTTGCCCTGGTCCCGCAGGGCCCCGAGTCCATCCCCGTGTCCCGCTGAACCCCACAGGGGCAGGCTTAACACCGGGGAGCAGGCACAGGGTGGCCCCACGAGGGCTTGTCTGCTGAGATAGCTGCTTCTCCACCTTGGCCGCCCGGTGCCAACACATGCAGTCTTCTAAAACACCAATGCCAGCACCCTGTCCCTTAGAGCTACGGCCCCCAACCTCTTTGGCACCAGGGACCAGTTCCATGGGAGACAATTTTCCCACACACCAGGAAGGGGGGGGGTGGCTTCAGGATGATTCAAGCGTGTTTACATTTACTGTGCACTTTATTCCTAATCCAATGCCTCCACTGATCTGACAGGAGGTAGTGGTCCACAGCCCAGAGATTGGAGACCCCTGCCTCAGAGATACTGAATAGTTGACCCGAGGATCTGGGAATCAAGATTTTTAAAAGCTCATTCCCCAGGTGATTCTAATGCTGCCAAGTTTGAGAATCACCGCTCTCAGATCGTCACTATTATTGCTACCCACACAATATGACTACACATCCACACTCACGTGAGTGACATCACGGGCTTGCACACAGAACACACACAGACGCTCACACTGAGATACGCAGAGCATTACATGGATGGACTAACACGGACACAGAGGAAGACACACGTGAACACCTGCCGGCCCCCACGCCATCCACACACTGCACAGACGCGCGCGGGCACACAGACCGCAGCCTCTCAGCTCATAACTGCCAGCTCACTGACGAAGCTTCCGTGCCTACATCCACCCCCGCCACACGCCCCGCCCCCGTCACCCCCGACGGACGCCCAGACACACATCACACAGATGCATCCGCCTGTCTGGCCGCCTGTCCCCAGCTCCATGCTGGGATTAGTGCAAGCGAGAAATCACCCACCCAGGCAGCCGCCCCCCGCCGCTGCCCCTCTCCCCGCTCAGTTCTCAGCTAAGAGGATCGGGGCCCCTCCCCGCTCCCTGCCCCCTGTGGACAGCGGTAATGGGCTTCGGGTGCTGACTTTGAGCTTCCAAACAAGATTTCCTGCAGGTCTCCCTGTCCCCGCCCGCCTTTCGTATTCTTCCATCTCTCTGCTTGATGGCCCTAGCCCGCCCCCTCCTCCAGCCACAGCTCTCACACCAGCAGTCCCCCCCCAGCCAGGACAGCTGACAGCCCCCAAGTGCCTCTCCCCGCCCCTACTCTGGTTCCCCTCTCACTGTCCCCACCCCGCCTCGGGGAGGGCCTTCTCTTGCACAAGCACAGACGCTTCAGTTCCCAAAGCCATGTCCCTTTAAGCCCCATAACTATTCTATGGAACTGAGCCCCCATTCTCAGATGAGGAAACTGAGGCTCAGGAGGGTCTCAACGAGAGCAGTCTGGGGGACGAGCGACCACACGGGGCAAGAACGCCTGAGCCCTGACTTCTGGTCCAGCACTCCAGCCCTGTGCTGGCTGTGGCTGTGGTTCACCACAGAGGACTCTGGGCCACTCTTAACTCAGAGTCGTGTGTGTGTGTGTTATACGGCCCATGTGGGGATACTGCATGTTTGAGACTAGTGCGGGAGTACACATATGCATGCTCACGTGAAAGTACCGTGTGCCTGTGTATTTGAATTTTGTATGTGTATCTGTGAGTCCATGGGCACATACGTGTGGGTGTTCAGTGGGCATGTGTGAGTGTTGTGCATGCACACACATGTCCCCATGACAGTGCGTGCAGATATGAGTTCTGTGTGTGTCTGTGAGCTCACGTGAGTGTCGTGTGAGCGTATTGTGCGTGCACGTGTGTGAGCACCATGAGTGAGTCTCACGTGTGAGTGTTGCTGTGGACACTGCCCGCGTGTCTGGGCACATGTCCAGCCTGCCCCCGTAGGTGACCTCTCTGAGGGCGCATGCTGGGGTCTGGAGGCCTCAGAGACTCACAGCACGCTCAGGAGAACGCTGGGCTGCCACCTCTGGCCCCGCTCCCAAAGCCCACCGGCTTCTCTCTCCCCTCCGTGGGGTAGCTCAACATAACTGAAAGTCGCTCAGTCCTGTCCGACCCTTTGCGACCCCATGGACTGTCCATGGGAGTCTCCAGGCCAAAATACTGGAGTGGGTAGTCTATCCCTTCTCCAGGGGATCTTCCCGACCCAGGGATAGAACCGGGGTGTCCTGCATTGCAGGCGGATTCTTTGCCAACTGAGCTATTAGGGAAGCCCAGTTCAACATAGGGGACCCGAAAAGACTTCAGGAGTCAGGCTCTGTTTGATTGGAGAGGAAAGCAGGGAGGGTAATTTCTGCAGAGGGAGGACTCAGCCAAGACCTCCTGTAAGAGCCTGGTGTGTGGAGGGGGACACGCAGACAAGGGAAGCCAAAAAAGGGCCTCTCTGAGAGGACTTTCAGCCCGACTGGGGTCCCCCCTTCCTGCCCTGGCCGCAGAGCGCCCTTGACCCTGGGTCTGACCAAGAGCTTCTAGAGGCACAGTGACTGTCCTACTCCCACTGCCCATCACATCGCGGGTGTCCAACCAGTACTTTTGCCTGTGTGTCTGTGAGTCTGTGGGCACATAGCGTGTGCGTATTCTGTGAGTATGTGTGAGTTCTGTGCGTGTGCTTGCGAGCTCGCGTGAGTGCCGTGTGGGTGTCCTATGCGTGCAAATGTGTGTGAGCATGATTCACACCCGTGAACGTGTGAGTGACTTATCTGTTTATCCCCAGCACAAGGCCTGGCATAGACTGAATGGATGAAAAGAAAGGGAAGGTCCGTTCCCTCCCCTCAGCTCTGTGGATGTCAGAGCCCCCTCTTCACCTCAGGGGTCCTGCAGGCTTAGCTAAAGGCTGTCTAGAAAACGGGGGCTGCATAGAAAATGGGAGTGCACACAGAAAGTGGTTGGAGTGCACAGAATGCCTTCCCACTCATTGTCCAAGAAGCTAAGGTGCTCTCTCTCTCTCACACATTTCCAATGTTTGGTCAGTAAGATGTCAAACTCTGTATCTCTGGAAACATCTAGAAATACCGGTGGGGCGGGGGCCGGCTTGGGCTGCCCTCTCCTTTGGTGGACCCCGGGCTGACCCCAGCCTGAAGGCGCTCGGTGCTAGGATGGGTACGGGAGCCACGGGCTGTGGTTCCCGGGCCCTGGTGGGTGCTGGAGGCAAGTGGGTGCGGAGGGTTCAGACACCGTCTCCGATGGCGCGATAATGGGGGGCCGGGATTAGCGCAAGTCCGCTCGGAGCAGCGGCAGGGTTGGAGAAGGAAGGGGCCGATCGCCGGGAAAGATATGACTATTTAAAGATAATGATTGCATAAATTTAATTAGCACACTTTCACGCGGCAAATGGCCGTTTTGTAATTAATGTATCTGGCCTTACTAAGCATGAAAGATGCCATCTCCTCCCCCTCCCCTCCCGCTCCCCTCCTCTGCGGCCCTAATGAAAGACAGAGAGCAAGTGACAGAAGCAGTTTGTCAGTGGCTCCAGGTGTCGGGGCCTAATTGGCTGAGCTGGGGGGCGGGGGGCAGCCGGGAGGGCCGAGGGGGAGGGGAGAGGAGGTAGGGGACAGGGTGGCTTGGGCTCTCCGCGTCCCGGCGGCGTGGGGGAGCTCCCTCTCAGTAATTACCCGAGACTGGACGCAGATTGGCCATGGCAGGGAGTGAGTGGTGGCAGGGAGGCCTCGTTAGAACCTGGGCGGACAAGCCGGCACGTATCACAATGCGTTAGGGACTCACTGCCCTGATGGCTCAGGCCCTGCCGGCCCTCGGAGGAGCAACGCCCCTTCCGTGGAGGGAATGAAAAGCGGAGCCAACCTCAACTTTCTCCTCTATATAAAGCAGCGCCTCTGATCCAGAGGCTCACAAGGAAACCTGATCCAATCCTTCCACTCTTAAGCACCTACTATGTGCTGAGCACCTACTATGGGTGCGGGCAGCACCGCCATCCACTCCTTGGCACAGCTGTCCGAATGATGTGATTTTAGCCTTTGCAGAACTGGAATGCATTTCACCATTCACGGCACCGTGCTACGCCTGCGGCAGCCAGGATACTGGCTTCATGTGAAGCGTTTGTTGAGGCCTTCTGAGAAGAAAAAGGAAGGGCCAGCCTCAAGTCGTCTTCTTGTTGCTGAGTCGCTAAGTCATATTCGACTCTTTGTGACCCCATGGACTGTGCAGCAGGCCAGGCTCCTCTGTCCATGGGATTTCCCAGGCAAAAATATTGGAATGGGTTGCCATTTCCTCCTCCAGGGGATCTTCTGGACCCAGGGACCGAATGTGTCTCTTGCATTAGCAGGCAGATTTTTTAGCACTGAGCCACCAAGGACACCTGATCAAATCATCTTAGGTCCAGGGAAGGGTGGCTATTGGCTCTTCCATGTTACAGACCAGGAAACTGAGGCTCGGGGAAACTAAAAATCTCGTCCAAGTCTGTACAGTCGGGAAGTGGTGGGCTGGGATTTGAACTCGGAATTCTTTCTAGCATTTTCCTCCTGCAGGCCCAGCTCAGTATCTCTCCCATGGTACCACCCTTTGCAGGCTGCCTAAGATGCTTGCCTGGTCCCACGGGAAGCCTCTTTGTTAGAGGGGTACAGCAGTCAATTGCAGCAATGTCCCCCAAAGTTACAGCTGCCTGGTTTTCTTGTCGGGGGAGCAGCTGATGGGGTGTCAGTGGCTCTGACTGACCCTCGGTGGCTGTGTGCGCCCACCTCTCTGACAACGACTCTCCACCCGCTTCACCAGCTGCCCTCTGCCAGCCTCTGCCACCAGCCCCTGCCCGGTTTTCTTGGAAGAGGGCAGGGCAGAGAGGCCTTGAGTCAGCCTTGTCTGGGTGGAGCAGGGCCCAGCCAGCCCTCTCCCGGACCAAATTCAATTTCGAAGCTTAATGAGTTTGCAGAGGAGCCGGGTGAGCTCACGGCCGCCACTCCTTGCCGGCTGGGTGGTTCCCGGCCGGGCCACCGAGCGCGCAGCGGCCCGAGCCGGGAGAGCCCTGGGCTCCGTCGAGAGTGGCGGGGGCACTGAGCGAGTGAAAAATGTCAGAGCAAATTGCTCTTGACAGCGTTAATATCTGCACCTCATAGCAATAATTACATGTAAATAAATAGCAAAATCACACTCAGCTGGAGGCAGCTTGGGGAGGACGGGCGCTGCAAAGGACCAGCTGGGGACCCTGGTCGCTCTGCTCCATCCTTTTCTTCCCTTCTGAGAAGAGTCTCTGCTCCCCGCCCCCCTCCAACCAGACTGTGCTGCAGCACGGAGCAGAGACCGCAAGATCCTGGCCACCGCCATGCTAAAAACGGAAGGGAAAAGAAAACATTTGAGTCCCCCCGCGTCCTCATCCACCTAGGGGGACAGCTGGGCCAAGCGTCCTCCCAGCCTCTTTCTCTCCTCGCCCTCTGAACATACATTCTGTCTCCTGGTCTCTCTAGAGAGACGCCGCTGAAATCCACATCTCTGCTCCAACCTCTCTCCTGGGCACTGCCCACCTCCTCACCCCCCAGCCTTGACCTCCACTCGGACCCAAGTCCTCCTGCACGCCCTGTCTCTGCTGGGATTACATCAGCCTCTTGGTCACCCAGACTCCACACGTCCAGCCCTCTTTGCCTCTCCCAGTCTCGACATCCACGATGTTGCATGGCATCACGTACCATGCCAAGTCACAAGAGGACATGGCACAACTTCCTGGAGCATCGACTTGCCCTAGTGCTAATTAATTTTATTATGATGGCCAACAAATATGGCTCCACAGTGGCAAAGCAGGCAAAATGAGCATGCATTATTAAAGATAATACATGAGCAGTCTGTGACATGTTACACACCACTCCCAGGGCCTTCGGGGAGGGGGGCACATTTTGGACTTTGGAGTGAACCTCCAGAAGTCCAGTGTGCACCCAGAGTTGCTTCTTGTTGCCATGTTTGGGGACCTCTGGGTTTGGTTTGGTCTGTTGTCTGTAAAAGCAAGGACTATGTCTCATCTACGTCTGGATTCACAACACACAGCAAAAGGCCTTTAGAGGCGTTTGAGGGAAGAAAAGAAAAGAAACAGAAAGGAAGTAAAAGGCTAGGAGGAAAGGGAGGAGGGAAGAGAAAGGCATCGGAAGGTGGAAGATGGCGAGGAAGCTGGTGCCCAGGGAGGTGACAGTCCCCAGACGGGCCTGGGATGACAGGTAGCGTAATGGAACTCGGGGGTCCACCCTCTCCTTCCCAGAGGACCCAGAGGCTGCTTCTGCAGGGGGACCCAATCTCCCTCCCACTTCCTGCTTGCGCTGTAGCGAGTTCCCACGAGTCAGCACTCCCCTGCTCTGGGAGAAGGAGCTCAGAGGGCCAGCCCGCCAGCTACTCCTCCGCCCTGCCTGCCTCGCCTCATGGGGCAGGGAAGCAAGCTCCATTCTTTGCGAAACAAATATCTTCTCCGGAGCAGCCCCCGCGTCCCGCACCATCTTGTTTAGCTCACCGACTAATCCACTTATCGAGGATAAAGCGCCTGTGAATCCCCATTTGATAAAGGCAGCCACAAAATTAGCAGAAACGTGCCCACGGCTCCGATGTACCAAACAAACAAGAGGCTGGGGACGGCCATGGAGAGATGTTGTCTCTTTGCCGGCCCCAGGCTGGGAGAGATGCCGGATGAGATAGGAGCTTTTCGGCTGGCGCTTGGGGCTGGGAAGGCGATGCCCTGGGTTGTTTGAGAAGGGGGTGGGGGAAGGAATCAGAATGGAGTGCCCACCCCGTCCTCTGAGGCATGCACCCCAGTGCAGTGGGTTTCCCAGCTCCCAATACAATCCAATTCCACGATTCCATACTGACTGCACTTCCAAAGGTAACCATCCCAGCTAACGTGGCTTCAATGCTGACTCCATGCCAAGCAACATTCTAAGCATCTCCTGCGTCAGCCTATCTACTGCTCACAACATCCCTGTGAAACAGGCACTGCTGTCATCCACGTTCAATAGATGAGGAAACTGAGGCAGACCCAGAGAGGTCAAGTCACTTGCCCAAACTGTCACCTTTGCTCCCACCTGGAGAGTTATCATCTAAAGCACTACCACTCAACCATGACCAATTGGAGCTCCACCTGCGTCTCCAAGAATGGTCCCCGACTCTGACAGCAGTCCCCAAACCACCTGGCAGTATCCCCAACTAACCATAGTCCCCTCCTCGGCCACTCTCAAAAGAGCCTTCAAGTGACTGAAGGCCGTATGCTCCCAACATGGTCCGACGACTGTCCAGTTACCTCTTGGGGTAACTGCCAGAGCCAAATACGTTCTTCTGCGCCCAGGTCCACCTTCAGTGCCTCTGTCACTGGGGCTGCAGGGACCTCCCCGCAGGCCCTCAGAGGTCTCTGCTTTGTCCCAAGGGGCTCTGGGCGCTTTGCTGACATGACCTCCTAACCGTGGTAGCAGGGTTAAGGAGAAAACGAGCTTGGATGAAAAGTCAGCTCGTCTGAATTTAAGTGGCTCCTCCGAGGGTGGCTTTGAGGGAAGGTCTTCCCTGCTCTCGGGTCCAGGAGGAGGGAGGCCCAGGTGAGGACTCTGGAAGGCTCAGGCTCTGTACTGCCCACACACCCACCAACTCTGGGGTGGGGAGCGGGGACATCAATCACAGGGGGGCCCCTGTCAGGGTGGCATCTGGAACTAAAGAGAAACACTCATCAGAAGGCCAAGACTTTTCACCCCTGGTTCCGGGGGCTAGGAGACCAACCACCGCCACGCCAGGAGGCCAGGGCTGGGAGTGGGGCGTCGGGGGCTCAGGCCGGGGCTTGGGGTGAGGTCCCTGCTATGGACACCTGGCCTGTAGGTGTCCACGTGAGGGGGAGACGGAGCCTGGATGGTAGCTGGGCTCCAGCAGGTTCCCACACCCCCTGATGCGGGAACCCGAGGTGCAGCTCCTCCCCTCCCCAAAGCTACGCAGCTAGCAGGTGGCGGGACTGGGAATCAAACCCGAGTCTGGCTGCAGGGCTGGGTCTGTGTCTCCCGCAAGCCCTCTGCACCCCCAACTCTGGGGTCCCCGGTCCTGTCTGGGCTCCGGGGCCCCATCCCACTTCCACGAGCTCATCTCCCTGCAGCACGTCTCTGACGCCATCACTCCCGGCTCCCCGTCATCTCCGCCTCTCCTGGCTTCTGCCTTTGCTTCCTGTCCTCGCCCCTCTGCCCAGATCTGTCCGTGCTGTCCTTTCTCCTTTTCTTTCTCTCTGTCTCCAGGCGTCTCTCTTCCTGTCTCTGTTCCTCTCTATGCTTCTTCAGATTTCCTCACCATCTTCCCACCTCCCTCCCTCGGCCTCCCCTCCTCCCGCTTCCTGACTATCCTGCCTGCCTAGCCGAACCCACCTTCCTTCCCTCCACCAGCATCTCACACCCTGATCCTCTCTAAGGGTCTGCCCACTTCCTCGCCCCTGTGCCCACACGCCTCCAGCAGGCAGTGCCCCTTGAATCAGCCCTGGAGCTCGGGTGCCAGAGTCGAGGTCACCAGGTCAGAAGGCGAGGCTTGAACCCTGGTCCAGCAGGTTGTCAGCCCAGGCTGGAGGAATCCTCAGCCAGCCTCCCCTGCTTCTTCCCCTGGGGGTTCTGGCAGCTTTCCGCCAAAGCCCCTTCCTGTCCCCGTCTCCTCTGAAGCCCAGGGTGGACCATTGTTGAGTCACCCCAGAAGCCCAAGAGGCATCTGAGAGCTTGGAAGAAAGAACGAGATCATTTCCGTCAGTGCTTCTCAAACTTTCCTGCACGTGGGAATCCCCTGGGAGCTTGTCAAGGTGCAGAGCAGACCTGGAGAGGAGAGAGCTCTGTTCTGAAAGCCCGGCATGGAGGGAAGAATTTAATCTCTGACATCGGGCAGACCGGGCTTTCGAATTCTGACACTGTTGCTTGCTGCTGGCCTTGAGCTTTGCCTCTCCAAGTCTGCAAAATGGGCATGACGATTTCAGGCCCTGGGAGCTCAGTGAGGACCAGTTAACGGGGGTGGAAGCACATCATTGACCCCTCTGGTTCTGAACAGATGGGGGATTTCTTGTCACCACTGAGGACAGTATAAAGGTGCTGGAGGATAACCCCATTTCTTTGGGGGTCAAAGCAGAGTGGGGCCTCAGCTGGGAGAGCCACTTCCCCCAGAGGCTTAGAGAGGTAGCCTGGAGTTGGCTGAGGGTGGAGTCAGCGTCCAGCGCATTCAGGGAAGGACGCCCGGGGAGTCAGGGGTGGGGATGGGTGCTACGTGTGATGGGGAGGCGAAGGCAGCCCCCGGGGAGGCTCAGGAACTTCTGCCCCGGGGCACCACGTCTCAATTTCAGGCCAGATGCACACTCGGTGTAAGACGCTCGCTGGTGTTCTCATGGGACCTTAATCCTCTGGTGCCGCAGGTCAGACCCCGGTCTAGCATGAGCGCTGGCCTCACGCTGAGCTCTCATGGTCTCTGCTGGCCCCCAACAGCCCAGCAGGGGAGGGACAGGAGCTGGGGAAGCGATGGGTCTCCCTGCTCAGTGCGCTCCAAAAGGCTTCCCAGGGCTTTGTGTCAAACTGGGGCTCGCCCATGCAACTTGGCTGCATACACCAGCCCACTGACCTTCCGAAAGGACCTGGGCATGGCCACGCCCTGTGCCCTAGGAAAAGCCCAGCTAACTCCCGAGTCTTTCTAGGCAGTGAAAAGTGTGTAGAGCTATAGCAGGTATCTATCATAAAAGGAACCAGACGATTAACTACTTCCAGGGAGTCATCAAGCCTGGAGATTGCTGAGAGGGGTCTCAGTTCAATTCAAACAGCCCTGCCCCTGAGTCACTTCCTAAAAAAGGGGGTTTGGGGGTCAAGGTGCTGACCAGAGGTTGACAAGGTGAAGACTCCCTAATCCGCTGCTCAGGATGTGCCAAACCTCAAAACAGCTGCCTCGGAAGGTGCCTTCTTTAAAATATAGACTCCTGTCCCACAACGGAGTCCCATGGACTGCAAGGAGATCAAACCAGTCCATCCTAAAGGATATCAGCCCTGAATAGTCACTGGAAGGACTGATGTTGAAGCTGTAGCTCCAATACTCTGACCACATGATGCGAAGAGCTGACTCACTGGAAAAGACCCTGATGCTGGCAAAGATTGAAGGCGGGAGGAGAAGGGGATGACAGAGGATGAGATGGCTGGATGGCATCACCACCTCAATGGACATGAGTTTGAGCAAGGCTCCAGGAGATGGTGAAGGACAGGGAGGCCTGGTGCGCTGCATCCGTGGGGTCACGGAGAGTCGCACACGACAATAACAGAACAGCAACTGATGTGTCGTGGTGGAGCCTGGGAATGTCTATTTTTAACAGGCATTCCCGATCATTCTGGTGCACAGCTTTGGGATCCACTAACCTTCCAAGAACCCACTCTCCGGCAGTCTTGACAAAACCAGATCCTGCCTGTAACCCCAAGATGAGGGTTTGCCTCCCCTCGACTCTGCCCCCTCCCCCGCCTGCATCACCTGGACCCTGCGGGCTCTCCCTGTCCCAAACAGACCAGACAGCCCTGGGGGCTGAGGATGGGATTGTGAAGGTTCCCTTTTGCACTCAGGTTGCATAATCTGGTCACCTCCTGGATTTCCCTGGTGGACCTCAGCTAGCCAAGGAAGGCGGTGGGAGGGCAGAGCTGGACCTCCAGGTGGTTGGTCCAGCCGAGCCTGGTGGCCCTGAGGAAGGCATGCTTGTCCTGTGGGTACGGGGTGGGGGGGCGGGGGCAACACAGACACTTTCCTGCTCCCACACCCCCTCGTCGGGGGCATCCCTTCCTCTCTGGGGGCTGCTGGCTCTTGGTTTGCCGGCTTGACCCTTGCCAGACTAACTGGAAAGCCTCTGAAGGCAGGGGTCAGCAAACCCGGATGCCCAGTGTCCAGTGCAGGCCCCCCGATGTTTCCTGGACCACACTATGTGCCAGGCTTTGTGCTGAGGACACAGGCCCCCAGAAAAACCTGGTTCTTGCTTTAGGGGGAGAGGGCAGAATCCAGAAAGTTAACATCCAGAGGCAAAAGTGCTACCCTGGGAAGGAGTGCAGGTCACTGAGACTGGAGGACGGACACTTCTCGGAGGAAGTGAAGAGGGGTTGGTAAGTGAAGGGGGGGCGCGGTGAGAATGTTCCAGCAAGTGCATCACTGGACCAAAGGAAAGCAGGGTGGGGGCGAGGGGAAACAAGAAGTGCCCGTGGCTGGGCGCGCTCGCTGCCCGACCCGCCCGGCCCTGGACCGCCGGCCTCTGCAACCGGCCCCACTGGCCGCCGCCCCGCGCCGGCTGGGCGTTCTGGGGGCGGCCCGGCCCGCTGCTGCTCCCCGATCCCGGCCCCGGCCGCAGGAGTTAAGCGGGCCGCCGAGCCCGCGCGCGTTCTTATCTCGGGGAGACAGTTGTTGGGAATCACTTTGACTGAGTGGTTTTGTCTCCCCGCATTTTCCACTGTCAGGCGGCCTCGGGCCATGGATCAAAGGCGCCGCGGCGGCGGCGGGGCGCGGGCGGGGCGGCCGCGCGGATCCGGCCTGTCCTCCCCTTCCCCGCCCGCGCCCCGCTCCACGCCACCCCCGCCCCCGCTGCGCCCCAGGTCCGCTGGGCCCGGGACCGCACCCCGAACCGTGCGCGCAGCCCCTGCCTGGAGCCCGCCATCGGGAAGCTGGGTACAGAGAGATGGGGGGGTGGCAGACAGAAGCGGGGCGGGCGGGGAGGGGGGAGACTGTAGGAAGGCAAAGGGGGAGGGGAGGGGGAGGGGAGGGGAGGGGGAGGGGAGGGGAGGGGGGTAGGGAAAAAAGGTGTTTGCGGGCGGGGGGCGGGAGAGGCGTGAGAGATTAGGGGACTGAGCATGGGGGGAGGGGCGGGGAAGGAGGAAAAGGAGGTGTTTGAGGGGGAAACCGGAAGAGGCCTGAGATTAGGGGACCGAGCCCGGGCAGGGTCTGGATTTGAGAGAAGGAGAGATGGGGAAAAGGAGAGTGGGACGCAGACGGGGCCAAAATGGGCGATGGAGCCAGAGAGCTGGCGGCTGGAGGGGAGACAAGCGAGGCGGAAAGGAAAGCAGCAGCTAATTCCCCATCCCCTGGGCCCAAGGGGAAGTTCTGCCGGGACCTGGAGGAAGGCAGGGGGAGGCGGCCTGAACGGGCTGAGGGTGGGGTCGGGCCGCTCTCCTTCCAGAGACCGGGCTGGCCCTCCTGACTCACAAGAAGGCAGAAGCACAGAGCGGCCGTCTCTGGCTGAATCGCCTATGGGAGGTGGGGGCCACACTCGGACCTCCTGGGGGACCCTGGCCCAGGTCTCGGATACTCCCAGAAGCCCCAGAAGAGGGTCCCCCCCTTCCCCGTTCCTCCCCATCAACCCCGACCCCACAGAAAACACCCCTGGAGCAGCTCAGAACACCTGCCCCAATCCCCGAACATGCTGGAGAAAGGTTCCCAGCTGGGGAGATGCCCCGAGAGGGAGAAAGGGCCAGCAGGGAGGGGGAACCCTGGGGCTGAGGGTGGGGCAGGTCAGGAGCCTAGACCCAGAGGCAGGAAGGAGCAGGAAAACTCAAAGGTGCCAGGAAGAATCAGTCTGGGGCCCTACACCAGTTCCCCTGTATGGCCTTGGGAGCCCCCATCTGCAGATAGCTACGTCACAAGGTACCAGATGCCAACTCGCTGTGTGTCTATCAGCACACTTACTCCTCAGACTAACTCTGAGATGGGAACTATTTATTAGTCCCACCTCACAGAGGGGGAAACTGAGGCAGAGAAAAACCTGTTTGGAATCGCCCAGGTGGAAAAGTGACGGTGCTGGGGCGGGGCCCAGGCCCAGGGATCCCGGAGCTGCTGTCCTGATGGCTCTGCCCTGCTACCTCTTAGGGCCCTGGGAAAAGCTGAAATCAAAGGGTTTAAGGACCTCAGAGATCTCACCAGCGAGTGGAAGACGGACCATTTTTGTGATGTGTACTGGCCAACAGGATGGTCTCTGGGGCCAGGTTTCAAGTCCAGGCCCCAACACTTGTTAGCAACTGACCTTGGACAAAGTCACTAAACTGCTTGGTGCCACTGTCCCCCATCTTGTCTGTAAGACAGAAATAATTCCAGATCCTCCCCTTCCAAAGTAGATGTTATGACCATTAAATGGGATAATCCGTATAATGGGCTTAGGACAGTATCTGGCCTGTGGTGTAAGTGCCCCCAAAATTGAACTATTATTATTACTACTGAACATTTGTCTAGTGACACTTGGCTGACAAGGGTCTGTATAGTCAGTCAAAGCTATGTTTTTTTCCATTAGTCATGTACAGATGTGACAGTTGGACTGTACAGAAGGCTGAATGCTGAAGAATTGATGCTTTTGAATTGTGCTGGAGAAGACTCTTGAGAGTCCTTTGGACTGGTTGGAGACCCAACCAGTCCATCCTAAAGGAAATCAACCCTGAATATTTATTGCAAGGACTGATGCTGAAGCTCCAGTACTTTGGCCACCTGATGTGAAGAGCTGACTCACTGGAAAAGACCTTGTTGCTGGGAAAGATTGAAGGCAGGAGGAGAAGGGGACGACAGAGGATGAGATGGTTGGATGGCATCACCATGCTCAGACATGAATCTGAGCAAACTCTGGGAGAGAGTGAAGGACAGGGAAGCCTAGCGTGCTGCAGTCCGTGGGGTCACAAAGAGTTGGACACAACAGCGACTGAACAACATTTGTCTAGTAATACAGGTACTTTTAATACACTGATAAAATGTGATAAATGCACAAGGAAAGCACAAACAACCCAGCATGAGGGGCTGAGGGAAGGCTTCCTGGAAGGGGCCAAGTCCTAAAAAGTAAGTAGGAGTGGGTTTGAGATGATCACAGGGTTGTGGAGGAGACCTGGGCGGGGGTGCAGCAGGTACAAAGGCTTGCAAGCAGGAGAAGCCTGGCCCTTCCGGGGACCCTCAAAGTCACCCCTGCCTCTCCCTTCTGGGGACTTGCCTGTCCTCCAAGGTCCGGCTGTCCTGCCATCTTGGAGTTCTCCTACCACCGGGGACCCCAGGGATGGACCTGAGCAGCTCTGAGTCTGCCTGCTGTATTCATTGCTAATCTCTCTTATTTTCTTCCCGCTATCTGCTGGGACGGTCTGGTTCAGCGCACTCCCCGTGCTAATCAGAAAGGACGACAGATCCATCTCTTTGCATTCTTTCCCACCATGCCAGGCAGGTCTGGTTGGCTGAACCCCTGGCCTGGTGGGAAGCCCGCCAGGCTCAGGCTGGGGCCCCAGAAGGTTGGGGAGGGCGGGGAGGGGGTACAGGCTGTAGAGAAGGGCTGGCCCCCGCCCGGAGACCAAGAGGCCGGGACTCATAGCTCCGTTTACAAAGAACTCCCGGGAATCACGGACTCTGCGCAGGAAGGATGGTTTCTAACTAGCAGGTGGCCCACCGCGTTCACCGCGCAGATGGGGAAACTGAGGCCCAGAGGGGTGAGGCATCTACCAAGGTCACACAGTGAGTCAGAAGTAAAGTTCGGAGGGAACTCAGATTGGCCGACTTTCCAGCCAGTGACCAGGCCTGGGCTGGGCTGAGCCAGGCCTCCAGTCCCAGAAAAGAACGGCTAATTCAATTTCTTTTTTTTTTTCCTTTTCCATTATGGTTTATGACCGGATATTGAATACAGTTCCCTGTGTTCTACATGGGACCATGCTGTTTACCCGTTCTATATATAATAGTTTGCTAATCCCAAACTCCCAATCCACCCCCACCCCGCACTCAGTTTCTAAGCAGGGCAGGGAGAGGCAGAGGGGGAGAAATGTCACATGGTGAGTTCCTTCTCTGTGCAAGGCAGTGCGAGGTGTGCCACACGAAGCATCTCATTTATTTCTCGGAATTATCCCACAGGGTGACTGGTATTGGCCCCATCTTCTGGAGGAGGAAACTGAGACTCAAGAGAGCTCATGTAACTTGCCTGTGGTCACACAGCAAGTAAGAACAGACAACCTGGGGTCCAAACCCTGGTCTTATGATCACTTCACTGAGCCCAGGATGTGTCTGAATTAGACACCGTTTCAGCATTTGCCATATTAGTTGCTGCGTATTGGAAAAGACCCTGATGCTGGGAAAGATCGAGGGCAGGAGGAGAAAGGGACGACAGAGGATGAGACGGTTGGATGGCATCACTGACTCAATGGACATGAGTTTGGGTAAACTCCGGGAGATGGTGAAGGACAGAGAGGCCTGGCGTGCTGCAGTCCATGGGGCCGCAGAGTCGGACACGACTGAGCAACTGAACTGATCGGTCCAGTCTGCACCAGCCTTCTGCTCCTTCACTGATTTTCCTCTGTGCAAATGCTTCAGCTACCCCTTTGAGAAGCCTCCTCCAAGAAGCCTTCTTTGACCACGCCCTCCCTTTTCCGAACTCCTCTGCTCTTGCCATCCTGTCTGACCGGAAATCCCGCTCAACTGTCAATAACTGATTCTCTCGTTGTTCTCTGGTGAGTCTCTCCCAGAACAGATTTGGGAAGAGCAGAGACAGCCGTGTGTATTTCTTTTTCGCGCCTCCCTATACTGCGTGTCGGGCTTTCCAGGTGGTGCCAGGGGTGAAGAACCCACCTGCCAATGCAGGAGATGTAAGAGACATGGGTTCCATCCCTGGGTCAGGAAGGTCCCCTGGAGGAGGGCATGGCAACCCACTCCAGTGTTCTTGCCTGGAGAATCCCGGGGACAGAGGAGCCTGGTGGGCTACAGCCCATAGGGACACAAAGACAGACACGACAGAAGCGACTTCACGCGCACATGCATACTTTGTGTTAATAACAGGTGGTAAACAAATGAATTTGAAGGGAATTGCACGTAATGACATTCAGACTAACTCACCAGCTGCCTTAGAAACCTTGGGTACAGACCAAGCTGCGTGTAGCATGGCCTGCAGTACGCCTGGGGGCTCACCAACGTTTGTTGGAGGCCCACTGCGGACCAGACGCCGGATTCTGTGTGTCACCAGGCTGAATCATCACACACACACAGTATGAAGACCTTGGTCCCTCCATCCAGTGGTGCATGGAAACACCTAGATCTCCCCTTCCCTGCCTGATTGCACCATGCCCGGGGGAGGGGCAGAGGTCAGCTCCCACCTATGCCTTCTCAAGGAGAGGGGTCTTGATCGCTACAGATGCATCATGGTGGACCAAGAAAAAAAGGACCAGGGTGTCTGTGGGGGGCAGCCCTCAACCTGCGGCTCTCATCCAGACTCAGGGAGGCGGGTTCAAGATCCTGTCTCCCCAGAACGCCGTTCAGTCCTCTAAGAATGGAAAAAGCCCAGTGCGTGCATGCTAAGGCACTTCAGTCATGTCCGACTCTTTGCAACCCCATGGACTGTAGCCCGCCAGGCTCCTCTGTCCATGGGATTCTCCAGGCAATAATGCTGGGGTGGGTTGCCATGCCCTCCTCCAGGGGATCTTCCTGACGCAGGGATCGAACCTGTGTCTCCTGTGGCTCCTGCACTGAGGGCAGATTCTTTACTGCTGAGCCGCAGGGGAAGCCCAAGGGGTGCCCTCAATGATAGAAAAGCCCCAAAGTCACCAGAAGCCAGGCCCTCCAGTTCCTAGCCCCATAGGCATGACCTGCTCCCATCACTAGCATTCAGGAAAGTCCCCGATCCCGGTCGAGCCTGTCTGTCCGCCCGCCGACTCTCCTCCCCTCCCAGTCCCCTCCACCCAGGAAGAAGGGGTGAGAAAAGCAGAGACATGAACACGGGTCTGTTTTCACAGGAGACAGGGCCCCTCCCTGTGGGCTGGGGCTGGGCTCTGACTGACATGAGCAGGTGGCTGAGTTTGGCGAGTAGCCTCCAGGGGGGGAATAACTGAGCCTTTCCCACTGAGGTAGGTTAACCGTGGACAAAGGGAAGCTGGATGTGAGAGCAGGATCTTGGCAGGGTCTGTCCCCCTGGGGGCTGGGAGGGCTGAGGATGCCCAGGACCCCAAGGCTGACGCTCTGAGCACGTGCTCATCCTTGCCCTGCAGTGGGCCTGGCTGGAGTCAGGCGGAAGGGGCGCTGGGCTGCGGGGAGGCCTGATTGGCGGAGTGGACACTCTCCATGGCCCCCAGTTGGTACCCTGAACAGGGCTGTGGCCAGGGTTGGCAGATCTGTGACTGGCTGGGGGCGGGGGGTCTGGGAGCTGGGCTGTTACTGATGCAGTGAAAGCCAGTTGGGGAGGGCAGATACAGCAAAAGGGCATTTGGCTTTAGGTCCAGGAAAATCTGGCCACACACTCGGTCATTTCCACAAGCTGACCGCGGACCCGACACCATCACCACTGGTCATCGTGAGAAATAGGTGGCGGGGTGACTCAGATGGCCTTCCCCTAATCCTGGGAAAAACCCGTGTCCTTCCACCCGGGTTGGTCACTCCTTCCTTCCCAGCTCATCCTTCCCGGGGCCCGGGGGTGGAAGGGGACAGATGGCCTTTCCTGTGCTCTCCACTCCCTGCACCCTGGCGTCCTCTCTTCCCAAGACTGGAAACCAACTCAGGCATTTTCCAGTGCTGAGGGGGAGGGGGAGAAAGAAGAGATGGGCGCCGGTACGACAGGGTTGGGAGGCGGGTGGAGAATTCATTAGGCACCTGCGACAAGGCAGCCCACTCCAGTATCCTTGCCTGGGAAATCCCGTGGACAGAGGAGCCTGGTGGGCTACAGTCCATGGCGTTGCAAGAGTCAGACACAACTTAGCAACTAAGCCACCACCGCCACATGCCAGGTACTGTACGCAGATTCTCCTTTAGTCTTCACAGCACCCCTGGAAAGGTAAGCGTCATCACTCCCATTTTCAGATGATGAAAGGAGGCCCAGAGAGGTTAAGCCAGTGACCCAGGGCCACACAGCAACTTGGAAAGAGGCAGAACCAGAACTCCAACCTGGCTGCTCCCTGGTGGAGGCCGTGCAGTTTCTCTTGCCCCGGGCTTCCCGGGAGAGACCTCCTGGGACAGGGAGAGCCTGGGAGAGATCTTGAGAAGGCGAAGGGAAGGAAGCTGGAGGCAGAGGAGCCGCTGGGAAGTGAGGAGGGGGAAGGGCGGGGCAGGGCCCAGAGGAGCGCTCACTCGGCTGGGGTTAAAGCCCCATGTTCCTACAACCCGCTAAGCCGGAGAAATGAATTCTGATCCCTCCAAAACCCAACCTTGGAAAATGTGTGAGAGAAGGGTCTCCTTTCAGGGGAGTGGGAAATCCTTCACACCTCCTCCCGACGCCCCGGTAATGCCAGGATGTCCCCAATCTGCTTTGAGGAATGGAGAGATTAAGAATAATAAAAAAATTGCAATAAAATATGTGTGAAGGAGGGGGTAATTGTGGACAAACGCAGCATTCAAATTCATTTTTCAGCTCTTTTACACACCATTTCAATCTTATTTTCTGCTTGTTAATGAGATCTTGTTGCCTGGGCTAGGCAAAACCTTCCAATATCAGGACGTAATTGCACATAATTTTCTCTCCTACCAGTGATTTGCATCAGTTTTTTAAAAATTCTGGGCTATTTAACACCCCACGATCCCCCTCCCCGTCTTCCTGCCTACAAATCTCCTACTCCCTCCTCCTTCCCCGTCCCTGGTCCAGCAAGACTCATTTTAAATGCTTATTATAGACGCAGCTTCGCCAATAAAGGGGGAAAAAAAAACACAGAGAGAGGAAGTGAGGGGGAGAAAAAGGCAGAACGGAGTTTCCAGTAGCCACCGCGTGAGGGGCCCGGCCTCAGCTCCCCAGTGCCAGAGGACCGCCTTGATCTTCTCCCGCCGAGGGGGAGGGGACGGTGACATGCGTGGGTCAGGCCCACGTGCCTGAGACTCCCATCGCCATCACTCACCTCTGTGGCCTTCAGCAAGTCACTCAACCTCTCTGAGCCTGTCTTCCCAAGTTCCAGGGGGCTGGAGTCACTTCCCAGAAGCCAAGGGCTGATAAGGGACATGGCACCCGTCGATGATCAGCTCATGGAGTGTCTTTCCTTTGCTGGATCGGGTCCCCTGGAGGCCTCAACGGATGCCAGGAGGGTAGCGGTGAGATTCTACTGTGGAGAGGCATTCAGGAGACTCCACCAATAAAGAACTGGAAGGCTCTGAGCCATGTCCCTGCTGATCTAGGGAGGGGGAAGCTGGGCTCTTTGAAGACACAGACCATGAACCTGGCCAAGCCATTAATTGCTACTGTGGCCTCAAAACGCAGTTTCCCCATATGGATCACAGGACCAACCTTCCGGGGCAGACACGAGAGAACAGCATAGCGGGCTCTGGAGCCAGACCAGTCGGATCCCAGCTCAGCCACCTTTCCAGAACCTACCACGCGGCCTGGCAGGTGGTAGGGGCTTAATGAGTATCTGTTAGACGGGTGGATGGTGGATGAAAGTTGAAAGTTAGTTGCTCAGTCCTGTCTGACTCTTTGTGACCCCATGGACTATAGTCCGCCAGTCTCCTCTGTCCATGGGATCTCCCAGGCCAGAACACTGGAGTGGGTTGCCATTCCCTTCTCCAGGGGATCTTCCCGACCCAGGGATGGAACCCAGGTCTCCCGCACTGCAGGCGGATTCTTTACTGTCTGAGCCACCAGGATGATGCTGCATATCTCCTTTTCCTCATCTGTAAACCGAGGTCACCAAGCCTGGCTGGATGAGAGCTGGTGCAACCTTTAGCTCACGCACGGCTGGCCCACGGTCAGCACTCGCTCCGTGGAAGCGTCAGCGTCTCTCTTACGGGAGAGGCAGTGATCAGACCATGTGATTAGCTTCACACTCAGAGACTACTTTTCACTTTTCGTTCGTTCCATGGGGGGGAGATTGTAAATATGTAAATCCCTTTACAGGTTCCTCCACGTTAAGCTCCAGAGAGGAGCCAAAGGGGATGACGCCCGGGGCGGCGTGATGGAGCAGGAGGCGGCATGGTGGCAGAAAAGCCTGCTTCCCGGGAAGGCGCCCACTGCAGGGGCCATGGGCCCCGAGTCCCAGCTCGGCCGCGACCCCGACGCTGCGATCTGGGCCATTTTCTCCCGCTCTCTGGGCCTCAGTTTCCACTTCCAACTCGGATGAGAAGCTACCTCTAAGAAAGCCTGGAGACGAAGGCAGCCCCAGCTGCGGGCTGCTCCCCCAGGACATGGCAGCACAGGCCCCGCAGAAGCCCCAGGACAGGGCAGCTTGCCCGTGGCCTCCAGTCCTCGTGACCCTCAAACTAGCAGATCCTCGCTCCTGATTCTTTGCTCAGAAGCTCGGATAGGTCAGCACTGATTATGATTCCGTGGCCTGTTTCCCCCGTCACACTGGGAGCTCTCCAAGACACAGCTGTGGGTATTTCCAGCACCAGACTGGGGCGTCTACAGACAAGGGGCCTCTCTTCCATCAGACCCTGGGATCTGGCCCCCGAGTTGCTCCTCAGGGCGGGGGCTGTGTCCCCATCACACTGGGGGACCCAAGGACCCGAGTGGCCTCTGTCTCTCTGCCTGTCACCCTTGAAAGTGTGTGCCGCTCACAGCTCCGATGCAAGGGCTGCACTGAACTGCTCCAGCTGCAGGAATGCGTCACCCGAAGGGGTGTCAACGAAGGGTCCTTTGGTCCTTTGGTCCTCAGCTGGTTTCTAAGAGCTGCTTCCAAGCAAAGCCAGGGCTTTAACCGGCTGACTCCCGAATGCTGCCAGGCTGGGCTCTGTGGGTGGGTGAGGGCCTGGGCCCCGAGGGAACCAAGCCTCAGGGTCATCTAGGCCTCTCAGCAGGCTCTTGCCCATATGACTCAGCCCCGCCTGTTGGCCCCTAGCCTGAGGTCCCAGCCTCAGTGTTCTCATCCACGACATGGGCCGAAGGAGCTTTTCTCTCCGCTGAGCTGGATGGACTGAGATGGTTTCCCCTCACTGCCCATCAGTTTCAAAAAGAGAGCAAGGGTGTGCGTTTCTGCGAGGCAGGAGGGCACGTGGGTGGGTCGATCTCAGGCTCTAGAAATGAGGGTTGAACCCAGGCTCTGTCCCTGGAGAAGATCAGTACCGAGGGAACGCCACAGGACCTCAGGAAGTTTAGCTCTCCCCGCTGAATGTATTCAACGTGTTGGCATTAGACACGCTGCCTGCTGTGCTGTTTGCTGAGGCTTCTTGCCTGTCTGTTCGGTTGCACGGCCAGCCCCGCTAGAGTAGAGAGGTCCATCCCTTACGCTCACTGAGTTACCCCAAGCGCTGAGAACAGTGCCTGGCATGTGGCAGGCACTCTGTGACCAGGTGTCATATCAGAGTCAGGGGACAGGCATAGAGCTGAGGTGGGTACATGACTTCTGCCATGAGATTCTGCTGGGAAGACTCTCCGTGGGATCTCTGAGGCTTGAGGTACCCCCTGCCCAGGCTGGGTCCAGGACCAGCATCCGGTCCCTGCCCCGGGGAGCAGGCAGGCCCGCCCCAGGCAGCCAGCTGGCGTGACGAGCAGGCGCCCAGCAGGGCCCCAGCCTCATTTCTTCGGGCTTTTGTAAGCACAAGAGCCGAGGCTCTCTTGGGGGACAGCGGACCTGTGGTCCCGGATGGGGGAGCATGCCCCCACAGCCCAGGTGGGCTCCGTCCTCTCCCCATCGCTTGGGGGCAGCTACAGAGAAACCCCTCCTGATGGGAACACGAGACAGCACGATGTGCCTGTCTTGGTGGAGAACCCCCAGCCTCCCGCTCCCAGGACCACACAGATGGGCTGGAAGTGTGAAGACGCTCAAACAGCGGAGGACGTGCACAGAGAATCAGAGCTCAGAAAAGCCAGAACGTCCACCTAAGACCCCGACACAGCACCTTGAACCTTCAGGAAGCGTTTGCAGCGTGACCCCGGCGGGGTCCACACCCGGAAGCGCACCCAGCCTGCCCCGCCCTCCAGCAGCTGCTCACCTCCCGGTCCCCTCTGCCCGTCAGACCCCCCATCTGTCTTCACACCTTTGGTGGGAACCTCCGGACGGGTCTCCAAAGTTGCCTCGATCCATCACGCCCCACCCGACTGTCCACCCTGAGGGCTGGGGCGGAAGCCGGGGACCTCTCAGAGGAGGGCAGGGACACGGCCAGCTTTGGTCTGGCTGCCCACAGCAGCGGCTCAGGCTCTCCCCTTCCTCCCCTCCTCCCCGCCGACGTTTCTGGGCCCAGACAGCTCCCAGAACCTCCTTATCCTTTAATCTCCGTGCTGAGCCGCGCTCCCCAAGCTAGGCGCCCCTTACTTTGCTAGTCTCTCCTCTGCCCTGTGACGAAAGTGCCGCTTTCGGGGCTAAAGCTCAGCCCACACTGAGACGGGGGGCGGGGGGCCCTGGGAAGAGCAGCAGAGGGGAGCCAGGTGCCCTGGACGCGCGGGTCCGGCCCGGCCAACATGTCCAGTGCCTGCTCTGTGAAGGGCGCTGGAGGGCCCGCTCAGACTCAGCACCCTCTTCAGATTGCCTCCGATTTGTCTTGTATCACGAGGCTGGGCCCGGGCCCCATTCTCGGGTACAGATGTCCTGGGTCTCTGCAGTTATCCCTACCCGGCCAGCTCCGGACCCCATCATGTCTAAACCTGGCTCTGGAAGGTTAGCTTGGCCAGTCAGCCCTCAGCACCAGTGAGATGGAGCTGGTGGCCTTGAACCCCAAAGAGGCCACTGAGGCTCTACTGGGAAAACATTCTGGTGACAGACTGCATCACCCCCACCAAAGGGGGCCCAAGAGGGCTTGGAGCTTCACCACGGGGAGCTCTGCCTTCAGCTGCTTCCATTCACTGGGCACTCATGACTCTGTGCTAGACCTGGGCTAAGGGCTTTATGTCAGTCATCTCAGTCTTCTCAACCCTATGATGTACGAGCTAGCAACACCCGCATTTCGTGGATGAGAAAACTGACCTGTGGAGAGGGGAAGGGACCTTGCATGCGTGCTCTCTACACGTCCGCTTCCCCATCCATGAAATGGGGATGACGCTAGCTCGCACCACACTCAAAAGGTGGAGCTGAAATACAATTAGCCCTCAGGCATGCTCAGTCGCTTCCGACTCTGTGACTTCCTGGCCTGTAGTTCGTCAGGCTCCTCTGTCCGTGGGATTATCCCAGCAAGAATCCTGGATTGCTGCTTCCTCCTGCAGGGGATCTGCCACTTCCTCCTGCAGGGGATCTGCCCCTTCCCCCTGCAGGGGATCTGCCCCTTCCCCCTGCAGGGGATCTGCCCCTTCCTCCTGCAGGGGATCTGCCACTTCCTCCCGCAGGGGATCTGCCACCTCCCCCTGCAGGGGATCTGCCACGTCCCCCTGCAGGGGATCTGCCACCTCCCTCTGCAGGGATCTTCCTGACTCGGGGATTGAACCTGTCTCCAGTGGCTCTAGCACTGGCTGGTGGAAGCTTTACGACTGAGTCCTCTGGGAAGCCCCAGTAAGTCCTCAATGACACACGTTAGCTGAGGCTAATCGGAACGTCCCTCAAACGCGCAGAAAATTAAAGGGTATTAAGCAGGGGAAATATTTTAGACCAACGGTGGCTTATTTTTTCTATTCTGGCCAGATAGGAAATGTTTTAGGCTTTGCCAGGCCATGTGATCTCTTTGGAAACCACTCAACTCTGCCATCATCAGAGCACAAAAGCAGCCATAAATATGTAAATGAGTGGACATGGCTGTGTTCCAATAAAACTTTATTTACAAAATCAGGCAGCTGGATGGAAGTGACTGGTGAGGATGCAGCTGACCTTCTCTTTGGTCCCTCTTTGTCTTTAGGTAACCGATTTCTCATTACTATATCGTCCTGGCGATGGTTGTGGGGCGAGGGACGGAGAGAACTAATGTCTATTTGACCCCTATTTTCTGCCAGCTCTATGCTGAGTGCTTTGACCTCTTAGCATGCTGAAGGCAGAGAAGGCCCTTCTTAGGAGGTTAGCAACTCTTTATTTAATCACTCTTGTTTAATGGGGGATACACCAAGGCTCAAAGATGCTCACTAGCCCAACTCCCTGAACAGTGGGGCTGGGGTCCACCCCCCCGCCAAGCCTCACCTGTCCATACAGCTGTTCAGATAAGTTTGCATCACACGTATCCTCACCACAGACATGAGCCAGGTGCCTCAGAAGGTGGGGGGCAGGACAGAGTGAGCCTTGGATTTAATTCTCTCCCTGTGGGTATCTGAGAGCCTGTCACAGCAACAGAAATGAACTGAACAGTTCTTCCAGTTCACTCTGATTCCAAGCATCACTGAATCCTGCTCCCGGGCTCACCAATAACCACATCAGCTCTAGCTGTCTCTCCAGCTTCATCTAAAGATGGTCCCACCACTTCTAACAGCTCCATCAGGCATGGAGTGACTTAGTCAGCAGCCAATCACACGTGAGGGAACAGAGTTCCAAGACCCAATGGGAGCAGAGTTCCTGGGCTAGAACCATCCCTCCGCCCCACATCCCCGCCCAATTGATTCTCTCCACCAGTAGGACATGGTCTTGCCTTTCACCCTCTGGTCACTCCTGGTGACCAAAGGTGGGAGATGGAGCCCAGGATGAGGTCTAAGAAAGACTACTGCTTCTAGAACAAAGCCCCAACCGCAGTTCACATCCCCTAGGAAATAGTGCAAGGCTTCCATCAGTGCACTGAAAATGCCTGACTTTTATGGTCTGGACAGTCATGAAGCAGGTGATGGGCCAGTTTAACAAGCTCTGGGTGGTAAGAAGTATGGAAACCTGTGATGGAAACCCTTTCTCTGCAACTGCTCACTGGGTCACCGATGTCTGCGACTTGCAGATGACAAACCCAGGGTGAAAGGCTCACAGAACAATGGCAAGTGACGGTGGGAGCACAACGCCCCACCCCGCCTCCCACGTAAACCCTCTTGAGTTGACCAACAGTGAGCGACATGGCGGAAACCAGAGACTTCCTCCCCAAGGGACAGCCACCTGTGTCCCCCCAGAACCCTCGCTGGACGGGCTGGCAAGCCTCTGGCCCCTGGGACCCTAGACAGCGAGGCGGGGCCCCCTACCTGAGGTGACAGGCCGTTGCTGACGGGGTTCATGTGGTTGGAGGCGGCCGCCGGGCTCATGAAGCTGTCCGAATAGCTGGAGAAGCTGTGGCGGGCTCCGTAGGCAGAGCTGGTGTCCGCGGCCGCGGCCGCCGCGGCCAGGCCCCCCTGGTGCATGGTGGACGGCGGGAGCGGCTGGGGTCGGTGCACGGTGCTGCCCCCGTCTGCAGAGAGAGCCAGCCGAGGGCCTCAGCCAGCGGCCTGGCCCCGGAGGGCAAGCGGAGCAGGCACCTCCCGTCTGGAAGGCAGGGCCCCAGCCCCCTCCTCCCGACCTCCATCCAGCAGAGTGAGGGGAGGGGGCTGCCTTCTCTCACTACTGGCGATGGGACACCGGGTTCTGAGCAGGACATCAGCAACTGGCAGGCCTCAACTGATAACCGATCAACATTCCAGACGTCTAGGCACCTACTGCGCACAGACCCTGTTCTCAGTGATTGGCACATAGTAGGTGCTCAATAAACCTTATCTGGGCTAAAAGTCAGACCTCACTGAGGACTCCGTCAGTCTGCTCGGGGCTCTTGGGTAACATCTGGTGAGCACCCAAATCATCAGTGCTTTCACAAATCCCATCTAAGGGCATGAAGCCGAAATGATTCCCATTTTACAGATGAAGAAACTGAGGCTCAACGGGATCAGGGCCTGCCCTTGAGCAAGGTGATGGGGCTAGGGAGCAGGGGGCCAGGGTTTGAATGGCCACTCTGTTCCCAGCCTATGGGCTGCTCTTCTCTGTCACAGCCTCCCACGTGGTCTACCAGCAGACGGGACCACCACCGTGGGCGATGGTTCCGTTTCTCATCTAGAATCACAAAGAGGACTCTCTCCCCAGCTTCTAGAACTCCAGCCTGCCCGTCCTTTAAGCAGTGGGGTTCCTGCTGTGTGCTGGGGGGGTGGAGCGGAGGGCGCAGGGAAGGCAGACCCAGGGGCAGGGACCAGGGAGGCGGGGCAGGGGGCTACCCTCCTCTACCTACAGGGCCCACCACCATCTCTTCTGAAATTGAGTAAGACCCAAGAGATTCATGTGACTTTAAAGTCTGAGAAGCTCTGTTAAACGTGTGCATGTTGGCGACCTTGCTTATCTTCACCTGGATGCGGAAGGAAGAGGTTCTAGAGCAGGACACTGTCTCTTTTATCTTGACTGTCCACATCAAAGCAGACAAACGGTCATGAAAAAGCAAGAAAAACAAATAACCTCTCTCCCCTCCTCCCGCCAAAGAAAACGCTTTTTATCCCTTCTTTGTTGAGGAGGGGAGTGGGTGGGGGCTGGGGGGGAGGGGAGATGTGGGGGGGTGGAGGGGCGGGGCCGAGATGCCGGATGCAGCTGTCACTCACCTTGGGAGATGGTAGTAGTGGGGTAGGTGGAGTCCGGTAGCTGGTAGGGAGGCAGCGTGGGCATGCCAGTGGGCGGGAAGCCACCTGGCAGGAGGTGGTTGAACGCTGCCAGCTGGTTGGCTCCTGCCTGCTTACGCCAGCGGGCACGGCGGTTACTGAACCAGACCTGGGGGACGGAGAGCCGAGCGTGGAGCCCTCAGCCTGGTTTCCGGCAGGGCGCTGAGGCACAGCTAGAACCTGGCCCCTGCGCCATCACCCTGGGTCCAGCCAGTGTCCTCCGAGGGAGAGCCCCAGCTTCCTGCAGCTCAGGACAGTTTGCAAAGCACTTTCACGGGCAGGATCCCATTCTAGCCTCATGACCACCCAGGGAGGAAGTCATTATGATCCCCATTTTACAGATGGGTAAACTGAGCCCCCGAGAGGGGGGGGCTTGCCCACGTGACAGGGTGGCCCCGAGTGACTCTCAGCCCAGCGCTCTTTCCCCGCAGCTGCTCCTGCCCTGAAGGAAGTCAGTGGGTGACCATCCTTGTTCACCCACGTTGCACACGCCTCGTCTCCTCCAGGAAGCCCCCAAGGAGGAGGCCACACATCCAGAACCCACCTGAATGAGACCCACCTGCCAGACTCAGATGCGAAAGCTAGCTCTGTGTCTGGGGCCTGAGGCCCTGCTTGGCTTACACTGCACAGGCCCCCTGCGTTAGGAAAGCCCACCCCCCGACTCCCACCCCAAACACAGGGACGGATTGATAACCTAACATCTCTGAGTCTCCCTTTCCTCCGAGCCCTGTGCTAGCGCTTCCTGTCTGTCCATACGCAGGCCCAGAGGCCTGCCCTCCTAGTCCCACTGACCCAGGGGGAAACTGAGGCTCACAGAGGTGAAATCACTTGCCCATGGCCACATGGCTAGTCTGTAATGGATGTGAGGTTCAAAGTTCAGTCAGTCTGACTTTCTAGAACCCTCTTGCCTGGATTTGCAGCAAGTTCCCCGAAATGGGCCAGAGAAATACGAGAATGAGTGTGCAAAACGGGGTTTCTGAGAGAAGGTGCTTCTCCACCTTTGGACTTTGCACATGCTGTTCCCTCCAACTCAGACACTCTTCCCAGCGCTGGCTCCTTGGCCTGCAGGGCTTGCAGAAACGCCTCCTCCTGTTCCCACGAGGACTGCCTGCCTCAAAACTACTTTAGGCCAATCTCCTCCCCCTTTTCTCAGGAGGCCTCCAGCTGTGAGCTCCCTCACTCAAACAATCATTGTCTGTATCTGTTTTTCTGTCTCCCCTCTGACCCTAAGCCCCACAGGCAGAGGCCAAGCACTCCTGGCCCTCTGCTCACCCCTCTACAGGGGTCCTGGTTGAAGGAATGAATGGATGGAAGGCAGAGGCGACTCTGGTGTGTCTCTGCTGGTGCTGCCCACCCCCCAAGGCCCAGTGGGGAGTCGTCCTCTTCACGGGTGAAGACCTAGGCCTCCCTGGCACAGATCACTCGAGACCCCCAAACCTCTGGTCCGCGTCTGCTGACCTGCGGGAGGGGGAGTCTGAACAGGGGTGGAGGGATGTTTGTGTCCCCTCATAACATGTCTTTCCTCTGAGGGGAGAAACGGAATTCGGTTTTCCGAGCTGGATGAACAGAGCTGCTGGCTCTGACCTGTTTAGGGTTCACAGAGAAGGGAGATGCGTTGGCCAAATAAAGATAAACTGGCTTCTGCATAAAACGACGGTGCTGGCTGCTCCCACCTCCCCAGGGCAGCGAGGGCTTCCCTAGGAGCGTCCAGGGTGGATGAACACCTGTCTACCTAAAGCTGCCTGTGAACTGTTTTAAGTCAGCACTTTTCAAAGGGCGGGGCTCCTGCACTCCGAGGTGGAGAGACCTCCCCGGAGGCGAGTGACATGGACGTTAGGTAACCTGGAACCACTCCCATCTCTTCCGGGCCTGGGGTGTGTGGAAGAGACCTTCTCAACTGGGGGCTCAACGTCCTTCACGCCTTCCTTACACTCACCAGGGCCTTCCTGGTGGCTCAGCTGGTAAAGAACCCGCCTGCAACGCAGGAGACCCCAGGTCGATCCCGGAGCTGGGAAGATCCCCTGGAGAAGGGAAAGGCTACCACTCCAGTGTTCTGGCCTGGAGAATTGCATGGACTGTATAGTCCATGGAGCCGCAAAGAGTCAGGCACGACGGAGCAACATTCATCAACCTCCGTTTTTAAAGCCCAGGGAGGACGCCCTGGCCGGTGATGCTTTCCTGGAAACCCTTCCCACGTCGCCTCGTGTTCCCTGAGTGTGTGTTTCCAGCTGCCTTCGTTCCAGGAGAGTGATGTGTGCGTGTGTGCTCGGTCGCTCAGTCCTGTCTGGCTCTTTGTGACCCCATGGACTGTAGCCCGCAGGCTCCTCTGTCCACGGGATTCTCCAAGCAAGGATACCGAAGTGGGGTTGCCATGCCCTTCTCCGGGGGATCTTCCTGACCCAGGGATCGAACCCACATCTCCTGCATTGGCAAGTGGATTCTTTACCACTGCGCCCCCTGGTAGGCCCCTGAGAGTGATATGCATGTTTGTTTTAAAATACACTGATTTTATTTTTTTTTTAAGTAAATGAAGATATGGATATGCAAAAGTGGCCCAAATCCTGAAGATGGTGGAGAATGATTTATGTTTGGGACACTCTGCTCTGGTTTTGTTTGTTCAGCGAGGGTCATCTGCAGATAAAGAGGACTCAGCTAAGGCGGAAACGTTCTCCCGCCTTCTCTCCTTGGCCGCCTCGCTCCTGCTTTCCTTACTTCCCTCCTTCCCATGTCCAGCAGCTCCTGGGACTGCTCTGCATCAGGCAAGACAGCAAGGACAGAGGGTGAGCAGGACACGGTCCTAGTCTCAAGCTGCCCTTGGCCTGGCCACATGACAGACAAGTCAAAGGACAGCTGCTCTTCAGTACAGTCAGCTTAGATGGGCTGGCATGCGAGGTGCCATGAGGAGGTCTGAGGAGGGGATTCCAACTCCTCCCAGAATCTAGGAGGACTTCCTGGAGGAGAGGACATGCCTTTTGCTTTCTCTCTCTCTCTCCTCTTCTTCCTCACTGCCCTATTTCCACGGGGTTGCCCCCAACCCAGCAGGCATCTCCAGCTTCACAAAGTGTAACAGGACACAAGAGTGGGGGCTCTGGAGTCTGATCAGTTGCCTGAATTTGAATCCTGCCTCTGACTCTTAGCTAAGATGGGCAAATTCTGTTATTCCTCTGAGCCTCACTTTCTTTGTTGCTAATAGGCTCAGTTTTAAAGAATCCTTCTGCCAATGCAGGAGCCGCAGGAGACCGGGGTTTGATCCCTGGGTTGGGAAGATCCCCTGGAGGAAGGCACAACAACCCACTCCAGTATTCTTTTCTGGAGAATCCCCATGGACAGAGGAGCCTGGCAGACTACAGTCCATGGGGTCAGAAAGAGTCAGACACGACTGAGGACCGAGGATATGAACAAACGGCAGCCTCTACCTTCCAGGTGGTTCTGGACCTCGAAGGAGCTAACACAGGCCACGTGCCTATTTAGAACAGCATCTCCAACGCTTATTTTGCTGGAAAGCCTCTGACGTCTGAACTGGAAGGGCTCTTAGCCAGTACGGACTGCAAGTTTCCTATTTACAGATGGAGAAATGGAGGCTCCCGGAGGGAGGGTGGTGGACCCAGATCCACCCAGAATCTCTGATCAGGGTTGAGTCCTTTGAAAACAGAGCCTGAGTTTTATTACTCATTTTTGGTCCTTCTCTCCACATCTTGCCTGGGAGCAGGACACTGTAGGAAGTGTCTGATGACTGAGTTGAACGTTTCATCCAGCCCTTCTTCCAATAGAGCCCCAAGGAAAAGAGCATGACAGACAGACTCGGTCTTGGGTCCCAGGACAGCCACTTATTACCTGTGTCTTTAGGAAGTTGCTTCTGCTAGGGAAAGGTCAGGTTTCTCATCCATAAAATGGAGAGACTGACTGTCCCTGCCTCTTAGGATCACGGTAAGGATGATGAAGATAACACATGTAGGGCGTTGAGTGGTGTGCCTGGCACACGAGAAAGGCATCATGAATGTCATCCAGTGTAACGAAAAGATTCAGTTTAAGTTATTCATTAGCGAGTCCCGCTAGTGCCTCCCAAATGGGATTCTGTTCAGAGCTCCCGCCCGTCCCCAAGCAAATAGCAGGGCTCCAAACTGGGACCAGATGAGCTGCACGAGGCCCTGGTCCCTGGATGCCATTCATCTGGAGGACGGGATGTTCTCCCAGGCCTTGTGGGAGACAACTGGGCTGGCCTTGGGGCCTATCAGCTCTCAGCCTCTGTTTCTAGAAGAAACACGCAGACTTCGGGATCTTGGAGCTCAGGAAGAAAGAGATTTGTTTACCTGCAAGGAAGATGTCTGCGAGGTGGGGGTCGGACCCCAGCTGTTTAGAAATGAAGACTCCTCCGGGGAAAGGAGACACTGGTCCCCAGCCACATGTCTTCCTGCCTCACGCTCCTTTCCCACCCTTCACGGTGCAGGGCTTCCTGCGGACGGAGATGGGCATCTCCGCCAGACATTGGGCGTACCATACAACCCCACATAATGCCCCGCAGGCTTCTGAGGGAGGCTCCTGACCCTCTGCTGGGGGGCAGGGCTGGAGGGGAGGCAGAAAGGGTGATACACGCTTGACGGAGCCCCGACCTGTGCCTACCGGCTTCCGAGCTGATTTGGACACCAGCCCTGTATTCAGCAGGGATTTCTGTCTGCAGAGTCCCTGGCGCCTAGAACAGTGCCTGGCACACAGGAGGTGCCCAATATGACTGCTAGATGAATAAGCCTGGGGTTTCGAGGGTGGCCAGAAATGGAGCCGCTAAGAACAGGTGAACTTTAACAATCACAGCCGCCGCTCAGGGCACTTCCTGAGTCTGTGTGTGGGTCTGTTTACACGTTGCCATTTAGCCCTCGGGACGAAGTGGACCCTGTTATCAGCATCTCCATTTTGCAGAGAAGGAAACCAAGGGCTGGGGGGGTAAGTGGTGGAGCAGGGATTCCCACCGAGGCGTCTGAACCACTCTGGCACCTCCCAGTGCCACTGAAACGAGACGACACAGGACTGTCAGATCCTTGAGCCACAGGCTCTCAAATCAGAGCCCAAGACCTCAACAGCATCCAGCCCTGAAATCCACGCAGTGCTCAGGGGGCTTCAGGCCCCCGCCGCCCGCCCACCGGGCTCTCCCAGCCCCCGGACATCGCACTTTGGCTCGGACACTCCTGCTGACGGGGATCTCATCACCTCCAAAGGCGGCTCTGTCAGTAAGTCAGGATCCTAGAACTTTAAGGAGCCTTCATGCTCGTTTAGGTTGGTCCCTTTATTTATAGATGAGAGATTAAGTCTCAGGAAAGGAAACCGAATCTGTTGAGGGTGATACAGCTGATCAGAGGCAGAAACCAATGGGAACCCAGCCTGTGGCCCCTGGTCGTGTGTTTCTGTCCTTTCATGTGGGACTCGGGACATTTTCCGGTTGGTCCTGGTCCCCCCTCCCCAGCCCCGCTCCAGGGCCTCTCAGAGCAGCCGTGTCCTCCAAGCCTTCTCTTCTCCAGGCCAAATGCTCTATTATTCCTGTCTTGATGGGGGGCGGGGGGGGGGGGGGTGCGATCAGCCTTTGTTCATTCTTTAAAACTCAAAATGTATCGATCCCTTCTTTGCTGGGATCAGGCCAAGTTCTCAGGCCATGAGTCGGGGAGGGCCAGCCCCGCCCTGGAAGCACTGAGGGTCTGCAAGGGGAGCAGCTCGCGGAGGATGGCTGCCTGGGCCCCCTCGCTGGGGATGTGCCTGGGCTCTGGCCTCTCCCCGCTGTTCTCAGCCCCCCTTCACCCTTGGACCTGGAGTGACACCTGTTTCTGAGTCCCCTGGGCCAATAAAAGCACAGCCCTGACAGCCAGGACGTTTTACAAGGAGCGGTCAGGCCTCAAGGTGGTGGGAAGCAGCCGTGGCCGCCAGACGTGGGAATGAGAAAGCGCCCAGGAATGTGCCCAGGAGAACAGCTGCAGGGGGATCAGAGGCGGAGGAGGGAAGCCTGGGCCGGGCAGCTCGGGTGTCACCCCGAGGGGAGGGGGCTGGGACGGGCTGAGCTGGTTGCAGCCGCCCATCCGCGCCTCCCCGGGTCTCCCTCCGTTCAGCCCAGGGCCCCCCACTCCAGGAGGGGTGGGGTGGGCAGAGGGAGGCATGCTGGTCCCCGGAGCACTCAAATGCCCGTTTGCTTCTAGCACTTTACTGCTCTCAAATGCCAGGCTCGGCTCTGAGTGCTTTTCTCCTTTCCAGATGGAAAGAACCTGGGCTTGGCATCCACAGGCTGAGCGCCAGGCGCAGCTCAGCCTCCATCAATCTCTGTACACACATCCCCAGTGCTGTATCACTTCTCAGATTCTGTGCCTGTGATGAGTGACCGTCCTGGCCTGACAAGGGGGTCTGAGGTTGCCTGGGGTCACGTGGCAGGAGCCCCCCAGCAGAGATGCCCAACAGAAGCTGATCCCTCTCAGATAGGACAGAAGAGCGCCAGTGAGCAGCTGGGGCAACCCCTCGGCAGACTCAGCGCCCCATTCACAGAGGGGCCAGGCCAAGACAGGCTCCCACAGGAGCCGTTCATCAGCCCCCCCTTCCTCCTCCGCCCCGACCCAGCCAGGCCCCCAGAGACTCGGACTTAGAGAACTACAGACATCGTGCAACCTGAGACCTCTCCGGGAGAGGAGGCTGGTCCTTCCCCCATCCCCACGGCAGTCCTCGAACCCCAGACAGACACGGCTCTTTCTGTGCCTCACCTTCCCCAGGCCCACCGACCAGGCACCACGCACTTTGCGGCTGTGGATGTCCAGAGGGTGTTCAAAGTCTGCTCACCCTTCCCCGGATGCTTCTAACTGGCCAGGAATATGCGCCCAGGCAGCTTGCATGCTTCCCATGACAGGAAACTCATTACCCATCCTAGGAAGCTAGGTCTGTTCTGGAAAGTTTTTGCCCTGAAACTTTCCTCCCCTCCTCAGAGATTGGGAAGTTTTTCTGTTTCCTGAGCTCCCTCTCTTGTGGCTGAACTAACGTCCTTCCCTCCGTCCCTTGCCCTTTCCTCCTCTCCCTTTCTGTCTCTCCCTCCATCCCTCCTCCCGTCATCTTCCTGAAGTTCTTGTTGGCAGGAGGAGGGAGGCAGCCCACGTCCTCACGGCCCCTCCTGGCATCCCTGGGGCTGTCCGAGGACTGGTCAGTCAATCAACTAACGTTTGCTGCCCATTTACTCTGTACCAAGTGCTGGGGGCATTACATGTCTACACAGCCCCTGGACCACTTGCTGCAAATTCCCCACTCCCACTCCGGGGGGACCCCCTAGCCGCCAGACCCTGGCCACCCCTTCTCCCAATCGCTCTCCAGATGACGTGTGTGCCCAGGAGACGTGGTGCGTGCTTAGTCGCTTCAGTCGTGTCTGACTCTTTGCGACCCCACGGACTGTAGCCCGCCAGGCTCCTCTGCCCAGGGGCTTCTCCAGGCAAGAATACTGGAGTGGGCTGCCACGGCCTCCTCCGGGGGGTCTCCCCCAGCCAGGGACGGACCCGCGTCTCCTGCAGCTCCTGGCTGCAGGTGGGCTCTTTCCCGCAGAGCCGCCGGGGCGGCCCCCTCCAGAGGACGCCCGCAGCGCAGAGCCCCGCGGCGCGCTCACCTGCACGCGCGCCTCGGTCAGCTTGGTCCGCTGCGCCAGCTCCTCTCGGGTGTAGATGTCCGGGTAGTGGGTCCTCTCGAAGGCCTTCTCCAGCTCCTCCAGCTGCTCGGCAGTGAACGTGGTCCGACTGCGGCGCTGCTTACGCTTCAAAGGGAGGTCGGGTTCTGACTCCACGTCGGAGCCCTCGTCCAGACGGTTCCCTACGGCCAAGTGAGAGGGCAGGAGAGGGTGGGGACCAGTGAGATGGACGGGAGCTGCGTGCCCACCTTCGGGCCCCCCCGGCACTGAGGGTCAGAGCTCTCTGAGCGCTGGAGGGGCGTCCCTCACACGCTGCGTATCAGGGGGAGGCCGGGGCGCGACCTCCCTGCCCCCCACGGGCCTGGGTAAGTACTTTATGGTCCAGCCACATAAAAACAAAACCCTGTGGCTGGGCATTTAGGTTATTACCACTGACGTGAAAGGATGCCCATGACATAGAGGACTCAGGGAGTGGTTTCAAGATGAAGCACCTTTGTCAAAATTCCTATAACCGAACTCTCCAATCGGGAGAATTTTCCCCATATATTCACCATACCTCAATCAATGTGACTTTAAGAAGAAGGCAAGGAACAAACCCATGTGCAGAGACGAAACCCACTTTTGGAGAAAGCACGCGTCACACATTATGGAACACTACACTCAACAGATAAACAAATGCGAATCTTCAGGGTGACAGAACTTTTGTTTTCTTTTTGAAATTTGTTTATAGTTTAATGTTTTTTAAATGATGATCATTTAGACAATGACACTATTGCATTTTGGGAAAACAGTGCAGAAACTAAGTACAAAAAGAAGCCGGAAGAAAGGGAAGGACTGGGAAAGGGGGCAAACACTTGTGCCCAGGGCTGGCAGTCAGGGAGCTCGGATTCCAGCTTGGTTCTCTCCCAAATGCCCTGAACTCTGACCGTGGGTCTCAGTTTCCCCATTTTTCTCTATGAAAGGTTTAGGCAGTGTGACTTGCACACCCACGCCCTTCCTGGGATGTTCCAGGGTCACTGAGTGACCTTCCAGGCCGGAGGGGGCGACCTCACGTGATGATCTTGGCCGTGACCATGACTCCCACCCCATCATCCCCAGTAATTTCCACCCCGGAGCCTAGGGGTAGGGGAAGGCCTACGCGTCCTTTGCAGAGAGAGCTCGGGGGTCTGGGGCTGGCTCACTTCCTGACTCTGGATGGGCTGTCAGGCCAAGCCTCTTCTCCTGTTCTCCGTCTGGGTGAGGAAGGCTGCAGGAAGGGCTAGATCAAGCTCTTCAACAGGCAGGGCTGAACCCACCTTGGGGACTGAACTGATTCTCTGCCCACAAAGCTTGGGCCTCTTGCCCATCCCTGATCTGGCAGAAGGAATGCTGGCGAGGGGCTCGCTGGGGCTCTGAAACCGCACCCTCAGGGGTCCTGGGGGGCCTAGAGGGAGCAGTGAGAAGAGACCAAGGACGGGAAGAGAGAAAGCAGGCAGAGACCAGCGCCCTCCTCGCCACGCCTTGCGTCGCTTTCCTCTCCCCTCCTTTTCCACGGCCGCCTTCGGTGTTCCTGGAAGTGTTCTGTTTTCTCCTTCGCTGTGTGGCGTACTGATGATGCGCCAGCTCTGCGCCACGCACGGACTTCGTGCGTCAGCCGCGTGCGGGGAGCTCACCAGAGCCGAGCCTCAGAGCCTCAGGGTTCATGTGCCTGCACCACAGACGGGGGGAACTGAGTCACGGAGAAGTAACTGAAGCGCCCGTCTCCGTGAGCGTCCACGGCCACACTCAGCCCCGGCTCTCCTGTTCCCGTCCCGTCCCAATGGCTTCAAAGGTTGGTGACGCGAATAGGCCGAGGCTCCTCCCACAAGGGACAACCTTCTCCCAACCCTGAAAACAACAACACACCTAATGTAGCCTCTTAGAGCCAAGTGAGGGTGAAGGAACAGGCCTTCCAGGCCAGGGGAAGAGTGTGTGCAAAGGTCTGGCGCATCATAGCGCACGGTGGGCGATGCTATCGTGGGGCGGCACCCACGGCCGGCAGGTCTCCGGCACCTTTTCCCCAGACCACCTCTCCTCCATCCTGCTGACACGGCCAGCTTCCCAGGGGGCGCTAGTGGTAAAGAACCCGCCTGCCAATGCAGGAGGCATGAGAGACTTGGGTTCGATCCCTGGGTCTGGAAGATCCCCTGGAGGAGGAAATGGCACCCCACTCCAGTATTCTTGCCTGGAGAACCCATGGACTGAGGAGCCTGGCGGGCTAGAGTCCAGGGAGTCGCGAAGAGCGGACAGGACTGAAGGGACTTAGCTAACATGGCCATTGGGAAGTCATCCCCGCTCTTCACTGGCCACCGATGATGACGCCACACAGCAGGGAACCAACGGCGAGGGGGGCCTGCCTTCACCGCCGCCTGTCTCACCGCTAACGGCAGGGACCTGGGGTGGGTCCAGCCCCCCTCTCCCAGCGGCCCAGCTCCCCATCACCGAGAGGGCATCACGATGGGCAAGGCTGGCATCTGGGGTGCTTTCCCCAGCACGGCTGAGGCTCAGAGCCAAATACAACTAATCCCAAGGATTCATTTCCTGAAACTCACTGCATAGCTTCAGTTTTCTGACATTGACAAGGAGAGAGGGCCCTTGAGGCCTCAGAAGGAAGAAGCAGAGGCTGGCAGGAAGGGAGGCCCGCCGCAGACAGGGAATGGGACAACCAGCTCTGTCCTCCAGTGGGGACCTTGGGCTCGGAGCTGAGATGAGGAGCAGGGCTGCCCGGGGCAACGCCTACCGGCGGAGATTGAACTCAGAGCCGCAAGGTCAGACTGGGGAGGAGATGAGGGCCCCAGCCTGATGGAGGAGGCACTGCCCCGTCCTGGGAGAACCCCCAGCTTGACTAAGTCTTAGTGCAGTTTAGAGCAGTGCTGTCCAACACAACTTCGCTGTGATGATGGAAATGTTCCGGGTCTGCGCCATTCCATGTGGTCGTATTGGCCATCTGTGGTTCTGAGCACTTGAAATGTGTCTAGCACAACTGAAGATCTGAGTTTTTCATGTTATCTCATTTTCCTGCAAACTTACATCACCACACGGGGTTGGTGGCCACCCAAAATGACAGCATGTCTTTAGCACCATTGGTCTCTCTTTTTAACAAGGAGAGGACGGAATTCAAGCTCTTTCTGCCCACACTAGTCTCCGGTAGAATTTAATGACCTTGTTTGTTTTTAGGACAGTCGTTTGTATGGGTCCCAGCTGTTTATGGGCTTCCCAGGGGGCACTGGTGGTAAACACCCCGCCTGCCACTGCAGGAGACACAAGAGATGCAGGTTCCATCCCTGGGTCAGGAAGATCCCCTGGAGGAGGGAATGGTGACCTGCCCCAGTGTTCTTGCCTGGAGAATCCCAGGACAGAGGAGCCTGGAGGCCTATGGTCCATGGGGTCGCAAAGAGTCGGACAGGACTGAAACGACTTTGCCTGCGTGCACCTATTTATAGGACGTGATATGTGTATTCCCTTTAGAAAAAGATCAGTTTCCTTGCATTCGGTTTTTAAAGATACTTTTGTACCAAGTAGAATATTCCTTAATAATAGGGCAGGCTAGAATCAAAGTCATGCTTGCAATCAGCAAATGACCTACAGGGGATAAGTTCAAGGTGCTTCTGATACCAGACCTTGCCCAGCCTCAGAGCCTTGCCATCCAAATGACTTCAGGCTTTCTAGGAGCCTTCTGGAATTCTGTGTTTATTTCCCTTCGTCTCCCTGTCCTTCCTGCCCCTTTTGCAGCACAGATCTGGGAACTCCATGGGCCCAGAGACACCTGGGTGGAGACCTGGACTGGGAAAGGCAGAGCAGGCCCCTGCAGGTCTCTGTTGACTGAGAAGATCTGGGGGCTTCCCTGGAGGCCCAGAGGCTAGGACTCCATGCTTCCCCTGCAGGGGGTGCGGGTTCAATCCTTGGTCAGGGAACTAAGGTCCCACACGGCCAAAATAAGTAAATAAAAATAAAAGAAAGAAACAAAAATACAGCCACTTTAAAAAGGAGGAATGCATGGAGGGATCGCACCGGATGCTGGTGGTTGTCATAACAACCTTCTGGATGCTGAGTGGGGAGAGCAAGGCCGGGAGATGCAGAGAGAGCTCTAGAGAGCCGGGCTGGGGCCTGTGACTTCAGGCCCTGGGAGGGACCTCCCACCCCTTCTTGGCCCATCCCAGGGGAAGAAGCCCCCTCCCGTTAGGTCTGTCTCCTTCATCCGCGTGCCAGCCTCATGCAGACCTATGAAGCGGGCACTGCTGGCTCCTTTACAGACAGGGACATGGAGCTCAGAGGCTCAGTAACTCTAAAGAGGCCACACAACGCGTGAGCCTCGCTCACTCCTGGAGAGGGGTGGGGAGGGAGGACACACCGGGAGGGGGTCTGCAGGGCCCCAGGGGCAGCTCTGGTCTGGTGCAGAGTCCTTCCCTGGGGGGCCTGACATCTGGATGCTGAGGTCTGTCTCCACCCTGGCTGCGCGGCTTTGGACACGCTGCCTCCCCTGTCTGGACCTCCACTGTCTCAGAGGGAAAAATGAGGATAGTGAAACATCCTTGCATTCCTCACTGGACTGCGTTGAGAACAGAGTGAAATAATGACTTTCAGAGGAATCTGGAACCTATAGAGGGCACATGAAGGACTACCATTATTATTGCTAACTATTGATGATGATGTCATGACGATGATGATAGAGAATCAGGGGCCGCAGGGTAAAGTCCTCCCCTGGCGAGCCTTCCTGGGCCCCTCCCGGCCAGGCTGGTTTCTCTGCTCACCCTCGGAGCCCTCAGAGCTCCTCGGGAGACAGCAGGCTGGCCTGTGTCTGGTGTCCAGGTCCCACTGGCCCGAGAGGAGGAACACAGAGAACTCAGACGCTGCCACTTCGCCTCGGTTTCCCCTGTGCTGCCCCGCCCCATCCCCACCCCTGAGAACCCTTGAGCCTCTGAGTTAAATCAATCAGACGGATTAGGTAGACTTGGCCACAGAGAGGCCCTGCTGGCGGGAGCTGAGTCCTCCACACACCGAGAACCTCTGGGTGCCGCCTGGGCTGCCAGCACGGGGAAGCGTGGGCACGGGCTTGCATCCATTACAGAGGCTGGACTTGGGGGGCGGTCTCCCAGGCAGCTGCGGCGCCTCCTCGCTGGCTCTGAAGCAGCTGTGGATGGAAAGGCCCCACAGCGGGCGGGACAGAGCCTGGGACTGGTCCGGAGGTGACCCCAGGCGAGGAGTATGATGAGGGACTCTCTCTCTGGGTTCCCAGATCCTGTCTCACTTGGGGAGGTGGGGAGCCCAATACAGTCCCTCCCTTGGAGCCCTCCCAATCTTAGGAGAGTGAAACAGCCTCTGTCTTAGGAAACTCCTGATCTGATGGAGGAGGCGTCACCCCTGCACTGGGAACTTCCCAGTCTGATGGAAGGAACACTACTTCCAGATGAGCTGGGGCCAAGACTGTTGTAAAACAGGGATTTTAGAGAGCCTGAGGACAGAAAAAGAGAGGAGAGGCTTCAACAGGTCTGCTCCGGCCAGAGTCCAGCCCAGGCTGGGCTGACGGAAGTGGCCAGAAAACCCCTGGGGGGCAGCTCTCTGGTTCTCGACCCCAGCCTCTGCCCCTCCTCCAAAGCTTCCTGGCTTTCGCAGTCGCTGACCGTGAAGGCCTCAGTTATGCCAGTGAGGCCCCACCACCCTCGGGCCTGCCCACACATCCAGATCCATCCCCCAGCTCCCTGTCCAGCTCTCTGCTTCCTAAACGACCCAGCCAGGCTGCCGCACGCCTCCCTGCCCTTGAATGCCAGCCCCTCTGCTCGCAATGCCTCAGCCTTCGTTGGCGTACTCCTGCTCATCCAGCAGAACCCAGCTGGTGGGTGCCCACCCCCCCGTCCCCGCAAGTCCTTCTGGGTCCATCCGGGCCAGGCTGGTTTCACTCGCTTCTCATCCTTGGAGCTCTCAGCGCTCCTCCGGAGACATCAAGCTCGCCTGTTGCTGGGTCCCTTGGTCCCGCTGGACCAGGAGATGGCGGAGTGCAGCAGAGCCTGGGCCTGGCAGCCAGCAGGGGCTCCGTAAAGCTTCTTAAATGGATAAGGGTTGGCAGAATGGTCACAGCGTTCCTTGCAGACACTCTAGTCACCACTCTCCCCTTGTACACGCACTCTACAGTTTACAGGCCCTTCCAGTGTTCCAACACGATCTCTCCCGACGGAAGGTCAAGCAGGCGGGATTAGCCCCACTTTACAGATGGTGGGTGGAATCTAGGTCACTGAAGCTGGGAAGCCCACCCAGGACACAGGACTCCCAGCCCAGTGGAAGCCAACTTTGCAATAATTCCCAGGTGATGGAGAATTCCATTTTGGATCATGAAAGCTAGGGCAGCTTCTGCTCCATCCTACCCCCAACCCTCAAACTTTCTCTGTTCCCTGTTTGCCAAAGGAAAAGTCTAGAAACAGGATGGTCACAATTTCGGGACCTACCCACTTCTCTCTCAGAAGGCAGGAGGGAACTGACCACCTCTAAGCCAAATCCTTTTCATCCCAGATCTGCAGAAGGCAGCAGTGAGACCCTGAGACTTGGGGTCCTCATCTCAGCTGCCCCCAACTCAGAAACGCCTTCCCATCCCACTCCTGAGCCCCCCACCCCCACCCCCGCAGCCTCCCAGCCCAACCTTTATTACAGTTTAACATAGGCCGGCCCGGAGCCGCAGCAGAGAAATGAATCACATAATAGTTGATATGCGTTTTAATCAAGTAATTCGGGCAGAGCCGAGAGCCGGCGAGTGCAGGCTGGGTGTCGCTGAATACCAAGCAGGCCTGGGCGCAGGTCTCGGAAAATGGAAAAGTCATTTACAGCTCAGCTGGGGGCCGGTGAGCAGGGGCCGCGGCGGGCGTCCTCCCGACCCCGCCGCATGAACTGCTCAGCTGTGACCAGCACGTGGTTGTGTGCGGCTCCTAGGGTCCCTCTGCGGGGTCCGGATCAGACTGCTCACAAGGGGCCGGGGGACCAGGGAGGGATGGAGAAGCGGGGATCGGACCCCAAGTTACACCTCCCTGGAAGCGACCCTTCCTCTCCACCTCCTCGGCCCAAACTGCTCTGGGGTACCCGTCTCAGCAGCACCCAGGCATCCAGGCTGCAGACCGTTGGGGTCCTTAATGCCCCTTCGCTCTCCCATCACACCTCCCAGGCAGCCAGCCCAGCACCCAAACCGGGAGATTCAGCATCCTTCTTATGTGCAAGCCCATCCCCAGCCCACCCAGTCCGGGCCCAGAGTCTGTCCATCTCTCCCTGGACTCCCACGGTTGTCTCCTGCCCCAGCAACTGCCGGCCTTTGGACAGGCTGTGCCCTCTGCCTGGAGCACCCACCTCATCCCTTCAGGCCCGCCCTTTGCAGCAGGCCACCAAAGAGGGGCATTGGAAAGCACAGGCGCCTGGATTCTGTAGATTTCACGTGTGTAAATATGGACAATAACGGGAATTCCCTCCCACTGCTCCAAGACCCACTTTCCTTGCTTTGCGGTTTTTCCACAGCGCACATCACAGTCAGATGTGCTAAATGTTCCTTTTCATTGCCTGTCCCCACCCCCTCCATCATCCTGGCCACCACTCGAGCCCAAGTTCCAAGCAGGCGGGCGTTTTCTCTGCTGGATCCCCAGGGCTTGGCATAAAGTGGACACCCGAATATTTGCTGGATGACTGAACGAGTAAACGAGTGAGTCTGTTGAGGCCGTGAGAGAGTGCCAGGGACAAGTGAGTGCTCACCATGCGGGAGCTGCATCAGTTTAGGACCACTCCTCCAGGAAGCCTTCCAGACACAACCTCTCCATCTGAGTCTGGAGTGCTTGCTTCTGTGCCCGCGTGTCTGGGGCGCAGCCAAACCGTCCACATGGATTCACTTCAGTCCTGCTCTCCTAGAGGCCTCCCGAGGGGACTGGAGGCACTGGTGACGTGGGGATCCAAATAGGTTCTATCTGACTCCAGATCTTATGCTATTTCTCAGCGACTGACTGACGCCCAGCGTCACTCTGCCAACTCAAGGCGGGGGTGGGGGGGGGGGGGGAGGAAAACGTGACAAAACTTTTTCTTCTTTGGGAAGTGTCCATCTAACCCCAGAAGACTACCTTAAACAAACAAACAAACAAAACTGAACCTTTGGTAGATGATTTGCATTATAAACAGTTGTGTCCATTCGGGTATTCTGATTGTGGTTTCTGTCCTCACAGTATAGTCCATCCTTGGGCACTAGAGGGCGCGCTTCGTGCATGCCTGCCAGGAAGGGGCATATCTAGGAAGAAGGAAGTAGTACTGCTAGAAATAGTACTGTGTTGCTGTAGTTCCAGAATTCAGAGCCATGGATCCAGAGATCCTGCTGCCCTGAATTGTGAATCACACATTGTGAAGCACAAATCATGTTTGGAGGTGAACACAGTCGGTAAAGGGCTGGAACGGTCTGAGCCAAGGGCACTCTGTCAGGAAAGACTTCCTGGGGACACAGTTTAAAAGCAGGTTCACCTGCTTGAGGCAAGAGGTTGGGCTGAAGGCAGGTGCTGGGCACACAACAGAGCTTGCTGTAACGAGGGGGATCACCAGTGGGGCCTCTTCTCACAGAGCGCGGCTGAGGCCGCAGACCCCGAGGGGAGGCGGGCAGCACAAAAGCTGTGGGGTCAGGTGGACCTGGGTTTGAATTCCGGATCTGCCTCCCACCACTGTCGATGTTGGATGTGTGACTGACCTTCTAGCCTCATTTTCATCCCTTCTAAAACAGGGGCAGTGATGCGAGTCAGGGAAGAAGGGAAGACAGAAAGCCGTCTGGAGGCTGAGCTCCGGGAGTGTGGGTGACTGAGCTGAGCTGACCCATCTCTCCTCTCATTCAGCCAGAAGCCTGGCAGGTGGGCAGCCGGCCCTCTGGCCTCAGCACTCAACGTGCTGTGTGACCTTGAACATGTCACTCGCACCCTTGGGATCTCCATCTCCCCATCCGCCCACTGGGAGAACTGCCATCCACCCGCCCCTCAGGGCACAGAGGCAGCCGCACAGACGGGAACTTGGAGAAGCACCACGGGGCACCCTTGATGCAACGACCACAGCCTGCTCCCCCACTAACCCAGCAAAGTTACTTCACTCCTCTGGGCCAGTTTCCTCTTCTGAAAAATGAGGGAATCACAGCACAGACCTCACAGAGTCATCACACACGAAAATTAGCTGAATTACTGCAAGACAAGGCTTACAACACTGCCATGCATACAGTAAGTGCTCAGTATATGCTAGTTATTATTGCTATTGCTATTGCTATCAGTGCCTGGACACAAGGAGAACTTCATCTGTCTCGGTAGCCCCTGGAGGCAACACATTTGCCTGGAACCAAGCACAAAGGCAAAGAATGCATGAATGAATGAATGAACCAATGAATGAGCGAACGAACAAGTGAATGAATGAATGCCTCTCTGTCATTTCTTCCTTATTCTCCTACGGTGGGGGCTTTGCACGAACACAGTCACACCCACAGACCCCACATGGTGCCCACGGAAAGGATGGGGTGCAAAGGTCTCAGGTGAGCCGTCCAGCTGGGGCGCAACATTGGCAGGGCCGAAGGGGCCAAGGAGGGCGGCAGGCCCCCAGGAAGCCGGCCCGGGGAAGCCAGGGTGAGGCCTCAAAACCAGCCAAGGGGAAACAGCAGCAGCTGGGGCCCCGGTGAGCCAGATGCAGCTGCCCTGCGTGGCAGGGGGAAAGGCAGCCTGGCCACCCGTCCGCACCCCACAAAGCCGCTGTGAAAGGGCCGTATGCCTGTGGAGCCAAGCCTGCGGCCTTCCTTCCCCCACCTCCCGGGTCCTCTCGCCCCCTCCTCAAAGCTGCCGCCACTAGAAAGCCATCACAGAAAGTGGAGTGGAAAACGGTTTCAGAGCCTGGTTCCATCCACCAAGCCTCCTGCCTCCAGGCTCAGCTCTGAGAAAGGGCTTAAACCAGGGTTTCATGGAAACCCAAAGACGGGGCTCTATGACTACACAAAGCCTCCTACAGCAGGAGTATACAGTACGTGCTCAATATATGTTAGTTATTATTGTTATTGCATGAAGGCCACAGGAGAACAAACATGAAAAGAGCTGCTCGTGCGTTCTGAGCTCTGTGCAAGTCACGTGGTCCCAGAATAACCCTGAGATGGGCATTTCCACGCGTCCCCTGTTCCGGAGAGAAGGCCCAGGAGAACTGAGAGCACAGCGACGGCGAAACCTGGGCAGCTTGCACCCAAGGCCCTGTCTTCACCATCAAGGTGACCCTCGTGAGCCTGGCATTCAGGGTCCTCCCTGTCCTGGCCCAAACACGCCTCCCCTGCAGGCTAGGGCCAGGCCTTCGTACCCTGCGGTGCTTGGGATGCTGCCCTCCCACTACTTCCTACTGTCTCACTTCCCCCATCCTTCAAGTCTGGACTTAAAAGTCCACCTAGTCCAGGAAGCCCTCCATGACTGCCACACCCTGAGCACCCTCCTGAAATCCCTGTGCCATTTGCCCCCGTGGCACCCTGTCAAAATGGCCTTGACTCCTGCTGAGGACAGACAATTAAGTTTTAAGGCCCATGTTCTGTTTACCAATATGACTTATCATCCAGTTTGTAAGAGGTTTATTTGAACTGCTTGAGAATGGGAACTAGGTCTCCTCCATCAAGCTGGGGGAGAGTAGAGGTTATGCTTCCACGATAAGATGGGGGTTTCCTTAAGCTCTAATCTATTAACATATTTCTTCAGTTATAACTGGGCATGACCCCAGGGCGGGGTGACTGGGCACACCTCTGTGTTCCTATCACTCTAGAATGTTCTTAATAACAGTAACCAATACAGACTGCAGACATCAGCTAAACAAAGACACCATGGACCTTGCCACTGCAGGCAAAACAGGGAGAAACAGCTCAAGTTTCCCCGAGTCACAGGTTCTCTCTCAGGACCCTGGACTGATCCCTTTCCCCTCGGGAGTCATTTCTGGCCAGCCAATGTCCATCTGACCCCACCCTCATCTTTCTTTGAATGGGCCTTCCAGAAAACTCTAACATCATGTGGAACATCAGACCCCCACAGACAAAAGCCAGGGCAATTCAAGTCCACTGCCATGGAAACGAGCGGATTTCTGAGAATCCCACCCCTTTGGAAGAGAACCACTGTCTTAGAGGCAGACAGGGCTGTGAGCTGATTCTAGGACGCAGGTCTGAAAGTGAACCAGCATCGCTGGGAAAACAGGCTGCACCTTTAATATTTGCTTAATGGAGGCCGGCCTCCCTCCCTGGAGACAGAAAGCTTTACCTGGGGAGCCCACCCAGCAGGACAGACTTCCCCTCCACGGACCAGCACCAAAGGCCAACCCGAGTCCCGTCTCCCCGTCTCGCTGCCTCTGGGAACTCCAGATTAAAATAAAGAGGGTCCCTACAGACATGCCCCCTCACCCCTGCCACAGGCAGCTGAGACCACGGCCGGAGGAGGGGTTATCACTTTACCCAGAGCAGGGTCCCCAGGGAGCCTGGGAGCTGTGTGGAAAGAAGGGGGCTTCCAGATTGGAATCCTGACCTGTGCGGCTGACTTTGCCTCCAACTTGTTGTGTGACTCTGGCAAGTCCCAATCCCTCTCTGGGCCTCCTTTTGCCCATCCCTGAAAACCGGATGTCGTCCTGGATCTCTCTGAATGAACCTGAGAAGGGGGGCTGGACGGTATCTGATTTATGCATCACTTCCCACTCCAGTACCATTCCTGGCATACAGGAGGGCTCGGGACACGCGTCTGTGGCTAGATGAGAGAATGCTGACGGTAGAGGGTAGCAAGGAGCTCCAGGGCGGACTGGGATGCTTAGGAGGGGGTGCAGGGTCGGCTACAGGACGCCCCAAGATCATCTGGTTCCTGTGGGGGTGGGGAAGGATGGACTTCATGACCCTGGGGTGCACACCACAGTCTGCCTGGGGCCAGCCCTGCTGGCCAGTGGTCCCCGACCCTTCTTCCTCTCTTACGGGAGCGGGTGGGGCAGGCTCGCCTCTGCCTCCTCCTTCCCGTCCCTACCGTCCCCTCCCCGCCTCATCCCCTCCCCTCTCCCCATCCCCTGTGTCTCCGGCTGGTCGCTGGGCAGCGGGCCTTTCATTCTCCCGCTGCCCCCTCCCCAGCCTTGCTCCCCGGCAACCTCATCCTGTTGTACCCCCATCAATCTATGGCAGCCCGGCCCCTCCAGCTGGCCCGGCTGGTCCGTTCCCAGGCAGAGCAGGTCCACAGTGGAAGGTGGTGGAAAAATGTGGACAAATTTCTGATTTGCAACACTCTGGGAAAGAGTTTATTGCCATTGTTTGAGGACGAATGTATAAATAAAGCAAGGCGAAGATTGCAGGGGGAGGCTGATGAAAGGCAGAAAACGAGAAATTTTATGGCCATAAGGAGCGTACTCTAATGGTGATTTTTGAGGCACTAGACCATGGTAGTTACTTAGCCAAATGATCACTGTGAAGCTGGGCAAGGCGGCTTATTTCTTAATTACTGTTACGTATTATGTCAGGCGGACACCCCAGCCCGGGAAAACTTGGTCTTGAAGCAGACACCAGCCTGGAGCCGGGTCCCGGGGTTGGGATGCTGCCGGGTCCGTAGGAGGACATCACTCACCCCCATCAAGGGCAAGGGGCTTCCCAGGACCCGATGTCCTCTCTCTCTCCAGGTTCCTGCACCCAGACGTAAAGTGTCCGCTCCACACACACGGGCTGAACACGTGTAGGTTCTGAACCAGCTCTGGGTGATACAGCAGAGGATGAAATGGACGAGATGTCCAGTTACAGAAGAAATCAGCAAGAAGCGGCCAGGGCTCATTTGGGGCTCCTCCCGCAAAATGAGTCAGCAGGCAGGACAGCGGAGGGGAGGAGGCGGGGGGGGGGGGGTGCTGGAAGGCGGTGGACGGGGAAGATGGCTTTGGCTGTGTCACCTGGGCCAGGTACCTCTGTGAGCCTGTCTCTTCCCCTGAGAAAAGAGGGGGCAGGACGAATTTCCCTCTGTTTGGCTCTAACATCACATGGTTCTGAGATTCTGGGATGCTGTGATTCCGTTATTTTTAGAGTTGGTGGGGTTGGTGTTTTTCAAAAGTGAAGAGCATCTGTGCTGTGAAACACTCTCGTCTTCTGCCGCGTCTGTCACGTGACACAGTAAGAGAAGGACCAGGGGAGCTGCGGTTTATCCAGGTCCGCTCTGTGCTCTGCACCAAGAAGCCAGCGCGCCTTGAGGCCTTGCGTGGAATTCTGTCATCTCTTGGAGCCGGTGCTCCTTGGTGAACGCTCAGAAAAGGGCGGAGACCTGCTTGGATACTGAGTGGCAAAGCCTCCCTTCAGTCCAGGTGGGTCCCACGCCAAAGTCAATGAATGCATTTTAAGTAAACCAAACTGCCTCACAAGCAGCTCCTACAAGGGTTTAGGGCATCTCAAGCTTTAGGGCATCGGAATCCTCGGGAAAGTGAAAATCGCTCAGTCATGTCTGACTCTTTGCGACCCCATGGACTATACAGTCCATGGAATTCTCCAGACCAGAATCCTGGAGTGGGCAGCCTGTCCCTTCTCCAGCGGATCTTCCCAACCCAGGAATTGAACTGGGGTCTCCTGCATGGCAGGCAGATTCTTTACCAACTGAACTATTGGGGACTCAGATATGAAACAGAGATTTCTGGGTCACCCAGGGAAGTTTCTGTTCAGTAGATGGAGCCTAAGAAGCTGCATTTCCAACAAGTTCCCTGGGGACGCCACCTCTGCTGCTGGGAGCCACACTTTGAGAACCATTGCTCCACAGGAATTCAGAGAAAAGTAGCAACAGCGAACAAACAAAAACCATGCTGCTCCAGGGAAGTGGAAAAACATACAAGTCTTCTTCCTCTTATCAGAATGGAAGGAGACCAGCTGAAAGAGACCACAGACCCTCATGGCACCAAATCCCTAGATCTTTTTCAGAATGATGAGGGATAAGACAGTCAGCCCACAGAGGACCAGCCAGGCAGTCAGCTCAGCAGGTGAACTTTCTTCTCTGTGGTCCTGCAACCTGCCATGATGGCTGGGTCATCAGACCCTGGACAGACCATGGGGATGCCTGGAACCCTACACAGGGCCCTGCCTGTCCCTGCTCCACCCCAGCCTCTTCCCACTCCTTCTATCTACCCCGGCTCCCTTCCTAAGCTCCTGTCCTTCTCCCACCATCTCTCCCTTCACCATCAGCAACCAGATGGGCACTGTTACTAGCAGGGGAAAGACCTGCCGACCATCAAACAGTGACTTTACAAGGTTTTAAAAGTCAGGGACCCTGCCCCACACCTGCCTCCTCCCTGGCCCGCCTTCCAGCCTCCCAGCTTGAATTATCTGGAGAGTCGTTATTTCTGCTCCAGGAGAACAAGGATCTTTCTCTGTTTTGTTCACTGCTTTAATTCCCAATGCCCAAAAGAGGGCCTGGCCCATTCAAAAAGCTCAACACAGATTTGTTGAATGAATGAATGAGTGAGTGAATAAATGCACATTTATGGAATGAATGCACAGCCCCCTCCAATATGCTCAGATCTCTGTTATAACTTGGAACACTCCGACAGATGCCGACGAAGGCTTGTTCTTCAGGCCAACGTGCTCGTTGGTGACTAGGTTAGAATCATCCCGCACAATGATCTCATTAGAAATGTATTTATGCATCGTCAGACACCTGGCACCACGCTGAAAGCCCCGGCTAGCCAGCTGAACAGTTCCAAGAGGTCTGGAGGATCGCTGCTCCGTAAACCAACACACAGGTACTCCACTGAATCCCTTCATCCACATCCAGATGTCTGGTCCACTCAGAGGCGGCCCAGATGCTAACGCGCTGTCTGAACGATGCTCGCAAAGCAGCCTCCGAGGCTGCCACGGAACTCCTCGGCCACCCTGGACTGTGAGTCTCCCTGTGAATTATCAGACACCTTTGGAAATGGGTGGCTGGAGGAGCCTGTTTTTAAAGGAGCTAAAATCCAATTTGATCCTGCTGCTTACGCCTTTTCTAGTTTGATGTGTTTTTGATAAAAAAAATTTTTGATCAATAAAAATAAAATCTGTTACTCTCACCCTGGGACAATTATTGCTCTGGGCTCAGTTTGCTGAGTCTTGATAGAATAAATAATGTTATTTTCCCCAAACGTGGCCAGCCATAGGTCAGGTCTGTTAAACTAGCAGGGAGGGAGTGGAACCTGAAAAGACACTGGTGCTCAGAGGGCAAAACCGTGCTTCGAGATGGTGAGGGATTGGGCTTCCCAGCTTCCCAGCTCTGGGGAGCAAGTGGGGATAAAGCTCCTCGAGGGTGAAGCATTGATAACAGAAACTCATGATGCTCTTACGTGATGCCAAGAACTGTGCTCAGCACGCATAACCGACATCCTCCCAGGAGACTCAAAGCGGGCAGGCACTGATCCGGAACTGATTCTGAGGACAAGACTCAGGGAGGGGCAGTGACTCACCCAAGGTCACACAGCTGGCCCAGACTTGAACCTGGGGCCACCAGGAGCCTGAGCGCACGGTCGGACCCCTTTGCCCCCATCTTTCTTTCACCGGGGGAGGGCAGTGACAAGGCCGGGGAAACCGCGGAACAAGCGCAGGCCGGTGCCTCCTTCTCTGCACGCTGGCCTTCTCCCCCTCTCCCCGCAACACCACCCTGGGCTCGCTCCAAATCGCCCTGATACGGGGCTGCTGAACAGACCAGCGCTCTCCGTCTGGCCTGCGGTGGCGCTGGGGGAGGGCCACAGCCCTGGCCATAGTGGGGAACACGGTGGGAAGGTCTCGATCTCGTGCAGCGTGGGTCCCGTGGAAGGACCCACACCCACTGCTAGCCACGGTCCCGCTGGCTATGTAAGCACATGTGCTTACAACTCCTGGGACCTTTACTTCCTGTTAGATATTTCTGAAAAAAAGAGTTGATCTTTTACTGAAAGAACCTGACGTATCCTGCAAGAGGTCGGGGCGGGCGCACTGAAGGAGCAGGGATGGCTTGGCGACCTCAAAGGCTGAACTAGACAGGTAACACCAGGCGCCTAAGGCACCTTCAGAGGGTCAGCGGTGAAAGAGAGGGAGATGGTCCAGGGATTCTGAGAGTGAGGGGCTTGACCAAGGTGCCTGGAGAGTCGGAAGGTGTCAGGGAGCGCGGTGTGGAGATGGACGCTGGTGGCAGGTGAAGGACAGAAATATACAGTCCCAGGGCCAGTGTGTGTCCAGCTTGCGTGCTGTGTGTTAAGCTGCTTCAGTCATTTCCGACTCTTTGCAGCCGTGTAGGCTGTAGCCTGAATGTTCACTGGAAGCACTGATGCCGAAGCTGAAACTCCAATACTCTGGCCACCTGATGTGAAGAACTGACTTATTGGAAAAGACCCTGATGCTGGGAAAGACTGAAGGCAGGAGGAGAAGGGGATGACAGAGGATGAGATGGTTGGATGGCATCACCGACTCAATGGACGACTTTGAGCAAACTCTGGGAGTTGGTGATGGACAGGTAGGCCTGGTGTGCTGCAGTCCATGGGGTCACAAAGAGTCGGACATGACTGGGCCACAGAACTGAACTGAAGTGGACTGGACTGTAGCCCACCAGGCTCCTCTGTCCACGGGATTTTCTAGGCAAGAATACTGGAGTGGGTTGCCAGGCCCTCCCCCATTGGATGTTCCCGACCCAGGGATCGAACCCACGTCTCACATCTCCTGCGTTGTCAGGCAGGTTCTTAACCACTAGCACCGCCTGGGAAGCCCTTGGGGGATCTTCCCCTTCCAGGGGTCGAACCTGAGTCTCCGGCATGGCAGGCAGATTCTTTACCCTCTGAACCACCAGGGAGGCCCTGTATCCAGCTTGGATGGTATTAAATACATTCCCTCCTCCCATCCTGACAACTTGAGCAGAAAGGAACTGTATCGTTCGCATTTTGAAATGAGGAGACAGATGGTCACATGAAGGCTGTAACTCAGAGACAAGGCAGAGCCCGGGTGCAAGATTCGAATCCCAGCCAGCCGAGCCCCGGTGATGCTGGGAAGGGGGAGGCCTCCCCCAGAGTCTGACTGTTACCCTCAGAGCCCTGCTCGCATGCGGCCACGGGGCCCCCCAGCCCCCCACCCCGCCCTCCACAGACCGGGCCGCCTGCCCTCTAATTAGATTCCCCTGGAAATAAGACTGCATTGTACCGTTCTGCTGAAGGCAAACGGATTTTACAATTTCTTTTCTTTCCTCCTCTTTAATAACTCGCAATGTCTCAAGGAGGTTTTACTTAGGGCCTGCACGCTGGAAAATTATTCTGTCTCTCATGCACTCGTTTTTCTCTTGAGGAAAATTGAAAACTGGATTTCTCCTCCACCGCTGGCCCCTGCTCCTGGCCGATCTTGAGCCCAGAATATGCACGTCCCTTCCTCAAACCCTCCTTGGAACCTTCTCGACCTCAAAAGCAAGGGCCCCCCTGCCTTCCTGCCCCACAGCCTGGAAAGCCTGGCAGCCCCGCTCATCTCGGGAACAGCGAGGAGGCTTTCAAAGCTGAGAGAGAGGGCGGGGGGCGGGGGGTGCAGCGGTCCGCTCTACTTTGAGATACTTTTTGCCTCCGGAGAACTGGACCGGCTCCAGCCACTTTTGAGGTGGGAGCTGGGTGAGGCAGGCCCTTTATTGGTCCCATCGGGTTCCCGTTAAGTGTCAGGGAATAAATCATAAACAAATGGGTCCCATTTCCATTTCTGAAAGCATCCCAGCCCTGCCTTGGCCGTCCGCACTGAAGGGTACATCCCTTTAAGTGGTGCCTGATGGCACGAGAAGCCAGGTGGATGGTGTCACCTCGGCAGCCGGCGGGTACCCAGTCTTCAGCCAGACCTGCGGCCACGTGTGGCGGACGGACAGACGGGCAGACAGACGGATGCCCCTGGGGAACGGCGGATCTGGGCTCCGAGTGGACAGGTTTCATAAATTAGCGTTTGAGAGCTCTTGCCCAAGGGGAGGCAGACGGTGGGGGGGGAGGCTGAGTGCAGAACAAGGCCCGGCTGGGGCTGGGCTGAGGGTGAAGCTGGCGCGACCACGGCGGGGGCTGCGAGGGTGATGGGCGCGGCGGGACCTGGGGGCCGGGCGCGCAGGACTCGTGGGACAGAACCTCTCTGGCATCATAAGCCGGGCGACTCCTCCTACGCCCCCCACAACCTCCCAGCTCCCACTGCCCCTGCTCCCACAGTGGGGGCTGGAAATGGGAAAGCGACTCAGCTACACCTGCGCACATAATTCATCTGACAGTAACGGGGACCATTTGCCAGGTAGCCAGGTCCAGGCACTTATGAGTCCTGGCAGTATTCCCACCAGGTAGGCATCGTTACCCCCACTGTACAGAGGAGCGCTCTGGAAAGCGGAAACACCATTCCCAGCGGTTACTGCTGGGAGTAACCAGGAAGCCCTTCCTATGTGCCTGGCACTGTTTAAATGTGAATAGGTGAACTCCCCTAACCACTGCAACATGTTGTAACGACTATTATTCCATTTACAGAAGAAGAACCCAAGGCTCAGAGAGGCAAAGCGTGAGTTGATCCCAGGTCCCATTGCAGGCACCAACCTTTCTGTTTGTGGACTGGAGGCTTTCCCAGATGAACTCGGTCTCTGATGTTTGAATCCTTTTGTCGAGAGAGTCTGTTAGTTCAAGCTGAGACCTGAGAGTCCCAACTCATTAGGATTCAACTTATAGTTGCAAAAACCCAAGACCAGAGAGGGGGTGTGAGTTGCCTGAGGTCACACAGCAAGTCAGTGGGAGAGCTGGACTGGCCCTCCTCTAGAGACTCCTAGACACTTTCCGGTCCGTGAGCGAGGGCGGGGAGGGTGGCCAGCAGCGGGCCTCCCAGACAGGTCTCTGCAAAGGGTGCTGCCGTGTGGCTGCTGTTTGGTTAAGCCCGGGGGTCACTGACCCCGGACGGACGCTCTGAGTCCTAACGCTGCCCTGAGCTCCTCCCAACCCTCTGCTGCAAACCTGGAAGCAATACTATTGGCTGCCACCCCCTGGCTGAGGATGCTGCAGACCTGGGAGCTGGGAAGGAAGAAAAAAAAAAAAGAGAGGGCGGCCAAGTGCCAGGAACTGAGTGTTGTCAGCCAGGCCGGGGACTGGAGCATCCTTCTTGTGTTCCCCACGTGGAACCAGAGGTGGCCAGCGAAACAAGGCTTCGGAGACCAGCAAGCCGGGAGTCCGAGTCCTGGGCGACCCGACACCGGCCCGTGGCCTCTCTGAGCTCCAGCACCTGGGAGGCATGGGGGTGCCCAAGTGACGCAAGTGTCTGAGGACAGGAAGGCAAGGGAGACACTCGCTGTCCCTCCCCCCATCTATCCCGAGGGCCCCCGAGGAAAACAGACACAGGTGCTGGCTGCCTCCTCGTGGCCCCGACATGCTGCAGGAAGAAACGAGGAAGACGGGCCTGGCTGGGGAAAGGACTCCATGACGGCTGAGTCACTGTTTGCGGACGCTTACCTAAGATGTGCCCAAACAAGAATCAGGCAAGGTCCTCCTCCAGGGCCTCCAGACACACCTGCCGGTTCCAAAACCAGGACAAAGGCCACCCTCCTCGTGGAGAAAGACGTGCCCACCCAGCGCCACGCACGTGCTCCATGATGGGAGCTGCGATCACTTTCACGAGCATTTAACACGCACCCATTCAGTACCAGGCGCCTTCTCACGGGCTCTCCCGTCTAAGCTGCCATCCGTCTGAGAGGGTTCTCGCGGTTCCTGGTTTTGCAGGTGAAGAGGCTGAAGCGGGGAGGGTGTGGCTCGGGCGTCCGCGTGATGGAATACCCACAGCTCTGTTTCTGGGCTCTCAACCTGGGCCACTCACTAGACTCCTCTGAGAAGCTTTTTCTAAAAAAACCCTCCTCCCTTCTGATGTAATGGTCTGGGGTGGACACTGAGGTTTTTAAAGCTCCCCCATGTGACTCTTCTGTGCTGCCAGGGCTGAGAACTGCTGCTCTAGGTCTCCTGGGCGTTGCTCCAGAATTTCCCATCTCCCAGTTAGCTCTGGAGTTGAAGAGACGGATGGTTAAGAGAGTTCAGAGGGCCGGCATGAGGATTGGGAGCATGTATGCCAGCAACCTTGGCTGGGAGAAGAAAGGAGCAAAGTCCGTGGACTCTCCCTAGCTAACCCTGGTGCTGGCTGGGTTGGCTCAGGGGCCCCAGCCAAAGGTCACAGGTGGGCAGGAGCTCCTGGAACTGGACTGGGGAGGTCGTTCACACCGTCCTCCTGCCTGCACCACATTCTCGGAGTAAACCCCACCCTGGTCCCTAGCTAATCTTCCTCCCCCCGCCCCCCACCCCCCAGGCCTCACGACTTGTAGAGACTAGTGGGTGGGCATTTCCTTAAATCTGACCTCAATCCTGACAGCTGCACCCTCCAGAATCTATCTCCCGAACCTGTCCTCCCTGGGCTCCGCCATGGTGGGGGATCTAACTATGCCTTTTGGGAAAAGGGTTTGCCTTTACAGGGCTGCTGCAAATTGAGGGATGTGTTTAGTCCAAAGAATCTTTCCTTCCCTTGCAAGTCTCTAACAGAGGACAGAAATGAAGATCAGTCACAGAACAAACTTCTCCCCAGCCCTTCCCTTTCTGTAAGATTTAACACTTGACCAGGCACCTGAGGGCGGGTGTTGCTGCTGCCCCCCCCCGTACCAACGGGGAGCAGGCACAGGGAAGTCCAGCGGTTTGCCCCACCTCACACCTGGCTAGCTGTGGCAGGGTCAGGACCTGAAACCAGCTCCTCAGCTCAGCCACTAATTCAAGGGCAAACAGTCGAGAAACTGTCATCTTTGGATCTGCAGCAGGAGGGAAGAGAGTCAGACCAAAAGAAGGACTGCCCAACCTTAGCCGTCCCAAAGCCCTAGAACCAGCTGTTCAGGGGGAGCGGCAGGATGTCTCAGGAGGCTCTTCTGAATGACCCCCAACCCAAAGCACGCCTGCCCCCGAAGCCTAACTGGAACCAGGCTCCCAGATACCCCCACCACCAAGCAGTCTGAATTTCCCCCCAGGTGAGCCGGAGAGGAAATTCAATCCTGTTTCCTTTTCTCTGAACTTGCCAAGAGCTTGTTTGCTCTGAGAGGCCCGTGAAGCCTTGGCTTCCCCAGTTTCAAATAATTGACTTTCACAGCCTGTCTTCAGGTGGAACGCTGCCACGCACCACCTGGGCGAAAGGTTGAACCCGGAGGACTTTGCCAGGGAATGAACAGGAGGTATCCTAGCTCCGAGATTGGGTGGGGGCCTCCCAGAGTCAGTGCAGGGCCCCACCGTGCCCTTCCCCCACCCGAAGCCTCGCCACGGTCACTGGCTGCCGCAGAGCTGACTCCGACTGGGGGCCCGAGATGGGCAGAGCGGGCTGCAGGCCCCTCACACCCTGGAGGATCCTACCGGGCAGCTATCAGAGGGAACACGTCACTAGCAGGTGTGTTCACCCGTGCCGTTTGCCCTGCTGGGCCTCGAGGCAGAGAGCACACGTCCCCGCACCCAACAGCCTCTCCTCTGCAGGCCCTGTGGTCCCCACAGGCCAGAGTGCTCAAGTCCCCCTGGACCAAAACCAGAGCCCTGTGTGTGGACGGGCTGGGGCGGGGGACAGGCCTGAGATGTGGAGCTGCAAAGCTGGGGGCTTTTCTCCTCCAGATTAAAGCATCATTTCGAAACAGAATCATTATTTTGAACTGGCAGAAAATAGGTGCAACGTTTCTGCACCTATTGGGCCTTCCCTGATAGCTTAGTTGGTAAAGAATCCGCCTGCAATGCAGGAGACCCCAGTTCGATTCCTGGGTCGGGAAGATCCGCTGGAGAAGGGATAGGCTACCCACTCCATTATTCTTGGGCTTCTCTGGTGGTTCAGCTGGTAAAGAATCTGCCTGCAATGGGGGAGACCTGGGTTCGATCCCTGGGTTGGGAAGATCCCCTGGAGAAGGGAAAGGCTACCCACTCCAATATTCTGGCCTGGAGAATCCCATGGACTTCATAGTCCATGGGGTCACAAAGAGTTAGACACGACTGAGCGACTTTCACTTTGGGTGCAAATAACAACTGCTTGCTTTCTCCTGCAGGAAACGCCATCATTTCTGCAGCTGAAACGCCCCGCTCCCCGAGCCTGCCCATGCCCACGTCTGTCTAGCTCCAGACACAAGACACCTGGTCCCTCAGCCTTCCGTGTTGGCTGGAGTCCTGGGAAGGACACGTGCCACAGGTGTGTTGTCAAGGCTACTGGGCTCCAAGAGCTCCAATTTCAACCGCTCTCAGCCTCCCCCGGAAGTAAAACTAGTCAGCCGCCACATTTGTCGAGAGCTGCATCCAGGCCGCCTGCTGTGTGTGCGTCATGCCATCCAACCTGCTCAGCCCCTGTCTGCGATGGAACTCCATCACAGGAAGCAGTGAGGGGACATGAGGGGATGCAGGCCCAGAGAGACGAGGTCACTTTCCCAAGGACACACAGCAGAGTCAGGACTGGAATTCAGGTTCAGCTGACTCTGGAGCCAGGGATCTGAGATACCACCCTATGCTGCCACCTTAGAGTCCCTGGAAGCAAGAGGTGGTATCTCAGGCTAGGTGTGGTCAAGAGCCTGGCGTGGTCCCTGGGGAAGGCAATACGCTGTCCTCAGGATTTGGGGTTCACCTGTCATATGTCCAGGGGAACAGTATGTGTCCAGGGGAGCAGGTCCCAGAATAGGAACTCCTGGCCTGCCCTACTCTGGACCTTGCACTTTTCATCTGTATAATGGGGGCAGAGAGCTAGCTGACCCCAAAGCTCCCTGCCCCAACCCCAGTGACACTCGATCAGTTACTGTGAGGCTCTGAGTTACTGATGTTACCCTTCCGGCCTCAATTTCCCCTTATGTAAAACAGGGTGCCAACCCACAGAGGGTAGTGAGGGTCATAGCCTTGGAAGAGCTTTGTAAACTGTAAAGTGAAGGTGAAAGTCGCTCAGTTGTGTCTGACTCTTTGCGGCGCCGTGAACCATACAGTCCATGGAGTTCTCCAAGTCAGAATACTGGAGTGGGTAGCTTTTCCCTTCCCCAGGGGATCTTCCCAACCCAGAGAGCAAACCCAGGTCTCCCACACTGCAGGCAGACTCTTTACCAGCTGAGCCACAGGGGAAGTGCAGGCCAAAGGAGAAGCCGGTGGTTACTCCGTAAGTGGACTCCGGGCAGGGCTAGCTCACCCTCAGCCCCGGGAGCACCTCCTCTCCCCTCCCCCCACCACCAAGCTTTGTCTTCCCTTTTCCAGGTCACCAGCTCCCCATTTGTCATGCCTCCAGCTCTCCTCCGGGTTTGGAGGACTCTCAACAGTTGGGAAGGAGAAACCCAGATGTGGCTGTAGGCTGTCCGGGGGGCCAGGAGAGGGGTCAGCACCGCCTCAGAGGAACGAGATCATCTTTCCAGCAAGATGGAATCAGTCCTGGCCCTGCCACTAATTAGCTGTGTGACCTTGGGCCAGTCACTTAACCTTTCTGGGGCCTTTGCCCCTCCATCTGTGAAAGTGAGAGGGTCAGACTAGATGCCTCCCGAGCTGACACATGAGATGGAGCTGACGCTGGGCAAGTTCCTTTCAGATCCAAATTGCAGTCCTAGTGCAACGACCTGGGGAAGCTGGGAGTTTCCCGATCCTGGATGGGAAAGAGAATCAAAGCCCCGGGACCCCACATTCCTCACGATGGGTGAGGTGTGGATGGACATCTCTCTCTCTGCGCTCTCTCTCTAGTGGAGGGGGAAGGAAAGGCCGTGGTACCAGGCACAAGCCACTGCGGGTGGGCGGGAGCAGCCGGCCCTGACGTCAAGGCCACGGTGAAGTCCTGCAACACTTCCTGGCCTGTCGGGAGGATGTCAGCACTGCTTATCTTTCCAATGGGGCCAGAAAAGTCTCACCTGGAGTCTGTCCTCTGAACGCAGCAGTTGTATTTTAGGATGGGGTCAATTCCTCTGCATACCCCAGAATATTCCAGAGGACTTAGAAAATTCAAATTCCAGCTCAGCTACTTTCTATCAAGAGGCTTGATGGAACATTCCACTTTTCAGGCCCTCAGTCTCACCATCTGTAAAATAGGGGCAGCAGGGGCTCCTGGAGTTAGCAGGTGAGAGTCGCAGGCCCAGAGCTGGGCACATCAGCTTTCACCTGTCAGATCAACAGGGCCCGAGCAACTGACAAAGCCCATGGCTTGTGAGGCATCGTGAAGGATGCAGCTTCTGGTACCAGCCTCCAGAAAATGCTGTCCTTGACGCATGAACTGCTTGAGTCTAGAACAGTGCACGCTGCCCACTTTGTGAAAATAAATACGTGTGTGGATGTGCACATTTCCCCACAGAGGAGTACCTGGAAGGTCAGACTCCCGAATTAGTCACAACATTTAACTCTGGGAGATAGAAAGAAGGAGATGACAACTTAACTTTCTACATCCTTCCTACGTTTGACTTCTGTTTTCACATGAAGCAGGTAATTTTTTATAATGAGGAACTAACAGGTGCTTCCCTGGCAGTCCAGAGGTTGAGAATTCACCTGCTAATGCAGGGGACACAGGTTTGACTCCCGCTCCAGGAAGACCCCGCCTGCCACGGAGCCCCTAAGCCCTGTGCCACCATTCCCGACGCCTGCAGGCCCCGGAGCCGAGGCTGTGCAGCGGGAGAAGCCCGCGCCCCACAGCGAAGAGCAGCCCCTGCTCGCCACGACCAGAGGGAGTCGGAGAGCAGCAGCGGAGACCCAGCGCGGTCAAAAAATAAAACAAATACATCTTTGCTAAAAAAACAAGAAAGAACAAATAGGACGTTAGAAACCAGCTTTCTTTTTGCTCATTTCAAGCAAAAGTCTGACCTGCAACCGTCACCTCCCTTACAGGGTAAGAGAGCATGCAAGCCAAAGCAAGAACAAAGACGTGAATACAAACTCCACCCTAACCTTGACGACGGTTCCCTAAATTTTTCGCATCATCACGGAGCATCACTCAGGGCATCCTACAAGGCTGCTGGGACGTGGCCATCATCTTTGGGTCTGTTTTGAGGACAGGGTCAGCAAAGCTCAGAGAGAATGAGAGTCTTGGCCAGGGCCCCCTACCTCAGAAGCGCTCTGGGAGGTCAACCCTGCCCCCAGCCCCCAACTCAGGGAGCTCATGAAGAAAGGCCGCCTCTCTGGCCCTTGAGTGCCCACCGTGTCCTCCCTGGCAAAGCACCCATCCCTGTCATCCAGCCCCAGGGCAGCCCCTGAGGACCCTGGTGCTTGCTGAGATCAGGCTGTGCTCGACCAGGGACCAAAAACAGAACGCCACTCTGAGCTCTGAGAAGCTGGCTTCCACCCGCGCCCTGGAAATGTTTTTTGACTTCAAAACGGGCTGGAGTGTAAAACCAATGACGTGTCCTGTGCCCGTAAACAAACAGGCAGCCACTTAGCCCCCTCCTCCCAGCGCCCTCCGCTCGCCCCCTGCCACTCGAAGGCGCGGGCAGAGGGCAGGGCTGCGCGCCATTGTCCCGGGTAATTAATTGCGGTAATAAGGGGCTGCCCTCTGCTTCAAAGCCCGGCCGGCTGGGGAGCCTGGCGCCTGCATGCCGCCGGAAGGCAGCGTGGGCCCCGGGCCGGCCTCTGCGCCTGCGCCCTGAGGACCCACTGTGTGCTGGGTCGGCCCCAGGCCGTTGGCTTTTTCTAACCCTGTCCACTGGGTGTCATTCATCCTGTCTTACAGATGAGAAGACCGAGGCTTAGAAAGATTCTGGAAAGACACACAGGAAACGTGAGCTTGGAGAAAAGAAAGACAAACTCATCGCCCTCCCCTCTCAGCCTGCGTGCCCCACCTCAGGCACCGCTCACACCATGGGAGGGGCATATCCTGTCTGTCTGTCTGTCCCCCACACCAAACAAGGGCCCCCAGGTGGCTCTCTGCTTCAGCCCAGCACCTGGCATCTGGTCAGAGCTCAGCAAAGACGAACTGATGGACTGACAACAGGGCAGCGACGATTTCCATTCTCCATCACCCCCCATTCTGTGACCCCTGCCTTACCACATTTTTCTTTTGATCTTTCCCCTGCAGCACTCCTGAGCCCCTAATATGCCCCACGCTCATGCGGGCTGCTTTCACCCACACTATTTCACGGAATCCTTATTAAAACCCCCAAGAGAACAGAATTCTTAGCTCCATTTCACAGGTGTGAAAACTGAGGGTCAGAGGGAAGAAACACCTTCTTCTCTGGGGGGAGCTGGCTGACCACTGCTTCTCCCCTAATCCTTCCTACCTCCCGATTATCCTCCCAACCCTCCACCCTCACCCCCTCCACACTCACCCAGCCCCTCCTCAGCCGCGTGCTTCCAGCCCAGATCTGCCCCACCTCTGAGCGCCCTTCTGTTTTTTCGCTCAGGATTCCTAAGTCCAAGGAGCCGGGCTTGTTTATAGCCCTGCCTGCCCTGTTGCCTGGGTCCCAGCTCAGGTCAGCTCTCTGGGGCTAGGAGGGACTTTTGAACATGCTAAATACAGGTTATAGGGGTCAGAAGGTCACAGCCCTTCCTTGGGGGACGTTTGACTTGAACCATCCATGAAATAGCCACTGTTATCTCGGGGAGCGGGCTGTGGGGAGGAGAGGCAGGTTTCTTAAATTATGATGATGCTTCGACCACCTCCCCATCTCGCCACCCCCCCCCCCCCACCCCCCATGCAGGCCTCACTCATCCCCACCCCGCTTTGGTCTCTCTGGGTAGATTCATCATCTGGATTTCCCGTTTGCTTCCCTCTAATGCTGCCTTTCAGCAGGAAAGGAATATGGGGTCTGGGGGACCGAAGTGAAGGGAGGAGGGGATATTCTTCGGAGGCCTGCTTTGCTCTGGGCAGACTGGGGTTTGACGGGGTCTCACCTCCCTTTCACAGGCCGGGTGACTTGGCGGAAATCACCTGTTGGCAAGTGGCAGGGCCGGGGGACTGGAGCTCAGTCTGAAGCTGAGTCTCGGGACTCCCAGGGCGGGCCGCTTGGTTAAGACTCCGCGCTTCCACTGCAGGGGAACTTCCATTGCTGGGTGGGGAACTAAGGCCCCACAAGCCACGCAGTGTGGCGAAATGAAGTCAGGACCGAATCCCCAAGTCAGAATCGGGCCCACCTTGGCGACCCCTCCGCTGGTGGAAATTCCCCTGCCCCGAGGCTCTAGCGCCAAGCTCCACTTCCAGGAGCACCTAGAAGCCTCCTCAGCCACCAAGCACAAGTACCCACGCCCAAGAGGCCTCCTCAGATGCTGCCTCGAAACAGAGCCCTCCATGCTTTTCCAGAGAGAAAAGCCCTCCTCCCTACCCAACCCCGCCCCTTCACAAAGCCGGTACGAGGCTGAGATGACCCTACTCGACGGTGACATAGCTGAGCCTCAGAGAGCTGCCCCTGCACCCCAGGGAGGAGGGTGACCAGCCACCCCAGTCTGCCCAGGGCTGAACCTTCTCTGGGAATGTGAGAGTCCCAGTGCTGACCCAGGACAGCGCCACGCAAACCAGGGCAGCCGGGGCCCCCAGGGAGGGGAGGCCCGAAGCAGAGGCCAGGCTCCTGGCTCCCAGGCAGCAGCGTTTTCCTGCCACCTGCCACCTGCCTCAGCTTCCCTCTCTTCCCCCATCCCTCCCTTTCTCCAGGGGCCACCACCTCAAAGGAGGAGGACTGCCAACACCCCTCCTGGTGCTGCCACGAGGGAAGTTACTCAGCAGGTGGAGGCAAGGCATCCAGGTCTGGTTCTCTAGCCCGCGATCATGAGGCTCCCTTTTCAGGCCCCCTCAGCACCCAGGCTAGGACAGGTGTGGGAGGGAGCGAGCAGGAGAGACTGGCCGCACGCCCAGCAGACGCCTGGTGCCCCGCCCCCCACTGCCCACCTGTCTCAGGAAAGTTCCGGATTTAGGGGGCAGGTCTTGAGCACCTACTCTGCCTATGGCACTGAACAGAGCAGAGGGGGTCGAAACAAAATAGAATGCAGTTAACTAGTCCTTGCCCTCCAAGAAAGTTCTAATCTGGCACAGGAAATGGAAGCACAGAACTGAACCCACTAGGACAGTGAAATCTGCAGGACACACACATGTACATTTACATATACAATACACAACACACACAAGACACACACACTATTGCCCACGTGTGCTCACACATGCACGCACATGCATCCACATATACACATACACAGTACACACACTATTGCCCACGTGTACTTGCATATGCACACACATGTACACATACACAACACACACAAGTGCGCACACACTACTGCCCATGTGTACTCGCATATGCACACATATTCACATATGTGTACACATACACAACACACATACACACAAGCGCACACACTACTGTCCACGTATACTCCATATGCACACACATGTACACAAGTACACACATATTGCCCATGTGTTCTTGCATATGCACACACGTACACATACACAACACACACAAGTGCACACACTATTGCCCATGTGTGCTCACATATGCACACGCATGCACACACATTTACACATACACACGCACAAGAACACACATACTATTGCCCATGAGTACTCACATATGCACACATATGTACACATACACAACACACACAAGTGCACACACACTATTGCCCACATGTACTCGCATATGCACACACATCCAGACCCATACACAAACACATACACACTCCCCATCCTAGTTCGAGGGAACCTGGAGTTTTTCTCCTTCTGGTGTCTGATCTGAGTGACAGGAAGGGATGCTGGTCCCACTTCCAGTCCCGTGCCCCCGCCAGCTCCTCTCCTACAGCCCGGTGCCCCAAGATTCAGGCCTCTTCTAGACGACTACTCTCCCCAAACACCACTGATGCTCTCTGATCTGAGTCACAGCCAGCCTGCTCAGAAGCCTGCTTATCACTGGGACTAAGATTCGCCTTTGGCTTCAAACTGCATCCTGAATGCAGACCCTGGAAAACAGGGCGAGGCCTCAAGCGTCAACCAGGCTCAGCGTATACCCCAGCAGTGTCTTCCTTCTCTCTTGTCTCACTTCCCACCCACGACTCGGGGTGAGTTACCCCATCCTCGACAAGAAAAATAACATACATCTGCACCCCCTCCAGTCCCCGGGATGCAGTAAGTGCTCAATAAAAGCGGTTACGAGGAGGCAGCGAGATGGAAGGAGACCCGTCTCTCTCTCGTCTCCAGAAATACCCACCCTGGGGTCCCTGGAAGACTCCAGCAGGCTGTGCTGGGCAACATATGGCGGGGGGAGGGGCGGGAAGGCAGGTGGGGGCAGGGAGGAGGAGGAGGAAGGCTGCATTTAGGAAAAAAGAAAAACCCACACAAAACCGGTGAATTCCAGCCGATTATTTCTCCCGCTGCAGATGCACATTAATGCAGGAGAAGCGGGACGGAGCTCCAGGCTGGGGGAAGAGAAACAGCTCCTTTTAACAAGCCGTTGTCTGGCTTGATCTTGTCACTCTGAAGAGGGCCATTGAGAGCTATTCATGCGTCGGCCCTGGGGGACAAAAGGGGCCGGTACACGCACTGACTGCTCAGTTGCCCGCGGGCCTCGGGGCCTTTGTCTAACCTTCCCTTAATAAACTTTTGGGAAGAGTTCATCAATCCGCCTCTATAGCTGATGTTCTCATTTTCAGAGAGGGAAGAAAAATAGCAGAAGGCTGGCGTGGCTTTTTTTTTTTTTTTAAGGAGGCATTCTCAATGAGAAGGGGAATGGAAAAGAGAGAAAAGGAGAAAGCCGGCGGACACCCCACTTTAAAGGGAAAAAGAACACATCACAACTACAGCCACAAATCCTAGATGGGAGCCCAGACAAAACCACTATTCACAGGGGCCCCAGGCCTGCCTGCATCTGAGCGTCTCTGGGCCACTGGCGCTGGGTCCCCTTGGCTGGAAAGGCTGAGGTCGCCGCTGCAGGGAGTCAGGGTGAGAGGAGACATTTCTTAGAAGGAACGTGTGGCTCAGAAAGGACAACAGAAAAGGTGCCTTCTGCCCAGCTTCTGTGTGAGATCTGGGGTCCCTTGGTCTCCTCCTCCCCATTAGCTGGTTTTCAAAAGTGGGAGGAGGTGTGTGTTTTTTGTTTTTGTTTTTCTTTTTGTTAATCAAGAGAGTGATGGGATGAGGTGGGTGGGCAGTTTTTTCTCTTCTGAGCAATGTTTCCTTCTGCAGTTTCAATCTCCAGCCCCATTTCCCTCTAAAGCTCTGCTGAGGTTGTAGGAAGTGGCCCCATGCGTGCGTGCGGCTAAGTCGCTTTGGTGGTGGCCGACTCTTTGTGACCCCGTGGACTGCAGCCCGCCAGGCTCCTCTGTCCATGAAATTCTCCAGGCAAGAATACTGGAGAGGGTTGCCCTCCTCCAGGGGATCTTCCCGACCCAGGGATCAAACCTGCGTCTCTTATGTCTCCTGCACTGGCAGGCGGGTTCTTTACCACTAGCGCCACGTGGGAAGCCCAGAAAATGCTCCCCTGCTCCGCCTCCAAGGAGTAAGACCTGAAACCCCAGCCCGCCCCCATCTCCATGATGCGTGGTGAGGTGAGGAGAGCGGGTTGAATTGGGGAGAACAAGAAAGACAGGCTATTCCAACATTTCTGCCATGCTGGACGCTATACTAATTTTGACTCTGTATGTGTTAACTCACTTCTCACCACTGTGCTACTTTCTAACACATTTTTTTCTTTCTCATTTTACTTGGGGAAACCAAGGCTCAGAGCAACGATCCCTGATCCAAGGTCCAAACACAAGTCTTCTCTAATCCACACTTTCAAGTTTTAAACAAAGCTGCCTCTTACATTTTAAGGTGGTATTTATAGTCATAATAGTTACAGAAGTCACACTTTGAAAGGTGCTGGGCATTGTCATAAGACTTTATGGACATTATCTCCCCAAGATGCCAGGGAGATGGGTCCTTTTATTATAACACCCATAATACAGAAATGGTGACTGAGGCACAGAGGAGAAAGCTGGCAGACAGCCCAACGGGCAAAGTCAGATCTGAACTCAAGACTGTCCTGACTCTGGGGCTCCACCTGGATCCTCACGCTGCTGTGAGTATGATGAAAAGCAGATGCAGGAAGATGGAAACAGATGAGCAGGTGAACCTGACTTCTACTCCGACAAGCCTGGACGTGGTCTCCTAGGTCCTGGTTCAGTTTCGCAGTGCAGGCTCTCACACACACACACACGCACACACTCACACACACACATACATACACACACACACACACACACACACACACACACCTCCTCCAAGTCTCCCCAGTGGCTCCAGTTCAATGTTTTACAGGCCTAATGAGTGTTGACAAGTTTAATGAGTTTGTTTTAAAGAGGGGAGGGGGGACCTGGTCAAACTGAGATTTCCGAGTCAAATGAATTAGCGGAGGCCGCCAGACTTCAGCTGACAGGCCTGGAAACCCTCCCACAGCCCTCAGCCTTGAGCCACGGACCCTGGCTCCCTCCATGGGAGCAGGGCCCCACACCAGCCAGACACTGGGGGCTCTGGGGCCCTCGGTGGCCCTCGGGTGCCTGGGTCCCAGTCAAAGCCCCCCTTTCCACAGCCCCCTCCCTGTCAGCCCACCCCAGAGGGCCCCCCTTCTGCAGGACTCTCCTCCCCCACTGAGTCCCCAATGAGAAATTTGATTCAAACCCAGTTTGGCACTTGTTTGCATATTGATTGCGTGGTAATTAAGTGGCTTCATCTGAGGAGGGGACGCGCCACCTGCATTTCTAAGCTTCCCAGTCAAGGGCTGGGACAGGGCGGTAGACCTTGTTTCTGACCGCGCAAACCGGAATCCAGGGAGACCAGCGTCTGGCTGCTAGCAGGGACTTAAGTCATCCTCCTTTAAAACAGTATTTTTTCTTTCCTTCTTTCTTTTTCGGGCTGTTGAGATGAATTGGGAAGGAGCTTGCACAAACCTGACCAGCTCCAGATGAAAGAGCAGAGTTAAAATTAAATCATAATAATTATGCCAAAAAGAAAGGAATACATATGCACTTCTGATGTGACTGTGTCACGGTAAGCATGTGCAAAGCGAGCTCAGTTCTCCCTTTGATTGGCCCCTCTTGAGCCATGGTTGTGGGGAGGTGGTCGGGGGCTGACCTGAAAGCCAGAGAGGCTGGGATCAAACTCCTTCCGCTTCTTTTTCTAGATCTGCTCTTATGCAAGTGACTTTAACCTCTCTGGGCCTCAGTTCTCTCATCTGTAAAATGGGTTTAATAAAACCTGTGATTTTATTAAATCACTCCAGGGCTGTGGGCGCCTTAAGGAGGGCGATTGACCAGCACACAGGTGAGTCCTCCACCCTGCTGAGGCTGTCTTCCAGAGCTGCATTGGGGTTTGATCCCTGGGTTGGGAAGATCCCCTGGAGGAGGGAATGGCTACCCCCCGCAGTATTCTTGCCTGGAGAGTCCCAAGGACAGAGAGCCCAACAGGCTACGGTCCACGGGGTCACAAAGAGTCAGGCATGACTGAGCGACTAACCCTTTACTTTATCTCAGCTGGAAAAGAGCCCGAACTGTCCACCTGGGACTATCACAGCCTCGCAATCCAGTCCTGCTACCTCCCAGCCCACCTAACCTTGTTGTTTTCTCTCCACCAGCCCCTGCCACCCGTGAAGTTCTCCAGGGGCACCTGGCCACCTCCCCACTCGCCAGGAAGAAGTGGGTGAGCCGAGATTCAGGAAGGAGAAAGGCTCTGCATCCTGGCGAGCTGGTTTCGCTTTATTCTGCTGTGCTTGGTCATCCACTAAGGAGAACAGAGCCGGAGCTGATACATCTCAGGCTGGGTCCCAGCATCCAGCTGGGACCCAGCGCCCCTGCCCCTGCCCAGCTCTCTCCTTCTCTCTCCCACACGTGATTATTTATTGGGTATTTCCCCCTGGAAGGGGGGGCCCCCTCCCTTTCTTTAACTTTCCCCTAATCTCTGGTCTAAGGCGGTGAACTTGTGAGCGGTGTTCTCTGGAGTGAGAGTTTCTTTAAAGGCTGTTTTCCCTTTCCAGCTGGGAGGAGGAGGGGGCGGGGCGCGGGGGGAGGGCTGGGGGATGGGTCACTCCGAGTCAAGTGGGCAGACCCTATGGAACGCCTCTCTGGACAGGACTGCGGTGCCTCTCTGGTGATTTCTTCACTTCCTAGGTCTTGCCATTGTTCAGGGCTGTAGCCAGCTGCGGGCGTTAATCTTCGGCATATTTGCAATCCCAAGAAAGAAAGGCCCCGCGTGCAACAGGGCTGGGCCGGGGGCCCAGGGAGTGGGCAGAGGCTGAGACGCCAGGGTGAGGAGGGGGACAGACATGTGACCGCACACACGTCCACCCGCCAGGCCCCGGGACAGAGCTACCGCCATGCACGCTGGCATCTGAACCTTTTGTTGTTCCTTAAACCCTTCCTGGAGACCAGAGGAGAGAGGTTGGAACTCAGGGCAGCCCTGGTTTTCTTTCTCGGCTCAGCCACTAACTAGCTAGGCGGCTTCCGGCAGACTTGAGCTCTCTGAGCCTCAGCTGCCGTCTGTAAAATGGGGGCAGGTGTATTTAGACCCCAGAGAAACGCACTGACCTCTCCCATGCACAGCAGAAAGGACGATCCCCAAGAGTACATACATACCCAGGGCCGTGCCCCCGACATCGCCAACAGAGGCACACCCATATCTACACATCCACACACCCCTGAACACACTCACACGCCGTTCTCACACCTCACATCACAAGGACATACTCACACATACCAACATCACAAGACAAAGCCCCTGCCCTGACTTTCCTGGAGGTCTAGTGGCTAAGACTCCATGCTTCCAATGCAGGCACCTGGGTTCGATCCCTGGCTAGGGAACTAAGAATCCACATACCGAGCAGTGTGGCCAAAAAATAAATTGATTAAAAAGAAAAAAAAAACCACCACCCAATCTAACCAGAACCAACTCTACCTCACCCTGACTCCTAAATATGATCCATCAGCAACATGTGTACACAGTACAGTTCCAACAACAAAATGCACACACACAAAAAACACCCCCTTAACAGAGATCCCAGCATCTACCTTCTAACATACTCCCAAGGCCACCTTCGATTTCTCAGTTCAGAATGCCAAATGCAAATCAGAAACGTGGCAGGGTACCCCATTAAAAAACAGATCATCAAGCCGTCTTCTTGCTGAATCTTGTTACTGACAAGCCCCTGGCTCTAGAGATGGGAAAGCCACTCCCCAGGGACACAGGACCCTGTGAATCAGCGCAAGGCATTCCAAAGTCAGATGCCCGCCAAAAGCTGGTGCGTCAGAGCAGGAAGAGTTCATGGCGCCCGGACTCTATTTCTGGCTCTGCCATTTGCTGGCTGTGTGTCTCTGGGGAATCCAGCAAACCTCTCTGAGCTCTGCTTTCGTCTTCAGAATTGGGATAATAAATACCCACAAGGCAGGGTTGGGGGGTTAAGTGAGATGAGGCACCCGATAGAGCATCATGAGGTGGACAGGACAACAGCAGTTTTCCAGTGAGACACCTCTACCTGTTTGTGCCCCAAAGGCTGAATACTTCCTTGTGCCTCATGTTTTGAATCTATAAACGAGCATCGCAATAATCCTGCCTTCAAGGTGCTCTTGGGAGGATTTCATGCATTCATTCCTGTAAAGGGCTTAACCCATGGCACTTGACCCATAGTCGGCTCCCAGTGGGCTATTCTCCCAAGTAGATGTTCAATAAATGTCTGTCTCTCTTCTGTCATCCAGGCCTCAGGTCAAATATCACCTCCTCCAGGCAGGCCGCCCTGATAATCACTCTCCCACCCCACTCCACCCCATCAGTCGCTTTCTATTAGGACTCTGCTTTATCCTCTTCAAGCCTTTGTCCACCTTCTGAAAGTATTTCCTTACCTGAGCATGTGCGTGTTGCCTCCCTTCCCCCAAGGGCTGTTGTCCCGGCCCCTGGCACGGTGCCCAGCACACAGTAGGTGCTCAGCACATCACTGTGGGAATAAAGTGGTAGCTCTGGGGCGCCGGTGGTGAGGGAGGGGAAGGAGGATGGTGGAGGTTGCAGCCCTTCCTTCTCCTCCCATCCTCCGCCCCCCTTGCACCCCGCCGCCCCCCTTCCCGACTGGGGAATGTGATTCCAGGCTGCCTGCCGGCCCGGCCTTTCCGCTGCCTGCTGCCAAGGGGCCCAGTGAGCCTTGATGGCTTTACCTGGGTGTTAATCCCCCAACAATCCCCCCTGGCCTGAGCCGAGAGCCAGCCTCCATTCTTGTCCTGGGTCTAATTAAGAGCCTGAAATGCCACTTCCCCTTTCAAACCAGGCCACTTTTCTCCAAGGCGAGGCAGGTAAAGCCCAGCCTGCCGCTTTGAAGCCGAGGAGGCCGGAAGCCCAGGCAGGTGCGAGAAGGGGAGGGGGTAGCACTGAGGGGCCTGGGGGGGAGGGGTCACCTCGGTCTGCCCCTCACCAGAGAGGACAGACACCTGCAAAGCCCCTGCCTCGGAACGCTCAACCTTCTGAGGCTCCTGAGCGCTAGCAGGCCCAGGAAACCTAAGGGTTTCTCCCTCGAGGAAACGCACACACACAGACACGTACCCATGAGTGAAGACTCAGTTCGGGGGCGCCAGGGTCCCCTCTGAAGCCTCTGGAGTCCTGGGTTAGGCTGACACGATGTCACTTCCCTTTGGGCTTCCCTGGGGGCGCAGACAGTAAAGCGTCTGCCCACAGTGCGGGAGGCCTGGGTTCAATCCCTGGGTCGGGAAGATCCCCTGGAGAAGGAAACGGCAACCCACTCCAGTATTCATGCCTGGAAAACCCCATGGACCGAGGAGCCTGCTGGGCTACAGTCCATGGGGTCGCAGAGTCAGACACGACTGAGCGACTTCACTTTCCTTTAAGTATACATTTGTATCTAGATGGGTGGATTGATGAATATTGATATAATCTAGATATATATATATATATATACACTGAGATAGCTATACCTACCCCCAGTCTCAACAACATTATCTCTAGGGAAGTAGAGGATTCTCAATTTTTATCTTATATACTTTTTTCCTGCTTTGAAATATTACAAGCATTACATGGCTTTTGTAATATATTTTAAAATTCATATGCATACCTATTTTCCAGCCTCTGATAAAACGTGTGTTTGGCTCAGGAAACTCTCTTTCCAGCCACTTTTACGGATCCCCTATGCCACACAAATTACTTTCAGGCCTGTTATCTCATTTTAATCGCACACTCCCTGGGTGCCAGCCCTCTTTTCTGTTTTCACTCATTCACTCCTGTTGTAATTCTTGCTGTCCACTGGCTGGATGGGAAAACCAAGCCTCAGGGAGGTGAAGCGACCCTCTCAGGGGACATGGGGCAGGGTGCTGGGGTCGGGTCTCACTGGTTCCTTTCACGGCCCAGCAGTGGCTGCCTCAGGATGCGAGGGCTGGGCGCCCGGAGCTGAGATGAAGGTGAGTGTCCGGAGGCCATTCCCGGGGTGTGGGCAGAGCCAGGCACAGGGCAGGCAGGGAGTGCCCTCAGCCCCACGGTTCTCGGCATGGTGCCTTGGCAGAACACCCCTTCCATGGGGGCAGGTGACAGGAATAAAAGGTTAGGCGCCCAGAGGCTTGGGAAGAATGTTCCCTGCGTGGGGTCTGGCCCCCCAGTCTGGAGATCGGTCTCTGTTCTGACTCTCTTCTCAATCTGCTGTGCAAAAGGACACAAGTCTCTTTCCCTCTCTGGGCCTCAGTTTCTCCATCTATAAGCAGGGCGTTGCACTAGACCAATGGCTCTCAACTGGGGTGGCCATCAGAATGACCCGCGCCCCACTCCCCTCAGAAGTCCCAAGTCGAGACAGCACTGGGTGGGCAGGCTTGGCAAAAATGCCTGGGTGACTTGGGCACAGCCTTCTGCACTTCCATGTCCCCTACCCTGTATTGAATCCTCCTTCCAGGACCAAGCCAAGACGGCGCTGCAACCCAGCCACACCACCAGTGTCCCACAGAGAGGGCGACCGCCTCCCCGTGGTCACAGCAGGCTGCTCTGCCTGCTCTCCCAGAGAGACCTCCCAGCCAGGAGAGAAAGTTCCCTCATCAGGGCAATAGAAGAGGAGGGGGAACCATTTGTCACCGATAAGCAATATCAGCTTATCTCTGAAGACCAACGACCACAGCCTGGGGCTCCGATTCCAGGCGTAAACAGAGCCCCTCCCACCTCCCCTCCAGAGCAGCCAGGACCAGGCTCGGCCCTCTCCAGGACAAAGCCCCGTCTCACCAGAGTTTCCTCTATCAATAATTCTGACTTCCTCCCCGACCCCCACCCCTGCCCTGTGCAGACGCGCTCAGAGCACCAGCGCTTGCAGGATCCTCACAGACTGCGTCAGCCCTGAAGCTCCTGCATGGAACCCCAAGGCTCCACGGAACACCGTTAGAGAACCGCTAGGCTGGTTGCACCTTGCCATTGCTCAGACAGGAGCAGGGACCAGAGAAATTGTGTCCAGAGTTACATGCAGTTAGTGCTGAAGCCAGGGCCTCTTCATGGGAGGATCTGAATTCCAGCCCTAGCCGGGACACTGTGCTTACTTTCCCTTGGAGCTTTATTTTCTCTTGCTGCTAAAAGGACTCTTCCCAGACCCTCAGAAGGCCAAACTGGTGGCCTCCCTCAAGTCTCAAGACCCCAGTATGTGCTCATGGGAAGCAGGGGGGTGGGTGGTGGGGGGGGGGACCAGCTTAAGCCAGAGTCTCTGTGACACCTGAGGATCTAGGGTTTGCGAAGGACGGGGAGGCTGCTGGGGGATGCATTGTTCAGAAGGGGCAGGAAGCACAGAGGGGGTTGTGCCCTTCAGGCTTCTTGGGGGAAAAGGCATCAAAGTCCTGCAGACCCTACTAGGAAAGAAGCCCCCACGCCCTTCTTCCTTGGGCACATTTCTCTGTGCCTCAGTTTCCCCCTCTGAAATAGAACTTGAAAGCATGATGTGCTGTACGGATGGGAAAGGGCTGTTTTTCCACGCCCTTCCCTGAAAGCCTTCAGCTCCTGGAAATGAGATTTCCATCAGCTCATTTTGACCCTTTACCAAAGCAACTGCCAGCAGACCAGGGTTATTTCTTCCTCCTTTGGGCTCTCTCTGGCTACGTCCTCTCTGGACCTCAGCTTTCCCATCTGTGAAATGACCTGCAGGCCATTTTAGATGTACAAGCTCAACCGTCTTACCCTTTGGGATCTCGGTCTAGAGAGGAATTCCAAGGTCCCTTGAATTCACCCAGCCAGGCATGGGCTCAGCACACACGGGCATCAGGTGGGCAGAATCTTCTCTCCCTGTCTCTCCACCAAGGCTGGGCTCCCCTCTGCTAAACTCCCTCCACTCAGCCTCTGGGCCTGTCTCACATTAACTTCCTGGCTGGCCTCTGCACACCCCCCGGGACACACTCTGCTTAGTCCATCTCTGCCCAGCCCTGGCTCCCTACTGCTCCCGGAGTAAGGCCTAACTCCTTTACTCTGCCTCGAGGAGTCTACAGTCGGGGCTCTGGTGGGATTACCCCCAGCACAGCTTGCAGGAAGGAGGGCTTCATAAACACTTGTGGAATGAAGGAACAGACAGCCTGAAAGCTCCTCCGTGTCATATGGGTCAGGGTCTGGACCTACTCCATTTCGGAAGAGAGGAACTGGGATTGAGGAGGGGAGGTGTTTGGGGGCCTGCTTCCTTTACCCCTGGAGGGTGCTTCCACCATCTCCCCAGTCACCGCGTGGTGCTAACCTTCCTCCCTTACCTGCCAAAGCTGCCTTTCTCTGGGAGTGGGACTAGGGCAGAGTTCCTTAGGAAGGAAAGTCTGTCCGCACATCCGACGATACTGTGGAGTTCTAGTTTTGCCTTCTTTGGCCTCTGTTGAATGAGGAGCAGCCCACTGACCGCTGATTTCTGTTAGTTAAGAACTCTATTTGCTGGCACCCAGCTGAGTACCTGCCATCACCCCCACACACCCCAGTCCAAATACGGTGATCACTTGTAGATTTCTAGCCCGCATTATTTCTGAAGCCAAAGGACAGTGGCCTGTAGGTTGAAAGAGGCCTTGGAGAAGGAGAGGTGGAAGGGATCGGAGAAAAATATCAATTCATTCCCTCAATCGGTCCTGTGATTTATGTCATTATATTGTTGACTCTTTCCAGCGCACTTCGCAGGTGTCATCCATGGGGCCATTTTACAGATGGGGACAGTGAGGCTCTCAAGGGAACTCACTCAAAGTTATGCAGACCGTGCGGAAGTCCAGGACTTCTCCTTTCATCTCCTCCCTCCCCGACGTCTCACTCAGGCCCCTCCTCCAGGGCCCCTCCGAGGAGGGGCCTCCGCCCACCAGACGTCACTCATCACGGGCCGCAGGTGGACCCGCGGGGGCTGACTTTCCGAGGCCTCTGGACCCAAGCCCCTCGGTTCAGGAGAAGGAAGGCAAGGCCTGAGAGTCAGGGCCGCGTCGCTGGCCAGCAGTGCTTCACCCCAGACACCTTTCTCCCTTCTCCCGAGCCCCCTCCCAAGAGAGCCAGCGACGCCAGGCTCCTTTGGGACATCCCCAGCCCCAGCCCCGGGGGCCGCTGACCCAGCAGAAGCCCCCAGCCCACCAGAGCCTGGCGCGCACCGGCCCGGGGCTCGGGCTCCCGGTGGGGTTTTGCGCGTCCTGTTTTGTTCGGCCCCCGGCCCCCCCTCCCGGGGTCCCGGGGCGCCGGTTCTTGACTTCATCCACTAAGTCAATAGCCCGGGAGCGGGCGGGCCGCTCCCCCCCCCCCCCCCCCCCCCGCCGTCGGTGAAAATGAAAGCGGGATTAGGCCGGGGCCTCGGCCCACACCATAGTAAAGCGCCACCAGGCATTCGCCCCTTCAAAGCCCTTTTCGGGGGTTTGGTTACTTTATTTCTAAAGTTGTTTGTATTTCTAAAGTGGCTATTGAGGCGCGAGCGGGACGGGGCCGACAGGACGCTGGGAGAGGGGGCGGCCGGGACGGGGAGGATCTCTCCCTCCTCCCCCTCCCCCTCCCCCTCGTCCCTCTCCCCCTCGTCCCCCTCCTCCCTCTCCCCCTCCTCCCCCTCGTCCCCCTCCTCCCTCCCCCTCCCCCTCCCCCTCCCCCTCCCTCCTTTCCCGGCCCCGCTTCCCGCCCGGCCTCGCGAGGTGGGGAGGGGTCTTAGCCCCACTCATCAGATCGGGAAACCGAGGCTCCCGCTAGAAGATGCGCTCCCGGGATTCAAACCCACCGCGCAACCAGGGGCAGAAAGGAGGGTTTGTGTGGTTTTTTGCTTTTTGGTGGGGGGAGACGCCTGGGGCTCTTAGCTCCGAGCGCACCAGCTACATCTCTTGCTGTCACCTGCCTGTACAGGCCACCAAAAAGAAAGTCCCGACCCAAACACGAGGCGATCCCGAGGAAGGGAAGCTCTGCCACACTTATTCAAGAAAGTTCCAGGACCTCCTGTCTTGGGATTCACTCTCCACACTTCGGATAAACCCCAGAAATGGGGGCGCAATAATTCAGAATCTTCCCCCATCACCGAAGATGGGAGGGGTGGCAGAGATTTTGCACGTTGACTTTTGCCGGCAGCTGAAGGAGGAACAGAGAAGGGGTACAGATGGGGGTGGGGTGGGGGGCGGCAGAAGAAAACGAGACTAGATGCCCCCTTCTCCCAAGTGCAGACACTGGGATTTCTTTATTTCTTCCGGACTTTTTGACCCTCCGAAGGGTGAATCCGGACTAGGAGGAAAAATATAAGGATGAGGGTCGAGAGAGGGTGAAGGGAGGGGGAGCTTAGTGCAAATTCTGGGGTCAGGTTCTAGTCCGGCAGCTGGATCAGCCGTGGGTCAGTTGTACCCATGGATACAAGAGAGATCCGGGGATACGGCTTTTTATAGGTTTTCACTGGGAACCAGAGAGTTCCAGAAGCTTCCTTAAGACTCCCAGAAGGTTCGTTAAGACGCCCCCGAACCCTCCCAACGCCGAAGCTGTCGTTCTAGAAAGAAAATAGCGTGAATCCCAGGTTCTTGTCTAGACGGCGCAGAAGATTCGGCGCGAGCTTCCAGGATCAGCTTCCAGGCAACAGGAGGTCTGGCCCCATCTCCACGCACAAGTAGAGACAACACTGCACCCAAACCCACGAACACCCACTCTTCCCGTCTCTCCACCTTCCCCAGCTGCCCAGAGTCCGGCGGTCTGAATTCCAGCCCCAAAGCCATAACATCCTCTCCACCTGTCACCCCGGGTGACCCGCGGAAGGATGGCCGCCCACTCGGCTGGGGCTCTGTTGGGTCCGAGTCCCCCGGAAAGGACCCCAGAGGGGTTCAGGGGGAGTTTCCAAGCTACTTCTCAGTGCCGGCGCCCCACCCCCTTTTCGGTCCGGCCCCGGGGCCTCTTTGATCTCCGGTCAGACAAAGAGCACAGGGAAGGCCGGCGGCTCCGGCCCGTGGCCGGCCGGTCCTCCTCCCGCTCGAACACGCGGCGCGCTTGGAGGCACCGGCGGATGCCTGTGGCTGCCCAGATGAGCTTGGAGGCTGCGTGCCAAATTCAGACACGGCCCCCAAACACATCCTGCTGTTGTGCCCGCCCCTCCAGCTACCCACACACACACTTCATCCCCACCTCCGCCAGCATCCACGAACACCCAGACGTACACAGGTAGCCAGGCAGGTAGGTAAACACACAAACACACGCACTGAAGCACGTCTGTTTATTACCAACCTTTTATTTTGTGTCTCTACCACCTGGCTCATGACTCCACCAAGGCAGGGGGCATTCCTGATGTCTCAGGTTCCCTGGGCACTTAACACGATGCCTGACACATAGTAGATGCTCAACAATTTTTAATAGAATCAATGAAGACTTGCCCCCCCCCCCCCCCGCAGAAGCTGTCTTTTCCCCCCTCTTTTTCTCTCTCCCTTTCCTTCTCTCTCTTTACCAGGGACAAAAGAGGAGCACAGCCTGGGGTTATTCCTGCAGGTCACAACCTCCGAAAGGACCCCTCCAAGCACCAAATGGGGACGGCTTTGGAAAGAGGAGGAAGCAGTAACGCCAGAGGCCGGCAGGCGCGCAGCCTCATCTCTTGCCCCACCCCACCCCATGCACCATCCATTTCCTCCTCCTGGACGCCTGCTGCTGGAATCCGATGCTCCCTCAAGAATCCCGGAGTCACCAGAAAACATGTGTATGTGAAGTTCTTGGTGGGGTGTGGCCTCTAGCAGCCCAGAGAGAGATCCTTTATATTCTGTCTGTAAAATGCCTCCTGTATGAACCTCTGTGAATGGCCAATTTCTCAGGTGCTATCCGATTCTCAAAGGGGTCCAGCCCCCCCCCCCCCCCCCCGCCCCAGAGAATGAGAATCTTTGACTTGGTGCAATTCTCTGGTTTTTCATGAAAACAAAAAAAGACCCAGAGGGGGCTAAGAGAGTTGTTCAGAATTTCATTGCTAGTGAGTTGGGGGGTGGGGGTAGCAGAACCCCCTTGGCCCCCGCAGCACTCCTGGCCCCTCCCGGATTCGCCCTGCTGGGTTCAGGCGGAGATTGGGAGAGCAGGCCCTCGGAGGCGGGAATCCAACTCTCAGCTGCCGGGAGCGAGTGGGTGAGAACTGGATCCAGAACAGCTAGAAGCCGGCAGCTCGTCCAGTCCTGTAACTCACTCTGCTCACCCTCCAGTCTCCGCGTCCGAAGCTGCGAGTGGGGATGATGGCCTGGGCGCCATCTCCTCCCCAAGCTGGGAATTTCGAAGGGGCGGCTGCTAAAAACCGGAAGGCGGTGAGCCTCCGTCTCCGGGCTGCTCAACCCGGACTGGGACGTTTCTTTAGCGACGCTCCGAGAAAGGGTTCTCCGCCCCCTCTCGCTCGCGGCTAGTCCCAGAGGGGCCAGGCGCGCGGGCCGGCCTCTTTCCAGCACCCGGGTCGGCCTCCCGCCCGCCCCGCCGTCCCGACTTGCTCGCCTCTAATTAAGCGGCGGGATCTCAGCGAGCCGCCGGGCCGCGCTGTAATATGATGAACTGCTTTTGTGCCAGTGTCACCGAAAGCTCTTCTGATAAGGGCAAGCCGCAGAGGATCAAAAGGACGGCAGCGGCTCGCCCGCCTCCCGCCGCCGCCCGGCCCTGCGCGCTCGCCCTCTCCTCCCGCGCTCTCCCGCGGGCTGTCTCCGGGCCCCGCGGTCCCTCCTGATCTGCCCGGCCCAGGCCGGCCTTTCGGTGCCTCTGCGCCTCTTTGTCCTTCTTCCTGCGCGCCTCCCTCGCTCTGCGCGAACGCTCTAGGCAAGGTTCTCTCCTCCCGCGCTGGTCTTTCTCAATTTTCTCGCGCGCGCTCTCCCTCTGTTCCGACGCTCTCCACCCTCTTCCTGGCTGTCTTTCGTCCCCCGATAACGCCCGCCCCCCGCCCCCCGCCTCCGTGGCTCTGGGTCTCCCAGGTGTCTACTCATCCCTCCTTTCCTCTCGACCCGGACTCGGGCCCAGCACACCCCGAAGCCCCGGCCGACCGCATCCTGGAAACGTCCAAGTGCTGACCCGCAGCCCCAGGGAAGTTGAACCAATTCATCCCCAGCCCCTGGCAACCCACGCTTACTCAGCTGCCCAAGAGAGCAGCCCAAGGCCCCCTGGAATGCCCTCGGGGCCTCTGGGGAAGAAGACTTGGGGTGTACGCAACTTCCCCTTATCGCTCCCTCGCTGCTGTGATCGGAGACACCTCACCGCTCCCCCGGGGCTGAAGTTTCAAGTGCAACTCCCCCCCCCCCGCACCCCCTTCCCTACACCCCTTCCTTTGGCCCCCACCTCCCCTTTGCCCTCGACCCGTCTCTTCCTCTTGCAGGCCCCTCCCCTTGGCTAGCTCCTGGCTCCCCCTGCGCGCTCTCCGGACTCCCCCCCCCCCACCCCCGCCTAGCCTCTCCCTTCCCCCCACTTTGTTTGAAGTTCTGGAGAGATCTATCTACTAATGGGGAAGTTTCCCCCTTAGGTCACCGTTCTGCCTTGATTCGATTTGGGAAGGCGCGTTCCCTCCCTCCCCCTACCCGACCCCAGCCGGGGCCAATCGCTCCAGAGCGGGTCAGAAAGCGCTGACCCCATTTCCACCTTTCCTCTTTCAGCCAGAGCTGGGGGAAGGGGGGGGGGGGGGAGAAGCAGAAAGAACCGCGACAGCAAAAACTGGGGGGGGGGGGATTGTCCCAACCTTCCAACCCTTCTTACCCCCAACCCCAACTGGGTTTCCTAATTACCTCGTTAGCCTGGAGTGGAAGACGGAGAGGAACTATTTTTATGGAATTCCTGGAATGTGCCCCCCTTAGTCACGGCCTTCAAGGCCCCAAAGCCCCTGGAGAACGTCCCCTTTGGGGTGTCTCTAGTACGTCCCCCTTTATAGCAGGAAGGCTTCCTGGCACCAGGGGCCGTCTATTATGTGGTGTGAGTTCTCTCTGGCTTTGGACTCTGCTTGTCCCAGGGCCAGAGCCAGAGCCCAGGATCCTGTACATTTCATGTTTATATCCTTAGTCCCCATTAGGAATGAAGCCTCATCAACTTTGCTGATGATGGTAACTAGAAACGCCAAACAGGCAACCTAAAAGGAAATCTCATTTGCTCAGTGCTCTCTCGCTGTAAAAAAATAAATGTTTGTATATAATATTATTTATATAAAATGTACTGTGACAACTATCATTTTCAGAAAGACGTCCTTTAAAAAAAAAAAAAGCCCAAATAATCACCTTACTGCTTTAAGGCTACTGTTATATGTGCTTTTAAATCCTTCCATGTAAATTCCACTGAAAAATTTGGAAAGCTGTGAAAGGGGAGGGGGCCGCGGGGGTGGGAGGGGGGAGGTTAATCCGGGTTTAACGCTGCGATGCCGTCTTAGGACCAGGGTTAGCCTGATTGCGTTATCTCTTCCCAACATTTGAGACGCCCATATTTCACCCAGCCAAATAGCTCGGAGAACAGCGCAGATGGCCGCCGTGGTCGCGCCTCAGGAAAATGTGTTATTAATATCTAAATAACTTCCCAATACTGTCTGGTAAATCTCCTCTCCACCATTCCAAATGATGAATTCGTTTGAAGTCTTCCCCCAGCCTCATCTTTTCAATGTCTCTCTCTCTTCTCTCTTCTTCTTAGCCAGGCTTATTTCAAACTGGTAAATATCTAATTCCTTTAACGGCTGTGCCGTGCACACCAAGTCTTTTAGGGTACAAACGCCTGGAAACAGCCGGTGCGTGGCGGTGCGCGCCCGGGGGTGAACAGAAAACCCGCGTGCCCTCGCAGCGGGGGACCCCACACTGCTCCGAAACGCGTTCGGAGACGGGGGGCCGCGCGGGAGCCTCAGTCTGGGATCCGAGCCCCTTCCTTGGTGCGCCCCGGGGACCCTCTCCCGGTTCCCTGCGGAGTCCCAGAGGCCTCCCTCCTCCGCAGCGCGCGGCTCTCGGCGGCTCGCGTCTCCGAGACCCCACCCGCAGCCCTCCGAAGGCGTCCCCCGCTCTCCGGGGCGGGTAATTACCCTCCGCTCGCCTGTTCTCGCTTGTTTCAAGTGTGTTTTCTAAATGTTTTCTATTAGATTATGTTCGTTCATTCCCCCTCCAACCTTATCTCCTTCTGTCTCTTCTCTCTTTGCCCGTCACACTCGATTTAGGCACGAGTTTATCTGGCAAACAGTTTGCCGACTCTGTTTATTTACCGTGGGTTCTGGGGCTGCGAGCGCGCGCGCGCCAGGGTTCGCCTTTGTAATAGTTATCTCATTGTTGTTCTTCGTTAGTCCCAGCTCCCTCCGCCCCTCTCTCGTCTTCGGTTGGGGGGAGTAGAGGAAAGACAGGGGGAGTCTTGTCAGCCCAGTGTGGGTTCGCCCCTCGCCCAGGGCCCCCTCCGCCGGGGTAGATCCCCCCTTACCCCGCGCGCCCCCTCTCCGCTCCCGCCATCCCCCCACCGCCCCGGCGCGGCGCAGCCCTCGCCCCCTCCCTCTCCCCCTCCGGTCTCACTGAATATCCACCGCCGAGCGCTGCCTAAAGCCGGGGAATTGCCTGACACCCTCCCATCTTCCTCCGAGCCCCCATTATGCGAAGCTGATCCCACTCTGAACAGCCTCAAATCCCGCCTGGACTCTGTTTGATTAGATTGCCAACCCGGGGTAATCCTTTGATTTGGTGGAGTGTCAATTACCTTTCTCTAAACACACATTTACAGAGGAGGGAACTTGTTGGTTTAAATCAATGCAGATTGTTTCTTGATAAATGGACTCTCTTCGACCCCTCCCTCGCTCGCGCTTCCAGGGGCCCCTCTCCCTGGGGGCCCCTCCCCTCCCCTTTCCCCTTCTCGCCTATCCAGTAAACAATGCCCCTTCCAGGTGTGAAGCCGAAAAAGCCGCGTGGGCTGAGGGGAGCCCTGCCCCCCTCCCCCTATTCATTCGCTCCCCCGGAGCCTAATTAAATTTGGCAGGTTCTTGTACACACAATCAAAACAGCTTCCTCCGGTGTAGCAAACGACCGAAAACCGCATTAGCAGCTATCGCTGCTGCCAAATTAAATTGTTTCCCACCTCCTTTTACAAGTGTCTAAAACCGAGACTTCGGGCTCTCCCCTCCTTCCTGCCTTCTCAGTCATTTCTCACCCCACACCTGTAAGTTCGCTGCTTTAAAAATGAATTAAGGAAAAACGCAAAGAAATACAAATCTGCCTCTCACACACACCCTTGGCCCCCACTTCAGATGTCAACAGATTCTCAGATGGACTTTGCCCCTTCTCCCCGGGAGAATGCACACTCTTCTTTTTAATCCTGTGACTTTCCCCCTTATTTCATATTAATTGTGACCCAGATGGGCTTTCTACCCTAGAGACCAACTGGGTCTGATTTGGTCAGTTTCAGCCTAAACTTGTCAAATGCAAGAGGCCTCTTACTGATTATTACTGTTGTTACTGTTTTTCTAAATTATTTCTTCACACTCACTCACTCAGCTCTCACAGAACGGTTTGACTCTGCAAACCCCTATCAAATTTCCCACAAGCATCTCCCTGGACTCAGGTTGGGAAAATCTTTTTCTTTCCCCATCCCTCCTCAAAGCCTTTCCCAGGCCGGGTTCCTGCCTGGGTCTGCCCTGATTCTCCTCGGAGAAGGTGTGAGGAGGACAGAGGCCAAGTGGCTGAGGGCAAGGAACGTTTCCAGGTGTGCTGAGTGTGGCCAGAGCTCCTACCCGCAGTGGTCTGAGAATTCTCACAACCAACAATCCTAATAACTCAGTCTTAACAAGGATAAGAGCAAAAAAAAAAAAAAAATATGAACAGCCTCATGAATATCAGCCCAAGGGGAGCAGGAGTGAGCTGTTCAGAGATGAAAGTGCACAGAAATAAAAGCTCAATTTAATCTGCTTTAAAACCCTTCAACTTAACGTTTGTGCTTCAAACTCTGAGAGTGAGGACTGATTGCGGATAAATAGTTTCTTACCATGCCTGGAAGCTATTACACCCCTCTCCAACACAGTTTCCTATTCAGCAGTCCCAGTTTTCATTACCAGCTCTAATAAGTCTTAACATTATTAAATGCCAAGCGGACGATAGGAAAAAACGGACTCAGGGAGGGATCTCTCTTTAGCGCTTAAAGAGGAGAGCTCTTAAACCCCTTCTTGGGCGACTCCCCGCCACGAGAGGGGCAACCCCCGGAGAAAGCATTTGTCAAGAGCAAGAAGCCAAAACAAAGTTTGTGGGTGTGCACCCCTCCCCCTGCTCTGCCCAAGGGGATCTCTGCCTCTCCCCAGCTGGCCCACGCGGGTGGAGGCTGGGAGGTCTTTTCACCTTTAACTTGGCCATGAAACTGACACCTGGGGCCTGGGAGAGAGATGAGAGTTTCCAACTGGGTGGTTCACCAGAATGCCAGTCACTGGCCAAGGTACTCACATCCAGAGCTGACAGATACCGTTTGTCCCCAGATGGAAAGACAGCCCCTCTCTCTTCCCAACTCTCACATCATCCATCCCGCCAGTCTGCGATCACACCACACATCCACGCAGACCCCCACGATTCCGTTCCAAAGTCTGGTGGGCAGACAGCCACACTGAGAGACACATGCACTTACAGGGCCATCCAGCGCCCAGCCACAGGGCTCCACACACCCCAAGCCACTCGGCTTTCTGGACGCCCGGCCCACCGCTTTCATTTCATTTCTGCAACTCCGCTCCTAGACTCCCAGAAGCGCCAGTGCTCTGCAACCGCCAGCCTCCTACTGAAACCCTTGGGGACCTGGAGCTTCCCGGTTCCACTCAGGGAAAACCTCTGTCCAGCGAAACTGCTTGTCCGCTGGTCCTGTAAGCCCAGGTCAGCACTAGAAACCCCTGGATTCCTTTGAGCCAAAGGCATCGTCAGACCAGACTTGCTACCCTTTCTTTCTTTCTCTTCTGTCTCAGGAGAAATGCATCTGTTGTGCTTCCTCACAGACTGAATTGGACATACCCGTGCCACACACACACACACACACACACACACACACACTTAAAAGTCTCTCCGAACAAAACCAAACCTCTTCTTTCCTCCCAGGGTACCTCTCAGAAGATGCATCTGCAGTGCTGTATTTGACCAGGAAAGATTATTTGAGTTCTCTGTCCCCTCCCAGCCCCCCACAAAGGAAGTCCAATTAAGTCCCTTTCTAGTCCAAACTGAAACATGGAGAGGGTCCCCACGCAGGGATCCCAGACTGCCTCTGCCCAGCCAGGGGCTCCTTGGCATGCAGGTCCCCCCCCCACTGCAGACCCCAGGCCCTCCGCGGCTCCGCACAGCAGGGTGCCGGGCCCAGCCCGCTCCCTTTCTTTCCTGCCCTTTTGTCCCGGTGGGACTGGGCTCTACTAGGGGCCCTGAATGTCAATAGCCCGCCCCTTCCCCAGCCCCAGCCTGCTCTCACACTGGGCTGCCCCTGCTCCCCCCCTCCCCCCTTAGACCAGGCCTGTGGGGGCTGGGCCTCGCTGGGACTAGTCTTTGGAAGCCAGCTTTGTCTGTGAAGTTCATCTTCAAGGTTGGGAGAGACTACTGAAAACCAGAGGGAGACCCGGGGAGAAGTTCCAGGGAGGCGAGGAGAGGCGGACCTCAATAACCCTCTGGAAGGAAACTCAAACAACTGTGCGCTTGAACAAGTTTCGGGGTTCAAGACACTCCTCCCCCATTTTTTCCCAAGCCACTTTTTTTTTTGGAGGTTATAATGGCCATTGCCTTTCCTGTTTGCCTGCTGCCTCCCTGCGCTGTGTCTGGGGGGTTAGCTTCTTTCCCTGGTCCATCTTTGTGACTTTGGGTCTTGCGTTTCTATTTCTTTTTCCACGACCACCCCCCCCCCCCAAAACACACTGACCAAGTCTCAAAGAGACCTGTGGAGACAGCGGTGATGGGGAAGGACTTTCCTTTCTCCTGAAACTAACCCGTCAGTAAACAAAAGCACACCCCCACCCTTTTCCTGGGCGTGCAGGCGCTTGAAAGAGAAATGCCTTCCCTAGCTCATCTCCAAAACGGCAGGGCTCAGACTCCAGCCCCGCTAAAAGCGGGGAGAGGGCGTGGTGGAACCCGAAACTCTCCCTCCCACGGAGACCCCCCCCCCCACACCCGGCATCTGGGAGCTTGGCCTCCACCCCTGGGCCCACTGGCGCGTGCCCGAGAGGAAAGCGCCTTAAAAATGTACGCTTCTGCCTCCGCGCTGTCTGTGCGGCCCTGGCGTCGCGGGTCGGAGAGTGAGGCAGCGGCCCACGCGGCTCGCGCTAATTTTTATTGATTGCAGCGGTCAGTCAACTGTCAGGCGGGGTTTCAAGGGACCGTTTAAAGAGCGTGTGCGGGTCTGGTTAACAAATTCATTTAGGGAGCCGCGGGCCGGCTCCTCCTTCTTCGCCCCCCGCCCCTTTGCCCAAGTTTCCTATAAATAATAGATCGACACCGGGACTGGCAGCCAAAACGCCGGCCCCGGAGGACGCACGGCCCGGAGCCCTCGGCTGGAGCAGGCGCGCGAGGGCGCGCGGTTCGCGGCTCCCGGAGCCCCCACGCGCTGCCGGGTCCCCGGGGACGCAGAGGCCGGCTGGACCCCGCTCTGTCGCGCACCGGCGTCGCGGGAGCCGCTCCCAGCCCGGCCGGGGGGCGCGCCGAGGGGGCGCTCCCCACACACCCCAACAGGTTCTCGTTCCGCCCGCCGGCGCGGTGGGACAGCGCCACTGGCCCGCACGCAGGCGCAGGAGAAGCCCCGCAGGCTCGGGCGGCCCTGGCGGGGCGGCCCCCTACCTTTGTCGCCCAGGATGCCGTCGATGCTGTGCTTGGCTTTCTTCTCGCCGTCCTCCTCCTTCTTATCCGCCTCGTCCTCCTCCTCCTTCTTCCCGAACTTGATTCTGAGCACTCGGCTAATCGAACTCACTAAACCTCAGAAATTCAAAGGCAAAAGAGCGGGTATAAGTCGTTGGGGCTCTGGGAGAAGCCAGGAAGCGCGTCTCCCCTCTAAACACACACTCGGGGGGTCACACCCACCCCACCCCTATCGCAGGCAAACACCCAGGCTTATTGGGAGGCGCGGGTACTGTCACCCGCACGGAGACTCCCCGGGGGCAGGACTCCCCAAGGCCGAGGCGGAGGCTCCCACCCAGAGCCTCCCTATCACGTCTCTGCACTATCACATACCCTCAGTCCGTCAGTGAAAGTCACTCAGTCGTGTCCGACTCTCTGCGGCCCGGTGGACTATACAGTCCATGGAATTCTCCAGGCCAGAATACTGGAGTGGGTAGCCATTGCCTTCTCCAGGGGATCTTCCCAGCCCAGGGATCGAACCCAGGTCTCACGCGCCATGGGCAGATTCTTTAGCAGCTGAGCCGCCAGGGAAGCCCAAGAATACCGAAGTGGGTAGCCTGTCCCTTCTCCTAGATGCACTCATACCCACCCCACCCCCAGGACCTCCCCGGAGCCCCTCCGGCCGCTGGCTGCTCCCCACACTCGCAGCCCCGCAGCCTGAATGCTCAGGTACACACACGTACACCCGGGGCACTTTCCCCCCCGCCGGCAGCAAGATCCAGGGCCTCCACGTTTGGGGCCCACTGGGGGCCGGTGGCAGCAACAGCACAGAAATGGTGACTTGAAGAAAGAAGTCCAGGGAGCTTGTGACCTACCCTTCTAGGCTGGACTCATCTCTGTAGGCCGTTCTCTGCGAAGGCGCCAAGGGAACTTCCCTTGTCACCCAACTCTGTAACTTTCTGCTCAACGCCTTCCTCTCCCTCCCTCTCTCCCTCCCGGCCTCCCGGCCTTCCTCCCTTCCTTTCTCCCTCCTTTCCTTCCCCTCCTGTCTTCTTTCCTAACTTCTTTTCCTCCCTCCCTCCCTGCTCCCATCTTCCTTATGGTTTTAATTCCCTCCAGTGCCCTCGCCTCCTTTGCACTCTGGCGCTTTTTCTCCTAACTTTTTCTCCAAGTTCCTCGTCATCCATCATCTCCTCTCGGCTCCCAGCTCCAGCCCCACACGACCCAAGCCCTGGCCATGGTGACTGGGAAAAAGAAGACGCAGGCTGAGGACTCGGGGCAGCCCTGCTGGCTCAGCTGCCTTCTCACCTGAGGGCACGGTGCTGCGGTCACAGTGCCCGTCTTTCAGCAGCCGGTCTCGGATCTCCCAGCTAAACATGCCTGGGTTTTCCCTCTTGTACTCTTCGATCTTTTTCTCCACGTCCGGAGTCGCCACCTGCTTCAGAGGTGGAGGTGGGAGAGTCGGAGTGGAAAGATGGGGTGGGGGGAGGGAGACACTTTTAATATCAACCTCCCAGGAGCCCCGGGGCCAGGCTGATGGCTCTGGTCACCCTGCCTCCATTCTGAGACTGGCTTCATCCTTTGCAGAAACCTGTTCCTGGCTCCCAGGAAGGCAGCTGGGGCTGGGGACTGTGCAACAGGATAGTGATAGGTAATAAACTAGAAACCTAATTAGGATTCTGCCACCCCACCCCACCCCCCAACTATTCCAGGCAAGACTGAAGGAAGATTTCCCTCATCTGGGATGGCAACGGGGTTCTGGGCAGATGGAGGGACAACACAGTCATGATTCAATGGCCTGTTGGGCAATCTGGACCCCACTTATCCCCATCCCTGAGAAATTCAAATAATGGAGGAGGTCTGGGCTTGAGGACCTTCTTCCACTGTACTGCCCATAGGTAGCAGGTAGACTCCCTACTGCTACTGGATGACACAAGGTTGAGAGTGGGGCTCCAGCCAGGACCCCCAGCCACGGGAAGGCTGGCTGTCAGCTCTGCGGCAAAGACACTCACTCTGGGCTTGCTGCCGCCGATGGCCCCAGGCCGGATGGACCCGGTCTCCTGGTAGCGGCAGAGGATCTTGGAGACGCAGCCGTGGGAGACACGCAGCTGGCGGGAGATGACACAGGGCCGGATGCCGTGGTGGGCCATCTCGACAATCTTGTGGCGGATGTGGTTTGGCAGGGGTCGCCCATTGATGAAGACCCCACCCAGCTGATTGACCCGGCCTTGGCCAAGCGGAGTCGACACTGGAGAGGGAAGGGGGAGATGAGGAAAAAGAGAGACCCAGGGTGAGGATGAGGATACGACACTGAGTTCTGCCCTTTGGACTTCAGTTTTGTTTGAGCCCCAAGACCCCTGTAAGCAGATCTCTGCCCCCCACATTTGGAGTTGTGGCAGTTCAGATGTCAGGGGGAAAGCTGCCATGAAGCCAAGGGAAGGCCCGGCAGGGATGGGGAGAGTGGTCACGGCCGGCTGCCAGAGTCCTCCCAGATGCTGCCTGTCCCCAGTCCTGCTGCACGAAGGGTGAGGAGGACACACCTGGGGGGGGGGGGTGTCTGAGAAGGGGAAGGAGAGACACAGAGGGGAGAGGGGAGAGCCCAGAGACCGTGGAGCCTGGGGACTCTGGAACCGTGCCTCCCTGGGCCGCAGGCAGCTTGGGCGGAGGGTCTGCTTGCCTCCTAGAGAGGCTGATAACGGGTGCAATGGGGCCCATCGGGTCGGTTCGATGCTCTAAGTGGTCAAGTCTGATCCATTGGATATGGGCCCTGGAAAGGCTGGTTGATTACTAGTATTTACAGCCCCGTCTTGTGCAGAACAGTCCTACCCATAACTGGATGGCCGAGGCACAGCAGAGGGGCCGGCAGAGGGGCCTGCGACAGAAAGCCGCTGGCTGCTGTCCCCAGGGGCTCCTGGCTGCCCCTCGAGGGACTCCACTTCCTTCTAACCCCTCTCGCAGTTCAGATTTCGTTTGGGGATAATTTGGGGGTGATCTGCTCCACTAGCAGCAAGCTCCTAAATCAAATACTCATTTGGCCTCAGACACCTATGAACTGTCCCTGCAGGTTCGGAGAGGCCGGTGCACAGATGGGCCAGAGTCCCTTCTGGGAACCAGGAAGACAGAAGCGGTTCCTCCGTGTGAGCCGGGGAGGGCAGCACGCGGAGGAGGCTTTAATGCAGAGTCCACACAATTTCTTCCCAGAAGGTTGGGGGTGGGGGGGGACACCCGATGCACTAATCCAGCCTCGATCCCCCCAATTTGGGGACTCGGCGGTTGCGGAGATCTGGTAGATTAGAACGATTTCACAGCCCCCGGGAGTGGAGGGAGCTGGCAGTATAATTGGAAGAAAGGAGGCGAGCAGAGGCTCGGTGGCTGAGCTGTTCTTACCGCCTCCTCCCCTCGCTCTGCCGGTCCCCCCCCCCCCACCATGGAAAAGTGGGTGCCTGAAGCCACCCTCGGATTTAATCAGAAATCGTGCGTCGCCAAGTCAGAGTGACTCGGTCTCCGTGGCGGGATATGCCGTTAGCGCTGGAGAGCTCTCGAGCGCCCAACTTTATATTCAAGAGCCTCTTTAGCGACCAGCACTCGGCTCTCCTCAGTATTCTCCGTCATGTTGGGCAAATATTGTCCTAATCCGCTGCGCGGCCACGGCCGCCTGTTTTACTTGCATTCGCTACAAGAGAGCGCTGCGACAAATCCCCGGGCCGGCGCGCTCTCCGCCTGCGTGGCTGCTCGCGCGCACTTGATCACGGAGCCGCTCTCCTCGCCGCGGTCTAATTCCGGGCCCCGCGCCGTCTAGCTGCCGGAGGGACAGCCCCCTCCGTAGACTGCAGGCTGCCTGCCCGTCCTTCCCCGCCTTGCCTTGTTTCCCTTCCATGCGCACAAGTGGCTCACACAATTATAAGAAGACTAATTTTTTTAAAAAAGTCGCACCTATCTCTAACCACGTCTGACATCCTGGGCTACCTACCCCCAGAAGCCCAGGGATCCCTCAGTTGACAGGTCGAAGGCCTAATATTACTTTAAAAAGAAAAGAAAGCAAAACAAAACCGCAGGAGATGGTCTCGGTGCGCTTCAGCCCTTGCCGGAGCCGAGAACCGGTTCACCCCGCCAGTCCCTCCGGCTCATCCCCGGTGCCGTGTGTTTAGGGAGGACACCTTAGAAAACTAACACTTTCCCCTTGTCTGGACATTTCCGTGCCCTCTCGCCGTCGTGAGGTCTCTCCCGAGGGATTTCTAGAGTTCGGAAGCCCGAGTGCAAAGTTTCTGGGGGGTGGAAATCGTTACTGTTCATTACTTCAGCCTCGAAGTAATTTTTTTTGTTTGTTTCCAGCCTCGAAGGCGAGGTCCTAGTTAAGACATATAAAACATCACACACTGTTGGTATTTCGAAATAAAAGGGATTGTTAAACCATCCCGGGGTGAAAAGAACAATTCAAAACAAGAGTAGAAAGCCCCGTAGCTGGCAGAACACGGGAGAGCAGAGAAAGTATTAGGTGGAAAGTATCTGAAAATAGTGGAATGAGTTGAGATCCACTAGGACTTGAAATTGACCAGGACTCGAGATCGCCTCGGAGTTCAGCCTGGCGGGGAAAGGCCGGAACCCAGGACCTGTGACGCTGGGGCCGCCGGTCGGTGAAACCCACGCGAAAACGGACAAGTGTGGGTCCTCAGAAACTTCCTGGGTCGGGCGCCGGGACTCGGACCCAAAAGGGAAGGGAACCCCCCGGCTCCCCCCGTGCTCGTGCCACCGCCGCCCCGCCAAGATTGTCATCTCTCCGAGGGCTCGGAGGCCCCGGCGGAGGAGGGAGGCCACCCCGGGCGCTCTTACCTTCCAGGGGAAACCCCGTGCGCGGGTAGTTCTGCCCCGGAGCCGGCCGCACCATCCTGGGTACCGTTCCGGGAAGCGCCGCCATTCTTCGCGCACGCCGGCGGCGGGTCCCGAGTCGGCAAAAATCGCTTCCCGTCCGCTCCCCTTCCCCCTGCCGCGATCTCTTTCTTTCCTCTTCTTCTTCTTCGCCTCTTTTTTTTTTTAAACCTCCTCCCCCCTCCCCTCGGCAAACACTCCCCACCCCCCACCCCCGGCAGCAGCCGCTCGCGTCCAGAAGCTGGGGAGGGCGGGGTGGGGGTGAGGTTGGGGGGCGGAGGTCGGGAGGCTGGGGAAAGAGGGGAGGTGGCGACGAGGAAGTTCAAACAAACGAACACAGCCACCCCGAGGCCTCCTCTGCCCTCCCCGCTCGGCCAGAAGTTGTGCGGGCGGATGCGCGGGGCAGCAGCGGGGGCCGTGGACCGGACGCCGAGCGAGGCTGGCGGGGGTGGCGGGGGTATCGTGGCCGGAGTCCGGGCCCCCAGCCTCGGACTGGCGAGGGCCGCGCTCCCGCGCTGCGGGCCAAAGTTTCTGAGCCGAGCGGCTGCGGACTGGATTCCTGTTTCCGTATTTATTTATATATTTATCCTCTCGCTCCCCCGCCCTCTCCTCTCCGGCTCTTCTCCACGCCTTCTTTCTCCGACCACACTCGCTCCTCGCGGACACGCCAGCTTTCACAGTCCCGCCCCCCCCCCCCCCCCGAAGATCTGGGGAGGGAAGAAGGAACCTCTCGGGTTTCGGGGGCCTGAAGGGGGGCGATAAGGGGGTGGCGGGGTCGGGGGGAGACGAGGGGAGGCGAGGGGCGAGCGATCCGCTGGGTAAGTTGCGCAGAAGTGCTGGCTGGAGCGCGCGCGGGAGGAGGCGGCGGCGAGTGAGACGTGATGGGTTCGGACTTTTCTTTTATTCATGAGGAGGGCAGGGGGCCAGGGCGAAAGGCAGCCGAGGACCAATAACGAAGAAATCTTATACGAATTTATTCCCCCCCCCCCCAGCTCTGTTTAAGCCTCGACTCACCTTGCTTTGGGGGGAGCATCTGAACCGCCCGTTAAAACAGAGGGAGCAAAAGGCGGGGGCGTGGTGGGGGCTGGGGGGGCGAGGGAGAAGGGGAGGGCCCCCCCCAGTCCCGGTGTCTTCCCCTGGCGGATGGGCCGGGTCGGCAGAGCCCCCAGTCCCCCGGTCGCCCACAGCCCGCCTCTACAGTCCGGCTGCATGGGAATGCCTGCCTCCCTTCGGTGGCTGCCTGGAATTCTCGCCTCAGCTCTAGCCTCCCAGAGTCGGAGCCCAGCTGGATCTCACATCTTCTCCCTGGTATCACTCACACACTCTGCCATTTCTGCCGTTGGGGTCCACCTGGAATTGGCCTAGGTGACCTGGGGGTGGGGGGATGACTTTCTTGGCGAAGCTGCCTCGAGCCCCGGTGTCCCATTCTTGCCTGGCCTCCTGCAGCTCTGGGAAGCCCAGAAGGATGGCGAGGTGTGGGGCTCAGAAAGCGCTCTGCTCAGTGTTAGGGACCCACTCCCTCCTCCCCTCCCTCACCCACCTCCAGCCAGGATTAAACTCCTGCCCCTCTCCAGCTCACGCCCAGAAGCCCTCTCAACCAGGTACTTCGCTGCCCTGAGTGGACCCGCAAGTTGGTGCCCAGGATCTGGGGGTCCAAAGGGCTGGCAATTGGGAATGGGGGTACCCCCTGAGCACCCCAGTTCAGAAGTCCTCTGCCGGTGGGGGGAGGGAGCCCCAGTTAATCCCTGAGTTGTGGGTGGGAGGTCCCGCCTTTCTGCGCCCTCGCCACCTTCCCCAGGGCTGGAATGACCGGACCCTTCTTCCAGGGGGATGCGAGTCCTAGGGGCGAAACGCCCTCCCAGCGGGGCAGGACGCCACGACTGCGGGTCTTTTGTCTCCCCCGAGAAAGAGTGTCTCCAGCCCTGCGCTGGAGGCCAGATACAATAAAATAAACCCATCCCCCAAACTCGCCCCCACCCCCAGCCTGCCCCCTGCCCGCCCTCTCCCCGTGCTGGGGTCAGCCCCCTCCAGGCCTGGCCTGGGAGCCTCCTCAGGCTGGCCCCGGGCACCCCCTCCCCTCCCCCTTTCCTCACCTGTGACCTTTGCCCCCTCAGCATGTGACAGTCTCCTTCCTCTCTCCTCTATTCCAGTACTGGGGGCTGCTCCCGCCGGAGGTGGGGCGGGGATGGGGGAGACCTTCTAGAAATGGGGGCCTGCTGCAAAGCTGTTACACTCATGCCCCCTAGGGGCCCCAGAATTGAGGGGGGAAGGCCAAGTAGCTTTAAAATTGGAAAGGGCCCAACCCCCCCCCCCACCAGTGCCTTTAGGAAACCAGGGTGCCAGGCTGCCTGAGTTACAGGGGCCCTGCAAGGTTTTCTGTGACCCTTTCCTTTCCGGAGATGCTACCCCACTGAATCCACTTGCTCCCAAGAGAGATGAGAAGGTGGCATTTTACACGGCAGTGTGTGAGTCTGGGGACGATGAGTCAGCCTTGAGTCAGTCCCTTTTCCATCTCATCTCGCTGGCGGGTCTGGCCTGCCTTGACCTCCTGAGGTGGCTGTATGTACACACACACACACGTACACACATACATGCTGTTCATTCATTCATGCGTCCATCAGTAATTTCCCTCACGGTGATGAAGAATTTAAGCCACCTTGCCTCTGTACGTGTGGGTGGAGTGGGCCAGCGTGTGTGTGTGTGTGAATACAGGTTTATGCCCACGTCAGGGTGAGCCCTGGGGAAGGTGCATCTGCGTGCAGGTCGCGGTGGGCGTGTGGCTGTGTGCCCACCTCAGTGAGTGCTTCTAAGTGAGGGTCGTGCCAGCGTTTAGGCTCTGCCGTCTCTTCCTTGTTGTCCTAGCATAGCTCTGAGCACCCATCAGGAAGGTGTGAGTCAGGATTTGGTCAGTCCCCGGGGTGAGAGAAGCCCTCTGGAGCGCTCTGAGCTCTGTCTCCCGGTGCACTTGGCTGCGGGTGCGGGCGCGGGCTCGTCTCCGGACCCAGTGGGGCGAGCGCGCAGCCAGACCTCTCGGTTCAGGCCCCCGACCGGTGGCTGCCAAGGACGTTGAAACTCGGGCGGCCCACTCGGGGGCCATCTAACTATTGGCCTGGTCCCTGCCCTCCGCTGCTGCAGAAGATTCAGCGGGGCGGGTTCAGTCAGTCGCGAGGGAGATTCCCACCCCTGCCCCCCCAGCCGGCGCCCCTAAACCCGGGCTGGCGGCGCCGACGCTGGGTTTCCGTGGCTGGGGGATCCGTGGGCTCCCGCGGGGTGGGCGGAGGGGGAGAAAGAGGGGGGTGTCTGTCGGAATGAGCGTGGCCGTTCTCGCCTGTTGGAGACCAATTTCACAAATGATTTTTGCAACAATTAAGAAGTGTGGCGGGGTGAAATGGCGATTTCACATCCAGCAGGGGAAAGGGGGGGTGGTTCACCTGGGCGCTGGGGCAGCCGCCGCTGGAAGGGGAGGGAACACTCCCCCTCCTCTCGGTTCCCTTGCTGACCCCCTGGCCCCGCTATGCTCCCCAACACAGGGTTAACCTCCTCCCAAGAGCCCCACTCGCTGCTGTAAGCCAGAGGGCGTCTGTTGGGCTGAAGGTGGCCAGGGAAGCGTTCCCTCCAGCCCCTCACCCCAGTCTCTCACTTTCCCTGTTTATTCCCCTCCTCTTTCGCTTTCGGCCTCTCTCACACACTTTTTGGCCCCTCCGTGCCCCCCACAGTCTGTGTCACCGGCTCCTCTGTCTTTTTTCCCAGGCCCCTCTGGCTTCCTCTCGGCCCTCCTGACTTCTCCCTGGCCGTCTCCTCTCCTCCTCAGCACACTTTGTCCACCGCGTCCCCCATCGCCATGGTTTCTGGAAGTATGTGCAGTCCTCCTTGGCTCTCTGAGCCTGAGTCCTGGGAGGTGGGGGGGGGGGGGGGGGCTTTGGTTACATGGGGTTGGACAACGACCTTTGGGAAGACACCTTCCTCTGTTTGGCAGCTACCTTAAACTCTCAAAAGGAGGTTGTCCAGGCCCGGCCCAGTGTGGCTGAGCACCCCGCTCCCTGCAGAAACCACCCTCTCCTAGACGCCCTAAAGGCGTGAGCAGTGGTTCACTACTGCCACCTTGTCTGGTCTAAGATCTCCTCCACCTTTCTTTGAAGGGCCACAACAATGCTAAAATAAGGAATCTCCCACCCCCCGCGTTCCCAAATGGAACCCTCCAACCCCAGTTAAAATGGGAAAGACAAGGCCCCAAGGGTTAGGGGCAAGACTGCAGGTTGACTTTAGCTGCGGAAGTTGGTTTTTCTCTGGCTGTGAATTGATGAGACGTGTGAGATCAGTCATGGCCACCACTGGGGCTCCTTTCCCGGCCCCCAGGGGGCCAGGGGTCTCTCCCCCAGCGCAAGGGAGAGGACACTCTTTCAGATCCCTGTGCAATGAGCACCTTTTGAAGGCGATTACCCAATAAACCTTCCTTTAAAGGGTGATAAATCCACCTTGAAAACCAAGGGTTTTGATTTTGGCAGAGCCTTTTGCATTTTCAGAGGCTCCAGCCGAAGACGTCGACAAACGGAATTATTCAGTCTTCAAATGTTTGATAATGAGGGAGGTGGGGGCGGGGAGAGAAATGGAATATCTGCGAACAAAGGCCCCTCCAGTGGCAGCGCGGGCTCTCTCCAGGTTCCGGAGGCCAGAATTCCTCAGGGCTGTGTTGGAAGAGGCAGCCTTGAGAAAAAACACCTTTCCCCCCACTCCCCAGCATCTTTTATTATTTTTTTCCTCTTACGAAGGAACACTCTTCTCAGAGTGACCTTGAAATATTTGCCCAAACCCAAGAGGAAGAAAAGGAAAACGGGGGTGTTGCTGGGCTTGATGTTTTAATTTCCCCAGAAAAACAGAATGGGGCGCCTTGGATTCCAGTTCCCAAGGTAAACAACGACAGCACACTCCTAACGAGGCTTCTCCCAGGCCCGCTGTTCCTTAGGCTTCAGGCAGCCTCCTCCTTCCTTCCTTCTTCCTGGGCCTCCGTCCTCCTCCCCCTCCTGCCGCTCTTCTTTCTCCTTGTTCTCAAGGCTGGTCCTGAGACCCTCCTGGAAATCTGGAAGGAGAGACAGTGAGTTCGAAGCTCAGAGGTGCCCAGATGCCTGGGTCTCTCACTGACGTGGTGCCTTGACCCCTGGGACCGACCCCTCGTCCTCCTCTTCCTCCCCGGACTTCCCTCTCTCGTCACTGCTTTTCCGATGACTTTCAGAAATGCAGCCAAGGCCGTCTTCACAGTGTGCTTCCCCATATCCGTACACACCTTCCCTCTGCCCATGAATCTCTCTTCCCTTGCCATTTCTGGGGTGGGCAAAGGACCTGCCCAGGAAGACGAGAGTGTCCCTTCGATCGGGCCCCAGTGGCCTAAGGGGCGTGGAGTGGGATGCAGGTGGCTGCGTGTCAGCGTGTGCATGAGGACAAGTGAGCTCAGCACGCCTGGGTACCCAGATGGGTGTATGAGAGCGCGCGGGGAAGTCTGTATGTGGGCATGTGTGTCTGTGTGTGCATGCACACACACAGACCGAGGAGGTGGAAGTGAGTGCGCCGCAGAAAGCCCTGTGTGCTGGATCCACGGAGGCACCTGCGGAGGGGCGTCTGTCTCCTCCCAAGCCCCCGGCCGCCTGAACAAAAGACCACGTGTCGGATGAAGATGGGCTGCCGTCACTGGCCCCTTCAGTTCATTTCTCCAAGTTCAGCTTGCCCTGAGTCCAGCGCCAACGGGTTGTCTGCCGTGCGCACACGGTTACCTTATCACAGCTGAGCATCTATGGAACCGGCAAAGCGTTTTCATTAAACAAATCCAAAAGGGGTGGTGGCGGTCTGCTCCAGCCAGCCTGGAGCTTGTGGCTCTGCACACGTTCCAGGGACGCCCGCAAGCCCGGTCAAACTTTCCTTCCAGGCCCCCAGGCTTTGGAGGGCTGGGGTGGGACAAGATTGAGGATGCAAAGATCAAACACTGCTGGGTTCCCACCTCAGATGGGCTTGTTGCTAAGGGGAAGCTGGTGGAATTGGGTTCCTCGGGTCCCCAAGATTTCTCTGTCCTCTCCTGGAGAAGGCCCCTCCTCTGTCATGTGGGGAGGGGTCTTTCTTCTCCTGGATGCAGGAGCACTTACTCTGTGTATTTCCTGCTGTCAACTAAGTTCCTTAGTAGATGTTCAGGAAATACTCATTGGATAAATGGGTGGGTGAATGAATGAATCTGGCACAAGCAGGATGTCTGGACTTGAGAAAAGGCTGGGAGACCGGGGCTTGAATCTTGTGAGGTGAGTGATTCGTAGTGATATTGAACCTTTGGCGTGCCTTCTGTGCGCCAAGACTGTCTCAGCCTCTTGGAGCCTGAGAAGGGCGATTAGACACACAGGCAGAGAGAAAAACGCTCAGATGGAGCTCTGAGCGTGGCTGCTCTGTGCCGTCTTCAGCAGCAGCAGTGAGTTGGGTGCAGACACCTAGGCTAGTGTTTGATCTGCACTCGGCCCTCAGTGGGTGCTGGCCCCACTCCTTCCCGCGGCCGCCAGTTGGCCACTGCGTTCCTTTTGCATTTATCCCTGCAGTTCTGGGGCTGAGCTAGAACACAGGGTGCTCAAGAAAGCGCTAAAGTGAGTGACCATGTTACTCTTTTGACCCTGAGCCCCAGTGTAACTAGTAGTTTTGAACGGTAGCCCCATGCCAGGCACTCAGGAAAGCCTGCTTAATCTGAAAGCCACTCCTGGTGGTAGATACCAGCATCTGTATTGTACAGAGGAGGAAGCTGAGTTTCAGGGAGGTCCAAGGTCAAATTCTTTCTGGAGCTATTTTTCCTTTCTTCCCCAATGGCATATTGGACACCTGCTGACCTGGAGGGGCTCATCTGGTGTCATATCTTTTTTGCCTTTTCAAACCAGTCTGTCCTAAAGGAAATCAACCCTGAATATTTACTGGAAGGACTGATGCTGAAGTTGAAGCTCCAATACTTTGGCCACTAGCTGTGAAGAGCCGACTCACTGGAAAAGACCTTGATGCTGGGAAAGATTGAGGGCAGGAGGAGAAGGGGGTGAGAGAGGATGCGACGGCTGGATGGCATCACCGACTCACTGGACATGAGTTTGAGTGAACTCCAGGAGACTGTGAAGGACAGGGAGGCCTAGTGTGCTGCAGTGCGTGGGGTCTCAAACAGTCGGACATGACTTAGTGACTGAACACCAAAGGTCAAACTGAGGCTGGTCCCAGGTCACAGAGCCACCGGGGGTAGGGAAAGGATTTCACCTGAGTCCTCCGTGACTCTGAAGGCTGCTGTCTTTCTCGCTCCCATCTCTTCTCTTGGTAAACTGGATGATCGCCAGCACTGAGCACAGAGACTGGTATGTGGCAGGTGCTCAGAGATGCTACTGAATGAATAAATGAGTGAAACTGAAACAGGCTAATGACCGTAGGGCATTATGTCCTGTACGAGGGTCCGTGGGGGTGAGGAGGGGTGGGGAGGGGGTGGCAGGACCAGACCAGAGCGTGCCAGAGCTGGGAGGGAGGCTTTGAGATGACCTTGTCCACGCAATTCGCAGGTTCAGGAGCCCAGCCCCCTCCTGGGGGCCCTGGGGAACCCAGAAGATGCTTAGACCTTGGGAGGAGGTGGCCAGTCGGGGGGGGTCACTCTGCAGCCCCGGCAAATGCCGGTCTTCATTGGAATGTATAGATGGAAGGGAGCGAGCACTGCATATTTGTCTAGGTGAATTAAAAGCACAATCCCCATTTCCCAGAGGGAGCAGTTGGTTCATATTTATACATTTAGTCTTACAGGTGTAAAATAGGTTTCCTTTATGCTTATATAATAATTTTTCATTTGAATTTCAAGGCTTTATTCCCTTCTTTGGATTCAAGTCTTCCACCTGAACCCAATTCTCTCCATAACCATTAATTCCTTCATCATAGAAATGAATTCCATCTAATTCTCTATAGTGGCAGTTAGAGGAGATCAAAAAGGGCCTTTGCACAGGCCCCCCCTAACCCCCGCACCCGCCTCTACCACTGTGGTTTCAGCAGTTCTGCTCACCCCACCCCCACCAATGCTGGGTTTCAGAAACCAGAGCTTGGAGCAGAAAAACTTATTTCTCTCACTCGGTGTGTGTGTGTGTGTGTGCATGTCTGCACGCGCCCATGAGTATGATGTAGAAAATGCTGCTCAGTTTCAGAAAGGTAACAACACCAATAATGATAATGATGGCTTATGATGAACCAGACACCTGCTAGGCACTTCATAAACATGATACTTTTGAAAGCTCCTACACTCTCACGAAGGAGGGATTGGTATCTTCATATTACAGAAGAGGAGATGAAAGTCTAGAAATGGGAAATAAATTGCCCAGGGTCACACTGCTCGGAGGTGGCAGGGTTTTAAATTTTAAAAAAAATTATCAAGTATTTCACGCAGATATAATAGAGTGGGCACCTATAGACAACTTCCTCATGCTCTCCTCTACCAAATTTTTCTTTTCCTTCAGAAGAAACACAGTCATGAATTTGCTGTTATTTCTGTACACGCTGAAGGAGGCTGAATCATAGCCCCAAATATTGTTGTTTCTGACTCTTTGTTGCCCATTGATTGCAGCACACCAGGCTTCCCTGTCTTTCACTATCTCCTGGTGTTTGCTCAAACTCACGTCCCATGAGTCAGTGATGCCATCCAACCATCTCATCCTCTGTCACCCCCTTCTCCTCCTGCCTTCAATCTTTCCCAACATCAGGGTCTTTCCCAATGAGTTGGCTCTTCGCACCAGGTGGCCAAAGCATTGGAGCCCCAGCTTCAGCATCAGTCCTTCCAATGAATACTCAGGGTTGATTTTCTTTAGGATTGACTGGTTTGATCTCCTTGCAGTCCAAGGGATATCAGGTCCTAATTCCTGGAACCTGTAAATGTTACCTTAAAATCAAAAAGGATCTTTGCAGATGAGACTAAGCTAAGGATCTTGAGACAGGGAGATTATCCAGGATTATCTAGGAGGGCCCTAAATGACATACCACGTGTCCTTCGAAGTGAGGGGAAAAAAGAGATTTGACACAGACAGAGGAGGATGGATTGCTGTGACTGTGGGGACAGAGACTGGAGCGATACGGCCATAAACTAAGGAATGCTGGCAGCCACCGGAGCCAAAAGGAGTAAGGGAGAGATTCTCCCACAAAGCTTCCGGCGAGAACGTACTTTATGACACCTTGGTTTCGGCCTGGTGTGTGATCCCCAGAACCGTGAGAGGATAGATTCCTGTCGACTTACGCCACCAAGTCTGTAGAAATCTGTTACCACAATCACAGGAAAGTAAAACACATCCTTTTATAATCTTACTACCTTTTATATTGAACTATGTAGTTTTTACAGTTTATATAATGGAATGCTGCAGGAGGCTTAATCCTGAAACTTGCTTTTATTTCCCAACATAATGTTTTTGAAATTCATCCTCATTGACGTAAGTAGCTGTCAGTGTTTTGGGCTTTTGTGGGGCTGTGCTGGCTCCTCATTGCTTTGCGTGCGGGCTTTTCTCTAGCTGCGGTGAGCGGGGGCGGCCTCCTCTGCAGTGCGTGCGCGTCTCCTGCGCTGACTTCTCTTGTTGCCAAGCGCAGGTTCTAGGACCTGAGGGCTCTGGGTGGGATGCATGGGCTTAGTTGCTCCGAGGCACGTGGAATCTTCCCAGACCAGGGATCGAACCTGTGTCTCCTGCACTGGCAGGCGGATTCTTGTCTCCTGCACCACCAAAGAAGTTCCAAATAGTGTTTGGAACACTATACTTCCAAAGACAGAGAAGTATCTAATATGCTGGGCAAGTACACTTGGATCTCGAGTGGCCTGATCCTCGCCTCTGTGAAATGTTCTGCTGGGCAGAAGCGGAGATGTCTCTGCTGCCGTGCTCTGTAAGAGCAGGCCCACACTTGCCCTCCCTGCACCCCCAGGTGTGGGGACCCAGATGAACACAGACTTGCCATGTGTTGGGAAGGCTGAGATCATTGCAGCAGGCAGAAGCTATGGGAACCTGATTTCAAGTGAACTTAAGGATTCCATGCCTCTGAGACCTCAGAAGAGGCGGTGTTCCCAGACATGAAGAGCAAGACTCTCAAAAGGAACCCTCAAGTGGAGACAAGAATGTGTGTGCATGTGTGCGTGTGTTAGTGTGAGCTCCTTGAGGTCACAAATACAGTCTGCCTCCCCCACCACCCCACCAGGACCTAGGAAACAGTGGTTGTTTGTTGAGCAAATGAATGAGTGTGATTGTGAGGGTAGGAATCGGTTGGAGATCTGTCCTGTATGTTTATAGTATGTATGATGGATTCAAGTTGATACACGTTGGTATAAATTGTAAGGTTGTGAGTCAGCACTTCTGTGAAATTCACCTAGGATTTGCACCTCATTTGAACACTTTTACAATTTATGGAGTTTTCATGACCGTGTTTTAAAAACTTGATTCTCTGCTGAGAACCACTGCCAGCGGGTGCACCGGGGAGGGTGGAGCAGCCCCAGGCTTCCCCGGAGCGTGGGATCCATGCCAAATACCCGCGAATAAGAAAACCAGGAGGTTGGTTCAAGATGGCAGAGTGTGCTCATCTTCTCCGGCCAGAGTACCAAAGCCACAGCTAGCTGTTGAACAGCCATCGATGGGAAGACACTGGAACCCACCCAAAAAAGAAAAAAATCTTGGTTCTCTCCTAATGTGGCGTGATATAGAGGCATGCAATTATTCTTCCGAGATGAAGGAAAGCTGAGGATGAAGGCATGAAGCAACTTTCCTGGTGTCATAGAGCAAGCAGGTGGCAAAGTGAAAGTGAAGTGAAAGTGAAAGTCACTCAGTCGTGTCCAACTCTTTGTGACCCCATGGACTGTATAGTCCTTGGAATTCTCCAGGCCAGAATACTGGAGTGGGTAGCCTTTCCCTTTTCCAGGGGCTCTTCCCAACCCAGGGATCAAACCCAGGTCTCCCGCACTGCAGGTGGATTCTTTACCAGCTGAGCCACAAGGGAAGCCCAAGAATACTGGAGTGGGTAGCCTATCCCTTCTCCAGCAGATCTTCCTGACCCAGGAATTGAACAGGGGTCTCCTGCATTGCAGGCAGATTCTTTACCAGCTGAGCTATGAGGGAAGCCAGTTTGCAGAATCCAAGTAGGTCCCGTGAGTGGGGCTGTGCAAGAGGACATAGGTTTTACACCTTGATGAGCTCCCTTTTCATCTTTGTTTTGGTCCTCAGGAGCTGTGTTTCCTGGGGCAAGTGACATGACCTTTCTGAACTTCTGTTTCTTCATTTTAAAAATGAGCACAGAAACGCTTAACTTGTGGGGATTGCTGGGGAAAGAAGGCGCTCCGCAGGGCTCAGAAAGGGGCAGCTCTCATTGCTTTCCTCAGTTGAATCGTGCTTTCCCTCTTTCAGTCCTGGGGTATAACCTACATTCCACCAAAAATTATCAGGGAAATTTAGAGACAAGCCGCCAAACCAGTTGGCTGGCATCAACTGCTATCACCAAGGGGCCTGAGTTATCCCTTTTTTGGGGGTCACTGGGGCGTGATGACCTGTGACCTATGTAGCCAGCAGGGGTGGGAGCCCAGGAGATTTGGGGTCATCTAGGACTTCTGGAAAGATCTGAGAGACCACTTTCCAATCTCGGTTTTTTCATTATGCAGGGGGCAGTAAATCAAAGGGCCTGCCCCAGGCTACAAACTTAAAAGTTCCCTAGGCTGACGGAGCTGGGCAGCGAAGATGTGGATGCGGATGAGGAGGAAGCCATAGCCCCCCTGGCTTGCTGCCAAATGGATCCGAGGAGAGAAAAGTAACACGCAAGGTGGGGGAAACCCACCAAAGATAAAGCTGGGAAGTAAGTGACAAGCTGGAGAAAATGCTCTCGGCATCTCTGCCGTTCACGTCTTTGCTATACAAAGAGCTCCTGCAAATCACTAAGGATGACGAACAACCCCTGGTCAATGGACACAGACAGGCAATTTATTAAAGATGTATGTGCAAGTTGTTAAGTGTTAGTGGCTCAGTCCTGTCTGACTCTTTGTGACCACATGGACTGTACTGTCCTGGGAATTCTCCAGGCAAGAAATACTGGAGTGGGTAGCCATTTGCTTCTCTAGGGGATCTTCTGATCCAGGGATCAAACCTGGGTCTCCCACTTTGCAGGCAGATTCTTTCCTGTCTGAGCCATAAATTGCTGGTCTTAGCAGATACCCAGTTGGTTCAGTTCAGTCACTCAGTCGTGTCCGACTTTTTGCAATCCCATGGACTACCAGATACCCAAGAACCGAAATTAACAAGTTACCATGCTCACCCATCACAGGGGCAGTTGTGAGGGGGAAAATGATACTGTCCAGGATTACTGAGGGGTCTGGGAGCTGGGACTCTCATCTACTGTTCGAGGCAGACTGTACTGGTATCAGTTTCCTGAAGGGCAGCTTGGAAAGCACGTTTCTAAAGCTTTAGGAATGTTTAGAACCATCCTCGGCCTATCACTTTGTACTTGTAGGAATTTATCATGCGTATGGGCAAAGGTGTAAGTGTGTTCATCACTTTTTTTTTTACAATTAGAAAAACAGGAAAAGAAACCTCTAACAAGAGGATATTGCCAGTATGTTATGAAACATCCTTGTGGTGGCATACTCTGGAACCATCACAGGGACACATAGTAAGGGGAGTAGCATTTGTATATTTCTTTCACTCCACGCCAGCAACCTCTCTAAACGCTTAGCTCATTTAACACCTACAACTGTTTGAGACAGCTGCTAACATTATCATCCCAGCTGGGGGAGAACATGAAGCACAGCGACATTAACTTTTCTTGGTCTCTTACCTGGTCAGTGGCAGACCTCAGTATGAACTCAGGTCACCTGGATGCAAGGTCTGTCTTAACTGAACTATGCTACCTCTCAGAATTTCTAATAACTTGGCAAAACTTTTATGAAATATGGAGTGAAAAAAGTCACTTCCAAAACAGCGTGATTCTACATTAGAAAAAAAAAAAGCAAAACTTGTGCTTAGAAAAACTACCCTGGAGGAATGTTGACCCAAATAATGAATAAGGACTACTAAAGGGTAAGATTACTCGTGATATTTTTCTTCTTTTTGCCTACAGGCACTTTCTGAATTTTCTATCATGAGGATTTTAACTTTGAAAAAGAAAGATATCCATGTGCAAATTATTATAAATGGAAAGAAACAGATTTTGGGCCCATGTTGCTGTCTCAGTACCTAATTACCCCCCGACCCAATATCAAGGCAAAGAAATGGGACTCTCGGGTCACTTTTTTAAAAATAGTTTTGTTTATTTATTTACGGCCGTGCGGGGTCTTGGTTGCTGCGTGGGCATTCTCTAGTTGCGGCAGGCGAGGGCGTCTCCTGGTAGCGGTCCGCGGGGTCTCGTGGCAACGTGTCTTGCTGGGGAGCGCGGGCTCGCAGGTGCACGGGCTTCAGCAGCTGCGGCTCGTGGGCACGGGAGTTGCGGCTCCCGGGCTTAGTTGCTGGGCGGCCTGTGGGATCTTCCCGGACCAGGGATTGAACCCGTGTCTCCTGCACTGGCAGGCGGATTCTTTATGCTGAGCCTCCAGGGAGGCCCCTCAGGGCGCTCCTAGATGTTCTCGTAGATGATGTTCCCCTAGACCCTTGCGCCGTGACTCCCTTCCTTTCCACGGAGGGAGTGGGGAAGCACTCGCTTGATTTACCTGCACCCAGCAACCAAGGCAGCAGCCCCAGCGCCCTTTCCCGACACACGCCCACGGAACGCCGGCCCAGACAGCAGGGGGCAGCAGCGGGCAGACCGCACTCGCGCGGTCAGGGGCGTCAGGCGACACTACCTGTTTGACTCGGCGTCTTGGGTCCCACCGCTCTGTTGCTCGGCTCCCAGATAAATAACATATTTCCCCGCCCCCACTCTTCTGTCTGGACTGTCCCAGCAGCTTCAGGGGCAGAGAACCCTGGCTCTCCAAGCGTGGTTCCCTGGACCAGCGGCGTGAGATCACCGGGGAGCTTGTTAGCAATGCAACTTCTCTCGGGTTCCATGCCAGACCTGCTCCATCAGAGGCTCTGGGTGGGTGGCTGGCTGGGAGACTCGGGGTGGGGGCAACGATATGTGTTTTAATAGCCTTCCAGATGATTCTGATTCATGTAAAGGGTGAGGGTCGTAAGTCAGGATCATGGTGCCGGGTTAGAATATTTGGGGGCGTGAGGGGAACCATGATGCCGGTATTGGGAGGCACGTATTTGGGGGTGTGAGAGGCGTTTCTCATCGTTTTCAGATGTCCCCAAAGTGACTGGCTCTGCTAAACTCGTTTTTGAAATCCTGAAGACAGGCTCTGGGAAATGAGTTAGTCTTCCCTCCCCTCCTCCTCCGTCCCTCAGAACGCTGCTGACAGCTGATTAATGGGAATGACTCTCCAAAGATTTCTTTACATATATTAGGTTAGGAAAGGCTTTGAAAACTTTTTGCGGCAATTGTGCCTGCGAAGATTCCCTCCATTGGCTCTCCTCGGGGATGAGGAAGTGTATTCGTCTCCTTGCTATTTAGACAATGACCTTGGTTCTTGTACCTCTCTGGGCAGTGCTGGACTGGGAGCCGCGGGGCCTGGGACCCACCTGGGCTCCAGCTCAGATTCACCGGGTCACCTTGGACCAGTCACTTCCCCCCCGGGCCTCAGTGGGCTCCTCTGTTTAAGTACAGGGTCTAAGGGTCCCTATAAGCTTGTATCCGGGATTTGGAACCTGAAATTTTTTCTGTTCTGAATTTCCAGAGCTGGGTCTGGTTGAGAAAATTCAGAGCTGTGTTTCATGTATTGATTAATTTTAGGGAAGAAGCTCATGAAATTGTAAAGTGAGAATGTGTACATGTGCACTTGTGCATTGGTTGCTGTTCAGTTGCTAAGTTGTGTCCGACCCTGTGGTCTCATGGGCTGCAGCACGCTAGGCTTCCCTGCTTTCCCTGTCTCCTGGTGTTTGCTCAAACTGAGGTCCACTGAGTCAGTGATGCCATCCAACAACATCATGCTCTGTCATCTCCGTCTCCTGCCCTCAGTCTTTCCCAGCATCAGGGTCTTTTCCAATGAGTTGGCTTTTTGCATCAAGTGGCCAGAGTATTGGAGCTTCAGCTTCAGCATCAGTCCTTCCAATGAATATTCAGGGTTGATTTCCTTGAGGATGGACTGGTTTGATCTCCTTGCTGTCCAAAGGACTCTCAAGAGTCTTTTCCAGCACCACAGTTTGAAAGCATCAATTCTTTGGTGCTCAGTCTTCTTCATGGTCCAACTCTCACATCCATACATGACTGCTTTTCAAAAAACCTTTGTTGGCAAAGTGATGTCTCTGCTTCTTTAAGTGCTGTCTAGGTTGGTCATAGCTTTTCTTCTGAGGAGCAAGCGTCTTTGATTTCATGGCTGCAGTGCACGTCTGTGCCCTAAAGACAGCTGTGGGCTGGAATTCATAGAAGATGTAGACAGATATAGATAAAAGGAACAGACTTCAGTTGTCTTTATTCCCTGAAAGATATATTAACCAAAAAGTGTTGACTGATCCTGGGTTGGTTGCTGTGAATTGCAAAGTGTGAGCCATTCAAATGTCCTCACTGGAAAGTCAAACATTTCTTCAAGTGCTCATGGACACCAAAGCTTTTGCAGGAAAACTGGGAATTGGCATGAAAGCAGAGCTTCCTTGGAAAGAACTGGGAGTTCTTTAAAAACCCTCCAGAGGCAAATTCTTTATTTTTACCTTCAAGTGCAAAGTTAACCCTAGAGGGCAGGATGGGAGAGGGCAGTGGAGAGAGCTTCCTGAACCAGGCCTCCCACTTTGTGTTCCAAGATCTGGGTCCCCAGACTTGGGGTGCAAATGGGGGCGGCTGAGCCAGTTGCCTCCAGCTTCAGGCCTGATTCATCCTGGGGATCATCAGTCTCTGTGCACGCCATGATGTGTGAAAGGCTGGGAGGTGAAAACCTACACTTTGTCAGCACGGCACATGCTTAGGCTGCAAGGTAAAGAGCGTTGGAGCTTGTCTTTGTCATCCGGGTGACGTCTGCTGACCCACAGCCGGGTCCTCACGTCCACCAGTCCACAGCCGGCTAGTGCTCCTTGCCGCCGCCATCTCTGCTGGGTAATGGGAGACCCAAGGTACTCACAGCGTCAGACCCAGGGCACTGCTGCCTAGCTCTAAGCCAGAACCTGGGGCCGAGGTTTCCAGTGGCCTTACTGTCTGAACCTACCCAGGGCAGTCAGTATAGAACCCATTACCCCTGGTCCTATATATTAATAGATGTGTGTGTGTGTGTGCGCGCGCGTGCACACACTCAGTCGTGTCCGACTCTTTGTGACCCCATGGACCCCATGAGCCTGCCAGGCTCTTCTGTCCATGGGCTCTCCCAGGCAAGAATACTGGAAGAGGTAGCCATTTCCTTCTCCAGGGGATCTTCCCTACCCAGGGATTTAACCCAAGTCTCTCGTGTCTCCTATATTGACAGGCAGGTTCTTAACCGCTGAGACCCCTATACAGATCCCAGCTGTATATCCCAAGCCGTAGAGCCAGTAAACTTCAGCACATCCAGCTCTCTTGGGTTCAGACACCTTGGCTCACCAAGCTGTGTGATCCTGCATATCCCTGTTTCTTCATCTCTTTATCTGTCAAATGGGGCTGATCACCTAACTGGTGAAATGTCAGACGAGGTGGTGCGCGAGAGGCACTTAGCACAGCCGCTGACGTTTACCAGTTGCATAATCAATGTTTATGATTATTAAAGCTTTGTCACACACGTTTACTGAACCAGACATGACATGTATTGCCAGGAAACACTGCAGCCAGAGGGACGGCACGGACACAAAAACAAGGAACAGTTCAAAGAGGCTTTGGCCCTGAGCCTGAGGTCTGTGTCCAAACCCCGACTCTGCCATCTTCCAGCTGTGTGGCTTCCCTCGCTGGGAGAGGTCCGTCTGCCCCAGGGAGCTGTCCAGATAGGTGACTAAGTAGACGGGGGCGGCCTGAATGCAGCGTTAAAGTCACAGGCAGGACTGGAGCTCTGACGACTTGCTTATTTGAATCTCACTGAAACAATTGCATTTATCTCTCTTCAGCATACTTGGGGGATTGGTTCCAAAGCCCTCGTGGGTACAAAACTTGTGGATGCTCGAGTCCCTTGTGTGAAACAGTACAGCGCGGCAGAACACAGCTCAGCCTCCGTCACCATGGGTTCAGCTCCCGCGGCGACAGAGCGGGTTTCTTTTTGCTTATTTGTTTGGCCGCGTGGGTCTTCGTTGCTGTGCTGGGGATCTTTGGTTGTGGTGACGGGCCCTCTGGCTGTGGCCCACATTCAGAGCGTGTGGGCTCAGCAGTTGCTGTGGGAAACCTCAGTTGCTCTGCGGCCCGTGGGGTCTTAGTTCCCCGACCGGGGATTGAACCCGAGTCCCCTGCACTGAAGGCGGGCTCTTGACCACTGGACCACCAGGGGAGTCCCTGTATTTCCCTTTAGCAGTGGCGAGTCAGATGACTTGCCCAAGGACACACGACCAGTTACGTGATGGAAGTCGGGGTGGCGAGCGTGCGGGAGAAGGCAGGATGGGAGGCGGAAGGGGAGGGCCACCGACCCTCAGGTTGAAGAGGATGGTGCTGATTCTGAGAAGGAAGTCCATCATGGGTGGGACCAGGGGATGGAGAGGACCGCGTTCTCCTGGAGGGGGGCTGTGTGTCCCCTCGCCTGCCCCCCCCCCCCCCCCCCACTGCCAGCCCTCAAACACCACGGCCTCCCTAGCACCGGCTTTCTCTGCTGCTCTCTGCCGAGGCAGCATCTCTGGGAGGTGGCCGGCAGCCTGCACCGAGTGGCTTCTCCGCCTGTGATCTGAATCCCCCCCACCGCTGCAGTGACAGGCGGAGAGCAGAGACGAGTTTAGGCCGTTTGCAAGCTGGAAGCCATTTCAAAGGGAAGGCTGGTCCTTGATATTCCCTGAAAATGTTTGAAAAAAAAATGTTTTTGGATTACAAAAGCAACACTCGCTCTTTGCGATATAGGATGAAATAAAGACTGCCCATCGCGAAATCATTTGCGGCATTTTCTTCTTTTCACAGGTTTGTTTCCAGTATTTCCCCTGTACCTACATTTGCCACCCTACTATGTGCTGTTTTACTCAAATCTATAGAAAGTATATCTTCATGTGCACAGTTGTTTTTTTTTTTTTTTAATCCAGACAGCATCATCTTCCATTGTATGGATACAGTGCAGTTCCTTTAGCTATTTCCAGCTGACCTTTCTGCGGTTGCTTTCCCCTTCCCCCAGGAGAAATAAGGCTGTGATGAGCCCCCCGGCACACCTGTTATATAAACCCTCCTCTCTCGGCCCCAGGGAAGAGCCAAGCCCCTTGCATCATTTTCCCGACACTTGGAGAGGGACCAATAGTCACTCTGACTCCAAATGCCTGAGGCCAGGTCCTTCAAAGAGAGGTCTCTCCCTCCTCTATTAATTGGGCAATTTGGAAACCTGGGCTTGAGTGAAAATATTATTTTTCCCCAGTCATTCTCAAATTGCTTATTCACCAAGTTAAAGCAGCCAGTCAAAGCGAGGGGAAAGAAAACAAAGCCCCAAACCTGGAACCAGCTGTGCCGTGTTGTGTAGACAAAATAACCCTTTGACAGACCGCTCGGATCACCTCTTTGACCTGTTGGTTCCCCACCACGTCAGCGAGACCTCAGCTGTTCCAGTGGTTTGGCCTGTTTGTTTCTTCCTTCTGCTTCTCTTTCCCCCCTCCTCTTCTGATTCGTTTGTTGTGCAAATGATATTCCCACACAGAAAGAAGGGAGAGAAAGAAAAAGATGCCCACATACATTCCTGGCCCAGAGGGGTCAGACTGGTCCTACTCTCCCTCTCTTCCTTCCTTCTTTCCTTCCTTTCTAAATCTTTCTTTCTCTTCCTCTTTTTTCCCATTCTTTCTTTACATTTAAAACAACTGTGGGGAAATACATGCATGGATGTGAAACACATAAGGGCTTCCCTGGTGGTTCAGTGGTAAAGAACCTGCCTGCCAAATGCAGGAGGTGTGGGTTCGATCCCTGGGTTGGGAAGATCCCCTGGAGAAGGAAATGGCAAGCCACTTCAGTATCCTTGCCGAGGAAAGCCCAGGGACAGAGGAGCCTGGCTGGCTGCAGCCCACGGGGCCGCAGAGAGTCGGACACGACTTAGTGAGTAAGCACCAACAGCATGCGAAGCACCCCGTGTTGAACCGTTTTAAGCTGCAGTGTGGCGGCATTTAGAGCATTTACCACACTGCGTAACCATCGCCACTACGTAGTTCTGGAATATTCTCCCTCCTGCAGAAGGAAACCACATAGCCCGTGGCAGCCACCTCTCATTCCTCCCCCGACCCCAGCCCTGCGTGTGTGCATACCAAGTACTTCAGCCGTGTCCGACTCTTTGCAGCCCCACGGACAGTAGCCGCCAGGCTCCCCTGTCCACGGGATGCTCCAGGCAAGGGTACTGGAGTGGGTTGCCCTGCCCTCCTCCAGGGGATCTTCCCTCCCAGGGATTGAGCCCACGTCTCTCATGTCTCCTGCATTGGCAGACGGGTTCTTTACCACGAGTGCTGCCTGGGAAGCCTGACCCCAGCCCTTAGCGACCACTAATTTACTTTCCATATCTATCGGTTTGCCTGCTGTTTCCTATCAAAGGAATCATACAATGTCGCCTTTAGTGTCTGGCATCCCTCGTGTAGCGCAACAATTTCCCAGGTCATCCGTGTTGTAGCAGGAATCAGAACTTCAGTCCTTTTTATGGCTGAATGATATTCCATTGTATGGATACACTTACTTTTGTGGTTTTGAGTCTGGTCTTCCCACCAGGCAGCCTGGCGGCACGGAAGGGAGGGTGATGGTGGTGGAGGACTGTGACGACGGGACCGGCTCATCGGAACTCTGGTCTGAGCTTCCTGGTGGCCGGTGCAAAAGGGGAGGTCAGTGGATTTAATCCATCTGATGCAGGGTCTCTCAGCCTGGGTAGCAGTGATGTGTTGGGCTGATAGCTCTTGGTTGTGAAGGGCTGTCCTGTGCTATGTGGTGTGTTTAGCAGCACCCCCAGCCAGAAACAACCCCCACCCTCCACCCACCTCAGTTGGGATAATTAACAATATCTCCAGACAATGCCAAATGTCTTTTGGGGGTTAAAAGTGCCCTGGTTGGGTACTGATGATCTGGTGAAAGGAAACCATCCCTGCTGTGGGTCTCTGGGTGAAGGACTGGACAGTGTGACCAGCAGGGTTTTCGGGACCAAGTGTCACAGTCCACACACTGCTCGCCTGTGCTGTTCCCAGCTGGCTCTGGTGACCTCCATCGCTGACGTTAGTCTTCTCTGGGTGATGTAGTCTGTCCCTCCCATCCTGGGACCATTTCCTCGGTGAAGCTCATTTGCCAGCTGCCAGGCTAAGCTCCTCACGTGCCCTTCATAGGTTTTATCTCAGGGGATCCTCAGACAATGTCCTTGTACCAATGTACCACCCCCATTTTACAGATGTGGAGACTGAGCTTTAGAGAGGATCGCCAAATGGGATCCTCTCGGTGGCATAGGGGCATCTGAACCGGTGTACCCTGGCTCCTGTTACTTTTAGCAACCAGAGCAATAGATCTCAACTGGGGCATGCTTTTGTCCCCCAAAGGGCATTCGGCAATACCTGAAAACATTTGCAGTTGTCACAATGATGGGGGCAGGGATAAGTGAGGGGAAGCCACTCGGGTCTAGTGGGTAGAGGCCGGAGATGCTGTTCAATGTCCTGCAACATACAAGGCAGGCTCCTGTAACACAGTGTTGCCAGCCCAGTGGGTCTGTGGTTCTGAGGCTGAGCAGCCCTGCCCTAGATGCTGGTCCACTGGGAGGAGAGGTGAGCCTGGTGGGACGGGGGGGGGGGGTCCTGGAGGAGGAGAGGAGATGGGGAGGGTGATAATACCATCTGTGGGTAGGTAAGGTCTCCACTCACAGGGTGTGGGGGCCTTCTCCGCACCCTTCTCGCCTCCTGGAGCAAAGACCCAGACCTGGATTTCCCCATCTTTCAGCTGATGTTTGCATAGGCATGACAGAGTACTATCCAGACTAGGAAAGCCTCTGGAAGTCTTAAGGTTCTAGACACATCTCTTTCTTTGTTTTTAATTGAGGAGGAAACGTCGGAAGATAAATGGATCATCCTAGACGTGCAGAACTACCCAAGGTGGTTATACTGAGAGAGTCACGAGACGGGGATTTGGAGTCAGGCAGGATGGGGCCTGGGTACTGCCTGCCTGATGACAAAGCGTCCTCCGCCCCCCAGGCCACTGCCCTTACTGCTTCAGCTCCTGCGCCCGCATCTGAGTGGTGAGGATGATGACACCCAGCCCACGATGTTGCTGGAGAATTCCATGAGACTCTTTACGTGAGGGCACGGCTCTGCCCACGCGGCACTCACCACTGTTGCTGTTGACTATTTAGTGATTGTTATGATCAGAATCGGGCTTCCCAGGTAGCACTCGTGGTAAGGAACCTGCCTGCCAGTGCAGGAGATGTAAGAGATGTGGGTTCGATCCCTGGGTCAGGAAGATGCCCTGGAGGAGGGCATGGCAACCCGCTCCAGTATTCTTGCCTGGAGAATCTCACAGACAGAGGGCCTGGTGGGCTACAGTCCATGGGGTCGCCAAGAGTCAGATACAACCGAGCGACTAACACAGACATGATCAGAATCAGCAATACTGCTAGAGCCGATCTAGTCCAACAGCTTGGCTGCTAGATGGGGAAAAGTGAGGCCCAGAGGAGCCGGGACCCACTGGACATCACCTGGCAAACAAAAGAAGACGCTGTTCCCAGCCCAGTGCTTGCTCTGGGGCCCGTCCTGACCGGAGCAGAGGATTTCCACCTGAGGTTGGGGTGGGGGGTGTGTAAATAGCTTCTCCAGCCTTGCCCTCCCTGAACCAATTTGTAATGAATGGCTTCTGGCCACGCCTCTCCCCGCCTCCGTGCAGACCTGTGAAACCTGTATGGGAAGCCGCTGCGGGCAGAGCGGCTGCTGAACCGCCAGCCTCCCTGTTCCAGTCCTTTGTCCCCCTGCTCCTCAGAAGGGGGCGACGGGCCACCTCCCCGTCCTGCACGCCCCCACCAGCCCTTCCCTGCTGGCCAGGAATCCGCGCTCGTCTGGGCTGTAATTTGCGGCTAGTACTGAGGCCATCCTGGGGTGTGGTACCCTGCTTGGGGGTGGGTGGGGAGACCCCGAGGGGCCGAAGCCCCATGAGGCCGTCTGGAGAATTTGGGGTGCCCATGCCGGGGTGGGGCGGGGTGGATGTCCATGGGGGCCAGGTCCAGCGGGCTCCCTGCTCCCCAAGCCTCCATGGGCCAGACCAAGGCAACCGCCGGAGCTCCGCGAGTTGGGGCGTCTCTGCTCTAGCTGCTGACTTTGGCAGAAAAGAAATCCTCCTACTTAATACACTCTCCTTCCAGACAGACAGGGGTTTGAAGTCGGCTCTGGGAAGGGAAGACAATCTCGTTACTAATGCACCATAAAGTACAATAAGTATTCTGCTGACAGCCTCCAAACCCAGGAAACAATTCCGAAAGTCTAAAAAATAATACTAATAAAGAGAGAGAACCCAAACCCTCCTGAAGCCTCTTTCTCTTTCGGGAACATTTTATTAAGATGGGACGTGAAGTCATGCCTCCTCGCTGCCCACCCCTCTACCCAGAACCTCTCCTTCGGGTCAAGATCTTTTTCCTGAGTCGAGGAGTGATGTCTGATGTTAGAATTTTCAGGTCAGAGCATCGGGCACATGGGTCAGGACGCAGTGCCCTTGGCCCAAACCCTCTGGATGGAGCGGGGCCTCCTCAGAACCGGCCCAAGAAAGGCCTCCCGGTCCTCTTCTCTCTCCCTCCTCCGCATCCCAGAAGCACACCTGGCTTCAAAATCGTCTCCATTTTTTCATTAAATCCGAGCATCCTAGGGAGGGAATGACCTGGCTACTTCAATTAATTTTTTTTCCTCTTTCAAATCAGAAGGTTCAATTTTCTTTGGAGGAGGTGGTATCTTGTAGGAGGTGGGAGGCGGGGGGAGTTTAAAACGGAGGACTGCATTTGAATGTTTGGTCTTGATAACAGATAGGGACCAGCATGGAAAATCATCTTTATCACCCCAATATGGAAGGGAGAATGTGTGGCCTGGGCTGGCATACCAAACGGCCTGCCAGCCCTTATCGTAATCCCAGGAGTCGGCCCCCCCCCACCACCGTCACCTCTGCTATTCCAGGCAAGTGTCAGACGTCTTCCCTGCTGTAGGGAGCCAGATAGCAGGAGCTGGGCCGGCGCAGCGGGCATAATAAGAAGTGGAAATTGCTCCCAAGGAAAGTTTTCGGAGGAATTAACTTCCGATGGGTGAAGGAGGTGCGGTGGGGGTGGGTGGGCAAAGGCAGGGAGCACGCTGGCAGCGCTGGCCGCATCCGAGGAAGCAAGAGGGAAGTGCTTAGGTTCATCCGCAAGGGGTGCGTGGCTCCAATGGGAAAGGCTTGTGGGGCGACCAGTCCTGGGCAAGGAGCAGCAGGCAGCGAGGGCTCTGGGACCCCCAGCCCCCAGCCGCCTGTGGGGAGGGGCTCTGAGGTCCCCCTCTGGACGCCAATCTCGCTGCATATTTGTCCCAGAAAGCTTGCCGCTTCGGGTGGGAGGCATCCCTGCCCTGATGGTTTTGCTGACTGTCCTCCTCTGAGCAGGCTCACCCCCATCCCAGCCTCCTTACCTCGCTCAAGGCCAAGTCTAAGGTTCCCACCCCTGTGCGGAGGGCGCTCAGGACTACAAAATGCTTCCTTCCAGCCTTTATTCAGAAATAATGGGCTGGCCAACAAGTTCATTCGGGTTTGCCATAAGCCGGCATGGAAAACCCGAATGAACTCTGGCCAGCCCAGTGTTTGCTGAGCACCTACTATGTACCTTAGATTTCCCTGGTGGCTCAGCTGGTAAAGAATCCACCTGCAATGTGGGAGCCCTGGGCTCAATCCCTGGGTTGGGAAGATCCCCTGGAGGCCACCCATTCCAGTATCCTGACCTGGAGAATTCCATGGACTGTATAGTCCACAGGGTCTCAGAGAGTTGGACACGACTGAGTGACTTTCACCTCACTTCACTTTGCTACATACCCGGCACAGTTCCTGGCACTGGGGGCGCGGCCGGATGAGGATGCAAAGTCGGGGCCAGCCAAAATAAACGCCTCCCAGCACACAAATGTGCCAACAGGTGAACTAAGAGGAAGCCCTGTGAAAGGCGTGAGGGCAGGAGGGTTGTAGACAATGGAGCGGTCACACGGCAGCCGTGAGACCAGGGGTGCAGGCCTGCTCTCTGTGCCTCAGATCCCACACCCGTCGACTGGCCATGAAGCACCCCGTTTTCCGGGAGGTGAGTTTGGTATGAAAGGGCCAGCGCTCAGCACAGAACCTGGTCTGCAGTAAATGCTCAATAAAGCTTTGTTCATGTTTCATCAGCAAGGGTGAGTGCAAAGTTGGCAGAGGTTCCACCAGGAAGTCCTGAGTATGAGAACGCGGGGGAGGAGCTGGCCCTTCTGGAGGTGAACTGTGGCTAGCCTGCCTCCCAGCGTGGGAACCTGGACAAGGACGTGGCCTCAGTTTCCCCATCCGTAGATTCGGGACACTGTTGGTAGGTATTTTATAGAGTTGGGTGAGGATTAAATGTGTTGCTATGAAAGGTACTCTTGAAAGGTCTACGAAAAGACCCTGATGCTGGGAAAGACTGAAGGCAGGAGAAGGGGACGGCAGAGGATGAGATGGTTGGATGGCATCACTGACTCAGTGGACATGAGTTTGGGTAACTCCGGGAGTTAGTGATGGACAGGGAGGCCTGGCGTGCTGCGGTCCTTGGGGTCAAAAAGAGTCGGACACGACTGAGCGACTGAGCGTGAACTGAACTGATGAAAGGTACTCAGCAGGCAGTGTGCTAAATGGAATGTACTCTACCATAGATTCTGGGACCCATTTGACCATGTCCTCAGGGGATGTCTAAGGTGGAGGGGTGGGGAAGGCACTAGGGCTGGGAGCCAGCTCCCCAGTTTCCATCCTGGGAGGACACCCAGGCACGACCGACATGGCCTGGTCTAGCCCCGTGGGGCCATACAGGGGGCGGAGGAGCAGGCCCCGTGCATCACTGGCTTGTGGATTTGCAAGGACCTTCAGGATGGGTAACGAGGCCAGACAGCCAGAGACACCCAGAGAGGGTGTAGATGCTTCCTAGGGCCACAGAGCCCGCAGACGGGCCCCTGCTTGCCCCCGCCTGGTCCCGGCCAGGGCAGTGGAGGGGGTCCTGGCGAGGATGGCTCTCCAGTTTTGGCTCCAGGGGAGCTGGAATGATCATCCTAGAGTAGTTGGGTGCTAACACCATCATTGCTCCTGTTTCATACTTTCCGCGTCCCCAGGGCCCTCTCTCCAAGGATCTCAAAGCCCTTTACGTGACAATGCTGCTGTTAACTCATAAATCCTCCCCAGCCTGCTGGGAGGAGAGGTGGGTGGTGTGTGTAAGATGCTGAGGAATTAACCTCAGTTAGTTTCCTCGGATTCAGACTTCCCCGAGTTGTCAGGTTGGCTCTGGGGTTTGGCAGGCCCCCGTCAGTGGTCGTGGGGCAGAGGCCGAGAGGCCGGGAGGGGCTGCAGGGGTTTGCTGAGCAGAGCTCTGTTATCCGACTGAGCCGGGGGTTCATGATTTCACATCCTAATTTTCATAACAGCCCTGGGAGGTTTGGGAGCAATATTCCCATTTTGCCGCGGGAGAGATTCAGAGAGGGCAAGGATGCACTTAAGGTCACACAGCGAGCAAAGAGCAAGGTGGGAGTTTAACCCCCAGCCTCTGCTGGGTCACCAAGGTGGGAGTTTAACCCCCAGCCTCTGCTGGGTCACCGAGCATCGGGTCGTTTCAGAGAGGGGCAGGCCTGAGGGAGGAGGTGTCTGGCTTCCAGCCACCAGGCTGTGTGACTCAGGACCCTTGATGCCTATCTCTGAACAGGACCCGCGAGCTGACGCTCCAACGTCAGGGTCTTAGGTCTAGTTCTTGCCTACAGATTGCAAGGAGTTGCTTTGCCCCACACTGCTGAAAAAACAGAGGCCACCTAAGGGGACGGGTGAGAAGGGAGGGTAGTGCATTCATTCATTCATTCATTTACATGTGCACGTATTCATCAATTACACTTTGTACTCCCACTGTATAGAGTGGAGGCTAATAGGATGTGTTGGAGTCAGGATGCCGGGGTTCAAAGTATCCTCCCTGTGGGATCTTGGGCAACTGACTTGATCTCTCTAAGCCTCAGCTTCCTCACCTGCAGAAGGAGGGCAATAACGGGTACTAGGTTCCCTCCCCAACCGTGGCCTGAGCACCTGCTCTGAGCCAGCTCCTCCCCCAAGCCTGAAAGACCGCAGTGAACAGCAGACAGGAGGGTTGGCCGCAGGCCCCCAGTGGGGGAGGCAGACGAACCCTGATCAGGTAAATCTCTCACCATCAGGGGACGGACACACTCGGGGGTGTGAGGTGGCTGTGGGGATTAGACCGGATAATCCTCATAGAACGCTTCATGTGGGGTTTGGGGCACGGACAGTGTTTAATTGGTGTTAGTGGGGGTTTTGATGTGCTGGGCCCTGCACTGGGGGCTGGGGGCGTGTGACGCACACAGGCATGTCCATCGGAGCCTACCTGCCTGCTGGAAAGTGAGGTAGAAGCGGTGAGAGGTGAGGGGGCTGTGCTCACCAACCTGCCTGGACAGGCGTCTCAGCCATCCCGCCGTCCCTGCTCCGTGGCCCAGGCCTGGCTCTGTGACTTCCGGTCCTCATCTGTCTGCCCCGTGTCTCTGCCTCTCTCTCTCTCTCTCTCCCCGTCCCCACTCCCACCTTGCCTCTCTGCCTTCTCTCCTCAGGGGGCTCCTGGCTTTCTTGGGTCAGGGCTGCAGGGGAAGGAAGACCCAGCTCCCATTTCCCAGATGTGGAGACTGAGGCCCAGAGGGGTGACAGGATGTGCTCAGGGTCACAAGGTCAAGCCTTGACTGATTTCGAGAGCCATTGTCTGCCCCGATGCGGTGGTGTGGAGAACTGGGGTTTGGGAGAGCATTTGGATCCCCTCTTCTGATGATCCCAAGGAGTTGGGGTGTTTATTACAGATGGCTGGGCCATCTTGTTTCCGGGGTGTTCAAATGCCGATTCACCGTGGTGGCCAGAATGCCAGGTGAATTCAGCCCAGATTGGGAAGGGAGTGACAGCAACTCTGGGTTGGTATCACCCCACCTATCCTGCTCCTAAACGATGGGGGAGTCAGGGGCGTGTCCTATGTAGGGTGGCCAGGTTTAGCAAATATGAATTCAGGATGCCCAGGTAAATGTGACTTTCAGATAAACGATGCATCACCCTTAGAGTAATTATGCTTCCAACCAACCCTGTGTTTGATCTAGCAGCTTCTGATTCCACCGGAGGAGCAGGAGCGATGCCCAGAGCTGTGGCGCCTCTTCCGGGCCTCAGTTTCTCTGTCTGTGCAAGAAACGCTTTTTCATAAGAGAGATTAGGAATGACACACGCCCCGGAATCTCCAAAAGGCTGCCTGAGGATGGGGGATGGGCCAGCAGTTCCCTGGGAATGTGCGTGCTCACACTGTCTTCTTGCTCTGGATTTCTCCCCATCCCTGCTCAGACACCACACTGTGGGTAGAGCAGGGGCAGGCTGGGTTGTGGAGTCAGGTGGACTTGCATCCGTCTGGCCCTCCTGACCCTGCTGCTCTCTGGTTGAGTCGCTTTTGTCCAGTTCTCAGTTTTCTCATCTGTGTAATGGGCACCATCATAAAGTCTGACCCAAAGGGCTACGGGGACTCTCAAATGCACTGCGGGTGGGAGACATGCTTGTGTTTTAAACAGGCTTGCTGGCTCTGAGTGAGCCTGTGGGTGAGGTGGGTATGAACTCCTCAGCGGCAGCTGACACCATACTCCATCCAGTGGCCGCTCCCTTGCAATTCCTGCTAAGGGGGTGTGTGAGCATGGTTATGGAGTCTTAGCACTGGAAGACTTTTGGGGATTACGACTCTAGTCTCCTCCTTCTAGAAAATGAGGCCCAGAGACACCATGAGGATTCCCCAGGAGCACACGGAGGTCCTGGCTGATGGATCTCAAGCTAGGGTTCCCGAATCCCAGTCTGAGGTTTGCCCCTACACAAGGCCACAGTTTGAAATGTCATTTAAACCTTTCTTTTCTGGAGGCAAACGTTCATTCTGTAGGAGGCACTCCAGCATGACCAGGAAATGCTGCTGGGTCTCAGGGGTGAGAACGAGGCGATTGCAGGAACAGATGGAGATGCAAAAGGTGTGGAGTGTGGCCTCTGCCCACCAGTCTTCAAGGATCTGTTGGTTTCCTCCTCCCGGCAAGGGGACCCTGAGAACAGCACTCACCGGCCCAGCTGTTCTGTCCTGAAGTCCCCGGATCTGCCAGACAGTTTGCCGGCAGACCTTCCCTAGTCTGGGATATGGTTGGGAAACATTTTTCCTCCTTGGTCCTCTGGACCACTAGGACCGTCAGTCACATCTTCCAGAGAAGGACTCTGTGGATGTGTCCCCTGGGCACCTAGGGCCTGGAAAATGGACGTGAGAGGTGAGAGGGCCGTGCTCACTGACCTGCTTGGACAGGTGTCTCAGCCATCCCGCCGTCCCTGCCGCGTGGCCCAGGTCCATCTCTCCGGCTGCCTTGAGTCTCTGCCTCTCTCTCTCTCCCCGTCCCCCTCTCCCATCTCGCCTCTCTGCCTTCCCTCCTTCCCAGCCCTCCGCCCCTCCCCTCCTTCTCAGCTCTCACTGGCGGGTCTGTTTATCCTTGAGCCACTTCTCCTGCAGGGAGACGCTGGAAAGCCCTGCTCCAAACCAGTGCGATCCTAATCTTCCCAGCAGACCGCCTGAAATGGAATTTATGAGGAAGGCTCTCCCGGCTCCTCCGTCCGGCAGCCTGGGCAGGACTCCCAGCCGTCGGAAGGGCCGGGGGCACAGGAGTAGGGCTGGGGTTGGCGTCACCAGGTCACTGCGCACGGGGCTCTATCTGCCCATCTTGCGGGGTGGGGGATTCGGTCCAAAGCCGGGCTGGGAAAGCTTTTGACGTGGAACCAACTTCGGTTCTGGGTTTGCAGAACACAGTCACCCTTGAAGCAGCAATAGACGCTCCCCTCCTGTGGGCGCAGCGGCGCTCGGGGGAAGGCACACCTGGTGGAGGACCGAGGATTAGGCCAAGACAGCGTGCTGCAGTCACTCACTCATGGAGGCATTCATTCGTGCTTCTTGAGCCCCCTGTCTAGGGCCACACACTGGCGCTGGGAGATGAGGCTACAACTTGGAGCCCAAAGAGACCAACTCCTTTCTTCTGGGAGCTAACGCACTGATCAGGGAGAGAGATATTAATCCAATCGTTATTTAAGAGAATGTTAAGCGGGGGTCCTTGAGCTGGTGATGGAGGAGAGGCACAGGGCGCCCGGTGGTACAGGGTTTGACTGGGTTGATAGGGAAGGCATTTTAAGGTGATTAAACAAATGCCGTTACTTGTTTGTACAGACAACGTTGTGTGCTCAGCCGTGTCTGACTCCTTGTGACCCACGGATGACAGCCCAGCAGGATCCTCTGTCTGTGGAATTTTCCAAGCAAGAATACTGGTGCCCATCGCTCAGTCGAGCCTGCCTTTTTGCGATCCCGTGGATTGTATCCCGCCAGGCTTCTCCGTCCATGGGATTCTCCAGGCAAGAATACTGGAGTGGGTTTCTCCAAAAGACATTTCTTTCTCCAAAAGACAGCTGGGCAATCACAAACATAATTTCTCCTGCTTTGCCATCACGTTTGATCCCATTTTAATTTTATGTGGGTTGACTTCAGCTACCCCTTCCAAGCTGATGTGCTGAGGTTCTGATTGTCCCGAAGAGTCCCGAAGAGTATGTATGGGCTGCTGTCAACTCCTCTCCCCACTCATCCTCAGAAGAGCTTAGGCCCCTTGGACCCACAAACCATGACAAGTAAAGGCAGCTTTCCCCGTTTCCTCTGCGCCCACGGCTCACCCTGCCACTGCTTCAGATTCCGGGAGGCGTGGGAGGATCAGACAGAGCAAGGCTCTGCCGCTGGAGGGAGGGTTTCGAGAACTTTCTATCTCCCTTCTCACCGCTGGCTCAGACAGTGAAGAATCTGCCCGCGATGCAAGAGATGCAGATTCAATCCCTGGGTTAGGAAGATCCCCTGGAGGAGGCCATGGCAACCCAGTCCAGTATTCTTGCTTGGAGAATCCCCTGGACAGAGGAGCCTGGCGCGCTACAGTCCCTGAGGTCCCAAAGAGTCAGACACGACTGAGCGATTTTCCCTTTTCTCCCCTGTAAAATGGACTGCTAGGGCCCCATAGGGCGATCTCACAGAATTTTCTGTGAGTCGCTAGAAGCAACTGTGGTGAAAGGTTTCTCCTGTCGTGGAAACCCCTGGAGTAGTCCCCACACTCACTGCCTTCATCCTCGTCTTTGAAGGCGAGCAGAGGGGCCGGGGCGAGGTTTTGTTCCCTTCTCCGGGGGACAGAAGCGCCCAGCTCTTGGAAGCGGAGCGCTACCTTCTCAGCGGAGCAATGCTGGCCCCTAGTGGTCACCCTGTGCCTTTCCCTTCTGGAAGCCAAGGCTCAGCCAGACATCAGTGGCCCCTCTACAAACAACTCTGCCGCCCTAAGCTCCCAGGGGTCAGGGACTCTGATCCAATCACTGGAGGGCAAACAGGAGCGAGCAGTGAAGGCATAGGGCCCTTGCCCTTGTTGTTGGTTGGGGTTCAGTTATTAAGTCGTGTGCGACTCTTTGAGACCCCATGGACCGCAAGGCCTCCATGTCCATCACCAACTCCCGGAGTTTACCCAAACTCATGTCCATCCAACCATCTCCTCCTCTCCTCCTCTGTCGTCCCCTTCTCCTCCTGCCTTCAATCTTTCCCAGCATCAGGGTCTTTTCCAATGAGTTGGCTCTTCACATCAGGTGGCCAAAGTATTGGAATTTCAGCTTCAGCATCAGTTCTTCCAGTGAATATTCAGGACTGATTTCCTTTAGGATGGACTGGTTGGATCTCCTTGCAGTCCAAGGGACTCTCAAGAGTCTTCTACAACACCACAGTTCAAAAGCATCAGTTCTTCGGCGCCCAGTCTTCTTTATGGTCCAACTCTCACATCTGTACATGACCTCTGTCCTTAGGAAGAATAATTGATCATCAGCTGGGATTCCATGGGGTGGGGGGAGCAGGGATCTGAGGCTCCCAGATCTCAGCTGGACGTCAGCTGCTGGATGCCTGTCAGTGTCAAAGGCAAGAAACTCATTCCAGACAGCTTGACTCTGCTTCTACTTCCCGCCTCTCTATGGGTTCCAGGCTGATCCTTTGCAAGGTAATTCAGGTTAGGTCCGGGGATTTCCTGATGGCTCGCTTGGTGAAGAATCCACCTGCAAGGGAGGAGGCCCCGCTTCGATTCCTGGGTTGGGAAGATCCGCTGGAGAAGGGATAGACTACCCAGTCCAGTATTCTTGGGCTTCTCTTGTGGCTCAGCTGGTAAAGAATCTGCCTGCAATGCAGGAGACCTGGGTTCGATCACTTTCACTTTCTCTGCTCAAAATCCTATGGTGGCTTCCACTCCACTTAGAGCAAAGCCAGAGACAGCACCCTGGCCCACGATGACCAGCCCTGTCAGGTTCACCTCTTACTTTCACTGCCTCTGGCTGGCCTCCCTGCGTTTCCTCAAACAGGCACGGGTCCCCCGCCCCCGGACCTTTGCACTTGGAAGGTTCTCCCCCAGATATCCACTGACCTGCTCCTGGTGTTATTCGCCTCACTGCTTAAATGTCGTTTGCTCAGAGGAGTCCGCCCTGACTGAACAAATGGTCTTCCTGCTTTTATTTCCCTTTCTCCACGGGACTCACAATAGACTACAGTGGTGCTCAGTGTTCAGTTGTGGCCGACTCTTTGGGACTCCATGGAATGTAGCCCACCAGGCTCCTCTGTCCGTGGGATTCTTCCGGCCAGAATACTGGAGCAGGTTGCCATGCCTCCTCCAGGGGAATCTTCCTGACCCAGGGATTGAACCCGCGTCTCCTATATCTCCTGCACTGGCAGGTAGATTCTTTACCACAAGCGCCACCTGGGAGCCCAACAGACTATACACTGCAATTTTATGTGAGACAACAGAAGACGTTGTCTCTCCCTTTGGAAGTTTTCTGACCTGAAGAGGGAGCCGTCGGTTGGGTCCTTTAAGAATTCCCAGTATGGGAAGACCCAGAGGGATGGGGTGGAGAGGGAGGTGGGAAGGGGGACCAGGATGGGGAATACATGTAAATCCATGGCTAATTCATTTCAATGTATGACAAAAACCACTGCAATGATGTAAAGTAATTAGCCTCCAACTAACAAAAATAAATGGAAAAAAAAAAAAAAGAATTCCCAGTATGAGGGGGCAGAAGCAGTGTCTGCCGCCGGGGGGCTCCTGCTCTGGGGGAGACAGGCGGCGCCTTGTTGAGGTGGGAGCTGGAGCCCCGCAGAGCAGCAGTGGCGGGGGGGGGGGGGTAGCCCCTGGGATGACTTGACAGGAGGCTGAGGTGTGCCTGGGGCGCGAGACGGCAGTTTTCTGCAGTGGGTTTAAGCTTTAACTTCGTATTGGATATTGGAGCACAGCCGGCTAGCAATCTGTGATAGTTTCGGGTCTCCGTTCTCCCCAAACCCCCTCCCATCCAGGCCGCCACATCACACTGAGCAGAGCTCCTGCGTTGTACAGTGGGTCCATGCTGGTTACCCATTTTAAATGCAGCGGTGTGTACACGTCTGCCCCGGACTCCCTAACCATCCTGCCCCATCCTTCTCCCCCTCCCCCAAACCACGCGTTTGTTCTCTAAGTCTGTGAGTCTGTATCTGTTTTGTAAATGAGTTCATTTGTATCATTTCTTTTCAGATTCCACAAATGAGCTGTCATACAATATTTCTCCTTCTGTGTCTGACATACTTCACTCAATACGACAGTCTCTAGGCCCGTCGATGCTGATGCAAATGGCACTATTTCCTTCTTTTTAATGGCTGAGTAATATCCTGTTGTATAAAATGTACCACATCTTTACCCATTCTTCTGCTGACGGACATTCAGGTTGCCTCCATGTCTTGGCTACTGGAAACATTTCTGCAGTGAACACTGGTGTTCACGCATCTTTTCAGACCATGTTTTTCTCTGGATACACGCCCAGGAGTGGGATTGCAGGGTCATATGGTCGCGCTGTTTTTAGGTTTTAAGGAACCACCATAGTGTTCTCCATATGGCTGTTCTAATTGACATTCCCACCAGCAGTGTAGCAGTCCCTTCTGAGATGGCAATGTTCATTTGTCTTCCTGGAGACCACACAAAAGGCGAGCAAAAGTCCCCACAGATGCCATCTGCAGCAAAGCTAGAAGTCGGAACGGGCAGACTCAGAATACACAATGACTGCCCGCCGCAGCTACGACTGGTAAAGTTGCAGGGGTGAAGGGTCATGGAAACCACACGGGATGTTCTAGATGGTGTGAGTGTTGGCTACTAGGCTGCTCAGAAAGCATGAGCAAAAATATACTTCCTGCCAGCGAGGGACTCACCCTGCAGGGAGAGCAACTCTGTCTCAAATATCGCAGGGGCAGCGCTGCCCGCAGTCAGACCAGGAGAACACGGCTCTTCCCCTAGTCTGTGATGAAGAGGGCCAGGGGCCCCGGGGTCGGGAAGCCAGACCCCGCCCAGCATCCCCTCTGCCCCCGACACTGTACTGCTGTCTTTCGCGTGGCTGACGTGGGTCCCTGCGGGTTCCAGCGAGAGGGGAGGGGGAGCGGAGCTCAGAGGAGGTTGGTTCACGCTTCTTGGAGCTTGGAAGGGACACACAGGGCCCTTGTTGAGGGCTTAGCATCACATGACTTGTTTAACTGCAAGGGAGGCTGGGAGATGTAGTCTCAGCGTGTCCAGGAAGAAGGGAAGGCATTTAATAGACAACCTGAGTAGAAATGAGTACCAGTACTTTATTTATTGATCAATATATGTATTATTTATCTGCCTGCCTCAGGCCTCTAAGCTGTGGCGTGCATGTTCTCCCCACGCAGCGCGCAGACTCTCCAGCCGGGACGTGCGGGTGCAGTTGCCCTGCAGTGTGCGGGATCTTAGTTCCCTGACCAGGGATTGAACCCACCTCCCCTGCACCAGAAGGCAGATTCTTAACCCCTGGACCCCAGGGAAGTCCCGAGTCCCAGTATTTCAGGAAGCTGTTGGGTGGTGTCTGGCAAAGCTCTCAAACACACACCCTGTGACCCAGCCATGCTACTCCTTGGAAGGCCAACAGAAACGAGCTCGTGTGTGCGTGCGCCCACAGACATGGACTAGAGTATTCATAGCAGCACTCTTCTTAAAAGCCCTGACTGGAGACGACCCAAATACCTGCCAGGTGTGGAAGGCTTGAACGCAGTGAGGAACGGCACAGCAATGGAACTGAACGAGGCTCTGCCGTGTAGAACAGCGTGCACGAGTCTTGCCAACAAACTATTGAGTGAAAGAAGCCAGACACCAAAGACCACAGACAGTGTGATCTACATGGCGACGTTCAAAACCAGGACAAACACTCTTGAGGGTAGAATCAGGGAAAGTGGCTCCTTTGGGGGAGGACAGACTTAGAGGAGGCGTCATCATTTTCCGTTTCTCAACCTGGGAGGAAATCTCATGGGATGTTCTCCTTGTGAAAATTCACCCAACTGTACCCTTAACGATTTGTGACTTTTCTGTATCCACGTTCTATTTCAATACATATTTTAATTAACACAACTGTTAAAAGACAAGATGTGGGAGAGGGGAAAGATGCATCATATGTGGGGAAGGAGAGTCAGCACCATGAAATTCTAATTCTTTCTAAGTGAATTGATAAATATACTTTGATTCTGGGGAAAATATCAACAGTTCTCAGCGAACTGGGAGTTTATCCTAAAGTTTGCATGAAAAATTAACCAGTGAGCAGAGCCAAGGAAACCCTGGATAAAAGGCGGGCCCTGAAGAAAAGAACCATATTACACGTGATGCTTCAATCCTTAAGACAGTGTGGCTTTGGCCCATGAATTCTCCCAGGGACCAGTGAAATAGAACAGAAACCCTGAAATTGGCCTCAACTCAGATAGGCATTATTTAACATTTGATAATGTTACTATATCACCAATGGAGAAAAGCTGAATGATTCAATAAATATTACTGGAACCACTGAATGGCCACCTAGAAAACAATTTTTGGATCCCTATTCTTTCCCTGAACTAAATCACAAATGATGCCATTTGCGGCAATGTGGATGAATCTATACTAAGTGAACTAAGTCAAATACCATACACCATCACTTATACGTGGAATCTAAAAGCTAGCACCAATTAACTTATTTGCAAAAGAGAAGCAGACTCACAGACACAAACTTATGGCTACCAAAAGGGAAGGGAGGGAGGGATAAATCAGGGTAAGGGGTGACTGAGACGCACTACTGTGCTTAAAACAGCTGAACAACAAGGATTTCCTGTGTAGCGCAGGGAACTGTGCAGTGTCTTGTAGTAACCTATCACAGAAAAGAATGGAGAAAAGGTTGTATCTATAAATATTAAACTAACCACTTTTCTGTATACCTGACACTAAGACACTATTGTAAATCAACTACACTTCAATTCAAAAATTAAACGGAGCAAACAAACCCCAAAGGAATTAAAGATTTAAATGTGAAAATGAAATCATAAACATTTTAGAAGGAAACATGGAAGAATTCCTCTATAATTTTAAAGTGCAGGGACTTTCTTTTGTATTTTTTTCTTTTCCTTTTTTAAACTTAAGTTTTTCTTCTTGTGCTGAGAATGTTGAAGACCTACTCCCTTAGCAACCTTCAAATATGTAATACACTATAATTAACTATAGTCATCAAGTTGTATATTACATTCTCATGATTTATTTATAACTGGAAATTTGTACATTTTGACATCTTCATCCATTTTGCCCACTCCCTATCAATCTGTTCTCTATGTGAGCTCAGGGTTGTTGTTGCTTAAGATTCTACATATAAGTGAGATCATATGGTATTTGTCTTTCTCTGTCTGATTTACTTCACTTAGCATAATACCCTCAAGGTCCATCCATGGTGCTTCAAACAGCAAGATTTCCTTCTTTTTTACGGCTGAGCACTAGTCCACCAGGCTTCCCAGTGGCTCAGTGGCTAAGGAATCCACCTGCAGTGCAAGAGACGCAGGAGATGTGGGTCTGATCCCGGGTCGGGAAGATCTCCTGAAGGAGGGCATGGCAACCCACTCCAGCATTCTTGTCTGAAGCGTCCCATGGTCAGAGGAGCCTGTGGGCTACAGTCCATAGGATCACAGAGTCAGACGCGACGGAAGCGACTGAACAAGCAGGCATGCACGATTCCCTCGCTGTCTACACCGCACTTTCTCCCTTCATCCGCCCGTCAGGGGATGCTCAGGTGGCTTCCTTCTCTCGAGTATTGTAAATAACACTGCAGGGAGCAAGGCTGGGGGAGCGTGCGCAGGGACTTTGCTTGTGGTTCAAATATCTAGGTGCCGTCAATAAAGACCGATGAATCTACTTCTGGGCTCCCCAGGCGGCAATAGTGGTAAAGAACCTGCCTACTGATGCAGGAGACATAAGAGACGCAGATGCGATCCCTGGGTCAGGAAGGTCCCCTGGAGGAGGGCATGGCCACCCACCCCAGCATTCCTGCCTGGAGAATCCCAAGGACAGACGAACCTGGCGGGCTACAGTCCATGCAGTCACAAAGAGTCAGACACGACTGAAGCAGCTGAGCACACGTACACTATCCACTTATATAAAAATAAAAAATATTCTGCATGCTGAAAAAAATCTTATCACGAGCAAAGTTGAATGACAAACTGGGAAAAATGTTTGCAATTCATATCAGAGGCAAAGGGCTAATCTCCCTCCAGAAGAACTTACAGAAATTGATTACAGAAAGTCAAACAACGCAGCATAAGCCAGATAATCATATGAACAGACAGCTCAGGAAGGAAAGGAAGGGCAGAAAAGGAAGTCCTGATTTGCCTAAACATACACAAAGAGTTTAGCTTACTTGTAGTAGGATCAGCGCCCATGGAGGTGATATCCACCGGTTGTTTTCCCTCATCAACTGGCAAAACTCTGATGGTCACATGATCCCTTCTGTCAGTGAGTCTGTGGGAGAAATGGACCCTCCACACCTTTGCTTGTGGGCCAGGGTCTGAGTGTCTGGGCTCTATGACAGCTTAGCAATATCCATCAAAATTTCAAATGCATGGTCTCTCTGACCCAGAAATTCCCCCTCTGGGGAAGTCATCTTACAGAAATACTTGCAGGCATGTGAGATGGCAACTGTTTACAAAGTTGCTCACTGCTTCATTGTTTATAGTAGCAAATAACTGGAAACAATCCACACCCACCAATCAGAGACTGGTTAATGAAATTATGGTCCATCCATACAATGGAAAACCATGGTCAAGGGGAAAAATTAAGTGGCGAGACGGCATGTTCGACAGTTTACATTTTGTGTCGGAAGAGTCAAGACTGAGAATGTACATTCTTATTTGCCTGGGCATGCAGAAGCAATGCTGGAAAGATACCTGGGAAACTGCGGACAGTGGTCACCTGTGGGGAGGGGGCCGCAGGTCGGCAGATGGGGGCAGAGGCGGAAGAGAGTCTAATGTGTACACTGTATGTCTTTTGGTTTTTGAAGCGAGTTAATGAGATTGCTGTTCGAAAATTAAAATGAAATGAAATTTAAAATAAAACTGCCCAAGGACGCACATTACCTTTTATACACTAGTCTCTGTTCTCAGATACACCCTCTCAGATTGAAAAAGAAAAACCTGGAGAGTGGTTTCTGCCTGGCTCAGCCATCCTCCTCCCACAAATTGGAAATGCCCATTTACTCCAGGGAACCTTCCTGGATTAACCAGATATCTGGCTGTGGCCGGTTACGGTTGCTGCTTCTGCTTGCCCTCCATCCTTCCCTTTCCCGTTCCGCAGAACCCCAGCCCACTGTCTCCCTCCCCGGCCCTCCATTCCTAGGACCTGCCCCGTGGTCCCAGTAGACAGGGATAGTTGAGATTGGCACCTGCCCAGACAGCAGTGTTGCCTTTTTAGGAATGCTAACACTTTCCCTCTTGGGCTGGAGCAAAGATGCCTTCTTGTTCCTGCAGGCCATGGGCAAGGATGCCTACAGGTGCTGGCCTATTGCTGGCCCCTCTTTGGGACCATGTGACAGGGGCCAGCTTGAGGGGAAATCCTCACTGCAAAAGGCAGAGAACAAAGATGGACAGAAACCAGTGTGGTGGTCATATCTCTAAGCTGCTGCTGGATCGAACCTCATCTGATCAGACAGCGCTGGGCGGCAGTTATGTGAGCCAATGGATGCCCTCTATGGTTTAAGGCAGTGAGAGGTGGGTTTCCTGAAAGCCTCCTCAGAAAGCCATCCCACATTCTTACCCCCATCTGCACGTGCAGAACTGAAGCTCAGGGTGACTGGTTACTGAGGGCCCCTGTACAAGACTGGTGCCCAGGCCCGGGGCACGCGCTGTTCTACCACCAGTGCTAAAGGTGGGCGCGCCCAGGATGCACCGATCGTGTTGAACCTGGAGGCAGCTGTGGCGTTGCGCACAGGCCTCGGCTCCCCTTCTGCAACATGAGGAGTGGGGCTGATTAACTGCAGGTTCCTGCTGAAGCCCCGGGCTTCGCCGTGCGGGCTGGGGTTATGTGGCCCACGAGGGTCTGCAGGTACCTTCCTCAGATCACCTTGGTCCAGGGGCATCTTTCTGATCCTCTGGGCTGCTTAACACCAGACTCTTTCCTTAAGGAGCTTTACTGAGATAGACCGGACATACCATGAACTGCGCATATCTTCTAAAATTCATTTTTACTGGAGTAGAGTTGTTTTGGGGCCCCCGGGTGGCGCTAGTGGTCAAGAGCCCACCTGCCAAGGCAGGAGACATAAGAGATGTGAGTTCGCTCCCTGGGTCAGGAAGATCTGCTGAAGGAGGAAATGGCAACCCACTCCAGTATTCTTAAGTAGGGAATCCGGTGGACAGAGGAGCCTGTGGGCTCCTGTCGGCTACAGTCCGTGGGGTCGCAAGAGCCGGACACGACTGAAGCGACTTGGCGCGTTACAACGTTGCTAGGTCCCGCCTAGAGCCACGTGAGCAGCTACGCGCGCCCGGCCATCCGCTCTTTCTCGGGTTTCCTTCCTGCCGAGGCCACCACCGTGCGCTGGGCCGCGTCCCTGAGCGGCAGCTGGTCTCACTAGTTCTGTTTTGTACAGAGCATCAGCAGGGCGTGCATGTCAACACCGGGCTCCCAGCTTAAAGAGTGCTGCTTGGCAGGTTTTGTTATATGTGTACATTGTTGAAACCATCGCCAGACTCAGAACGATGAACCCATAGTGAAGTGAAAGTCGCCCAGTCGTGTCCGACTCTTTGCAACCCCATGGACTACACAGTCCATGGGATTCTCCAGGCCAGAATACTGGAGTGGGAAGCCTTTCCCTCCTCCAGGGGCTCGTCCCAACCCAGGGATTGAACCCAGGTCTCCCGCATTGCAGGCGGATTCTTTACCAGCTGAGCTGCCAGGAAAGCCCAAGGGTACTGGAGTGGGCGGCCTATCCCTCCTCCAGGGGGTCTTCCCGACCCAGGAACCAAACCAGGGCCTCCTGCATGGCAGACGAGTTCTTTACCAACTGAGCTATGAGGGAAGCCCAATGAACACACACATCACCTCTGAAAGTTTCTCTGTGCCGAAACCATCCTCCCCCTCTCCCCACCCACCCCCCGCTCCAGGCAACCACTGGTCTGCTCTGTTGTATAGATTAGCTCCCATTCCTTAGAATTTTATATAGATGGAATCATATAGGATTTCCTCTAGCTTATTTCTGTAGCATAATTATTTTGAAATTCACCCATGTTGTCGTGTATATTAACAGTCTGTACCTTTATGCTGCTGAGTGTTCCATTCTATGGATATATCACAATTCATCTATTATCTGTGGGTGGATATTTGGGTTGTCCCCAGTTTGGAGCCAGTTATATAAAGCTTCAGTGAGCATTTGCTTTCGTTTCTCTTAGGTAATCAGCGAGGATGAAATGACCGGATCACGCAGTAGGTGCTAATTTAACTTTTAAGCAACTGCCAGATGTTCTCAAAGTGGCTGTGCCGTTTTGCCTTCCTCCCAGCAGTGTCTGAGGGTCCCATCTCCCCTCCGGCACTTGGGATGGTTGGACTTTTGATCCGTAGCTGTTCTGATAGGTGTACAGTGGTATCTCACTGTGGTTTAATTGCTGTTTCCTTAATGTCTAATGAGGTTGAACAATTTTTCATTTGCTTATCTCTTGTCTATATACCTTCTTTGGTGAAATGTCATGTAAATCTTTTGCTGTTTTAAGAAGTTAGTGTCAGAGAGGCTTCCCTGGTGTTCCAGTGGTAAAGTACCCACCTTCCAACTCAGGGGACGTGGGTTCAACCCCACCTGCCACAGCACAATTAAGCCCACACGCTGCAACTAGAGAAGCCTGTGCCCCATAACAAAGACTCAGAACAGCCCCCCAAATTCAAAAAAATAGCTTGATATGAAATGACGTTAAACTTCTGGCAGACAGCTGCTGTGGGTCTAAGGCCTCCTCACCCAGGCTGCTTTTCCCCTCCGTGCAATCCCTCCTCATCTCCCGTGCCAGCCTACTCCACCTCCTCACCCCCCCGGATCAACTGGGTCTGGAGAAGACTGACCTTCCTGTGGGAATGTCCCTTCCCTGTCTTGCGGTCAGGAAGCCACAACCTCAGCCCCCATTCTGGCCCTGGCCCCCGTGAGCAAGTTCCTGCCCCTCTCTGGGCCTTAGGGGTCATTTGTAACAGGTTAAATGGGGTCATTGCTGAGAACCTTCCCAGCTTCACCACTTGCTGACTGTGTGGCCTCAGGCAAGGTACTTAACCTCTTTGCGCTTCAACTGCCTTATCTTAACCTGAGGATGACAACGTGTTAGCGCCTGGCTCGCGGGGAGCTGTGAGGACCAGATGAAATGATACCCGTGGAGCCCCTAGAAACAGCCCGCACACAGGTACGGCTCTCCTTTGACAGTCTGAGAGCTACCCCTCAGCATCTCAACCACCTGCCTTTGCACGGTCCATACTAATTCCAGGTTTTGAGCTTTCACACGGGGCTACTCCTTCCTCCAGATGCTCGTGCTCAGGCTTTCAGCCGGTCGTCACCCTCCTCTTTTCACAACATAGTGCGACGATTGCCTCCCCCACGGAGCCGGCTGTGATTGGTTCCAAACCCTTGTCAAACGCTCAACTCTCACGGCCCAGCCTCCACTTCCTGGGCATCTACTTGCCTTTGTCTATCTGCAGCTTTAAAAAAGCTGTTTTCATCTTGCGGTACTGCCTCCTTGAGGCTGAAGCTGCCAAAGGTAGAAGCTAGGTCTGTCCCAGCTGCCTGGGGGCTCTGGTAGGGAAGGAGCCAGGCCATCACGTTTCATAAGGGCCTTGGCCAACTGCTGTGCTGGCTGAAGGGTTCGCATGCCCCATTCCCGATGGCTTCGTTAGAGCTTGTACCGGCTCAGTCCCCAGGGGCCCCACGGGAGGCCCGGCTGGAACCGCACTCAGACCCTGGCTCTGCCCCTTTCTGCCAGGCAGCCTGGCCCTGGGCTAAAGAAAGCCAGCCTGGGTGCCTCAGGGCTCCCAAAGGAAGCATCTGCACCTGGGAGAGAAGGCAGCTTTGACAGCGCACCATGGAGCTGGCAACGAAATGTTGTCCATCCAGGAACAAACCCATGTGCTGACGGGAGGCCAGAAGAGTGAGATCCTCAGAGGAGCCAAAGCTTGCCCCAGGGTCTCTAAACGGGCCGATCCATATCTGCGATGGGAGCTGTGTGGGCGGCCTGGGAGGCAGTGATGGGCTTTGCCAGAACCCCAGGGGCCTGGCGAGGTGAGGCAGGGGGCGTCCCTCGGCCCCTGCCTCTTTGGAGACAGAAGTCTCAGACTCACAGACAGCAGGAGTGGACTGAATGGGCATGAAGCGCTGTGCTCGGGGCCAGAGGCTGGTTGACATTCCAGTGGCAAGCTGAGATTCCTTGGGGAAGCCAGGCTGAGAACGTTACCAGAAAAGGCCTTGGAGCTGACTCCATGCTGCCCTGCTACTGACAGCTGTGTGACTTTGGACAGGTCGCTAAACCTCTCTGAGTGTATTTCCCCATCCGTAATGTGGGAATAACACCAGTGCCTGCAGTAAAGTGTTTATGTGAGGAGCAACGGAGGTTAGCTGTTACCATTGTGCGCTCTGACTGTCTTACAGGTGAGGAGACCAAGGTTCAGCGGGGGGCGGTCACTTGCTCAGATTTGCTCAGCAAGTTCGTGCTAAGTCAAACATTACTTCCAGGTCTCCCGATTTGAAGTCCACAAGAGTAAGCGTTGGGGCACTATTGAGAGGCAGCCTGATGGAGTAAGAGACACAGCCACCAGGCTTATGTGCCAATCCTGGTTCTGGACAATGTGCGACTATGGGAAAGTAACTCGACATCTCTGAAACTCAGTTTCCTTGACTTGGAAATGGGCATCCTGGGAGCAAAACTGCATGGTTACGAGGGTGAAAGGGGCATATGCCTAAAGCACGAGGCAGTGTTGAGGATATGGGTGAGTGAGTTAGGCTGGAGCTGAGGGCCAGGGATAGGAAGGAAGAAGGCTACATCTGCAGAATTCCCACTCTGTGGGCAGGGAGCCCAGCTTCAAGGCGAAGACTAAGAACTCATGGAGAAGACTCCCTTCCTGCCTCTGGGATCTTGCAGACGATGGTCCTTCTGTCCAGAACACTTTCCCTCTTGACTCAGTTTTTTTTTTCTTCTCCTTCAGATTGCAACTCAAGTATCACCTCCTCCAGGAAGCCCTCCTTAACTTCCCCAATCAGATCAAATCCCTTAAATGTGGACTTACCCAATGTTTCTTATTTCCTCACAGCAAACAGATTTTATAATTCAGTAACATTAAGTCATAATTTTACCTTTGCGAGTCTTTGGTTAACGTCTGGCTCTGCTCCTGGAATGTAGGTTGGGGGAGGCCTGGGATCCCCCCTGGGCGTGTGGGAGGCGCTCCACCCTCAGCGACTGAACCAGCGCCGGCGGAGGTCAGCTCTGGAGTGGGGGCTGCTGTCCAACGTGCGAGGTGGGAGACGATTTTATGAGGCACATGACGGTTTCTGAAGTTGTGGATTTGTCGCTCAGATGATAAAGCGTCTGCCTGCAATGCGGGAGACCCGGGTTTGATCCCTGGGTTGGGACGATCTCCTGGAGAAGGAAATGGCAGCCCACTCCAGTATGCTTGCCTGGAGAATCCCATGGACAGAGGAGCCTGGCAGGCTGCAGCCCATGGGGTCGCAAAGAGGCGGACACGACTGAGCGACTTCACTTCCACTTTCACTTACAACGTACTTGGGAAAAAGCAACTAACGCACCAGACTTGGAGTCTGATAGATGAGGCTAAAGGAAACACGTGGGTTGCTTTAAAGAACATCGTGTGGAATACAGCGGAGCTGCGGACGGCAGAAAGCCGAGGCGGCGCCGGGGCTCCAAGCCGCCGCGGCCAGGTGCAGGGCCGCGGAAGAGCGCGAGGGGGCGCTCGGGCCACGCCTGTCGCAGGTGCGGGCCGGACCGCGCCGGCTGGGCCCCGGATGCCCGCGGATCCGCGCCCTCGGGACGGCCCTCCTGGCGCCCTGGGGGGAGCTCCTGAGCGGCGGGGCCTCCGCTGGGGGTCGCCTGGGGGTGTGGGGACCTCCCCAGCCACCACTTCCCCCGGGGCGTCGCCCCGCCGCCCAGGAGCGAGTGGGGAGTCTCGGGATGAAAGGCCTAGACCTGGGAGAGGGGTGGCCGGGCCGTACCGTGGGTTCCGGATGGAAAGTCAGGAGTTCAGAGCCTGGTCTGCCACTAGCCGGGTGCTGCGGGGGTGGGGGGCGGTGGGCGTGAGCTACTCAACCTTCGTGTGCCTCAGTTTCCTACACCTCTCATGAAATTGCTGGGTGGGTTAAATGAATGAACAGGAGCTTGGTCGTGCACCTGGCAGTAGAGAAAGTGCTGGGTGATGATGGCAGAGTACACCACCAAAGCTTGTTGAGTGAGTGGGCGGGGAGGAGACACCCCAGTAAAAGCTGAAAATGCAGTCCCGGCTGGATTCTGGTGGTGCCAGCTGCAGTGGGTCCCTGCAGCCGGGGTGTCAGAGTCCCGCCTGGACAGGGTGACATCTAGCATGTCGGGGCCGCATCACGCCAGGCACCGAGGGCTGGGGAACACGCGTGGACCGGGGGCAGGGTTAGGGGCTCTGACTCTGGAGCCGCGGGCGAGTCGCTTCAGCGGTCTGACTTTTAGTTTGTCCATCAGCCCCACAGGGCCATGGCGTTGCCCTGACCCGGAACCTGTGATGACCACAGGTACTGCCTGCACCTAGAAGGTGTAAACGGCCAGACGTGGATTTTGTTCCTTTATCCTCTCCCTTGCCTTCAGCGGGGGCAGGGGGGGTTTCCTGGAGAGTGAGGGAGGAGAAATAGAGCCAGGAGGCAGAAATAGGAAATGAAGTGTGGCCACGGGCGGACCCCTTGGCCAGGGCTGGAGGGGAAGGAATAAGGGACAGGGAGCCCGGTCATGGCCCTGCTCAGAGACACCCCAAAAGCTCGCTGCCTCTTTGCCTGGGAAAGCCCATTCATTCTCAGCTAAAGGAGGCAGGGATGTGTGGCCATGAACTCGGCGTTTTTATGAGTTTATAAACTGCTGAGGACACGGCTGCTCTGAGCGCTGGGCCATTAATGGCCCATCAATTCATGCTCCAGCTGGCTTTATGGGGTGCTGGGCAGGCAGGTGTCAGCCCCCTTCACCGCCCTCTGCCCGAGGCCCCAAGCTCATCTCTGGGGCGTCTGGACATAGAAACACCACGTACTGCAGAGCCGTATGCGGCGGCCCTCTCCCTGAGAGAGCCTCGGCCTCAGTCAACTCAGCTCTAAAATGGGAATAATCACGCCCTTCCTCAGGGGGGCTGGAAAGGTGAAATCAAACCATATTCGATCTGTCGTGGGGCCCTGGTCGGTGCTGCGTTGTCAGAGCACACCCGGCCGCCCCGCCGGGACCGCTCAAACCTGGCCGGCCGCGCCTCACCTGTGCTGCTGGGGGCCGCCTCGCTGTGCTCCCTGCTCCTGCCTTCCCCGCCTGCCCTCTGCAGAGCGGTCAGAGGGAACTCCTTAAGAACGAGCCGGATCCCGGCGCAGCTCTGCCCAACTCCCAGCAGTGGCCCCGGTGTCCAGCCAGAGCCCCTCCAAGCTTCTGCCGCCTGCCAAGTTCTCCTGCCCGGCCGCTTCTGCCTTTTCATTTCTGGAACCTATCTGTGTCTTCCTGCCAGTGTCCTGTGGACACACGGCTTCATGCTGACGGCGACAGTGACGCTGATGCTGATGAGATGATGATGAGGAGGCAGTGATGGTGATGGGGACGATGATGAAGAGGAAGGGTGATGCTGGCAATGGCGGTGATGGAGGTGATGGCGGAGAAGGTGACAAAAATGCCCGTGGTGCTGGTGACGCTGATGACCGCTGTTTTGTGCTTACCATGTGGATGTGAATCCTGGCTCTTTTTTTTTTAACCAGCTAAGGCTTGGGGCAAGTTACTTATCCCCTCTATACCTTGGCTTCCACACTGTGAATTGGGAGTGCTTGCCTGGGAAATCTGCCTCCTCAACTGTAAATCTGAGGACTTCTGGGGGCTGCTGTGAGGTTTAAGAAGATGATGTCCACGGGACGCCGAGCAGTCTTGGGTCCCGGGTTCTCAATGCATCCACACAGCATCTCATTTAACCCCCACAACTACTTGGGGCCTTGTTACTCCGTGCAGAGACTGAGGTTCAGAGAGGCTAAGTGACAAGCCCAGGGACACACAGCTGCCAAGTTGGGGGGGCGGCTTTGCTTTGTGTATCCATCTCTACATGACAAGCCACCCCCACACCCAGTGGCTTAAAAAGCCCCGCCGCTGTTATCTGTCGTGACATGGGCTGACCCGGCTCAGGTGCCGCTCCTGGCGTCAGTCAGCCCCGCCCTCACATGGAGGCGGCGCTGGTGCGTCCGCGACGGCTGCGCCAGTAGCTGGATGCCGGCCGGCTGAGGGCTCAGCTGGGGCTGGCTGCTGGATCACCTTTGTCTTCCTTCGTGTGGCCTCCTTGCTGGGTAACATGGCCACCGGGTTCCTAGGAGCATCCTAGGGATGAAGGGGAGAGCTACGCCCAGCCTTGGGACTTGCATGGTATTGCTTCTGCCGCACTCTAATAGCCAGAACTGGCCCAGAGATGGCCAGAGTCTGGGGAAGGGACACACATTCCACCCTGGGGTGGCAGACGCAGCGAGGAGTTGCTGCCGTTTGTGATTCACTTGCGCACCGCCGCCCCAGCGTTGTCCTGCCCCCCTGCCCCCCACGGACCAGCTTCAGCTCTTCCCACGGGAGCTCTTTCCATGTGTGCGTGTGTGTGTAACCGTAGACGGAGGAGGCCCGACCTCCGGCTCTGCCCGTGATTCCCTCATCTTCCTCACTCCTGGTCCCTCTTTCCCCGAATCCTTGTTCCTGCGGGCCTGCCCCTGGACCAGCCGACCGCTGATCAGAGACCCGGAGCTGGAGACTGAAGCCAGCGACCGCCAGGGGGCAGCAGAGCCAAAGGCTCGGGCGCAGCCCCGTCCCAAGGCCACGGCCAGGGCCGGGCCGGGAGAGGGGCGCCTGGGAGGGCAGAGGCTGGACCAGGCGGGGACCCCATGCCAGCCAGGCTGTGCACGCCCAGCCGTTCGTTCGAAGCGGAGTGCTGCTCGCTCTATTTTGGGGTGTCCTGAGTGGTCAGGAGCCTTGAGTGCCAGTCCTGTCTCTGCCTGACCTTGGACGTCACCCCTCCCCAGGCCTCTTGGGGCTCAGTGTCCCCTCTGGGCAGGAAGCTGTGGATTGATGGGTTTCCGAACTGCGCTTGTCTCTGAGGGGAGGCAAGGCTGTAGCTCCCATCTCCATCTAGGGCTGGGCACCCGTGCCCTGCTGTTATTATCGTTCTTTTAGTCGATAAGTCGTGTCCGACCCTTTGCGACCCCTTGGACTGTAGCCTGCCAGTCTCCTCTGTCCTTGTGATTTCTGAGGCCAGAATACTAGAGTGGGTTGCCATTTCCTTCTCCAAGGGATCTTCCCAACCCAGGGATCGAACCCAGGTCTCTTAGCAGGGAGATTCTTTACCACTGTGCCTCTTACACGGGATGTTAAAACAAGGAACTCTTGGAACAAGCTCCCTGGGGCCCTGTGCAGCCTGATGGAGGGAAGCCCTCCCCAGCCAGGCCCGGGAGGTCCCACGAGCCAGGGGCAGGATGAAGGCTTCGCCCATCTCTCTTCCCTTTATCCCCCCCGCCACTCTCCGAGGGGATCCTGGGCTCCTGCAGAGAGGGGAGGGCGGGCTGCGGGCCCCTGGGGACCACGGGCGGGGAGGGGCTGAGCCAACAGCGTCAGCTCTCAGGAGAGATGAGAGGAGCTCGGGGTGTGGGCGGGGGTTGGCAGGTTTGGGCACTTGTGCTGGTCCCAGGGCGGGTTTGAGGTCCTCACCTCTGTCCACTGTGACGCTTACCACACTCAACGTGGCCCACTGGCATTTCTGCTGTGGGTCCAGGATTGTCCCGTGAGCAGTATCCAGGTCCTCTCTGTATGCCCAGGGCCTAGCTGGCACCTCGTGGGGTGCTGGTGAGAGCGGGCTGCACTCCATGGGCCAGGGACTGCGGGGCTGCTCGCTGGGTTAACACCCCCCTAGGGAAGCCCCTCCACTCCACAGGAGGTCCCACTGTGTCCCCATCTGCTCATGGGTGAGCTGAGGCCCGGAGAACAAAGCGAACTCTTGAGAACCATGCTCCCCATTGGCATCAGAGGGCAGGATTTGAACCCAGGGCCACAGGGCTGATCATTTCACCACCTTCCTGTGAGCAGAGGTTGAATGAATGCATGGGTTCCCCAGCCTGGTGCCTTAGTGTCTGGCGAAGGCTGGATACGCTGGGTAGAGATGGTCAAGGTGTCTGGCTCTCTGGAGCCTGCGTCACTGTGAACTTGGTCCCCTGAGGTTTAACTTCTCTCTTCTCTTGGAGGCAAACTCAGGGGGACAGGGCAAGTGTTTGTTGACTGACTATTTGACCGGCTGAGGGATACCCATTAATGCTCTGGGATACTAGCTTTGAGTCTTCATGGGGCTTTGGAATGGTGCCTCTTCAAAAAACACAGACCCTTTCTTTGTGATGAATTGTTCAATTGATTGGTTGATTTATTCAATGAATATTTATTGAGTGCCTGCTCTGTGCCAGAAGAATGCAGTGTGGCTCGTGCTTTAAGCAAATGAGACGGGGACTTCCCCGGGTCCAGTGGTTGGGAATCCACCTGCCAATGCGGGGGACGTGGGTTTGACTTCTGGTCCGAGAAGAGCCCGCGTGCTGAGGGGCAGCTAAGCCCACGAGCCTCAACTTCAGAGCCGGCCGCCTAGAGCCCGTGGGGCACAGCTGCTGAGCCTGTGTGCTGCAAGCGCTGACGCCTTCACGCAGGAAGTCGGTGCTCCGCGACAGGAGAAGCCGCCGCAGTGAGAAGCCCGCAGACTGCAGCCCCCACTCGCTGCCGCTGCGGAGAGCTTGTGAGCAGCAGCGAAGACCCAGCGCAACCAAAGAGACAGATACATGAAATGTAAGGAAAAAGGAATCAGCTCAGAAGAAGAAAGGAAGTGAGACCAACAAGAAACAAGGAAACAGATCTCTGGGGACTGGGGGGCATAAACGTCACCCCAGGCACAGGGTAAGGAGTAACCACTGACAGAGGCACTGGACTTCAGGCAGACGGGCCAGAAGGTGCAAAGGCCCTGGGGCAGAAGCAGTGGGATGGGCTGGAAAGGCAGAAAGGAGGCCTGTGTGGCTGAGGTGGTAGGAGGTGTCCCAGCAGGAGGTGATGATGGCTTGCACCAGGGCAAGGGCTGAAGAAACGGAGGCATGACCGAGGCATGATGTGGAGGAAGTGCAGTCACGGCTTTGTGGGCACAGCTTCTTCCTCTGCAGGACTCCCCAAGGAGGGAGATGGAAGGAGGGCTCCCTGGAGGAGGAGGGCTTCTACCAAGCTGGAGGATGGCGAGGCCGCCAAAGGAGAGCTAAGAGAGAGCGCTGCCAGGAACCACAAGGGCATGCGTGGCTGAGGAGGGCAGGAGATGAAGGGGTGAACGGGCAGCATGGCATTTTGCAGGGATTCAAATGGGCTGCTTCAATGGCAGGCACATCTGGCCCAGTGGCTTGCTAGCTCTGTAGCCTCAGGGGAGTTATTTAAACTTGCTAAGCCTCAGTTTTCTCATCTGTAAAATGGGCACACAATTCCTTCTTGCTCAAGGTTGTTCTGGGGACCGAGTGGGATCACGGTGTTAAGCCTGGTGCAGGGGTGGGGACTCCAAACCTCATCATCACAGCAGGGTCCTCACTCCAGCACTTTGGTTTCTCTGCAGATGGGGAAGGCTGGAACCTGAGCTCACAGGACTGTCCACGCCACCCCAAAGACCTCAGACCACAGGGGCCGACTGGGGTCAGGGCCAGTGTCCTAACCCGGTCCCTGGCCCACCCTGCCTTCTCTGGGGGTTCTCCCACCCCGCTCAGCTGCCACCCAGAAGGACCCAGGTTATAGCAGAGCTTCCCACAGACAGCCAGTACTCAGAGCAGTCTCCCAGAGGGTGGGGTGTCATGGAAGCAGCCCTGTGATATTTGCATTGTCGTTTGTATTTTATTTGCAAGCGCCAGCTTATACCTTACCCTCCCTTCTCAAGCCAGGACCCTGAGAGAGGCCTCAGTCCTGGCATCCAAGAGGGAGAATAGGCAGGCCTTGTAACTCCTAAGTCCCGGGTTCAAATGCTCTTCCCTGGAGCCCCAGTTCCCATCTGCAATGGGAAGACCCCTTACCTCCTTTGCTGACGCAGTCTCTCATTCAGCAAATGTTTACTGTGCTTCTACCACCAGGCAGCTGCAGATCTACGCCCTGGGGACCCTGTGTGATGAGGCAGGCCCTGGGCTGACTCTCATGGAACCTACCTGCTGTGGGGAAACAGACAGCTATTGCGACCCCATGGACTGTAGCCCGCCAGGCTCCTCTGTCCCTGGGATTCTTCAGGCAAGGATACTGGAGTGGGTTGCCATTCCCTTCTCCAGGGTTAGCAAGTCAGCCAGTCTATAAATAAGATAACCAAGGATTATAGGATGCGCTAGGCAGGAAAGAAACAGGATGCCGTGGGCAGGCCTGGCCCTCAGGATGCCGTGGGCAGGCCCTCAGCAACGCTAGTTTGCCATCCTCGCTGCTGGGCCAGGTTGGCAGCAGGTGGTTGAGCCCATAGACCTGCCCACCCCCAGGGGTACCTCGAGATGGGAGCAGTGGCCTCCGCCCCGTCACCGAGGCCTTGAGCTCTGGCCGGGGGTGGGGACCAGACAGTCAGAGCCGCAGGGAGGACCCTGGCCCGTCCAGAGGTGGGCGAGTGTGGGGACGAGAGTGAGTGTGGAGGTCTCTGCTGCCCGGGGCTGCCCCTCACGCTCCCCAGGGAGTCGAGTCGAGCTAGCGAGGGGTGGGGGGCAGGAAAGCGCATCCTTGAGGGCTCAGCTTTGGCAGTGCGGGGCGCTGGGCTCAGATCTGGACTGCGCCCCTTCCGGGCGGGGAACTTGGCAGTGCAGGGACGCAGCCCGGGGCGCTGACACCCATCTCCTCCCGAGGGGACGCCCATGGTAACAGTGAACTTTAAGGCCCTCAGGACACACTGTGCCTGGCATCCAGTAGGCGCCTAATAAATAATGGAGCGCTCCCGCCGTCATTCCTCAGGCCACCCTCTGGGCCATGGGGTGGGACTGAGGCAGGGTGACACCGATAAAAATTTAAGGAGTCGTTCACTCTCATGGTTGGTTAGTAAGTGCCTCCTTAAAATTTATACCCCAGGGGACTCACTTGCTCAGCCTAGTCCCAGGGTAATTTTTTTTTTGCAAGATCACGGTGACCCCCACCTGCTGATACCTAGCATGTGCCAGATGCCTGGTGGCAAGAGTGCCTGCCTCTCATCACTGATGCCCAGAAATAGCTCCATTGGACAGATGAGGAGACTGAGGCCCAGGGGGAGGAAGGATCTGTCCAGGTCACATGGCTGGAGAATGGACCCTGGGCTTTGGCTCTGGCCTGGCCTCATTTCAAATGTGGGCAGTCTGCCCCTGACACAGTGGGGACCCTGGTGGGCTGCAGGGTCAGGGAGTGGAAGCGCTGAGACCCTTCAAGGACCCTCAGGAGCAATTTCATCTCAGAGCATCAGCTTAGACAGTGGAACAAACGTTATCTGCTGGTTCCTGCATCCTCCCCACATCTCAGTGACCGGGAGGGCCTGGGGTGACCCCGCCTGTTCTGTGGATGTGGAAACGCGGACCGTGGGTGGGGTGCTGGGGCCACATGGGCATGTCATGGCAGAAGAGCCCCCCACGTGTGGCCTGGGACCCTCCCTTCCCCTCAGCCACCCCTTCACCCCAGCAGGGGCTTCTCCCACTCGAAGGGGCCAGAGCCCAGGCCTGGCTGTTGGCTCTCCAACCTCGGTCAGGCTCCGGGTCTGAAACTCCGGGCGCGGATGCCGATAAAGCCACTCCAGACACTTCAAGTCTGTCGGCAGGTGGGAGCGGCTTGCTGGAACCCTCGTCTCTCAAGGTTCAGAGAGAAATAAAAGTAGACGGGGGGCAGGGAAAGCTACCGTCTCCTTCCTGTTGTCAAGCTCCCAATCCATCATGCTGTCACCCGGCTCCAAAGGGCTGCTGGCTGTTGGCGCGCCTGTCCAGGGCCATGTGCAGGTTGCAGAAGTGATGGGAGGGCTGGCTCCCACCTCGACTGGAAGTGGTCTTGCGGGGGGTCCCCTGGGGGCTTCTGTTTGCAGAGGTGGAGAACACGCTCAGCACTGGCTCCTGAGCATCTGTTGGCAACTTCACTCCTGCGTGTCAAGGGCCCCCCAGAGGCACCAGAGCTTGCCTGTTCTCACTCACTCACTCAGTCATTCATTCACTCATTCGGTCATTTATTCATTCACTCACTCCTTCACCCATTCTCTCTCCCACTCATTCGTTCACTCAGTCATTCACTCACTCACTCATTCATTAATTCACTCATTCGTTCACTCACTTAGTCATTTAATCACTCATCCACTCACTCACTCATTCACTCATCCATTCAATCACTCATTTATTAATTCACTCATTCATTCAATCACTCATTTATTCCTTCACTTATTCACTCAGTCACCCACTCATTCATTAAATCACTCATTCATTCATTTGCTCACTCACCTATTCAATCACTCATCCACTCACTCACTCACTCACTCACCCACTCATTCATTCACTCACTTAGTCATTCACTCACTCACTCATTCATTAATTCACTCATTCATTGATTCACTCATTCATTCACTCACTTAGTCATTTAATCACTCATCCACTCACTCACTCATTCACTCATTCATTCAATCACTCATTTATTTATTCCTTCACTTATTCACTCACTCACCCACTCATTCATTCAATCACTCATTCATTCATTTGCTCACTCACCTATTCAATCACTCATCCTCACTCACTCACTCACTCATTCACTCAGTCATTCACCTATTCACTCACCCACTCATTCATTCACTCACTTACATATCCAGTCACTCACTCATGCACTCACTCATTTAGTCATTCAATCACTCATCCACTCACTCACTCACACTCATCCATTCACTCACTCACCCACTCATTCATTCACTCACTTAGTCATTCAATCACTCATTCATTCATTCATTCACTCATTCATTCAATCATTTAGTCATTCGCTCACTCACTTATTCACTCACTGATTCATTCATTCATTTATCACCTCATCTGTTAAATAGGGATAACTGGTCTACCCTCTCCACTTGACCATAAGCTTTACCAAGATCATAGAGTTGTTGGGAAAGTAAAATATGCGAGTGAGTTGATACACCTATGTGCCTTACAGCCATTTCTGGGCACTCCAGGAAAATTTTTTTTTTACAAATCTTATCTCTCCAAGATGACCACTGTAATTCACTTAGGTCCATCTTTATTTGATATATATTCATGCAAAAAGTGCATTGCTGTTACCTGTGCGGGTAAGTTTTTATTTTCCACTTTATTTAATTTAAATTTAATTTCATTTTGGCCACATCGTGCAGCTTGTGGGATCTTAGTTCCCTGACAGGGATTGAACCCAGGCCCTTGGCAGTGAAAGCACAGAGTCTTAACCACTGGACCACCAGGGAGTTAATTTCAGTAACTATTCTGAGGAATAACATACCCATGGAAGAATGCACATGAGGACTTTTCTGGAGGTGCACTCACCCACGTAACCAGCCTTGGGTCAGGAAGCTGACCATGAGGAGCAGCCCCGCAGCCCCACCACGCCTCTTTCCTGGATGTGCGTGTAGTTCTGAGTTCCCGGGAGTGGCTGAGTTACAGCTGTCTTCCGTCTCTTACCCGGCACCGTGTGCTTCTGTGTTGCCGTTCTGACGACAGCCCCGGCTTCAGACTCCTCTGCTGTGCCTGTCTGCTGAGCGCCGCCGCGCCATCCCCTCTCCTCCTGCTCTGAGTCCCTGGTGGACCAGGACTGTGCTGACACCAGGGCCTGTGCCCTGCTATTTCCCCAACCTTCCCACGGTTTGCTCTTTTTGTCAGATGACCTCCTCTTCCTTGCCTCCCAACCTATTCTAGTATGACATCACTGCTTCTTTTCTTAATCTATTAAGCTCTGAGATTACCTTGATGCGCAATCTGCCTCCCTAGTCATCATCCCTTTTTGCCCAGATGCTTTAGGAGGGCAAGATCTGTGGCTTCTGTCCTTGCCAGTGCACCCCCAATGCCCTGGGCAGGGCCTGGCCCAGCCGAGGGGCTCAGTATTTGCTAAGTGGAGAACCACGCTCAGCAAGCCACTCTCAGCATGCCCCAGCTTGTCCTGGTCCACTCCGTCGCTAACCTGTCCCTCTGTGTGTCTCTTTCTACATCCAGCTTGCCAGCTCCCTGGGGGCTGGGCCAGGCCCATCTTCAGCCCCTGCTCAGCTGGTCCCCGGATCAGCGGACCTGCATCACAGGTGTTTTGTTAACCTTATTTTGAACCAGACACACTGGAGAGAAATGCATTTTAAAACCACGTGCAATTTAAAGAGAATTTAATCTGTATGTCTGGGATTCATTAACACATAGATCATCAAATTAGGGTTTGCTCACAGCTGTTTGACATTCGAAAGGCCTTCTGAGTATCTTTAATAAGGGCCTTGAAATATTATTTTTTCGCATAATCTCAGGGCTGGGCTTTGAGCCTGTCGTTCTTTGGTGGAACGTGACACAGGAGATTGGGGGATGGCAGGGCCTGGTCCTGCAGGAGTGTTGCTGGCCGGTGAGGAGGTGGGCACAGAGCCGCCCACTCTCTCCTGCCCTTTCTGCTCACTGGAGGCTCTGGCCCAGGTCAGGACATCCCCTTGTGTCTGTGGTGGGCTCTCTGGCCGCACCGCTCTCCTCTGGCCCGGGTCAGGACATCCCCTTGTGTCTGTGGTGGGCTCTCTGGCCGCACCGCTCTCCTCTGGCCCGGGTCAGGACATCCCCTTGTGTCTGTGGTGGGCTCTCTGGCCGCACCGCTCTCCTCTGGCCCGGGTCAGGACATCCCCCTGTGTCTGTGGTGGGCTCTCTGGCTGCACCACTCTCCTCTGGCCCGGGTCAGGACATCCCCTTGTGTCTGTGGTGGGCTCTCTGGCCGCACCGCTCTCCTCTGGCCCGGGTCAGGACATCCCCCTGTGTCTGTGGTGGGCTCTCTGGCTGCACCACTCTCCTCTGGCCCGGGTCAGGACATCCCCTTGTGTCTGTGGTGGGCTCTCTGGCCGCACCGCTCTCCTCTGGCCCGGGTCAGGACATCCCCCTGTGTCTGTGGTGGGCTCTCTGGCTGCACCACTCTCCTCTGGCCCGGGTCAGGACATCCCCTTGTGTCTGTGGTGGGCTCTCTGGCCGCACCGCTCTCCTCTGGCCCGGGTCAGGACATCCCCCTGTGTCTGTGGTGGGCTCTCTGGCTGCACCACTCTCCTCTGGCCCGGGTCAGGACATCCCCTTGTGTCTGTGGTGGGCTCTCTGGCCGCACCGCTCTCCTCTGCGAATTGCACTCTGATGCCCATCCCCTCCCTCCCCAGGGGTCCGCGTGGGACTCAGGCTTGATGGATTAAAGATGGGCCTTCCTCGGCCACTGTGACCAGCCTCAGTGTGGCTCCTTGGCCAGATTGGAGGAACTGAGATGGGAGGCGTGCTGGGGCTATCGAGAGCTCTCTTTTCTGTGGGTGCTTCAGGCCTTAACTCCAGGCCTGGAGCATCTTCTCATCACGCAGGGCCTGAGAGCGACTCAGACACAGATAAGCAAGCTGATGGCGACCATGGCCGTGGCCGGATTAGCCCTGGCGTGGGTGAGGTCGCCCCCCACCCCCAGGTTCAAGCCCTGAAGCCCTGACCCCCAGAACCTCAGGCTTTGACCTCATCTGGAAGGAGAGCTGCTGCAGAGGTGACTGCTCGGTTGCCGAGTCGCGTCCAACTCTTGCAGTCGCAGCTCGCCCAGCTCCCCGTCCGTGGAGTTTTCTAGGCAAGATTACTGGAGTGAGTTGTCATGCCCTCCTCCAGGGGACCGTCCAGACCCAAATGTAACTAGCTGAGGCCAAATGTCGCTATCTAGGAGGGTGGACCCTTAGTCAACCCAGCAGGACGGGTGCCGCTATGAAAGGGGCATCTGGACATGGAGACGCACATAGAGGGAAGATGACGTGACGACACAGGGAGACGTCAGCCAGCTACAAGCCAAGGGAAAGGTCTAGAACAGACCCTCCCTCACAGCCCGGGGACGGAACCGGCCCTGCCGACACCTTGATCTTGGTCTTCGAGCCTCCAGACTCCGAGACGATGGATTTCAGTTGTCAAGCTCCTCATCTGCGGTACTTTATTATGGCAGCCTGAGCAAACTAGTACACCTGCTCCTTTGAACTTTTTAGTCTGAGGACCATTTTATCTTTCTCTTTTTTTAAAACTGAGAAATCTTTGAAAAATACTTATTTTATTATTGTTTTTTTCTTTTTTGGCTGTGCCACGTGGCACGCAGGATCCTAGTTTGATCCTAGGCAGGGATCAAACCCACGCCTCTTGCAGTGGAAACACAAAGTCTTGACCACTGCTCCACCAGGGAAGTCCCTCTTTCTTTTTCTTAAGCCAGTTTGTGTTCAGTCTTTCATTGCTGCTGTTGTTCAGCTGCTAAGTTGTGTCCAACTCTCTGCGACCCCATGAACTGCAGCACGCCAGGCTTCCCTGTCCTTCATTACCTCCTGGAGTTTGCTCAAATTCACGTCCGTTAAGTTGGTGATGCCATCCGACCATCTCGTCCTCTGTCGCTCCCTTCTCCTCTTGCCCTCAGTCTTTCCCATCATCAGGTCTTTTTGGAGCTTCAGCTTCAGCATCAGTCCTTCCAATGAATACTGAGGGTTGATTTCCTTTAGGGCTGACTTTCACTGTATATAAGGGTTAAAGACTTGCTCGAACATCACTGTTCTGCTAAAACCCTTTTTATGGACCACATTTCAAGCATCTGGTGCTGTGTAACCAGCCACTCTGGACTTAGTGGCATAAAGCAAAAACGCTTGCTTGAGTCTCTCACAAGATGCAGTTAGGCAGCACGTGGTGGGAATGGCTTGTCTCTGCTCAATGAGGCATCCGTGGGAAACTCGACTGGGTCAGGACACCCTGCTTTCAAGATGGGCCACTCACGTGGCTGGCGGGTTGTTGCCGCTGTTGTCTGGGAGCTCATCCAGGGCTGTGATTCTTCTCATGAGCCTCTCCACAGGCTGCTTGAGCTTCCTCCCAGCACGGTGGCTGGGTCCTCAGAGCGAGCAGCCCAGGACGCATGTGCGTGGGATTTCCGCGATCTGTTCGGGGGTCACACAGCCTTTCCCCACCACTCTCTTTGAGTCAAGGCTGCCGCAGACTCCAGCCGAATTCAGCAGAGGCGCTCTGCTGTGTGGGAGGAGGGCTGGTGTCCCACGGTGAGAAGTGGAACGGGAAGTGTCATCGCGGCCACGTCTGGAACGTGCCATCTGCGGCAGGTCACGTCCTCTATGACCCCTTTATATGAGAGTCAAGAGAAGGCAGACCTGATTGATGGTGACAGAAGGCGGAATAGTGTCATCTTGGAGAAGGTAGTTTTGGCTGGAAAGAGGCACACATGGTGCTTTCGGCGTGCCGGAGATGAGCTATGCCTTGATGGAAGGTGGAAATTACACGGATGTGGATGTCTGAAAATGTTGCTGAGCTCTTCCCTTGAGTTCCACATCCGCCCTAATGCATTTTATATCTCAATTAAATTTTTTTTAAAGAACAGGACAAAGAAAATCCGACTTCAGTTACACAGGGTGCAAACGCCCTTGGCTGGGTCCCCGTTGTCTGAGCAGGCGCACGAGGCCCATCCAGACCCAGCCCTCTAGCCTTCTCTGGTTCACGTTCTTGGCCTCCTTGCACTGAACACTGCACTGCAGACTCACGGACGTCTCCAGCTGGAGGGAAGATGGTGCAAGCGTGTTCCAGAAGGAGGGAGCAACAAGTGTAAGCACCCCGTGTGCAGGAGCTTCCCCGGTGGTCCAGCGGTTAACAATCTGCCTTCCACTGCCGGGGCCACGGGTTCGATCCCTGGTTGGGGAACTAAGACTCCCGCATGCTGTGGGGCAGTTAAACCCGTGCAATGCAACTAGAGAGCCTCTGTGTTCTAGCGCCCATGCTCCACGGGAGATGCCTCTGCGCCGCGGGGAAGACCCAGTTCAGCCAAAACAGAAATAAGAGAAAGAGCTTGTGTGCTGACATGCTGATGGGCCGGCCTGAGGGCGGGAGGAAGGGGAGATGAGGCAGGAGAGACAGGTGGGACCCAGAGAAAGGCTCTGAGTAGGGACATGACACCACCAGGCTTCCCTTCGTAAAAGCTCAGAATCCCAGAGCTGCCCATCGGGCTGGGTGGCCTTGGGCAAGCCTCTGTTTCCTCATCTGTGAAATGGGTTCCCCGAGGCCTGGCCTCTCAGGATTGTGGAGAGGAATCGGGGACGTGCGGCTGGTGAGACTCCCGGCCCTGGGCATCTGGCCCTCTCTCCGTCGGGGCCGCTCAGCTTCCCTCCCAGCCCTGCAGGACTCCGCGTCCTGGCAGGTAAGGTCTCCTGTGTCTGAGCCAACCTCTGAGCTCTCCCTGGGACCCGGGCCCCTTCTGGACCATGCGCACCCCCCCACCGTCAGACCCTTGGAGCCGCTTGTGTGGAAGACGGATGGAGCTCGTAATTGGCGCAGTCTAAAGGTTAATTCAAAGGGCAGCCAGGACGGTGACCTCGACTTGGCTCCAGCTCGCAGACCGAAGTGGGTGAGGGTGCAGCCAGAGCCTCTTCATCCACGTAGCCAAGTAGCCTCCCCTCCGGTGGCTGTTTGACCCTTCCTGTCCCTTGCCTGGTCTCCTGCATCTCCCTTCCTGCCCTGCCTGTATCACAGCTCCCTTCATGGCATGGGCAGGTTCCTCCCTGACTTTGAGCCACTATTTCCCCATCTGTGTATTGGGACTGTGGGACCCAGGGATCCTGAGGAGTCCTTCTGACTTAGATGTCCCCGGACTGCGTCTCTCCACTCAGCCTGCAGGGCCTGCTGCCTCCCGCCTCAGCATCTTGCTCTGCTCTGCCCTGGGATTCCGGGGCATCCCCCAGATGCCCCTGGGATTCTGCATCCCCCGTGTGCCCCACCTGGGACTCTTCCCTCTGCCAACGCACACGTCCTCCTTCCTGGGGCTCTCTGGTGCCCGTGGTCTTAGCGTACGTGGGATTCCCCTGAGCGTTTCTGTGCACTGCTCTGGAAGGAAAGGCAGAGGGCAGGAGGAGAAGGGGGCGGCCGAGGACAAGATGGTTGCATGGTATCACCGACTCCGTGGACATGAGTTTGAACAAACCCAGGGAGAAGGTGAAGGACAGGGAGACCTGGCGTGCTACAGTCCATGGGGTCACAAAAAGATTCCACTTATCAACTGAGCAGCAGCAAAAACCAGGAGGATCTGGAACTTTGTCTCTTCCTGTTTCTCCCATCAGAACCAGGAGCTCCTGAGGGCAGAGCTGTGTCTCCACCCCCAGACTGAGGGGTCCCCTAGGGCAGGGGATTGAGTCTTCTTCCTTTGAAAGCGTCCTTCACAACCCATTGGACCTTAGAGGTCAGACTGACTCCAGCTTGCAGAATGTTCTGTTTGCCTCATCCAATATTTTTTTTTGAAAAAACGTTGAATTAGTTACCAACACTTAGAAATCAGGCAGTTCACATGAAAGTTCAGATGTCCATCTCTGAAAAATAGGAGAACTGGCTGGGCCAAGTGAGCCTTTCCTGCGGCGATGACTGACGATCGGAGCTGCCCTGTGGCGGGGCGGTCCGACCGGGTCCTCACCTGGCCCCGCCGACTCCCAGCGCCCGCCCAGCCCTGGAGGTGTCTCGGGTTGCCGTCCCGGCTTTGGGGCCTGAGGAGCTTTCTGGCTGCGGTAGCCGTCAGCCCCGCCGTGGCTGCGGGGGGCCAAGTCCAGAGCGGGGCGCAGGGACCGAGGCTTCTCTCGTCTCTGCCTCATTAAGCCTAGAACAGTCTGGATCGATGTTTTTTTAAAATCTGCTGCATACTGACTGTTTCTTGCATCAGGAACAATCTGTGCCCACATAGAACTCTTCTCTAATCAAAAGCTTGCCTTTGGGAGAATCACTTGGAGAAGGGGATGAAGGGAGAGGCGCCTTCCTTCAGTAATTATTTATAGGGGGCTGACTGCGTGCCAGGCCTTGAGCCCGGGGCTGAGCGTACAGTCGTGAAGAGAAGCCCAGTTACCATCTTGGACGACTTACAAATCGTGTCTGCGCCGTTTGTCAGATCAGGCAGAGACCCAGAGACGGCAAACGGGGTCCTGAGCGTCACACAGCGGAGTTGGAAGGAAAACCCGCCCGGCTCCCCCAGTCTCCTGCTTGGTCCTTCTCCAGCCACGTGGGTCCCTCCCAGCAAACCCCCCACCCTCCACCCCCGCTCCATGGAGCCCTAAGTGTGCTGGCCGCTTCGCTGTCCATCTCCACTTCAAGTTCTGTCGTCCTATCCTTGAGTCTGACTGATGGCCAGAGTTGGGACCCACCCCAGTGGGATTGGGGGTCTGCCCAGAGCAGGGGGTTGGCCCTTCTCTGGCTGTTCCCACGCTGCCCTGCCAGCATAATAAGGATGATTGCAGGATCACTTATGGACTTTAGCAGCATCTCACGCCTGATCGCCCCAACTGGAACATTCCACAGCCAGGCCACAGCTCGGCTGGCTGATGGCTCTGTTAAAGGGACAGGCTGGGAGCAGGGCCCCTGATCTGTCAGCACCAACCTGCCTTTTCTGCAGATGTGGGCTGAGGGCAGCGCTAGCTGCCTCTGGGGCTCAGCCAGGCTTGATTTTTGCCTGTGGCCGCAGACCCCTGTTCTGAAAGGGAAGAGCTGAAATTCCATCCTCCACCTGACTGCTCTGCAGATGAGCAGGAAACAGCTGGGCTTCCTGCACACAGCCTGTGTCCGCCCTTCGGTCCAGAGATGGTCCTGGAAGAGCCGCCCGAGCTGGGTGTGAGCCTCCAGATGTCTTGCAAATAACCAGCAGTGAAACGCAACCAACTCTCCCAAGAGCTTTTGGCCTTCAAACTCCTGGCTACAGTGAAACCAGCCAGCCAGATTTTGACCAACAGCTGCTGAGCTTGAAGCTGGCTGACTGCAATTGGCTCAGAAACAGTGGCTTATCTAAACAAAATAATAAATGATGACGGCTACCGTTTCTTAAGCAACTGTTATGTGCCAGGCACTTCTCGGCATCAGCGCCTTGTGAAGCAGAGGCACAGGGAGGTCAGCTCGCCTGCTCAGGGTCACACCGCTCGCCCCTGGAGTGCCCGGATTCGGTCCCGGGTCTCTCTGGTGCCTCCCACCCCTGCCTTCCCCTCCAGGGGTTGCTCCAGGGGCCAGCCTGAGGCTCTGCACACCTGGCTCACCCCTCCCCTCGCTGCTTCCTTCCCTGGGTCTTGGCACAGCCCCCCGTACCCCGACACAGCGAGGGCCCCCGACTACACCCGGCTCACGTCAGAGGACAGCAAGGTTGTATCTTCATCTGCTCCAGGCTTTGATCTACTTCAAAAGAGAAGGGAGAGCTCCTTTCCTTTCACAGACTTGATCCAAAAGCCCCAAGGCATAGCCCTGGAGGGAATGTCCCAGTTCAGAAGGTCCTTTTAGTCAAAGAAAGGAAGGATTAAAAATTAACGAGGATTATCTGATAACTGGTGTGGACAGCATCTACTTTAGGGGATCGTACATCTATTACTGGTTTGACACAGAGGCCCAGCCCATAGCCTCTGGAGCTAGATGGCCTGAGTTCCTAAACCTGATTTTGCTACTTACCAGCTGTGTGCCTTGGGCATATCACTTAGCCTCCTAGGGCCTCAGTTTTCTCCTCTACAAAGTGGGCAGAATAATAGTATCTACTTCACGGGGTTATTGTAGAAAGAAATTAGATAACATATAAATTTTATGGCACAGAGCTTGGCATGTAGCCAGTGCCCTAAAAATGGCAGATGTTATCTTTACATTATTAAAAAAAAAAAATCTAGTGGTAAAGAGGGGCCTCCCTGGAGTGCAGTGGTAAAGAATCTGCCTGCAATGCAGGAGACTGGGGTTCAATCCCTGGGTTGGGAAGATCCTCTGGAGAAGGGCATGGCAGCCCACTCCAGTGTTCTTGGCTGGAGAATCCCATGGACAGAGGAGCCTGGCGGGCTACAGTCTGTGGGGTTGCAAAGAGTCGGACACGACTGAAGTGACTTAGCATGCAAGCATGAGAACCACGTGGGGCAGGGTTATTATCCTCATTTTACTGACAAGGAAACTGAGATTAAGAGAAGTTTGGTCACCTGCCCAACGTCGCACAGCCCGTCACAGAGCTGGAGCTGACATCCCGGTGCATTCCCTAACACCAGCTGCTGAAGCGAGTCCTGAGAGCGTTCTGTCCAGGGCAGAGGTGCGTGCCCTCGGTCTGGGGCTGGGTCACCCGGAGGCCGCTTTGTCTGGCTGGTGCAGCGTTTTGTTTTATTTTCTTTCTGTTTCAGTTGATTTTTAACATCTGTAGACTGAATGTACAGAGAAGAAACCGAGGCCCAGAGGGGCACTGGGCCTGCCCGTGACGCCGGCCACCTGAGACCCTGGGTTCCTTCTTGTGTCCACACTGACTCTCCCTGTGGAAAGGCTCCCGTGTCCACACTGACTCTCCCCGGGAGAGGCTCCCGTGTCCACGCTGACTCTCCCCGGGAAAGGCTCCCGTGTCCACACTGACTCTCCCCGTGGAGAGGCTCCCGTGTCCACACTGACTGTCCCCGTGGAGAGGCTCCCGTGTCCACACTGACTCTCCCCGTGGAAAGGCTCCCGTGTCCACACTGACTGTCCCCGTGGAGAGGCTCCCGTGTCCACACTGACTCTCCCCGTGGAGAGGCTCCCGTGTCCACACTGACTGTCCCCGTGGAGAGGCTCCCGTGTCCACACTGACTCTCCCGTGGAAAGGCTCCCGTGTCCACACTGACTGTCCCCGTGGAAAGGCTCCCGTGTCCACACTGACTCTCCCCGTGGAAAGGCTCCCGTGTCCACACTGACTCTCCCCGTGGAGAGGCTCCCGTGTCCACACTGACTCTCCCCGTGGAAAGGCTCCCGTGTCCACACTGACTGTCCCCGTGGAAAGGCTCCCGTGTCCACACTGACTCTCCCGTGGAGAGGCTCCCGTGTCCACACTGACTGTCCCCGTGGAGAGGCTCCCGTGTCCACACTGACTCTCCCCAGGAAAGGCTCCCGTGTCCACACTGACTCTCCCCAGGAAAGGCTCCCGTGTCCACACTGACTCTCCCCAGGAAAGGCTCCCGTGTCCACACTGACTCTCCCGTGGAAAGGCTCCCGTGTCCACACTGACTCTCCCGTGGAAAGGCTCCCGTGTCCACACTGACTGTCCCCGTGGAGAGGCTCCCGTGTCCACACTGACTCTCCCCAGGAAAGGCTCCCGTGTCCACACTGACTCTCCCCAGGAAAGGCTCCCGTGTCCACACTGACTGTCCCCGTGGAAAGGCTCCCGTGTCCACACTGACTCTCCCCATGGAGAGGCTCCCGTGTCCACACTGACTGTCCCCGTGGAAAGGCTCCCGTGTCCACACTGACTCTCCCCGTGGAAAGGCTCCCGTGTCCACACTGACTCTCCCGTGGAGAGGCTCCCGTGTCCACACTGACTCTCCCCAGGAAAGGCTCCCGTGTCCACACTGACTCTCCCGTGGAGAGGCTCCCGTGTCCACACTGACTGTCCCCGTGGAAAGGCTCCCGTGTCCACACTGACTGTCCCCGTGGAAAGGCTCCCGTGTCCACACTGACTGTCCCCGTGGAGAGGCTCCCGTGTCCACACTGACTCTCCCCGTGGAGAGGCTCCCGTGTCCACACTGACTCTCCCCAGGAAAGGCTCCCGTGTCCACACTGACTCTCCCCGTGGAGAGGCTCCCGTGTCCACACTGACTCTCCCCGTGGAAAGGCTCCCGTGTCCACACTGACTGTCCCCGTGGAAAGGCTCCCGTGTCCACACTGACTCTCCCCGTGGAAAGGCTCCCGTGTCCACACTGACTCTCCCCGTGGAGAGGCTCCCGTGTCCACACTGACTCTCCCCGTGGAAAGGCTCCCGTGTCCACACTGACTGTCCCCGTGGAGAGGCTCCCGTGTCCACACTGACTCTCCCCAGGAAAGGCTCCCGTGTCCACACTGACTCTCCCCAGGAAAGGCTCCCGTGTCCACACTGACTGTCCCCGTGGAAAGGCTCCCGTGTCCACACTGACTCTCCCCATGGAGAGGCTCCCGTGTCCACACTGACTGTCCCCGTGGAAAGGCTCCCGTGTCCACACTGACTCTCCCGTGGAGAGGCTCCCGTGTCCACACTGACTGTCCCCAGGAAAGGCTCCCGTGTCCACACTGACTCTCCCGTGGAGAGGCTCCCGTGTCCACACTGACTCTCCCCGTGGAAAGGCTCCCGTGTCCACACTGACTCTCCCGTGGAGAGGCTCCCGTGTCCACACTGACTGTCCCCAGGAAAGGCTCCCGTGTCCACACTGACTCTCCCCAGGAAAGGCTCCCGTGTCCACACTGACTGTCCCCAGGAAAGGCTCCCGTGTCCACACTGACTCTCCCCGTGGAGAGGCTCCCGTGTCCACACTGACTCTCCCCAGGAAAGGCTCCCGTGTCCACACTGACTGTCCCCGTGGAGAGGCTCCCGTGTCCACACTGACTCTCCCCAGGAAAGGCTCCCGTGTCCACACTGACTCTCCCCAGGAAAGGCTCCCGTGTCCACACTGACTGTCCCCGTGGAAAGGCTCCCGTGTCCACACTGACTCTCCCCATGGAGAGGCTCCCGTGTCCACACTGACTGTCCCCGTGGAAAGGCTCCCGTGTCCACACTGACTCTCCCCGTGGAAAGGCTCCCGTGTCCACACTGACTCTCCCGTGGAGAGGCTCCCGTGTCCACACTGACTCTCCCCGTGGAAAGGCTCCCGTGTCCACACTGACTCTCCCGTGGAGAGGCTCCCGTGTCCACACTGACTCTCCCGTGGAGAGGCTCCCGTGTCCACACTGACTCTCCCCGTGGAAAGGCTCCCGTGTCCACACTGACTCTCCCCATGGAAAGGCTCCCGTGTCCACACTGACTCTCCCCG